>NW_027136300.1:4012174-5227481 GCF_039906515.1 Pseudorca crassidens
AAAACCAGAGATTGAAATGAGCACAGATAAATTTCCTTAATCAAGTATGTAATAGACAAGAGCTACTCCTTGTTCAACGAAATGGACTCAACACCCCATATTAAACGCCTAAGAATGTACCTGACTAGTAAGTATCTTAAAATCTATGGATTGCTATGTCTCTGAAAGAGAATCAAGTGTGTGTAGAGGGACATAAACGCAGCAGTGATAGGATTGGAGAGGTTCGGTGAGCAAATGAAGACCCTTTGAAGTCATATTGCATGGTACCCATTCCTCGGGTCTCAACTCTCCAGGATTAAGGGATTCTTCCTTCAGCTAAAACATGCATGTGGAACCCAGAGTATGATCAACCATGTGATCGGGAGACATGTTCCAATATGTCTCAGTTTTCATCCCCAGGTACTCGGGTGCAACATTCTAGATGCTTTACTAACACTCTCCCCTCTTGGAGAGTCAGTATCTTTATTCTCCTGTTTGGCCCAGTTTGCAATTTCTGTTGAAGATGAACAGGAATAGGAAGAAGAAATGAGAGACAAGCTGAAGGTGTCTGGACGGGCAAATTTAACTCTCATTTCCCACCAGGAAGAGGAAATAACCAAAGGCTCAGCGTGCCGTGCCGGAACCAGATTAGGGCCTGAAGCAATCCTGCGGTGTTGCGGCCAGCTCACAAGAAAGCGAGTTGAAGAACGGAGCTCAGGGGCACAGGAATTCACAAACCTGCAGAGTTGTAAATGACAGCTATCGTCCAAAAATATACTGAAGTAAGGCTGCCAAGACGACTTGAAAGCGGGGCAGAATTGCAGGAAACCGATTTCAGGAGGTAGACTGGAATTGCATTGAAAGCATAGGAAAAGAGGCAGAACGTCCACAATGATGCACTTGGCCAAAAAGGGCGTATGAGTTTTTTCCTGAATATATTCAGGAAAAAACGCATACGCACTTTTTGGTCAACCAAGCAAGCTTGCAAAGGAAATCTGCACTACAATGAAGTCTGACTTCCCCACGGTCAAAAGGGCCATCTGAAAAAAGTGTAAAATCCAGAAAGGCAGGACAGGCCATGGAGAACTGGGAGCCTTGTTATGCTGATGGGCGAGATGTAAATTGCCAACAGACACTCGGGAGAAGTGTATGGTGTTTCCTGAAACATCTAAAAAACAAAGCAACAGAGCCTAGGGCAGTTCCACTTATGGTCCTATAACTTAGGGAAATTAAAATCAAAAAGACACAGCCACCCCAAAGTTTGGGACGACTCTGTTTACAAGAACTTCGTTTACGGTACAAGTTCAATATCACAGAAAGTGAAAAATGGATAAAGAAGATGTGGTACTTACCTACAATGCAATATCACTCAGCAATGAAATCTATGTCATCAGGCTCGTAGAAGCATAATGAGTGGATTCAGGTATGATGATTCTAACTGAGATAAGTCACACAGAAAAAGAAACATCATAAGATATCACTAATACACGGAATGTAAACTTGGCTACACAGGAACTGAATTACAAAACAGAACAGGGTCTCAAATTTAGAAAACCAACTTATGCTTGCTTAAGGGGAAAGGTGAGTTGGGGTGCTGCATAAAACCAGAGATTGAAATGAGCACAGATAAAGTTCCTTAATCAAATATGTAATAGAGAAGAGCTACTCCTTGCTCAACGAAATGGACTCAACACCCCATATTAAACGCCTAAGAATGTACCTGACTAGTAAGTATCTTAAAACCTACGGATTGCTATGTCTCCAAAAGAGAACCAAGCATGTGAACAGGGGCATAAACGCAGCAGTGATAGGATTGGAGAGGTTCGGTGAGCAAATGAAGATCCTTTGAAGTCACATTGCATGGTACCCATTCCACGGTTCTCAACTCTCCAGGTTTCAGGGATTCTTCCTTCAGCTAAAACATGCATGTGGAACCTAGAGTATGATCAACCGTGTTATCGGGAGACGTGTTCAAATATGTCTCAGTTTTCATCCCCTGGTACTCGGGTGCAACATTCCAGACGCTTTACTAACACTCTCCCGACTTGGAGAGTCAGTGCCTTTAACCTCCTGTATGACCCAGTTTGCAATTTCTGCGGAAGATGAACAGGAATAGGGAGAACCAATGAGAGACTAGCTGGAGGTATCTGAACGGGCAAATTTAACTTTCATTTCCCACCAGGAAGAGGAATTAACCAAAGGCTCAGCGTGCCATGCCGGAACCAGATTAGGGCCTGAAGCAATCCTGCGGTGTTGCGGCCAGCTCACAAGAAAGCGAGTTGAAGAAAGGAGCTCAGGGGCACTGTAATTCACAAACCTGCAGACTTATAAATGACAGCTATCGTCCAAAAATATAATGAAGTAAGGCTGCCAAGAGGACTTGAAAGCGGGGCAGAATTGCAGGAAACCGATTTCAGGAGGTAAACTGGAATTGCATTGAAAGCATAGGAAAAGAGGCAGAACGTCCACAATGATGCACTTGGCCAAAAAGGGCGTATGCGTTTTTTCCTGAATATATTCAGGAAAAAACGCATACGCCCTTTTTGGCCAACCAAGCAAACTTGCAAAGGAAATCTGCACTACAATGAAGTCTCACTTCCCCCAGGTCAAAAGGGCCATCTGAAAAAAGTGTAAAATCCAGAAAGGCAGGACAGGCCATGGAGAACTGGGAGCCTTGTTATGCTGATGGGCGGGATGTAAATTCCTAACAGACACTCGGGAGAAGTGTATGGTGTTTCCTGAAACATCTAAAAAACAAAGCAACAGAGCCTAGGGCACTTCCACTTATGGTCCTATAGCTTAGGGAAATTAAAATCAAAAAGACACAGCCACCCCAAAGTTTGGGACGCCTCTGTTTACAAGAACCTCGTTTACCGTACAAGTTCAATATCACAGAAAGTGAAAAATGGATAAAGAAGATGTGGTACTTACCTACACTGCAATATCACTCAGCAATGAAATCTATGTCATCAGGCTCGTAGAAGCATAGTGAGTGGATTCAGTTATGATGATTCTAACTGAGATAAGTCACACAGAAAAAGAAACATCATAAGATATCACTAATACACGGAATGTAAACTTGGCTACACAGGAACTGAATTACAGAACAGAACAGGGTCTCAAATTTAGAAAACCAACTTATGCTTGCTTAAGGGGAAAGGTGAGTTGGGGTGCTGCATAAAACCAGAGATTGAAATGAGCACAGATAAAGTTCCTTAAGCCAAATATGGAATAGACAAGAGCTACTCCTTGCTCAACGAAATGGACTCAACACCCCATATTAAACGCCTAAGAATGTACCTGACTAGTAAGTATCTTAAAACCTATGGATTGCTATGTCTCCAAAAGAGAATGAAGCGTGTGTACAGGGGCATAAACGCAGCAGTGATAGGATTGGAGAGGTTCGGTGAGCAAATGAAGACCCTTTGAAGTCATATTGCATGGTACCCATTCCACGGGTTTCAACTACCCAGGTTTAAGGTATTCTTCCTTCAGCTAAAACATGCATGTGGAACCTAGAGTATGATCAACCATGTGATCGGGAGACCTGTTCAAATATGTCTCAGTTTTCGTCCCCTGGTACTCGGGTGCAACATTCCAGACGCTTTACTAACACTCTCCAGACTTGGAGAGTCAGTCCCTTTAACCTCCTGTTTGGCCCAGTTTGCAATTTCTGCGGAAGATGAACAGGAATAGTGAGAACCAATGAGAGACTAGCTGGAGGTGTCTGGACGGGCATATTTAACTCTCATTTCCCACCAGGAAGAGGAATTAACCAAAGGCTCAGTGTGCCGTGCCGGAACAAGATTAGGGCCTGAAGCCATCCTGCGGTGTTGCGGCCAGGTCACAAGAAAGCGAGTTGAAGAAAGGAGCTCAGGGGCACTGTAATTCACAAACCTGCAGACTTATAAATGACAGCTATCATCCAAAAATATACTGAAGGCTGCTAAGAGGACTTGAAAGCGGGGCAGAATTGCAGGAAACCGATTTCAGGAGGTAGACTGGAATTGCATTGAAAGCATAGGAAAAGAGGCAGAACGTCCACAATGATGCACTTGGCCAAAAAGGGCGTATGCGTTTTTTCCTGAATATATTCAGGAAAAAACGCATACGCCCTTTTTGGCCAACCAAGCAAGCTTGCAAAGGAAATCTGCACTACAATGAAGTCTCACTTCCCCCCGGTCAAAAGGGCCATCTGAAAAAAGTGTAAAATCCAGAAAGGCAGGACAGGCCATGGAGAACTGGGAGCCTTGTTATGCTGATGGGCGGGATGTAAATTGCCAACAGCCACTCGGGAGAAGTGTATGGTGTTTCCTGAAACATCTAAAAAACAAAGCAACAGAGCCTAGGGCACTCCCACTTATGGTCCTATAGCTTAGGGAAATTAAAATCAAAAAGACAGAGCCACCCCAAAGTTTGGGACGCCTCTGTTTACAAGAACCTCGTTTACCGTACAAGTTCAACATCGCAGAAAGTGAAAAATGGATAAAGAAGTTGTGGTATTTACTTACAAAGCAATATCACTCAGCAATAAAATCTATGTCATCAGGCCTTTAGCAGCACAATGAGTGAATTCAGGTATGATGATTCTAACTGAAATAAGTCACACAGAAAAAGAAACATCATAAGATATCAGTAATACACGGAATGTAAACTTGGCTACACAGGAACTGAATTACAGAACAGAACAGGGTCTCAAATTTAGAAAACCAACTTATGCTTGCTTAAGGGGAAAGGTGAGTTGGGGTGCTACATAAAACCAGAGATTGAAATGAGCACAGATAAAGTTCCTTAAGCCAAATATGGAATAGACAAGAGCTACTCCTTGCTCAACGAAATGGACTCAACACCGCATATTAAACGCCTAAGAATGTACCTGACTAGTAAGTATCTTAAAACCTCAGGATTGCTGTGTCTCCGAAAGAGAATCAAGCATGTGTACAGGGGCATAAACGCAGCAGTGATAGGATTGGAGAGTTTCGGTGAGCAAATGAAGACCCTTTGAAGTCATATTGCATGGTAACCATTCCACGGGTTTCAACTACCCAGGTTTAAGGTATTCTTCCTTGAGCTAAAACATGCATGTGGAACCTAGAGTATGATCAACCATGAGATCGGGAGACGTGTTCAAATATGTCTCAGTTTTCGTACCCTGGTACTCGGGTGCAACATTCCAGACGCTTTACTAACACTCTCCCGACTTGGAGAGTCAGTCCCTTTAACCTCCTGTTTGGCCCAGTTTGCAATTTCTGCGGAAGATGAACAGGAATAGCGAGAACCAATGAGAGACTAGCTGGAGGTGTCTGGACGGGCAAATTTAACTCTAATTTCCCACCAGGAAAAGGAATTAACCAAAGGCTCAGCGTGCCGTGCCGGACCCAGATTAGGGCCTGAAGCCATCCTGCGGTGTTGCGTCCAGCTCACAAGAAAGCGAGTTGAAGAAAGGAGCTCAGGGGCACTGTAATTCACAAACCTGCAGAGTTATAAATGACAGCTATCGTCGAAAAATATACTGAAGTAAGGCTGCCAAGAGGACTTGAAAGCAGGGCAGAATTGCAGGAAACCGATTTCAGGAGGTAAACTGGAATTGCATTGAAAGCATAGGAAAAGAGGCAGAACGTCCACAATGATGCACTTGGCCAAAAAGGGCGTATGCGTTTTTTCCTGAATATATTCAGGAAAAAACGCATACGCCCTTTTTGGCCAACCAAGCAAGCTTGCAAAGGAAATCTGCACTACAATGAAGACTCACTTCCCCCCGGTCAAAAGGGCCATCTGAAAAAAATGTAAAATCCAGAAAGGCAGGACAGGCCATGGAGAACTGGGAGCCTTGTTATGCTGATGGGCGGGATGTAAATTGCCAACAGACACTCGGGAGAAGTGTATGGTGTTTCCTGAATCATCTAAAAACCAAAGCAACAGAGCCTAGGGCACTTCCACTTATGGTCCTATAGCTTAGGGAAATTAAAATCAAAGAGACACAGCCACCCCAAAGTTTGGGACGGCTCTGTTTACAAGAACCTCGTTTCTGGTACAAGTTCAATATCGCAGAAAGTGAAAAATGGATAAAGAAGTTGTGGTACTTACGTACAATGCAGTATCACTCAGCAATGAAATCTATGTCATCAGGCCCGTAGCAGCATAATGAGTGGATTCAGGTACGATGATTCTAACTGAAATAAGTCACACAGAAAAAGAAACATCATAAGATATCACTAACACACGGGATGTAAACTTGGGTACACAAGAACTGAATTACAGAACAGAACAGGGTCTCAAATTGAGAAAACCAACTTATGCTTGCTTAAGGGGAAAGTTGAGTTGGGGTGCTGCATAAAACCAGAGATTGAAATGAGCACAGATAAAGTTCCTTAAGCCAAATATGGAATAGACAAGAGCTACTCCTTGCTCAACGAAATGGACTCAACACCCCATATTAAACGCCTAAGAATGTACCTGACTAGTAAGTATCTTAAAACCTATGGATTGCTATGTCTCCAAAAGAGAATGAAGCGTGTGTACAGGGGCATAAACGCAGCAGTGATAGGATTGGAGAGGTTCGGTGAGCAAATGAAGACCCTTTGAAGACATATTGCATGGTACCCATTCCACGGGTCTCAACTCTCCAGGTTTAAGGTATTCTTCCTTCAGCTAAAACATGCATGTGGAACCCAGAGTATGATCAACCATGTGATCGAGAGACGTGTTCAAATATGTCTCAGTTTTCGTACCCTGTTACTCGGGTGCAACATTCCAGACGCTTTACTAACACTCTCCCAACTTGGAGAGTCAGTCCCTTTAACCTCCTGTTTGGCCCAGTTTGCAATTTCTGCGGAAGATGAACAGGAATAGCGAGAACCAATGAGAGACTAGCTGGAGGTGTCTGGACGGGCAAATTTAACTCTCATTTCCCACCAGGAAGAGGAATTAACCAAAGGCTCAGCGTGCCGTGCCGGAACGAGATTAGGGCCTGAAGCCATCCTGCGGTGTTGCGGCCAGGTCACAAGAAAGCAAGTTGAAGAAAGGAGCTCAGGGGCACTATAATTCACAAACCTGCAGAGTTGTAAATGACAGCTATCGTCCAAAAATATACTGAAGTAAGGCTGCCAAGAGGACTTGAAACTGGGGCAGAATTGCAGGAAACCGATTTCAGGAGGTACACTGGAATTGCATTGAAAGCATAGGAAAAGAGGCAGAACGTCCACCATGATGCACTTGGCCAAAAAGGGCGTATGCGTTTTTTCCTGAATATATTCAGGAAAAAACGCATACGCCCTTTTTGGCCAACCAAGCAAGCTTGCAAAGCAAATCTGCACTACAATGAAGTCTCACTTCCCCCCGGTCAAAAGGGCCATCTGAAAAAAGTGTAAAATCCAGAAAGGCAGGACAGGCCATGGAGAACTGGGAGCCTTGTTATGCTGATGGGCGGGATGTAAATTGCCAACAGACACTCGGGAGAAGTGTATGGTGTTTCCTGAAACATCTAAAAAACAAAGCAACAGAGCCTAGGGCACTTCCACTTATGGTCCTATAGCTTAGGGAAATTAAAATCAAAAAGACACAGCCACCCAAAAGTTTGGGACACCTCTGTTTACAAGAACCTCATTTACAGTACAAGTTCAACATCGCAGAAAGTGAAAAATGGATAAAGAAGTTGTGGTATTTACTTACAAAGCAATATCACTCAGCAATGAAATCTATGTCATCAGGCCCTTAGCAGCACAATGAGTGGATTCAGGTATGATGATTCTAACTGAAATAAGTCACACCGAAAAAGAAACATCATAAGATATCAGTAATACACGGAATGTAAACTTGGCTCCACAGGAACTGAATTACAGAACAGAACAGGGTCTCAAATTTAGAAAACCAACTTATGCTTGCTTAAGGGGAAAGGTGAGTTGGGGTGGTAAATAAAACCAGAGATTGAAATGAGCACAGATAAAGTTCCTTAAGCCAAATATGGAATAGACAAGAGCTACTCCTTGCTCAACGAAATGGACTCAACACCGCATATTAAACGCCTAAGAATGTACCTGACTAGTAAGTATCTTAAAACCTATGGATTGCTATGTCTCTGAAAGAGAATCAAACATGTGTACAGGGGCATAAACGCAGCAGTGATAGGATTGGAGAGGTTCGGTGAGCAAATGAAGACCCTTTGAAGTCATATTGCATGGTACCCATTCCACGGGTTTCAACTACCCAGGTTTAAGGTATTCTTCCTTCAGCTAAAACATGCATGTGGAACCTAGAGTATGATCAACCATGTGATCGGGAGACGTGTTCAAATATGTCTCAGTTTTCGTACCCTGGTACTCGGGTGCAACATTCCAGACGCTTTACTAACACCCTCCCGACTTGGAGAGTCAGTCCCTTTAACCTCCTGTTTGGCCCAGTTTGCAATTTCTGCGGAAGATGAACAGGAATAGCGAGAACCAATGAGAGACTAGCTGGAGGTGTCTGGACGGGCAAATTTAACTCTCATTTCCCACCAGGAAGAGGAATTAACCAAAGGCTCAGCGTGCCGTGCCGGAACCAGATTAGGGCCTGAAGCCATCCTGCGGTGTTGCGGCCAGGTCACAAGAAAGTGAGTTGAAGAAAGGAGCTCAGGGGCACTGTAATTCACAAACCTGCAGAGTTATAAATGACAGCTATCGTCCAAAAATATACTGAAGTAAGGCTGCCAAGAGGACTTGAAAGCGGGGCAGAATTGCAGGAAACCGATTTCAGGAGGTAGACTGGAATTGCATTGAAAGCATAGGAAACGAGGCAGAACGTCCACAATGATGCACTTGGCCAAAAAGGGCGTATGCGTTTTTTCCTGAATATATTCAGGAAAAAACGCATACGCCCTTTTTGGCCAACCAAGCAAGCTTGCAAAGGAAATCTGCACTACAATGAAGTCTCACTTCCCCCCGGTCAAAAGGGCCATCTGAAAAAAGTGTAAAATCCAGAAAGGCAGGACAGGCCATGGAGAACTGGGAGCCTTGTTATGCTGATGGGCGGGATGTAAATGGCCAACAGACACTCGGGAGAAGTATATGGTGTTTCCTGAAACATCTAAAAAACAAAGCAACAGAGCCTAGGGCACTTCCAATTATGGTCCTATAGCTTAGGGAAATTAAAATCAAAAAGACAGAGCCACCCCAAAGTTTGGGACACCTCTGTTTACAAGAACCTCGTTTACAGTACAAGTTCAACATCGCAGAAAGTGAAAAATGGATTAAGAAGTTGTGGTATTTACTTACAAAGCAATATCACTCAGCAATGAAATCTATGTCATCAGGCCCTTAGCAGCACAATGAGTGGATTCAGGTATGATGATTCTAACTGAAATAAGTCACACCGAAAAAGAAACATCATAAGATATCACTAATACACGGAATGTAAACTTGGCTACACAGGAACTGAATTACAGAACAGAACAGGGTCTCAAATTTAGAAAACCAACTTATGCTTGCTTAAGGGTAAAGGTGAGTTGGGGTGCTGCATAAAACCAGAGATTGAAATGAGCACAGATAAAGTTCCTTAAGCCAAATATGGAATAGACAAGAGCTACTCCTTGCTCAACGAAATGGACTCAACACCGCATATTAAACGCCTAAGAATGTACCTGACTAGTAAGTATCTTAAAACCTATGAATTGCTATGTCTCCAAAAGAGAATGAGGCCTGTGTACAGGGGCATAAACGCAGCAGTGATAGGATTGGAGAGGTTCGGTGAGCAAATGAAGACCCTTTGAAGTCATATTGCATGGTACCCATTACACGGGTCTCAACTCTCCAGGTTTAAGGTATTCTTCCTTCAGCTAAAACATGCATGTGGAACCCAGAGTATGATCAACCATGTGATCGGGAGACGTGTTCAAATATGTCTCAGTTTTCCTCCCCTGGTACTCGGGTGCAACATTCCAGACGCTTTACTAACACTCTCCCCACTTGGAGAGTCAGCGCCTTTAACCTCCTCTTTGGCCCAGTTTGCAATTTCTGCGGAAGATGAACAGGAATAGGGAGAACCAATGAGAGACTAGCTGGAGGTGTCTGGACGGGCAAATTTAACTCTCATTTTCCACCAGGAGGAGGAAATAACCAAAGGCTCAGCGTGCCGTGCCGGAACCAGATTAGGGCCTGAAGCCATCCTGCGGTGCTGCGGCCAGCTCAAAAGAAAGCAAGTTGAAGAAAGGAGCTCAGGGGCACTGTAATTCACAAACCTGCAGAGTTATAAATGACAGCTATCGTCCAAAAATATACTGAAGTAAGGCTGCCAAGAGGACTTGAAATCGGGGCAGAATTGCAGGAAAGCGATTTCAGGAGGTAGACTGGAATTGCATTGAAAGCATAGGAAAAGAGGCAGAACGTCCACCATGATGCACTTGGCCAAAAAGGGCGTATGCGTTTTTTCCTGAATATATTCAGGAAAAAACGCATACGCCCTTTTTGGCCAACCAAGCAAACTTGCAAAGGAAATCTGCACTACAATGAAGTCTCACTTCCCCCCGGTCAAAAGGGCCATCTGAAAAAAGTGTAAAATACAGAAAGGCAGGACAGGCCATGGAGAACTGGGAGCCTTGTTATGCTGATGGGCGGGATGTAAATTGCCAACAGACACTCAGGAGAAGTGTATGGTGTTTCCTGAAACATCTAAAAAACAAAACAACAGAGCCTAGGGCACTTCCACTTATGGTCCTATAGCTTAGGGAAATTAAAATCAAAAAGACACAGCCACCCCAAAGTTTGGGACGCCTCTGTTTACAAGAACCTCGTTTACCGTACAAGTTCAATATCACAGAAAGTGAAAAATGGATAAAGAACTTGTGGTACTTACGTACAATGCAGTATCACTCAGCAATGAAATCTATGTCATCAGGCCCGTAGCAGCATAATGAGTGGATTCAGGTACAATGATTCTAACTGAAATAAGTCACACAGAAAAAGAAACATCATAAGATATCACTAATACACGGAATGTAAACTTGGCTACACAGAAACTGAATTCCAAAACAGAACAGGGTCTCAAATTTAGAAAACCAACTTATGCTTGCTTAAGGGGAAAGGTGAGTTGGGGTGCTGCATAAAACCAGACATTGAAATGAGCACAGATAAAGTTCCTTAAGCCAAATATGGAATAGACAAGAGCTACTCCTTGCTCAACGAAATGGACTCAACACCGCATATTAAACGCCTAAGAATGTACCTGACTAGTAAGTATCTTAAAACCTATGGATTGCTATGTCTCCAAAAGAGAATCAAGCGTGTGTACAGGGCCATAAACGCAGCAGTGATAGGATTGGAGAGGTTCGGTGAGCAAATGAAGACCCTTTGAAGTCATATTGCATGGTACCCATTCCACGGGTCTCAACTCTCCAGGTTTAAGGTATTCTTCCTTCAGCTAAAACATGCATGTGGAACCTAGAGTATGATCAACCATGTGATCGGGAGACCTGTTCAAATATGTCTCAGTTTTCGTACCCTGGTACTCGGGTGCAACATTCCAGACGCTTTACTAACACTCTCCCGACTTGGAGAGTCAGTCCCTTTAACCTCCTGTTTGGCCCAGTTTGCAATTTCTGCGGAAGATGAACAGGAATAGCGAGAACCAATGAGAGACTAGCTGGAGGTATCTGGACGGGCAAATTTAACTCTCATTTCCCACCAGGAAGAGGAATTAACCAAAGGCTCAGCGTGCCGTGCCGGAACCAGATTAGGGCCTGAAGCCATCCTGCGGTGTTGCGGCCAGCTCAAAAGAAAGCGAGTTGAAGAAAGGAACTCTGGGGCACTGTAATTCACAAACCTGCAAAGTTATAAATGACAGCTATCGTCCAAAAATATACTGAAGTAAGGCTGCCAAGAGGACTTGAAAGTGGGGCAGAATTGCAGGAAACCAATTCCAGGAGGTAGACTGGAATTGCATTGAAAGCATAGGAAAAGAGGCAGAACGTCCACAATGATGCACTTGGCCAAAAAGGGCGTAGGCGTTTTTTCCTGAATATATTCAGGAAAAAACGCATACTCACTTTTTGGCCAACCAAGCAAGCTTGCAAAGGAAATCTGCACTACAATGAAGTCTCACTTCCCCTCTGTCAAAAGGGCCATCTGAAAAAAGTGTAAAATCCAGAAAGGCAGAACAGGCCATGGAGAACTGGGAGCCTTGTTATGCTGATGGGCGGGATGTAAATTGCCAACAGACACTCGGGAGAAGTGTATGGTGTTTCCTGAAACATCTAAAAAACAAAGCAACAGAGCCTAGGGCACTTCCACTTATGTTCGTATAGCTTAGGGAAATTAAAATCAAAAAGACACAGCCACCCCAAAGTTTGGGACGCCTCTGTTTACAAGAACCTCGTTTACAGTACAAGGTCAACATCGCAGAAAGTGAAAAATGGATAAAGAAGTTGTGGTATTTACTTACAAAGCAATAGCACTCAGCAATGAAATCTATGTCATCAGGCCCTTAGCAGCACAATGAGTGGATTCAGGTATGATGATTCTAACTGAAATAAGTCACACAGAAAAAGAAACATCATAAGATATCAGTAATACACGGAATGTAAACTTGGCTACACAGGAACTGAATTACAGAACAGAACAGGGTCTTAAATTTAGAAAAACAACTTATGCTTGCTTAAGGGTAAAGGTGAGTTGAGGTGCTGCATAAAACCAGAGATTGAAATGAGCACAGATAAATTTCCTTAAGCCAAATATGGAATAGACAAGAGCTACTCCTTGCTCAACGAAATGGACTCAACACCGCATATTAAACGCCTAAGAATGTACCTGACTAGTAACTATCTAAAAACCTATGGATTGCTATGTCTCCGAAAGAGAATCAAGCATGTGTACAGGGGCATAAACGCAGCAGTGATAGGATTGGAGAGGTTCGGTGAGCAAACGAAGACCATTTGAAGTCATATTGCATGGTACCCATTACACGGGTTTCAACTCTCCAGGTTTAAGGTATTCTTCCTTCAGCTAAAACATGCATGTGGAACCTAGAGTATGATCAACCATGTGATCGGGAAACGTGTTCAAATATGTCTCAGTTTTCGTACCCTGGTACTCGGGTGCAACATTCCAGACGCTTTACTAACACTCTCCCGACTTGGAGAGTCAGTCCCTTTAACCTCTTGTTTGGCCCAGTTTGCAATTTCTGCGGAAGATGAACAGGAATAGCGAGAACCAATGAGAGACTAGCTGGAGGTGTCTGGACGGGCAAATTTAACTCTCATTTCCCACCAGGAAGAGGAATTAACCAAAGGCTCAGCATGCCGTGCCAGAACAAGATTAGGGCCTGAAGCCATTCTGCGGTGTTGCGGCCAGTTCAAAAGAAAGCGAGTTGAAGAAAGGAGCTCAGGGGCACTGTAATTCACAAACCTGCAGAGTTATAAATGACAGCTATCGTCCAAAAATATACTGAAGTAAGGCTGCCAAGAGGACTTGAAAGCGGGGCAGAATTGCAGGAAACCGATTTCAGGAGGTAGACTGGAATTGCATTGAAAGCATAGGAAAAGAGGCGGAACGTCCACAATGATGCACTTGGCCAAAAAGGGCGTATGCGTTTTTTCCTGAATATATTCAGGAAAAAACGCATACGCCCTTTTTGGCCAACCAAGCAAGCTTGCAAAGGAAATCTGTACTACAATGAAGTCTCACTTCCCCCCGGTCAAAAGGGCCATCTGAAAAAAGTGTAAAATCCAGAAAGGCAGGACAGGCCATGGAGAACTGGGAGCCTTGTTATGCTGATGGGCGGGATGTAAATTGCCAACAGACACTCGGGAGAAGTGTATGGTGTTTCCTGAAACATCTAAAAAACAAAGCAACAGAGCCTAGGGCACTTCCACTTATGGTTTTAGCTTTGGGAAATTAAAATCAAAAAGACACAGCCACCCCAAAGTTTGGGACACCTCTGTTTACAAGAACCTCATTTACCGTACAAGTTCAATATCACAGCAAGTGAAAAATGGATAAAGAACTTGTGGTACTTACGTACAATGCAATATCACTCAGCAATGAAATCTATGTCATCAGGCCCGTAGCAGAATAATGAATGGATTCAGGTACGATGATTCTAACTGAAATAAGTCACACAGAAAAAGAAACATCATAAGATATCACTAATACACGGAATGTAAACTTGGCTACACAGGAACTGAATTACAGAACAGAACAGGGTCTCAAATTTAGAAAACCTACTTATGCTTGCTTAAGGGTAAAGGTGAGTTGGGGTGCTGCATAAAACCAGAGATTGAAATGAGCACAGATAAAGTTCCTTAAGCCAAATATGGAATAGACAATAGCCACTCCTTGCTCAACGAAATGGACTGAACACCGCATATTAAACGCCTAAGAATGTACCTGACTAGTAAGTATCTTAAAACCTATGGATTGCTATTTCTCCGAAAGAGAATCAAGCATGTGTACAGGGGCATAAACGCAGCAGTGATAGGATTGGAGAGGTTCGGTGAGCAAATGAAGACCCTTTGAAGTCATATTGCATGGTACCCATTCCACGGGTTTCAACTACCCAGGTTTAAGGTATTCTTCCTTCAGCTAAATTATGCATGTGGAATCTAGAGTATGATCAACCATGTGATGGGGAGACGTGTTCAAATATGTCTCAGTTTTCGTACCCTGGTACTCGGGTGCAACATTCCAGATGCTTTACTAACACCCTCCCGACTTGGAGAGTCAGTCCCTTTAACCTCCTGTTTGGCCCAGTTTGCAATTTCTGCGGAAGATGAACAGGAATAGCGAGAACCAATGAGAGACTAGCTGGAGGTGTCTGGACGGGCAAATTTAACTCTCATTTCCCACGAGGAAGAGGAATTAACCAAAGGCTCAGCGTGCCATGCCGGAACCAGATTATTGCCTGAAGCCATTGTGCGGTGTTGCGGCCAGGTAGCAAGAAAGCGAGTTGAAGAAAGGAGCAGAGGGGCACTGTAATTCACAAACCTGCAGAGTTATAAATGACAGCTATCGTCCAAAAATATACTGAAGTAAGGCTGCCAAGAGGACTTGAAAGTGGGGCAGAATTGCAGGAAACCGATTTCAGGAGGTAGACTGGAATTGCATTGAAAGCATAGGAAAAGAGGCAGAACGTCCACAATGATACACTTAGCCAAAAATTGCGTATGCGTTTTTTCCTGAATATATTCGGGAAAAAACGCATACGCCCTTTTTGGCCAACCAAGCAAGCTTGCAATCGAAATCTGCACTACAATGAAGTCTCACTTCCCCCCGGTCAAAAGGGCCATCTGAAAAAAGTGTAAAATCCAGAAAGGCAGGACAGGCCATGGAGAACTGGGAGCCTTGTTATGCTGATGGGCGGGATGTAAATTGCCAACAGACACTCGGGAGAAGTGTATGGTGTTTCCTGAAACATCTAAAACACAAAGCAACAGAGCCTAGGGCACTTCCACTTATGGTCCTATAGCTTAGGGAAATTAAAATCAAAAAGACACAGCCACCCCAAAGTTTGGGACGCCTCTGTTTACAAGAACCTCGTTTACAGTACAAGTTCAACATCGCAGAAAGTGAAAAATGGATAAAGAAGTTGTGGTATTTACTTACAAAGCAATATCACTCAGCAATGAAATCTATGTCATCAGGCCCTTAGCAGCACAATGAGTGGATTCAGGTATGATGATTCTAACTGAAATAAGTCACACAGAAAAAGAAACATCATAAGATATCAGTAATACACGGAATGTAAACTTGGCTACACAGGAACTGAATTACAGAACAGAACAGGGTCTCAAATTTAGAAAACCAACTTATGCTTGCTTAAGGGGAAAGGTGAGTTGGGGTGCTGCATATAACCAGACATTGAAATGAGCACAGATAAAGTTCCTTAAGCCAAATATGGAATAGACAAGAGCTACTCCTTGCTCAACGAAATGGACTCAACACCGCATATTAAACGCCTAAGAATGTACCTGACTAGTAAGTATCTTAAAACCTATGGATTGCTATGTCTCCGAAAGAGAATCAAGCGTGTGTACAGGGGCATAAACGCAGCAGTGATAGGATTGGAGAGGTTCGGTGAGCAAATTAAGACCCTTTGAAGTCATATTGCATGGTACCCATTCCACGGGTTTCAACTACCCAGGTTTAAGGTATTTTTCCTTCAGCTAAAATATGCTTGTGGAACCTAGAGTATGATCAACCATTTGATCGGGAGACGTGTTCAAATATGTCTCAGTTTTCGTACCCTGGTACTCGGGTGCAACATTCCAGATGCTTTACTAACACCCTCCCGACTTGGAGAGTCAGTCCCTTTAACCTCCTGTTTGGCCCAGTTTGCAATTTCTGCGGAAGATGAACAGGAATAGCGAGAACCAATGAGAGACTAGCTGGAGGTGTCTGGACGGGCAAATTTAACTCTCATTTCCCACGAGGAAGAGGAATTAACCAACGGCTCAGCGTGCCGTGCCGGAACCAGATTAGGGCCTGAAGCCATCCTGCGGTGTTGCGGCCAGGTCACAAGAAAGCGAGTTGAAGAAAGGAGCAGAGGGGCACTGTAATTCACAAACCTGCAGAGTTATAAATGACAGCTATCGTCCAAAAATATACTGAAGTAAGGCTTCCAAGAGGACTTGAAAGCGGGGCAAAATTGCAGGAAACCGATTTCAGGAGGTAGACTGGAATTGCATTGAAAGCATAGGAAAAGAGGCAGAACGTCCACAATGATGCACTTGGCCAAAAAGCGCGTAAAAGTTTTTTCCTGAATATATTCAGGAAAAAACGCATACGCCCTTTTTGGCCAACCAAGCAAGCTTGCAAAGGAAATCTGCACTACAATGAAGTCTCACTTCCCCCCGGTCAAAAGGGCCATCTGAAAAAAGTGTAAAATCCAGAAAGGCAGGACAGGCCATGGAGAACTGGGAGCCTTGTTATGCTGATGGGCGGGATGTAAAATGCCAACAGCCACTCGGGAGAAGTGTATGGTGTTTCCTGAAACATCTAAAAAACAAAGCAACTGAGCCTAGGGCACTTCCACTTATGGTTTTAGCTTAGGGAAACTAAAATCAAAAAGACACAGCCACCCCAAAGTTTGGGACGCCTCTGTTTACAAGAACCTCATTTACCATACAAGTTTAATATCACAGCAAGTGAAAAATGGATAAAGAACTTCTGGTACTTATGTACAATGCAGTACCACTCAGCAATGAAATCTATGTCATCAGGCCCGTAGCAGCATAATGAGTGGATTCAGGTACAATGATTCTAACTGAAATAAGTCACACAGAAAAAGAAACATCATAAGATATCACTAATACACGGAATGTAAACTTGGCTACACAGGAACTGAATTCCAAAATAGAACAGGGTCTCAAATTTAGAAAACCAACTTATGCTTGCTTAAGGGTAAAGGTGAGTTGGGGTGCTGCATAAAACCAGAGATTGAAATGAGCACAGATAAAGTTCCTTAAGCCAAATATGGAATAGACAAGAGCTACTCCCTGCTCAATGAAATGGACTCAACACCCCATATTAAACGCCTAAGAATGTACCTGACTAGTAAGTATCTTAAAACCTATGGATTGCTATGTCTCCAAAAGAGAATCAAACGTGTGTACAGGGGCATAAACGCAGCAGTGATAGGATTGGAGAGGTTTGGTGAGCAAATGAAGACCCTTTGAAGTCATATTGCATGGTACCCATTCCACGGGTCTCAACTCTCCAGGTTTAAGGTATTCTTCCTTCAGCTAAAACATGCATGTGGAACCCAGAGTATGATAAACCGTGTGAACGGGAGACGTGTTCAAATATGTCTCAGTTTTCGTACCCTGGTACTCGGGTGCAACATTCCAGACGCTTTACTAACACTCTCCCGACTTGGAGAGTCAGTCCCTTTAACCTCCTGTTTGGCCCAGTTTGCAATTTCTGCGGAAGATGAACAGGAATAGCGAGAACCAATGAGAGACTAGCTGGAGGTGTCTGGACGGGCAAATTTAACTCTCATTTCCCACCAGGAAGAGGAATTAACCAAAGGCTCAGCGTGCCGTGCCGGAACCAGATTAGGGCCTGAAGCCATCCTGCGGTGTTGCGGCCAGCTCACAAGAAAGCGAGTTGAAGAAAGGAGCTCAGGGGCACTGTAATTCACAAACCTGCAGAGTTATAAATGACAGCTATCGTCCAAAAATATACTGAAGTAAGGCTGCCAAGAGGACTTGAAAGCGGGGCAGAATTGCAGGAAACCGATTTCAGGAGGTAGACTGGAATTGCATTGAAAGCATAGGAAAAGAGGCAGAACGTCCACAATGTTGCACTTGGCCAAAAAGGGCGTATGCGTTTTTTCCTGAATATATTCAGGAAAAGACGCATACGCACTTTTTGGACAACCAAGCAAGCTTGCAAAGGAAATCTGCACTACAATGAAGTCTCACTTCCCCCCGGTCAAAAGGGCCATCTGAAAAAAGTGTAAAATCCAGAAAGGCAGGACAGGCCATGGAGAACTGGGAGCCTTGTTATGCTGATGGGCGGGATGTAAATTGCCAACAGACACTCGGGAGAAGTGTATGGTGTTTCCTGAAACTTCTAAAAAACAAAGCAACAGAGCCTAGGGCACTTCCACTTATGGTCCTATAGCTTAGGGAAATTAAAATCAAAAAGACACAGGCACCCCAAAGTTTGGGACGCCTCTGTTTACAAGAACCTCGTTTACCGTACAAGTTCAATATCGCAGAAAGTGAAAAATGGATACAGAACGTGTGGTACTTACGTACAATGCACTATCACTCAGCAATGAAATCTATGTCATCAGGCCCGTAGCAGCATAATGAGTGGATTCAGGTACGATGATTCTAACTGAAATAAGTCACAAAGAAAAAGAAACATCATAAGATATCACTAACACACAGGATGTAAACTTGGCTACACAAGAACTGAATTACAGAACAGAACAGGGTCTCAAATTGAGAAAACCAACTTATGCTTGCTTAAGGGGAAAGTTGAGTTGGGGTGCTGCATAAAACCAGAGATTGAAATGAGCACAGATAAAGTTCCTTAAGCCAAATATGGAATAGACAAGAGCTACTCCTTGCTCAACGAAATGGACTCAACACCCCATATTAAACGCCTAAGAATGTACCTGACTAGTAAGTATCTTAAAACCTATGGATTGCTATGTCTCCAAAAGTGAATGAAGCGTGTGTACAGGGGCATAAACGCAGCAGTGATAGGATTGGAGAGGTTCGGTGAGCAAATGAAGACCCTTTGAAGACATATTGCATGGTACCCATTCCACGGGTCTCAACTCTCCAGGTTTAAGGTATTCTTCCTTCAGCTAAAACATGCATGTGGAACCCAGAGTATGATCAACCGTGTGATCGAGAGACGTGTTCATATATGTCTCAGGTTCGGTCCCCTGGTACTCGGGTGCAACATTCCAGACGCTTTACTAACACTCTCCCGACTTGGAGAGTCAGCGCCTTTAACCTCCTGTTTGGCCCAGTTTGCAATTTCTGCGGAAGATGAACAGGAATAGCGAGAACCAATGAGAGACTAGCTGGAGGTGTCTGGACGGGCAAATTTAACTCTCATTTCCCACGAGGAAGAGGAATTAACCAAAGGCTCAGCGTGCCGTGCCGGAACCAGATTAGGGCCTGAAGCAATCCTGCGGTGTTGCGGCCAGCTCAAAAGAAAGTGAGTTGAAGGAAGGAGCTCAGGGGCACTGTAATTCACAAACCTGCAGAGTTATAAATGACAGCTATCGTCCAAAAATATACTGAAGTAAGGCTGCCAAGAGGACTTGAAAGCGGGGCAGAATTGCAGGAAACCGATTTCAGGAGGTAGACTGGAATTGCATTGAAAGCATAGGAAAAGAGGCAGAACGTCCACAATGATGCACTTGGCCAAAAAGGGCGTATGCATTTTTTCCTGAATATATTCAGGAAAAAACGCATACGCCCTTTTTGGCCAACCAAGCAAGCTTGCAAAGGAAATGTGCACTACAATGAAGTCTCACTTCCCCCCGGTCAAAAGGGCCATCTGAAAAAAGTGTAAAATCCAGAAAGGCAGGACAGGCCATGGAGAACTGGGAGCCTTGTTATGCTGATGGGCGGGATGTAAATTGCCAACAGACACTCGGGAGAAGTGTATGGTGTTTCCTGAAACATCTAAAAACCAAAGCAACAGAGCCTAGGGCACTTCCACTTATGGTCCTATAGCTTAGGGAAATTAAAATCAAAAAGACACAGCCACCCCAAAGTTTGGGACGCCTCTGTTTACAAGAACCTCGTTTACAGTACAAGTTCAACATCGCAGAAAGTGAAAAATGGATAAAGAAGTTGTGGTATTTACTTACAAAGCAATATCACTCAGCAATGAAATCTATGTCATCAGGCCCTTAGCAGCACAATGAGTGGATTCAGGTATGATGATTCTAACTGAAATAAGTTACACAGAAAAAGAAACATCATAAGATATCAGTAATACACGGAATGTAAACTTGGCTACACAGGAACTGAATTACAGAACAGAACAGGGTCTCAAATTTAGAAAGCCAACTTATGCTTGCTTAAGGGTAAAGGTGAGTTGGGGTGCTGCATAAAACCAGAGATTGAAATGAGCACAGATAAAGTTCCTTAAGCCAAATATGGAATAGACAAGAGCTACTCCTTGCTCAACGAAATGGACTCAACACCGCATATTAAACGCCTAAGAATGTACCTGACTAGTAAGTATCTTAAAACCTATGGATTGCTATGTCTCCGAAAGAGAATCAAGCGTGTGTACAGGGGCATAAACGCAGCAGTGATAGGATTGGAGAGGTTCGGTGAGCAAATGAAGACCCTTTGAAGTCATATTGCATGGTACCCATTCCACGGGTTTCAACTACCCAGGTTTAAGGTATTCTTCCTTCAGCTAAAACATGCATGTGGAACCTAGAGTATGATCAACCATGTGATCGGGAGACGTGTTCAAATATGTCTCAATTTTCGTACCCTGGTACTCGGGTGCAACATTCCAGACGCTTTACTAACACCCTCCCGACTTGGAGAGTCAGTCCCTTTAACCTCCTGTTTGGCCCAGTTTGCAATTTCTGCGGAAGTTGAACAGGAATAGCGAGAACCAATGAGAGACTAGCTGGAGGTGTCTGGACGGGCAAATTTAACTCTCATTTCCCACCAGGAAGAGGAATTAACCAAAGGCTCAGCGTGCCATGCCGGAACCAGATTAGGGCCTGAAGCCATCCTGCGGTGTTGCGGCCAGGTCACAAGAAAGCGAGTTGAAGAAAGGAGCTCAGGGGCACTGTAATTCACAAACCTGCAGACTTATAAATGACAGCTATCGTCCAAAAATATACTGAAGAAAGGCTGCCAAGAGGACTTGAAAGCAGGGCAGAATTGCAGGAAACCGATTTCAGGAGGTAGACGGGAATTGCATTGAAAGCATAGGAAAAGAGGCAGAACGTCCACCATGATGCACTTGGCCAAAAAGGGCGTATGCGTTTTTTCCTAAATATATTCAGGAAAAAACGCATACGCCCTTTTTGGCCAACCAAGCAAGCTTGCAAAGGAAATCTGCACTACAATGAAGTCTCACTTCCCCCCGGTCAAAAGGGCCATCTGAAAAAAGTGTAAAATCCAGAAAGGCAGGACAGGCCATGGAGAACTGGGAGCCTTGTTATGCTGATGGGCGGGATGTAAATTGCCAACAGACACTCGGGAGAAGTGTATGGTGTTTCCTGAAACATCTAAAAAACAAAGCAACAGAGCCTAGGGCACTTCCACTTATGGTCCTATAGCTTAGGGAAATTAAAATCAAAAAGACACAGCCACCCCAAAGTTTGGGACGCCTCTGTTTACAAGAACCTCGTTTACCGTACAAGTTCAACATCGCAGAAAGTGAAAAATGGATAAAGAAGTTGTGGTATTTACTTACAAAGCAATATCACTCAGCAATGAAATCTATGTCATCAGGCCCGTAGCAGCATAATGAGTGGATTCAGGTACGATGATTCTAACTGAAATAAGTCACACAGAAAAAGAAACATCATAAGATATCACTAATACACGGAATGTAAACTTGGCTACACAGGAACTGAATTCCAAAATAGAACAGGGTCTCAAATTTAGAAAACCAACTTATGCTTGCTTAAGGGGAAAGGTGAGTTGGGGTGCTGCATAAAACCAGAGATTGCAATGAGCACAGATAAAGTTCCTTAAGCCAAATATGGAATAGACAAGAGCTACTCCTTGCTCAACGAAATGGACTCAACACCCCATATTAAACGCATAAGAATGTACCTGACTAGTAAGTATCTTAAAACCTATGGATTGCTATGTCTCCAAAAGAGAATGAAGCGTGTGTACAGGGGCATAAACGCAGCAGTGATAGGATTGGAGAGGTTCGGTGAGCAAATGAAGACCCTTTGAAGTCATATTGCATGGTACCCATTACACGGGTCTCAACTCTCCAGGTTTAAGGTATTCTTCCTTCAGCTAAAACATGCATGTGGAACCCAGAGTATGATCAACCATGTGAACGGGAGACGTGTTCAAATATGTCTCAGTTTTCCTCCCCTGGTACTCGGGTGCAACATTCCAGACGCTTTACTAACACTCTCCCCACTTGGAGAGTCAGCGCCTTTAACCTCCTGTTTGGCCCAGTTTGCAATTTCTGCGGAAGATGAACAGGAATAGGGAGAACAAATGAGCGACTAGCTGGAGGTGTCTGGACGGGCAAATTTAACTCTCATTTACCACCAGGAAGAGGAAATAACCAAAGGCTCAGCATGCCGTGCCGGAACCAGATTAGGGCCTGAAGCAATCCTGCGGTGTTGCGGCCAGGTCACAAGAAAGCGAGTTGAAGAAAGGAGCTCAGGTGCACTGTAATTCACAAACCTGCAGAGTTATAAATGACAGCTATCGTCCAAAAATATACTGAAGTAAGGCTGCCAAGAGGACTTGAAAGCGGGGCAGGATTGCAGGAAACCGATTTCGGGAGGTAGACTGGAATTGCATTGAAAGCATAGGAAAAGAGGCAGAACGTCCACAATGATGCACTTGGCCAAAAAGGGCGTATGCGTTTTTTCCTGAATATATTCAGGAAAAAACGCATACGCACTTTTTGGCCAACCAAGCAAGCTTGCAAAGGAAATCTGCACTACAATGAAGTCTCACTTCCCCCCGGTCAAAAGGGCCATCTGAAAAAAGTGTAAAATCCAGAAAGGCAGGACAGGCCATGGAGAACTGGGAGCCTTGTTATGCTGATGGGCGGGATGTAAATTGCCAACAGACACTCGGGAGAAGTGTATGGTCTTTCCTGAAACATCTAAAAAACAAAGCAACAGAGCCTAGGGCACTTCCACTTATGGTCCTATAGCTTAGGGAAATTAAAATCAAAAAGACACAGCCACCCCAAAGTTTGGGACGCCTCTGTTTACAAGAACCTCGTTTACCGTACAAGTTCAACATCGCAGAAAGTGAAAAATGGATAAAGAAGTTGTGGTATTTACTTACAAAGCAATATCACTCAGCAATGAAACATATGTCATCAGGCCCTTAGCAGCACAATGAGTGGATTCAGGTACGATGATTCTAACTGAAATAAGTCACACAGAAAAAGAAACATCATAAGATATCAGTAATACACGGAATGTAAACTTGGCTACACAGGAACTGAATTACAGAACAGAACAGGGTCTCAAATTTAGAAAACCAACTTATGCTTGCTTAAGGGGAAAGGTGAGTTGGGGTACTGCGTAAAACCAGAGATTGAAATGAGCACAGATAAAGTTCCTTAAGCCAAATATGGAATAGACAAGAGCTACTCCTTGCTCAACGAAATGGACTCAACACCGCATATTAAACGCCTAAGAATGTACCTGAGTAGTAAGTATCTTAAAACCTATGGATTGCTATGTTTCCAAAAGACAATCAAGTGTGTGTACAGGGGCATAAACGCAGCAGTGATAAGATTGTAGAGATTCGGTGAGCAAATGAAGACCCTTTGAAGTCATATTGCATGGTACCCATTCCACGGGTTTCAACTACGCAACTTTAAGGTATTCTTCCTTCAGCTAAAACATGCATGTGGAACCCAGAGTATGATAAACCATGTGAACGGGAAACGTGTTCAAATATGTCTCAGTTTTCCTCCCCTGGTACTCGGGTGCAACATTCCAGACGCTTTACTAACACTCTCCCCACTTGGAGAGTCAGCGCCTTTAACCTCCTGTTTGGCCCAGTTTGCAACTTCTGCGGAAGATGAACAGGAATAGCGAGAACCAATGAGAGACTAGCTGGAGGTGTCTGGACGGGCAAATTTAACTCTCATTTCCCACCAGGAAGAGGAATTAACCAAAGGCTCAGCGTGCCGTGCCGGAACCAGATTAGGGCCTGAAGCCATCCTGCGGTGTTGCGGCCAGGTCACAAGAAAGCGAGTTGAAGAAAGGAGCTCAGGGGCACTGTAATTCACAAACCTGCAGAGTTATAAATGACAGCTATCGTCCAAAAATATACTGAAGTAAGGCTGCCAAGAGGACGTGAAAGCGGGGCAGAATTGCAGGAAACTGATTTCAGGAGGTAGACTGGAATTGCATTGAAAGCATAGGAAAAGAGGCAGAACGTCCACAATGATGCACTTGGCCAAAAAGGGCGTATGCGTTTTTTCCTGAATATATTCAGGAAAAAACGCATACGCCCTTTTTGACCAACCAAGCAAGCTTGCAAAGGAAATCTGCACTACAATGAAGTCTCACTTCCCGCCGGTCAAAAGGGCCATCTGAAAAAAGTGTAAAATCCAGAAAGTCAGGACAGGCCACGAAGAACTGGGAGCCTTGTTATGCTGATGGGCGGGATGTAAATTGCCAACAGACACTCGGGAGAAGTGTATGGTGTTTCCTGAAACATCTAAAACACAAAGCAACAGAACCTAGGGCACTTCCACTTATGGTCCTATAGCTTAGGGAAATTAAAATCAAAAAGACACAGCCACCCCAAAGTTTGGGACGCCTCTGTTTACAAGAACCTCGTTTACAGTACAAGTTCAACATCGCAGAAAGTGAAAAATGGATAAAGAAGTTGTGGTATTTACTTACAAAGCAATATCACTCAGCAATGAAATCTATGTCATCAGGCCCTTAGCAGCACAATGAGTGGATTCAGGTATGATGATTCTAACTGAAATAAGTCACACAGAAAAAGAAACATCATAAGATATCAGTAATACACGGAATGTAAACTTGGCTACACAGGAACTGAATTACAGAACAGAACAGGGTCTCAAATTTAGAAAAGCAACTTATGCTTGCTTAAGGGTAAAGGTGAGTTGGGGTGCTGCATAAAACCAGAGATTGAAATGAGCACAGATAAAGTTCCTTAAGCCAAATATGGAATAGACAAGAGCTACTCCTTGCTCAACGAAATGGTCTCAACACCCCATATTAAACGCCTAAGAATGTACCTGACTAGTAAGTATCTTAAAACCTATGGATTGCTATCTCTCCAAAAGAGAATCAAGCGTGTGTACAGGGGCATAAACACAGCAGTGATAGGATTGGAGAGGTTCGGCGAGCAAATGAAGACCCTTTGAAGTCATATTGCATGTACCCATTCCACGGGTCTCAACTCTCCAGTTTTAAGGGATTCTTCCTTCAGCTAAAACATGCATGTGGAACCCAGAGTATGATCAACCGTGTGAACGGGAGACGTGTTCAAATATGTCTCAGTTTTCCTGCCCTGGTACTCGGGTGCAACATTGCAGACACTTTACTAACACTCTCCCGACTTGGAGAGTCAGCGCCTCTAACCTCCTGTTTGGCCCAGTTTGCAATTTCTGCGGAAGATGAACAGGAATAGGGAGAACCAATGAGAGACTAGCTGGAGGTGTTTGGACGGGCAAATTTAACTCTCATTTCCCACCAGGAAGAGGAAATAACCAAAGGCTCAGCGTGCCGTGCCGGAACCAGATTAGGGCCTGAAGCCATCCTGCAGTGTTGCGGCCAGCTCAAAAGAAAGCGAGTTGAAGAAAGGAGCTCAGGGGCACTGTAATTCACAAACGTGCAGAGTTATAAATGACAGCTATCGTCCAAAAATATACTGAAGTAAGGCTGCCAAGAGGACTTGAAAGCGGGGCAGAATTGCAGGAAACCGATTTCAGGAGGTAGACTGGAATTGCATTGAAAGCATAGGAAAAGAGGCAGAACGTCCACAATGATGCACTTGGCCAAAAAGGGCGTATGCGTTTTTTCCTGAATATATTCAGGAAAAAACGCATATGCCCTTTTTGGCCAACCAAGCAAGCTTGCAAAGGAAATCTGCACTACAATGAAGTCTCACTTCCCCCCGGTCAAAAGGACCATCTGAAAAAAGTGTAAAATCCAGAAAGGCAGGACAGGCCATGGAGAACTGGGAGCCTTGTTATGCTGATGGGCGGGATGTAAATTGCCAACAGACACTCGGGAGAAGTGTATGGTGTTTCCTGAAACATCTAAAAAACAAAGCAACAGAGCCTAGGGCACTTCCACTTATGGTCCTATAGCTTAGGGAAATTAAAATCAAAGAGACACAGCCACCACAAAGTTTGGGATGGCTCTGTTTACAAGAAGCTCGTTTACGGTACAAGTTTAATATCGCAGAAAGTGAAAAATGGATAAAGAAGTTGTGGTACTTACGTACAATGCAGTATCACTCAGCAATGAAATCTATGTCATCAGGCCCGTAGCAGCATAATGAGTGGATTCAGGTACGATGATTCTAACTGAAATAAGTCACACAGAAAAAGAAACATCATAAGATATCACTAACACACGGGATGTAAACTTGGCTACACAAGAACTGAATTACAGAACAGAACAGGGTCTCTAATTGAGAAAACCAACTTACGCTTGCTTAAGGGGAAAGTTGAGTTGGGGTGCTGCATAAAACCAGAGATTGAAATGAGCACAGATAAAGTTCCTTAAGCCAAATATGGAATAGACAAGAGCTACTCCTTGCTCAACGAAATGGACTCAATACCGCATATTAAACGCCTAAGAATGTACCTGACTAGTAAGTATCTTAAAACCTATGGATTGCTATGTCTCCAAAAGAGAATGAAGCATTTGTACAGGGGCATAAACACAGCAGTGATAGGATTGGAGAGGTTCGGTGAGCAAATGAAGACCCTTTGAAGACATATTGCATGGTACCCATTCCACGGGTCTCAACTCTCCAGGTTTAAGGTATTCTTCCTTCAGCTAAAACATGCATGTGGAACCCAGAGTATGATCAACCGTGTGATCGAGAGACGTGTTCAAATATGTCTCAGTTTCGGTCACCTGGTACTCGGGTGCAACATTCCAGACGCTTTACTAACACTCTCCCGACGTGGAGAGTCAGTGCCTTTAACCTCCTGTTTGGCCCAGTTTGAAAATTCTGCGGAAGATGAACAGGAATAGGGAAAACCAATGAGACACTAGCTGGAGGTGTCTGGACGGGCAAATTTAACTCTCATTTCCCATCAGGAAGAGGAATTAACCAAAGGCTCAGCGTGCCGTGCCGGAACCAGATTAGGGCCTGAAGCCATCCTGCGGTGTTGCGGCCAGGTCAAAAGAAAGCGAGTTGAAGAAAGGAGCTCAGGGGCACTGTAATTCACAAACCTGCAGAGTTATAAATGACAGCTATCGTCCAAAAATATACTGAAGAAAGGCTGCCAAGAGGACTTGAAAGCGGGGCAGAATTGCAGGAAACCGATTTCAGGAGGTAGACTGGAATTGCATTGAAAGCATAGGAAAAGAGCCCGAACGTCCACAATGATGCACTTGGCCAAAAAGGGCGTATGCGTTTTTTCCTGAATATATTCAGGAAAAAACGCATACGCCCTTTTTGGCCAACCAAGCAAGCTTGCAAAGGAAATCTGCACTACAATGAAGTCTCACTTCCCCCCGGTCAAAAGGGCCATCTGAAAAAAGTGTAAAATCCAGAAAGGCAGGACAGGCCATGGAGAACTGGGAGCCTTGTTATGCTGATGGGCGGGATGTAAATTGCCAACAGACACTCGGGAGAAGTGTATGGTGTTTCCTGAAACATCTAAAAAACAAAGCAACAGAGCCTAGGGCAGTTCCACTTATGGTCCTATAGCTTAGGGAAATTAAAATCAAAAAGACACAGCCACCCCAAAGTTTGGGACGCCTCTGTTTACAAGAAACTCGTTTACAGTACAAGTTCAATATCACAGAAAGTGAAAAATGGATAAAGAACTTGTGGTACATACGTACAATGCAGTATCACTCAGCAATGAAATCTATGTCAACAGGCACGTAGCAGCATAATGAGTGGATTCAGATACGATGATTCTAACTGAAATAAGTCACACAGAAAAAGAAACATCATAAGATATCACTAATAGACGGAATGTAAACTTGGCTACACAGGAACTGAATTCCAAAACAGAACAGGGTCTCAAATTTAGAAAACCAACTTATGCTTGCTTAAGGGGAAAGGTGAGTTGGGGTGCTGCATAAAACCAGACATTGAAATGAGCACAGATAAAGTTCCTTAAGCCAAATATGGAATAGACAAGAGCTACTCCTTGCTCAACGAAATGGACTCAACACCCCATATTAAACGCCTAAGAATGTACCTGACTAGTAAGTATCTTAAAACCTATGGATTGCTATGTCTCCAAAAGAGAATCAAGCGTGTGTACAGTGGCATAAACGCAGCAGTGATAGGATTGGAGAGGTTCGGTGAGCAAATGAAGACCCTTTGAAGTCATATTGCATGGTACCCATTCCACGGGTTTCAACTACCCAGGTTTAAGGTATTCTTCCTTCAGCTAAAACATGCATGTGGAACCTAGAGTATGATCAACCATGTGATCGGGAGACGTGTTCAAATATGTCTCAGTTTTCGTACCCTGGTACTCGGGTGCAACATTCCAGACGCTTTACTAACACTCTCCCAACTTGGAGAGTCAGTCCCTTTAACCTCCTGTTTGGCCCAGTTTGCAATTTCTGCGGAAGATGAACAGGAATAGCGAGAACCAATGAGAGACTAGCTGGAGGTGTCTGGACGGGCAAATTTAACTCTCATTTCCCACCAGGAAGAGGAATTAACCAAAGGCTCAGCGTGCCGTGCCGGAACCAGATTAGGGCCTGAAGCCATCCTGCGGTGTTGCGGCAAGGTCACAAGAAAGCGAGTTGAAGAAAGGAGCTCAGGGGCACTGTAATTCACAAACCTGCAGAGTTGTAAATGACAGCTATCGTCCAAAAATATACTGAAATAAGGCTGCCAAGAGGACTTGAAACTGGGGCAGAATTGCAGGAAACCGATTTCAGGAGGTAGACTGGAATTGCATTGAAAGCATAGGAAAAGAGGCAGAACGTCCACAATGATGCACTTGGCCAAAAAGGGCATATGCGTTTTTTCCTGAATATATTCAGGAAAAAACGCATACGCCCTTTTTGGCCAACCAAGCAAGCTTGCAAAGGAAATCTGCACTACAATGAAGTCTCACTTCCCCCCGGTCAAAAGGGCCATCTGATAAAAGTGTAAAATCCAGAAAGGCAGGACAGGCCATGGAGAACTGGGAGCCTTGTTATGCTGAGGGGCGGGATGTAAATTGCCAACAGACACTCGGGAGAAGTGTATGGTGTTTCCTGAAACATCTAAAACACAAAGCAACAGAGCCTAGGACACTTCCACTTACGGTCCTATAGCTTAGGGAAATTAAAATCAAAAAGACACAGCCACCCCAAAGTTTGGGACGCCTCTGTTTACAAGAACCTCGTTTACAGAACAAGTTCAACATCGCAGAAAGTGAAAAATGGATAAAGAAGTTGTGGTATTTACTTACAAAGCAATAGCACTCAGCAATGAAATCTATGTCATCAGGCCCTTAGCAGCACAATGAGTGGATTCAGGTATGATGATTCTAACTGAAATAAGTCACACAGAAAAAGAAACATCATAAGATATCAGTAATACACGGAATGTAAACTTGGCTCCACAGGAACTGAATTACAGAACAGAACAGGGTCTCAAATTTAGAAAACCAACTTATGCTTGCTTAAGGGTAAAGGTGAGTTGGGGTGCTGCATAAAACCAGAGATTGAAATGAGCACAGATAAAGTTCCTTAAGCCAAATATGGAATAGACAAGAGCTACTCCTTGCTCAACGAAATGGACTCAACACCGCATATTAAACGCCTAAGAATGTACCTGACTAGTAAGTATCTTAAAACCTATGGATTGCTATGTCTCCAAAAGAGAATCAAGCATGTGTACAGGGCCATAAACGCAGCAGTGATAGGATTGGAGAGGTTCGGTGAGCAAATGAAGACCCTTTGAAGTCATATTGCATGGTACCCATTACACGGGTCTCTACTCTCCAGGTTTAAGGTATTCTTCCTTCAGCTAAAACATGCATGTGGAACCCAGAGTATGATCAACCATGTGAACGGGAGACGTGTTCAAATATGTCTCAGTTTTCCTCCCCTGGTACTCGGGTGCAATATTCTAGACGCTTTACTAACACTCTCCCCACTTGGAGAGTCAGCAACTTTAACCTCCTGTTTGGCCGAGTTTGCAATTTCTGCGGAAGATGAACAGGAATAGGGAGAACCAATGAGAGACTAGCTGGAGGTGTCTGGACGGGCAAATTTTACTCTCATTTCCCATCAGGAAGAGGAAATAACCAATGGCTCAGCGTGCCGTGCCGGAACCAGATTAGGGCCTGAAGCCATCCTGCGGTGTTGCGGCCAGGTCAGAAGAAAGCGAGTTGAAGAAAGAAGCTCACGGGCACTGTAATTCACAAACCTGTAGAGTTATAAATGACAGCTATCGTCGAAAAATATACTGAAGTAAGGCTGCCAAGAGGACTTGAAACTGGGGCAGAATTGCAGGAAACCGATTTCAGGAGGTAGACTGGAATTGCATTGAAAGCATAGGAAAAGAGGCAGAACGTCCACAATGATGCACTTGGCCAAAAAGGGCGTATGCGTTTTTTCCTGAATATATTCAGGAAAAAACGCATACGCCCTTTTTGGCCAACCAAGCAAGCTTGCAAAGGAAATCTGCACTACAATGAAGTCTCACTTCCCCCCGGTCAAAAGGGCCATCTGAAAAAAGTGTAAAATCCAGAAAGGCAGGACAGGCCATGGAGAACTGGGAGCCTTATTATGCTGATGGGCGGGATGTAAATTGCCAACAGACACTCGGGAGAAGTGTATGGTGTTTCCTGAAACATCTAAAACACAAAGCAACAGAGCCTAGGGCACTTCCACTTATGGTCCTATAGCTTAGGGAAATTAAAATCAAAAAGACACAGCCACCCCAAAGTTTGGGACGCCTCTGTTTACAAGAACCTCGTTTACAGTACAAGTACAACATAGCAGAAAGTGAAAAATGGATAAAGAAGTTGTGGTATATACTTACAAAGCAATATCACTCAGCAATGAAATCTATGTCATCAGGCCCTTAGCAGCACAATGAGTGGATTCAGGTATGATGATTCTAACTGAAATAAGTCACACAGAAAAAGAAACATCATAAGATATCACTAATACACGGAATGTAAACTTGGCTACACAGGAACTGAATTACAGAACAGAACAGTGTCTCAAATTTAGAAAACCAACTTATGCTTGCTTAAGGGTAAAGGTGAGTTGAGGTGCGGCATAAAACCAGAGATTGAAATGAGCACAGATAAAGTTCCTTAAGCCAAATATGGAATAGACAAGAGCTACTCCTTGCTCAATGAAATGGACTCAATACCGCATATTAAACGCCTAAGAATGTACCTGACTAGTAAGTATCTTAAAACCTATGGATTGCTATGTCTCCGAAAGAGAATCAAGCATGTGTACAGGGGCATAAACGCAGCAGTGATAGGATTGGAGAGGTTCGGTGAGCAAATGAAGACCCTTTGAAGTCATATTGCATGGTACCCATTCCACGGGTTTCAACTACCAAGGTTTAAGGTATTCTTCCTTCAGCTAAAACATGCATGTGGAACCTAGAGTATGATCAACCATGTGATCGGGAGAACTGTTCAAATATGTCTCAGTTTTCGTACCCTGGTACTCGGGTGCAACATTCCAGACGCTTTACTAACACCCTCCCGACTTGGAGAGTCAGTCCCTTTAACCTCCTGTTTAGCCCAGTTTGCAATTTCTGCGGAAGATGAACAGGAATAGCGAGAACCAATGAGAGACTAGCTGGAGGTGTCTGGACGGGCAAATTTAACTCTCATTTCCCACCAGGAAGAGGAATTAACCAAAGGCTCAGCGTGCCGTGCCGGAACCAGATTAGGGCCTGAAACCATCCTGCGGTGTTGCGGCCAGCTCACAAGAAAGAGAGTTGAAGAAAGGAGCTCATGGGCACTGTAATTCACAAACCTGCAGAGTTATAAATGTCAGCTATTGTCCAAAAATATACTGAAGTAAGGCTGCCAAGAGGACTTGAAGGCAGGGCAGAATTGCAGGAAACCGATTACAGGAGGTAGACAGGAATTGCATTGAAAGCATAGGAAAAGAGGCAGAACGTCCACAATGATGCACTTGGCCAAAAAGGGCGTATGCGTTTTTTCCTGAATACATTTAGGTAAAAACGCATACGCCCTTTTTGGCCAACCAAGCAAACTTGCAAAGGAAATCTGCACTACAATGAAGTCTCACTTCCCCCCGGTCAAAAGGGCCATCTGAAAAAAGTGTAAAATGCAGAAAGGCAGGACAGGCCATGGAGAACTGGGAGCCTTGTTATGCTGATGGGCGGGATGTAAATTGCCAACAGCCACTCGGGAGAAGTGTATGGTGTTTCCTGAAACATCTAAAAAACAAAGCAACAGAGCCTAGGACACTTCCACTTATGGTCCTATAGCTTAGGGAAATTAAAATCAAAAAGACACAGCCACCCCAAAGTTTGGGACGCCTCTGTTTACAAGAACCTCGTTTACCGTACAAGTTCAATATCGCAGAAAGTGAAAAATGGATACAGAACTTGTGTTACTTACGTACAATGCAGTATCACTCAGCAATGAAATCTATGTCATCAGGCCCGTAGCAGCATAATGAGTGGATTCAGGTACGATGATTCTAACTGAAATAAGTCACACAGAAAAAGAAACATCATAAGATATCACTAACACACAGGATGTAAACTTGGCTACACAAGAACTGAATTACAGAACAGAACAGGGTCTCAAATTGAGAAAACCAACTTATGCCTGCTTAAGGGGAAAGTTGAGTTGGGGTGCTGCATAAAACCAGAGATTGAAATGAGCACAGATAAAGTTCCTTAAGCCAAATATGGAATAGACAAGAGCTACTCCTTGCTCAACGAAATGGACTCAACACCCCATATTAAACGCCTAAGAATGTACCTGACTAGTAAGTATCTTAAAACCTATGGATTGCTATGTCTCCAAAAGTGAATGAAGCGTGTGTACAGGGGCATAAACGCAGCAGTGATAGGATTGGAGAGGTTCGGTGAGCAAATGAAGACCCTTTGAAGACATATTGCATGGTACCCATTCCACGGGTCTCAACTCTCCAGGTTTAAGGTATTCTTCCTTCAGCTAAAACATGCATGTGGAACCCAGAGTATGATCAACCGTGTGATCGAGAGACGTGTTCATATATGTCTCAGGTTCGGTCCCCTGGTAATCGGGTGCAACATTCCAGACGCTTTACTAACACTCTCCCCACTTGGAGAGTCAGCGCCTTTAACCTCCTGTTTGGCCCAGTTTGCAATTTCTGCGGAAGATGAACAGGAATAGCGAGAACCAATGAGAGACTAGCTGGAGGTGTCTGGCCGGGCAAATTTAACTCTCATTTCCCACCAGGAAGAGGAATTAACCAAAGGCTCAGCGTGCCGTGCCGGAACCAGATTAGGGCCTGAAGCAATCCTGCGGTGTTGCGGCCAGCTCAAAAGAAAGTGAGTTGAAGGAAGGAGCTCAGGGGCACTGTAATTCACAAACCTGCAGAGTTATAAATGACAGCTATCGTCCAAAAATATACTGAAGTAAGGCTGCCAAGAGGACTTGAAAGCGGGGCAGAATTGCAGGAAACCGATTTCAGGAGGTAGACTGGAATTGCATTGAAAGCATAGGAAAAGAGGCAGAACGTCCACAATGATGCACTTGGCCAAAAAGGGCGTATGCGTTTTTTCCTGAATATATTCAGGAAAAAACGCATATGCCCTTTTTGGCCAACCAAGCAAGCTTGCAAAGGAAATCTGCAGTACAGTGAAGTCTCACTTCCCCCCGGTCAAAAGGGCCATCTGAAAAAAGTGTAAAATCCAGAAAGGCAGGACAGGCCATGGAGAACTGGGAGCCTTGTTATGCTGATGGGCGGGATGTAAATTGCCAACAGCCACTCGGGAGAAGTGTATGGTGTTTCCTGAAACATCTAAGAAACAAAGCAACAGAGCCTAGGGCAGTTCCACTTATGGTCCTATAGCTTAGGGAAATTAAAATCAAAAAGACACAGCCACCCCAAAGTTTGGGACGCCTCTGTTTACAAGAACCTCGTTTACGGTTCAAGTTCAATATCACAGAAAGTGAAAAATGGATAAAGAAGATGTGGTACTTACCTACAATGCAATATCACTCAGCAATGAAATCTATGTCATCAGGCTCGTAGAAGCATAATGAGTGGATTCAGTTATGGTGATTCTAACTGAGATAAGTCACACAGAAAAAGAAACATCATAAGATATCACTAATACACGGAATGTAAACTTGGCTACACAGGAACTGAATTACAAAACAGAACAGTGTCTCAAATTTAGAAAACCAACTTATGCTTGCTTAAGGGGAAAGGTGAGTTGGGGTGCTGCATAAAACCAGAGATTGAAATGAGCACAGATAAAGTTCCTTAAGCCAAATATGGAATAGACAAGAGCTACTCCTTGCTCAAAGAAATGGACTCAACACCCCATATTACACGCCTAAGAATATACCTGACTAGTAAGTATATTAAAACCTATGGATTGCTATGTCTCCAAAAGAGAATGAAGCGTGTGTACAGGGGCATAAACGCAGCAGTGATAGGATTGGAGAGGTTCAGTGAGTAAATGAAGACCCTTTGAAGTCATATTGCATGGTACCCATTCCACGGGTCTCAACTCTCAAGGTTTCAGGGATTCTTCCTTCAGCTAAAACATGCATGTGGAACCCAGAGTATGATCAACCGTGTGAACGGGAGATGTGTTCAAATATGTCTCAGTTTTCCTCCCCTGGTACTCGGGTGCAACATTCCAGACGCTGTACTAACACTCTACCGACTTGGAGAGTCAGTCCCTTTAACCTCCTGTTTGGCCCAGTTTGCAATTTCTGCGGAAGATGAACAGGAATAGCGAGAACCAATGAGAGACTAGCTGGAGGTGTCTGGACGGGCAAATTTAACTCTCATTTCCCACCAGGAAGAGGAATTAACCAAAGGCTCAGCGTCTTGTGCTGGAACCAGATTAGGGCCTGAAGCCACCCTGCGGTGTTGCCTCCAGCTCAAAAGAAAGCGAGTTGAAGAAAGGAGCTCAGGGGCACTGTAATTCACAAACCTGCAGACTTATAAATGACAGCTATCGTCCAAAAATATACTGAAGTAAGGCTGCCAAGAGGACTTGAAAGCGGGGCAGAATTGCAGGAATCCGATTTCAGGAGGTAGACTGGAATTGCATTGAAAGCATAGGAAAAGAGGCAGAACGTCCACAATGATGCACTTGGCCAAAAAGGGCGTATGCGTTTTTCCCTGAATATATTCAGGAAAAAACGCATACGCCCTTTTTGGCCAACCAAGCAAGCTTGCAAAGGAAATCTGCACTACAATGAAGTCTCACTTCCCCACGGTCAAAAGGGCCATCTGAAAAAAGTGTAAAATCCAGAAAGGCAGGACAGGCCATGGAGAACTGAGAGCCTTGTTATGCTCATGGGCGGGATGTAAATTGCCAACAGACACTCGGGAGAAGTGTATGGTGTTTCCTGAAACTTCTAAAAAAGAAAGCAACAGAGCCTAGGGCACTTCCACTTATGGTCCTATAGCTTAGGGAAATTAAAATCAAAAAGACACAGCCATCCCAAAGTTTGGGACGCCTCTGTTTACAAGAACCTCATTTACAGTACAAGTTCAACATCGCAGAAAGTGAAGAATGGATAAAGAAGTTGTGGTATTTACTTACAAAACAATATCACTCAGCAATGAAATCTATGTCATCAGGCCCTTAGCAGCACAATGAGTGGATTCAGGTAAGATGATTCTAACTGAAATAAGTCACACAGAAAAAGAAACATCATAAGATATCAGTAATACACGGAATGTAAACTTGGCTACACAGGAACTGAATTACAGAACAGAACAGGGTCTCAAATTTAGAAAAGCAACTTATGCTTGCTTAAGGATAAAGGTGAGTTGGGGTGCTGCATAAAACCAGAGATTGAAATGAGCACAGATAAAGTTCCTTAAGCCAAATATGGAATAGACAAGAGCTACTCCTTGCTCAACGAAATGGACTCAACACCGCATATTAAACGCCTAAGAATGTACCTGACTAGTAAGTATCTTAAAACCTATCGATTGCTATGTCTCTGAAAGAGAATCAAGCATGTGTACAGGGGCATAAACGCAGCAGTGATAGGATTGGAGAGGTTCGGTGAGCAAATGAAGACCCTTTGAAGTCATATTGCATGGTACCCATTCCACGGGTTTCAACTACCCAGGTTTAAGGTATTCTTCCTTCAGCTAAAACATGCATGTGGAACCCAGAGTATGATCAACCGTGTGAACGGGAGACGTGTTCAAATATGTCTCAGTTTTCCTCCCCTGGTACTCGGGTGCAACATTCCAGACGCTTTACTAACACTCTCCCGACTTGGAGAGTCAGTCCCTTTAACCTCCTGTTTGGCCCAGTTTGCAATTTCTGCGGAAGATGGACAGGAATAGCGAGAACCAATGAGAGACTAGCTGGAGGTGTCTGGACGGGCAAATTTAACTCTCATTTCCCACCAGGAAGAGGAATTAACCAAAGGCTCAGCGTGCCGTGCCGGAACCAGATTAGGGCCTGAAGCCATCCTGCGGTGTTGCGGCAAGGTCACAAGAAAGCGAGTTGAAGAAAGTAGCTCAGGGGCACTGTAATTCACAAACCTGCAGAGTTGTAAATGACAGCTATCGTCCAAAAATATACTGAAATAAGGCTGCCAAGAGGACTTGAAAGCGGGGCAGAATTGCAGGAAACCGATTTCAGGAGGTAGACTGGAATTGCATTGAAAGCATAGGAAAAGAGGCAGAACGTCCACAATGATGCACTTGGCCAAAAAGGGCGTATGCGTTTTTTCCTGAATATATTCAGGAAAAAACGCATACGCCCTTTTTGGCCAACCAAGCAAGCTTGCAAAGGAAATCTGCACTACAAAGAAGTCTCACTTCCCCCCGGTCAAAAGGGCCATCTGAAAAAAGTGTAAAATCCAGAAAGGCAGGACAGGCCATGGAGAACTGGGAGCCTTGTTATGCTCATGGGCGGGAGGTAAATTGCCAACAGACACTCGGGAGAAGTGTATGGTGTTTCCTGAAACATCTAAAAAACAAAGCAACAGAGCCTAGGGCACTTCCACTTATGGTCCTATAGCTTAGGGAAATTAAAATCAAAAAGACACAGCCACCCCAAAGTTTGGGACGCCTCTGTTTACAAGAACCTCGTTTACCGTACAAGTTCAATATTACAGAAAGTGAAAAATGGATAAAGAACTTGTGGTACTTACTTGCAATGCAGTATCACTCAGCAATGAAATCTATGTCATCAGGCCCGTAGCAGCATAATGAGTGGATTCAGGTACGATGATTCTAACTGAAATAAGTCACACAGAAAAAGAAACATCATAAGATATCAGTAATACACGGAATGTAAACTTGGCTACACAGGAACTGAATTCCAAAACAGAACAGGGTCTCAAATTTAGAAAACCAACATATGCTTGCCTAAGGGGAAAGGTGAGTTTGGGTGCTGCATAAAACCAGACATTGAAATGAGCACAGATAAAGTTCCTTAAGCCAAATATGGAATAGACAAGAGCTACTCCTTGCTCAACGAAATGGACTCAACACCGCATATTAAACGACTAAGAATGTACCTGACTAGTAAGTATCTTAAAACCTATGGATTGCTATGTCTCCGAAAGAGAATCAAGCATGTGTACAGGGGCATAAACGCAGCAGTGATAGGATTGGAGAGGTTCGGTGAGCAAATGAAGACCCTTTGAAGTCATATTGCATGGTACCCATTCCACGGGTTTCAACTACCCAGGTTTAAGGTATTCTTCCTTCAGCTAAAACATGCATGTGGAACCTAGAGTATGATCAACCATGTGATCGGGAGACGTGTTCAAATATGTCTCAGTTTTCGTACCCTGGTACTCGGGTGCAACATTCCAGACGCTTTACTAACACTCTCCCGACTTGGAGAGTCAGTCCCTTTAACCTCCTGTTTGGCCCAGTTTGCAATTTCTGCGGAAGATGAACAGGAATAGCGAGAACCAATGAGAGACTAGCTGGAGGTGTCTGGACGGGCAAATTTAACTCTCATTTCCCACCAGGAAGAGGAATTAACCAAAGGCTCAGCGTGCCGTGCCGGAACCAGATTAGGGCCTGAAGCCATCCTGCGGTGTTGCGGCCAGGTCACAAGAAAACGAGTTGAAGAAAGGAGCTCAGGGGCACTGTAATTCACAAACATGCAGAGTTATAAATGACAGCTATCGTCCAAAAATATACTGAAGTAAGGCTGCCAAGAGGACTTGAAGGCGGGGCAGAATTGCAGGAAACCGATTTCAGGAGGTAGACTGGAATTGCATTGAAAGCATAGGAAAAGAGGCAGAACGTCCACAATGATGCACTTGGCCAAAAAGGGCGTATGCGTTTTTTCCTGAATATATTCAGGAAAAAACGCATACGCCCTTTTTGGCCAACCAAGCAAGCTTGCAAAGGAAATCTGCACTACAAAGAAGTCTCACTTCCCCCCGGTCAAAAGGGCCATCTGAAAAAAGTGTAAAATCCAGAAAGGCAGGACAGGCCATGGAGAACTGGGAGCCTTGTTATGCTCATGGGCGGGAGGTAAATTGCCAACAGACACTCGGGAGAAGTGTATGGTGTTTCCTGAAACATCTAAAAAACAAAGCAACAGAGCCTAGGGCACTTCCACTTATGGTCCTATAGCTTAGGGAAATTAAAATCAAAAAGACACAGCCACCCCAAAGTTTGGGACGCCTCTGTTTACAAGAACCTCGTTTACAGTACAAGTTCAACAACGCAGAAAGTGAAAAATGGATAAAGAAGTTGTGGTATTTACTTACAAAGCAATATCACTCAGCAATGAAATCTATGTCATCAGGCCCTTAGCAGCACAATGAGTGGATTCAGGTATGATGATTCTAACTGAAATAAGTCACACAGAAAAAGAAACATCATAAGATATCAGTAATACACGGAATGTAAACTTGACTACACAGGAACTGAATTACAGAACAGAACAGGGTCTCAAATTTAGAAAACCAACTTATGCTTGCTTAAGGGTAAAGGTGAGTTGGGGTGCTGCATAAAACCAGAGATTGAAATGAGCACAGATAAAGTTCCTTAAGCCAAATATGGAATAGACAAGAGCTACTCCTTGCTCAACGAAATGGACTCAACACCGCATATTAAACGCCTAAGAATGTACCTGACTAGTAAGTATCTTAAAACCTATGGATTGCTATGTCTCCGAAAGAGAATCAAGCATGTGTACAGGGGCATAAACGCAGCAGTGATAGGATTGGAGAGGTTCGGTGAGCAAATGAAGACCCTTTGAAGTCATATTGCATGGTACCCATTACACGGGTCTCAACTCTCCAGGTTTAAGGTATTCTTCCTTCAGCTAAAACATGCATGTGGAACCCAGAGTATGATCAACCGTGTGAACGGGAGACGTGTTCAAATATGTCTCAGTTTTCCTCCCCTGGTACTCGGGTGCAACATTCCAGACGCTTTACTAACACTCTCCCCACTTGGAGACTCAGCGCCTTTAACCTCCTGTTTAGCTCAGTTTGCAATTTCTGCGGAAGATGAACAGGAATAGGGAGAACCAATGAGAGACTAGCTGGAGGTGTCTGGACGGGCAAATTTAACTCTCATTTCCCACCAGGAAGAGGAATTAACAAAAGGATCAGCGTGCCGTACCAGAACCAGATTGGGGCCTGAAGCAATCCTGCGGTGTTGCGGCCAGCTCACAAGAAAACGAGTTGAGGAAAGGAGCTCAGGGGCACTGTAATTCACAAACCTGCAGACTTATAAATGACAGCTATCGTCCAAAAATATACTGAAGTAAGGCTGCCAAGAGGACTTGAAAGTGGGGCAGAATTGCAGGAAACCGATTTCAGGAGGTAGACTGGAATTGCACTGAAAGCATAGGAAAACAGGCAGAACGTCCACAATGATGCACTTGGCCAAAAAGGGCGTATGCGTTTTTTCCTGAATATATTCAGGAAAAAACGCATACGCCCTTTTTGGCCAACCAAGCAAGCTTGCAAAGGAAATCTGCACTACAAAGAAGTCTCACTTCCCCCCGGTCAAAAGGGCCATCTGAAAAAAGTGTAAAATCCAGAAAGGCAGGACAGGCCATGGAGAACTAGGAGCCTTGTTATGCTCATGGGCGGGAGGTAAATTGCCAACAGACACTCGGGAGAAGTGTATGGTGTTTCCTGAAACATCTAAAAAACAAAGCAACAGAGCCTAGGGCACTTCCACTTATGGTCCTATAGCTTAGGGAAATTAAAATCAAAAAGACACAGCCACCCCAAAGTTTGGGACGCGTCTGTTTACAAGAACCTCGTTTACCGTACAAGTTCAATATCACAGAAAGTGAAAAATGGATAAAGAACTTGTGGTACTTACGTACAATGCAGTATCACTCAGCAATGAAATCTATGTTATTAGGCCCGTAGCAGCATAATGAGTGGATTCAGGTACGATGATTCTAACTGAAATAAGTCACACAGAAAAAGAAACATCATAAGATATCAGTAATACACGGAATGTAAACTTGGCTACACAGGAACTGAATTCCAAAACAGAACAGGGTCTCAAATTTAGAAAACCAACTTATGCTTGCTTAAGGGGAAAGGTGAGTTGGGGTGCTGCATAAAACCAGAGATTGAAATGAGCACAGATAAAGTTCCTTAAGCCAAATATGGAATAGACAAGAGCTACTCCTTGCTCAACGAAATGGACTCAACACCGCATATTAAACGCCTAAGAATGTACCTGACTAGTAAGTATCTTAAAACCTATGGATTGCTATGTCTCTGAAAGAGAATCAAGCATGTGTACCGGGACATAAACGCAGCAGTGATAGGATTGGAGAGGTTTGGTGAGCAAATGAAGACCCTTTGAAGTCATATTGCATGGTACCCATTACACGGGTCTCAACTACCCAGGTTTAAGGTATTCTTCCTTCAGCTAAAATATGCATGTGGAACCCAGAGTATGATCAACCGTGTGAACGGGAGACCTGTTCAAATATGTCTCAGTTTTCCTCCCCTGGTACTCGGGTGCAACATTCCAGACGCTTTACTAACACTCTCCCGACTTGGAGAGTCAGTCCCTTTAACCTCCTGTTTGGCCCAGTTTGCAGTTTCTGCAGAAGATGAACAGGAATAGCGAGAACCAATGAGAGACTAGCTGGAGGTGTCTGGACGGGCAAATTTAACTCTCATTTCCCACCAGGAAGAGGAATTAACCAAAGGCTCAGCGTGCCGTGCCGGAACCAGATTAGGGCCTGAAGCCATCCTGCGGTGTTGCCTCCAGCTCAAAAGAAAGCGAGTTGAAGAAAGGAGCTCAGGGGCACTGTAATTCACAAACCTGCAGAGTTATAAATGACAGCTATCGTCCAAAAATATACTGAAGTAAGGCTGCCAAGAGGACTTGAAAGCGGGGCAGAATTGCAGGAAACCGATTTCAGGAGGTAGACTGGAATTGCATAGAAAGCATAGGAAAAGAGACAGAACGTCCACAATGATGCACTTGGCCAAAAAGGGCGTATGCGTTTTTTCCTGAATATATTCAGGAAAAAACGCATACGCCCTTTTTGGCCAACCAAGCAAGCTTGCAAAGGAAATCTGCACTACAAAGAAGTCTCACTTCCCCCCGGTCAAAAGGGCCATCTGAAAAAAGTGTAAAATCCAGAAAGGCAGGACAGGCCATGGAGAACTAGGAGCCTTGTTATGCTCATGGGCGGGAGGTAAATTGCCAACAGACACTCGGGAGAAGTGTATGGTGTTTCCTGAAACATCTAAAAAACAAAGCAACAGAGCCTAGGGCACTTCCACTTATGGTCCTATAGCTTAGGGAAATTAAAATCAAAAAGACACAGCCACCCCAAAGTTTGGGACGGCTCTGTTTACAAGAACCTCGTTTACCGTACAAGTTCAATATCACAGAAAGTGAAAAATGGATAAAGAACTTGTGGTACTTACGTACAATGCAGTATCACTCAGCAATGAAATCTATGTCATTAGGCCCGTAGCAGCATAATGAGTGGATTCAGGTACGATGATTCTAACTGAAATAAGTCACACAGAAAAAGAAACATCATAAGATATCAGTAATACACGGAATGTAAACTTGGCTACACAGGAACTGAATTCCAAAACAGAACAGGGTCTCAAATTTAGAAAACCAACTTATGCTTGCTTAAGGGGAAAGGTGAGTTGGGGTGCTGCATAAAACCAGAGATTGAAATGAGCACAGATAAAGTTCCTTAAGCCAAATATGGAATAGACAAGAGCTACTCCTTGCTCAACGAAATGGACTCAACACCGCATATTAAACGCCTAAGAATGTACCTGACTAGTAAGTATCTTAAAACCTATGGATTGCTATGTCTCTGAAAGAGAATCAAGCATGTGTACCGGGGCATAAACGCAGCAGTGATAGGATTGGAGAGGTTTGGTGAGCAAATGAAGACCCTTTGAAGTCATATTGCATGGTACCCATTACACGGGTCTCAACTACCCAGGTTTAAGGTATTCTTCCTTCAGCTAAAATATGCATGTGGAACCCAGAGTATGATCAACCGTGTGAACGGGAGACCTGTTCAAATATGTCTCAGTTTTCCTCCCCTGGTACTCGGGTGCAACATTCCAGACGCTTTACTAACACTCTCCCGACTTGGAGAGTCAGTCCCTTTAACCTCCTGTTTGGCCCAGTTTGCAGTTTCTGCAGAAGATGAACAGGAATAGCGAGAACCAATGAGAGACTAGCTGGAGGTGTCTGGACGGGCAAATTTAACTCTCATTTCCCACCAGGAAGAGGAATTAACCAAAGGCTCAGCGTGCCGTGCCGGAACCAGATTAGGGCCTGAAGCCATCCTGCGGTGTTGCCTCCAGCTCAAAAGAAAGCGAGTTGAAGAAAGGAGCTCAGGGGCACTGTAATTCACAAACCTGCAGAGTTATAAATGACAGCTATCGTCCAAAAATATACTGAAGTAAGGCTGCCAAGAGGACTTGAAAGCGGGGCAGAATTGCAGGAAACCGATTTCAGGAGGTAGACTGGAATTGCATAGAAAGCATAGGAAAAGAGGCAGAACGTCCACAATGATGCACTTGGCCAAAAAGGGCGTATGCGTTTTTCCCTGAATATATTCAGGAAAAAACGCATACGCCCTTTTTGGCCAACCAAGCAAGCTTGCAAAGGAAATCTGCACTACAATGAAGTCTCACTTCCCCCCGGTCAAAAGGGCCATCTGAAAAAAGTGTAAAATCCAGAAAGGCAGGACAGGCCATGGAGAACTGGGAGCCTTGTTATGCTGATGGGCGGGATGTAAATTGCCAACAGACACTCGGGAGAAGTGTATGGTGTTTCCTGAAACTTCTAAAAAAGAAAGCAACAGAGCCTAGGGCACTTCCACTTATGGTCCTATAGCTTAGGGAAATTAAAATCAAAAAGACACAGCCACCCCAAAGTTTGGGACGCCTCTGTTTACAAGAACCTCGTTTACAGTACAAGTTCAACATCGCAGAAAGTGAAGAATGGATAAAGAAGTTGTGGTATTTACTTACAAAACAATATCACTCAGCAATGAAATCTATGTCATCAGGCCCGTAGCAGCATAATGAGTGGATTCAGGTATGATGATTCTAACTGAAATAAGTCACACAGAAAAAGAAACATCATAAGATATCAGTAATACACGGAATGTGAACTTGGCTACACATGAACTGAATTACAAAACAGAACAGGGTCTCAAGTTTAGAAAACCAACTTATGCTTCCTTAAGGGGGAAAGTGACTTGGGGTGCTGCATAAAACCAGAGTTTGAAATTAGCACAGATACCATTCAATAAGCCAAATATGTAATAGACAAGACCTACCCCTTGCTCAACAAAATGGACTCAACAATGAGGTATCACCTCACACCTGATAGAATGGGCATCATGAGAAAATCTACAAACAAAAATGCTGGAAAGGGTGTGGAGAAAAGGAACCCTCTTCCACTATTGTTGGGAATATAAATTGATACAGTCACTACGGAGAACAATATGGAGTTTCTTAAGAAACTAACATTAGAATTACCATATGATACAGCAATCCCAGTACTGGACATATACCCAGACAAAACCATAAATCAAAACGAGACATTCACCGCAATGTTCATTGCATCACTATTTACAATATCGAGGTAATGGAAGCAACCTAAATGCCCACAGACAGACGAATGCATAAAGCTGTGGTACATATATAAAATGGAATATTACTAAGCCATGAAAAGGAATGAAATTGGGTCATTTGTAGAGACGTCGATGGATCTAGAGACTGTCATACAGAGTGAAGTAAGTCAGAAAGAGAAAAACAAATCTTGTATATTCATGCATATATGTGGAACCTAGAAAAACTGTACAGATTAACCATTTTGCAAGGCATAAATAGAGCAACAGATGTAGACAACAAATGTATGGACAACAAGGGGGGAAAGCTGTTGGGGGGGTGGTGGTGGGAGGAGTTGAGAGACTGGGATTGGCATGTATACATTTATATGTATAAAATAGATAACCAATAAGAACCTGCTGTATAAAAATATAAAATAAAATTCAAAATTAAAAAGAAATAAAATTTAAAAAATAAAACAGAAAAAACAATTATTCCCTTCACATACATGTATTTATATGAATAAATTATTTCCATGCTTATATCTGTAAATACAAAAAAGAGGAATAAAATCTACCTTGAAGCAAAAACGAAAAAGAGAAAAAAAACACAGAACCCACCAGTTCCACAGAGGAAAACCGTATCAGGGCACTTGCTCCAGTTGTAAACAATTCTGAAGTTGGCCAGTGGTGGGGAATCGTCTCCCATTCAGCCAGCAGCCCCCACGCAACAAGCGTCCTCATTGCAAAGCTGGGGCACCGTGCCGAGGCATCTGTGAGTAAACGTGAGCTGAGCCCCAGGCCAGTTGCTGCTGAACTATTCCCACCCGTCCCAGGTAAAACAGCTGAATATATACAAGGACTTGAAAGCCTAGAGGAAGGGCCATAGAGCCACACGAGTGACAGCATGCCGGCCGACTTGGTGCCTGCAGGCCAGCCAGGATGGTCCTGGCCCTGGGTGCTCTTCTGGAAGATTTCCATTTCCCTGCCTGAGATACCCGTCCTGTCCCTGCCCCCACTGCTTTTTTCCTTCCTCACCTCTGCCCAGGGAGAAATTCCAGCAGCAGGTATGGGTGACACATCTTCTTCTTTAGCAGGTGGCAGCCTGGCAACTGCTGCAGAAAGTCCAGCAGAGCCCCACTCACACTGGGCCACCCACAAAGCCGTGGCCTCTCACTCCCTCCCACCAGCCCAGCCCCGAGACTGCTGACAGGGCAGAGAAAATGGCGTCAGGCACGGCTGCAGGGGCTCTTGCTGCCTGGAGTGGTATTTATATTGATCTCAACCCAGGCACACCTGGGGAGGGCTGGCCGGCACGGTAAGGCTGCCCAGGTCAGCCAATCATCACCCCTCAGGGGCTCACAGTTGCAGAAAATGGAACTTGCTGAACCGGCCAGGTCCAAGGAACAGGTGTGGGCTCCTGAGAGTCAGGATAGACAAGGGGCTGCAGCTTTGGCTTGTTTTCTAATCATTTTATCTGGCCCATGAGTGGGAGACAACTTCAAGAAAACCCTCTCCTTATGAGAGGAACCCAGGAGTCAGGGAGAGGAGGGGTGGGTGGTGGTTGGAGACAGAGGCCTGGTGCCCCGGGTGCAGTGGAAGTCTCTGGAAGACCAGGTGGAGGGAGGCCGCACAGAGTGATGCCCAGGGTCACAGACCTGTGGCAGCTGCTGTTTGTTAGTTCAAGTCCTGCTCTGAGGTGCTCTGTGTCAGCTCTGAGCGACAGGTGAGCTGGGGGTGCTCTGCAATGAGGGCTATGTGCACGGTTCCTGTGTGCCCAGCCCTGCCACGGTACCTGCAAGGGTAGCTCTGTATCCTGGGAAGGGCCTGACCACGAGAGCCCCGTGGGCTGGGGTGGGGGTGGGGTACCTGCCCAGGTGAGCTCCATATTCTGGGATTGGTCTGACCACGAGAGCCCCATGGGCTGCTGGGGACCTGGTAAAGGATGTCAGGACAGTCAGTGAAGCCACCGAGGATATACCTCCAGTTGCTCCTAATTCCTACACCCTGCTGGTCATTCTACCAACCACCAGGACATGGTATTCTGTATTAGTCTTCAATGATGCCTTCTTTTGTGTTCCATTAGTCCCAGAGTCACAAGAAATTTTGGCTTGTGAGTGGCAGGACTCAACATACAACTAAAACAATACTTCCGGGCCGTCTTGCCCCAAGGGTGCAAAAATTCCCACACCATCTTTGGGGAAAGCTTAGCTAAAGACCTAAAAGTTCTACCTCTGGAAAAGGAAACCCTCCTTCAGTACGCAGACGACATTCTGATCGCCAGCCCTACTAAGGAGGCCTCTGAACTACCAAGCCAATAAAGGATAGAAGTTGTCCAAGAAAAAGCTCAAATATCACAGACTGCGGTGACCTGCCTGGGCTTCATTCTCACAGAAGGTCGGAGAAGCCCATCCCAGGAAAGGGAAGAAACCATTTGCAGCCTTACCCCTTTCTAAAACTAGAAGACAGCTTAGGGGTTCCTGGGGAGGCCAGGGTTTGCTGCTTCTGGATCCCTAACTACAGTCTACTAGCTGGGCCTCTATATGAAACACTGAAAGGAAAAGATGATGATCCTTTTGAATAGAATCCAGAAGTGGCCTTTCAAGAATGGAAAGAGCAGTCAATTCAGACCCTTGCCCTGGAACTCCCTAATTTAGCTAAACCCTTTGACCTTTACATTCCCGGTGAAAGGTGAATCGCCATTGGAGAATTAGTGCAAAAACTGGGACCACTTGAAATGGAACAATGCAAGAATGCCATCCAGGTAGGATAAACTACGGTCACCAAGGGGCTTGGCCCACTGCCGCATCTGGCCAAGATACTGGCGGTATCTAAAAACCTGGAAATCAGCAGCCCAAAAGGCCACCTCCCTCCTAAGGGAAAAGGACCCCACGTGGTGATCCTAACCACCAACCATGCCCTGAAGTTGCAGGGTTCGCTCCGTGGGCACACCGACCTCGAGTGAGGAGACCCTCCAACTCCAACATCCAGAGAGATAACCGGGGGCAACAGGGCACCATGATGATTCGTGTGAACATCACTTGACCTGGAGTTTCTCTCATAAAACAACAAGAGTGTGTCCCAAAAGAGTAGACTACTGCTTGCAGGACTTACTGCACCCAGAGGGGAGCTAATAATCTTGGCGGGGGAACCGTATATCACACTGTCACCATAGAAAAGCCTACAGACACCGTGATGATGGTGGCCAATAAGACCGGCTGGACTCCTGTTTACTTCAAAAGGCTGTTGACTCAGTGGTCATCATGGTCCTTGATCACCACTGACCCTGGACTGTCTGGGAGTTGAGCGGGCAGGGCTCTGACACCTGGTGCTGTTTGTACATTAATTCAGGGGCCTAATTGAAGAAAGCGCAGACTACTGGTCAGAGCATCTAGGCTGGCAGAAACGGTCAGCCTAAGGTGGCCGAACAAATGTGGGGCGGGGTGAAACCGGCCCCCACAGCGTCTCTGCACATCTCTTTCCTGGACCCTTAAAGGTCATTAGAATCTATAACACTTCCAATGCTGGTGCTCAGGTGGACGAGCAGGGAGGCAGGGGGCCTGGGGACAATCAACGTCACCTGGAGGCTGCTGGGGAGAAGCTCTGACCATCGCCCCCGGGTATTAGGGCTCCCAACTCAGCACTCAGCAGTTACAGAAGAAGTGTCTGCACCCTCAGCACTCCAAGAATGAGGAACGGGACAAAAGGCAGAGGAGGGGTTTGTCCCCAGCAAAGCCCATTAAAAATCCCTGGGAGATAAAAATAGAATCTGGGCAATAAAGTCAAGTCTAACCTTTTTTATCCTTTGTGCTTTGTCTAATTTCACGTGCTCCTAGGGTCCCGCATGCAGAGGTTCCACGCCCGGCACTTCAGACCAGATTTCCTAGTGCAGAATGGCTGGGTCGACACCTCAGCTCCTGGGGCCCAGTGCAGACTCCGCGATATAGAGCCTGAGCTGCAGCCAACCTGGCCCTCGAGAGCTCCGCCCCCTCCCTCCCACTGACTCTGACAGGATCTCTACACAACAGCCCAGCCCACAGCCCACGGGGTAGTGCATGCTCTCACCTCTCCATTCTCTGATCAAAATATAAAGTTTCCTTTGCTTGTGAACCAAACTCAGTCTCGATCTGTTGGCCCCAATGACACTGGGCAGGGGGACACTTGTTGGGGTCCACTCTGGAGGATCAGTAACAGAAATTGAGACTATTGTAACCTCAATGAACAGATGTGTGAGCCAAACTGTAGTTAACATAGAACAGTGTATAAGGCTCGGGTAAAATAAGATGTTTCTAACACTTCCATTTGATATTTCCATCACTTTATTATAAGCAAGTTCAGTGAAAAGGTTTGTCTTATTTGTCAGGTCAATATTAGAGAAACGAAGTGATTTCTTTCCAAGGATGTACATCTAATAATCTTGGTTAAAGCTTCAATCTTGTTTTAAATGCTTTTCCATTGAAAATGATACCTCTCTTTCAGCTCCCCCATTTCTGAGAAGTATAAAATCTTATAATTTATTATTACCAAAGGGGAAAGGTGGGAAGAGGGATAAATTAACAGTTTGGGATTAACACATACACACTGCTATGTATAAAATAGATCATCAACAAGGAACTACTGTATAGCACAGGGAACTACACTCAACATTTTGCAATAACCTATAAGGGGAAATAATCTGAAAAAGAATAGATATTTTTATTGACATCATCTATCAATGACAGTTAAAGTGTAACCTAAGGGAAGCTGGTGGTGAGTGCTTCTGACCCTGAAGACTTCAATCATCTAAAGTTTGGACTCTGCCTACTTCCCAAGGCCCTTAATGAACATATGTGTAGCCGTAGCTTAAAAAATTCCCCAGTTTGGGTTTCGGGGAGACACTGATTTTGAAAAAGCCCTGGTGTTCTCCTTACATGAATGGGACTCTTCCTACTGCTAAAACATGTCTGTCACACCCAGAGGATGGTATACCGTCTGATCGGGAAGAGTTTGGAAAAGGCATCTCATCTCCTCATCTCCTGGTGCTCGGGTTCACCCCTCCAGCGTCTTTACCAACAGTCTCCCCACTTGGAGATGTCAGCACTGTCAACATCCTGTTGCGTACAGTTTGGAATTTGTCCAGAGGATGAAGCGGAAGGATGAGGAACAATGAGAGACAAGTCCTAGGTGTTCAGACAGGCACATGTCACTCTAATTTCCAATCAGGAAGACGAATTGACCAAAGGCTAGGGTTGCCCATGGAAACAGTATAGGGCTTGAGGAAATCCCGCTGCTTTGTGGCCAGTTCCCATAAACACAAGTTGAACAACGGAACTCAGGGGCAGTAAAATTCACGAAACTGCAGAGTTGAAAATATCCATCACTGAAAAATGTCTTGAGGAAAGTCAGAGAAAAGGACTTGTAAGCAAGGGAGAATGGCAGGAAAGGGATTTGATGAGGTAGAAAGGACTCGCCATTAAGCACAAGAAAAGGAGCTGAACATTGCCAACATTGCAGTTGGCCAAAAAGGGTGTATGCATTTTTTTCTGTATATATTCAAGAAAAGGGCATACACTTTTTTAGCCAACCAAACAGGTGGGCACTGGAAGTCAATACTACAAAAGATATCACTTCGCATCAGTCAGAAGAGCCATCCTCATAAAGCGTAAACAACAGAAATGCAGGACAGGGCAAGGAGAAGAGGGAGCCCTGTGAGACTTATAGTGGAAATGTATATTGCCAACGGCCATTCTGGAGAAGTGTATTGTGTTTACTAAAGCATCTAAAAAATGAGCTACAGAGCATAGGGCACTTGCACTCATGGGCGTATATCTTGAGAAAAACAAAAATCGAGAGGACACAGGCACCCCAATGTTTACCCCCTCTCTGTTTAAAAGATCCTCAACTAGGATATAACTTAAATGTCTCTGGAGGGAAAAAATGGGTAGAGATGTGGTACTTAGGTAGAGTGGAATATTATTCAGCCTGGAAATCAATGAAATATGGCCAGTTGTAACAACTCCGGAGGAGTTACGTATGATCTTTCTAAGTGACATAATTCAAAAAGAAAAAGACACATAAGATATCACTTAAAGGTGGAATCCAAAATGGCTACACATGAAATAAATTACAAAACAAAAACATAGTCAAATATGTAGAAAACACGCATAAGGCTGCTAAACGGGAAAGGTGGGGAGGGGTGAGGCATCACCCAGGAGGTTGAAATTAGCAAAGATACCATTCCAAATACCAAACTGATAATCAACAAGGCCTACACGGTAGCTAAAAGAACTGCACTCAGCACACTCAAGTCACCGGAAAAGAATATATACGACTGGTAAGAATCTGAAAAAGAATTTACTGATGTCTCTCTGTACGTGAATCAAGTGGATGTACAGCAGCAAGAAACAGAGCTTTGAAAATCAGCTGTAACCAATATAGTAATAAATTGAAAAAAATAAACGACAGAGAGACAGAGAAAACCTCTTACAACTTTTCCTCAGGGCCGGTGATGCAACATGGATTGAACACATCTAGACCCACAGCAGGATGAGACATAAGGCTGGAAACTGTTTGTGCTAAGAGAAATGTGAGGTTGGGTGAGGAAATGCACACCCTTTAAAGTAATACTACCTGGTACCCATTCAATGGGTCCCAAATATGCAGGTTCAAGGGATCTTCCTACAGCTAAAACATGCATGGAAAACCCAGAGGACTGTACACCATGTGATCGGGAGATGTGTCTAAAATGCAGCTCATTTATCCTCTCCTGGTGCTCCTGTTCACCATTCCAGCCACGTTACTTAGAATCTCCCCACTTGGAGAATCAGCACATTTCAACTTCTGTTTCACACATTTTGCAAATTGTGAGGAGGATGAACGGGGAACCAATGAGAGAATAGTTGTAGGGGTTTGGACGGGCACATATCACTCTAATTTCCCATTAAGAATAAGAATTGAAAAAAGGCTCAGCCCGCCTCGCCCGAGCCAAAATAGGGCCTGAAGCAATCCTGCGGGTTTGAGGCCAGCTCACAAAAGAGCAACTTAAAAAATGGAGCTCAGGGTCACTGCAATTCACAAACCTGCAGAGTTATAAATGAAAACTAACGTCCAAAAATATGTTGAGGTAAGGCAAAGAAGAGGATCTGAATGCAAGACAGAATTGCAAGAAACAGATTTCAAGAGATAGATTGGACTCGTCTTTAAAGCACATGAAAAGCGGCAGAATTTCGACAATGATGCAGTTGGCCCAAAAGGGCGTATGCGTTTTTTCCTGATTATATCCAGGAAAAAACGCATACGCACTTTATGGGCAACGAAGCAAGCAAGCAATGCAAATGTGCACAACAAAGAAGTCTCATTTCCCACTGGTCAAAAGGGCCATCCTAAAAAATTGTAAAAACCAGAAATGCAGGACAGGCCATGGAGAACAGGGAGCCTTTATACGCTGATGGGCAGTGTGTGAACTGCCGCGAGCCACTCTGGAGAAGTGTATGGTGGTTCCTAAATCATCTAAAAAACAGAGCCACAGAGCATAGGACACTTCCAATCATGGGAGTATATCCAGGGAAGTCTAAAAATCAACAAGACACAAGCACACCACAGTTTAGGGCTACTCTGTTTACAAGAACCTCAACTTCAGTATACCTTAAATATCCCAGGAAAGAGAACAATGGATAAAGAAGATGTGGTACTTATGTACAATGGAATATCTCTTCACCATGAAATCAATGTAATAAGGCTAGTAGAAGGATAAAGAGTGGATTTAGGTCCGATAATACTACTTGAAATAAGTCAAACAGAAAAAGAAACATATCATAAGATATCACTTATAGAGGGAGGGTAAATATGGCTGCACAAGAAATGAATTACAGAACAGAACAGTGTCTCACATTTAGAAAACACACTTATTTCAGCTTAAGGGGAAAGGAGAGGTGGGGTGATGCATAAAACCAGAGTTTGAAATTAGCACAGATACCGTTCAATAAACCAAATAGATATTAGACAAGATCTACACCTTGCTCAATGAACTGGCCTCAACACACCCTATACACCGCAGAGAAATATATCTGAGTAATAAGAATCTTAAAACCCATGTATTGATATATCTCCATAAGGGAATCAAGTGTGTGCAGAGCGGCACAAACACAGCAGTGAAAATGAGCTAAACCCCATTATAGAAATAAATTTTAAAAACAAAACGCAGAAACAATGAAAGAGAGAAAAATTCTTACAAAATTCGCTCAGGGGCTGTGATGCAACCTGGATTGACCACATATAAACCCACAGCTGGATAAGACATAAGGCTGGACACTTGGGGCTGAGAGGATTGATGAGCTTTGGTGAGCAACTGCCAAAAGTTTAATGCAATACTTCATGCTACTCATTCCAAGGGTCCCAACACTCCAGGTTGAAGGGAATCTTCCTACAGCTAAACCATGCTTGGGAAACCCAGCGACTGGTATACCATATGATCGGGAAAGGTTTCTAAAACGCACCTCATTTTTCCTCTCCTGGGGCTCCGGATCGACATTCCAGCCGCTTTACCAAAAATATCCCCACATGGAGAGTCAATGCCTTTAAGTTCTGGTATCGCACAGTCTGCAGTTAGTGCGGAGGATGAATGGGAATAGGGGGAACCAGTGAGAAACTAGCTGTAGCGGTTTCAATGGGCACATGTCACTCTAATTTCACATCAGTAAGAAGAATAAACCAAAGGCACAGCAAGGTACCCCAGAAGAAGAATAGGGCCTGAAGGAATCCTGTGGTTATGAGGCAAGATCACAAAAATAAGAGCTGAAAAATGGAGCTAAGGGCCACTGCAATTCAAAAACCTGCAGAGTTATAAAGGCCAACTATTTTCAAAAAATATATTGAGGTAAGGCTATGAAGAGGCATTGAAAGCAAGGCAGAATTGCAGGAAAACGATTTCAGGAGGTAGACTGGAATTGCATTTAAAGCATAGGAAAAGAGGCAGAACGTCCACAATGATGCACTTGGCCAAAAAGGGCGTATGCGTTTTTTCCTGAATATATTCAGGAAAAAAGGCATACGCCCTTTTGGCCAACCAAGCAAGCTTGCAAAGGAAATCTGCACTGCAATGAAGTCTCACTTCCCCCTGGTCAAAAGGGCCATCTGAGAAAAGTGTAAAATCCAGAAAGGCAGGACAGGCCATGGAGAACTGGGAGCCTTGTTATGCTGATGGGCGGGATGTAAATTGCCAACAGACACTCGGGAGAAGTGTATGGTGTTTCCTGAAACATCTAAAAAACAAAGCAACAGAGCCTAGGGCACTTCCACTTATGGTCCTATAGCTTAGGGAAATTAAAATAAAAAAGACACAGCCACCCCAAAATTTGGGACGGCTCTGTTTACAAGAACCTCATTTACGGTAGAAGTTCAATATCGCATAAAGTGAAAAATGGATAAAGAAGTTGTGGTACTTACATACAATGCAATATCACTCAGCAATGAAATCTATGTCATCAGGCCCATAGCAACATAAAGAGTGGATTCAGGTAAGATGATTCTAACTGAAATAAGTCACACAGAAAAAGAAACATCATAAGATATCACTAATACACGGAATGTAAACTTGGCTACACAGGAACTGAATTACAGAACAGAACAGGGTCTCAAATTTAGAAAACCAACTTATGCTTGCTTAAGGGGAAAGGTGAGTTGGGGAGCTGCATAAAACCAGAGGTTGAAATGAGCACAGATAAAGTTCCTTAAGCCAAATATGGAATAGACAAGAGCTACTCCTTGCTCAACGAAATGGACTCAACACCCCATATTAAACGCCTAAGAATGTACCTGACTAGTAAGTATCTTAAAACCTATGGATTGCTATGTCTCCAAAAGAGAATGAAGCGTGTGTACAGGGGCATAAACGCAGCAGTGATAGGATTGGAGATGTTCGGTGAGCAAATGAAGACCCTTTGAAGACATATTGCATGGTACCCATTCCACGGGTCTCAACTCTCCAGGTTTAAGGTATTCTTCCTTCAGCTAAAACATGCATGTGGAACCCAGAGTATGATCAACCGTGTGATCGAGAGACGTGTTCAAATATGTCTCAGTTTTCGTACCCTGTTACTCGGGTGCAACATTCCAGACGCTTTACTAACACTCTCCCAACTTGGAGAGTCAGTCCCTTTAACCTCCTGTTTGGCCCAGTTTGCAATTTCTGCGGAAGATGAACAGGAATAGCGAGAACCAATGAGAGACTAGCTGGAGGTGTCTGGACGGGCAAATTTAACTCTCATTTCCCACCAGGAAGAGGAATTAACCAAAGGCTCAGCGTGCCGTGCCGGAACGAGATTAGGGCCTGAAGCCATCCTGCGGTGTTGCGGCCAGGTCACAAGAAAGCGAGTTGAAGAAAGGAGCTCAGGGGCACTATAATTCACAAACCTGCAGAGTTGTAAATGACAGCTATCGTCCAAAAATATACTGAAGTAAGGCTGCCAAGAGGACTTGAAACTGGGGCAGAATTGCAGGAAACCGATTTCAGGAGGTAGACTGGAATTGCATTGAAAGCATAGGAAAAGAGGCAGAACGTCCACCATGATGCACTTGGCCAAAAAGGGCGTATGCGTTTTTTCCTGAATATATTCAGGAAAAAACGCATACGCCCTTTTTGGCCAACCAAGCAAGCTTGCAAAGGAAATGTGCACTACAATGAAGTCTCACTTCCCCCCGGTCAAAAGGGCCATCTGAAAAAAGTGTAAAATCCAGAAAGGCAGGACAGGCCATGGAGAACTGGGAGCCTTGTTATGCTGATGGGCGGGATGTAAATTGCCAACAGACACTCGGGAGAAGTGTATGGTGTTTCCTGAAACATCTAAAAAACAAAGCAACAGAGCCTAGGGCACTTCCACTTATGGTCCTATAGCTTAGGGAAATTAAAATCAAAAAGACACAGCCACCCCAAAGTTTGGGACACCTCTGTTTACAAGAACCTCATTTACAGTACAAGTTCAACATCGCAGAAAGTGAAAAATGGATAAAGAAGTTGTGGTATTTACTTACAAAGCAATATCACTCAGCAATGAAATCTATGTCATCAGGCCCTTAGCAGCACAATGAGTGGATTCAGGTATGATGATTCTAACTGAAATAAGTCACACAGAAAAAGAACATCATAAGATATCAGTAATACACGGAATGTAAACTTGGCTCCACAGGAACTGAATTACAGAACAGAACAGGGTCTCAAATTTAGAAAACCAACTTATGCTTGCTTAAGGGTAAAGGTGAGTTGGGGTGCTGCATAAAACCAGAGATTGAAATGAGCACAGATAAAGTTCCTTAAGCCAAATATGGAATAGACAAGAGCTACTCCTTGCTCAACGAAATGGACTCAACACCGCATATTAAACGCCTAAGAATGTACCTGACTAGTAAGTATCTTAAAACCTATGGATTGCTATGTCTCCAAAAGAGAATGAGGCGTGTGTACAGGGGCATAAACGCAGCAGTGATAGGATTGGAGAGGTTCGGTGAGCAAATGAAGACCCTTTGAAGTCATATTGCATGGTACCCATTACACGGGTCTCAACTCTGCAGGTTTAAGGTATTCTTCCTTCTGCTAAAACATGCATGTGGAACCCAGAGTATGATCAACCATGTGATCGGGAGACGTGTTCAAATATGTCTCAGTTTTCCTCCCCTGGTACTCGGGTGCAACATTCCAGACGCTTTACTAACACTCTCCCCACTTGGAGAGTCAGCGCCTTTAACCTCCTCTTTGGCCCAGTTTGCAATTTCTGCGGAAGATGAACAGGAATAGGGAGAACCAATGAGAGACTAGCTGGAGGTGTCTGGACGGGCAAATTTAACTCTCATTTTCCACCAGGAGGAGGAAATAACCAAAGGCTCAGCGTGCCGTGCCGGAACCAGATTAGGGCCTGAAGCCATCCTGCGGTGCTGCGGCCAGCTCAAAAGAAAGCAAGTTGAAGAAAGGAGCTCAGGGGCACTGTAATTCACAAACCTGCAGAGTTATAAATGACAGCTATCGTCCAAAAATATACTGAAGTAAGGCTGCCAAGAGGACTTGAAATCGGGGCAGAATTGCAGGAAAGCGATTTCAGGAGGTAGACTGGAATTGCATTGAAAGCATAGGAAAAGAGGCAGAACGTCCACCATGATGCACTTGGCCAAAAAGGGCGTATGCGTTTTTTCCTGAATATATTCAGGAAAAAACGCATACGCCCTTTTTGGCCAACCAAGCAAACTTGCAAAGGAAATCTGCACTACAATGAAGTCTCACTTCCCCCCGGTCAAAAGGGCCATCTGAAAAAAGTGTAAAATACAGAAAGGCAGGACAGGCCATGGAGAACTGGGAGCCTTGTTATGCTGATGGGCGGGATGTAAATTGCCAACAGACACTCAGGAGAAGTGTATGGTGTTTCCTGAAACATCTAAAAAACAAAACAACAGAGCCTAGGGCACTTCCACTTATGGTCCTATAGCTTAGGGAAATTAAAATCAAAAAGACACAGCCACCCCAAAGTTTGGGACGCCTCTGTTTACAAGAACCTCGTTTACCGTACAAGTTCAATATCACAGAAAGTGAAAAATGGATAAAGAACTTGTGGTACTTACGTACAATGCAGTATCACTCAGCAATGAAATCTATGTCATCAGGCCCGTAGCAGCATAATGAGTGGATTCAGGTACAATGATTCTAACTGAAATAAGTCACACAGAAAAAGAAACATCATAAGATATCACTAATACACGGAATGTAAACTTGGCTACACAGAAACTGAATTCCAAAACAGAACAGGGTCTCAAATTTAGAAAACCAACTTATGCTTGCTTAAGGGGAAAGGTGAGTTGGGGTGCTGCATAAAACCAGACATTGAAATGAGCACAGATAAAGTTCCTTAAGCCAAATATGGAATAGACAAGAGCTACTCCTTGCTCAACGAAATGGACTCAACACCGCATATTAAACGCCTAAGAATGTACCTGACTAGTAAGTATCTTAAAACCTATGGATTGCTATGTCTCCAAAAGAGAATCAAGCGTGTGTACAGGGCCATAAACGCAGCAGTGATAGGATTGGAGAGGTTCGGTGAGCAAATGAAGACCCTTTGAAGTCATATTGCATGGTACCCATTCCACGGGTTTCAACTACCCAGGTTTAAGGTATTCTTCCTTCAGCTAAAACATGCATGTGGAACCTAGAGTATGATCAACCATGTGATCGGGAGACCTGTTCAAATATGTCTCAGTTTTCGTACCCTGGTACTCGGGTGCAACATTCCAGACGCTTTACTAACACTCTCCCCACTTGGAGAGTCAGTCCCTTTAACCTCCTGTTTGGCCCAGTTTGCAATTTCTGCGGAAGATGAACAGGAATAGCGAGAACCAATGAGAGACTAGCTGGAGGTGTCTGGACGGGCAAATTTAACTCTCATTTCCCACCAGGAAGAGGAATTAACCAAAGGCTCAGCGTGCCGTGCCGGAACCAGATTAGGGCCTGAAGCCATCCTGCGGTGTTGCGGCCAGCTCAAAAGAAAGCGAGTTGAAGAAAGGAACTCTGGGGCACTGTAATTCACAAACCTGCAAAGTTATAAATGACAGCTATCGTCCAAAAATATACTGAAGTAAGGCTGCCAAGAGGACTTGAAAGTGGGGCAGAATTGCAGGAAACCGATTCCAGGAGGTAGACTGGAATTGCATTGAAAGCATAGGAAAAGAGGCAGAACGTCCACAATGATGCACTTGGCCAAAAAGGGCGTAGGCGTTTTTTCCTGAATATATTCAGGAAAAAACGCATACTCAATTTTTGGCCAACCAAGCAAGCTTGCAAAGGAAATCTGCACTACAATGAAGTCTCACTTCCCCCCGGTCAAAAGGGCCATCTGAAAAAAGTGTAAAATCCAGAAAGGCAGGACAGGCCATGGAGAACTGGGAGCCTTGTTATGCTGATGGGCGGGATGTAAATTGCCAACAGACACTCGGGAGAAGTGTATGGTGTTTCCTGAAACATCTAAAAAACAAAGCAACAGAGCCTAGGGCACTTCCACTTATGGTCCTATAGCTTAGGGAAATTAAAATCAAAAAGACACAGCCACCCCAAAGTTTGGGACACCTCTGTTTACAAGAACCTCATTTACAGTACAAGTTCAACATCGCAGAAAGTGAAAAATGGATAAAGAAGTTGTGGTATTTACTTACAAAGCAATATCACTCAGCAATGAAATCTATGTCATCAGGCCCTTAGCAGCACAATGAGTGGATTCAGGTATGATGATTCTAACTGAAATAAGTCACACCGAAAAAGAAACATCATAAGATATCAGTAATACACGGAATGTAAACTTGGCTCCACAGGAACTGAATTACAGAACAGAACAGGGTCTCAAATTTAGAAAACCAACTTATGCTTGCTTAAGGGTAAAGGTGAGTTGGGGTGCTAAATAAAACCAGAGATTGAAATGAGCACAGATAAAGTTCCTTAAGCCAAATATGGAATAGACAAGAGCTACTCCTTGCTCAACGAAATGGACTCAACACCGCATATTAAACGCCTAAGAATGTACCTGACTAGTAAGTATCTTAAAACCTATGGATTGCTATGTCTCTGAAAGAGAATCAAGCATGTGTACAGGGGCATAAACGCAGCAGTGATAGGATTGGAGAGGTTCGGTGAGCAAATGAAGACCCTTTGAAGTCATATTGCATGGTACCCATTCCACGGGTTTCAACTACCCAGGTTTAAGGTATTCTTCCTTCAGCTAAAACATGCATGTGGAACCTAGAGTATGATCAACCATGTGATCGGGAGACGTGTTCAAATATGTCTCAGTTTTCGTACCCTGGTACTCGGGTGCAACATTCCAGACGCTTTACTAACACCCTCCCGACTTGGAGAGTCAGTCCCTTTAACCTCCTGTTTGGCCCAGTTTGCAATTTCTGCGGAAGATGAACAGGAATAGCGAGAACCAATGAGAGACTAGCTGGAGGTGTCTGGACGGGCAAATTTAACTCTCATTTCCCACCAGGAAGAGGAATTAACCAAAGGCTCAGCGTGCCGTGCCGGAACCAGATTAGGGCCTGAAGCCATCCTGCGGTGTTGCGGCCAGGTCACAAGAAAGTGAGTTGAAGAAAGGAGCTCAGGGGCACTGTAATTCACAAACCTGGTACTCGGGTGCAACATTCCAGACGCTTTACTAACACTCTCCCGACTTGGAGAGTCAGTCCCTTTAACCTCCTGTTTGGCCCAGTTTGAAAATTCTGCGGAAGATGAACAGGAATAGGGAAAACCAATGAGACACTAGCTGGAGGTGTCTGGACGGGCAAATTTAACTCTCATTTCCCATCAGGAAGAGGAATTAACCAAAGGCTCAGCGTGCCGTGCCGGAACCAGATTAGGGCCTGAAGCCATCCTGCGGTGTTGCGGCCAGGTCAAAAGAAAGCGAGTTGAAGAAAGGAGCTCAGGGGCACTGTAATTCACAAACCTGCAGAGTTATAAATGACAGCTATCGTCCAAAAATATACTGAAGAAAGGCTGCCAAGAGGACTTGAAAGCGGGGCAGAATTGCAGGAAACCGATTTCAGGAGGTAGACTGGAATTGCATTGAAAGCATAGGAAAAGAGCCCGAACGTCCACAATGATGCACTTGGCCAAAAAGGGCGTATGCGTTTTTTCCTGAATATATTCAGGAAAAAACGCATACGCCCTTTTTGGCCAACCAAGCAAGCTTGCAAAGGAAATCTGCACTACAATGAAGTCTCACTTCCCCCCGGTCAAAAGGGCCATCTGAAAAAAGTGTAAAATCCAGAAAGGCAGGACAGGCCATGGAGAACTGGGAGCCTTGTTATGCTGATGGGCGGGATGTAAATTGCCAACAGACACTCGGGAGAAGTGTATGGTGTTTCCTGAAACATCTAAAAAACAAAGCAACAGAGCCTAGGGCAGTTCCACTTATGGTCCTATAGCTTAGGGAAATTAAAATCAAAAAGACACAGCCACCCCAAAGTTTGGGACGCCTCTGTTTACAAGAAACTCGTTTACAGTACAAGTTCAATATCACAGAAAGTGAAAAATGGATAAAGAACTTGTGGTACATACGTACAATGCAGTATCACTCAGCAATGAAATCTATGTCAACAGGCACGTAGCAGCATAATGAGTGGATTCAGATACGATGATTCTAACTGAAATAAGTCACACAGAAAAAGAAACATCATAAGATATCACTAATAGACGGAATGTAAACTTGGCTACACAGGAACTGAATTCCAAAACAGAACAGGGTCTCAAATTTAGAAAACCAACTTATGCTTGCTTAAGGGGAAAGGTGAGTTGGGGTGCTGCATAAAACCAGACATTGAAATGAGCACAGATAAAGTTCCTTAAGCCAAATATGGAATAGACAAGAGCTACTCCTTGCTCAACGAAATGGACTCAACACCCCATATTAAACGCCTAAGAATGTACCTGACTAGTAAGTATCTTAAAACCTATGGATTGCTATGTCTCCAAAAGAGAATCAAGCGTGTGTACAGTGGCATAAACGCAGCAGTGATAGGATTGGAGAGGTTCGGTGAGCAAATGAAGACCCTTTGAAGTCATATTGCATGGTACCCATTCCACGGGTTTCAACTACCCAGGTTTAAGGTATTCTTCCTTCAGCTAAAACATGCATGTGGAACCTAGAGTATGATCAACCATGTGATCGGGAGACGTGTTCAAATATGTCTCAGTTTTCGTACCCTGGTACTCGGGTGCAACATTCCAGACGCTTTACTAACACTCTCCCAACTTGGAGAGTCAGTCCCTTTAACCTCCTGTTTGGCCCAGTTTGCAATTTCTGCGGAAGATGAACAGGAATAGCGAGAACCAATGAGAGACTAGCTGGAGGTGTCTGGACGGGCAAATTTAACTCTCATTTCCCACCAGGAAGAGGAATTAACCAAAGGCTCAGCGTGCCGTGCCGGAACCAGATTAGGGCCTGAAGCCATCCTGCGGTGTTGCGGCAAGGTCACAAGAAAGCGAGTTGAAGAAAGGAGCTCAGGGGCACTGTAATTCACAAACCTGCAGAGTTGTAAATGACAGCTATCGTCCAAAAATATACTGAAATAAGGCTGCCAAGAGGACTTGAAACTGGGGCAGAATTGCAGGAAACCGATTTCAGGAGGTAGACTGGAATTGCATTGAAAGCATAGGAAAAGAGGCAGAACGTCCACAATGATGCACTTGGCCAAAAAGGGCATATGCGTTTTTTCCTGAATATATTCAGGAAAAAACGCATACGCCCTTTTTGGCCAACCAAGCAAGCTTGCAAAGGAAATCTGCACTACAATGAAGTCTCACTTCCCCCCGGTCAAAAGGGCCATCTGATAAAAGTGTAAAATCCAGAAAGGCAGGACAGGCCATGGAGAACTGGGAGCCTTGTTATGCTGAGGGGCGGGATGTAAATTGCCAACAGACACTCGGGAGAAGTGTATGGTGTTTCCTGAAACATCTAAAACACAAAGCAACAGAGCCTAGGACACTTCCACTTACGGTCCTATAGCTTAGGGAAATTAAAATCAAAAAGACACAGCCACCCCAAAGTTTGGGACGCCTCTGTTTACAAGAACCTCGTTTACAGAACAAGTTCAACATCGCAGAAAGTGAAAAATGGATAAAGAAGTTGTGGTATTTACTTACAAAGCAATATCACTCAGCAATGAAATCTATGTCATCAGGCCCTTAGCAGCACAATGAGTGGATTCAGGTATGATGATTCTAACTGAAATAAGTCACACAGAAAAAGAAACATCATAAGATATCAGTAATACACGGAATGTAAACTTGGCTACACAGGAACTGAATTACAGAACAGAACAGGGTCTCAAATTTAGAAAACCAACTTATGCTTGCTTAAGGGTAAAGGTGAGTTGGGGTGCTGCATAAAACCAGAGATTGAAATGAGCACAGATAAAGTTCCTTAAGCCAAATATGGAATAGACAAGAGCTACTCCTTGCTCAACGAAATGGACTCAACACCGCATATTAAACGCCTAAGAATGTACCTGACTAGTAAGTATCTTAAAACCTATGGATTGCTATGTCTCCAAAAGAGAATCAAGCATGTGTACAGGGCCATAAACGCAGCAGTGATAGGATTGGAGAGGTTCGGTGAGCAAATGAAGACCCTTTGAAGTCATATTGCATGGTACCCATTACACGGGTCTCTACTCTCCAGGTTTAAGGTATTCTTCCTTCAGCTAAAACATGCATGTGGAACCCAGAGTATGATCAACCATGTGAACGGGAGACGTGTTCAAATATGTCTCAGTTTTCCTCCCCTGGTACTCGGGTGCAATATTCTAGACGCTTTACTAACACTCTCCCCACTTGGAGAGTCAGCAACTTTAACCTCCTGTTTGGCCGAGTTTGCAATTTCTGCGGAAGATGAACAGGAATAGGGAGAACCAATGAGAGACTAGCTGGAGGTGTCTGGACGGGCAAATTTTACTCTCATTTCCCATCAGGAAGAGGAAATAACCAATGGCTCAGCGTGCCGTGCCGGAACCAGATTAGGGCCTGAAGCCATCCTGCGGTGTTGCGGCCAGGTCAGAAGAAAGCGAGTTGAAGAAAGAAGCTCACGGGCACTGTAATTCACAAACCTGTAGAGTTATAAATGACAGCTATCGTCGAAAAATATACTGAAGTAAGGCTGCCAAGAGGACTTGAAACTGGGGCAGAATTGCAGGAAACCGATTTCAGGAGGTAGACTGGAATTGCATTGAAAGCATAGGAAAAGAGGCAGAACGTCCACAATGATGCACTTGGCCAAAAAGGGCGTATGCGTTTTTTCCTGAATATATTCAGGAAAAAACGCATACGCCCTTTTTGGCCAACCAAGCAAGCTTGCAAAGGAAATCTGCACTACAATGAAGTCTCACTTCCCCCCGGTCAAAAGGGCCATCTGAAAAAAGTGTAAAATCCAGAAAGGCAGGACAGGCCATGGAGAACTGGGAGCCTTATTATGCTGATGGGCGGGATGTAAATTGCCAACAGACACTCGGGAGAAGTGTATGGTGTTTCCTGAAACATCTAAAACACAAAGCAACAGAGCCTAGGGCACTTCCACTTATGGTCCTATAGCTTAGGGAAATTAAAATCAAAAAGACACAGCCACCCCAAAGTTTGGGACGCCTCTGTTTACAAGAACCTCGTTTACAGTACAAGTACAACATAGCAGAAAGTGAAAAATGGATAAAGAAGTTGTGGTATATACTTACAAAGCAATATCACTCAGCAATGAAATCTATGTCATCAGGCCCTTAGCAGCACAATGAGTGGATTCAGGTATGATGATTCTAACTGAAATAAGTCACACAGAAAAAGAAACATCATAAGATATCACTAATACACGGAATGTAAACTTGGCTACACAGGAACTGAATTACAGAACAGAACAGGGTCTCAAATTTAGAAAACCAACTTATGCTTGCTTAAGGGTAAAGGTGAGTTGAGGTGCTGCATAAAACCAGAGATTGAAATGAGCACAGATAAAGTTCCTTAAGCCAAATATGGAATAGACAAGAGCTACTCCTTGCTCAATGAAATGGACTCAATACCGCATATTAAACGCCTAAGAATGTACCTGACTAGTAAGTATCTTAAAACCTATGGATTGCTATGTCTCCGAAAGAGAATCAAGCATGTGTACAGGGGCATAAACGCAGCAGTGATAGGATTGGAGAGGTTCGGTGAGCAAATGAAGACCCTTTGAAGTCATATTGCATGGTACCCATTCCACGGGTTTCAACTACCAAGGTTTAAGGTATTCTTCCTTCAGCTAAAACATGCATGTGGAACCTAGAGTATGATCAACCATGTGATCGGGAGAACTGTTCAAATATGTCTCAGTTTTCGTACCCTGGTACTCGGGTGCAACATTCCAGACGCTTTACTAACACTCTCCCGACTTGGAGAGTCAGTCCCTTTAACCTCCTGTTTAGCCCAGTTTGCAATTTCTGCGGAAGATGAACAGGAATAGCGAGAACCAATGAGAGACTAGCTGGAGGTGTCTGGACGGGCAAATTTAACTCTCATTTCCCACCAGGAAGAGGAATTAACCAAAGGCTCAGCGTGCCGTGCCGGAACCAGATTAGGGCCTGAAACCATCCTGCGGTGTTGCGGCCAGCTCACAAGAAAGAGAGTTGAAGAAAGGAGCTCATGGGCACTGTAATTCACAAACCTGCAGAGTTATAAATGTCAGCTATTGTCCAAAAATATACTGAAGTAAGGCTGCCAAGAGGACTTGAAGGCAGGGCAGAATTGCAGGAAACCGATTACAGGAGGTAGACAGGAATTGCATTGAAAGCATAGGAAAAGAGGCAGAACGTCCACAATGATGCACTTGGCCAAAAAGGGCGTATGCGTTTTTTCCTGAATACATTTAGGTAAAAACGCATACGCCCTTTTTGGCCAACCAAGCAAACTTGCAAAGGAAATCTGCACTACAATGAAGTCTCACTTCCCCCCGGTCAAAAGGGCCATCTGAAAAAAGTGTAAAATGCAGAAAGGCAGGACAGGCCATGGAGAACTGGGAGCCTTGTTATGCTGATGGGCGGGATGTAAATTGCCAACAGCCACTCGGGAGAAGTGTATGGTGTTTCCTGAAACATCTAAAAAACAAAGCAACAGAGCCTAGGGCACTTCCACTTATGGTCCTATAGCTTAGGGAAATTAAAATCAAAAAGACACAGCCACCCCAAAGTTTGGGACGCCTCTGTTTACAAGAACCTCGTTTACCGTACAAGTTCAATATCGCAGAAAGTGAAAAATGGATACAGAACTTGTGTTACTTACGTACAATGCAGTATCACTCAGCAATGAAATCTATGTCATCAGGCCCGTAGCAGCATAATGAGTGGATTCAGGTACGATGATTCTAACTGAAATAAGTCACACAGAAAAAGAAACATCATAAGATATCACTAACACACAGGATGTAAACTTGGCTACACAAGAACTGAATTACAGAACAGAACAGGGTCTCAAATTGAGAAAACCAACTTATGCCTGCTTAAGGGGAAAGTTGAGTTGGGGTGCTGCATAAAACCAGAGATTGAAATGAGCACAGATAAAGTTCCTTAAGCCAAATATGGAATAGACAAGAGCTACTCCTTGCTCAACGAAATGGACTCAACACCCCATATTAAACGCCTAAGAATGTACCTGACTAGTAAGTATCTTAAAACCTATGGTTTGCTATGTCTCCAAAAGTGAATGAAGCGTGTGTACAGGGGCATAAACGCAGCAGTGATAGGATTGGAGAGGTTCGGTGAGCAAATGAAGACCCTTTGAAGACATATTGCATGGTACCCATTCCACGGGTCTCAACTCTCCAGGTTTAAGGTATTCTTCCTTCAGCTAAAACATGCATGTGGAACCCAGAGTATGATCAACCGTGTGATCGAGAGACGTGTTCATATATGTCTCAGGTTCGGTCCCCTGGTAATCGGGTGCAACATTCCAGACGCTTTACTAACACTCTCCCCACTTGGAGAGTCAGCGCCTTTAACCTCCTGTTTGGCCCAGTTTGCAATTTCTGCGGAAGATGAACAGGAATAGCGAGAACCAATGAGAGACTAGCTGGAGGTGTCTGGCCGGGCAAATTTAACTCTCATTTCCCACCAGGAAGAGGAATTAACCAAAGGCTCAGCGTGCCGTGCCGGAACCAGATTAGGGCCTGAAGCAATCCTGCGGTGTTGCGGCCAGCTCAAAAGAAAGTGAGTTGAAGGAAGGAGCTCAGGGGCACTGTAATTCACAAACCTGCAGAGTTATAAATGACAGCTATCGTCCAAAAATATACTGAAGTAAGGCTGCCAAGAGGACTTGAAAGCGGGGCAGAATTGCAGGAAACCGATTTCAGGAGGTAGACTGGAATTGCATTGAAAGCATAGGAAAAGAGGCAGAACGTCCACAATGATGCACTTGGCCAAAAAGGGCGTATGCGTTTTTTCCTGAATATATTCAGGAAAAAACGCATACGCCCTTTTTGGCCAACCAAGCAAGCTTGCAAAGGAAATCTGCAGTACAGTGAAGTCTCACTTCCCCCCGGTCAAAAGGGCCATCTGAAAAAAGTGTAAAATCCAGAAAGGCAGGACAGGCCATGGAGAACTGGGAGCCTTGTTATGCTGATGGGCGGGATGTAAATTGCCAACAGCCACTCGGGAGAAGTGTATGGTGTTTCCTGAAACATCTAAGAAACAAAGCAACAGAGCCTAGGGCAGTTCCACTTATGGTCCTATAGCTTAGGGAAATTAAAATCAAAAAGACACAGCCACCCCAAAGTTTGGGACGCCTCTGTTTACAAGAACCTCGTTTACGGTTCAAGTTCAATATCACAGAAAGTGAAAAATGGATAAAGAAGATGTGGTACTTACCTACAATGCAATATCACTCAGCAATGAAATCTATGTCATCAGGCTCGTAGAAGCATAATGAGTGGATTCAGTTATGGTGATTCTAACTGAGATAAGTCACACAGAAAAAGAAACATCATAAGATATCACTAATACACGGAATGTAAACTTGGCTACACAGGAACTGAATTACAAAACAGAACAGTGTCTCAAATTTAGAAAACCAACTTATGCTTGCTTAAGGGGAAAGGTGAGTTGGGGTGCTGCATAAAACCAGAGATTGAAATGAGCACAGATAAAGTTCCTTAAGCCAAATATGGAATAGACAAGAGCTACTCCTTGCTCAAAGAAATGGACTCAACACCCCATATTACACGCCTAAGAATATACCTGACTAGTAAGTATATTAAAACCTATGGATTGCTATGTCTCCAAAAGAGAATGAAGCGTGTGTACAGGGGCATAAACGCAGCAGTGATAGGATTGGAGAGGTTCAGTGAGTAAATGAAGACCCTTTGAAGTCATATTGCATGGTACCCATTCCACGGGTCTCAACTCTCAAGGTTTCAGGGATTCTTCCTTCAGCTAAAACATGCATGTGGAACCCAGAGTATGATCAACCGTGTGAACGGGAGATGTGTTCAAATATGTCTCAGTTTTCCTCCCCTGGTACTCGGGTGCAACATTCCAGACGCTGTACTAACACTCTACCGACTTGGAGAGTCAGTCCCTTTAACCTCCTGTTTGGCCCAGTTTGCAATTTCTGCGGAAGATGAACAGGAATAGCGAGAACCAATGAGAGACTAGCTGGAGGTGTCTGGACGGGCAAATTTAACTCTCATTTCCCACCAGGAAGAGGAATTAACCAAAGGCTCAGCGTCTTGTGCTGGAACCAGATTAGGGCCTGAAGCCACCCTGCGGTGTTGCCTCCAGCTCAAAAGAAAGCGAGTTGAAGAAAGGAGCTCAGGGGCACTGTAATTCACAAACCTGCAGACTTATAAATGACAGCTATCGTCCAAAAATATACTGAAGTAAGGCTGCCAAGAGGACTTGAAAGCGGGGCAGAATTGCAGGAATCCGATTTCAGGAGGTAGACTGGAATTGCATTGAAAGCATAGGAAAAGAGGCAGAACGTCCACAATGATGCACTTGGCCAAAAAGGGCGTATGCGTTTTTCCCTGAATATATTCAGGAAAAAACGCATACGCCCTTTTTGGCCAACCAAGCAAGCTTGCAAAGGAAATCTGCACTACAATGAAGTCTCACTTCCCCCCGGTCAAAAGGGCCATCTGAAAAAAGTGTAAAATCCAGAAAGGCAGGACAGGCCATGGAGAACTGGGAGCCTTGTTATGCTCATGGGCGGGATGTAAATTGCCAACAGACACTCGGGAGAAGTGTATGGTGTTTCCTGAAACTTCTAAAAAAGAAAGCAACAGAGCCTAGGGCACTTCCACTTATGGTCCTATAGCTTAGGGAAATTAAAATCAAAAAGACACAGCCATCCCAAAGTTTGGGACGCCTCTGTTTACAAGAACCTCATTTACAGTACAAGTTCAACATCGCAGAAAGTGAAGAATGGATAAAGAAGTTGTGGTATTTACTTACAAAACAATATCACTCAGCAATGAAATCTATGTCATCAGGCCCTTAGCAGCACAATGAGTGGATTCAGGTAAGATGATTCTAACTGAAATAAGTCACACAGAAAAAGAAACATCATAAGATATCAGTAATACACGGAATGTAAACTTGGCTACACAGGAACTGAATTACAGAACAGAACAGGGTCTCAAATTTAGAAAAGCAACTTATGCTTGCTTAAGGATAAAGGTGAGTTGGGGTGCTGCATAAAACCAGAGATTGAAATGAGCACAGATAAAGTTCCTTAAGCCAAATATGGAATAGACAAGAGCTACTCCTTGCTCAACGAAATGGACTCAACACCGCATATTAAACGCCTAAGAATGTACCTGACTAGTAAGTATCTTAAAACCTATCGATTGCTATGTCTCTGAAAGAGAATCAAGCATGTGTACAGGGGCATAAACGCAGCAGTGATAGGATTGGAGAGGTTCGGTGAGCAAATGAAGACCCTTTGAAGTCATATTGCATGGTACCCATTCCACGGGTTTCAACTACCCAGGTTTAAGGTATTCTTCCTTCAGCTAAAACATGCATGTGGAACCCAGAGTATGATCAACCGTGTGAACGGGAGACGTGTTCAAATATGTCTCAGTTTTCCTCCCCTGGTACTCGGGTGCAACATTCCAGACGCTTTACTAACACTCTCCCGACTTGGAGAGTCAGTCCCTTTAACCTCCTGTTTGGCCCAGTTTGCAATTTCTGCGGAAGATGGACAGGAATAGCGAGAACCAATGAGAGACTAGCTGGAGGTGTCTGGACGGGCAAATTTAACTCTCATTTCCCACCAGGAAGAGGAATTAACCAAAGGCTCAGCGTGCCGTGCCGGAACCAGATTAGGGCCTGAAGCCATCCTGCGGTGTTGCGGCAAGGTCACAAGAAAGCGAGTTGAAGAAAGTAGCTCAGGGGCACTGTAATTCACAAACCTGCAGAGTTGTAAATGACAGCTATCGTCCAAAAATATACTGAAATAAGGCTGCCAAGAGGACTTGAAAGCGGGGCAGAATTGCAGGAAACCGATTTCAGGAGGTAGACTGGAATTGCATTGAAAGCATAGGAAAAGAGGCAGAACGTCCACAATGATGCACTTGGCCAAAAAGGGCGTATGCGTTTTTTCCTGAATATATTCAGGAAAAAACGCATACGCCCTTTTTGGCCAACCAAGCAAGCTTGCAAAGGAAATCTGCACTACAAAGAAGTCTCACTTCCCCCCGGTCAAAAGGGCCATCTGAAAAAAGTGTAAAATCCAGAAAGGCAGGACAGGCCATGGAGAACTGGGAGCCTTGTTATGCTCATGGGCGGGAGGTAAATTGCCAACAGACACTCGGGAGAAGTGTATGGTGTTTCCTGAAACATCTAAAAAACAAAGCAACAGAGCCTAGGGCACTTCCACTTATGGTCCTATAGCTTAGGGAAATTAAAATCAAAAAGACACAGCCACCCCAAAGTTTGGGACGCCTCTGTTTACAAGAACCTCGTTTACCGTACAAGTTCAATATTACAGAAAGTGAAAAATGGATAAAGAACTTGTGGTACTTACTTGCAATGCAGTATCACTCAGCAATGAAATCTATGTCATCAGGCCCGTAGCAGCATAATGAGTGGATTCAGGTACGATGATTCTAACTGAAATAAGTCACACAGAAAAAGAAACATCATAAGATATCAGTAATACACGGAATGTAAACTTGGCTACACAGGAACTGAATTCCAAAACAGAACAGGGTCTCAAATTTAGAAAACCAACATATGCTTGCCTAAGGGGAAAGGTGAGTTGGGGTGCTGCATAAAACCAGACATTGAAATGAGCACAGATAAAGTTCCTTAAGCCAAATATGGAATAGACAAGAGCTACTCCTTGCTCAACGAAATGGACTCAACACCGCATATTAAACGACTAAGAATGTACCTGACTAGTAAGTATCTTAAAACCTATGGATTGCTATGTCTCCGAAAGAGAATCAAGCATGTGTACAGGGGCATAAACGCAGCAGTGATAGGATTGGAGAGGTTCGGTGAGCAAATGAAGACCCTTTGAAGTCATATTGCATGGTACCCATTCCACGGGTTTCAACTACCCAGGTTTAAGGTATTCTTCCTTCAGCTAAAACATGCATGTGGAACCTAGAGTATGATCAACCATGTGATCGGGAGACGTGTTCAAATATGTCTCAGTTTTCGTACCCTGGTACTCGGGTGCAACATTCCAGACGCTTTACTAACACTCTCCCGACTTGGAGAGTCAGTCCCTTTAACCTCCTGTTTGGCCCAGTTTGCAATTTCTGCGGAAGATGAACAGGAATAGCGAGAACCAATGAGAGACTAGCTGGAGGTGTCTGGACGGGCAAATTTAACTCTCATTTCCCACCAGGAAGAGGAATTAACCAAAGGCTCAGCGTGCCGTGCCGGAACCAGATTAGGGCCTGAAGCCATCCTGCGGTGTTGCGGCCAGGTCACAAGAAAACGAGTTGAAGAAAGGAGCTCAGGGGCACTGTAATTCACAAACATGCAGAGTTATAAATGACAGCTATCGTCCAAAAATATACTGAAGTAAGGCTGCCAAGAGGACTTGAAGGCGGGGCAGAATTGCAGGAAACCGATTTCAGGAGGTAGACTGGAATTGCATTGAAAGCATAGGAAAAGAGGCAGAACGTCCACAATGATGCACTTGGCCAAAAAGGGCGTATGCGTTTTTTCCTGAATATATTCAGGAAAAAACGCATACGCCCTTTTTGGCCAACCAAGCAAGCTTGCAAAGGAAATCTGCACTACAAAGAAGTCTCACTTCCCCCCGGTCAAAAGGGCCATCTGAAAAAAGTGTAAAATCCAGAAAGGCAGGACAGGCCATGGAGAACTGGGAGCCTTGTTATGCTCATGGGCGGGAGGTAAATTGCCAACAGACACTCGGGAGAAGTGTATGGTGTTTCCTGAAACATCTAAAAAACAAAGCAACAGAGCCTAGGGCACTTCCACTTATGGTCCTATAGCTTAGGGAAATTAAAATCAAAAAGACACAGCCACCCCAAAGTTTGGGACGCCTCTGTTTACAAGAACCTCGTTTACAGTACAAGTTCAACAACGCAGAAAGTGAAAAATGGATAAAGAAGTTGTGGTATTTACTTACAAAGCAATATCACTCAGCAATGAAATCTATGTCATCAGGCCCTTAGCAGCACAATGAGTGGATTCAGGTATGATGATTCTAACTGAAATAAGTCACACAGAAAAAGAAACATCATAAGATATCAGTAATACACGGAATGTAAACTTGACTACACAGGAACTGAATTACAGAACAGAACAGGGTCTCAAATTTAGAAAACCAACTTATGCTTGCTTAAGGGTAAAGGTGAGTTGGGGTGCTGCATAAAACCAGAGATTGAAATGAGCACAGATAAAGTTCCTTAAGCCAAATATGGAATAGACAAGAGCTACTCCTTGCTCAACGAAATGGACTCAACACCGCATATTAAACGCCTAAGAATGTACCTGACTAGTAAGTATCTTAAAACCTATGGATTGCTATGTCTCCGAAAGAGAATCAAGCATGTGTACAGGGGCATAAACGCAGCAGTGATAGGATTGGAGAGGTTCGGTGAGCAAATGAAGACCCTTTGAAGTCATATTGCATGGTACCCATTACACGGGTCTCAACTCTCCAGGTTTAAGGTATTCTTCCTTCAGCTAAAACATGCATGTGGAACCCAGAGTATGATCAACCGTGTGAACGGGAGACGTGTTCAAATATGTCTCAGTTTTCCTCCCCTGGTACTCGGGTGCAACATTCCAGACGCTTTACTAACACTCTCCCCACTTGGAGACTCAGCGCCTTTAACCTCCTGTTTAGCTCAGTTTGCAATTTCTGCGGAAGATGAACAGGAATAGGGAGAACCAATGAGAGACTAGCTGGAGGTGTCTGGACGGGCAAATTTAACTCTCATTTCCCACCAGGAAGAGGAATTAACAAAAGGATCAGCGTGCCGTACCAGAACCAGATTGGGGCCTGAAGCAATCCTGCGGTGTTGCGGCCAGCTCACAAGAAAACGAGTTGAGGAAAGGAGCTCAGGGGCACTGTAATTCACAAACCTGCAGACTTATAAATGACAGCTATCGTCCAAAAATATACTGAAGTAAGGCTGCCAAGAGGACTTGAAAGTGGGGCAGAATTGCAGGAAACCGATTTCAGGAGGTAGACTGGAATTGCACTGAAAGCATAGGAAAACAGGAAGAACGTCCACAATGATGCACTTGGCCAAAAAGGGCGTATGCGTTTTTTCCTGAATATATTCAGGAAAAAACGCATACGCCCTTTTTGGCCAAACAAGCAAGCTTGCAAAGGAAATCTGCACTACAAAGAAGTCTCACTTCCCCCCGGTCAAAAGGGCCATCTGAAAAAAGTGTAAAATCCAGAAAGGCAGGACAGGCCATGGAGAACTAGGAGCCTTGTTATGCTCATGGGCGGGAGGTAAATTGCCAACAGACACTCGGGAGAAGTGTATGGTGTTTCCTGAAACATCTAAAAAACAAAGCAACAGAGCCTAGGGCACTTCCACTTATGGTCCTATAGCTTAGGGAAATTAAAATCAAAAAGACACAGCCACCCCAAAGTTTGGGACGCGTCTGTTTACAAGAACCTCGTTTACCGTACAAGTTCAATATCACAGAAAGTGAAAAATGGATAAAGAACTTGTGGTACTTACGTACAATGCAGTATCACTCAGCAATGAAATCTATGTCATTAGGCCCGTAGCAGCATAATGAGTGGATTCAGGTACGATGATTCTAACTGAAATAAGTCACACAGAAAAAGAAACATCATAAGATATCAGTAATACACGGAATGTAAACTTGGCTACACAGGAACTGAATTCCAAAACAGAACAGGGTCTCAAATTTAGAAAACCAACTTATGCTTGCTTAAGGGGAAAGGTGAGTTGGGGTGCTGCATAAAACCAGAGATTGAAATGAGCACAGATAAAGTTCCTTAAGCCAAATATGGAATAGACAAGAGCTACTCCTTGCTCAACGAAATGGACTCAACACCGCATATTAAACGCCTAAGAATGTACCTGACTAGTAAGTATCTTAAAACCTATGGATTGCTATGTCTCTGAAAGAGAATCAAGCATGTGTACCGGGGCATAAACGCAGCAGTGATAGGATTGGAGAGGTTTGGTGAGCAAATGAAGACCCTTTGAAGTCATATTGCATGGTACCCATTACACGGGTCTCAACTACCCAGGTTTAAGGTATTCTTCCTTCAGCTAAAATATGCATGTGGAACCCAGAGTATGATCAACCGTGTGAACGGGAGACCTGTTCAAATATGTCTCAGTTTTCCTCCCCTGGTACTCGGGTGCAACATTCCAGACGCTTTACTAACACTCTCCCGACTTGGAGAGTCAGTCCCTTTAACCTCCTGTTTGGCCCAGTTTGCAGTTTCTGCAGAAGATGAACAGGAATAGCGAGAACCAATGAGAGACTAGCTGGAGGTGTCTGGACGGGCAAATTTAACTCTCATTTCCCACCAGGAAGAGGAATTAACCAAAGGCTCAGCGTGCCGTGCCGGAACCAGATTAGGGCCTGAAGCCATCCTGCGGTGTTGCCTCCAGCTCAAAAGAAAGCGAGTTGAAGAAAGGAGCTCAGGGGCACTGTAATTCACAAACCTGCAGAGTTATAAATGACAGCTATCGTCCAAAAATATACTGAAGTAAGGCTGCCAAGAGGACTTGAAAGCGGGGCAGAATTGCAGGAAACCGATTTCAGGAGGTAGACTGGAATTGCATAGAAAGCATAGGAAAAGAGGCAGAACGTCCACAATGATGCACTTGGCCAAAAAGGGCGTATGCGTTTTTCCCTGAATATATTCAGGAAAAAACGCATACGCCCTTTTTGGCCAACCAAGCAAGCTTGCAAAGGAAATCTGCACTACAATGAAGTCTCACTTCCCCCCGGTCAAAAGGGCCATCTGAAAAAAGTGTAAAATCCAGAAAGGCAGGACAGGCCATGGAGAACTGGGAGCCTTGTTATGCTGATGGGCGGGATGTAAATTGCCAACAGACACTCGGGAGAAGTGTATGGTGTTTCCTGAAACTTCTAAAAAAGAAAGCAACAGAGCCTAGGGCACTTCCACTTATGGTCCTATAGCTTAGGGAAATTAAAATCAAAAAGACACAGCCACCCCAAAGTTTGGGACGCCTCTGTTTACAAGAACCTCGTTTACAGTACAAGTTCAACATCGCAGAAAGTGAAGAATGGATAAAGAAGTTGTGGTATTTACTTACAAAACAATATCACTCAGCAATGAAATCTATGTCATCAGGCCCGTAGCAGCATAATGAGTGGATTCAGGTATGATGATTCTAACTGAAATAAGTCACACAGAAAAAGAAACATCATAAGATATCAGTAATACACGGAATGTGAACTTGGCTACACATGAACTGAATTACAAAACAGAACAGGGTCTCAAGTTTAGAAAACCAACTTATGCTTCCTTAAGGGGGAAAGTGACTTGGGGTGCTGCATAAAACCAGAGTTTGAAATTAGCACAGATACCATTCAATAAGCCAAATATGTAATAGACAAGACCTACCCCTTGCTCAACAAAATGGACTCAACAATGAGGTATCACCTCACACCTGATAGAATGGGCATCATGAGAAAATCTACAAACAAAAATGCTGGAAAGGGTGTGGAGAAAAGGAACCCTCTTCCACTATTGTTGGGAATATAAATTGATACAGTCACTACGGAGAACAATATGGAGTTTCTTAAGAAACTAACATTAGAATTACCATATGATACAGCAATCCCAGTACTGGACATATACCCAGACAAAACCATAAATCAAAACGAGACATTCACCGCAATGTTCATTGCATCACTATTTACAATATCGAGGTAATGGAAGCAACCTAAATGCCCACAGACAGACGAATGCATAAAGCTGTGGTACATATATAAAATGGAATATTACTAAGCCATGAAAAGGAATGAAATTGGGTCATTTGTAGAGACGTCGATGGATCTAGAGACTGTCATACAGAGTGAAGTAAGTCAGAAAGAGAAAAACAAATCTTGTATATTCATGCATATATGTGGAACCTAGAAAAACTGTACAGATTAACCATTTTGCAAGGCATAAATAGAGCAACAGATGTAGACAACAAATGTATGGACAACAAGGGGGGAAAGCTGTTGGGGGGGTGGTGGTGGGAGGAGTTGAGAGACTGGGATTGGCATGTATACATTTATATGTATAAAATAGATAACCAATAAGAACCTGCTGTATAAAAATATAAAATAAAATTCAAAATTAAAAAGAAATAAAATTTAAAAAATAAAACAGAAAAAACAATTATTCCCTTCACATACATGTATTTATATGAATAAATTATTTCCATGCTTATATCTGTAAATACAAAAAAGAGGAATAAAATCTACCTTGAAGCAAAAACGAAAAAGAGAAAAAAAACACAGAACCCACCAGTTCCACAGAGGAAAACCGTATCAGGGCACTTGCTCCAGTTGTAAACAATTCTGAAGTTGGCCAGTGGTGGGGAATCGTCTCCCATTCAGCCAGCAGCCCCCACGCAACAAGCGTCCTCATTGCAAAGCTGGGGCACCGTGCCGAGGCATCTGTGAGTAAACGTGAGCTGAGCCCCAGGCCAGTTGCTGCTGAACTATTCCCACCCGTCCCAGGTAAAACAGCTGAATATATACAAGGACTTGAAAGCCTAGAGGAAGGGCCATAGAGCCACACGAGTGACAGCATGCCGGCCGACTTGGTGCCTGCAGGCCAGCCAGGATGGTCCTGGCCCTGGGTGCTCTTCTGGAAGATTTCCATTTCCCTGCCTGAGATACCCGTCCTGTCCCTGCCCCCACTGCTTTTTTCCTTCCTCACCTCTGCCCAGGGAGAAATTCCAGCAGCAGGTATGGGTGACACATCTTCTTCTTTAGCAGGTGGCAGCCTGGCAACTGCTGCAGAAAGTCCAGCAGAGCCCCACTCACACTGGGCCACCCACAAAGCCGTGGCCTCTCACTCCCTCCCACCAGCCCAGCCCCGAGACTGCTGACAGGGCAGAGAAAATGGCGTCAGGCACGGCTGCAGGGGCTCTTGCTGCCTGGAGTGGTATTTATATTGATCTCAACCCAGGCACACCTGGGGAGGGCTGGCCGGCACGGTAAGGCTGCCCAGGTCAGCCAATCATCACCCCTCAGGGGCTCACAGTTGCAGAAAATGGAACTTGCTGAACCGGCCAGGTCCAAGGAACAGGTGTGGGCTCCTGAGAGTCAGGATAGACAAGGGGCTGCAGCTTTGGCTTGTTTTCTAATCATTTTATCTGGCCCATGAGTGGGAGACAACTTCAAGAAAACCCTCTCCTTATGAGAGGAACCCAGGAGTCAGGGAGAGGAGGGGTGGGTGGTGGTTGGAGACAGAGGCCTGGTGCCCCGGGTGCAGTGGAAGTCTCTGGAAGACCAGGTGGAGGGAGGCCGCACAGAGTGATGCCCAGGGTCACAGACCTGTCGCAGCTGCTGTTTGTTAGTTCAAGTCCTGCTCTGAGGTGCTCTGTGTCAGCTCTGAGCGACAGGTGAGCTGGGGGTGCTCTGCAATGAGGGCTATGTGCACGGTTCCTGTGTGCCCAGCCCTGCCACGGTACCTGCAAGGGTAGCTCTGTATCCTGGGAAGGGCCTGACCACGAGAGCCCCGTGGGCTGGGGTGGGGGTGGGGTACCTGCCCAGGTGAGCTCCATATTCTGGGATTGGTCTGACCACGAGAGCCCCATGGGCTGCTGGGGACCTGGTAAAGGATGTCAGGACAGTCAGTGAAGCCACCGAGGATATACCTCCAGTTGCTCCTAATTCCTACACCCTGCTGGTCATTCTACCAACCACCAGGACATGGTATTCTGTATTAGTCTTCAATGATGCCTTCTTTTGTGTTCCATTAGTCCCAGAGTCACAAGAAATTTTGGCTTGTGAGTGGCAGGACTCAACATACAACTAAAACAATACTTCCGGGCCGTCTTGCCCCAAGGGTGCAAAAATTCCCACACCATCTTTGGGGAAAGCTTAGCTAAAGACCTAAAAGTTCTACCTCTGGAAAAGGAAACCCTCCTTCAGTACGCAGACGACATTCTGATCGCCAGCCCTACTAAGGAGGCCTCTGAACTACCAAGCCAATAAAGGATAGAAGTTGTCCAAGAAAAAGCTCAAATATCACAGACTGCGGTGACCTGCCTGGGCTTCATTCTCACAGAAGGTCGGAGAAGCCCATCCCAGGAAAGGGAAGAAACCATTTGCAGCCTTACCCCTTTCTAAAACTAGAAGACAGCTTAGGGGTTCCTGGGGAGGCCAGGGTTTGCTGCTTCTGGATCCCTAACTACAGTCTACTAGCTGGGCCTCTATATGAAACACTGAAAGGAAAAGATGATGATCCTTTTGAATAGAATCCAGAAGTGGCCTTTCAAGAATGGAAAGAGCAGTCAATTCAGACCCTTGCCCTGGAACTCCCTAATTTAGCTAAACCCTTTGACCTTTACATTCCCGGTGAAAGGTGAATCGCCATTGGAGAATTAGTGCAAAAACTGGGACCACTTGAAATGGAACAATGCAAGAATGCCATCCAGGTAGGATAAACTACGGTCACCAAGGGGCTTGGCCCACTGCCGCATCTGGCCAAGATACTGGCGGTATCTAAAAACCTGGAAATCAGCAGCCCAAAAGGCCACCTCCCTCCTAAGGGAAAAGGACCCCACGTGGTGATCCTAACCACCAACCATGCCCTGAAGTTGCAGGGTTCGCTCCGTGGGCACACCGACCTCGAGTGAGGAGACCCTCCAACTCCAACATCCAGAGAGATAACCGGGGGCAACAGGGCACCATGATGATTCGTGTGAACATCACTTGACCTGGAGTTTCTCTCATAAAACAACAAGAGTGTGTCCCAAAAGAGTAGACTACTGCTTGCAGGACTTACTGCACCCAGAGGGGAGCTAATAATCTTGGCGGGGGAACCGTATATCACACTGTCACCATAGAAAAGCCTACAGACACCGTGATGATGGTGGCCAATAAGACCGGCTGGACTCCTGTTTACTTCAAAAGGCTGTTGACTCAGTGGTCATCATGGTCCTTGATCACCACTGACCCTGGACTGTCTGGGAGTTGAGCGGGCAGGGCTCTGACACCTGGTGCTGTTTGTACATTAATTCAGGGGCCTAATTGAAGAAAGCGCAGACTACTGGTCAGAGCATCTAGGCTGGCAGAAACGGTCAGCCTAAGGTGGCTGAACAAATGTGGGGCGGGGTGAAACCGGCCCCCACAGCGTCTCTGCACATCTCTTTCCTGGACCCTTAAAGGTCATTAGAATCTATAACACTTCCAATGCTGGTGCTCAGGTGGACGAGCAGGGAGGCAGGGGGCCTGGGGACAATCAACGTCACCTGGAGGCTGCTGGGGAGAAGCTCTGACCATCGCCCCCGGGTATTAGGGCTCCCAACTCAGCACTCAGCAGTTACAGAAGAAGTGTCTGCACCCTCAGCACTCCAAGAATGAGGAACGGGACAAAAGGCAGAGGAGGGGTTTGTCCCCAGCAAAGCCCATTAAAAATCCCTGGGAGATAAAAATAGAATCTGGGCAATAAAGTCAAGTCTAACCTTTTTTATCCTTTGTGCTTTGTCTAATTTCACGTGCTCCTAGGGTCCCGCATGCAGAGGTTCCACGCCCGGCACTTCAGACCAGATTTCCTAGTGCAGAATGGCTGGGTCGACACCTCAGCTCCTGGGGCCCAGTGCAGACTCCGCGATATAGAGCCTGAGCTGCAGCCAACCTGGCCCTCGAGAGCTCCGCCCCCTCCCTCCCACTGACTCTGACAGGATCTCTACACAGCAGCCCAGCCCACAGCCCACGGGGTAGTGCATGCTCTCACCTCTCCATTCTCTGATCAAAATATAAAGTTTCCTTTGCTTGTGAACCAAACTCAGTCTCGATCTGTTGGCCCCAATGACACTGGGCAGGGGGACACTTGTTGGGGTCCACTCTGGAGGATCAGTAACAGAAATTGAGACTATTGTAACCTCAATGAACAGATGTGTGAGCCAAACTGTAGTTAACATAGAACAGTGTATAAGGCTCGGGTAAAATAAGATGTTTCTAACACTTCCATTTGATATTTCCATCACTTTATTATAAGCAAGTTCAGTGAAAAGGTTTGTCTTATTTGTCAGGTCAATATTAGAGAAACGAAGTGATTTCTTTCCAAGGATGTACATCTAATAATCTTGGTTAAAGCTTCAATCTTGTTTTAAATGCTTTTCCATTGAAAATGATACCTCTCTTTCAGCTCCCCCATTTCTGAGAAGTATAAAATCTTATAATTTATTATTACCAAAGGGGAAAGGTGGGAAGAGGGATAAATTAACAGTTTGGGATTAACACATACACACTGCTATGTATAAAATAGATCATCAACAAGGAACTACTGTATAGCACAGGGAACTACACTCAACATTTTGCAATAACCTATAAGGGGAAATAATCTGAAAAAGAATAGATATTTTTATTGACATCATCTATCAATGACAGTTAAAGTGTAACCTAAGGGAAGCTGGTGGTGAGTGCTTCTGACCCTGAAGACTTCAATCATCTAAAGTTTGGACTCTGCCTACTTCCCAAGGCCCTTAATGAACATATGTGTAGCCGTAGCTTAAAAAATTCCCCAGTTTGGGTTTCGGGGAGACACTGATTTTGAAAAAGCCCTGGTGTTCTCCTTACATGAATGGGACTCTTCCTACTGCTAAAACATGTCTGTCACACCCAGAGGATGGTATACCGTCTGATCGGGAAGAGTTTGGAAAAGGCATCTCATCTCCTCATCTCCTGGTGCTCGGGTTCACCCCTCCAGCGTCTTTACCAACAGTCTCCCCACTTGGAGATGTCAGCACTGTCAACATCCTGTTGCGTACAGTTTGGAATTTGTCCAGAGGATGAAGCGGAAGGATGAGGAACAATGAGAGACAAGTCCTAGGTGTTCAGACAGGCACATGTCACTCTAATTTCCAATCAGGAAGACGAATTGACCAAAGGCTAGGGTTGCCCATGGAAACAGTATAGGGCTTGAGGAAATCCCGCTGCTTTGTGGCCAGTTCCCATAAACACAAGTTGAACAACGGAACTCAGGGGCAGTAAAATTCACGAAACTGCAGAGTTGAAAATATCCATCACTGAAAAATGTCTTGAGGAAAGTCAGAGAAAAGGACTTGTAAGCAAGGGAGAATGGCAGGAAAGGGATTTGATGAGGTAGAAAGGACTCGCCATTAAGCACAAGAAAAGGAGCTGAACATTGCCAACATTGCAGTTGGCCAAAAAGGGTGTATGCATTTTTTTCTGTATATATTCAAGAAAAGGGCATACACTTTTTTAGCCAACCAAACAGGTGGGCACTGGAAGTCAATACTACAAAAGATATCACTTCGCATCAGTCAGAAGAGCCATCCTCATAAAGCGTAAACAACAGAAATGCAGGACAGGGCAAGGAGAAGAGGGAGCCCTGTGAGACTTATAGTGGAAATGTATATTGCCAACGGCCATTCTGGAGAAGTGTATTGTGTTTACTAAAGCATCTAAAAAATGAGCTACAGAGCATAGGGCACTTGCACTCATGGGCGTATATCTTGAGAAAAACAAAAATCGAGAGGACACAGGCACCCCAATGTTTACCCCCTCTCTGTTTAAAAGATCCTCAACTAGGATATAACTTAAATGTCTCTGGAGGGAAAAAATGGGTAGAGATGTGGTACTTAGGTAGAGTGGAATATTATTCAGCCTGGAAATCAATGAAATATGGCCAGTTGTAACAACTCCGGAGGAGTTACGTATGATCTTTCTAAGTGACATAATTCAAAAAGAAAAAGACACATAAGATATCACTTAAAGGTGGAATCCAAAATGGCTACACATGAAATAAATTACAAAACAAAAACATAGTCAAATATGTAGAAAACACGCATAAGGCTGCTAAACGGGAAAGGTGGGGAGGGGTGAGGCATCACCCAGGAGGTTGAAATTAGCAAAGATACCATTCCAAATACCAAACTGATAATCAACAAGGCCTACACGGTAGCTAAAAGAACTGCACTCAGCACACTCAAGTCACCGGAAAAGAATATATACGACTGGTAAGAATCTGAAAAAGAATTTACTGATGTCTCTCTGTACGTGAATCAAGTGGATGTACAGCAGCAAGAAACAGAGCTTTGAAAATCAGCTGTAACCAATATAGTAATAAATTGAAAAAAATAAACGACAGAGAGACAGAGAAAACCTCTTACAACTTTTCCTCAGGGCCGGTGATGCAACATGGATTGAACACATCTAGACCCACAGCAGGATGAGACATAAGGCTGGAAACTGTTTGTGCTAAGAGAAATGTGAGGTTGGGTGAGGAAATGCACACCCTTTAAAGTAATACTACCTGGTACCCATTCAATGGGTCCCAAATATGCAGGTTCAAGGGATCTTCCTACAGCTAAAACATGCATGGAAAACCCAGAGGACTGTACACCATGTGATCGGGAGATGTGTCTAAAATGCAGCTCATTTATCCTCTCCTGGTGCTCCTGTTCACCATTCCAGCCACGTTACTTAGAATCTCCCCACTTGGAGAATCAGCACATTTCAACTTCTGTTTCACACATTTTGCAAATTGTGAGGAGGATGAACGGGGAACCAATGAGAGAATAGTTGTAGGGGTTTGGACGGGCACATATCACTCTAATTTCCCATTAAGAATAAGAATTGAAAAAAGGCTCAGCCCGCCTCGCCCGAGCCAAAATAGGGCCTGAAGCAATCCTGCGGGTTTGAGGCCAGCTCACAAAAGAGCAACTTAAAAAATGGAGCTCAGGGTCACTGCAATTCACAAACCTGCAGAGTTATAAATGAAAACTAACGTCCAAAAATATGTTGAGGTAAGGCAAAGAAGAGGATCTGAATGCAAGACAGAATTGCAAGAAACAGATTTCAAGAGATAGATTGGACTCGTCTTTAAAGCACATGAAAAGCGGCAGAATTTCGACAATGATGCAGTTGGCCCAAAAGGGCGTATGCGTTTTTTCCTGATTATATCCAGGAAAAAACGCATACGCACTTTATGGGCAACGAAGCAAGCAAGCAATGCAAATGTGCACAACAAAGAAGTCTCATTTCCCACTGGTCAAAAGGGCCATCCTAAAAAATTGTAAAAACCAGAAATGCAGGACAGGCCATGGAGAACAGGGAGCCTTTATACGCTGATGGGCAGTGTGTGAACTGCCGCGAGCCACTCTGGAGAAGTGTATGGTGGTTCCTAAATCATCTAAAAAACAGAGCCACAGAGCATAGGACACTTCCAATCATGGGAGTATATCTAGGGAAGTCTAAAAATCAACAAGACACAAGCACACCACAGTTTAGGGCTACTCTGTTTACAAGAACCTCAACTTCAGTATACCTTAAATATCCCAGGAAAGAGAACAATGGATAAAGAAGATGTGGTACTTATGTACAATGGAATATCTCTTCACCATGAAATCAATGTAATAAGGCTAGTAGAAGGATAAAGAGTGGATTTAGGTCCGATAATACTACTTGAAATAAGTCAAACAGAAAAAGAAACATATCATAAGATATCACTTATAGAGGGAGGGTAAATATGGCTGCACAAGAAATGAATTACAGAACAGAACAGTGTCTCACATTTAGAAAACACACTTATTTCAGCTTAAGGGGAAAGGAGAGGTGGGGTGATGCATAAAACCAGAGTTTGAAATTAGCACAGATACCGTTCAATAAACCAAATAGATATTAGACAAGATCTACACCTTGCTCAATGAACTGGCCTCAACACACCCTATACACCGCAGAGAAATATATCTGAGTAATAAGAATCTTAAAACCCATGTATTGATATATCTCCATAAGGGAATCAAGTGTGTGCAGAGCGGCACAAACACAGCAGTGAAAATGAGCTAAACCCCATTATAGAAATAAATTTTAAAAACAAAATGCAGAAACAATGAAAGAGAGAAAAATTCTTACAAAATTCGCTCAGGGGCTGTGATGCAACCTGGATTGACCACATATAAACCCACAGCTGGATAAGACATAAGGCTGGACACTTGGGGCTGAGAGGATTGATGAGCTTTGGTGAGCAACTGCCAAAAGTTTAATGCAATACTTCATGCTACTCATTCCAAGGGTCCCAACACTCCAGGTTGAAGGGAATCTTCCTACAGCTAAACCATGCTTGGGAAACCCAGCGACTGGTATACCATATGATCGGGAAAGGTTTCTAAAACGCACCTCATTTTTCCTCTCCTGGGGCTCCGGATCGACATTCCAGCCGCTTTACCAAAAATATCCCCACATGGAGAGTCAATGCCTTTAAGTTCTGGTATCGCACAGTCTGCAGTTAGTGCGGAGGATGAATGGGAATAGGGGGAACCAGTGAGAAACTAGCTGTAGCGGTTTCAATGGGCACATGTCACTCTAATTTCACATCAGTAAGAAGAATAAACCAAAGGCACAGCAAGGTACCCCAGAAGAAGAATAGGGCCTGAAGGAATCCTGTGGTTATGAGGCAAGATCACAAAAATAAGAGCTGAAAAATGGAGCTAAGGGCCACTGCAATTCAAAAACCTGCAGAGTTATAAAGGCCAACTATTTTCAAAAAATATATTGAGGTAAGGCTATGAAGAGGCATTGAAAGCAAGGCAGAATTGCAGGAAAACGATTTCAGGAGGTAGACTGGAATTGCATTTAAAGCATAGGAAAAGAGGCAGAACGTCCACAATGATGCACTTGGCCAAAAAGGGCGTATGCGTTTTTTCCTGAATATATTCAGGAAAAAAGGCATACGCCCTTTTGGCCAACCAAGCAAGCTTGCAAAGGAAATCTGCACTGCAATGAAGTCTCACTTCCCCCTGGTCAAAAGGGCCATCTGAGAAAAGTGTAAAATCCAGAAAGGCAGGACAGGCCATGGAGAACTGGGAGCCTTGTTATGCTGATGGGCGGGATGTAAATTGCCAACAGACACTCGGGAGAAGTGTATGGTGTTTCCTGAAACATCTAAAAAACAAAGCAACAGAGCCTAGGGCACTTCCACTTATGGTCCTATAGCTTAGGGAAATTAAAATCAAAAAGACACAGCCACCCCAAAATTTGGGACGGCTCTGTTTACAAGAACCTCATTTACGGTAGAAGTTCAATATCGCATAAAGTGAAAAATGGATAAAGAAGTTGTGGTACTTACATACAATGCAATATCACTCAGCAATGAAATCTATGTCATCAGGCCCGTAGCAACATAAAGAGTGGATTCAGGTAAGATGATTCTAACTGAAATAAGTCACACAGAAAAAGAAACATCATAAGATATCACTAATACACGGAATGTAAACTTGGCTACACAGGAACTGAATTACAGAACAGAACAGGGTCTCAAATTTAGAAAACCAACTTATGCTTGCTTAAGGGGAAAGGTGAGTTGGGGAGCTGCATAAAACCAGAGGTTGAAATGAGCACAGATAAAGTTCCTTAAGCCAAATATGGAATAGACAAGAGCTACTCCTTGCTCAACGAAATGGACTCAACACCGCATATTAAACGACTAAGAATGTACCTGACTAGTAAGTATCTTAAAACCTATGGATTGCTATGTCTCCAAAAGAGAATGAAGCGTGTGTACAGGGGCATAAACGCAGCAGTGATAGGATTGGAGAGGTTCGGTGAGCAAATGAAGACCCTTTGAAGACATATTGCATGGTACCCATTCCACGGGTCTCAACTCTCCAGGTTTAAGGTATTCTTCCTTCAGCTAAAACATGCATGTGGAACCCAGAGTATGATCAACCGTGTGATCGAGAGACGTGTTCAAATATGTCTCAGTTTTCGTACCCTGTTACTCGGGTGCAACATTCCAGACGCTTTACTAACACTCTCCCAACTTGGAGAGTCAGTCCCTTTAACCTCCTGTTTGGCCCAGTTTGCAATTTCTGCGGAAGATGAACAGGAATAGCGAGAACCAATGAGAGACTAGCTGGAGGTGTCTGGACGGGCAAATTTAACTCTCATTTCCCACCAGGAAGAGGAATTAACCAAAGGCTCAGCGTGCCGTGCCGGAACCAGATTAGGGCCTGAAGCCATCCTGCGGTGTTGCGGCCAGGTCACAAGAAAGCGAGTTGAAGAAAGGAGCTCAGGGGCACTATAATTCACAAACCTGCAGAGTTGTAAATGACAGCTATCGTCCAAAAATATACTGAAGTAAGGCTGCCAAGAGGACTTGAAACTGGGGCAGAATTGCAGGAAACCGATTTCAGGAGGTAGACTGGAATTGCATTGAAAGCATAGGAAAAGAGGCAGAACGTCCACCATGATGCACTTGGCCAAAAAGGGCGTATGCGTTTTTTCCTGAATATATTCAGGAAAAAACGCATACGCCCTTTTTGGCCAACCAAGCAAGCTTGCAAAGGAAATGTGCACTACAATGAAGTCTCACTTCCCCCCGGTCAAAAGGGCCATCTGAAAAAAGTGTAAAATCCAGAAAGGCAGGACAGGCCATGGAGAACTGGGAGCCTTGTTATGCTGATGGGCGGGATGTAAATTGCCAACAGACACTCGGGAGAAGTGTATGGTGTTTCCTGAAACATCTAAAAAACAAAGCAACAGAGCCTAGGGCACTTCCACTTATGGTCCTATAGCTTAGGGAAATTAAAATCAAAAAGACACAGCCACCCCAAAGTTTGGGACACCTCTGTTTACAAGAACCTCATTTACAGTACAAGTTCAACATCGCAGAAAGTGAAAAATGGATAAAGAAGTTGTGGTATTTACTTACAAAGCAATATCACTCAGCAATGAAATCTATGTCATCAGGCCCTTAGCAGCACAATGAGTGGATTCAGGTATGATGATTCTAACTGAAATAAGTCACACCGAAAAAGAAACATCATAAGATATCAGTAATACACGGAATGTAAACTTGGCTCCACAGGAACTGAATTACAGAACAGAACAGGGTCTCAAATTTAGAAAACCAACTTATGCTTGCTTAAGGGTAAAGGTGAGTTGGGGTGCTAAATAAAACCAGAGATTGAAATGAGCACAGATAAAGTTCCTTAAGCCAAATATGGAATAGACAAGAGCTACTCCTTGCTCAACGAAATGGACTCAACACCGCATATTAAACGCCTAAGAATGTACCTGACTAGTAAGTATCTTAAAACCTATGGATTGCTATGTCTCTGAAAGAGAATCAAGCATGTGTACAGGGGCATAAACGCAGCAGTGATAGGATTGGAGAGGTTCGGTGAGCAAATGAAGACCCTTTGAAGTCATATTGCATGGTACCCATTCCACGGGTTTCAACTACCCAGGTTTAAGGTATTCTTCCTTCAGCTAAAACATGCATGTGGAACCTAGAGTATGATCAACCATGTGATCGGGAGACGTGTTCAAATATGTCTCAGTTTTCGTACCCTGGTACTCGGGTGCAACATTCCAGACGCTTTACTAACACCCTCCCGACTTGGAGAGTCAGTCCCTTTAACCTCCTGTTTGGCCCAGTTTGCAATTTCTGCGGAAGATGAACAGGAATAGCGAGAACCAATGAGAGACTAGCTGGAGGTGTCTGGACGGGCAAATTTAACTCTCATTTCCCACCAGGAAGAGGAATTAACCAAAGGCTCAGCGTGCCGTGCCGGAACCAGATTAGGGCCTGAAGCCATCCTGCGGTGTTGCGGCCAGGTCACAAGAAAGTGAGTTGAAGAAAGGAGCTCAGGGGCACTGTAATTCACAAACCTGCAGAGTTATAAATGACAGCTATCGTCCAAAAATATACTGAAGTAAGGCTGCCAAGAGGACTTGAAAGCGGGGCAGAATTGCAGGAAACCGATTTCAGGAGGTAGACTGGAATTGCATTGAAAGCATAGGAAACGAGGCAGAACGTCCACAATGATGCACTTGGCCAAAAAGGGCGTATGCGTTTTTTCCTGAATATATTCAGGAAAAAACGCATACGCCCTTTTTGGCCAACCAAGCAAGCTTGCAAAGGAAATCTGCACTACAATGAAGTCTCACTTCCCCCCGGTCAAAAGGGCCATCTGAAAAAAGTGTAAAATCCAGAAAGGCAGGACAGGCCATGGAGAACTGGGAGCCTTGTTATGCTGATGGGCGGGATGTAAATGGCCAACAGACACTCGGGAGAAGTATATGGTGTTTCCTGAAACATCTAAAAAACAAAGCAACAGAGCCTAGGGCACTTCCAATTATGGTCCTATAGCTTAGGGAAATTAAAATCAAAAAGACAGAGCCACCCCAAAGTTTGGGACACCTCTGTTTACAAGAACATCGTTTACAGTACAAGTTCAACATCGCAGAAAGTGAAAAATGGATTAAGAAGTTGTGGTATTTACTTACAAAGCAATATCACTCAGCAATGAAATCTATGTCATCAGGCCCTTAGCAGCACAATGAGTGGATTCAGGTATGATGATTCTAACTGAAATAAGTCACACCGAAAAAGAAACATCATAAGTTATCAGTAATACACGGAATGTAAACTTGGCTACACAGGAACTGAATTACAGAACAGAACAGGGTCTCAAATTTAGAAAACCAACTTATGCTTGCTTAAGGGTAAAGGTGAGTTGGGGTGCTGCATAAAACCAGAGATTGAAATGAGCACAGATAAAGTTCCTTAAGCCAAATATGGAATAGACAAGAGCTACTCCTTGCTCAACGAAATGGACTCAACACCGCATATTAAACGCCTAAGAATGTACCTGACTAGTAAGTATCTTAAAACCTATGGATTGCTATGTCTCCAAAAGAGAATGAGGCGTGTGTACAGGGGCATAAACGCAGCAGTGATAGGATTGGAGAGGTTCGGTGAGCAAATGAAGACCCTTTGAAGTCATATTGCATGGTACCCATTACACGGGTCTCAACTCTGCAGGTTTAAGGTATTCTTCCTTCTGCTAAAACATGCATGTGGAACCCAGAGTATGATCAACCATGTGATCGGGAGACGTGTTCAAATATGTCTCAGTTTTCCTCCCCTGGTACTCGGGTGCAACATTCCAGACGCTTTACTAACACTCTCCCCACTTGGAGAGTCAGCGCCTTTAACCTCCTCTTTGGCCCAGTTTGCAATTTCTGCGGAAGATGAACAGGAATAGGGAGAACCAATGAGAGACTAGCTGGAGGTGTCTGGACGGGCAAATTTAACTCTCATTTTCCACCAGGAGGAGGAAATAACCAAAGGCTCAGCGTGCCGTGCCGGAACCAGATTAGGGCCTGAAGCCATCCTGCGGTGCTGCGGCCAGCTCAAAAGAAAGCAAGTTGAAGAAAGGAGCTCAGGGGCACTGTAATTCACAAACCTGCAGAGTTATAAATGACAGCTATCGTCCAAAAATATACTGAAGTAAGGCTGCCAAGAGGACTTGAAATCGGGGCAGAATTGCAGGAAAGCGATTTCAGGAGGTAGACTGGAATTGCATTGAAAGCATAGGAAAAGAGGCAGAACGTCCACCATGATGCACTTGGCCAAAAAGGGCGTATGCGTTTTTTCCTGAATATATTCAGGAAAAAACGCATACGCCCTTTTTGGCCAACCAAGCAAACTTGCAAAGGAAATCTGCACTACAATGAAGTCTCACTTCCCCCCGGTCAAAAGGGCCATCTGAAAAAAGTGTAAAATACAGAAAGGCAGGACAGGCCATGGAGAACTGGGAGCCTTGTTATGCTGATGGGCGGGATGTAAATTGCCAACAGACACTCAGGAGAAGTGTATGGTGTTTCCTGAAACATCTAAAAAACAAAACAACAGAGCCTAGGGCACTTCCACTTATGGTCCTATAGCTTAGGGAAATTAAAATCAAAAAGACACAGCCACCCCAAAGTTTGGGACGCCTCTGTTTACAAGAACCTCGTTTACCGTACAAGTTCAATATCACAGAAAGTGAAAAATGGATAAAGAACTTGTGGTACTTACGTACAATGCAGTATCACTCAGCAATGAAATCTATGTCATCAGGCCCGTAGCAGCATAATGAGTGGATTCAGGTACAATGATTCTAACTGAAATAAGTCACACAGAAAAAGAAACATCATAAGATATCACTAATACACGGAATGTAAACTTGGCTACACAGAAACTGAATTCCAAAACAGAACAGGGTCTCAAATTTAGAAAACCAACTTATGCTTGCTTAAGGGGAAAGGTGAGTTGGGGTGCTGCATAAAACCAGACATTGAAATGAGCACAGATAAAGTTCCTTAAGCCAAATATGGAATAGACAAGAGCTACTCCTTGCTCAACGAAATGGACTCAACACCGCATATTAAACGCCTAAGAATGTACCTGACTAGTAAGTATCTTAAAACCTATGGATTGCTATGTCTCCAAAAGAGAATCAAGCGTGTGTACAGGGCCATAAACGCAGCAGTGATAGGATTGGAGAGGTTCGGTGAGCAAATGAAGACCCTTTGAAGTCATATTGCATGGTACCCATTCCACGGGTTTCAACTACCCAGGTTTAAGGTATTCTTCCTTCAGCTAAAACATGCATGTGGAACCTAGAGTATGATCAACCATGTGATCGGGAGACCTGTTCAAATATGTCTCAGTTTTCGTACCCTGGTACTCGGGTGCAACATTCCAGACGCTTTACTAACACTCTCCCCACTTGGAGAGTCAGTCCCTTTAACCTCCTGTTTGGCCCAGTTTGCAATTTCTGCGGAAGATGAACAGGAATAGCGAGAACCAATGAGAGACTAGCTGGAGGTGTCTGGACGGGCAAATTTAACTCTCATTTCCCACCAGGAAGAGGAATTAACCAAAGGCTCAGCGTGCCGTGCCGGAACCAGATTAGGGCCTGAAGCCATCCTGCGGTGTTGCGGCCAGCTCAAAAGAAAGCGAGTTGAAGAAAGGAACTCTGGGGCACTGTAATTCACAAACCTGCAAAGTTATAAATGACAGCTATCGTCCAAAAATATACTGAAGTAAGGCTGCCAAGAGGACTTGAAAGTGGGGCAGAATTGCAGGAAACCGATTCCAGGAGGTAGACTGGAATTGCATTGAAAGCATAGGAAAAGAGGCAGAACGTCCACAATGATGCACTTGGCCAAAAAGGGCGTAGGCGTTTTTTCCTGAATATATTCAGGAAAAAACGCATACTCACTTTTTGGCCAACCAAGCAAGCTTGCAAAGGAAATCTGCACTACAATGAAGTCTCACTTCCCCTCTGTCAAAAGGGCCATCTGAAAAAAGTGTAAAATCCAGAAAGGCAGAACAGGCCATGGAGAACTGGGAGCCTTGTTATGCTGATGGGCGGGATGTAAATTGCCAACAGACACTCGGGAGAAGTGTATGGTGTTTCCTGAAACATCTAAAAAACAAAGCAACAGAGCCTAGGGCACTTCCACTTATGTTCGTATAGCTTAGGGAAATTAAAATCAAAAAGACACAGCCACCCCAAAGTTTGGGACGCCTCTGTTTACAAGAACCTCGTTTACAGTACAAGGTCAACATCGCAGAAAGTGAAAAATGGATAAAGAAGTTGTGGTATTTACTTACAAAGCAATATCACTCAGCAATGAAATCTATGTCATCAGGCCCTTAGCAGCACAATGAGTGGATTCAGGTATGATGATTCTAACTGAAATAAGTCACACCGAAAAAGAAACATCATAAGATATCAGTAATACACGGAATGTAAACTTGGCTACACAGGAACTGAATTACAGAACAGAACAGGGTCTCAAATTTAGAAAACCAACTTATGCTTGCTTAAGGGTAAAGGTGAGTTGGGGTGCTAAATAAAACCAGAGATTGAAATGAGCACAGATAAAGTTCCTTAAGCCAAATATGGAATAGACAAGAGCTACTCCTTGCTCAACGAAATGGACTCAACACCGCATATTAAACGCCTAAGAATGTACCTGACTAGTAAGTATCTTAAAACCTATGGATTGCTATGTCTCTGAAAGAGAATCAAGCATGTGTACAGGGGCATAAACGCAGCAGTGATAGGATTGGAGAGGTTCGGTGAGCAAATGAAGACCCTTTGAAGTCATATTGCATGGTACCCATTCCACGGGTTTCAACTACCCAGGTTTAAGGTATTCTTCCTTCAGCTAAAACATGCATGTGGAACCTAGAGTATGATCAACCATGTGATCGGGAGACGTGTTCAAATATATCTCAGTTTTCGTACCCTGGTACTCGGGTGCAACATTCCAGACGCTTTACTAACACCCTCCCGACTTGGAGAGTCAGTCCCTTTAACCTCCTGTTTGGCCCAGTTTGCAATTTCTGCGGAAGATGAACAGGAATAGCGAGAACCAATGAGAGACTAGCTGGAGGTGTCTGGACGGGCAAATTTAACTCTCATTTCCCACCAGGAAGAGGAATTAACCAAAGGCTCAGCGTGCCGTGCCGGAACCAGATTAGGGCCTGAAGCCATCCTGCGGTGTTGCGGCCAGGTCACAAGAAAGTGAGTTGAAGAAAGGAGCTCAGGGGCACTGTAATTCACAAACCTGCAGAGTTATAAATGACAGCTATCGTCCAAAAATATACTGAAGTAAGGCTGCCAAGAGGACTTGAAAGCGGGGCAGAATTGCAGGAAACCGATTTCAGGAGGTAGACTGGAATTGCATTGAAAGCATAGGAAACGAGGCAGAACGTCCACAATGATGCACTTGGCCAAAAAGGGCGTATGCGTTTTTTCCTGAATATATTCAGGAAAAAACGCATACGCCCTTTTTGGCCAACCAAGCAAGCTTGCAAAGGAAATCTGCACTACAATGAAGTCTCACTTCCCCCCGGTCAAAAGGGCCATCTGAAAAAAGTGTAAAATCCAGAAAGGCAGGACAGGCCATGGAGAACTGGGAGCCTTGTTATGCTGATGGGCGGGATGTAAATGGCCAACAGACACTCGGGAGAAGTATATGGTGTTTCCTGAAACATCTAAAAAACAAAGCAACAGAGCCTAGGGCACTTCCAATTATGGTCCTATAGCTTAGGGAAATTAAAATCAAAAAGACAGAGCCACCCCAAAGTTTGGGACACCTCTGTTTACAAGAACATCGTTTACAGTACAAGTTCAACATCGCAGAAAGTGAAAAATGGATTAAGAAGTTGTGGTATTTACTTACAAAGCAATATCACTCAGCAATGAAATCTATGTCATCAGGCCCTTAGCAGCACAATGAGTGGATTCAGGTATGATGATTCTAACTGAAATAAGTCACACCGAAAAAGAAACATCATAAGTTATCAGTAATACACGGAATGTAAACTTGGCTACACAGGAACTGAATTACAGAACAGAACAGGGTCTCAAATTTAGAAAACCAACTTATGCTTGCTTAAGGGTAAAGGTGAGTTGGGGTGCTGCATAAAACCAGAGATTGAAATGAGCACAGATAAAGTTCCTTAAGCCAAATATGGAATAGACAAGAGCTACTCCTTGCTCAACGAAATGGACTCAACACCGCATATTAAACGCCTAAGAATGTACCTGACTAGTAAGTATCTTAAAACCTATGGATTGCTATGTCTCCAAAAGAGAATGAGGCGTGTGTACAGGGGCATAAACGCAGCAGTGATAGGATTGGAGAGGTTCGGTGAGCAAATGAAGACCCTTTGAAGTCATATTGCATGGTACCCATTACACGGGTCTCAACTCTGCAGGTTTAAGGTATTCTTCCTTCTGCTAAAACATGCATGTGGAACCCAGAGTATGATCAACCATGTGATCGGGAGACGTGTTCAAATATGTCTCAGTTTTCCTCCCCTGGTACTCGGGTGCAACATTCCAGACGCTTTACTAACACTCTCCCCACTTGGAGAGTCAGCGCCTTTAACCTCCTCTTTGGCCCAGTTTGCAATTTCTGCGGAAGATGAACAGGAATAGGGAGAACCAATGAGAGACTAGCTGGAGGTGTCTGGACGGGCAAATTTAACTCTCATTTTCCACCAGGAGGAGGAAATAACCAAAGGCTCAGCGTGCCGTGCCGGAACCAGATTAGGGCCTGAAGCCATCCTGCGGTGCTGCGGCCAGCTCAAAAGAAAGCAAGTTGAAGAAAGGAGCTCAGGGGCACTGTAATTCACAAACCTGCAGAGTTATAAATGACAGCTATCGTCCAAAAATATACTGAAGTAAGGCTGCCAAGAGGACTTGAAATCGGGGCAGAATTGCAGGAAAGCGATTTCAGGAGGTAGACTGGAATTGCATTGAAAGCATAGCAAAAGAGGCAGAACGTCCACCATGATGCACTTGGCCAAAAAGGGCGTATGCGTTTTTTCCTGAATATATTCAGGAAAAAACGCATACGCCCTTTTTGGCCAACCAAGCAAACTTGCAAAGGAAATCTGCACTACAATGAAGTCTCACTTCCCCCCGGTCAAAAGGGCCATCTGAAAAAAGTGTAAAATACAGAAAGGCAGGACAGGCCATGGAGAACTGGGAGCCTTGTTATGCTGATGGGCGGGATGTAAATTGCCAACAGACACTCAGGAGAAGTGTATGGTGTTTCCTGAAACATCTAAAAAACAAAACAACAGAGCCTAGGGCACTTCCACTTATGGTCCTATAGCTTAGGGAAATTAAAATCAAAAAGACACAGCCACCCCAAAGTTTGGGACGCCTCTGTTTACAAGAACCTCGTTTACCGTACAAGTTCAATATCACAGAAAGTGAAAAATGGATAAAGAACTTGTGGTACTTACGTACAATGCAGTATCACTCAGCAATGAAATCTATGTCATCAGGCCCGTAGCAGCATAATGAGTGGATTCAGGTACAATGATTCTAACTGAAATAAGTCACACAGAAAAAGAAACATCATAAGATATCACTAATACACGGAATGTAAACTTGGCTACACAGAAACTGAATTCCAAAACAGAACAGGGTCTCAAATTTAGAAAACCAACTTATGCTTGCTTAAGGGGAAAGGTGAGTTGGGGTGCTGCATAAAACCAGACATTGAAATGAGCACAGATAAAGTTCCTTAAGCCAAATATGGAATAGACAAGAGCTACTCCTTGCTCAACGAAATGGACTCAACACCGCATATTAAACGCCTAAGAATGTACCTGACTAGTAAGTATCTTAAAACCTATGGATTGCTATGTCTCCAAAAGAGAATCAAGCGTGTGTACAGGGCCATAAACGCAGCAGTGATAGGATTGGAGAGGTTCGGTGAGCAAATGAAGACCCTTTGAAGTCATATTGCATGGTACCCATTCCACGGGTTTCAACTACCCAGGTTTAAGGTATTCTTCCTTCAGCTAAAACATGCATGTGGAACCTAGAGTATGATCAACCATGTGATCGGGAGACCTGTTCAAATATGTCTCAGTTTTCGTACCCTGGTACTCGGGTGCAACATTCCAGACGCTTTACTAACACTCTCCCCACTTGGAGAGTCAGTCCCTTTAACCTCCTGTTTGGCCCAGTTTGCAATTTCTGCGGAAGATGAACAGGAATAGCGAGAACCAATGAGAGACTAGCTGGAGGTGTCTGGACGGGCAAATTTAACTCTCATTTCCCACCAGGAAGAGGAATTAACCAAAGGCTCAGCGTGCCGTGCCGGAACCAGATTAGGGCCTGAAGCCATCCTGCGGTGTTGCGGCCAGCTCAAAAGAAAGCGAGTTGAAGAAAGGAACTCTGGGGCACTGTAATTCACAAACCTGCAAAGTTATAAATGACAGCTATCGTCCAAAAATATACTGAAGTAAGGCTGCCAAGAGGACTTGAAAGTGGGGCAGAATTGCAGGAAACCGATTCCAGGAGGTAGACTGGAATTGCATTGAAAGCATAGGAAAAGAGGCAGAACGTCCACAATGATGCACTTGGCCAAAAAGGGCGTAGGCGTTTTTTCCTGAATATATTCAGGAAAAAACGCATACTCACTTTTTGGCCAACCAAGCAAGCTTGCAAAGGAAATCTGCACTACAATGAAGTCTCACTTCCCCTCTGTCAAAAGGGCCATCTGAAAAAAGTGTAAAATCCAGAAAGGCAGAACAGGCCATGGAGAACTGGGAGCCTTGTTATGCTGATGGGCGGGATGTAAATTGCCAACAGACACTCGGGAGAAGTGTATGGTGTTTCCTGAAACATCTAAAAAACAAAGCAACAGAGCCTAGGGCACTTCCACTTATGTTCGTATAGCTTAGGGAAATTAAAATCAAAAAGACACAGCCACCCCAAAGTTTGGGACGCCTCTGTTTACAAGAACCTCGTTTACAGTACAAGGTCAACATCGCAGAAAGTGAAAAATGGATAAAGAAGTTGTGGTATTTACTTACAAAGCAATATCACTCAGCAATGAAATCTATGTCATCAGGCCCTTAGCAGCACAATGAGTGGATTCAGGTATGATGATTCTAACTGAAATAATTCACACCGAAAAAGAAACATCATAAGTTATCAGTAATACACGGAATGTAAACTTGGCTACACAGGAACTGAATTACAGAACAGAACAGGGTCTCAAATTTAGAAAACCAACTTATGCTTGCTTAAGGGTAAAGGTGAGTTGGGGTGCTGCATAAAACCAGAGATTGAAATGAGCACAGATAAAGTTCCTTAAGCCAAATATGGAATAGACAAGAGCTACTCCTTGCTCAACGAAATGGACTCAACACCGCATATTAAACGCCTAAGAATGTACCTGACTAGTAAGTATCTTAAAACCTATGGATTGCTATGTCTCCAAAAGAGAATGAGGCGTGTGTACAGGGGCATAAACGCAGCAGTGATAGGATTGGAGAGGTTCGGTGAGCAAATGAAGACCCTTTGAAGTCATATTGCATGGTACCCATTACACGGGTCTCAACTCTCCAGGTTTAAGGTATTCTTCCTTCAGCTAAAACATGCATGTGGAACCCAGAGTATGATCAACCATGTGATCGGGAGACGTGTTCAAATATGTCTCAGTTTTCCTCCCCTGGTACTCGGGTGCAACATTCCAGACGCTTTACTAACACTCTCCCCACTTGGAGAGTCAGCGCCTTTAACCTCCTCTTTGGCCCAGTTTGCAATTTCTGCGGAAGATGAACAGGAATAGGGAGAACCAATGAGAGACTAGCTGGAGGTGTCTGGACGGGCAAATTTAACTCTCATTTTCCACCAGGAGGAGGAAATAACCAAAGGCTCAGCGTGCCGTGCCGGAACCAGATTAGGGCCTGAAACCATCCTGCGGTGCTGCGGCCAGCTCAAAAGAAAGCAAGTTGAAGAAAAGAGCTCAGGGGCACTGTAATTCACAAACCTGCAGAGTTATAAATGACAGCTATCGTCCAAAAATATACTGAAGTAAGGCTGACAAGAGGACTTGAAATCGGGGCAGAATTGCAGGAAAGCGATTTCAGGAGGTAGACTGGAATTGCATTGAAAGCATAGGAAAAGAGGCAGAACGTCCACCATGATGCACTTGGCCAAAAAGGGCGTATGCGTTTTTTCCTGAATATATTCAGGAAAAAACGCATACGCCCTTTTTGGCCAACCAAGCAAACTTGCAAAGGAAATCTGCACTACAATGAAGTCTCACTTCCCCCCGGTCAAAAGGGCCATCTGAAAAAAGTGTAAAATACAGAAAGGCAGGACAGGCCATGGAGAACTGGGAGCCTTGTTATGCTGATGGGCGGGATGTAAATTGCCAACAGACACTCAGGAGAAGTGTATGGTGTTTCCTGAAACATCTAAAAAACAAAACAACAGAGCCTAGGGCACTTCCACTTATGGTCCTATAGCTTAGGGAAATTAAAATCAAAAAGACACAGCCACCCCAAAGTTTGGGACGCCTCTGTTTACAAGAACCTCGTTTACCGTACAAGTTCAATATCACAGAAAGTGAAAAATGGATAAAGAACTTGTGGTACTTACGTACAATGCAGTATCACTCAGCAATGAAATCTATGTCATCAGGCCCGTAGCAGCATAATGAGTGGATTCAGGTACAATGATTCTAACTGAAATAAGTCACACAGAAAAAGAAACATCATAAGATATCACTAATACACGGAATGTAAACTTGGCTACACAGAAACTGAATTCCAAAACAGAACAGGGTCTCAAATTTAGAAAACCAACTTATGCTTGCTTAAGGGGAAAGGTGAGTTGGGGTGCTGCATAAAACCAGACATTGAAATGAGCACAGATAAAGTTCCTTAAGCCAAATACGGAATAGACAAGAGCTACTCCTTGCTCAACGAAATGGACTCAACACCGCATATTAAACGCCTAAGAATGTACCTGACTAGTAAGTATCTTAAAACCTATGGATTGCTATGTCTCCAAAAGAGAATCAAGCGTGTGTACAGGGCCATAAACGCAGCAGTGATAGGATTGGAGAGGTTCGGTGAGCAAATGAAGACCCTTTGAAGTCATATTGCATGGTACCCATTCCACGGGTTTCAACTACCCAGGTTTAAGGTATTCTTCCTTCAGCTAAAACATGCATGTGGAACCTAGAGTATGATCAACCATGTGATCGGGAGACCTGTTCAAATATGTCTCAGTTTTCGTACCCTGGTACTCGGGTGCAACATTCCAGACGCTTTACTAACACTCTCCCGACTTGGAGAGTCAGTCCCTTTAACCTCCTGTTTGGCCCAGTTTGCAATTTCTGCGGAAGATGAACAGGAATAGCGAGAACCAATGAGAGACTAGCTGGAGGTGTCTGGACGGGCAAATTTAACTCTCATTTCCCACCAGGAAGAGGAATTAACCAAAGGCTCAGCGTGCCGTGCTGGAACCAGATTAGGGCCTGAAGCCATCCTGCGGTGTTGCGGCCAGCTCAAAAGAAAGCGAGTTGAAGAAAGGAACTCTGGGGCACTGTAATTCACAAACCTGCAAAGTTATAAATGACAGCTATCGTCCAAAAATATACTGAAGTAAGGCTGCCAAGAGGACTTGAAAGTGGGGCAGAATTGCAGGAAACCGATTCCAGGAGGTAGACTGGAATTGCATTGAAAGCATAGGAAAAGAGGCAGAACGTCCACAATGATGCACTTGGCCAAAAAGGGCGTAGGCGTTTTTTCCTGAATATATTCAGGAAAAAACGCATACTCACTTTTTGGCCAACCAAGCAAGCTTGCAAAGGAAATCTGCACTACAATGAAGTCTCACTTCCCCTCTGTCAAAAGGGCCATCTGAAAAAAGTGTAAAATCCAGAAAGGCAGAACAGGCCATGGAGAACTGGGAGCCTTGTTATGCTGATGGGCGGGATGTAAATTGCCAACAGACACTGGGGAGAAGTGTATGGTGTTTCCTGAAACATCTAAAAAACAAAGCAACAGAGCCTAGGGCACTTCCACTTATGTTCGTATAGCTTAGGGAAATTAAAATCAAAAAGACACAGCCACCCCAAAGTTTGGGACGCCTCTGTTTACAAGAACCTCGTTTACAGTACAAGGTCAACATCGCAGAAAGTGAAAAATGGATAAAGAAGTTGTGGTATTTACTTACAAAGCAATAGCACTCAGCAATGAAATCTATGTCATCAGGCCCTTAGCAGCACAATGAGTGGATTCAGGTATGATGATTCTAACTGAAATAAGTCACACAGAAAAAGAAACATCATAAGATATCAGTAATACACGGAATGTAAACTTGGCTACACAGGAACTGAATTACAGAACAGAACAGGGTCTTAAATTTAGAAAAACAACTTATGCTTGCTTAAGGGTAAAGGTGAGTTGAGGTGCTGCATAAAACCAGAGATTGAAATGAGCACAGATAAATTTCCTTAAGCCAAATATGGAATAGACAAGAGCTACTCCTTGCTCAACGAAATGGACTCAACACCGCATATTAAACGCCTAAGAATGTACCTGACTAGTAAGTATCTAAAAACCTATGGATTGCTATGTCTCCGAAAGAGAATCAAGCATGTGTACAGGGGCATAAACGCAGCAGTGATAGGATTGGAGAGGTTCGGTGAGCAAACGAAGACCATTTGAAGTCATATTGCATGGTACCCATTACACGGGTTTCAACTCTCCAGGTTTAAGGTATTCTTCCTTCAGCTAAAACATGCATGTGGAACCTAGAGTATGATCAACCATGTGATCGGGAAACGTGTTCAAATATGTCTCAGTTTTCGTACCCTGGTACTCGGGTGCAACATTCCAGACGCTTTACTAACACTCTCCCGACTTGGAGAGTCAGTCCCTTTAACCTCTTGTTTGGCCCAGTTTGCAATTTCTGCGGAAGATGAACAGGAATAGCGAGAACCAATGAGAGACTAGCTGGAGGTGTCTGGACGGGCAAATTTAACTCTCATTTCCCACCAGGAAGAGGAATTAACCAAAGGCTCAGCATGCCGTGCCAGAACCAGATTAGGGCCTGAAGCCATTCTGCGGTGTTGCGGCCAGTTCAAAAGAAAGCGAGTTGAAGAAAGGAGCTCAGGGGCACTGTAATTCACAAACCTGCAGAGTTATAAATGACAGCTATCGTCCAAAAATATACTGAAGTAAGGCTGCCAAGAGGACTTGAAAGCGGGGCAGAATTGCAGGAAACCGATTTCAGGAGGTAGACTGGAATTGCATTGAAAGCATAGGAAAAGAGTCGGAACGTCCACAATGATGCACTTGGCCAAAAAGGGCGTATGCGTTTTTTCCTGAATATATTCAGGAAAAAACGCATACGCCCTTTTTGGCCAACCAAGCAAGCTTGCAAAGGAAATCTGCACTACAATGAAGTCTCACTTCCCCCCGGTCAAAAGGGCCATCTGAAAAAAGTGTAAAATCCAGAAAGGCAGGACAGGCCATGGAGAACTGGGAGCCTTGTTATGCTGATGGGCGGGATGTAAATTGCCAACAGACACTCGGGAGAAGTGTATGGTGTTTCCTGAAACATCTAAAAAACAAAGCAACAGAGCCTAGGGCACTTCCACTTATGGTTTTAGCTTTGGGAAATTAAAATCAAAAAGACACAGCCACCCCAAAGTTTGGGACACCTCTGTTTACAAGAACCTCATTTACCGTACAAGTTCAATATCACAGCAAGTGAAAAATGGATAAAGAACTTGTGGTACTTACGTACAATGCAATATCACTCAGCAATGAAATCTATGTCATCAGGCCCGTAGCAGAATAATGAATGGATTCAGGTACGATGATTCTAACTGAAATAAGTCACACAGAAAAAGAAACATCATAAGATATCACTAATACACGGAATGTAAACTTGGCTACACAGGAACTGAATTACAGAACAGAACAGGGTCTCAAATTTAGAAAACCTACTTATGCTTGCTTAAGGGTAAAGGTGAGTTGGGGTGCTGCATAAAACCAGAGATTGAAATGAGCACAGATAAAGTTCCTTAAGCCAAATATGGAATAGACAAGAGCCACTCCTTGCTCAACGAAATGGACTGAACACCGCATATTAAACGCCTAAGAATGTACCTGACTAGTAAGTATCTTAAAACCTATGGATTGCTATTTCTCCGAAAGAGAATCAAGCATGTGTACAGGGGCATAAACGCAGCAGTGATAGGATTGGAGAGGTTCGGTGAGCAAATGAAGACCCTTTGAAGTCATATTGCATGGTACCCATTCCACGGGTTTCAACTACCCAGGTTTAAGGTATTCTTCCTTCAGCTAAATTATGCATGTGGAATCTAGAGTATGATCAACCATGTGATGGGGAGACGTGTTCAAATATGTCTCAGTTTTCGTACCCTGGTACTCGGGTGCAACATTCCAGATGCTTTACTAACACCCTCCCGACTTGGAGAGTCAGTCCCTTTAACCTCCTGTTTGGCCCAGTTTGCAATTTCTGCGGAAGATGAACAGGAATAGCGAGAACCAATGAGAGACTAGCTGGAGGTGTCTGGACGGGCAAATTTAACTCTCATTTCCCACGAGGAAGAGGAATTAACCAAAGGCTCAACGTGCCGTGCCGGAACCAGATTATTGCCTGAAGCCATTGTGCGGTGTTGCGGCCAGGTCACAAGAAAGCGAGTTGAAGAAAGGAGCAGAGGGGCACTGTAATTCACAAACCTGCAGAGTTATAAATGACAGCTATCGTCCAAAAATATACTGAAGTAAGGCTGCCAAGAGGACTTGAAAGTGGGGCAGAATTGCAGGAAACCGATTTCAGGAGGTAGACTGGAATTGCATTGAAAGCATAGGAAAAGAGGCAGAACGTCCACAATGATACACTTAGCCAAAAATTGCGTATGCGTTTTTTCCTGAATATATTCAGGAAAAAACGCATACGCCCTTTTTGGCCAACCAAGCAAGCTTGCAATCGAAATCTGCACTACAATGAAGTCTCACTTCCCCCCGGTCAAAAGGGCCATCTGAAAAAAGTGTAAAATCCAGAAAGGCAGGACAGGCCATGGAGAACTGGGAGCCTTGTTATGCTGATGGGCGGGATGTAAATTGCCAACAGACACTCGGGAGAAGTGTATGGTGTTTCCTGAAACATCTAAAACACAAAGCAACAGAGCCTAGGGCACTTCCACTTATGGTCCTATAGCTTAGGGAAATTAAAATCAAAAAGACACAGCCACCCCAAAGTTTGGGACGCCTCTGTTTACAAGAACCTCGTTTACAGTACAAGTTCAACATCGCAGAAAGTGAAAAATGGATAAAGAAGTTGTGGTATTTACTTACAAAGCAATATCACTCAGCAATGAAATCTATGTCATCAGGCCCTTAGCAGCACAATGAGTGGATTCAGGTATGATGATTCTAACTGAAATAAGTCACACAGAAAAAGAAACATCATAAGATATCAGTAATACACGGAATGTAAACTTGGCTACACAGGAACTGAATTACAGAACAGAACAGGGTCTCAAATTTAGAAAACGAACTTATGCTTGCTTAAGGGTAAAGGTGAGTTGGGGTGCTGCATAAAACCAGAGATTGAAATGAGCACAGATAAAGTTCCTTAAGCCAAATATGGAATAGACAAGAGCTACTCCTTGCTCAACGAAATGGACTCAACACCGCATATTAAACGCCTAAGAATGTACCTGACTAGTAAGTATCTTAAAACCTATGGATTGCTATGTCTCCGAAAGAGAATCAAGCGTGTGTACAGGGGCATAAACGCAGCAGTGATAGGATTGGAGAGGTTCGGTGAGCAAATGAAGACCCTTTGAAGTCATATTGCATGGTACCCATTCCACGGGTTTCAACTACCCAGGTTTAAGGTATTTTTCCTTCAGCTAAAATATGCTTGTGGAACCTAGAGTATGATCAACCATTTGATCGGGAGACGTGTTCAAATATGTCTCAGTTTTCGTACCCTGGTACTCGGGTGCAACATTCCAGATGCTTTACTAACACCCTCCCGACTTGGAGAGTCAGTCCCTTTAACCTCCTGTTTGGCCCAGTTTGCAATTTCTGCGGAAGATGAACAGGAATAGCGAGAACCAATGAGAGACTAGCTGGAGGTGTCTGGACGGGCAAATTTAACTCTCATTTCCCACGAGGAAGAGGAATTAACCAACGGCTCAGCGTGCCGTGCCGGAACCAGATTAGGGCCTGAAGCCATCCTGCGGTGTTGCGGCCAGGTCACAAGAAAGCGAGTTGAAGAAAGGAGCAGAGGGGCACTGTAATTCACAAACCTGCAGAGTTATAAATGACAGCTATCGTCCAAAAATATACTGAAGTAAGGCTTCCAAGAGGACTTGAAAGCGGGGCAAAATTGCAGGAAACCGATTTCAGGAGGTAGACTGGAATTGCATTGAAAGCATAGGAAAAGAGGCAGAACGTCCACAATGATGCACTTGGCCAAAAAGGGCGTAAAAGTTTTTTCCTGAATATATTCAGGAAAAAACGCATACGCCCTTTTTGGCCAACCAAGCAAGCTTGCAAAGGAAATCTGCACTACAATGAAGTCTCACTTCCCCCCGGTCAAAAGGGCCATCTGAAAAAAGTGTAAAATCCAGAAAGGCAGGACAGGCCATGGAGAACTGGGAGCCTTGTTATGCTGATGGGCGGGATGTAAATTGCCAACAGCCACTCGGGAGAAGTGTATGGTGTTTCCTGAAACATCTAAAAAACAAAGCAACTGAGCCTAGGGCACTTCCACTTATGGTTTTAGCTTAGGGAAACTAAAATCAAAAAGACACAGCCACCCCAAAGTTTGGGACGCCTCTGTTTACAAGAACCTCATTTACCATACAAGTTTAATATCACAGCAAGTGAAAAATGGATAAAGAACTTGTGGTACTTATGTACAATGCAGTACCACTCAGCAATGAAATCTATGTCATCAGGCCCGTAGCAGCATAATGAGTGGATTCAGGTACAATGATTCTAACTGAAATAAGTCACACAGAAAAAGAAACATCATAAGATATCACTAATACACGGAATGTAAACTTGGCTACACAGGAACTGAATTCCAAAATAGAACAGGGTCTCAAATTTAGAAAACCAACTTATGCTTGCTTAAGGGTAAAGGTGAGTTGGGGTGCTGCATAAAACCAGAGATTGAAATGAGCACAGATAAAGTTCCTTAAGCCAAATATGGAATAGACAAGAGCTACTCCCTGCTCAATGAAATGGACTCAACACCCCATATTAAACGCCTAAGAATGTACCTGACTAGTAAGTATCTTAAAACCTATGGATTGCTATGTCTCCAAAAGAGAATCAAACGTGTGTACAGGGGCATAAACGCAGCAGTGATAGGATTGGAGAGGTTTGGTGAGCAAATGAAGACCCTTTGAAGTCATATTGCATGGTACCCATTCCACGGGTCTCAACTACCCAGGTTTAAGGTATTCTTCCTTCAGCTAAAACATGCATGTGGAACCCAGAGTATGATCAACTGTGTGAACGGGAGACGTGTTCAAATATGTCTCAGTTTTCGTACCCTGGTACTCGGGTGCAACATTCCAGACGCTTTACTAACACTCTCCCGACTTGGAGAGTCAGTCCCTTTAACCTCCTGTTTGGCCCAGTTTGCAATTTCTGCGGAAGATGAACAGGAATAGCGAGAACCAATGAGAGACTAGCTGGAGGTGTCTGGACGGGCAAATTTAACTCTCATTTCCCACCAGGAAGAGGAATTAACCAAAGGCTCAGCGTGCCGTGCCGGAACCAGATTAGGGCTGAAGCCATCCTGCGGTGTTGCGGCCAGCTCACAAGAAAGCGAGTTGAAGAAAGGAGCTCAGGGGCACTGTAATTCACAAACCTGCAGAGTTATAAATGACAGCTATCGTCCAAAAATATACTGAAGTAAGGCTGCCAAGAGGACTTGAAAGCGGGGCAGAATTGCAGGAAACCGATTTCAGGAGGTAGACTGGAATTGCATTGAAAGCATAGGAAAAGAGGCAGAACGTCCACAATGTTGCACTTGGCCAAAAAGGGCGTATGCGTTTTTTCCTGAATATATTCAGGAAAAGACGCATACGCACTTTTTGGACAACCAAGCAAGCTTGCAAAGGAAATCTGCACTACAATGAAGTCTCACTTCCCCCCGGTCAAAAGGGCCATCTGAAAAAAGTGTAAAATCCAGAAAGGCAGGACAGGCCATGGAGAACTGGGAGCCTTGTTATGCTGATGGGCGGGATGTAAATTGCCAACAGCCACTCGGGAGAAGTGTATGGTGTTTCCTGAAACTTCTAAAAAACAAAGCAACAGAGCCTAGGGCACTTCCACTTATGGTCCTATAGCTTAGGGAAATTAAAATCAAAAAGACACAGCCACCCCAAAGTTTGGGACACCTCTGTTTACAAGAACCTCATTTACCGTACAAGTTCAATATCACAGCAAGTGAAAAATGGATAAAGAACTTGTGGTACTTACGTACAATGCAGTATCACTCAGCAATGAAATCTATGTCATCAGGGCCGTAGCAGCATAATGAGTGGATTCAGGTACGATGATTCTAACTGAAATAAGTCAGACAGAAAAAGAAACATCATAAGATATCACTAATACACGGAATGTAAACTTGGCTACACAGGAACTGAATTCCAAAATAGAACAGGGTCTCAAATTTAGAAAACCAACTTATGATTGCTTAAGGGGAAAGGTGAGTTGGGGTGCTGCATAAAACCAGAGATTGAAATGAGCACAGATAAAGTTCCTTAAGCCAAATATGGAATACACAAGAGCTACTCCTTGCTCAACGAAATGGACTCAACACCCCATATTAAACGCCTAAGAATGTACCTGACTAGTAAGTATCTTAAAACCTATGGATTGCTATGTCTCCGAAAGAGAATCAAGCGTGTGACCAGGGGCATAAATGCAGCAGTGATAGGATTGGAGAGGTTCGGTGAGCAAACGAAGACCCTTTGAAGTCATATTGCATGGTACCCATTCCACGGGTCTCAACTCTCCAGGTTTCAGGGATTCTTCTTTCAGCTAAAACATGCATGTGGAACCCAGAGTATGATCCACCGTGTGATCGGGAGACGTGTTCAAATATGTCTCAGTTTTCATACCCTGGTACTCGGGTGCAACATTCCAGACGCTTTACTAACACTCTCCCGACTTGGAGAGTCAGTGCCTTTAACCTCCTGTTTGGCCCAGTTTGCAATTACTGCGGAAGATGAACAGGAATAGGGAGAACCAATGAGAGACTAGCTGGAGGTGTCTGGACGGGCAAATTTAACTCTCATTTCCCACCAGGAAGAGGAATTAACCAAAGGCTCAGTGTGCCGTGCCGGAACCAGATTAGGGCCTGAAGCAATCCTGCCGTGTTGTGGCCAGCTCACAAGAAAGAGAGTTGAAGAAAGGAGCTCAGGGGCACTGTAATTCACAAACCTGCAGAATTATAAATGACAGCTATCATCCAAAATATACTGCAGTAAGCCTGCCAAGAGGACTTGAAAGCGGGGCAGAATTGCAGGAAACCGATTTCAGGAGGTAGACTGGAATTGCATTGAAAGCATAGGAAAAGAGGGAGAACTTCCACAATGATGCACTTGGCCAAAAAGGGCGTATGCGTTTTTTCCTGACATACGCCCTTTTTGGCCAACCAAGCGAGCTTGCAAAGGAAATCTGCACTACAATGAAGTCTCACTTCCCCCCGGTCAAAAGGTCCATCTGAGAAAAGTGTAAAATCCAGAAAGGCAGGACAGGCCATGGAGAACTGGGAGCCTTTTTATGCTGATGGGCGGGATGTAAATTGCCAACAGCCACTCGGGAGAAGTGTATGGTGTTTCCTGAAACATCTAAAAAACAAAGCAACAGAGCCTAGGGCACTTCCACTTATGGTCCTATAGCTTAGGGAAATTAAAATCAAAAAGACACAGCCACCCCACAGTTTGGGACAGCTCTGTTTACAAGAACCTCGTTTACGGTACAAGTTCAATATCGCAGAAAGTGAAAAATGGATAAAGAAGTTGTGGTACTTATGCACAATGCAAAATCACTCAGCCATGAAATCTATGTCATCAGGCCCGTAGCAGCATAATGAGTGGATTCAGGTATGATGATTCTAACTGAAATAAGTCACACAGAAAAAGAAACATCATAAGATATCACTAATACACGGAATGTGAACTTGGCTACACATGAACTGAATTACAAAACAGAACAGGGTCTCAAGTTTAGAAAACCAACTTATGCTTGCTTAAGGGGGAAAGTGAGTTGGGGTGCTGCATAAAACCACAGTTTGAAATTAGCACAGATACCATTCAATAAGCCAAATATGTAATAGACAAGACCTACCCCTTGCTCAACAAAATGGACTCAACAATGAGGTATAACCTCACACCTGATAGAATGGGCATCATGAGAAAATCTACAAACAAAAATGCTGGACAGGGTGTGGAGAAAAGGAACCCTCTTCCACTATTGTTGGGAATATAAATTGATACAGTCACTACGGAGAACAATATGGAGTTTCTTAAGAAACTAACAATAGAATTACCATATGATACAGCAATCCCAGTACTGGACATATACCCAGACAAAACCATAAATCAAAACGAGACATTCACCGCAATGTTCATTGCATCACTATTTACAATATCGAGGTAATGGAAGCAACCTAAATGCCCACAGACAGACGAATGCATAAAGCTGTGGTACATATATAAAATGGAATATTACTAAGCCATGAAAAGGAATGAAATTGGGTCATTTGTAGAGACGTCGATGGATCTAGAGACTGTCATACAGAGTGAAGTAAGTCAGAAAGAGAAAAACAAATCTTGTATATTCATGCATATATGTGGAACCTAGAAAAACTGTACAGATTAACCATTTTGCAAGGCATAAATAGAGCAACAGATGTAGACAACAAATGTATGGACAACAAGGGGGGAAAGCTGTTGGGGGGGGTGGTGGGAGGAGTTGAGAGACTGGGATTGTCATGTATACATTTATATGTATAAAATAGATAACCAATAAGAACCTGCTGTATAAAAATATAAAATAAAATTCAAAATTAAAAAGAAATAAAATTTAAAAAATAAAACAGAAAAAACAATTATTCCCTTCACATACATGTATTTATATGAATAAATTATTTCCATGCTTATATCTGTAAATACAAAAAAGAGGAATAAAATCTACCTTGAAGCAAAAACGAAAAAGAGAAAAAAAACACAGAACCCACCAGTTCCACAGAGGAAAACCGTATCAGGGCACTTGCTCCAGTTGTAAACAATTCTGAAGTTGGCCAGTGGTGGGGAATCGTCTCCCATTCAGCCAGCAGCCCCCACGCAACAAGCGTCCTCATTGCAAAGCTGGGGCACCGTGCCGAGGCATCTGTGAGTAAACGTGAGCTGAGCCCCAGGCCAGTTGCTGCTGAACTATTCCCACCCGTCCCAGGTAAAACAGCTGAATATATACAAGGACTTGAAAGCCTAGAGGAAGGGCCATAGAGCCACACGAGTGACAGCATGCCGGCCGACTTGGTGCCTGCAGGCCAGCCAGGATGGTCCTGGCCCTGGGTGCTCTTCTGGAAGATTTCCATTTCCCTGCCTGAGATACCCGTCCTGTCCCTGCCCCCACTGCTTTTTTCCTTCCTCACCTCTGCCCAGGGAGAAATTCCAGCAGCAGGTATGGGTGACACATCCTCTTCTTTAGCAGGTGGCAGCCTGGCAACTGCTGCAGAAAGTCCAGCAGAGCCCCACTCACACTGGGCCACCCACAAAGCCGTGGCCTCTCACTCCCTCCCACCAGCCCAGCCCCGAGACTGCTGACAGGGCAGAGAAAATGGCGTCAGGCACGGCTGCAGGGGCTCTTGCTGCCTGGAGTGGTATTTATATTGATCTCAACCCAGGCACACCTGGGGAGGGCTGGCCGGCACGGTAAGGCTGCCCAGGTCAGCCAATCATCACCCCTCAGGGGCTCACAGTTGCAGAAAATGGAACTTGCTGAACCGGCCAGGTCCAAGGAACAGGTGTGGGCTCCTGAGAGTCAGGATAGACAAGGGGCTGCAGCTTTGGCTTGTTTTCTAATCATTTTATCTGGCCCATGAGTGGGAGACAACTTCAAGAAAACCCTCTCCTTATGAGAGGAACCCAGGAGTCAGGGAGAGGAGGGGTGGGTGGTGGTTGGAGACAGAGGCCTGGTGCCCCGGGTGCAGTGGAAGTCTCTGGAAGACCAGGTGGAGGGAGGCCGCACAGAGTGATGCCCAGGGTCACAGACCTGTCGCAGCTGCTGTTTGTTAGTTCAAGTCCTGCTCTGAGGTGCTCTGTGTCAGCTCTGAGCGACAGGTGAGCTGGGGGTGCTCTGCAATGAGGGCTATGTGCACGGTTCCTGTGTGCCCAGCCCTGCCACGGTACCTGCAAGGGTAGCTCTGTATCCTGGGAAGGGCCTGACCACGAGAGCCCCGTGGGCTGGGGTGGGGGTGGGGTACCTGCCCAGGTGAGCTCCATATTCTGGGATTGGTCTGACCACGAGAGCCCCATGGGCTGCTGGGGACCTGGTAAAGGATGTCAGGACAGTCAGTGAAGCCACCGAGGATATACCTCCAGTTGCTCCTAATTCCTACACCCTGCTGGTCATTCTACCAACCACCAGGACATGGTATTCTGTATTAGTCTTCAATGATGCCTTCTTTTGTATTCCATTAGTCCCAGAGTCACAAGAAATTTTGGCTTGTGAGTGGCAGGACTCAACATACAACTAAAACAATACTTCCGGGCCGTCTTGCCCCAAGGGTGCAAAAATTCCCACACCATCTTTGGGGAAAGCTTAGCTAAAGACCTAAAAGTTCTACCTCTGGAAAAGGAAACCCTCCTTCAGTACGCAGACGACATTCTGATCGCCAGCCCTACTAAGGAGGCCTCTGAACTACCAAGCCAATAAAGGATAGAAGTTGTCCAAGAAAAAGCTCAAATATCACAGACTGCGGTGACCTGCCTGGGCTTCATTCTCACAGAAGGTCGGAGAAGCCCATTCCAGGAAAGGGAAGAAACCATTTGCAGCCTTACCCCTTTCTAAAACTAGAAGACAGCTTAGGGGTTCCTGGGGAGGCCAGGGTTTGCTGCTTCTGGATCCCTAACTACAGTCTACTAGCTGGGCCTCTATATGAAACACTGAAAGGAAAAGATGATGATCCTTTTGAATAGAATCCAGAAGTGGCCTTTCAAGAATGGAAAGAGCAGTCAATTCAGACCCTTGCCCTGGAACTCCCTAATTTAGCTAAACCCTTTGACCTTTACATTCCCGGTGAAAGGTGAATCGCCATTGGAGAATTAGTGCAAAAACTGGGACCACTTGAAATGGAACAATGCAAGAATGCCATGCAGGTAGGATAAACTACGGTCACCAAGGGGCTTGGCCCACTGCCGCATCTGGCCAAGATACTGGCGGTATCTAAAAACCTGGAAATCAGCAGCCCAAAAGGCCACCTCCCTCCTAAGGGAAAAGGACCCCACGTGGTGATCCTAACCACCAACCATGCCCTGAAGTTGCAGGGTTCGCTCCGTGGGCACACCGACCTCGAGTGAGGAGACCCTCCAACTCCAACATCCAGAGAGATAACCGGGGGCAACAGGGCACCATGATGATTCGTGTGAACATCACTTGACCTGGAGTTTCTCTCATAAAACAACAAGAGTGTGTCCCAAAAGAGTAGACTACTGCTTGCAGGACTTACTGCACCCAGAGGGGAGCTAATAATCTTGGCGGGGGAACCGTATATCACACTGTCACCATAGAAAAGCCTACAGACACCGTGATGATGGTGGCCAATAAGACCGGCTGGACTCCTGTTTACTTCAAAAGGCTGTTGACTCAGTGGTCATCATGGTCCTTGATCACCACTGACCCTGGACTGTCTGGGAGTTGAGCGGGCAGGGCTCTGACACCTGGTGCTGTTTGTACATTAATTCAGGGGCCTAATTGAAGAAAGCGCAGACTACTGGTCAGAGCATCTAGGCTGGCAGAAACGGTCAGCCTAAGGTGGCCGAACAAATGTGGGGCGGGGTGAAACCGGCCCCCACAGCGTCTCTGCACATCTCTTTCCTGGACCCTTAAAGGTCATTAGAATCTATAACACTTCCAATGCTGGTGCTCAGGTGGACGAGCAGGGAGGCAGGGGGCCTGGGGACAATCAACGTCACCTGGAGGCTGCTGGGGAGAAGCTCTGACCATCGCCCCCGGGTATTAGGGCTCCCAACTCAGCACTCAGCAGTTACAGAAGAAGTGTCTGCACCCTCAGCACTCCAAGAATGAGGAACGGGACAAAAGGCAGAGGAGGGGTTTGTCCCCAGCAAAGCCCATTAAAAATCCCTGGGAGATAAAAATAGAATCTGGGCAATAAAGTCAAGTCTAACCTTTTTTATCCTTTGTGCTTTGTCTAATTTCACGTGCTCCTAGGGTCCCGCATGCAGAGGTTCCACACCCGGCACTTCAGACCAGATTTCCTAGTGCAGAATGGCTGGGTCGACACCTCAGCTCCTGGGGCCCAGTGCAGACTCCGCGATATAGAGCCTGAGCTGCAGCCAACCTGGCCCTCGAGAGCTCCGCCCCCTCCCTCCCACTGACTCTGACAGGATCTCTACACAGCAGCCCAGCCCACAGCCCACGGGGTAGTGCATGCTCTCACCTCTCCATTCTCTGATCAAAATATAAAGTTTCCTTTGCTTGTGAACCAAACTCAGTCTCGATCTGTTGGCCCCAATGACACTGGGCAGGGGGACACTTGTTGGGGTCCACTCTGGAGGATCAGTAACAGAAATTGAGACTATTGTAACCTCAATGAACAGATGTGTGAGCCAAACTGTAGTTAACATAGAACAGTGTATAAGGCTCGGGTAAAATAAGATGTTTCTAACACTTCCATTTGATATTTCCATCACTTTATTATAAGCAAGTTCAGTGAAAAGGTTTGTCTTATTTGTCAGGTCAATATTAGAGAAACGAAGTGATTTCTTTCCAAGGATGTACATCTAATAATCTTGGTTAAAGCTTCAATCTTGTTTTAAATGCTTTTCCATTGAAAATGATACCTCTCTTTCAGCTCCCCCATTTCTGAGAAGTATAAAATCTTATAATTTATTATTACCAAAGGGGAAAGGTGGGAAGAGGGATAAATTAACAGTTTGGGATTAACACATACACACTGCTATGTATAAAATAGATCATCAACAAGGAACTACTGTATAGCACAGGGAACTACACTCAACATTTTGCAATAACCTATAAGGGGAAATAATCTGAGAAAGAATAGATATTTTTATTGACATCATCTATCAATGACAGTTAAAGTGTAACCTAAGGGAAGCTGGTGGTGAGTGCTTCTGACCCTGAAGACTTCAATCATCTAAAGTTTGGACTCTGCCTACTTCCCAAGGCCCTTAATGAACATATGTGTAGCCGTAGCTTAAAAAATTCCCCAGTTTGGGTTTCGGGGAGACACTGATTTTGAAAAAGCCCTGGTGTTCTCCTTACATGAATGGGACTCTTCCTACTGCTAAAACATGTCTGTCACACCCAGAGGATGGTATACCGTCTGATCGGGAAGAGTTTGGAAAAGGCATCTCATCTCCTCATCTCCTGGTGCTCGGGTTCACCCCTCCAGTGTCTTTACTAACAGTCTCCCCACTTGGAGATGTCAGCACTGTCAACATCCTGTTGCGTACAGTTTGGAATTTGTCCAGAAGATGAAGCGGAAGGATGAGGAACAATGAGAGACAAGTCCTAGGTGTTCAGACAGGCACATGTCACTCTAATTTCCAATCAGGAAGACGAATTGACCAAAGGCTAGGGTTGCCCATGGAAACAGTATAGGGCTTGAGGAAATCCCGCTGCTTTGTGGCCAGTTCCCATAAACACAAGTTGAACAATGGAACTCAGGGGCAGTAAAATTCACAAAACTGCAGAGTTGAAAATATCCATCACTGAAAAATGTCTTGAGGAAAGTCAGAGAAAAGGACTTGTAAGCAAGGGAGAATGGCAGGAAAGGGATTTGATGAGGTAGAAAGGACTCGCCATTAAGCACAAGAAAAGGAGCTGAACATTGCCAACATTGCAGTTGGCCAAAAAGGGTGTATGCGTTTTTTTCTGTATATATTCAAGAAAAGGGCATACACTTTTTTAGCCAACCAAACAGGTGGGCACTGGAAGTCAATACTACAAAAGATATCACTTCGCATCAGTCAGAAGAGCCATCCTCATAAAGCGTAAACAACAGAAATGCAGGACAGGGCAAGGAGAAGAGGGAGCCCTGTGAGACTTATAGTGGAAATGTATATTGCCAACGGCCATTCTGGAGAAGTGTATTGTGTTTACTAAAGCATCTAAAAAATGAGCTACAGAGCATAGGGCACTTGCACTCATGGGCGTATATCTTGAGAAAAACAAAAATCGAGAGGACACAGGCACCCCAATGTTTACCCCCTCTCTGTTTAAAAGATCCTCGACTAGGATATAACTTAAATGTCTCTGGAGGGAAAAAATGGGTAAAGATGTGGTACTTAGGTAGAGTGGAATATTATTCAGCCTGGAAATCAATGAAATATGGCCAGTTGTAACAACTCCGGAGGAGTTACGTATGATCTTTCTAAGTGACATAATTCAAAAAGAAAAAGACACATATCATAAGATATCACTTAAAGGTGGAATCCAAAATGGCTACACATGAAATAAATTACAAAACAAAAACATAGTCAAATATGTAGAAAACACGCATAAGGCTGCTAAACGGGAAAGGTGGGGAGGGGTGAGGCATCACCCAGGAGGTTGAAATTAGCAAAGATACCATTCCAAATACCAAACTGATAATCAACAAGGCCTACACGGTAGCTAAAAGAACTGCACTCAGCACATTCAAGTCACCGGAAAAGAATATATACGACTGGTAAGAATCTGAAAAAGAATTTACTGATGTCTCTCTGTACGTGAATCAAGTGGATGTACAGCAGCAAGAAACAGAGCTTTGAAAATCAGCTGTAACCAATATAGTAATAAATTGAAAAAAATAAACGACAGAGAGACAGAGAAAACCTCTTACAACTTTTCCTCAGGGCCGGTGATGCAACATGGATTGAACACATCTAGACCCACAGCAGGATGAGACATAAGGCTGGAAACTGTTTGCGCTAAGAGAAATGTGAGGTTGGGTGAGGAAATGCACACCCTTTAAAGTAATACTACCTGGTACCCATTCAATGGGTCCCAAATATGCAGGTTCAAGGGATCTTCCTACAGCTAAAACATGCATGGAAAACCCAGAGGACTGTACACCATGTGATCGGGAGATGTGTCTAAAATGCAGCTCATTTATCCTCTCCTGGTGCTCCTGTTCACCATTCCAGCCACGTTACTTAGAATCTCCCCACTTGGAGAATCAGCACATTTCAACTTCTGTTTCACACATTTTGCAAATTGTGAGGAGGATGAACGGGGAACCAATGAGAGAATAGTTGTAGGGGTTTGGACGGGCACATATCACTCTAATTTCCCATTAAGAATAAGAATTGAAAAAAGGCTCAGCCCGCCTCGCCCGAGCCAAAATAGGGCCTGAAGCAATCCTGCGGGTTTGAGGCCAGCTCACAAAAGAGCAACTTAAAAAATGGAGCTCAGGGTCACTGCAATTCACAAACCTGCAGAGTTATAAATGAAAACTAACGTCCAAAAATATGTTGAGGTAAGGCAAAGAAGAGGATCTGAATGCAAGACAGAATTGCAAGAAACAGATTTCAAGAGATAGATTGGACTCGTCTTTAAAGCACATGAAAAGCGGCAGAATTTCGACAATGATGCAGTTGGCCCAAAAGGGCGTATGCGTTTTTTCCTGATTATATCCAGGAAAAAACGCATACGCACTTTATGGGCAACGAAGCAAGCAAGCAATGCAAATGTGCACAACAAAGAAGTCTCATTTCCCACTGGTCAAAAGGGCCATCCTAAAAAATTGTAAAAACCAGAAATGCAGGACAGGCCATGGAGAACAGGGAGCCTTTATACGCTGATGGGCAGTGTGTGAACTGCCGCGAGCCACTCTGGAGAAGTGTATGGTGGTTCCTAAATCATCTAAAAAACAGAGCTACAGAGCATAGGACACTTCCAATCATGGGAGTATATCTAGGGAAGTCTAAAAATCAACAAGACACAAGCACACCACAGTTTAGGGCTACTCTGTTTACAAGAACCTCAACTTCAGTATACCTTAAATATCCCAGGAAAGAGAACAATGGATAAAGAAGATGTGGTACTTATGTACAATGGAATATCTCTTCACCATGAAATCAATGTAATAAGGCTAGTAGAAGGATAAAGAGTGGATTTAGGTCCGATAATACTACTTGAAATAAGTCAAACAGAAAAAGAAACATATCATAAGATATCACTTATAGAGGGAGGATAAATATGGCTGCACAAGAAATGAATTACAGAACAGAACAGTGTCTCACATTTAGAAAACACACTTATTTCAGCTTAAGGGGAAAGGAGAGGTGGGGTGATGCATAAAACCAGGGTTTGAAATTAGCACAGATACCGTTCAATAAACCAAATAGATATTAGACAAGATCTACACCTTGCTCAATGAACTGGCCTCAACACACCCTATACACCGCAGAGAAATATATCTGAGTAATAAGAATCTTAAAACCCATGTATTGATATATCTCCATAAGGGAATCAAGTGTGTGCAGAGCGGCACAAACACAGCAGTGAAAATGAGCTAAACCCCATTATAGAAATAAATTTTAAAAACAAAACGCAGAAACAATGAAAGAGAGAAAAATTCTTACAAAATTCGCTCAGGGGCTGTGATGCAACCTGGATTGACCACATATAAACCCACAGCTGGATAAGACATAAGGCTGGACACTTGGGGCTGAGAGGATTGATGAGCTTTGGTGAGCAACTGCCAAAAGTTTAATGCAATACTTCATGCTACTCATTCCAAGGGTCCCAACACTCCAGGTTGAAGGGAATCTTCCTACAGCTAAACCATGCTTGGGAAACCCAGCGACTGGTATACCATATGATCGGGAAAGGTTTCTAAAACGCACCTCATTTTTCCTCTCCTGGGGCTCCGGATCGACATTCCAGCCGCTTTACCAAAAATATCCCCACATGGAGAGTCAATGCCTTTAAGTTCTGGTATCGCACAGTCTGCAGTTAGTGCGGAGGATGAATGGGAATAGGGGGAACCAGTGAGAAACTAGCTGTAGCGGTTTCAATGGGCACATGTCACTCTAATTTCACATCAGTAAGAAGAATAAACCAAAGGCACAGCAAGGTACCCCAGAAGAAGAATAGGGCCTGAAGGAATCCTGTGGTTATGAGGCAAGATAACAAAAATAAGAGCTGAAAAATGGAGCTAAGGGCCACTGCAATTCAAAAACCTGCAGAGTTATAAAGGCCAACTATTTTCAAAAAATATATTGAGGTAAGGCTATGAAGAGGCATTGAAAGCAAGGCAGAATTGCAGGAAAACGATTTCAGGAGGTAGACTGGAATTGCATTTAAAGCATAGGAAAAGAGGCAGAACGTCCACAATGATGCACTTGGCCAAAAAGGGCATAAAAGTTTTTTCCTGAATATATTCAGGAAAAAAGGCATACGCCCTTTTGGCCAACCAAGCAAGCTTGCAAAGGAAATCTGCACTACAATGAAGTCTCACTTCCCCCTGGTCAAAAGGGCCATCTGAAAAAAGTGTAAAATCCAGAAAGGCAGGACAGGCCATGGAGAACTGGGAGCCTTGTTATGCTGATGGACGGGATGTAAATTGCCAACAGCCACTCGGGAGAAGTGTATGGTGTTTCCTGAAACATCTAAAAAACAAAGCAACAGAGCCTAGGGCACTTCCACTTATGGTCCTATAGCTTAGGGAAATTAAAATCAAAAAGACACAGCCACCCCAAAATTTGGGACGGCGCTGTTTAAAAGAACCTCATTTACGGTAGAAGTTCAATATCGCATAAAGTGAAAAATGGATAAAGAAGTTGTGGTACTTACATACAATGCAATATCACTCAGCAATGAAATCTATGTCATCAGGCCCGTAGCAACATAAAAAGTGGATTCAGGTATGTGAATTCTAACTGAAAAAAGTCACACAGAAAAAGAAACATCATAAGATATCACTAATACACGGAATGTAAACTTGGCTACACAGGAACTGAATTCCAAAACAGAACAGGGTCTCAAATTTAGAAAACCAACTTATGCTTGCTTAAGGGGAAAGGTGAGTTGGGGTGCTGCATAAAACCAGAGATTGAAATGAGCACAGATAAAGTTCCTTAAGCCAAATATGGAATAGACAAGAGCTACTCCTTGCTCAACGAAATGGACTCAACACCCCATATTAAACGCCTAAGAATGTACCTGATTAGTAAGTATCTTAAAACCTATGGATTGCTATGTCTCCGAAAGAGAATGAAGCGTGTGTACAGGGGCATAAACGCAGCAGTGATAGGATTGGAGAGGTTCGGTGAGCAAATGAAGACCCTTTGAAGTCATATTGCATGGTACCCATTACACGTGTCTCAACTCTCCAGGTTTAAGGTATTCTTCCTTCAGCTAAAACATGCATGTGGAACCCAGAGTATGATCAACCGTGTGAACGGGAAACGTGTTCAAATATGTCTCAGTTTTCGCCCCTGGTACTCGGGTGCAACATTCCAGACGCTTTACTAACACTCACCCCACTTGGAGAGTCAGCGCCTTTAACCTCCTGTTTGGCCCAGTTTGCAATTTCTGCGGAAGATGAACAGGAATAGGGAGAACCAATGAGAGACTAGCTGGAGGTGTCCGGACGGGCAAATTTAACTCTCATTTCCCACCAGGAAGAGGAATTAACCAAAGGCTCAGCGTGCCGTGCTGGAACCAGATTAGGGCCTGAAGCAATCCTGCGGTGTTGCGGCCAGCTCAAAAGAAAGCGAGTTGAAGAAAGGAGCTCAGGGGCACTGTAATTCACAAACCTGCAGACTTATAAATGACAGCTATCGTCCAAAAATATACTGAAGTAAGGCTGCCAAGAGGAGTTGAAAGCGGGGCAGAATTGCAGGAAACCGATTTCAGGACGTAGAGTGGAATTGCATTGAAAGCATAGGAAAAGAGGCAGAACGTCCACAATGATGCACTTGGCCAAAAAGAGCGTATGCGTTTTTTCCTGAATATATTCAGGAAAAAATGCATACGCCCTTTTTGGCCAACCAAGCAAGCTTGCAAAGGAAATCTGCAGTACAGTGAAGTCTCACTTCCCCCCGGTCAAAAGGGCCATCTGAAAAAAGTGTAAAATCCAGAAAGGCAGGACAGGCCATGGAGAACTGGGAGCCTTGTTATGCTGATGGGCGGGATGTAAATTGCCAACAGCCACTCGCGAGAGGTGTATGGTTTTCCCTGAAACATCTAAAACACAAAGCAACAGAGCCTAGGGCACTTCCACTTATGGTCCTATAGCTTAGGGAAATTAAAATGAAAAATCCACAGCCACCCCAAAGTTTGGGACTGCTCTGTTTACAAGAACCTCGTTTACGGTACAAGTTCAATATCGCAGAAAGTGAAAAATGGATAAGGAAGATGTGGTAATTACATACAATGCAATATCACTCAGCAATGAAATCTATGTCATCAGGCCCGTAGCAGCATAATGAGTGGATTCAGGTATGATGATTCTAACTGAAATAAGTCACACAGAAAAAGAAACATCATAAGATATCACTAATACACGGAGTGTAAACTTGGCTACACAGGAACTGAATTCCAAAACAGAACAGGGTTTCAAATTTAGAAAACCAACTTATGCTTGCTTAAGGGGAAAGGTGAGTTGGGGTGCTGCATAAAACCAGCGATTGAAATGAGCACAGATAAAGTTCCTTAAGCCAAATATGGAATAGACAAGAGCTACTCCTTGCTCAACGAAATGGACTCAACACCCCATATTAAACGCCTAAGAATGTACCTGACTAGTAAGTATCTTAAAACCTATGGATTGCTATGTCTCCAAAAGAGAATCAAGCGTGTGACCAGGGGCATAAATGCAGCAGTGATAGGATTGGAGAGGTTCGGTGAGCAAACGAAGACCCTTTGAAGTCATATTGCATGGTACCCATTCCACGGGTCTCAACTCTCCAGGTTTCAGGGATTCTTCTTTCAGCTAAAACATGCATGTGGAACCCAGAGTATGATCCACCGTGTGATCGGGAGACGTGTTCAAATATGTCTCAGTTTTCATACCCTGGTACTCGGGTGCAACATTCCAGACGCTTTACTAACACTCTCCCGACTTGGAGAGTCAGTGCCTTTAACCTCCTGTTTGGCCCAGTTTGCAATTACTGCGGAAGATGAACAGGAATAGGGAGAACCAATGAGAGACTAGCTGGAGGTGTCTGGACGGGCAAATTTAACTCTCATTTCCCACCAGGAAGAGGAATTAACCAAAGGCTCAGTGTGCCGTGCCGGAACCAGATTAGGGCCTGAAGCAATCCTGCCGTGTTGTGGCCAGCTCACAAGAAAGAGAGTTGAAGAAAGGAGCTCAGGGGCACTGTAATTCACAAACCTGCAGAATTATAAATGACAGCTATCATCCAAAATATACTGCAGTAAGCCTGCCAAGAGGACTTGAAAGCGGGGCAGAATTGCAGGAAACCGATTTCAGGAGGTAGACTGGAATTGCATTGAAAGCATAGGAAAAGAGGGAGAACTTCCACAATGATGCACTTGGCCAAAAAGGGCGTATGCGTTTTTTCCTGACATACGCCCTTTTTGGCCAACCAAGCGAGCTTGCAAAGGAAATCTGCACTACAATGAAGTCTCACTTCCCCCCGGTCAAAAGGTCCATCTGAGAAAAGTGTAAAATCCAGAAAGGCAGGACAGGCCATGGAGAACTGGGAGCCTTTTTATGCTGATGGGCGGGATGTAAATTGCCAACAGCCACTCGGGAGAAGTGTATGGTGTTTCCTGAAACATCTAAAAAACAAAGCAACAGAGCCTAGGGCACTTCCACTTATGGTCCTATAGCTTAGGGAAATTAAAATCAAAAAGACACAGCCACCCCACAGTTTGGGACAGCTCTGTTTACAAGAACCTCGTTTACGGTACAAGTTCAATATCGCAGAAAGTGAAAAATGGATAAAGAAGTTGTGGTACTTATGCACAATGCAAAATCACTCAGCCATGAAATCTATGTCATCAGGCCCGTAGCAGCATAATGAGTGGATTCAGGTATGATGATTCTAACTGAAATAAGTCACACAGAAAAAGAAACATCATAAGATATCACTAATACACGGAATGTGAACTTGGCTACACATGAACTGAATTACAAAACAGAACAGGGTCTCAAGTTTAGAAAACCAACTTATGCTTGCTTAAGGGGGAAAGTGAGTTGGGGTGCTGCATAAAACCACAGTTTGAAATTAGCACAGATACCATTCAATAAGCCAAATATGTAATAGACAAGACCTACCCCTTGCTCAACAAAATGGACTCAACAATGAGGTATAACCTCACACCTGATAGAATGGGCATCATGAGAAAATCTACAAACAAAAATGCTGGACAGGGTGTGGAGAAAAGGAACCCTCTTCCACTATTGTTGGGAATATAAATTGATACAGTCACTACGGAGAACAATATGGAGTTTCTTAAGAAACTAACAATAGAATTACCATATGATACAGCAATCCCAGTACTGGACATATACCCAGACAAAACCATAAATCAAAACGAGACATTCACCGCAATGTTCATTGCATCACTATTTACAATATCGAGGTAATGGAAGCAACCTAAATGCCCACAGACAGACGAATGCATAAAGCTGTGGTACATATATAAAATGGAATATTACTAAGCCATGAAAAGGAATGAAATTGGGTCATTTGTAGAGACGTCGATGGATCTAGAGACTGTCATACAGAGTGAAGTAAGTCAGAAAGAGAAAAACAAATCTTGTATATTCATGCATATATGTGGAACCTAGAAAAACTGTACAGATTAACCATTTTGCAAGGCATAAATAGAGCAACAGATGTAGACAACAAATGTATGGACAACAAGGGGGGAAAGCTGTTGGGGGGGGTGGTGGGAGGAGTTGAGAGACTGGGATTGTCATGTATACATTTATATGTATAAAATAGATAACCAATAAGAACCTGCTGTATAAAAATATAAAATAAAATTCAAAATTAAAAAGAAATAAAATTTAAAAAATAAAACAGAAAAAACAATTATTCCCTTCACATACATGTATTTATATGAATAAATTATTTCCATGCTTATATCTGTAAATACAAAAAAGAGGAATAAAATCTACCTTGAAGCAAAAACGAAAAAGAGAAAAAAAACACAGAACCCACCAGTTCCACAGAGGAAAACCGTATCAGGGCACTTGCTCCAGTTGTAAACAATTCTGAAGTTGGCCAGTGGTGGGGAATCGTCTCCCATTCAGCCAGCAGCCCCCACGCAACAAGCGTCCTCATTGCAAAGCTGGGGCACCGTGCCGAGGCATCTGTGAGTAAACGTGAGCTGAGCCCCAGGCCAGTTGCTGCTGAACTATTCCCACCCGTCCCAGGTAAAACAGCTGAATATATACAAGGACTTGAAAGCCTAGAGGAAGGGCCATAGAGCCACACGAGTGACAGCATGCCGGCCGACTTGGTGCCTGCAGGCCAGCCAGGATGGTCCTGGCCCTGGGTGCTCTTCTGGAAGATTTCCATTTCCCTGCCTGAGATACCCGTCCTGTCCCTGCCCCCACTGCTTTTTTCCTTCCTCACCTCTGCCCAGGGAGAAATTCCAGCAGCAGGTATGGGTGACACATCCTCTTCTTTAGCAGGTGGCAGCCTGGCAACTGCTGCAGAAAGTCCAGCAGAGCCCCACTCACACTGGGCCACCCACAAAGCCGTGGCCTCTCACTCCCTCCCACCAGCCCAGCCCCGAGACTGCTGACAGGGCAGAGAAAATGGCGTCAGGCACGGCTGCAGGGGCTCTTGCTGCCTGGAGTGGTATTTATATTGATCTCAACCCAGGCACACCTGGGGAGGGCTGGCCGGCACGGTAAGGCTGCCCAGGTCAGCCAATCATCACCCCTCAGGGGCTCACAGTTGCAGAAAATGGAACTTGCTGAACCGGCCAGGTCCAAGGAACAGGTGTGGGCTCCTGAGAGTCAGGATAGACAAGGGGCTGCAGCTTTGGCTTGTTTTCTAATCATTTTATCTGGCCCATGAGTGGGAGACAACTTCAAGAAAACCCTCTCCTTATGAGAGGAACCCAGGAGTCAGGGAGAGGAGGGGTGGGTGGTGGTTGGAGACAGAGGCCTGGTGCCCCGGGTGCAGTGGAAGTCTCTGGAAGACCAGGTGGAGGGAGGCCGCACAGAGTGATGCCCAGGGTCACAGACCTGTCGCAGCTGCTGTTTGTTAGTTCAAGTCCTGCTCTGAGGTGCTCTGTGTCAGCTCTGAGCGACAGGTGAGCTGGGGGTGCTCTGCAATGAGGGCTATGTGCACGGTTCCTGTGTGCCCAGCCCTGCCACGGTACCTGCAAGGGTAGCTCTGTATCCTGGGAAGGGCCTGACCACGAGAGCCCCGTGGGCTGGGGTGGGGGTGGGGTACCTGCCCAGGTGAGCTCCATATTCTGGGATTGGTCTGACCACGAGAGCCCCATGGGCTGCTGGGGACCTGGTAAAGGATGTCAGGACAGTCAGTGAAGCCACCGAGGATATACCTCCAGTTGCTCCTAATTCCTACACCCTGCTGGTCATTCTACCAACCACCAGGACATGGTATTCTGTATTAGTCTTCAATGATGCCTTCTTTTGTGTTCCATTAGTCCCAGAGTCACAAGAAATTTTGGCTTGTGAGTGGCAGGACTCAACATACAACTAAAACAATACTTCCGGGCCGTCTTGCCCCAAGGGTGCAAAAATTCCCACACCATCTTTGGGGAAAGCTTAGCTAAAGACCTAAAAGTTCTACCTCTGGAAAAGGAAACCCTCCTTCAGTACGCAGACGACATTCTGATCGCCAGCCCTACTAAGGAGGCCTCTGAACTACCAAGCCAATAAAGGATAGAAGTTGTCCAAGAAAAAGCTCAAATATCACAGACTGCGGTGACCTGCCTGGGCTTCATTCTCACAGAAGGTCGGAGAAGCCCATCCCAGGAAAGGGAAGAAACCATTTGCAGCCTTACCCCTTTCTAAAACTAGAAGACAGCTTAGGGGTTCCTGGGGAGGCCAGGGTTTGCTGCTTCTGGATCCCTAACTACAGTCTACTAGCTGGGCCTCTATATGAAACACTGAAAGGAAAAGATGATGATCCTTTTGAATAGAATCCAGAAGTGGCCTTTCAAGAATGGAAAGAGCAGTCAATTCAGACCCTTGCCCTGGAACTCCCTAATTTAGCTAAACCCTTTGACCTTTACATTCCCGGTGAAAGGTGAATCGCCATTGGAGAATTAGTGCAAAAACTGGGACCACTTGAAATGGAACAATGCAAGAATGCCATGCAGGTAGGATAAACTACGGTCACCAAGGGGCTTGGCCCACTGCCGCATCTGGCCAAGATACTGGCGGTATCTAAAAACCTGGAAATCAGCAGCCCAAAAGGCCACCTCCCTCCTAAGGGAAAAGGACCCCACGTGGTGATCCTAACCACCAACCATGCCCTGAAGTTGCAGGGTTCGCTCCGTGGGCACACCGACCTCGAGTGAGGAGACCCTCCAACTCCAACATCCAGAGAGATAACCGGGGGCAACAGGGCACCATGATGATTCGTGTGAACATCACTTGACCTGGAGTTTCTCTCATAAAACAACAAGAGTGTGTCCCAAAAGAGTAGACTACTGCTTGCAGGACTTACTGCACCCAGAGGGGAGCTAATAATCTTGGCGGGGGAACCGTATATCACACTGTCACCATAGAAAAGCCTACAGACACCGTGATGATGGTGGCCAATAAGACCGGCTGGACTCCTGTTTACTTCAAAAGGCTGTTGACTCAGTGGTCATCATGGTCCTTGATCACCACTGACCCTGGACTGTCTGGGAGTTGAGCGGGCAGGGCTCTGACACCTGGTGTTGTTTGTACATTAATTCAGGGGCCTAATTGAAGAAAGCGCAGACTACTGGTCAGAGCATCTAGGCTGGCAGAAACGGTCAGCCTAAGGTGGCCGAACAAATGTGGGGCGGGGTGAAACCGGCCCCCACAGCGTCTCTGCACATCTCTTTCCTGGACCCTTAAAGGTCATTAGAATCTATAACACTTCCAATGCTGGTGCTCAGGTGGACGAGCAGGGAGGCAGGGGGCCTGGGGACAATCAACGTCACCTGGAGGCTGCTGGGGAGAAGCTCTGACCATCGCCCCCGGGTATTAGGGCTCCCAACTCAGCACTCAGCAGTTACAGAAGAAGTGTCTGCACCCTCAGCACTCCAAGAATGAGGAACGGGACAAAAGGCAGAGGAGGGGTTTGTCCCCAGCAAAGCCCATTAAAAATCCCTGGGAGATAAAAATAGAATCTGGGCAATAAAGTCAAGTCTAACCTTTTTTATCCTTTGTGCTTTGTCTAATTTCACGTGCTCCTAGGGTCCCGCATGCAGAGGTTCCACGCCCGGCACTTCAGACCAGATTTCCTAGTGCAGAATGGCTGGGTCGACACCTCAGCTCCTGGGGCCCAGTGCAGACTCCGCGATATAGAGCCTGAGCTGCAGCCAACCTGGCCCTCGAGAGCTCCGCCCCCTCCCTCCCACTGACTCTGACAGGATCTCTACACAGCAGCCCAGCCCACAGCCCACGGGGTAGTGCATGCTCTCACCTCTCCATTCTCTGATCAAAATATAAAGTTTCCTTTGCTTGTGAACCAAACTCAGTCTCGATCTGTTGGCCCCAATGACACTGGGCAGGGGGACACTTGTTGGGGTCCACTCTGGAGGATCAGTAACAGAAATTGAGACTATTGTAACCTCAATGAACAGATGTGTGAGCCAAACTGTAGTTAACATAGAACAGTGTATAAGGCTCGGGTAAAATAAGATGTTTCTAACACTTCCATTTGATATTTCCATCACTTTATTATAAGCAAGTTCAGTGAAAAGGTTTGTCTTATTTGTCAGGTCAATATTAGAGAAACGAAGTGATTTCTTTCCAAGGATGTACATCTAATAATCTTGGTTAAAGCTTCAATCTTGTTTTAAATGCTTTTCCATTGAAAATGATACCTCTCTTTCAGCTCCCCCATTTCTGAGAAGTATAAAATCTTATAATTTATTATTACCAAAGGGGAAAGGTGGGAAGAGGGATAAATTAACAGTTTGGGATTAACACATACACACTGCTATGTATAAAATAGATCATCAACAAGGAACTACTGTATAGCACAGGGAACTACACTCAACATTTTGCAATAACCTATAAGGGGAAATAATCTGAAAAAGAATAGATATTTTTATTGACATCATCTATCAATGACAGTTAAAGTGTAACCTAAGGGAAGCTGGTGGTGAGTGCTTCTGACCCTGAAGACTTCAATCATCTAAAGTTTGGACTCTGCCTACTTCCCAAGGCCCTTAATGAACATATGTGTAGCCGTAGCTTAAAAAATTCCCCAGTTTGGGTTTCGGGGAGACACTGATTTTGAAAAAGCCCTGGTGTTCTCCTTACATGAATGGGACTCTTCCTACTGCTAAAACATGTCTGTCACACCCAGAGGATGGTATACCGTCTGATCGGGAAGAGTTTGGAAAAGGCATCTCATCTCCTCATCTCCTGGTGCTCGGGTTCACCCCTCCAGCGTCTTTACCAACAGTCTCCCCACTTGGAGATGTCAGCACTGTCAACATCCTGTTGCGTACAGTTTGGAATTTGTCCAGAGGATGAAGCGGAAGGATGAGGAACAATGAGAGACAAGTCCTAGGTGTTCAGACAGGCACATGTCACTCTAATTTCCAATCAGGAAGACGAATTGACCAAAGGCTAGGGTTGCCCATGGAAACAGTATAGGGCTTGAGGAAATCCCGCTGCTTTGTGGCCAGTTCCCATAAACACAAGTTGAACAACGGAACTCAGGGGCAGTAAAATTCACGAAACTGCAGAGTTGAAAATATCCATCACTGAAAAATGTCTTGAGGAAAGTCAGAGAAAAGGACTTGTAAGCAAGGGAGAATGGCAGGAAAGGGATTTGATGAGGTAGAAAGGACTCGCCATTAAGCACAAGAAAAGGAGCTGAACATTGCCAACATTGCAGTTGGCCAAAAAGGGTGTATGCATTTTTTTCTGTATATATTCAAGAAAAGGGCATACACTTTTTTAGCCAACCAAACAGGTGGGCACTGGAAGTCAATACTACAAAAGATATCACTTCGCATCAGTCAGAAGAGCCATCCTCATAAAGCGTAAACAACAGAAATGCAGGACAGGGCAAGGAGAAGAGGGAGCCCTGTGAGACTTATAGTGGAAATGTATATTGCCAACGGCCATTCTGGAGAAGTGTATTGTGTTTACTAAAGCATCTAAAAAATGAGCTACAGAGCATAGGGCACTTGCACTCATGGGCGTATATCTTGAGAAAAACAAAAATCGAGAGGACACAGGCACCCCAATGTTTACCCCCTCTCTGTTTAAAAGATCCTCGACTAGGATATAACTTAAATGTCTCTGGAGGGAAAAAATGGGTAAAGATGTGGTACTTAGGTAGAGTGGAATATTATTCAGCCTGGAAATCAATGAAATATGGCCAGTTGTAACAACTCCGGAGGAGTTACGTATGATCTTTCTAAGTGACATAATTCAAAAAGAAAAAGACACATAAGATATCACTTAAAGGTGGAATCCAAAATGGCTACACATGAAATAAATTACAAAACAAAAACATAGTCAAATATGTAGAAAACACGCATAAGGCTGCTAAACGGGAAAGGTGGGGAGGGGTGAGGCATCACCCAGGAGGTTGAAATTAGCAAAGATACCATTCCAAATACCAAACTGATAATCAACAAGGCCTACACGGTAGCTAAAAGAACTGCACTCAGCACACTCAAGTCACCGGAAAAGAATATATACGACTGGTAAGAATCTGAAAAAGAATTTACTGATGTCTCTCTGTACGTGAATCAAGTGGATGTACAGCAGCAAGAAACAGAGCTTTGAAAATCAGCTGTAACCAATATAGTAATAAATTGAAAAAAATAAACGACAGAGAGACAGAGAAAACCTCTTACAACTTTTCCTCAGGGCCGGTGATGCAACATGGATTGAACACATCTAGACCCACAGCAGGATGAGACATAAGGCTGGAAACTGTTTGTGCTAAGAGAAATGTGAGGTTGGGTGAGGAAATGCACACCCTTTAAAGTAATACTACCTGGTACCCATTCAATGGGTCCCAAATATGCAGGTTCAAGGGATCTTCCTACAGCTAAAACATGCATGGAAAACCCAGAGGACTGTACACCATGTGATCGGGAGATGTGTCTAAAATGCAGCTCATTTATCCTCTCCTGGTGCTCCTGTTCACCATTCCAGCCACGTTACTTAGAATCTCCCCACTTGGAGAATCAGCACATTTCAACTTCTGTTTCACACATTTTGCAAATTGTGAGGAGGATGAACGGGGAACCAATGAGAGAATAGTTGTAGGGGTTTGGACGGGCACATATCACTCTAATTTCCCATTAAGAATAAGAATTGAAAAAAGGCTCAGCCCGCCTCGCCCGAGCCAAAATAGGGCCTGAAGCAATCCTGCGGGTTTGAGGCCAGCTCACAAAAGAGCAACTTAAAAAATGGAGCTCAGGGTCACTGCAATTCACAAACCTGCAGAGTTATAAATGAAAACTAACGTCCAAAAATATGTTGAGGTAAGGCAAAGAAGAGGATCTGAATGCAAGACAGAATTGCAAGAAACAGATTTCAAGAGATAGATTGGACTCGTCTTTAAAGCACATGAAAAGCGGCAGAATTTCGACAATGATGCAGTTGGCCCAAAAGGGCGTATGCGTTTTTTCCTGATTATATCCAGGAAAAAACGCATACGCACTTTATGGGCAACGAAGCAAGCAAGCAATGCAAATGTGCACAACAAAGAAGTCTCATTTCCCACTGGTCAAAAGGGCCATCCTAAAAAATTGTAAAAACCAGAAATGCAGGACAGGCCATGGAGAACAGGGAGCCTTTATACGCTGATGGGCAGTGTGTGAACTGCCGCGAGCCACTCTGGAGAAGTGTATGGTGGTTCCTAAATCATCTAAAAAACAGAGCCACAGAGCATAGGACACTTCCAATCATGGGAGTATATCTAGGGAAGTCTAAAAATCAACAAGACACAAGCACACCACAGTTTAGGGCTACTCTGTTTACAAGAACCTCAACTTCAGTATACCTTAAATATCCCAGGAAAGAGAACAATGGATAAAGAAGATGTGGTACTTATGTACAATGGAATATCTCTTCACCATGAAATCAATGTAATAAGGCTAGTAGAAGGATAAAGAGTGGATTTAGGTCCGATAATACTACTTGAAATAAGTCAAACAGAAAAAGAAACATATCATAAGATATCACTTATAGAGGGAGGGTAAATATGGCTGCACAAGAAATGAATTACAGAACAGAACAGTGTCTCACATTTAGAAAACACACTTATTTCAGCTTAAGGGGAAAGGAGAGGTGGGGTGATGCATAAAACCAGAGTTTGAAATTAGCACAGATACCGTTCAATAAACCAAATAGATATTAGACAAGATCTACACCTTGTTCAATGAACTGGCCTCAACACACCCTATACACCGCAGAGAAATATATCTGAGTAATAAGAATCTTAAAACCCATGTATTGATATATCTCCATAAGGGAATCAAGTGTGTGCAGAGCGGCACAAACACAGCAGTGAAAATGAGCTAAACCCCATTATAGAAATAAATTTTAAAAACAAAACGCAGAAACAATGAAAGAGAGAAAAATTCTTACAAAATTCGCTCAGGGGCTGTGATGCAACCTGGATTGACCACATATAAACCCACAGCTGGATAAGACATAAGGCTGGACACTTGGGGCTGAGAGGATTGATGAGCTTTGGTGAGCAACTGCCAAAAGTTTAATGCAATACTTCATGCTACTCATTCCAAGGGTCCCAACACTCCAGGTTGAAGGGAATCTTCCTACAGCTAAACCATGCTTGGGAAACCCAGCGACTGGTATACCATATGATCGGGAAAGGTTTCTAAAACGCACCTCATTTTTCCTCTCCTGGGGCTCCGGATCGACATTCCAGCCGCTTTACCAAAAATATCCCCACATGGAGAGTCAATGCCTTTAAGTTCTGGTATCGCACAGTCTGCAGTTAGTGCGGAGGATGAATGGGAATAGGGGGAACCAGTGAGAAACTAGCTGTAGCGGTTTCAATGGGCACATGTCACTCTAATTTCACATCAGTAAGAAGAATAAACCAAAGGCACAGCAAGGTACCCCAGAAGAAGAATAGGGCCTGAAGGAATCCTGTGGTTATGAGGCAAGATCACAAAAATAAGAGCTGAAAAATGGAGCTAAGGGCCACTGCAATTCAAAAACCTGCAGAGTTATAAAGGCCAACTATTTTCAAAAAATATATAGAGGTAAGACTATGAAGAGGCATTGAAAGCAAGGCAGAATTGCAGGAAAACGATTTCAGGAGGTAGACTGGAATTGCATTTAAAGCATAGGAAAAGAGGCAGAACGTCCACAATGATGCACTTGGCCAAAAAGGGCGTATGCGTTTTTTCCTGAATATATTCAGGAAAAAAGGCATACGCACTTTTGGCCAACCAAGCAAGCTTGCAAAGGAAATCTGCACTGCAATGAAGTCTCACTTCCCCCTGGTCAAAAGGGCCATCTGAGAAAAGTGTAAAATCCAGAAAGGCAGGACAGGCCATGGAGAACTGGGAGCCTTGTTATGCTGATGGGCGGGATGTAAATTGCCAACAGACACTCGGGAGAAGTGTATGGTGTTTCCTGAAACATCTAAAAAACAAAGCAACAGAGCCTAGGGCACTTCCACTTATGGTCCTATAGCTTAGGGAAATTAAAATAAAAAAGACACAGCCACCCCAAAATTTGGGACGGCTCTGTTTACAAGAACCTCATTTACGGTAGAAGTTCAATATCGCATAAAGTGAAAAATGGATAAAGAAGTTGTGGTACTTACATACAATGCAATATCACTCAGCAATGAAATCTATGTCATCAGGCCCGTAGCAACATAATGAGTGGATTCAGGTACAATGATTCTAACTGAAATAAGTCACACAGAAAAAGAAACATCATAAGATATCACTAATACACGGAATATAAACTTGGCTACACAGAAACTGAATTCCAAAACAGAACAGGGTCTCAAATTTAGAAAACCAACTTATGCTTGCTTAAGGGGAAAGGTGAGTTGGGGTGCTGCATAAAACCAGACATTGAAATGAGCACAGATAAAGTTCCTTAAGCCAAATATGGAATAGACAAGAGCTACTCCTTGCTCAACGAAATGGACTCAACACCGCATATTAAACGCCTAAGAATGTACCTGACTAGTAAGTATCTTAAAACCTATGGATTGCTATGTCTCCAAAATAGAATCAAGCGTGTGTACAGGGCCATAAACGCAGCAGTGATAGGATTGGAGAGGTTCGGTGAGCAAATGAAGACCCTTTGAAGTCATATTGCATGGTACCCATTCCACGGGTTTCAACTACCCAGGTTTAAGGTATTCTTCCTTCAGCTAAAACATGCATGTGGAACCTAGAGTATGATCAACCATGTGATCGGGAGACCTGTTCAAATATGTCTCAGTTTTCGTACCCTGGTACTCGGGTGCAACATTCCAGACGCTTTACTAACACCCTCCCGACTTGGAGAGTCAGTCCCTTTAACCTCCTGTTTGGCCCAGTTTGCAATTTCTGCGGAAGATGAACAGGAATAGCGAGAACCAATGAGAGACTAGCTGGAGGTGTCTGGACGGGCAAATTTAACTCTCATTTCCCACCAGGAAGAGGAATTAACCAAAGGCTCAGCGTGCCGTGCCGGAACCAGATTAGGGCCTGAAGCCATCCTGCGGTGTTGCGGCCAGCTCAAAAGAAAGCGAGTTGAAGAAAGGAACTCTGGGGCACTGTAATTCACAAACCTGCAAAGTTATAAATGACAGCTATCGTCCAAAAATATACTGAAGTAAGGCTGCCAAGAGGACTTGAAAGTGGGGCAGAATTGCAGGAAACCGATTCCAGGAGGTAGACTGGAATTGCATTGAAAGCATAGGAAAAGAGGCAGAACGTCCACAATGATGCACTTGGCCAAAAAGGGCGTAGGCGTTTTTTCCTGAATATATTCAGGAAAAAACGCATACTCACTTTTTGGCCAACCAAGCAAGCTTGCAAAGGAAATCTGCACTACAATGAAGTCTCACTTCCCCTCTGTCAAAAGGGCCATCTGAAAAAAGTGTAAAATCCAGAAAGGCAGAACAGGCCATGGAGAACTGGGAGCCTTGTTATGCTGATGGGCGGGATGTAAATTGCCAACAGACACTCGGGAGAAGTGTATGGTGTTTCCTGAAACATCTAAAAAACAAAGCAACAGAGCCTAGGGCACTTCCACTTATGTTCGTATAGCTTAGGGAAATTAAAATCAAAAAGACACAGCCACCCCAAAGTTTGGGACGCCTCTGTTTACAAGAACCTCGTTTACCGTACAAGTTCAATATCACAGAAAGTGAAAAATGGATAAAGAACTTGTGGTACTTACGTACAATGCAGTATCACTCAGCAATGAAATCTATGTCATCAGGCCCGTAGCAGCATAATGAGTGGATTCAGGTACAATGATTCTAACTGAAATAAGTCACACAGAAAAAGAAACATCATAAGATATCACTAATACACGGAATGTAAACTTGGCTACACAGAAACTGAATTCCAAAACAGAACAGGGTCTCAAATTTAGAAAACCAACTTATGCTTGCTTAAGGGGAAAGGTGAGTTGGGGTGCTGCATAAAACCAGACATTGAAATGAGCACAGATAAAGTTCCTTAAGCCAAATATGGAATAGACAAGAGCTACTCCTTGCTCAACGAAATGGACTCAACACCGCATATTAAACGCCTAAGAATGTACCTGACTAGTAAGTATCTTAAAACCTATGGATTGCTATGTCTCCAAAAGAGAATCAAGCGTGTGTACAGGGCCATAAACGCAGCAGTGATAGGATTGGAGAGGTTCGGTGAGCAAATGAAGACCCTTTGAAGTCATATTGCATGGTACCCATTCCACGGGTTTCAACTACCCAGGTTTAAGGTATTCTTCCTTCAGCTAAAACATGCATGTGGAACCTAGAGTATGATCAACCATGTGATCGGGAGACCTGTTCAAATATGTCTCAGTTTTCGTACCCTGGTACTCGGGTGCAACATTCCAGACGCTTTACTAACACTCTCCCGACTTGGAGAGTCAGTCCCTTTAACCTCTTGTTTGGCCCAGTTTGCAATTTCTGCGGAAGATGAACAGGAATAGCGAGAACCAATGAGAGACTAGCTGGAGGTGTCTGGACGGGCAAATTTAACTCTCATTTCCCACCAGGAAGAGGAATTAACCAAAGGCTCAGCATGCCGTGCCAGAACCAGATTAGGGCCTGAAGCCATTCTGCGGTGTTGCGGCCAGTTCAAAAGAAAGCGAGTTGAAGAAAGGAGCTCAGGGGCACTGTAATTCACAAACCTGCAGAGTTATAAATGACAGCTATCGTCCAAAAATATACTGAAGTAAGGCTGCCAAGAGGACTTGAAAGCGGGGCAGAATTGCAGGAAACCGATTTCAGGAGGTAGACTGGAATTGCATTGAAAGCATAGGAAAAGAGGCGGAACGTCCACAATGATGCACTTGGCCAAAAAGGGCGTAGGCGTTTTTTCCTGAATATATTCAGGAAAAAACGCCTACGCCCTTTTTGGCCAACCAAGCAAGCTTGCAAAGGAAATCTGCACTACAATGAAGTCTCACTTCCCCCCGGTCAAAAGGGCCATCTGAAAAAAGTGTAAAATCCAGAAAGGCACGACAGGCCATGGAGAACTGGGAGCCTTGTTATGCTGATGGGCGGGATGTAAATTGCCAACAGACACTCGGGAGAAGTGTATGGTGTTTCCTGAAACATCTAAAAAACAAAGCAACAGAGCCTAGGGCACTTCCACTTATGGTTTTAGCTTTGGGAAATTAAAATCAAAAAGACACAGCCACCCCAAAGTTTGGGACACCTCTGTTTACAAGAACCTCATTTACCGTACAAGTTCAATATCACAGCAAGTGAAAAATGGATAAAGAACTTGTGGTCCTTACGTACAATGCAATATCACTCAGCAATGAAATCTATGTCATCAGGCCCGTAGCAGAATAATGAATGGATTCAGGTACGATGATTCTAACTGAAATAAGTCACACAGAAAAAGAAACATCATAAGATATCACTAATACACGGAATGTAAACTTGGCTACACAGGAACTGAATTACAGAACAGAACAGGGTCTCAAATTTAGAAAACCTACTTATGCTTGCTTAAGGGTAAAGGTGAGTTGGGGTGCTGCATAAAACCAGAGATTGAAATGAGCACAGATAAAGTTCCTTAAGCCAAATATGGAATAGACAAGAGCCACTCCTGGCTCAACGAAATGGACTGAACACCGCATATTAAACGCCTAAGAATGTACCTGACTAGTAAGTATCTTAAAACCTATGGATTGCTATTTCTCCGAAAGAGAATCAAGCATGTGTACAGGGGCATAAACGCAGCAGTGATAGGATTGGAGAGGTTCGGTGAGCAAATGAAGACCCTTTGAAGTCATATTGCATGGTACCCATTCCACGGGTTTCAACTACCCAGGTTTAAGGTATTCTTCCTTCAGCTAAATTATGCATGTGGAATCTAGAGTATGATCAACCATGTGATGGGGAGACGTGTTCAAATATGTCTCAGTTTTCGTACCCTGGTACTCGGGTGCAACATTCCAGATGCTTTACTAACACCCTCCCTACTTGGAGAGTCAGTCCCTTTAACCTCCTGTTTGGCCCAGTTTGCAATTTCTGCGGAAGATGAACAGGAATAGCGAGAACCAATGAGAGACTAGCTGGAGGTGTCTGGACAGGCAAATTTAACTCTCATTTCCCACGAGGAAGAGGAATTAACCAAAGGCTCAGCGTGCCGTGCCGGAACCAGATTATTGCCTGAAGCCATTGTGCGGTGTTGCGGCCAGGTCACAAGAAAGCGAGTTGAAGAAAGGAGCAGAGGGGCAATGTAATTCACAAACCTGCAGAGTTATAAATGACAGCTATCGTCCAAAAATATACTGAAGTAAGGCTGCCAAGAGGACTTGAAAGGGGGGCAGAATTGCAGGAAACCGATTTCAGGAGGTAGACTGGAATTGCATTGAAAGCATAGGAAAAGAGGCAGAACGTCCACAATGATACACTTAGCCAAAAATTGCGTATGCGTTTTTTCCTGAATATATTCCGGAAAAAACGCATACGCACTTTTTGGCCAACCAAGCAAGCTTGCAATCGAAATCTGCACTACAATGAAGTCTCACTTCCCCCCGGTCAAAAGGGCCATCTGAAAAAAGTGTAAAATCCAGAAAGGCAGGACAGGCCATGGAGAACTGGGAGCCTTGTTATGCTGATGGGCGGAATGTAAATTGCCAACAGACACTCAGGAGAAGTGTATGGTGTTTCCTGAAACATCTAAAACACAAAGCAACAGAGCCTAGGGCACTTCCACTTATGGTCCTATAGCTTAGGGAAATTAAAATCAAAAAGACACAGCCACCCCAAAGTTTGGGACGCCTCTGTTTACAAGAACCTCGTTTACAGTACAAGTTCAACATCGCAGAAAGTGAAAAATGGATAAAGAAGTTGTGGTATTTACTTACAAAGCAATATCACTCAGCAATGAAATCTATGTCATCAGGCCCTTAGCAGCACAATGAGTGGATTCAGGTATGATGATTCTAACTGAAATAAGTCACACAGAAAAAGAAACATCATAAGATATCAGTAATACACGGAATGTAAACTTGGCTACACAGGAACTGAATTACAGAACAGAACAGGGTCTCAAATTTAGAAAACCAACTTATGCTTGCTTAAGGGTAAAGGTGAGTTGGGGTGCTGCATAAAACCAGAGATTGAAATGAGCACAGATAAAGTTCCTTAAGCCAAATATGGAATAGACAAGAGCTACTCCTTGCTCAACGAAATGGACTCAACACCGCATATTAAACGCCTAAGAATATACCTGACTAGTAAGTATCTTAAAACCTATGGATTGCTATGTCTCCGAAAGAGAATCAAGCGTGTGTACAGGGGCATAAACGCAGCAGTGATAGGATTGGAGAGGTTCGGTGAGCAAATGAAGACCCTTTGAAGTCATATTGCATGGTACCCATTCCACGGGTTTCAACTACCCAGGTTTAAGGTATTTTTCCTTCAGCTAAAATATGCTTGTGGAACCTAGAGTATGATCAACCATTTGATCGGGAGACGTGTTCAAATATGTCTCAGTTTTCGTACCCTGGTACTCGGGTGCAACATTCCAGATGCTTTACTAACACCCTCCCGACTTGGAGAGTCAGTCCCTTTAACCTCCTGTTTGGCCCAGTTTGCAATTTCTGCGGAAGATGATCAGGAATAGCGAGAACCAATGAGAGACTAGCTGGAGGTGTCTGGACGGGCAAATTTAACTCTCATTTCCCACGAGGAAGAGGAATTAACCAACGGCTCAGCGTGCCGTGCCGGAACCAGATTAGGGCCTGAAGCCATCCTGCGGTGTTGCGGCCAGGTCACAAGAAAGCGAGTTGAAGAAAGGAGCAGAGGGGCACTGTAATTCACAAACCTGCAGAGTTATAAATGACAGCTATCGTCCAAAAATATACTGAAGTAAGGCTTCCAAGAGGACTTGAAAGCGGGGCAAAATTGCAGGAAACCGATTTCAGGAGGTAGACTGGAATTGCATTGAAAGCATAGGAAAAGAGGCAGAACGTCCACAATGATGCACTTGGCCAAAAAGGGCATAAAAGTTTTTTCCTGAATATATTCAGGAAAAAACGCATACGCCCTTTTTGGCCAACCAAGCAAGCTTGCAAAGGAAATCTGCACTACAATGAAGTCTCACTTCTCCCCGGTCAAAAGGGCCATCTGAAAAAAGTGTAAAATCCAGAAAGGCAGGACAGGCCATGGAGAACTGGGAGCCTTGTTATGCTGATGGGCGGGATGTAAATTGCCAACAGCCACTCGGGAGAAGTGTATGGTGTTTCCTGAAACATCTAAAAAACAAAGCAACTGAGCCTAGGGCACTTCCACTTATGGTTTTAGCTTAGGGAAACTAAAATCAAAAAGACACAGCCACCCCAAAGTTTGGGACGCCTCTGTTTACAAGAACCTCATTTACCATACAAGTTTAATATCACAGCAAGTGAAAAATGGATAAAGAACTTGTGGTACTTATGTACAATGCAGTACCACTCAGCAATGAAATCTATGTCATCAGGCCCGTAGCAGCATAATGAGTGGATTCAGGTGCAATGATTCTAACTGAAATAAGTCACACAGAAAAAGAAACATCATAAGATATCACTAATACACGGAATGTAAACTTGGCTACACAGGAACTGAATTCCAAAATAGAACAGGGTCTCAAATTTAGAAAACCAACTTATGCTTGCTTAAGGGTAAAGGTGAGTTGGGGTGCTGCATAAAACCAGAGATTGAAATGAGCACAGATAAAGTTCCTTAAGCCAAATATGGAATAGACAAGAGCTACTCCCTGCTCAATGAAATGGACTCAACACCCCATATTAAACGCCTAAGAATGTACCTGACTAGTAAGTATCTTAAAACCTATGGATTACTATGTCTCCAAAAGAGAATCAAACGTGTGTACAGGGGCATAAACGCAGCAGTGATAGGATTGGAGAGGTTTGGTGAGCAAATGAAGACCCTTTGAAGTCATATTGCATGGTACCCATTCCACGGGTCTCAACTCTCCAGGTTTAAGGTATTCTTCCTTCAGCTAAAACATGCATGTGGAACCCAGAGTATGATCAACTGTGTGAACGGGAGACGTGTTCAAATATGTCTCAGTTTTCGTACCCTGGTACTCGGGTGCAACATTCCAGACGCTTTACTAACACTCTCCCGACTTGGAGAGTCAGTCCCTTTAACCTCCTGTTTGGCCCAGTTTGCAATTTCTGCGGAAGATGAACAGGAATAGCGAGAACCAATGAGAGACTAGCTGGAGGTGTCTGGACGGGCAAATTTAACTCTCATTTCCCACCAGGAAGAGGAATTAACCAAAGGCTCAGCGTGCCGTGCCGGAACCAGATTAGGGCCTGAAGCCATCCTGCGGTGTTGCGGCCAGCTCACAAGAAAGCGAGTTGAAGAAAGGAGCTCAGGGGCACTGTAATTCACAAACCTGCAGAGTTATAAATGACAGCTATCGTCCAAAAATATACTGAAGTAAGGCTGCCAAGAGGACTTGAAAGCGGGGCAGAATTGCAGGAAACCGATTTCAGGAGGTAGACTGGAATTGCATTGAAAGCATAGGAAAAGAGGCAGAACGTCCACAATGTTGCACTTGGCCAAAAAGGGCGTATGCGTTTTTTCCTGAATATATTCAGGAAAAGACGCATACGCACTTTTTGGACAACCAAGCAAGCTTGCAAAGGAAATCTGCACTACAATGAAGTCTCACTTCCCCCCGGTCAAAAGGGCCATCTGAAAAAAGTGTAAAATCCAGAAAGGCAGGACAGGCCATGGAGAACTGGGAGCCTTGTTATGCTGATGGGCGGGATGTAAATTGCCAACAGCCACTCGGGAGAAGTGTATGGTGTTTCCTGAAACTTCTAAAAAACAAAGCAACAGAGCCTAGGGCACTTCCACTTATGGTCCTATAGCTTAGGGAAATTAAAATCAAAAAGACACAGCCACCCCAAAGTTTGGGACGCCTCTGTTTACAAGAACCTCGTTTACAGTACAAGTTCAACATCGCAGAAAGTGAAAAATGGATAAAGAAGTTGTGGTATTTACTTACAAAGCAATATCACTCAGCAATGAAATCTATGTCATCAGGCCCTTAGCAGCACAATGAGTGGATTCAGGTATGATGATTCTAACTGAAATAAGTCACACAGAAAAAGAAACATCATAAGATATCAGTAATACACGGAATGTAAACTTGGCTACACAGGAACTGAATTCCAAAATAGAACAGGGTCTCAAATTTAGAAAACCAACTTATGCTTGCTTAAGGGTAAAGGTGAGTTGGGGTGCTGCATAAAACCAGAGATTGAAATGAGCACAGATAAAGTTCCTTAAGCCAAATATGGAATAGACAAGAGCTACTCCTTGCTCAACGAAATGGACTCAACACCCCATATTAAACGCCTAAGAATGTACCTGACTAGTAAGTATCTTAAAACCTATGGATTGCTATGTCTCCAAAAGAGAATCAAGCGTGTGTACAGGGGCATAAACGCAGCAGTGATAGGATTGGAGAGGTTCGGTGAGCAAATGAAGACCCTTTGAAGACATATTGCATGGTACCCATTCCACGGGTTTCAACTACCCAGGTTTAAGGTATTCTTCCTTCAGCTAAAACATGCATGTGGAACCTAGAGTATGATCAACCATGTGATCGGGAGACCTGTTCAAATATGTCTCAGTTTTCGTACCCTGGTACTCGGGTGCAACATTCCAGACGCTTTACTAACACCCTCCCGACTTGGAGAGTCAGTCCCTTTAACCTCCTGTTTGGCCCAGTTTGCAATTTCTGCGGAAGATGAACAGGAATAGCGAGAACCAATGAGAGACTAGCTGGAGGTGTCTGGACGGGCAAATTTAACTCTCATTTCCCACCAGGAAGAGGAATTAACCAAAGGCTCAGCGTGCCGTGCCGGAACCAGATTAGGGCCTGAAGCCATCCTGCGGTGTTGCGGCCAGCTCAAAAGAAAGCGAGTTGAAGAAAGGAACTCTGGGGCACTGTAATTCACAAACCTGCAAAGTTATAAATGACAGCTATCGTCCAAAAATATACTGAAGTAAGGCTGCCAAGAGGACTTGAAAGTGGGGCAGAATTGCAGGAAACCGATTCCAGGAGGTAGACTGGAATTGCATTGAAAGCATAGGAAAAGAGGCAGAACGTCCACAATGATGCACTTGGCCAAAAAGGGCGTAGGCGTTTTTTCCTGAATATATTCAGGAAAAAACGCATACTCACTTTTTGGCCAACCAAGCAAGCTTGCAAAGGAAATCTGCACTACAATGAAGTCTCACTTCCCCTCTGTCAAAAGGGCCATCTGAAAAAAGTGTAAAATCCAGAAAGGCAGAACAGGCCATGGAGAACTGGGAGCCTTGTTATGCTGATGGGCGGGATGTAAATTGCCAACAGACACTCGGGAGAAGTGTATGGTGTTTCCTGAAACTTCTAAAAAACAAAGCAACAGAGCCTAGGGCACTTCCACTTATGTTCGTATAGCTTAGGGAAATTAAAATCAAAAAGACACAGCCACCCCAAAGTTTGGGACGCCTCTGTTTACAAGAACCTCGTTTACAGTACAAGGTCAACATCGCAGAAAGTGAAAAATGGATAAAGAAGTTGTGGTATTTACTTACAAAGCAATATCACTCAGCAATGAAATCTATGTCATCAGGCCCTTAGCAGCACAATGAGTGGATTCAGGTATGATGATTCTAACTGAAATAATTCACACCGAAAAAGAAACATCATAAGTTATCAGTAATACACGGAATGTAAACTTGGCTACACAGGAACTGAATTACAGAACAGAACAGGGTCTCAAATTTAGAAAACCAACTTATGCTTGCTTAAGGGTAAAGGTGAGTTGGGGTGCTGCATAAAACCAGAGATTGAAATGAGCACAGATAAAGTTCCTTAAGCCAAATATGGAATAGACAAGAGCTACTCCTTGCTCAACGAAATGGACTCAACACCGCATATTAAACGCCTAAGAATGTACCTGACTAGTAAGTATCTTAAAACCTATGGATTGCTATGTCTCCAAAAGAGAATGAGGCGTGTGTACAGGGGCATAAACGCAGCAGTGATAGGATTGGAGAGGTTCGGTGAGCAAATGAAGACCCTTTGAAGTCATATTGCATGGTACCCATTCCACGGGTTTCAACTACCCAGGTTTAAGGTATTCTTCCTTCAGCTAAAACATGCATGTGGAACCCAGAGTATGATCAACCGTGTGAACAGGAGACGTGTTCAAATATGTCTCAGTATTCCTCCCCTGGTACTCGGGTGCAACATTCCAGACGCTTTACTAACACTCTCCCCACTTGGAGAGTCAGCGCCTTTAACCTCCTCTTTGGCCCAGTTTGCAATTTCTGCGGAAGATGAACAGGAATAGGGAGAACCAATGAGAGACTAGCTGGAGGTGTCTGGACGGGCAAATTTAACTCTCATTTTCCACCAGGAGGAGGAAATAACCAAAGGCTCAGCGTGCCGTGCCGGAACCAGATTAGGGCCTGAAACCATCCTGCGGTGCTGCGGCCAGCTCAAAAGAAAGCAAGTTGAAGAAAGGAGCTCAGGGGCACTGTAATTCACAAACCTGCAGAGTTATAAATGACAGCTATCGTCCAAAAATATACTGAAGTAAGGCTGACAAGAGGACTTGAAATCGGGGCAGAATTGCAGGAAAGCGATTTCAGGAGGTAGACTGGAATTGCATTGAAAGCATAGGAAAAGAGGCAGAACGTCCACCATGATGCACTTGGCCAAAAAGGGCGTATGCGTTTTTTCCTGAATATATTCAGGAAAAAACGCATACGCCCTTTTTGGCCAACCAAGCAAACTTGCAAAGGAAATCTGCACTACAATGAAGTCTCACTTCCCCCCGGTCAAAAGGGCCATCTGAAAAAAGTGTAAAATCCAGAAAGGCAGGACAGGCCATGGAGAACTGGGAGCCTTGTTATGCTGATGGGCGGGATGTAAATTGCCAACAGACACTCAGGAGAAGTGTATGGTGTTTCCTGAAACATCTAAAAAACAAAACAACAGAGCCTAGGGCACTTCCACTTATGGTCCTATAGCTTAGGGAAATTAAAATCAAAAAGACACAGCCACCCCAAAGTTTGGGACGCCTCTGTTTACAAGAACCTCGTTTACCGTACAAGTTCAATATCACAGAAAGTGAAAAATGGATAAAGAACTTGTGGTACTTACGTACAATGCAGTATCACTCAGCAATGAAATCTATGTCATCAGGCCCGTAGCAGCATAATGAGTGGATTCAGGTACAATGATTCTAACTGAAATAAGTCACACAGAAAAAGAAACATCATAAGATATCACTAATACACGGAATGTAAACTTGGCTACACAGAAACTGAATTCCAAAACAGAACAGGGTCTCAAATTTAGAAAACCAACTTATGCTTGCTTAAGGGGAAAGGTGAGTTGGGGTGCTGCATAAAACCAGACATTGAAATGAGCACAGATAAAGTTCCTTAAGCCAAATATGGAATAGACAAGAGCTACTCCTTGCTCAACGAAATGGACTCAACACCGCATATTAAACGCCTAAGAATGTACCTGACTAGTAAGTATCTTAAAACCTATGGATTGCTATGTCTCCAAAAGAGAATCAAGCGTGTGTACAGGGCCATAAACGAAGCAGTGATAGGATTGGAGAGGTTCGGTGAGCAAATGAAGACCCTTTGAAGTCATATTGCATGGTACCCATTCCACGGGTTTCAACTACCCAGGTTTAAGGTATTCTTCCTTCAGCTAAAACATGCATGTGGAACCTAGAGTATGATCAACCATGTGACCGGGAGACCTGTTCAAATATGTCTCAGTTTTCGTACCCTGGTACTCGGGTGCAACATTCCAGACGCTTTACTAACACTCTCCCGACTTGGAGAGTCAGTCCCTTTAACCTCCTGTTTGGCCCAGTTTGCAATTTCTGCGGAAGATGAACAGGAATAGCGAGAACCAATGAGAGACTAGCTGGAGGTGTCTGGACGGGCAAATTTAACTCTCATTTCCCACCAGGAAGAGGAATTAACCAAAGGCTCAGCGTGCCGTGCCGGAACCAGATTAGGGCCTGAAGCCATCCTGCGGTGTTGCGGCCAGCTCAAAAGAAAGCGAGTTGAAGAAAGGAACTCTGGGGCACTGTAATTCACAAACCTGCAAAGTTATAAATGACAGCTATCGTCCAAAAATATACTGAAGTAAGGCTGCCAAGAGGACTTGAAAGTGGGGCAGAATTGCAGGAAACCGATTCCAGGAGGTAGACTGGAATTGCATTGAAAGCATAGGAAAAGAGGCAGAACGTCCACAATGATGCACTTGGCCAAAAAGGGCGTAGGCGTTTTTTCCTGAATATATTCAGGAAAAAACGCATACTCACTTTTTGGCCAACCAAGCAAGCTTGCAAAGGAAATCTGCACTACAATGAAGTCTCACTTCCCCTCTGTCAAAAGGGCCATCTGAAAAAAGTGTAAAATCCAGAAAGGCAGAACAGGCCATGGAGAACTGGGAGCCTTGTTATGCTGATGGGCGGGATGTAAATTGCCAACAGACACTCGGGAGAAGTGTATGGTGTTTCCTGAAACATCTAAAAAACAAAGCAACAGAGCCTAGGGCACTTCCACTTATGTTCGTATAGCTTAGGGAAATTAAAATCAAAAAGACACAGCCACCCCAAAGTTTGGGACGCCTCTGTTTACAAGAACCTCGTTTACAGTACAAGGTCAACATCGCAGAAAGTGAAAAATGGATAAAGAAGTTGTGGTATTTACTTACAAAGCAATAGCACTCAGCAATGAAATCTATGTCATCAGGCCCTTAGCAGCACAATGAGTGGATTCAGGTATGATGATTCTAACTGAAATAAGTCACACAGAAAAAGAAACATCATAAGATATCAGTAATACACGGAATGTAAACATGGCTACACAGGAACTGAATTACAGAACAGAACAGGGTCTTAAATTTAGAAAAACAACTTATGCTTGCTTAAGGTTAAAGGTGAGTTGAGGTGCTGCATAAAACCAGAGATTGAAATGAGCACAGATAAATTTCCTTAAGCCAAATATGGAATAGACAAGAGCTACTCCTTGCTCAACGAAATGGACTCAACACCGCATATTAAACGCCTAAGAATGTACCTGACTAGTAAGTATCTAAAAACCTATGGATTGCTATGTCTCCGAAAGAGAATCAAGCATGTGTACAGGGGCATAAACGCAGCAGTGATAGGATTGGAGAGGTTCGGTGAGCAAACGAAGACCATTTGAAGTCATATTGCATGGTACCCATTACACGGGTTTCAACTCTCCAGGTTTAAGGTATTCTTCCTTCAGCTAAAACATGCATGTGGAACCTAGAGTATGATCAACCATGTGATCGGGAAACGTGTTCAAATATGTCTCAGTTTTCGTACCCTGGTACTCGGGTGCAACATTCCAGACGCTTTACTAACACTCTCCCGACTTGGAGAGTCAGTCCCTTTAACCTCTTGTTTGGCCCAGTTTGCAATTTCTGCGGAAGATGAACAGGAATAGCGAGAACCAATGAGAGACTAGCTGGAGGTGTCTGGACGGGCAAATTTAACTCTCATTTCCCACCAGGAAGAGGAATTAACCAAAGGCTCAGCATGCCGTGCCAGAACCAGATTAGGGCCTGAAGCCATTCTGCGGTGTTGCGGCCAGTTCAAAAGAAAGCGAGTTGAAGAAAGGAGCTCAGGGGCACTGTAATTCACAAACCTGCAGAGTTATAAATGACAGCTATCGTCCAAAAATATACTGAAGTAAGGCTGCCAAGAGGACTTGAAAGCGGGGCAGAATTGCAGGAAACCGATTTCAGGAGGTAGACTGGAATTGCATTGAAAGCATAGGAAAAGAGGCGGAACGTCCACAATGATGCACTTGGCCAAAAAGGGCGTAGGCGTTTTTTCCTGAATATATTCAGGAAAAAACGCATACGCCCTTTTTGGCCAACCAAGCAAGCTTGCAAAGGAAATCTGCACTACAATGAAGTCTCACTTCCCCCCGGTCAAAAGGGCCATCTGAAAAAAGTGTAAAATCCAGAAAGGCAGGACAGGCCATGGAGAACTGGGAGCCTTGTTATGCTGATGGGCGGGATGTAAATTGCCAACAGACACTCGGGAGAAGTGTATGGTGTTTCCTGAAACATCTAAAAAACAAAGCAACAGAGCCTAGGGCACTTCCACTTATGGTTTTAGCTTTGGGAAATTAAAATCAAAAAGACACAGCCACCCCAAAGTTTGGGACACCTCTGTTTACAAGAACCTCATTTACCGTACAAGTTCAATATCACAGCAAGTGAAAAATGGATAAAGAACTTGTGGTACTTACGTACAATGCAATATCACTCAGCAATGAAATCTATGTCATCAGGCCCGTAGCAGAATAATGAATGGATTCAGGTACGATGATTCTAACTGAAATAAGTCACACAGAAAAAGAAACATCATAAGATATCACTAATACACGGAATGTAAACTTGGCTACACAGGAACTGAATTACAGAACAGAACAGGGTCTCAAATTTAGAAAACCTACTTATGCTTGCTTAAGGGTAAAGGTGAGTTGGGGTGCTGCATAAAACCAGAGATTGAAATGAGCACAGATAAAGTTCCTTAAGCCAAATATGGAATAGACAAGAGCCACTCCTTGCTCAACGAAATGGACTGAACACCGCATATTAAACGCCTAAGAATGTACCTGACTAGTAAGTATCTTAAAACCTATGGATTGCTATTTCTCCGAAAGAGAATCAAGCATGTGTACAGGGGCATAAACGCAGCAGTGATAGGATTGGAGAGGTTCGGTGAGCAAATGAAGACCCTTTGAAGTCATATTGCATGGTACCCATTCCACGGGTTTCAACTACCCAGGTTTAAGGTATTCTTCCTTCAGCTAAAACATGCATGTGGAACCTAGAGTATGAACAACCATGTGATCGGGAGACGTGTTCAAATATGTCTCAGTTTTCGTACCCTGGTACTCGGGTGCAACATTCCAGATGCTTTACTAACACCCTCCCTACTTGGAGAGTCAGTCCCTTTAACCTCCTGTTTGGCCCAGTTTGCAATTTCTGCGGAAGATGAACAGGAATAGCGAGAACCAATGAGAGACTAGCTGGAGGTGTCTGGACGGGCAAATTTAACTCTCATTTCCCACGAGGAAGAGGAATTAACCAAAGGCTCAGCGTGCCGTGCCGGAACCAGATTATTGCCTGAAGCCATTGTGCGGTGTTGCGGCCAGGTCACAAGAAAGCGAGTTGAAGAAAGGAGCAGAGGGGCAATGTAATTCACAAACCTGCAGAGTTATAAATGACAGCTATCGTCCAAAAATATACTGAAGTAAGGCTGCCAAGAGGACTTGAAAGGGGGGCAGAATTGCAGGAAACCGATTTCAGGAGGTAGACTGGAATTGCATTGAAAGCATAGGAAAAGAGGCAGAACGTCCACAATGATACACTTAGCCAAAAATTGCGTATGCGTTTTTTCCTGAATATATTCCGGAAAAAACGCATACGCACTTTTTGGCCAACCAAGCAAGCTTGCAATCGAAATCTGCACTACAATGAAGTCTCACTTCCCCCCGGTCAAAAGGGCCATCTGAAAAAAGTGTAAAATCCAGAAAGGCAGGACAGGCCATGGAGAACTGGGAGCCTTGTTATGCTGATGGGCGGGATGTAAATTGCCAACAGACACTCGGGAGAAGTGTATGGTGTTTCCTGAAACATCTAAAACACAAAGCAACAGAGCCTAGGGCACTTCCACTTATGGTCCTATAGCTTAGGGAAATTAAAATCAAAAAGACACAGCCACCCCAAAGTTTGGGACGCCTCTGTTTACAAGAACCTCGTTTACAGTACAAGTTCAACATCGCAGAAAGTGAAAAATGGATAAAGAAGTTGTGGTATTTACTTACAAAGCAATATCACTCAGCAATGAAATCTATGTCATCAGGCCCTTAGCAGCACAATGAGTGGATTCAGGTATGATGATTCTAACTGAAATAAGTCACACAGAAAAAGAAACATCATAAGATATCAGTAATACACGGAATGTAAACTTGGCTACACAGGAACTGAATTACAGAACAGAACAGGGTCTCAAATTTAGAAAACCAACTTATGCTTGCTTAAGGGTAAAGGTGAGTTGGGGTGCTGCATAAAACCAGAGATTGAAATGAGCACAGATAAAGTTCCTTAAGCCAAATATGGAATAGACAAGAGCTACTCCTTGCTCAACGAAATGGACTCAACACCGCATATTAAACGCCTAAGAATGTACCTGACTAGTAAGTATCTTAAAACCTATGGATTGCTATGTCTCCGAAAGAGAATCAAGCGTGTGTACAGGGGCATAAACGCAGCAGTGATAGGATTGGAGAGGTTCGGTGAGCAAATGAAGACCCTTTGAAGTCATATTGCATGGTACCCATTCCACGGGTTTCAACTACCCAGGTTTAAGGTATTTTTCCTTCAGCTAAAATATGCTTGTGGAACCTAGAGTATGATCAACCATTTGATCGGGAGACGTGTTCAAATATGTCTCAGTTTTCGTACCCTGGTACTCGGGTGCAACATTCCAGATGCTTTACTAACACCCTCCCGACTTGGAGAGTCAGTCCCTTTAACCTCCTGTTTGGCCCAGTTTGCAATTTCTGCGGAAGATGATCAGGAATAGCGAGAACCAATGAGAGACTAGCTGGAGGTGTCTGGACGGGCAAATTTAACTCTCATTTCCCACGAGGAAGAGGAATTAACCAACGGCTCAGCGTGCCGTGCCGGAACCAGATTAGGGCCTGAAGCCATCCTGCGGTGTTGCGGCCAGGTCACAAGAAAGCGAGTTGAAGAAAGGAGCAGAGGGGCACTGTAATTCACAAACCTGCAGAGTTATAAATGACAGCTATCGTCCAAAAATATACTGAAGTAAGGCTGCCAAGAGGACTTGAAAGCGGGGCAAAATTGCAGGAAACCGATTTCAGGAGGTAGACTGGAATTGCATTGAAAGCATAGGAAAAGAGGCAGAACGTCCACAATGATGCACTTGGCCAAAAAGGGCATAAAAGTTTTTTCCTGAATATATTCAGGAAAAAACGCATACGCCCTTTTTGGCCAACCAAGCAAGCTTGCAAAGGAAATCTGCACTACAATGAAGTCTCACTTCCCCCCGGTCAAAAGGGCCATCTGAAAAAAGTGTAAAATCCAGAAAGGCAGGACAGGCCATGGAGAACTGGGAGCCTTGTTATGCTGATGGGCGGGATGTAAATTGCCAACAGCCACTCGGGAGAAGTGTATGGTGTTTCCTGAAACATCTAAAAAACAAAGCAACTGAGCCTAGGGCACTTCCACTTATGGTTTTAGCTTAGGGAAACTAAAATCAAAAAGACACAGCCACCCCAAAGTTTGGGACGCCTCTGTTTACAAGAACCTCATTTACCATACAAGTTTAATATCACAGCAAGTGAAAAATGGATAAAGAACTTGTGGTACTTATGTACAATGCAGTACCACTCAGCAATGAAATCTATGTCATCAGGCCCGTAGCAGCATAATGAGTGGATTCAGGTGCAATGATTCTAACTGAAATAAGTCACACAGAAAAAGAAACATCATAAGATATCACTAATACACGGAATGTAAACTTGGCTACACAGGAACTGAATTCCAAAATAGAACAGGGTCTCAAATTTAGAAAACCAACTTATGCTTGCTTAAGGGTAAAGGTGAGTTGGGGTGCTGCATAAAACCAGAGATTGAAATGAGCACAGATAAAGTTCCTTAAGCCAAATATGGAATAGACAAGAGCTACTCCCTGCTCAATGAAATGGACTCAACACCCCATATTAAACGCCTAAGAATGTACCTGACTAGTAAGTATCTTAAAACCTATGGATTACTATGTCTCCAAAAGAGAATCAAACGTGTGTACAGGGGCATAAACGCAGCAGTGATAGGATTGGAGAGGTTTGGTGAGCAAATGAAGACCCTTTGAAGTCATATTGCATGGTACCCATTCCACGGGTCTCAACTCTCCAGGTTTAAGGTATTCTTCCTTCAGCTAAAACATGCATGTGGAACCCAGAGTATGATCAACTGTGTGAACGGGAGACGTGTTCAAATATGTCTCAGTTTTCGTACCCTGGTACTCGGGTGCAACATTCCAGACGCTTTACTAACACTCTCCCGACTTGGAGAGTCAGTCCCTTTAACCTCCTGTTTGGCCCAGTTTGCAATTTCTGCGGAAGATGAACAGGAATAGCGAGAACCAATGAGAGACTAGCTGGAGGTGTCTGGACGGGCAAATTTAACTCTCATTTCCCACCAGGAAGAGGAATTAACCAAAGGCTCAGCGTGCCGTGCCGGAACCAGATTAGGGCCTGAAGCCATCCTGCGGTGTTGCGGCCAGCTCACAAGAAAGCGAGTTGAAGAAAGGAGCTCAGGGGCACTGTAATTCACAAACCTGCAGAGTTATAAATGACAGCTATCGTCCAAAAATATACTGAAGTAAGGCTGCCAAGAGGACTTGAAAGCGGGGCAGAATTGCAGGAAACCGATTTCAGGAGGTAGACTGGAATTGCATTGAAAGCATAGGAAAAGAGGCAGAACGTCCACAATGATGCACTTGGCCAAAAAGGGCGTATGCGTTTTTTCCTGAATATATTCAGGAAAAAACGCATACGCCCTTTTTGGCCAACCAAGCAAACTTGCAAAGGAAATCTGCACTATAATGAAGTCTCACTTCCCCCAGGTCAAAAGGGCCATCTGAAAAAAGTGTAAAATCCAGAAAGGCAGGACAGGCCATGGAGAACTGGGAGCCTTGTTATGCTGATGGGCGGGATGTAAATTCCTAACAGACACTCGGGAGAAGTGTATGGTGTTTCCTGAAACATCTAAAACACAAAGCAACAGAGCCTAGGGCACTTCCACTTATGGTCCTATAGCTTAGGGAAATTAAAATCAAAAAGACACAGCCACCCCAAAGTTTGGGACGCCTCTGTTTACAAGAACCTCGTTTACAGTACAAGTACAACATCGCAGAAAGTGAAAAATGGATAAAGAAGTTGTGGTATTTATTTACAAAGCAATATCACTCAGCAATGAAATCTATGTCATCAGGCCCTTAGCAGCACAATGAGTGGATTCAGGTATGATGATTCTAACTGAAATAAGTCACACAGAAAAAGAAACACCATAAGATATCACTAATACACGGAATGTAAACTTGGCTACACAGGAACTGAATTACAGAACAGAACAGGGTCTCAAATTTAGAAAAGCAACTTATGCTTGCTTAAGGGTAAAGGTGAGTTAAGGTGCTGCATAAAACCAGAGATTGAAATGAGCACAGATAAAGTTCCTTAAGCCAAATATGGAATAGACAAGAGCTACTCCTTGCTCAACGAAATGGACTCAACACCGCATATTAAACACCTAAGAATGTACCTGACTAGTAAGTATCTTAAAACCTATGGATTGCTATGTCTCTGAAAGAGAATCAAGCATGTGTAGAGGGGCATAAACGGAGCAGTGATAGGATTGGAGAGGTTCGGTGAGCAAATGAAGACCCTTTGAAGTCATATTGCATGGTACCCATTCCACGGGTTTCAACTACCCAGGTTTAAGGTATTCTTCCTTCAGCTAAAACATGCATGTGGAACCTAGAGTATGATCAACCATGTGATCGGGAGACCTGTTCAAATATGTCTCAGTTTTCGTACCCTGGTACTCGTGTGCAACATTCCAGACGCTTTACTAACACTCTCCCGACTTGGAGAGTCAGTCCCTTTAACCTCCTGTTTGGCCCAGTTTGCAATTTCTGCAGAAGATGAACAGGAATAGCGAGAACCAATGAGAGACTAGCTGGAGGTGTCTGGACGGGCAAATTTAACTCTCATTTCCCACCAGGAAGAGGAATTAACCAAAGGCTCAGCGTGCCGTGCCGGAACCAGATTAGGGCCTGAAGCCATCCTGTGATGTTGCGGCCAGATCAAAAGAAAGCGAGTTGAAGAAAGGAGCTCAGGGGCACTGTAACTCACATACCTGCAGAGTTATAAATGACAGCTATCGTCCAAAAATATACTGAAGTAAGGCTGCCAAGAGGACTTGAAAGCGGGGCAGAATTGCAGGAAACCGATTTCAGGAGGTAGACTGGAATTGCATTGAAAGCATAGGAAAAGAGGCAGAACGTCCACAATGATGCACTTGGCCAAAAAGGTCGTATGCGTTTTTTCCTGAATATATTCAGGAAAAAACGCATACGCCCTTTTTGGCCAACCAAGCAAACTTGCAAAGGAAATCTTCACTACAATGAAGTCTCACTTCTGCCCGGTCAAAAGGGCCATCTGAAAAAAGTGTAAAATCCAGAAAGGCAGGACAGGCCATGGAGAACTGGGAGCCTTGTTATGCTGATGGGCGGGATGTAAATTGCCAACAGACACTCGGGAGAAGTGTATGGTGTTTCCTGAAACATCTAAAAAACAAAGCAACAGAGCCTAGGGCACTTCCACTTATGGTCCTATAGCTTAGGGAAATTAAAATCAAAAAGACACAGCCACCCCAAAGTTTGGGACGGCTCTGTTTACAAGAACCTCGTTTACCATACAAGTTCAATATCACAGAAAGTGAAAAATGGATAAAGAACTTGTGGTACTTACGTACAATGCAGTATCACTCAGCAATGAAATCTATGTCATCAGGCCCGTAGCAGCATAATGAGTGGATTCAGGTATGATGATTCTAACTGAAACAAGTCACACAGAAAAAGAAACATCATAAGATATCAGTAATACACGGAATGTAAACTTGGCTACACAGGAACTGAATTACAGAACAGAACAGGGTCTCAAATTTAGGAAACCAACTTATTCTTGCTTAAGGGTAAAGGTGAGTTGGGGTGCTGCATAAAACCAGAGATTGAAATGAGCACAGATAATGTTCCTTAAGCCAAATATGGAATAGACAAGAGCTACTCCTTGCTCAAGAAAACGGACTCAACACCCCATATTAAACACCTAAAAATGTACCTGACTAGTAAGTATCTTAAAACCTATGGATTGCTATGTCTCCGAAAGAGATTCAAGCGTGTGTACAGGGGCATCAACGCAGAAGTGATAGGATTGGAGAGGTTCGGTGAGCAAATGAAGAACCTTTGAAGTCATATTGCATGGTACCCATTACACGGGTCTCAACTCTCCAGGTTTAAGGTATTCTTCCTTCAGCTAAAACATGCATGTGGAACCCAGAGTATGATCAACCGTGTGAACGGGAGACGTATTCAAATATTTCTCAGTTTTCGTACCCTGGTACTCGGGTGCAACATTCCAGACGCTTTACTAACACTCTCCTGACTTGGAGAGTCAGTCCCTTTAACCTCCTGTTTGGCCCAGTTTGCAATTTCTGCGGAAGATGAACAGGAATAGCGAGAACCAATGAGAGACTAGCTGGAGGTGTCTGGACGGGCAAATTTAACTCTCATTTCCCACCAGGAAAAGGAATTAACCAAAGGTTCAGCGTGCCGTGCCGGAACCAGATTAGGGCCTGAAGCCATCCTGCGGTGTTGCGGCCAGCTCACAAGAAAGCGAGTTGAAGAAAGGAGCTCAGGGGCACTGTAATTCACAAACCTGCAGAGTTATAAATGACAGCTATCGTCCAAAAATATACTGAAGTAAGGCTGCCAAGAGGACTTGAAAGCAGGGCAGAATTGCAGGAAACCGATTTCAGGAGGTAGACTGGAATTGCATTGAAAGCATAGGAAAAGAGGCAGAACGTCCACAATGATGCACTTGGCCAAAAAGGGCGTATGCGTTTTTTCCTGAATACATTCAGGAAAAAACGCATACGCCCTTTTTGGCCAACCAAGCAAACTTGCAAAGGAAATCTGCACTACAATGAAGTCTCACTTCCCCCCGGTCAAAAGGGCCATCTGAAAAAAGTGTAAAATCCAGAAAGGCAGGACAGGCCATGGAGAACTGGGAGCCTTGTTATGCTGATGGGCGGGATGTAAATTGCCAACAGACACTCTGGAGAAGTGTATGGTGTTTGCTGAAACATCTAAAAAACAAAGCAACAGAGCCTAGGGCACTTCCACTTATGGTCCTATAGCTTAGGGAAATTAAAATCAAAAAGACACAGCCACCCCAAAGTTTGGGACGCCTCTGTTTACAAGAACCTCGTTTACCGTACAAGTTCAATATCGCAGAAAGTGAAAAATGGATACAGAACTTGTGGTACTTACGTACAATGCAGTATCACTCAGCAATGAAATCTATGTCATCAGGCCCGTAGCAGCATAATGAGTGGATTCAGGTACGATGATTCTAACTGAAATAAGTCACACAGAAAAAGAAACATCATAAGATATCACTAACACACAGGATGTAAACTTGGCTACACAAGAACTGAATTACAGAACAGAACAGGGTCTCAAATTGAGAAAACCAACTTATGCTTGCTTAAGGGGAAAGTTGAGTTGGGGTGCTGCATAAAACCACAGATTGAAATGAGCACAGATAAAGTTCCTTAAGCCAAATATGGAATAGACAAGAGCTACTCCTTGCTCAACGAAACGGACTCAACACCCCATATTAAACGCCTAAGAATGTACCTGACTAGTAAGTATCTTAAAACCTATGGATTGCTGTGTCTCCAAAAGTGAATGAAGCGTGTGCACAGGGGCATAAACGCACCAGTGATAGGATTGGAGAGGTTCGGTGAGCAAATGAAGACCCTTTGAAGACATATTTCATGGTACCCATTCCACGGGTCTCAACTCTCCAGGTTTAAGGTATTCTTCCTTCAGCTAAAACATGCATGTGGAACCCAGAGTATGATCAACCGTGTGATCGAGAGACGTGTTCATATATGTCTCAGGTTCGGTCCCCTGGTACTCGGGTGCAACATTCCAGACGCTTTACTAACACTCTCCCGACTTGGAGAGTCAGCGCCTTTAACCTCCTGTTTGGCCCAGTTTGCAATTTCTGCGGAAGATGAACAGGAATAGCGAGAACCAATGAGAGACTAGCTGGAGGTGTCTGGACGGGCAAATTTAACTCTCATTTCCCACGAGGAAGAGGAATTAACCAAAGGCTCAGCGTGCCGTGCCGGAACCAGATTAGGGCCTGAAGCAATCCTGCGGTGTTGCGGCCAGCTCAAAAGAAAGTGAGTTGAAGGAAGGAGCTCAGGGGCACTGTAATTCACAAACCTGCAGAGTTATAAATGACAGCTATCGTCCAAAAATATACTGAAGTAAGGCTGCCAAGAGGACTTGAAAGCGGGGCAGAATTGCAGGAAACCGATTTCAGGAGGTAGACTGGAATTGCATTGAAAGCATAGGAAAAGAGGCAGAACGTCCACAATGATGCACTTGGCCAAAAAGGGCGTATGCATTTTTTCCTGAATATATTCAGGAAAAAACGCATACGCCCTTTTTGGCCAACCAAGCAAGCTTGCAAAGGAAATGTGCACTACAATGAAGTCTCACTTCCCCCCGGTCAAAAGGGCCATCTGAAAAATGTGTAAAATCCAGAAAGGCAGGACAGGCCATGGAGAACTGGGAGCCTTGTTATGCTGATGGGCGGGATGTAAATTGCCAACAGACACTCTGGAGAAGTGTATGGTGTTTGCTGAAACATCTAAAAAACAAAGCAACAGAGCCTAGGGCACTTCCACTTATGGTCCTATAGCTTAGGGAAATTAAAATCAAAAAGACACAGCCACCCCAAAGTTTGGGACGCCTCTGTTTACAAGAACCTCGTTTACCGTACAAGTTCAATATCGCAGAAAGTGAAAAATGGATACAGAACTTGTGGTACTTACGTACAATGCAGTATCACTCAGCAATGAAATCTATGTCATCAGGCCCGTAGCAGCATAATGAGTGGATTCAGGTACGATGATTCTAACTAAAATAAGTCACAAAGAAAAAGAAACATCATAAGATATCACTAACACACAGGATGTAAACTTGGCTACACAAGAACTGAATTACAGAACAGAACAGGGTCTCAAATTGAGAAAACCAACTTATGCTTGCTTAAGGGGAAAGTTGAGTTGGGGTGCTGCATAAAACCAGAGATTGAAATGAGCACAGATAAAGTTCCTTAAGCAAAATATGGAATAGACAAGAGCTACTCCTTGCTCAACGAAATGGACTCAACACCCCATATTAAACGCCTAAGAATGTACCTGACTAGTAAGTATCTTAAAACCTATGGATTGCTATGTCTCCAAAAGTGAATGAAGCGTGTGTACAGGGGCATAAACGCAGCAGTGATAGGATTGGAGAGGTTCGGTGAGCAAATGAAGACCCTTTGAAGACATATTGCATGGTACCCATTCCACGGGTCTCAACTCTCCAGGTTTAAGGTATTCTTCCTTCAGCTAAAACATGCATGTGGAACCCAGAGTATGATCAACCGTGTGATCGAGAGACGTGTTCATATATGTCTCAGGTTCGGTCCCCTGGTACTCGGGTGCAACATTCCAGACGCTTTACTAACACTCTCCCCACTTGGAGAGTCAGCGCCTTTAACCTCCTGTTTGGCCCAGTTTGCAATTTCTGCGGAAGATGAACAGGAATAGCGAGAACCAATGAGAGACTAGCTGGAGGTGTCTGGACGGGCAAATTTAACTCTCATTTCCCACCAGGAAGAGGAATTAACCAAAGGCTCAGCGTGCCGTGCCGGAACCAGATTAGGGCCTGAAGCAATCCTGCGGTGTTGCGGCCAGCTCAAAAGAAAGTGAGTTGAAGGAAGGAGCTCAGGGGCACTGTAATTCACAAACCTGCAGAGTTATAAATGACAGCTATCGTCCAAAAATATACTGAAGTAAGGCTGCCAAGAGGACTTGAAAGCGGGGCAGAATTGCAGGAAACCGATTTCAGGAGGTAGACTGGAATTGCATTGAAAGCATAGGAAAAGAGGCAGAACGTCCACAATGATGCACTTGGCCAAAAAGGGCGTATGCATTTTTTCCTGAATATATTCAGGAAAAAACGCATACGCCCTTTTTGGCCAACCAAGCAAGCTTGCAAAGGAAATGTGCACTACAATGAAGTCTCACTTCCCCCCGGTCAAAAGGGCCATCTGAAAAAAGTGTAAAATCCAGAAAGGCAGGACAGGCCATGGAGAACTGGGAGCCTTGTTATGCTGATGGGCGGGATGTAAATTGCCAACAGACACTCGGGAGAAGTGTATGGTGTTTCCTGAAACATCTAAAAACCAAAGCAACAGAGCCTAGGGCACTTCCACTTATGGTCCTATAGCTTAGGGAAATTAAAATCAAAAAGACACAGCCACCCCAAAGTTTGGGACGCCTCTGTTTACAAGAACCTCGTTTACAGTACAAGTTCAACATCGCAGAAAGTGAAAAATGGATAAAGAAGTTGTGGTATTTACTTACAAAGCAATATCACTCAGCAATGAAATCTATGTCATCAGGCCCTTAGCAGCACAATGAGTGGATTCAGGTATGATGATTCTAACTGAAATAAGTTACACAGAAAAAGAAACATCATAAGATATCAGTAATACACGGAATGTAAACTTGGCTACACAGGAACTGAATTACAGAACAGAACAGGGTCTCAAATTTAGAAAGCCAACTTATGCTTGCTTAAGGGTAAAGGTGAGTTGGGGTGCTGCATAAAACCAGAGATTGAAATGAGCACAGATAAAGTTCCTTAAGCCAAATATGGAATAGACAAGAGCTACTCCTTGCTCAACGAAATGGACTCAACACCGCATATTAAACGCCTAAGAATGTACCTGACTAGTAAGTATCTTAAAACCTATGGATTGCTATGTCTCCGAAAGAGAATCAAGCGTGTGTACAGGGGCATAAACGCAGCAGTGATAGGATTGGAGAGGTTCGGTGAGCAAATGAAGACCCTTTGAAGTCATATTGCATGGTACCCATTCCACGGGTTTCAACTACCCAGGTTTAAGGTATTCTTCCTTCAGCTAAAACATGCATGTGGAACCTAGAGTATGATCAACCATGTGATCGGGAGACGTGTTCAAATATGTATCAATTTTCGTACCCTGGTACTCGGGTGCAACATTCCAGACGCTTTACTAACACCCTCCCGACTTGGAGAGTCAGTCCCTTTAACCTCCTGTTTGGCCCAGTTTGCAATTTCTGCGGAAGTTGAACAGGAATAGCGAGAACCAATGAGAGACTAGCTGGAGGTGTCTGGACGGGCAAATTTAACTCTCATTTCCCACCAGGAAGAGGAATTAACCAAAGGCTCAGCGTGCCATGCCGGAACCAGATTAGGGCCTGAAGCCATCCTGCGGTGTTGCGGCCAGGTCACAAGAAAGCGAGTTGAAGAAAGGAGCTCAGGGGCACTGTAATTCACAAACCTGCAGACTTATAAATGACAGCTATCGTCCAAAAATATACTGAAGAAAGGCTGCCAAGAGGACTTGAAAGCAGGGCAGAATTGCAGGAAACCGATTTCAGGAGGTAGACGGGAATTGCATTGAAAGCATAGGAAAAGAGGCAGAACGTCCACCATGATGCACTTGGCCAAAAAGGGCGTATGCGTTTTTTCCTAAATATATTCAGGAAAAAACGCATACGCCCTTTTTGGCCAACCAAGCAAGCTTGCAAAGGAAATCTGCACTACAATGAAGTCTCACTTCCCCCCGGTCAAAAGGGCCATCTGAAAAAAGTGTAAAATCCAGAAAGGCAGGACAGGCCATGGAGAACTGGGAGCCTTGTTATGCTGATGGGCGGGATGTAAATTGCCAACAGACACTCGGGAGAAGTGTATGGTGTTTCCTGAAACATCTAAAAAACAAAGCAACATTGCCTAGGGCACTTCCACTTATGGTCCTATAGCTTAGGGAAATTAAAATCAAAAAGACACAGCCACCCCAAAGTTTGGGACGCCTCTGTTTACAAGAAACTCGTTTACCGTACAAGTTCAACATCGCAGAAAGTGAAAAATGGATAAAGAAGTTGTGGTATTTACTTACAAAGCAATATCACTCAGCAATGAAATCTATGTCATCAGGCCCGTAGCAGCATAATGAGTGGATTCAGGTACGATGATTCTAACTGAAATAAGTCACACAGAAAAAGAAACATCATAAGATATCACTAATACACGGAATGTAAACTTGGCTACACAGGAACTGAATTCCAAAATAGAACAGGGTCTCAAATTTAGAAAACCAACTTATGCTTGCTTAAGGGGAAAGGTGAGTTGGGGTGCTGCATAAAACCAGAGATTGCAATGAGCACAGATAAAGTTCCTTAAGCCAAATATGGAATAGACAAGAGCTACTCCTTGCTCAACGAAATGGACTCAACACCCCATATTAAACGCCTAAGAATGTACCTGACTAGTAAGTATCTTAAAACCTATGGATTGCTATGTCTCCAAAAGAGAATCAAGCGTGTGTACAGGGGCATAAACGCAGCAGTGATAGGATTGGAGAGGTTCGGTGAGCAAATGAAGACCCTTTGAAGTCATATTGCATGGTACCCATTACACGGGTCTCAACTCTCCAGGTTTAAGGTATTCTTCCTTCAGCTAAAACATGCATGTGGAACCCAGAGTATGATCAACCATGTGAACGGGAGACGTGTTCAAATATGTCTCAGTTTTCCTCCCCTGGTACTCGGGTGCAACATTCCAGACGCTTTACTAACACTCTCCCCACTTGGAGAGTCAGTGCCTTTAACCTCCTGTTTGGCCCAGTTTGCAATTTCTGCGGAAGATGAACAGGAATAGGGAGAACCAATGAGAGACTAGCTGGAGGTGTCTGGACGGGCAAATTTAACTCTCATTTACCACCAGGAAGAGGAAATAACCAAAGGCTCAGCATGCCGTGCCGGAACCAGATTAGGGCCTGAAGCCATCCTGCGGTGTTGCGGCCAGGTCACAAGAAAGCGAGTTGAAGAAAGGAGCTCAGGTGCACTGTAATTCACAAACCTGCAGAGTTATAAATGACAGCTATCGTCCAAAAATATACTGAAGTAAGGCTGCCAAGAGGACTTGAAAGCGGGGCAGGATTGCAGGAAACCGATTTCAGGAGGTAGACTGGAATTGCATTGAAAGCATAGGAAAAGAGGCAGAACGTCCACAATGATGCACTTGGCCAAAAAGGGCGTATGCGTTTTTTCCTGAATATATTCAGGAAAAAACTCATACGCACTTTTTGGCCAACCAAGCAAGCTTGCAAAGGAAATCTGCACTACAATGAAGTCTCACTTCCCCCCGGTCAAAAGGGCCATCTGAAGAAAGTGTAAAATCCAGAAAGGCAGGACAGGCCATGGAGAACTGGGAGCCTCGTTATGCTGATGGGCGGGATGTAAATTGCCAACAGACACTCGGGAGAAGTGTATGGTGTTTCCTGAAACATCTAAAAAACAAAGCAACAGAGTCTAGGGCACTTCCACTTATGGTCCTATAGCTTAGGGAAATTAAAATCAAAAAGACACAGCCACCCCAAAGTTTGGGACGCCTCTGTTTACAAGAACCTCGTTTACCGTACAAGTTCAACATCGCAGAAAGTGAAAAATGGATAAAGAAGTTGTGCTATTTACTTACAAAGCAATATCACTCAGCAATGAAACATATGTCATCAGGCCCTTAGGAGCACAATGAGTGGATTCAGGTACGATGATTCTAACTGAAATAAGTCACACAGAAAAAGAAACATCATAAGATATCAGTAATACACGGAATGTAAACTTGGCTACACAGGAACTGAATTACAGAACAGAACAGGGTCTCAAATGTAGAAAACCAACTTATGCTTGCTTAAGGGGAAAGGTGAGTTGGGGTACTGCGTAAAACCAGAGATTGAAATGAGCACAGATAAAGTTCCTTAAGCCAAATATGGAATAGACAAGAGCTACTCCTTGCTCAACGAAATGGACTCAACACCGCATATTAAACGCCTAAGAATGTACCTGACTAGTAAGTATCTTAAAACCTATGGATTGCTATGTCTCCAAAAGAGAATCAAGTGTGTGTACAGGGGCATAAACGCAGCAGTGATAAGATTGTAGAGATTCGGTGAGCAAATGAAGACCCTTTGAAGTCATATTGCATGGTACCCATTCCACGGGTTTCAACTACGCAACTTTAAGGTATTCTTCCTTCAGCTAAAACATGCATGTGGAACCCAGAGTATGATAAACCATGTGAACGGGAAACGTGTTCAAATATGTCTCAGTTTTCCTCCCCTGGTACTCGGGTGCAACATTCCAGACGCTTTACTAACACTCTCCCCACTTGGAGAGTCAGCGCCTTTAACCTCCTGTTTGGCCCAGTTTGCAACTTCTGCGGAAGATGAACAGGAATAGCGAGAACCAATGAGAGACTAGCTGGAGGTGTCTGGACGGGCAAATTTAACTCTAATTTCCCACCAGGAATAGGAAATAACCAAAGGCTCAGCGTGTCGTGCCGGAACCAGATTAGGGCCTGAAGCCATCCTGCGGTGTTGCGGCCAGGTCACAAGAAAGCGAGTTGAAGAAAGGAGCTCAGGGGCACTGTAATTCACAAACGTGCAGAGTTATAAATGACAGCTATCGTCCAAAAATATACTGAAGTAAGGCTGCCAAGAGGACTTGAAAGCGGGGCAGAATTGCAGGAAACTGATTTCAGGAGGTAGACTGGAATTGCATTGAAAGCATAGGAAAAGAGGCAGAACGTCCACAATGATGCACTTGGCCAAAAAGGGCGTATGCGTTTTTTCCTGAATATATTCAGGAAAAAACGCATACGCCCTTTTTGACCAACCAAGCAAGCTTGCAAAGGAAATCTGCACTACAATGAAGTCTCACTTCCCGCCGGTCAAAAGGGCCATCTGATAAAAGTGTAAAATCCAGAAAGTCAGGACAGGCCACGAAGAACTGGGAGCCTTGTTATGCTGATGGGCGGGATGTAAATTGCCAACAGACACTCGGGAGAAGTGTATGGTGTTTCCTGAAACATCTAAAACACAAAGCAACAGAGCCTAGGGCACTTCCACTTATGGTCCTATAGCTTAGGGAAATTAAAATCAAAAAGACACAGCCACCCCAAAGTTTGGGACGCCTCTGTTTACAAGAACCTCGTTTACAGTACAAGTTCAACATCGCAGAAAGTGAAAAATGGATAAAGAAGTTGTGGAATTTACTTACAAAGCAATATCACTCAGCAATGAAATCTATGTCATCAGGCCCTTAGCAGCACAATGAGTCGATTCAGGTATGATGATTCTAACTGAAATAAGTCACACAGAAAAAGAAACATCATAAGATATCAGTAATACACGGAATGTAAACTTGGCTACACAGGAACTGAATTACAGAACAGAACAGGGTCTCAAATTTAGAAAAGCAACTTATGCTTGCTTAAGGGTAAAGGTGAGTTGGGGTGCTGCATAAAACCAGAGATTGAAATGAGCACAGATAAAGTTCCTTAAGCCAAATATGGAATAGACAAGAGCTACTCCTTGCTCAACGAAATGGTCTCAACACCGCATATTAAACGCCTAAGAATGTACCTGACTAGTAAGTATCTTAAAACCTATGGATTGCTATCTCTCCAAAAGAGAATCAAGCGTGTGTACAGGGGCATAAACACAGCAGTGATATGATTGGAGAGGTTCGGCGAGCAAATGAAGACCCTTTGAAGTCATATTGCATGTACCCATTCCACGGGTCTCAACTCTCCAGGTTTAAGGGATTCTTCCTTCAGCTAAAACATGCATGTGGAACCCAGAGTATGATCAACCATGTGAACGGGAGACGTGTTCAAATATGTCTCAGTTTTCCTGCCCTGGTACTCGGGTGCAACATTGCAGACACTTTACTAACACTCTCCCGACTTGGAGAGTCAGCGCCTCTAACCTCCTGTTTGGCCCAGTTTGCAATTTCTGCGGAAGATGAACAGGAATAGGGAGAACCAATGAGAGACTAGCTGGAGGTGTTTGGACGGGCAAATTTAACTCTCATTTCCCACCAGGAAGAGGAAATAACCAAAGGCTCAGCGTGCCGTGCCGGAACCAGATTAGGGCCTGAAGCCATCCTGCAGTGTTGCGGCCAGCTCAAAAGAAAGCGAGTTGAAGAAAGGAGCTCAGGGGCACTGTAATTCACAAACCTGCAGAGTTATAAATGACAGCTATCGTCCAAAAATATACTGAAGTAAGGCTGCCAAGAGGACTTGAAAGCGGGGCAGAATTGCAGGAAACCGATTTCAGGAGGTAGACTGGAATTGCATTGAAAGCATAGGAAAAGAGGCAGAACGTCCACAATGATGCACTTGGCCAAAAAGGGCGTATGCGTTTTTTCCTGAATATATTCAGGAAAAAACGCATATGCCCTTTTTGGCCAACCAAGCAAGCTTGCAAAGGAAATCTGCACTACAATGAAGTCTCACTTCCCCCCGGTCAAAAGGACCATCTGAAAAAAGTGTAAAATCCAGAAAGGCAGGACAGGCCATGGAGAACTGGGAGCCTTGTTATGCTGATGGGTGGGATGTAAATTGCCAACAGACACTCGGGAGAAGTGTATGGTGTTTCCTGAAACATCTAAAAAACAAAGCAACAGAGCCTAGGGCACTTCCACTTATGGTCCTATAGCTTAGGGAAATTAAAATCAAAGAGACACAGCCACCACAAAGTTTGGGATGGCTCTGTTTACAAGAAGCTCATTTACGGTACAAGTTTAATATCGCAGAAAGTGAAAAATGGATAAAGAAGTTGTGGTACTTACGTACAATGCAGTATCACTCAGCAATGAAATCTATGTCATCAGGCCCGTAGCAGCATAATGAGTGGATTCAGGTACGATGATTCTAACTGAAATAAGTCACACAGAAAAAGAAACATCATAAGATATCACTAACACACGGGATGTAAACTTGGCTACACAAGAACTGAATTACAGAACAGAACAGGGTCTCTAATTGAGAAAACCAACTTACGCTTGCTTAAGGGGAAAGTTGAGTTGGGGTGCTGCATAAAACCAGAGATTGAAATGAGCACAGATAAAGTTCCTTAAGCCAAATATGGAATAGACAAGAGCTACTCCTTGCTCAACGAAATGGACTCAATACCGCATATTAAACGCCTAAGAATGTACCTGACTAGTAAGTATCTTAAAACCTATGGATTGCTATGTCTCCAAAAGAGAATGAAGCATTTGTACAGGGGCATAAACACAGCAGTGATAGGATTGGAGAGGTTCGGTGAGCAAATGAAGACCCTTTGAAGACATATTGCATGGTACCCATTCCACGGGTCTCAACTCTCCAGGTTTAAGGTATTCTTCCTTCAGCTAAAACATGCATGTGGAACCCAGAGTATGATCAACCGTGTGATCGAGAGACGTGTTCAAATATGTCTCAGTTTCGGTCACCTGGTACTCGGGTGCAACATTCCAGACGCTTTACTAACACTCTCCCGACGTGGAGAGTCAGTGCCTTTAACCTCCTGTTTGGCCCAGTTTGAAAATTCTGCGGAAGATGAACAGGAATAGGGAAAACCAATGAGACACTAGCTGGAGGTGTCTGGACGGGCAAATTTAACTCTCATTTCCCATCAGGAAGAGGAATTAACCAAAGGCTCAGCGAGCCGTGCCGGAACCAGATTAGGGCCTGAAGCCATCCTGCGGTGTTGCGGCCAGGTCAAAAGAAAGCGAGTTGAAGAAAGGAGCTCAGGGGCACTGTAATTCACAAACCTGCAGACTTATAAATGACAGCTATCGTCCAAAAATATACTGAAGAATGGCTGCCAAGAGGACTTGAAAGCGGGGCAGAATTGCAGGAAACCGATTTCAGGAGGTAGACTGGAATTGCATTGAAAGCATAGGAAAAGAGCCCGAACGTCCACAATGATGCACTTGGCCAAAAAGGGCGTATGCGTTTTTTCCTGAATATATTCAGGAAAAAACGCATACGCCCTTTTTGGCCAACCAAGCAAGCTTGCAAAGGAAATCTGCACTACAATGAAGTCTCACTTCCCCCCGGTCAAAAGGGCCATCTGAAAAAAGTGTAAAATCCAGAAAGGCAGGACAGGCCATGGAGAACTGGGAGCCTTGTTATGCTGATGGGCGGGATGTAAATTGCCAACAGACACTCGGGAGAAGTGTATGGTGTTTCCTGAAACATCTAAAAAACAAAGCAACAGAGCCTAGGGCACTTCCACTTATGGTCCTATAGATTAGGGAAATTAAAATCAAAAAGACACAGCCACCCCAAAGTTTGGGACGCCTCTGTTTACAAGAACCTCGTTTACAGTACAAGTTCAACATCGCAGAAAGTGAAAAATGGATAAAGAAGTTGTGGTATTTACTTACAAAGCAATATCACTCAGCAATGAAATCTATGTCATCAGGCCCTTAGCAGCACAATGAGTGGATTCAGGTATGATGATTCTAACTGAAATAAGTCACACAGAAAAAGAAACATCATAAGATATCAGTAATACACGGAATGTAAACTTGGCTACACAGGAACTGAATTCCAAAACAGAACATGGTCTCAAATTTAGAAAAACAACTTATGCTTGCTTAAGGGTAAAGGTGAGTTGGGGTGCTGCATAAAACCAGAGATTGAAATGAGCACAGATAAAGTTCCTTAAGCCAAATATGGAATAGACAAGAGCTACTCCTTGCTCAACGAAATGGACTCAACACCGCATATTAAACGCCAAAGAATGTACCTGACTAGTAAGTATCTTAAAACCTATGGATTGCTATGTCTCCGAAAGAGAATCAAGCGTGTGTAGAGGGGCATAAACGCAGCAGTGATAGGATTGGAGAGGTTCGGTGAGCAAATGAAGACCCTTTGAAGTCATATTGCATGGTACCCATTACACGGGTCTCAACTCTCCAGGTTTAAGGTATTCTTCCTTCAGCTAAAACATGCATGTGGAACCCAGAGTATGATCAACCGTGTGAACGGGAGACGTGTTCAAATATGTCTCAGTTTTCCTCCCCTGGTACTCGGGTGCAACATTCCAGACGCTTTACTAACACTCTCCCCACTTGGAGACTCAGCGCCTTTAACCTCCTGTTTAGCTCAGTTTGCAATTTCTGCGGAAGATGAACAGGAATAACGAGAACCAATGAGAGACTAGCTGGAGGTGTCTGGACGGGCAAATTTAACTCTCATTTCCCACCAGGAAGAGGAATTAACAAAAGGATCAGCGTGCCGTACCAGAACCAGATTGGGGCCTGAAGCAATCCTGCGGTGTTGCGGCCAGCTCACAAGAAAGCGAGTTGAGGAAAGGAGCTCAGGGGCACTGTAATTCACAAACCTGCAGACTTATAAATGACAGCTATCGTCCAAAAATATACTGAAGTAAGGCTGCCAAGAGGAGTAGAAAGTGGGGCATAATTGCAGGAAACCGATTTCAGGAGGTAGACTGGAATTGCACTGAAAGCATAGGAAAACAGGCAGAACGTCCACAATGATGCACTTGGCCAAAAAGGGCGTATGCGTTTTTTCCTGAATATATTCAGGAAAAAACGCATACGCACTTTTTGGCCAACCAAGCAAGCTTGCAAAGGAAATCTGCACTACAAAGAAGTCTCACTTCCCCCCGGTCAAAAGGGCCATCTGAAAAAAGTGTAAAATCCAGAAAGGCAGGACAGGCCATGGAGAACTGGGAGCCTTGTTATGCTGATGGGCGGGATGTAAATTGCCAACAGACACTCGGGAGAAGTGTATGGTGTTTCCTGAAACATCTAAAAAACAAAGCAACAGAGCCTAGGGCACTTCCACTTATGGACTTATAGCTTAGGGAAATTAAAATCAAAAAGACACAGCCACCCCAAAGTTTGGGACGCCTCTGTTTACAAGAACCTCATTTACAGTACAAGTTCAACAACGCAGAAAGTGAAAAATGGATAAAGAAGTTGTGGTATTTACTTACAAAGCAATATCACTCAGCAATGAAATCTATGTCATCAGGCCCGTAGCAGCACAATGAGTGGATTCAGGTATGATGATTCTAACTGAAATAAGTCACACAGAAAAAGAAACATCATAAGATATCAGTAATACACGGAATGTAAACTTGGCTACACAGGAACTGAATTACAGAACAGAACAGGGTCTCAAATTTAGAAAACCAACTTATGCTTGCTTAAGGGTAAAGGTGAGTTGGGGTGCTGCATAAAACCAGAGATTGAAATGAGCACAGATAAATTTCCTTAAGCCAAATATGGAATAGACAAGAGCTACTCCTTGCTCAACGAAATGGACTCAACACCGCATATTAAACGCCTAAGAATGTACCTGACTAGTAAGTATCTTAAAACCTATGGATTGCTATGTCTCCGAAAGAGAATCATGCATGTGTACAGGGGCATAAACACAGCAGTGATAGGATTGGAGAGGTTCAGTGAGCAAATGAAGACCCTTTGAAGTCATATTGCATGGTACCCATTATACGGGTCTCAACTCTCCAGGTTTAAGGTATTCTTCCTTCAGCTAAAACATGCATGTGGAACCCAGAGTATGATCAACCGTGTGAACGGGAGACGTGTTCAAATATGTCTCAGTTTTCCTCCCCTGGTACTCGGGTGCAACATTCCAGACGCTTTACTAACACTCTCCCCACTTGGAGACTCAGCGCCTTTAACCTCCTGTTTAGCTCAGTTTGCAATTTCTGCGGAAGATGAACAGGAATAGGGAGAACCAATGAGAGACTAGCTGGAGGTGTCTGGACGGGCAAATTTAACTCTCATTTCCCACCAGGAAGAGGAATTAACAAAAGGCTCAGCGTGCCGTACCAGAAGCAGATTGGGGCCTGAAGCAATCCTGCGGTGTTGCGGCCAGCTCACAAGAAAGCGAGTTGAGGAAAGGAGCTCAGGGGCACTGTAATTCACAAACCTGCAGAGTTATAAATGACAGCTATCGTCCAAAAATATACTGAAGTAAGGCTGCCAAGAGGACTTGAAAGCGGGGCAGAATTGCAGGAAACCGATTTCAGGAGGTAGACTGGAATTGCATTGAAAGCATAGGAAAAGAGGGAGAATTTCCACAATGATGCACTTGGCCAAAAAGGGCGTATGCGTTTTTTCCTGACATACGACCTTTTTGGCCAACCAAGCGAGCTTGCAAAGGAAATCTGCACTACAATGAAGTCTCACTTCCCCCCGGTCAAAAGGGCCATCTGAGAAAAGTGTAAAATCCAGAAAGGCAGGACAGGCCATGGAGAACTGGGAGCCTTTTTATGCTGATGGGCGGGATGTAAATTGCCAACAGCCACTCGGGAGAAGTGTATGGTGTTTCCTGAAACATCTAAAAAACAAAGCAACAGAGCCTAGGGCACTTCCACTTATGGTCCTATAGCTTAGGGAAATTAAAATCAAAAAGACACAGCCACCCCACAGTTTGGGACAGCTCTGTTTACAAGAACCTCGTTTACGGTACAAGTTCAATATCGCAGAAAGTGAAAAATGGATAAAGAAGTTGTGGTACTTATGTACAATGCAAAATCACTCAGCCATGAAATCTATGTCATCAGGCCCGTAGCAGCATAATGAGTGGATTCAGGTATGATGATTCTAACTGAAATAAGTCACACAGAAAAAGAAACATCATAAGATATCACTAATACACGGAATGTGAACTTGGCTACACATGAACTGAATTACAAAACAGAACAGGGTCTCAAGTTTAGAAAACCAACTTATGCTTGCTTAAGGGTGAAAGTGAGTTGGGGTGCTGCATAAAACCACAGTTTGAAATTAGCACAGATACCATTCAATAAGCCAAATATGTAATAGACAAGACCTACCCCTTGCTCAACAAAATGGACTCAACAATGAGGTATAATCTCACACCTGATAGAATGGGCATCATGAGAAAATCTACAAACAAAAATGCTGGACAGGGTGTGGAGAAAAGGAACCCTCTTCCACTATTGTTGGGAATATAAATTGATACAGTCACTACGGAGAACAATATGGAGTTTCTTAAGAAACTAACAATAGAATTACCATATGATACAGCAATCCCAGTACTGGACATATACCCAGACAAAACCATAAATCAAAACGAGACATTCACCGCAATGTTCATTGCATCACTATTTACAATATCGAGGTAATGGAAGCAACCTAAATGCCCACAGACAGACGAATGCATAAAGCTGTGGTACATATATAAAATGGAATATTACTAAGCCATGAAAAGGAATGAAATTGGGTCATTTGTAGAGACGTCGATGGATCTAGAGACTGTCATACAGAGTGAAGTAAGTCAGAAAGAGAAAAACAAATCTTGTATATTCATGCATATATGTGGAACCTAGAAAAACTGTACAGATTAACCATTTTGCAAGGCATAAATAGAGCAACAGATGTAGACAACAAATGTATGGACAACAAGGGGGGAAAGCTGTTGGGGGGGTGGTGGTGGGAGGAGTTGAGAGACTGGGATTGTCATGTATACATTTATATGTATAAAATAGATAACCAATAAGAACCTGCTGTATAAAAATATAAAATAAAATTCAAAATTAAAAAGAAATAAAATTTAAAAAATAAAACAGAAAAAACAATTATTCCCTTCACATACATGTATTTATATGAATAAATTATTTCCATGCTTATATCTGTAAATACAAAAAAGAGGAATAAAATCTACCTTGAAGCAAAAACGAAAAAGAGAAAAAAAACACAGAACCCACCAGTTCCACAGAGGAAAACCGTATCAGGGCACTTGCTCCAGTTGTAAACAATTCTGAAGTTGGCCAGTGGTGGGGAATCGTCTCCCATTCAGCCAGCAGCCCCCACGCAACAAGCGTCCTCATTGCAAAGCTGGGGCACCGTGCCGAGGCATCTGTGAGTAAACGTGAGCTGAGCCCCAGGCCAGTTGCTGCTGAACTATTCCCACCCGTCCCAGGTAAAACAGCTGAATATATACAAGGACTTGAAAGCCTAGAGGAAGGGCCATAGAGCCACACGAGTGACAGCATGCCGGCCGACTTGGTGCCTGCAGGCCAGCCAGGATGGTCCTGGCCCTGGGTGCTCTTCTGGAAGATTTCCATTTCCCTGCCTGAGATACCCGTCCTGTCCCTGCCCCCACTGCTTTTTTCCTTCCTCACCTCTGCCCAGGGAGAAATTCCAGCAGCAGGTATGGGTGACACATCCTCTTCTTTAGCAGGTGGCAGCCTGGCAACTGCTGCAGAAAGTCCAGCAGAGCCCCACTCACACTGGGCCACCCACAAAGCCGTGGCCTCTCACTCCCTCCCACCAGCCCAGCCCCGAGACTGCTGACAGGGCAGAGAAAATGGCGTCAGGCACGGCTGCAGGGGCTCTTGCTGCCTGGAGTGGTATTTATATTGATCTCAACCCAGGCACACCTGGGGAGGGCTGGCCCGCATGGTAAGGCTGCCCAGGTCAGCCAATCATCACCCCTCAGGGGCTCACAGTTGCAGAAAATGGAACTTGCTGAACCGGCCAGGTCCAAGGAACAGGTGTGGGCTCCTGAGAGGCAGGATAGACAAGGGGCTGCAGCTTTGGCTTGTTTTCTAATCATTTTATCTGGCCCATGAGTGGGAGACAACTTCAAGAAAACCCTCTCCTTATGAGAGGAACCCAGGAGTCAGGGAGAGGAGGGGTGGGTGGTGGTTGGAGACAGAGGCCTGGTGCCCCAGGTGCAGTGGAAGTCTCTGGAAGACCAGGTGGAGGGAGGCCGCACAGAGTGATGCCCAGGGTCACAGACCTGTGGCAGCTGCTGTTTGTTAGTTCAAGTCCTGCTCTGAGGTGCTCTGTGTCAGCTCTGAGCGACAGGTGAGCTGGGGGTGCTCTGCAATGAGGGCTATGTGCACGGTTCCTGTGTGCCCAGCCCTGCCACGGTACCTGCAAGGGTAGCTCTGTATCCTGGGAAGGGCCTGACCATGAGAGCCCCGTGGGCTGGGGTGGGGGTGGGGTACCTGCCCAGGTGAGCTCCATATTCTGGGATTGGTCTGACCACGAGAGCCCCATGGGCTGCTGGGGACCTGGTAAAGGATGTCAGGACAGTCAGTGAAGCCACCGAGGATATACCTCCAGTTGCTCCTAATTCCTACACCCTGCTGGTCATTCTACCAACCACCAGGACATGGTATTCTGTATTAGTCTTCAATGATGCCTTCTTTTGTATTCCATTAGTCCCAGAGTCACAAGAAATTTTGGCTTGTGAGTGGCAGGACTCAACATACAACTAAAACAATACTTCCGGGCCGTCTTGCCCCAAGGGTGCAAAAATTCCCACACCATCTTTGGGGAAAGCTTAGCTAAAGACCTAAAAGTTCTACCTCTGGAAAAGGAAACCCTCCTTCAGTACGCAGACGACATTCTGATCGCCAGCCCTACTAAGGAGGCCTCTGAACTACCAAGCCAATAAAGGATAGAAGTTGTCCAAGAAAAAGCTCAAATATCACAGACTGCGGTGACCTGCCTGGGCTTCATTCTCACAGAAGGTCAGAGAAGCCCATCCCAGGAAAGGGAAGAAACCATTTGCAGGCTTACCCCTTTCTAAAACTAGAAGACAGCTTAGGGGTTCCTGGGGAGGCCAGGGTTTGCTGCTTCTGGATCCCTAACTACAGTCTACTAGCTGGGCCTCTATATGAAACACTGAAAGGAAAAGATGATGATCCTTTTGAATAGAATCCAGAAGTGGCCTTTCAAGAATGGAAAGAGCAGTCAATTCAGACCCTTGCCCTGGAACTCCCTAATTTAGCTAAACCCTTTGACCTTTACATTCCCGGTGAAAGGTGAATCGCCATTGGAGAATTAGTGCAAAAACTGGGACCACTTGAAATGGAACAATGCAAGAATGCCATCCAGGTAGGATAAACTACGGTCACCAAGGGGCTTGGCCCACTGCCGCATCTGGCCAAGATACTGGCGGTATCTAAAAACCTGGAAATCAGCAGCCCAAAAGGCCACCTCCCTCCTAAGGGAAAAGGACCCCACGTGGTGATCCTAACCACCAACCATGCCCTGAAGTTGCAGGGTTCGCTCCGTGGGCACACCGACCTCGAGTGAGGAGACCCTCCAACTCCAACATCCAGAGAGATAACCGGGGGCAACAGGGCACCATGATGATTCGTGTGAACATCACTTGACCTGGAGTTTCTCTCATAAAACAACAAGAGTGTGTCCCAAAAGAGTAGACTACTGCTTGCAGGACTTACTGCACCCAGAGGGGAGCTAATAATCTTGGCGGGGGAACCGTATATCACACTGTCACCATAGAAAAGCCTACAGACACCGTGATGATGGTGGCCAATAAGACCGGCTGGACTCCTGTTTACTTCAAAAGGCTGTTGACTCAGTGGTCATCATGGTCCTTGATCACCACTGACCCTGGACTGTCTGGGAGTTGAGCGGGCAGGGCTCTGACACCTGGTGCTGTTTGTACATTAATTCAGGGGCCTAATTGAAGAAAGCACAGACTACTGGTCAGAGCATCTAGGCTGGCAGAAACGGTCAGCCTAAGGTGGCCGAACAAATGTGGGGCGGGGTGAAACCGGCCCCCACAGCGTCTCTGCACATCTCTTTCCTGGACCCTTAAAGGTCATTAGAATCTATAACACTTCCAATGCTGGTGCTCAGGTGGACGAGCAGGGAGGCAGGGGGCCTGGGGACAATCAACGTCACCTGGAGGCTGCTGGGGAGAAGCTCTGACCCTCGCCCCCGGGTATTAGGGCTCCCAACTCAGCACTCAGCAGTTACAGAAGAAGTGTCTGCACCCTCAGCACTCCAAGAATGAGGAACGGGACAAAAGGCAGAGGAGGGGTTTGTCCCCAGCAAAGCCCATTAAAAATCCCTGGGAGATAAAAATAGAATCTGGGCAATAAAGTCAAGTCTAACCTTTTTTATCCTTTGTGCTTTGTCTAATTTCACGTGCTCCTAGGGTCCCGCATGCAGAGGTTCCACGCCCGGCACTTCAGACCAGATTTCCTAGTGCAGAATGGCTGGGTCGACACCTCAGCTCCTGGGGCCCAGTGCAGACTCCGCGATATAGAGCCTGAGCTGCAGCCAACCTGGCCCTCGAGAGCTCCGCCCCCTCCCTCCCACTGACTCTGACAGGATCTCTACACAGCAGCCCAGCCCACAGCCCACGGGGTAGTGCATGCTCTCACCTCTCCATTCTCTGATCAAAATATAAAGTTTCCTTTGCTTGTGAACCAAACTCAGTCTCGATCTGTTGGCCCCAATGACACTGGGCAGGGGGACACTTGTTGGGGTCCACTCTGGAGGATCAGTAACAGAAATTGAGACTATTGTAACCTCAATGAACAGATGTGTGAGCCAAACTGTAGTTAACATAGAACAGTGTATAAGGCTCGGGTAAAATAAGATGTTTCTAACACTTCCATTTGATATTTCCATCACTTTATTATAAGCAAGTTCAGTGAAAAGGTTTGTCTTATTTGTCAGGTCAATATTAGAGAAACGAAGTGATTTCTTTCCAAGGATGTACATCTAATAATCTTGGTTAAAGCTTCAATCTTGTTTTAAATGCTTTTCCATTGAAAATGATACCTCTCTTTCAGCTCCCCCATTTCTGAGAAGTATAAAATCTTATAATTTATTATTACCAAAGGGGAAAGGTGGGAAGAGGGATAAATTAACAGTTTGGGATTAACACATACACACTGCTATGTATAAACTAGATCATCAACAAGGAACTACTGTATAGCACAGGGAACTACACTCAACATTTTGCAATAACCTATAAGGGGAAATAATCTGAAAAAGAATAGATATTTTTATTGACATCATCTATCAATGACAGTTAAAGTGTAACCTAAGGGAAGCTGGTGGTGAGTGCTTCTGACCCTGAAGACTTCAATCATCTAAAGTTTGGACTCTGCCTACTTCCCAAGGCCCTTAATGAACATATGTGTAGCCGTAGCTTAAAAAATTCCCCAGTTTGGGTTTCGGGGAGACACTGATTTTGAAAAAGCCCTGGTGTTCTCCTTACATGAATGGGACTCTTCCTACTGCTAAAACATGTCTGTCACACCCAGAGGATGGTATACCGTCTGATCGGGAAGAGTTTGGAAAAGGCATCTCATCTCCTCATCTCCTGGTGCTCGGGTTCACCCCTCCAGCGTCTTTACCAACAGTCTCCCCACTTGGAGATGTCAGCACTGTCAACATCCTGTTGCGTACAGTTTGGAATTTGTCCAGAGGATGAAGCGGAAGGATGAGGAACAATGAGAGACAAGTCCTAGGTGTTCAGACAGGCACATGTCACTCTAATTTCCAATCAGGAAGACGAATTGACCAAAGGCTAGGGTTGCCCATGGAAACAGTATAGGGCTTGAGGAAATCCCGCTGCTTTGTGGCCAGTTCCCATAAACACAAGTTGAACAATGGAACTCAGGGGCAGTAAAATTCACGAAACTGCAGAGTTGAAAATATCCATCACTGAAAAATGTCTTGAGGAAAGTCAGAGAAAAGGACTTGTAAGCAAGGGAGAATGGCAGGAAAGGGATTTGATGAGGTAGAAAGGACTCGCCATTAAGCACAAGAAAAGGAGCTGAACATTGCCAACATTGCAGTTGGCCAAAAAGGGTGTATGCGTTTTTTTCTGTATATATTCAAGAAAAGGGCATACACTTTTTTAGCCAACCAAACAGGTGGGCACTGGAAGTCAATACTACAAAAGATATCACTTCGCATCAGTCAGAAGAGCCATCCTCATAAAGCGTAAACAACAGAAATGCAGGACAGGGCAAGGAGAAGAGGGAGCCCTGTGAGACTTATAGTGGAAATGTATATTGCCAACGGCCATTCTGGAGAAGTGTATTGTGTTTACTAAAGCATCTAAAAAATGAGCTACAGAGCATAGGGCACTTGCACTCATGGGCGTATATCTTGAGAAAAACAAAAATCGAGAGGACACAGGCACCCCAATGTTTACCCCCTCTCTGTTTAAAAGATCCTCGACTAGGATATAACTTAAATGTCTCTGGAGGGAAAAAATGGGTAAAGATGTGGTACTTAGGTAGAATGGAATATTATTCAGCCTGGAAATCAATGAAATATGGCCAGTTGTAACAACTCCGGAGGAGTTACGTATGATCTTTCTAAGTGACATAATTCAAAAAGAAAAAGACACATATCATAAGATATCACTTAAAGGTGGAATCCAAAATGGCTACACATGAAATAAATTACAAAACAAAAACATAGTCAAATATGTAGAAAACACGCATAAGGCTGCTAAACGGGAAAGGTGGGGAGGGGTGAGGCATCACCCAGGAGGTTGAAATTAGCAAAGATACCATTCCAAATACCAAACTGATAATCAACAAGGCCTACACGGTAGCTAAAAGAACTGCACTCAGCACATTCAAGTCACCGGAAAAGAATATATACGACTGGTAAGAATCTGAAAAAGAATTTACTGATGTCTCTCTGTACGTGAATCAAGTGGATGTACAGCAGCAAGAAACAGAGCTTTGAAAATCAGCTGTAACCAATATAGTAATAAATTGAAAAAAATAAACGACAGAGAGACAGAGAAAACCTCTTACAACTTTTCCTCAGGGCCGGTGATGCAACATGGATTGAACACATCTAGACCCACAGCAGGATGAGACATAAGGCTGGAAACTGTTTGCGCTAAGAGAAATGTGAGGTTGGGTGAGGAAATGCACACCCTTTAAAGTAATACTACCTGGTACCCATTCAATGGGTCCCAAATATGCAGGTTCAAGGGATCTTCCTACAGCTAAAACATGCATGGAAAACCCAGAGGACTGTACACCATGTGATCGGGAGATGTGTCTAAAATGCAGCTCATTTATCCTCTCCTGGTGCTCCTGTTCACCATTCCAGCCACGTTACTTAGAATCTCCCCACTTGGAGAATCAGCACATTTCAACTTCTGTTTCACACATTTTGCAAATTGTGAGGAGGATGAACGGGGAACCAATGAGAGAATAGTTGTAGGGGTTTGGACGGGCACATATCACTCTAATTTCCCATTAAGAATAAGAATTGAAAAAAGGCTCAGCCCGCCTCGCCCGAGCCAAAATAGGGCCTGAAGCAATCCTGCGGGTTTGAGGCCAGCTCACAAAAGAGCAACTTAAAAAATGGAGCTCAGGGTCACTGCAATTCACAAACCTGCAGAGTTATAAATGAAAACTAACGTCCAAAAATATGTTGAGGTAAGGCAAAGAAGAGGATCTGAATGCAAGACAGAATTGCAAGAAACAGATTTCAAGAGATAGATTGGACTCGTCTTTAAAGCACATGAAAAGCGGCAGAATTTCGACAATGATGCAGTTGGCCCAAAAGGGCGTATGCGTTTTTTCCTGATTATATCCAGGAAAAAACGCATACGCACTTTATGGGCAACGAAGCAAGCAAGCAATGCAAATGTGCACAACAAAGAAGTCTCATTTCCCACTGGTCAAAAGGGCCATCCTAAAAAATTGTAAAAACCAGAAATGCAGGACAGGCCATGGAGAACAGGGAGCCTTTATACGCTGATGGGCAGTGTGTGAACTGCCGCGAGCCACTCTGGAGAAGTGTATGGTGGTTCCTAAATCATCTAAAAAACAGAGCTACAGAGCATAGGACACTTCCAATCATGGGAGTATATCTAGGGAAGTCTAAAAATCAACAAGACACAAGCACACCACAGTTTAGGGCTACTCTGTTTACAAGAACCTCAACTTCAGTATACCTTAAATATCCCAGGAAAGAGAACAATGGATAAAGAAGATGTGGTACTTATGTACAATGGAATATCTCTTCACCATGAAATCAATGTAATAAGGCTAGTAGAAGGATAAAGAGTGGATTTAGGTCCGATAATACTACTTGAAATAAGTCAAACAGAAAAAGAAACATATCATAAGATATCACTTATAGAGGGAGGATAAATATGGCTGCACAAGAAATGAATTACAGAACAGAACAGTGTCTCACATTTAGAAAACACACTTATTTCAGCTTAAGGGGAAAGGAGAGGTGGGGTGATGCATAAAACCAGGGTTTGAAATTAGCACAGATACCGTTCAATAAACCAAATAGATATTAGACAAGATCTACACCTTGCTCAATGAACTGGCCTCAACACACCCTATACACCGCAGAGAAATATATCTGAGTAATAAGAATCTTAAAACCCATGTATTGATATATCTCCATAAGGGAATCAAGTGTGTGCAGAGCGGCACAAACACAGCAGTGAAAATGAGCTAAACCCCATTATAGAAATAAATTTTAAAAACAAAACGCAGAAACAATGAAAGAGAGAAAAATTCTTACAAAATTCGCTCAGGGGCTGTGATGCAACCTGGATTGACCACATATAAACCCACAGCTGGATAAGACATAAGGCTGGACACTTGGGGCTGAGAGGATTGATGAGCTTTGGTGAGCAACTGCCAAAAGTTTAATGCAATACTTCATGCTACTCATTCCAAGGGTCCCAACACTCCAGGTTGAAGGGAATCTTCCTACAGCTAAACCATGCTTGGGAAACCCAGCGACTGGTATACCATATGATCGGGAAAGGTTTCTAAAACGCACCTCATTTTTCCTCTCCTGGGGCTCCGGATCGACATTCCAGCCACTTTACCAAAAATATCCTCACATGGAGAGTCAATGCCTTTAAGTTCTGGTATCGCACAGTCTGCAGTTAGTGCGGAGGATGAATGGGAATAGGGGGAACCAGTGAGAAACTAGCTGTAGCGGTTTCAATGGGCACATGTCACTCTAATTTCACATCAGTAAGAAGAATAAACCAAAGGCACAGCAAGGTACCCCAGAAGAAGAATAGGGCCTGAAGGAATCCTGTGGTTATGAGGCAAGATCACAAAAATAAGAGCTGAAAAATGGAGCTAAGGGCCACTGCAATTCAAAAACCTGCAGAGTTATAAAGGCCAACTATTTTCAAAAAATATATTGAGGTAAGGCTATGAAGAGGCATTGAAAGCAAGGCAGAATTGCAGGAAAACGATTTCAGGAGGTAGACTGGAATTGCATTTAAAGCATAGGAAAAGAGGCAGAACGTCCACAATGATGCACTTGGCCAAAAAGGGCGTATGCGTTTTTTCCTGAATATATTCAGGAAAAAAGGCATACGCCCTTTTGGCCAACCAAGCAAGCTTGCAAAGGAAATCTGCACTGCAATGAAGTCTCACTTCCCCCTGGTCAAAAGGGCCATCTGAAAAAAGTGTAAAATCCAGAAAGGCAGGACAGGCCATGGAGAACTGGGAGCCTTGTTATGCTGATGGGCGGGATGTAAATTGCCAACAGACACTCGGGAGAAGTGTATGGTGTTTCCTGAAACATCTAAAACACAAAGCAACAGAGCCTAGGGCACTTCCACTTATGGTCCTATAGCTTAGGGAAATTAAAATCAAAAAGACACAGCCACCCCAAAGTTTGGGACGCCTCTGTTTACAAGAACCTCGTTTACAGTACAAGTTCAACATCGCAGAAAGTGAAAAATGGATAAAGAAGTTGTGGTATTTACTTACAAAGCAATATCACTCAGCAATGAAATCTATGTCATCAGGCCCTTAGCAGCACAATGAGTGGATTCAGGTATGATGATTCTAACTGAAATAAGTCACACAGAAAAAGAAACATCATAAGATATCAGTAATACACGGAATGTAAACTTGGCTACACAGGAACTGAATTACAGAACAGAACAGGGTCTCAAATTTAGAAAACCAACTTATGCTTGCTTAAGGGTAAAGGTGAGTTGGGGTGCTGCATAAAACCAGAGATTGAAATGAGCACAGATAAAGTTCCTTAAGCCAAATATGGAATAGACAAGAGCTACTCCTTGCTCAACGAAATGGACTCAACACCGCATATTAAACGCCTAAGAATGTACCTGACTAGTAAGTATCTTAAAACCTATGGATTGCTATGTCTCCGAAAGAGAATCAAGCGTGTGTACAGGGGCATAAACGCAGCAGTGATAGGATTGGAGAGGTTCGGTGAGCAAATGAAGACCCTTTGAAGTCATATTGCATGGTACCCATTCCACGGGTTTCAACTACCCAGGTTTAAGGTATTTTTCCTTCAGCTAAAATATGCTTGTGGAACCTAGAGTATGATCAACCATTTGATCGGGAGACGTGTTCAAATATGTCTCAGTTTTCGTACCCTGGTACTCGGGTGCAACATTCCAGATGCTTTACTAACACCCTCCCGACTTGGAGAGTCAGTCCCTTTAACCTCCTGTTTGGCCCAGTTTGCAATTTCTGCGGAAGATGATCAGGAATAGCGAGAACCAATGAGAGACTAGCTGGAGGTGTCTGGACGGGCAAATTTAACTCTCATTTCCCACGAGGAAGAGGAATTAACCAACGGCTCAGCGTGCCGTGCCGGAACCAGATTAGGGCCTGAAGCCATCCTGCGGTGTTGCGGCCAGGTCACAAGAAAGCGAGTTGAAGAAAGGAGCAGAGGGGCACTGTAATTCACAAACCTGCAGAGTTATAAATGACAGCTATCGTCCAAAAATATACTGAAGTAAGGCTTCCAAGAGGACTTGAAAGCGGGGCAAAATTGCAGGAAACCGATTTCAGGAGGTAGACTGGAATTGCATTGAAAGCATAGGAAAAGAGGCAGAACGTCCACAATGATGCACTTGGCCAAAAAGGGCATAAAAGTTTTTTCCTGAATATATTCAGGAAAAAACGCATACGCCCTTTTTGGCCAACCAAGCAAGCTTGCAAAGGAAATCTGCACTACAATGAAGTCTCACTTCCCCCCGGTCAAAAGGGCCATCTGAAAAAAGTGTAAAATCCAGAAAGGCAGGACAGGCCATGGAGAACTGGGAGCCTTGTTATGCTGATGGGCGGGATGTAAATTGCCAACAGCCACTCGGGAGAAGTGTATGGTGTTTCCTGAAACATCTAAAAAACAAAGCAACTGAGCCTAGGGCACTTCCACTTATGGTTTTAGCTTAGGGAAACTAAAATCAAAAAGACACAGCCACCCCAAAGTTTGGGACGCCTCTGTTTACAAGAACCTCATTTACCATACAAGTTTAATATCACAGCAAGTGAAAAATGGATAAAGAACTTGTGGTACTTATGTACAATGCAGTACCACTCAGCAATGAAATCTATGTCATCAGGCCCGTAGCAGCATAATGAGTGGATTCAGGTGCAATGATTCTAACTGAAATAAGTCACACAGAAAAAGAAACATCATAAGATATCACTAATACACGGAATGTAAACTTGGCTACACAGGAACTGAATTCCAAAATAGAACAGGGTCTCAAATTTAGAAAACCAACTTATGCTTGCTTAAGGGTAAAGGTGAGTTGGGGTGCTGCATAAAACCAGAGATTGAAATGAGCACAGATAAAGTTCCTTAAGCCAAATATGGAATAGACAAGAGCTACTCCCTGCTCAATGAAATGGACTCAACACCCCATATTAAACGCCTAAGAATGTACCTGACTAGTAAGTATCTTAAAACCTATGGATTACTATGTCTCCAAAAGAGAATCAAACGTGTGTACAGGGGCATAAACGCAGCAGTGATAGGATTGGAGAGGTTTGGTGAGCAAATGAAGACCCTTTGAAGTCATATTGCATGGTACCCATTCCACGGGTCTCAACTCTCCAGGTTTAAGGTATTCTTCCTTCAGCTAAAACATGCATGTGGAACCCAGAGTATGATCAACTGTGTGAACGGGAGACGTGTTCAAATATGTCTCAGTTTTCGTACCCTGGTACTCGGGTGCAACATTCCAGACGCTTTACTAACACTCTCCCGACTTGGAGAGTCAGTCCCTTTAACCTCCTGTTTGGCCCAGTTTGCAATTTCTGCGGAAGATGAACAGGAATAGCGAGAACCAATGAGAGACTAGCTGGAGGTGTCTGGACGGGCAAATTTAACTCTCATTTCCCACCAGGAAGAGGAATTAACCAAAGGCTCAGCGTGCCGTGCCGGAACCAGATTAGGGCCTGAAGCCATCCTGCGGTGTTGCGGCCAGCTCACAAGAAAGCGAGTTGAAGAAAGGAGCTCAGGGGCACTGTAATTCACAAACCTGCAGAGTTATAAATGACAGCTATCGTCCAAAAATATACTGAAGTAAGGCTGCCAAGAGGACTTGAAAGCGGGGCAGAATTGCAGGAAACCGATTTCAGGAGGTAGACTGGAATTGCATTGAAAGCATAGGAAAAGAGGCAGAACGTCCACAATGATGCACTTGGCCAAAAAGGTCGTATGCGTTTTTTCCTGAATATATTCAGGAAAAAACGCATACGCCCTTTTTGGCCAACCAAGCAAACTTGCAAAGGAAATCTGCACTATAATGAAGTCTCACTTCCCCCAGGTCAAAAGGGCCATCTGAAAAAAGTGTAAAATCCAGAAAGGCAGGACAGGCCATGGAGAACTGGGAGCCTTGTTATGCTGATGGGCGGGATGTAAATTCCTAACAGACACTCGGGAGAAGTGTATGGTGTTTCCTGAAACATCTAAAACACAAAGCAACAGAGCCTAGGGCACTTCCACTTATGGTCCTATAGCTTAGGGAAATTAAAATCAAAAAGACACAGCCACCCCAAAGTTTGGGACGCCTCTGTTTACAAGAACCTCGTTTACAGTACAAGTACAACATCGCAGAAAGTGAAAAATGGATAAAGAAGTTGTGGTATTTACTTACAAAGCAATATCACTCAGCAATGAAATCTATGTCATCAGGCCCTTAGCAGCACAATGAGTGGATTCAGGTATGATGATTCTAACTGAAATAAGTCACACAGAAAAAGAAACACCATAAGATATCACTAATACACGGAATGTAAACTTGGCTACACAGGAACTGAATTACAGAACAGAACAGGGTCTCAAATTTAGAAAAGCAACTTATGCTTGCTTAAGGGTAAAGGTGAGTTAAGGTGCTGCATAAAACCAGAGATTGAAATGAGCACAGATAAAGTTCCTTAAGCCAAATATGGAATAGACAAGAGCTACTCCTTGCTCAACGAAATGGACTCAACACCGCATATTAAACACCTAAGAATGTACCTGACTAGTAAGTATCTTAAAACCTATGGATTGCTATGTCTCTGAAAGAGAATCAAGCATGTGTAGAGGGGCATAAACGGAGCAGTGATAGGATTGGAGAGGTTCGGTGAGCAAATGAAGACCCTTTGAAGTCATATTGCATGGTACCCATTCCACGGGTTTCAACTACCCAGGTTTAAGGTATTCTTCCTTCAGCTAAAACATGCATGTGGAACCTAGAGTATGATCAACCATGTGATCGGGAGACCTGTTCAAATATGTCTCAGTTTTCGTACCCTGGTACTCGTGTGCAACATTCCAGACGCTTTACTAACACTCTCCCGACTTGGAGAGTCAGTCCCTTTAACCTCCTGTTTGGCCCAGTTTGCAATTTCTGCAGAAGATGAACAGGAATAGCGAGAACCAATGAGAGACTAGCTGGAGGTGTCTGGACGGGCAAATTTAACTCTCATTTCCCACCAGGAAGAGGAATTAACCAAAGGCTCAGCGTGCCGTGCCGGAACCAGATTAGGGCCTGAAGCCATCCTGTGATGTTGCGGCCAGATCAAAAGAAAGCGAGTTGAAGAAAGGAGCTCAGGGGCACTGTAACTCACATACCTGCAGAGTTATAAATGACAGCTATCGTCCAAAAATATACTGAAGTAAGGCTGCCAAGAGGACTTGAAAGCGGGGCAGAATTGCAGGAAACCGATTTCAGGAGGTAGACTGGAATTGCATTGAAAGCATAGGAAAAGAGGCAGAACGTCCACAATGATGCACTTGGCCAAAAAGGTCGTATGCGTTTTTTCCTGAATATATTCAGGAAAAAACGCATACGCCCTTTTTGGCCAACCAAGCAAACTTGCAAAGGAAATCTTCACTACAATGAAGTCTCACTTCTGCCCGGTCAAAAGGGCCATCTGAAAAAAGTGTAAAATCCAGAAAGGCAGGACAGGCCATGGAGAACTGGGAGCCTTGTTATGCTGATGGGCGGGATGTAAATTGCCAACAGACACTCGGGAGAAGTGTATGGTGTTTCCTGAAACATCTAAAAAACAAAGCAACAGAGCCTAGGGCACTTCCACTTATGGTCCTATAGCTTAGGGAAATTAAAATCAAAAAGACACAGCCACCCCAAAGTTTGGGACGGCTCTGTTTACAAGAACCTCGTTTACCATACAAGTTCAATATCACAGAAAGTGAAAAATGGATAAAGAACTTGTGGTACTTACGTACAATGCAGTATCACTCAGCAATGAAATCTATGTCATCAGGCCCGTAGCAGCATAATGAGTGGATTCAGGTATGATGATTCTAACTGAAACAAGTCACACAGAAAAAGAAACATCATAAGATATCAGTAATACACGCAATGTAAACTTGGCTACACAGGAACTGAATTACAGAACAGAACAGGGTCTCAAATTTAGGAAACCAACTTATTCTTGCTTAAGGGTAAAGGTGAGTTGGGGTGCTGCATAAAACCAGAGATTGAAATGAGCACAGATAATGTTCCTTAAGCCAAATATGGAATAGACAAGAGCTACTCCTTGCTCAAGAAAACGGACTCAACACCCCATATTAAACACCTAAAAATGTACCTGACTAGTAAGTATCTTAAAACCTATGGATTGCTATGTCTCCGAAAGAGATTCAAGCGTGTGTACAGGGGCATCAACGCAGAAGTGATAGGATTGGAGAGGTTCGGTGAGCAAATGAAGTACCTTTGAAGTCATATTGCATGGTACCCATTACACGGGTCTCAACTCTCCAGGTTTAAGGTATTCTTCCTTCAGCTAAAACATGCATGTGGAACCCAGAGTATGATCAACCGTGTGAACGGGAGACGTGTTCAAATATTTCTCAGTTTTCGTACCCTGGTACTCGGGTGCAACATTCCAGACGCTTTACTAACACTCTCCTGACTTGGAGAGTCAGTCCCTTTAACCTCCTGTTTGGCCCAGTTTGCAATTTCTGCGGAAGATGAACAGGAATAGCGAGAACCAATGAGAGACTAGCTGGAGGTGTCTGGACGGGCAAATTTAACTCTCATTTCCCACCAGGAAAAGGAATTAACCAAAGGTTCAGCGTGCCGTGCCGGAACCAGATTAGGGCCTGAAGCCATCCTGCGGTGTTGCGGCCAGCTCACAAGAAAGCGAGTTGAAGAAAGGAGCTCAGGGGCACTGTAATTCACAAACCTGCAGAGTTATAAATGACAGCTATCGTCCAAAAATATACTGAAGTAAGGCTGCCAAGAGGACTTGAAAGCAGGGCAGAATTGCAGGAAACCGATTTCAGGAGGTAGACTGGAATTGCATTGAAAGCATAGGAAAAGAGGCAGAACGTCCACAATGATGCACTTGGCCAAAAAGGGCGTATGCGTTTTTTCCTGAATACATTCAGGAAAAAACGCATACGCCCTTTTTGGCCAACCAAGCAAACTTGCAAAGGAAATCTGCACTACAATGAAGTCTCACTTCCCCCCGGTCAAAAGGGCCATCTGAAAAAAGTGTAAAATCCAGAAAGGCAGGACAGGCCATGGAGAACTGGGAGCCTTGTTATGCTGATGGGCGGGATGTAAATTGCCAACAGACACTCTGGAGAAGTGTATGGTGTTTGCTGAAACATCTAAAAAACAAAGCAACAGAGCCTAGGGCACTTCCACTTATGGTCCTATAGCTTAGGGAAATTAAAATCAAAAAGACACAGCCACCCCAAAGTTTGGGACGCCTCTGTTTACAAGAACCTCGTTTACCGTACAAGTTCAATATCGCAGAAAGTGAAAAATGGATACAGAACTTGTGGTACTTACGTACAATGCAGTATCACTCAGCAATGAAATCTATGTCATCAGGCCCGTAGCAGCATAATGAGTGGATTCAGGTACGATGATTCTAACTGAAATAAGTCACACAGAAAAAGAAACATCATAAGATATCACTAACACACAGGATGTAAACTTGGCTACACAAGAACTGAATTACAGAACAGAACAGGGTCTCAAATTGAGAAAACCAACTTATGCTTGCTTAAGGGGAAAGTTGAGTTGGGGTGCTGCATAAAACCACAGATTGAAATGAGCACAGATAAAGTTCCTTAAGCCAAATATGGAATAGACAAGAGCTACTCCTTGCTCAACGAAACGGACTCAACACCCCATATTAAACGCCTAAGAATGTACCTGACTAGTAAGTATCTTAAAACCTATGGATTGCTATGTCTCCAAAAGTGAATGAAGCGTGTGCACAGGGGCATAAACGCACCAGTGATAGGATTGGAGAGGTTCGGTGAGCAAATGAAGACCCTTTGAAGACATATTTCATGGTACCCATTCCACGGGTCTCAACTCTCCAGGTTTAAGGTATTCTTCCTTCAGCTAAAACATGCATGTGGAACCCAGAGTATGATCAACCGTGTGATCGAGAGACGTGTTCATATATGTCTCAGGTTCGGTCCCCTGGTACTCGGGTGCAACATTCCAGACGCTTTACTAACACTCTCCCGACTTGGAGAGTCAGCGCCTTTAACCTCCTGTTTGGCCCAGTTTGCAATTTCTGCGGAAGATGAACAGGAATAGCGAGAACCAATGAGAGACTAGCTGGAGGTGTCTGGACGGGCAAATTTAACTCTCATTTCCCACGAGGAAGAGGAATTAACCAAAGGCTCAGCGTGCCGTGCCGGAACCAGATTAGGGCCTGAAGCAATCCTGCGGTGTTGCGGCCAGCTCAAAAGAAAGTGAGTTGAAGGAAGGAGCTCAGGGGCACTGTAATTCACAAACCTGCAGAGTTATAAATGACAGCTATCGTCCAAAAATATACTGAAGTAAGGCTGCCAAGAGGACTTGAAAGCGGGGCAGAATTGCAGGAAACCGATTTCAGGAGGTAGACTGGAATTGCATTGAAAGCATAGGAAAAGAGGCAGAACGTCCACAATGATGCACTTGGCCAAAAAGGGCGTATGCATTTTTTCCTGAATATATTCAGGAAAAAACGCATACGCCCTTTTTGGCCAACCAAGCAAGCTTGCAAAGGAAATGTGCACTACAATGAAGTCTCACTTCCCCCCGGTCAAAAGGGCCATCTGAAAAATGTGTAAAATCCAGAAAGGCAGGACAGGCCATGGAGAACTGGGAGCCTTGTTATGCTGATGGGCGGGATGTAAATTGCCAACAGACACTCTGGAGAAGTGTATGGTGTTTGCTGAAACATCTAAAAAACAAAGCAACAGAGCCTAGGGCACTTCCACTTATGGTCCTATAGCTTAGGGAAATTAAAATCAAAAAGACACAGCCACCCCAAAGTTTGGGACGCCTCTGTTTACAAGAACCTCGTTTACCGTACAAGTTCAATATCGCAGAAAGTGAAAAATGGATACAGAACTTGTGGTACTTACGTACAATGCAGTATCACTCAGCAATGAAATCTATGTCATCAGGCCCGTAGCAGCATAATGAGTGGATTCAGGTACGATGATTCTAACTAAAATAAGTCACAAAGAAAAAGAAACATCATAAGATATCACTAACACACAGGATGTAAACTTGGCTACACAAGAACTGAATTACAGAACAGAACAGGGTCTCAAATTGAGAAAACCAACTTATGCTTGCTTAAGGGGAAAGTTGAGTTGGGGTGCTGCATAAAACCAGAGATTGAAATGAGCACAGATAAAGTTCCTTAAGCAAAATATGGAATAGACAAGAGCTACTCCTTGCTCAACGAAATGGACTCAACACCCCATATTAAACGCCTAAGAATGTACCTGACTAGTAAGTATCTTAAAACCTATGGATTGCTATGTCTCCAAAAGTGAATGAAGCGTGTGTACAGGGGCATAAACGCAGCAGTGATAGGATTGGAGAGGTTCGGTGAGCAAATGAAGACCCTTTGAAGACATATTGCATGGTACCCATTCCACGGGTCTCAACTCTCCAGGTTTAAGGTATTCTTCCTTCAGCTAAAACATGCATGTGGAACCCAGAGTATGATCAACCGTGTGATCGAGAGACGTGTTCATATATGTCTCAGGTTCGGTCCCCTGGTACTCGGGTGCAACATTCCAGACGCTTTACTAACACTCTCCCCACTTGGAGAGTCAGCGCCTTTAACCTCCTGTTTGGCCCAGTTTGCAATTTCTGCGGAAGATGAACAGGAATAGCGAGAACCAATGAGAGACTAGCTGGAGGTGTCTGGACGGGCAAATTTAACTCTCATTTCCCACGAGGAAGAGGAATTAACCAAAGGCTCAGCGTGCCGTGCCGGAACCAGATTAGGGCCTGAAGCAATCCTGCGGTGTTGCGGCCAGCTCAAAAGAAAGTGAGTTGAAGGAAGGAGCTCAGGGGCACTGTAATTCACAAACCTGCAGAGTTATAAATGACAGCTATCGTCCAAAAATATACTGAAGTAAGGCTGCCAAGAGGACTTGAAAGCGGGGCAGAATTGCAGGAAACCGATTTCAGGAGGTAGACTGGAATTGCATTGAAAGCATAGGAAAAGAGGCAGAACGTCCACAATGATGCACTTGGCCAAAAAGGGCGTATGCATTTTTTCCTGAATATATTCAGGAAAAAACGCATACGCCCTTTTTGGCCAACCAAGCAAGCTTGCAAAGGAAATGTGCACTACAATGAAGTCTCACTTCCCCCCGGTCAAAAGGGCCATCTGAAAAATGTGTAAAATCCAGAAAGGCAGGACAGGCCATGGAGAACTGGGAGCCTTGTTATGCTGATGGGCGGGATGTAAATTGCCAACAGACACTCGGGAGAAGTGTATGGTGTTTCCTGAAACATCTAAAAACCAAAGCAACAGAGCCTAGGGCACTTCCACTTATGGTCCTATAGCTTAGGGAAATTAAAATCAAAAAGACACAGCCACCCCAAAGTTTGGGACGCCTCTGTTTACAAGAACCTCGTTTACAGTACAAGTTCAACATCGCAGAAAGTGAAAAATGGATAAAGAAGTTGTGGTATTTACTTACAAAGCAATATCACTCAGCCATGAAATCTATGTCATCAGGCCCTTAGCAGCACAATGAGTGGATTCAGGTATGATGATTCTAACTGAAATAAGTTACACAGAAAAAGAAACATCATAAGATATCAGTAATACACGGAATGTAAACTTGGCTACACAGGAACTGAATTACAGAACAGAACAGGGTCTCAAATTTAGAAAGCCAACTTATGCTTGCTTAAGGGTAAAGGTGAGTTGGGGTGCTGCATAAAACCAGAGATTGAAATGAGCACAGATAAAGTTCCTTAAGCCAAATATGGAATAGACAAGAGCTACTCCTTGCTCAACGAAATGGACTCAACACCGCATATTAAACGCCTAAGAATGTACCTGACTAGTAAGTATCTTAAAACCTATGGATTGCTATGTCTCCGAAAGAGAATCAAGCGTGTGTACAGGGGCATAAACGCAGCAGTGATAGGATTGGAGAGGTTCGGTGAGCAAATGAAGACCCTTTGAAGTCATATTGCATGGTACCCATTCCACGGGTTTCAACTACCCAGGTTTAAGGTATTCTTCCTTCAGCTAAAACATGCATGTGGAACCTAGAGTATGATCAACCATGTGATCGGGAGACGTGTTCAAATATGTATCAATTTTCGTACCCTGGTACTCGGGTGCAACATTCCAGACGCTTTACTAACACCCTCCCGACTTGGAGAGTCAGTCCCTTTAACCTCCTGTTTGGCCCAGTTTGCAATTTCTGCGGAAGTTGAACAGGAATAGCGAGAACCAATGAGAGACTAGCTGGAGGTGTCTGGACGGGCAAATTTAACTCTCATTTCCCACCAGGAAGAGGAATTAACCAAAGGCTCAGCGTGCCATGCCGGAACCAGATTAGGGCCTGAAGCCATCCTGCGGTGTTGCGGCCAGGTCACAAGAAAGCGAGTTGAAGAAAGGAGCTCAGGGGCACTGTAATTCACAAACCTGCAGACTTATAAATGACAGCTATCGTCCAAAAATATACTGAAGAAAGGCTGCCAAGAGGACTTGAAAGCAGGGCAGAATTGCAGGAAACCGATTTCAGGAGGTAGACGGGAATTGCATTGAAAGCATAGGAAAAGAGGCAGAACGTCCACCATGATGCACTTGGCCAAAAAGGGCGTATGCGTTTTTTCCTAAATATATTCAGGAAAAAACGCATACGCCCTTTTTGGCCAACCAAGCAAGCTTGCAAAGGAAATCTGCACTACAATGAAGTCTCACTTCCCCCCGGTCAAAAGGGCCATCTGAAAAAAGTGTAAAATCCAGAAAGGCAGGACAGGCCATGGAGAACTGGGAGCCTTGTTATGCTGATGGGCGGGATGTAAATTGCCAACAGACACTCGGGAGAAGTGTATGGTGTTTCCTGAAACATCTAAAAAACAAAGCAACATTGCCTAGGGCACTTCCACTTATGGTCCTATAGCTTAGGGAAATTAAAATCAAAAAGACACAGCCACCCCAAAGTTTGGGACGCCTCTGTTTACAAGAAACTCGTTTACCGTACAAGTTCAACATCGCAGAAAGTGAAAAATGGATAAAGAAGTTGTGGTATTTACTTACAAAGCAATATCACTCAGCAATGAAATCTATGTCATCAGGCCCGTAGCAGCATAATGAGTGGATTCAGGTACGATGATTCTAACTGAAATAAGTCACACAGAAAAAGAAACATCATAAGATATCACTAATACACGGAATGTAAACTTGGCTACACAGGAACTGAATTCCAAAATAGAACAGGGTCTCAAATTTAGAAAACCAACTTATGCTTGCTTAAGGGGAAAGGTGAGTTGGGGTGCTGCATAAAACCAGAGATTGCAATGAGCACAGATAAAGTTCCTTAAGCCAAATATGGAATAGACAAGAGCTACTCCTTGCTCAACGAAATGGACTCAACACCCCATATTAAACGCCTAAGAATGTACCTGACTAGTAAGTATCTTAAAACCTATGGATTGCTATGTCTCCAAAAGAGAATCAAGCGTGTGTACAGGGGCATAAACGCAGCAGTGATAGGATTGGAGAGGTTCGGTGAGCAAATGAAGACCCTTTGAAGTCATATTGCATGGTACCCATTACACGGGTCTCAACTCTCCAGGTTTAAGGTATTCTTCCTTCAGCTAAAACATGCATGTGGAACCCAGAGTATGATCAACCATGTGAACGGGAGACGTGTTCAAATATGTCTCAGTTTTCCTCCCCTGGTACTCGGGTGCAACATTCCAGACGCTTTACTAACACTCTCCCCACTTGGAGAGTCAGTGCCTTTAACCTCCTGTTTGGCCCAGTTTGCAATTTCTGCGGAAGATGAACAGGAATAGGGAGAACCAATGAGAGACTAGCTGGAGGTGTCTGGACGGGCAAATTTAACTCTCATTTACCACCAGGAAGAGGAAATAACCAAAGGCTCAGCATGCCGTGCCGGAACCAGATTAGGGCCTGAAGCCATCCTGCGGTGTTGCGGCCAGGTCACAAGAAAGCGAGTTGAAGAAAGGAGCTCAGGTGCACTGTAATTCACAAACCTGCAGAGTTTTAAATGACAGCTATCGTCCAAAAATATACTGAAGTAAGGCTGCCAAGAGGACTTGAAAGCGGGGCAGGATTGCAGGAAACCGATTTCAGGAGGTAGACAGGAATTGCATTGAAAGCATAGGAAAAGAGGCAGAACGTCCACAATGATGCACTTGGCCAAAAAGGGCGTATGCGTTTTTTCCTGAATATATTCAGGAAAAAACTCATATGCACTTTTTGGCCAACCAAGCAAGCTTGCAAAGGAAATCTGCACTACAATGAAGTCTCACTTCCCCCCGGTCAAAAGGGCCATCTGAAGAAAGTGTAAAATCCAGAAAGGCAGGACAGGCCATGGAGAACTGGGAGCCTCGTTATGCTGATGGGCGGGATGTAAATTGCCAACAGACACTCGGGAGAAGTGTATGGTGTTTCCTGAAACATCTAAAAAACAAAGCAACAGAGCCTAGGGCACTTCCACTTATGGTCCTATAGCTTAGGGAAATTAAAATCAAAAAGACACAGCCACCCCAAAGTTTGGGACGCCTCTGTTTACAAGAACCTCGTTTACCGTACAAGTTCAACATCGCAGAAAGTGAAAAATGGATAAAGAAGTTGTGCTATTTACTTACAAAGCAATATCACTCAGCAATGAAACATATGTCATCAGGCCCTTAGGAGCACAATGAGTGGATTCAGGTACGATGATTCTAACTGAAATAAGTCACACAGAAAAAGAAACATCATAAGATATCAGTAATACACGGAATGTAAACTTGGCTACACAGGAACTGAATTACAGAACAGAACAGGGTCTCAAATGTAGAAAACCAACTTATGCTTGCTTAAGGGGAAAGGTGAGTTGGGGTACTGCGTAAAACCAGAGATTGAAATGAGCACAGATAAAGTTCCTTAAGCCAAATATGGAATAGACAAGAGCTACTCCTTGCTCAACGAAATGGACTCAACACCGCATATTAAACGCCTAAGAATGTACCTGACTAGTAAGTATCTTAAAACCTATGGATTGCTATGTCTCCAAAAGAGAATCAAGTGTGTGTCCAGGGGCATAAACGCAGCAGTGATAAGATTGTAGAGATTCGGTGAGCAAATGAAGACCCTTTGAAGTCATATTGCATGGTACCCATTCCACGGGTTTCAACTACGCAACTTTAAGGTATTCTTCCTTCAGCTAAAACATGCATGTGGAACCCAGAGTATGATAAACCATGTGAACGGGAAACGTGTTCAAATATGTCTCAGTTTTCCTCCCCTGGTACTCGGGTGCAACATTCCAGACGCTTTACTAACACTCTCCCCACTTGGAGAGTCAGCGCCTTTAACCTCCTGTTTGGCCCAGTTTGCAACTTCTGCGGAAGATGAACAGGAATAGCGAGAACCAATGAGAGACTAGCTGGAGGTGTCTGGACGGGCAAATTTAACTCTAATTTCCCACCAGGAATAGGAAATAACCAAAGGCTCAGCGTGTCGTGCCGGAACCAGATTAGGGCCTGAAGCCATCCTGCGGTGTTGCGGCCAGGTCACAAGAAAGCGAGTTGAAGAAAGGAGCTCAGGGGCACTGTAATTCACAAACCTGCAGACTTATAAATGACAGCTATCGTCCAAAAATATACTGAAGAAAGGCTGCCAAGAGGACTTGAAAGCGGGGCAGAATTGCAGGAAACCGATTTCAGGAGGTAGACTGGAATTGCATTGAAAGCATAGGAAAAGAGCCCGAACGTCCACAATGATGCACTTGGCCAAAAAGGGCGTATGCGTTTTTTCCTGAATATATTCAGGAAAAAACGCATACGCCCTTTTTGGCCAACCAAGCAAGCTTGCAAAGGAAATCTGCACTACAATGAAGTCTCACTTCCCCCCGGTCAAAAGGGCCATCTGAAAAAAGTGTAAAATCCAGAAAGGCAGGACAGGCCATGGAGAACTGGGAGCCTTGTTATGCTGATGGGCGGGATGTAAATTGCCAACAGACACTCGGGAGAAGTGTATGGTGTTTCCTGAAACATCTAAAAAACAAAGCAACAGAGCCTAGGGCACTTCCACTTATGGTCCTATAGCTTAGGGAAATTAAAATCAAAAAGACACAGCCACCCCAAAGTTTGGGACGCCTCTGTTTACAAGAACCTCGTTTACAGTACAAGTTCAACATCGCAGAAAGTGAAAAATGGATAAAGAAGTTGTGGTATTTACTTACAAAGCAATATCACTCAGCAATGAAATCTATGTCATCAGGCCCTTAGCAGCACAATGAGTGGATTCAGGTATGATGATTCTAACTGAAATAAGTCACACAGAAAAAGAAACATCATAAGATATCAGTAATACACGGAATGTAAACTTGGCTACACAGGAACTGAATTCCAAAACAGAACATGGTCTCAAATTTAGAAAAACAACTTATGCTTGCTTAAGGGTAAAGGTGAGTTGGGGTGCTGCATAAAACCAGAGATTGAAATGAGCACAGATAAAGTTCCTTAAGCCAAATATGGAATAGACAAGAGCTACTCCTTGCTCAACGAAATGGACTCAACACCGCATATTAAACGCCAAAGAATGTACCTGACTAGTAAGTATCTTAAAACCTATGGATTGCTATGTCTCCGAAAGAGAATCAAGCGTGTGTAGAGGGGCATAAACGCAGCAGTGATAGGATTGGAGAGGTTCGGTGAGCAAATGAAGACCCTTTGAAGTCATATTGCATGGTACCCAGTACACGGGTCTCAACTCTCCAGGTTTAAGGTATTCTTCCTTCAGCTAAAACATGCATGTGGAACCCAGAGTATGATCAACCGTGTGAACGGGAGACGTGTTCAAATATGTCTCAGTTTTCCTCCCCTGGTACTCGGGTGCAACATTCCAGACGCTTTACTAACACTCTCCCCACTTGGAGACTCAGCGCCTTTAACCTCCTGTTTAGCTCAGTTTGCAATTTCTGCGGAAGATGAACAGGAATAACGAGAACAAATGAGAGACTAGCTGGAGGTGTCTGGACGGGCAAATTTAACTCTCATTTCCCACCAGGAAGAGGAATTAACAAAAGGATCAGCGTGCCGTACCAGAACCAGATTGGGGCCTGAAGCAATCCTGCGGTGTTGCGGCCAGCTCACAAGAAAGCGAGTTGAGGAAAGGAGCTCAGGGGCACTGTAATTCACAAACCTGCAGACTTATAAATGACAGCTATCGTCCAAAAATATACTGAAGTAAGGCTGCCAAGAGGAGTAGAAAGTGGGGCATAATTGCAGGAAACCGATTTCAGGAGGTAGACTGGAATTGCACTGAAAGCATAGGAAAACAGGCAGAACGTCCACAATGATGCACTTGGCCAAAAAGGGCGTATGCGTTTTTTCCTGAATATATTCAGGAAAAAACGCATACGCACTTTTTGGCCAACCAAGCAAGCTTGCAAAGGAAATCTGCACTACAAAGAAGTCTCACTTCCCCCCGGTCAAAAGGGCCATCTGAAAAAAGTGTAAAATCCAGAAAGGCAGGACAGGCCATGGAGAACTGGGAGCCTTGTTATGCTGATGGGCGGGATGTAAATTGCCAACAGACACTCGGGAGAAGTGTATGGTGTTTCCTGAAACATCTAAAAAACAAAGCAACAGAGCCTAGGGCACTTCCACTTATGGACTTATAGCTTAGGGAAATTAAAATCAAAAAGACACAGCCACCCCAAAGTTTGGGACGCCTCTGTTTACAAGAACCTCATTTACAGTACAAGTTCAACAACGCAGAAAGTGAAAAATGGATAAAGAAGTTGTGGTATTTACTTACAAAGCAATATCACTCAGCAATGAAATCTATGTCATCAGGCCCGTAGCAGCACAATGAGTGGATTCAGGTATGATGATTCTAACTGAAATAAGTCACACAGAAAAAGAAACATCATAAGATATCAGTAATACACGGAATGTAAACTTGGCTACACAGGAACTGAATTACAGAACAGAACAGGGTCTCAAATTTAGAAAACCAACTTATGCTTGCTTAAGGGTAAAGGTGAGTTGGGGTGCTGCATAAAACCAGAGATTGAAATGAGCACAGATAAATTTCCTTAAGCCAAATATGGAATAGACAAGAGCTACTCCTTGCTCAACGAAATGGACTCAACACCGCATATTAAACGCCTAAGAATGTACCTGACTAGTAAGTATCTTAAAACCTATGGATTGCTATGTCTCCGAAAGAGAATCATGCATGTGTACAGGGGCATAAACACAGCAGTGATAGGATTGGAGAGGTTCAGTGAGCAAATGAAGACCCTTTGAAGTCATATTGCATGGTACCCATTATACGGGTCTCAACTCTCCAGGTTTAAGGTATTCTTCCTTCAGCTAAAACATGCATGTGGAACCCAGAGTATGATCAACCGTGTGAACGGGAGACGTGTTCAAATATGTCTCAGTTTTCCTCCCCTGGTACTCGGGTGCAACATTCCAGACGCTTTACTAACACTCTCCCCACTTGGAGACTCAGCGCCTTTAACCTCCTGTTTAGCTCAGTTTGCAATTTCTGCGGAAGATGAACAGGAATAGGGAGAACCAATGAGAGACTAGCTGGAGGTGTCTGGACGGGCAAATTTAACTCTCATTTCCCACCAGGAAGAGGAATTAACAAAAGGCTCAGCGTGCCGTACCAGAAGCAGATTGGGGCCTGAAGCAATCCTGCGGTGTTGCGGCCAGCTCACAAGAAAGCGAGTTGAGGAAAGGAGCTCAGGGGCACTGTAATTCACAAACCTGCAGAGTTATAAATGACAGCTATCGTCCAAAAATATACTGAAGTAAGGCTGCCAAGAGGACTTGAAAGCGGGGCAGAATTGCAGGAAACCGATTTCAGGAGGTAGACTGGAATTGCATTGAAAGCATAGGAAAAGAGGGAGAATTTCCACAATGATGCACTTGGCCAAAAAGGGCGTATGCGTTTTTTCCTGACATACGCCCTTTTTGGCCAACCAAGCGAGCTTGCAAAGGAAATCTGCACTACAATGAAGTCTCACTTCCCCCCGGTCAAAAGGGCCATCTGAGAAAAGTGTAAAATCCAGAAAGGCAGGACAGGCCATGGAGAACTGGGAGCCTTTTTATGCTGATGGGCGGGATGTAAATTGCCAACAGCCACTCGGGAGAAGTGTATGGTGTTTCCTGAAACATCTAAAAAACAAAGCAACAGAGCCTAGGGCACTTCCACTTATGGTCCTATAGCTTAGGGAAATTAAAATCAAAAAGACACAGCCACCCCACAGTTTGGGACAGCTCTGTTTACAAGAACCTCGTTTACGGTACAAGTTCAATATCGCAGAAAGTGAAAAATGGATAAAGAAGTTGTGGTACTTATGTACAATGCAAAATCACTCAGCCATGAAATCTATGTCATCAGGCCCGTAGCAGCATAATGAGTGGATTCAGGTATGATGATTCTAACTGAAATAAGTCACACAGAAAAAGAAACATCATAAGATATCACTAATACACGGAATGTGAACTTGGCTACACATGAACTGAATTACAAAACAGAACAGGGTCTCAAGTTTAGAAAACCAACTTATGCTTGCTTAAGGGTGAAAGTGAGTTGGGGTGCTGCATAAAACCACAGTTTGAAATTAGCACAGATACCATTCAATAAGCCAAATATGTAATAGACAAGACCTACCCCTTGCTCAACAAAATGGACTCAACAATGAGGTATAATCTCACACCTGATAGAATGGGCATCATGAGAAAATCTACAAACAAAAATGCTGGACAGGGTGTGGAGAAAAGGAACCCTCTTCCACTATTGTTGGGAATATAAATTGATACAGTCACTACGGAGAACAATATGGAGTTTCTTAAGAAACTAACAATAGAATTACCATATGATACAGCAATCCCAGTACTGGACATATACCCAGACAAAACCATAAATCAAAACGAGACATTCACCGCAATGTTCATTGCATCACTATTTACAATATCGAGGTAATGGAAGCAACCTAAATGCCCACAGACAGACGAATGCATAAAGCTGTGGTACATATATAAAATGGAATATTACTAAGCCATGAAAAGGAATGAAATTGGGTCATTTGTAGAGACGTCGATGGATCTAGAGACTGTCATACAGAGTGAAGTAAGTCAGAAAGAGAAAAACAAATCTTGTATATTCATGCATATATGTGGAACCTAGAAAAACTGTACAGATTAACCATTTTGCAAGGCATAAATAGAGCAACAGATGTAGACAACAAATGTATGGACAACAAGGGGGGAAAGCTGTTGGGGGGGTGGTGGTGGGAGGAGTTGAGAGACTGGGATTGTCATGTATACATTTATATGTATAAAATAGATAACCAATAAGAACCTGCTGTATAAAAATATAAAATAAAATTCAAAATTAAAAAGAAATAAAATTTAAAAAATAAAACAGAAAAAACAATTATTCCCTTCACATACATGTATTTATATGAATAAATTATTTCCATGCTTATATCTGTAAATACAAAAAAGAGGAATAAAATCTACCTTGAAGCAAAAACGAAAAAGAGAAAAAAAACACAGAACCCACCAGTTCCACAGAGGAAAACCGTATCAGGGCACTTGCTCCAGTTGTAAACAATTCTGAAGTTGGCCAGTGGTGGGGAATCGTCTCCCATTCAGCCAGCAGCCCCCACGCAACAAGCGTCCTCATTGCAAAGCTGGGGCACCGTGCCGAGGCATCTGTGAGTAAACGTGAGCTGAGCCCCAGGCCAGTTGCTGCTGAACTATTCCCACCCGTTCCAGGTAAAACAGCTGAATATATACAAGGACTTGAAAGCCTAGAGGAAGGGCCATAGAGCCACACGAGTGACAGCATGCCGGCCGACTTGGTGCCTGCAGGCCAGCCAGGATGGTCCTGGCCCTGGGTGCTCTTCTGGAAGATTTCCATTTCCCTGCCTGAGATACCCGTCCTGTCCCTGCCCCCACTGCTTTTTTCCTTCCTCACCTCTGCCCAGGGAGAAATTCCAGCAGCAGGTATGGGTGACACATCCTCTTCTTTAGCAGGTGGCAGCCTGGCAACTGCTGCAGAAAGTCCAGCAGAGCCCCACTCACACTGGGCCACCCACAAAGCCGTGGCCTCTCACTCCCTCCCACCAGCCCAGCCCCGAGACTGCTGACAGGGCAGAGAAAATGGCGTCAGGCACGGCTGCAGGGGCTCTTGCTGCCTGGAGTGGTATTTATATTGATCTCAACACAGGCACACCTGGGGAGGGCTGGCCCGCATGGTAAGGCTGCCCAGGTCAGCCAATCATCACCCCTCAGGGGCTCACAGTTGCAGAAAATGGAACTTGCTGAACCGGCCAGGTCCAAGGAACAGGTGTGGGCTCCTGAGAGGCAGGATAGACAAGGGGCTGCAGCTTTGGCTTGTTTTCTAATCATTTTATCTGGCCCATGAGTGGGAGACAACTTCAAGAAAACCCTCTCCTTATGAGAGGAACCCAGGAGTCAGGGAGAGGAGGGGTGGGTGGTGGTTGGAGACAGAGGCCTGGTGCCCCGGGTGCAGTGGAAGTCTCTGGAAGACCAGGTGGAGGGAGGCCGCACAGAGTGATGCCCAGGGTCACAGACCTGTGGCAGCTGCTGTTTGTTAGTTCAAGTCCTGCTCTGAGGTGCTCTGTGTCAGCTCTGAGCGACAGGTGAGCTGGGGGTGCTCTGCAATGAGGGCTATGTGCACGGTTCCTGTGTGCCCAGCCCTGCCACGGTACCTGCAAGGGTAGCTCTGTATCCTGGGAAGGGCCTGACCATGAGAGCCCCGTGGGCTGGGGTGGGGGTGGGGTACCTGCCCAGGTGAGCTCCATATTCTGGGATTGGTCTGACCACGAGAGCCCCATGGGCTGCTGGGGACCTGGTAAAGGATGTCAGGACAGTCAGTGAAGCCACCGAGGATATACCTCCAGTTGCTCCTAATTCCTACACCCTGCTGGTCATTCTACCAACCACCAGGACATGGTATTCTGTATTAGTCTTCAATGATGCCTTCTTTTGTATTCCATTAGTCCCAGAGTCACAAGAAATTTTGGCTTGTGAGTGGCAGGACTCAACATACAACTAAAACAATACTTCCGGGCCGTCTTGCCCCAAGGGTGCAAAAATTCCCACACCATCTTTGGGGAAAGCTTAGCTAAAGACCTAAAAGTTCTACCTCTGGAAAAGGAAACCCTCCTTCAGTACGCAGACGACATTCTGATCGCCAGCCCTACTAAGGAGGCCTCTGAACTACCAAGCCAATAAAGGATAGAAGTTGTCCAAGAAAAAGCTCAAATATCACAGACTGCGGTGACCTGCCTGGGCTTCATTCTCACAGAAGGTCAGAGAAGCCCATCCCAGGAAAGGGAAGAAACCATTTGCAGCCTTACCCCTTTCTAAAACTAGAAGACAGCTTAGGGGTTCCTGGGGAGGCCAGGGTTTGCTGCTTCTGGATCCCTAACTACAGTCTACTAGCTGGGCCTCTATATGAAACACTGAAAGGAAAAGATGATGATCCTTTTGAATAGAATCCAGAAGTGGCCTTTCAAGAATGGAAAGAGCAGTCAATTCAGACCCTTGCCCTGGAACTCCCTAATTTAGCTAAACCCTTTGACCTTTACATTCCCGGTGAAAGGTGAATCGCCATTGGAGAATTAGTGCAAAAACTGGGACCACTTGAAATGGAACAATGCAAGAATGCCATCCAGGTAGGATAAACTACGGTCACCAAGGGGCTTGGCCCACTGCCGCATCTGGCCAAGATACTGGCGGTATCTAAAAACCTGGAAATCAGCAGCCCAAAAGGCCACCTCCCTCCTAAGGGAAAAGGACCCCACGTGGTGATCCTAACCACCAACCATGCCCTGAAGTTGCAGGGTTCGCTCCGTGGGCACACCGACCTCGAGTGAGGAGACCCTCCAACTCCAACATCCAGAGAGATAACCGGGGGCAACAGGGCACCATGATGATTCGTGTGAACATCACTTGACCTGGAGTTTCTCTCATAAAACAACAAGAGTGTGTCCCAAAAGAGTAGACTACTGCTTGCAGGACTTACTGCACCCAGAGGGGAGCTAATAATCTTGGCGGGGGAACCGTATATCACACTGTCACCATAGAAAAGCCTACAGACACCGTGATGATGGTGGCCAATAAGACCGGCTGGACTCCTGTTTACTTCAAAAGGCTGTTGACTCAGTGGTCATCATGGTCCTTGATCACCACTGACCCTGGACTGTCTGGGAGTTGAGCGGGCAGGGCTCTGACACCTGGTGCTGTTTGTACATTAATTCAGGGGCCTAATTGAAGAAAGCACAGACTACTGGTCAGAGCATCTAGGCTGGCAGAAACGGTCAGCCTAAGGTGGCCGAACAAATGTGGGGCGGGGTGAAACCGGCCCCCACAGCGTCTCTGCACATCTCTTTCCTGGACCCTTAAAGGTCATTAGAATCTATAACACTTCCAATGCTGGTGCTCAGGTGGACGAGCAGGGAGGCAGGGGGCCTGGGGACAATCAACGTCACCTGGAGGCTGCTGGGGAGAAGCTCTGACCCTCGCCCCCGGGTATTAGGGCTCCCAACTCAGCACTCAGCAGTTACAGAAGAAGTGTCTGCACCCTCAGCACTCCAAGAATGAGGAACGGGACAAAAGGCAGAGGAGGGGTTTGTCCCCAGCAAAGCCCATTAAAAATCCCTGGGAGATAAAAATAGAATCTGGGCAATAAAGTCAAGTCTAACCTTTTTTATCCTTTGTGCTTTGTCTAATTTCACGTGCTCCTAGGGTCCCGCATGCAGAGGTTCCACGCCCGGCACTTCAGACCAGATTTCCTAGTGCAGAATGGCTGGGTCGACACCTCAGCTCCTGGGGCCCAGTGCAGACTCCGCGATATAGAGCCTGAGCTGCAGCCAACCTGGCCCTCGAGAGCTCCGCCCCCTCCCTCCCACTGACTCTGACAGGATCTCTACACAGCAGCCCAGCCCACAGCCCACGGGGTAGTGCATGCTCTCACCTCTCCATTCTCTGATCAAAATATAAAGTTTCCTTTGCTTGTGAACCAAACTCAGTCTCGATCTGTTGGCCCCAATGACACTGGGCAGGGGGACACTTGTTGGGGTCCACTCTGGAGGATCAGTAACAGAAATTGAGACTATTGTAACCTCAATGAACAGATGTGTGAGCCAAACTGTAGTTAACATAGAACAGTGTATAAGGCTCGGGTAAAATAAGATGTTTCTAACACTTCCATTTGATATTTCCATCACTTTATTATAAGCAAGTTCAGTGAAAAGGTTTGTCTTATTTGTCAGGTCAATATTAGAGAAACGAAGTGATTTCTTTCCAAGGATGTACATCTAATAATCTTGGTTAAAGCTTCAATCTTGTTTTAAATGCTTTTCCATTGAAAATGATACCTCTCTTTCAGCTCCCCCATTTCTGAGAAGTATAAAATCTTATAATTTATTATTACCAAAGGGGAAAGGTGGGAAGAGGGATAAATTAACAGTTTGGGATTAACACATACACACTGCTATGTATAAAATAGATCATCAACAAGGAACTACTGTATAGCACAGGGAACTACACTCAACATTTTGCAATAACCTATAAGGGGAAATAATCTGAAAAAGAATAGATATTTTTATTGACATCATCTATCAATGACAGTTAAAGTGTAACCTAAGGGAAGCTGGTGGTGAGTGCTTCTGACCCTGAAGACTTCAATCATCTAAAGTTTGGACTCTGCCTACTTCCCAAGGCCCTTAATGAACATATGTGTAGCCGTAGCTTAAAAAATTCCCCAGTTTGGGTTTCGGGGAGACACTGATTTTGAAAAAGCCCTGGTGTTCTCCTTACATGAATGGGACTCTTCCTACTGCTAAAACATGTCTGTCACACCCAGAGGATGGTATACCGTCTGATCGGGAAGAGTTTGGAAAAGGCATCTCATCTCCTCATCTCCTGGTGCTCGGGTTCACCCCTCCAGCGTCTTTACCAACAGTCTCCCCACTTGGAGATGTCAGCACTGTCAACATCCTGTTGCGTACAGTTTGGAATTTGTCCAGAGGATGAAGCGGAAGGATGAGGAACAATGAGAGACAAGTCCTAGGTGTTCAGACAGGCACATGTCACTCTAATTTCCAATCAGGAAGACGAATTGACCAAAGGCTAGGGTTGCCCATGGAAACAGTATAGGGCTTGAGGAAATCCCGCTGCTTTGTGGCCAGTTCCCATAAACACAAGTTGAACAATGGAACTCAGGGGCAGTAAAATTCACGAAACTGCAGAGTTGAAAATATCCATCACTGAAAAATGTCTTGAGGAAAGTCAGAGAAAAGGACTTGTAAGCAAGGGAGAATGGCAGGAAAGGGATTTGATGAGGTAGAAAGGACTCGCCATTAAGCACAAGAAAAGGAGCTGAACATTGCCAACATTGCAGTTGGCCAAAAAGGGTGTATGCGTTTTTTTCTGTATATATTCAAGAAAAGGGCATACACTTTTTTAGCCAACCAAACAGGTGGGCACTGGAAGTCAATACTACAAAAGATATCACTTCGCATCAGTCAGAAGAGCCATCCTCATAAAGCGTAAACAACAGAAATGCAGGACAGGGCAAGGAGAAGAGGGAGCCCTGTGAGACTTATAGTGGAAATGTATATTGCCAACGGCCATTCTGGAGAAGTGTATTGTGTTTACTAAAGCATCTAAAAAATGAGCTACAGAGCATAGGGCACTTGCACTCATGGGCGTATATCTTGAGAAAAACAAAAATCGAGAGGACACAGGCACCCCAATGTTTACCCCCTCTCTGTTTAAAAGATCCTCGACTAGGATATAACTTAAATGTCTCTGGAGGGAAAAAATGGGTAAAGATGTGGTACTTAGGTAGAATGGAATATTATTCAGCCTGGAAATCAATGAAATATGGCCAGTTGTAACAACTCCGGAGGAGTTACGTATGATCTTTCTAAGTGACATAATTCAAAAAGAAAAAGACACATATCATAAGATATCACTTAAAGGTGGAATCCAAAATGGCTACACATGAAATAAATTACAAAACAAAAACATAGTCAAATATGTAGAAAACACGCATAAGGCTGCTAAACGGGAAAGGTGGGGAGGGGTGAGGCATCACCCAGGAGGTTGAAATTAGCAAAGATACCATTCCAAATACCAAACTGATAATCAACAAGGCCTACACGGTAGCTAAAAGAACTGCACTCAGCACATTCAAGTCACCGGAAAAGAATATATACGACTGGTAAGAATCTGAAAAAGAATTTACTGATGTCTCTCTGTACGTGAATCAAGTGGATGTACAGCAGCAAGAAACAGAGCTTTGAAAATCAGCTGTAACCAATATAGTAATAAATTGAAAAAAATAAACGACAGAGAGACAGAGAAAACCTCTTACAACTTTTCCTCAGGGCCGGTGATGCAACATGGATTGAACACATCTAGACCCACAGCAGGATGAGACATAAGGCTGGAAACTGTTTGCGCTAAGAGAAATGTGAGGTTGGGTGAGGAAATGCACACCCTTTAAAGTAATACTACCTGGTACCCATTCAATGGGTCCCAAATATGCAGGTTCAAGGGATCTTCCTACAGCTAAAACATGCATGGAAAACCCAGAGGACTGTACACCATGTGATCGGGAGATGTGTCTAAAATGCAGCTCATTTATCCTCTCCTGGTGCTCCTGTTCACCATTCCAGCCACGTTACTTAGAATCTCCCCACTTGGAGAATCAGCACATTTCAACTTCTGTTTCACACATTTTGCAAATTGTGAGGAGGATGAACGGGGAACCAATGAGAGAATAGTTGTAGGGGTTTGGACGGGCACATATCACTCTAATTTCCCATTAAGAATAAGAATTGAAAAAAGGCTCAGCCCGCCTCGCCCGAGCCAAAATAGGGCCTGAAGCAATCCTGCGGGTTTGAGGCCAGCTCACAAAAGAGCAACTTAAAAAATGGAGCTCAGGGTCACTGCAATTCACAAACCTGCAGAGTTATAAATGAAAACTAACGTCCAAAAATATGTTGAGGTAAGGCAAAGAAGAGGATCTGAATGCAAGACAGAATTGCAAGAAACAGATTTCAAGAGATAGATTGGACTCGTCTTTAAAGCACATGAAAAGCGGCAGAATTTCGACAATGATGCAGTTGGCCCAAAAGGGCGTATGCGTTTTTTCCTGATTATATCCAGGAAAAAACGCATACGCACTTTATGGGCAACGAAGCAAGCAAGCAATGCAAATGTGCACAACAAAGAAGTCTCATTTCCCACTGGTCAAAAGGGCCATCCTAAAAAATTGTAAAAACCAGAAATGCAGGACAGGCCATGGAGAACAGGGAGCCTTTATACGCTGATGGGCAGTGTGTGAACTGCCGCGAGCCACTCTGGAGAAGTGTATGGTGGTTCCTAAATCATCTAAAAAACAGAGCTACAGAGCATAGGACACTTCCAATCATGGGAGTATATCTAGGGAAGTCTAAAAATCAACAAGACACAAGCACACCACAGTTTAGGGCTACTCTGTTTACAAGAACCTCAACTTCAGTATACCTTAAATATCCCAGGAAAGAGAACAATGGATAAAGAAGATGTGGTACTTATGTACAATGGAATATCTCTTCACCATGAAATCAATGTAATAAGGCTAGTAGAAGGATAAAGAGTGGATTTAGGTCCGATAATACTACTTGAAATAAGTCAAACAGAAAAAGAAACATATCATAAGATATCACTTATAGAGGGAGGATAAATATGGCTGCACAAGAAATGAATTACAGAACAGAACAGTGTCTCACATTTAGAAAACACACTTATTTCAGCTTAAGGGGAAAGGAGAGGTGGGGTGATGCATAAAACCAGGGTTTGAAATTAGCACAGATACCGTTCAATAAACCAAATAGATATTAGACAAGATCTACACCTTGCTCAATGAACTGGCCTCAACACACCCTATACACCGCAGAGAAATATATCTGAGTAATAAGAATCTTAAAACCCATGTATTGATATATCTCCATAAGGGAATCAAGTGTGTGCAGAGCGGCACAAACACAGCAGTGAAAATGAGCTAAACCCCATTATAGAAATAAATTTTAAAAACAAAACGCAGAAACAATGAAAGAGAGAAAAATTCTTACAAAATTCGCTCAGGGGCTGTGATGCAACCTGGATTGACCACATATAAACCCACAGCTGGATAAGACATAAGGCTGGACACTTGGGGCTGAGAGGATTGATGAGCTTTGGTGAGCAACTGCCAAAAGTTTAATGCAATACTTCATGCTACTCATTCCAAGGGTCCCAACACTCCAGGTTGAAGGGAATCTTCCTACAGCTAAACCATGCTTGGGAAACCCAGCGACTGGTATACCATATGATCGGGAAAGGTTTCTAAAACGCACCTCATTTTTCCTCTCCTGGGGCTCCGGATCGACATTCCAGCCACTTTACCAAAAATATCCTCACATGGAGAGTCAATGCCTTTAAGTTCTGGTATCGCACAGTCTGCAGTTAGTGCGGAGGATGAATGGGAATAGGGGGAACCAGTGAGAAACTAGCTGTAGCGGTTTCAATGGGCACATGTCACTCTAATTTCACATCAGTAAGAAGAATAAACCAAAGGCACAGCAAGGTACCCCAGAAGAAGAATAGGGCCTGAAGGAATCCTGTGGTTATGAGGCAAGATCACAAAAATAAGAGCTGAAAAATGGAGCTAAGGGCCACTGCAATTCAAAAACCTGCAGAGTTATAAAGGCCAACTATTTTCAAAAAATATATTGAGGTAAGGCTATGAAGAGGCATTGAAAGCAAGGCAGAATTGCAGGAAAACGATTTCAGGAGGTAGACTGGAATTGCATTTAAAGCATAGGAAAAGAGGCAGAACGTCCACAATGATGCACTTGGCCAAAAAGGGCGTATGCGTTTTTTCCTGAATATATTCAGGAAAAAAGGCATACGCCCTTTTGGCCAACCAAGCAAGCTTGCAAAGGAAATCTGCACTGCAATGAAGTCTCACTTCCCCCTGGTCAAAAGGGCCATCTGAAAAAAGTGTAAAATCCAGAAAGGCAGGACAGGCCATGGAGAACTGGGAGCCTTGTTATGCTGATGGGCGGGATGTAAATTGCCAACAGACACTCGGGAGAAGTGTATGGTGTTTCCTGAAACATCTAAAACACAAAGCAACAGAGCCTAGGGCACTTCCACTTATGGTCCTATAGCTTAGGGAAATTAAAATCAAAAAGACACAGCCACCCCAAAGTTTGGGACGCCTCTGTTTACAAGAACCTCGTTTACAGTACAAGTTCAACATCGCAGAAAGTGAAAAATGGATAAAGAAGTTGTGGTATTTACTTACAAAGCAATATCACTCAGCAATGAAATCTATGTCATCAGGCCCGTAGCAGCATAATGAGTGGATTCAGGTACGATGATTCTAACTGAAATAAGTCACACAGAAAAAGAAACATCATAAGATATCACTAATACATGGAATGTAAACTTGGCTACACAGGAACTGAATTCCAAAATAGAACAGGGTCTCAAATTTAGAAAACCAACTTATGCTTGCTTAAGGGGAAAGGTGAGTTGGGGTGCTGCATAAAACCAGAGATTGAAATGAGCACAGATAAATTTCCTTAAGCCAAATATGGAATAGACAAGAGCTACTCCTTGCTCAACGAAATGGACCCAACACCCCATATTAAACAACTAAGAATGTACCTGACTAGTAAGTATCTTAAAACCTATGGATTGCTATGTCTCCGAAAGAGAATCAAGCGTGTGTACAGGGGCATAAACGCAGCAGTGATAGGATTGGAGAGGTTCGGTGAGCAAATGAAGACCCTTTGAAGTCATATTGCATGGTACCCATTACACGGGTCTCAACTCTCCAGGTTTAAGGGATTCTTCCTTCAGCTAAAACATGCATGTGGAACCCAGAGTATGATCAACCGTGTGAACGGGAGACGTGTTCAAATATGTCTCAGTTTTCGTACCCTGGTACTCGGGTGCAACATTCCAGACGCTTTACTAACACTCTCCCCACTTGGAGAGTCAGCACCTTTAACCTCCTGTTTGGCCCAGTTTGCAATTTCTGCGGAAGATGAACAGGAATAGCGAGAACCAATGAGAGACTAGCTGGAGGTGTCTGCACGGGTAAACTTAACTCTCATTTCCCACCAGGAAGAGGAATTAACCAAAGGCTCAGCGTGCCGTGCCGGAACCAGATTAGGGCCTGAAGCCATCCTGCGGTGTTGCGGCCAGGTCACAAGAAAGCGAGTTGAAGAAAGGAGCTCAGGGGCACTGTAATTCACAAACCTGCAGAGTTATAAATGACAGCTATCGTCCAAAAATATACTGAAGTAAGGCTGCCAAGAGGATTTGAAAGCGGGGCAGAATTGCAGGAAACCGATTTCAGGAGGTAGACTGGAATTGCATTGAAAGCATAGGAAAAGAGGCAGAACGTCCACAATGATGCACTTGGCCAAAAAGGGCGTATGCGTTTTTTCCTGAATATATTCAGTAAAAAACGCATACGAACTTTTTGGCCAACCAAGCAAGCTTGCAAAGGAAATCTGCACTACAATGAAGTCTCACTTCCCCCCGGTCAAAAGGGCCATCTGAAAAAAGTGTAAAATCCAGAAAGGCAGGACAGGCCATGGAGAACTGGGAGCCTTGTTATGCTGATGGGCGGGATGTAAATTGCCAACAGCCACTCGGGAGAAGTGTATGGTGTTTCCTGAAACATCTAAAAAACAAAGCAACAGAGCCTAGGGCAGTTCCACTTATGGTCCTATAGCTTAGGGAAATTAAAATCAAAAAGACACAGCCACCCCAAAGTTTGGGACGCCTCTGTTTACAAGAACCTCGTTTACTGTAGAAGTTCAATATCACAGAAAGTGAAAAATGGATAAAGAACTTGTGGTACTTACGTACAATGCAGTATCACTCAGCAATGAAATCTATGTCATCAGGCCCGTAGTAGCATAATGAGTGGATTAAGGTACGATGATTCTAACTGAAATAAGTCACACAGAAAAAGAAACATCATAAGATATCACTAATACACGGAATGTAAACTTGGCTACACAGGAACTGAATTACAAAACAGAACAGGGTCTCAAATTTAGAAAACCAACTTATGCTTGCTTAAGGGTAAAGGTGAGTTGGGGTGCTGCATAAAACCAGAGATTGAAATGAGCACAGATAAAGTTCCTTAAGCCAAATATGGAATAGACAAGAGCTACTCCTTGCTCAACGAAATGGACTCAACACCCCATATTAAATGCCTAAGAATGTACCTGACTAGTAAGTATCTTAAAACCTATGGATTGCTATGTCTCCGAAAGAGAATCAAGCGTGTGTACAGGGGCATAAACGCAGCAGTGATAGGATTGGAGAGGTTCGGTGAGCAAATGAAGACCCTTTGAAGTCCTATTGCATGGTACCCATTACACGGGTCTCAACTCTCCAGGTTTAAGGTATTCTTCCTTCAGCTAAAACATGCATGTGGAACCCAGAGTATGATCAACCGTGTGAACGGGAGACGTGTTCAAATATGTCTCAGTTTTCCTTCCCAGGTACTTGGGTGCAATATTCCAGACGCTTTACTAACACTCTCCCCACTTGGAGAGTCAGCGCCTTTAACCTCCTGTTTGGCCCAGTTTGCAATTTCTGTGGAAGATGAACAGGAATAGCGAGAACCAATGAGAGACTAGCTGGAGGTGTCTGGACGGGCAAATTTAACTCTCATTTCCCACCAGGAAGAGGAAATAACCAAAGGCTCAGCGTGCCGTGCCAGAAGCAGATTAGGGCCTAAAGCCATCCTGCGGTGTTGCGGCCAGCTCAAAAGAAAGCGAGTTGAATAAAGGAGCTCAGGGGCACTGTAATTCACAAACCTGCAGAGTTATAAATGACAGCTATCGTCCAAAAATATACTGAAGTAAGGCTACCAAGAGGACTTGAAAGCGGGGCAGAATTGCAGGAAACCGATTTCAGGAGGTAGACTGGAATTGCATTGAAAGCATAGGAAAAGAGGCAGAACGTCCACAATGATGCACTTGGCCAAAAAGGGCGTATGCGTTTTTTCCTGAATATATTCAGGAAAAAACGCATACGCCCTTTTTGGCCAACCAAGCAAGCTTGCAAAGGAAATCTGCACTACAATGAAGTCTCACTTCCCCCCGGTCAAAAGGGCCATCTGAAAAAAGTGTAAAATCCAGAAAGGCAGGACAGGCCATGGAGAACTGGGAGCCTTGTTATGCTGATGGGCGGGATGTAAATTGCCAACAGACACTCGGGAGAAGTGTATGGTGTTTCCTGAAACATCTAAAAAACAAAGCAACAGAGCCTAGGGCACTTCCACTTATGGTCCTATAGCTTAGGGAAATTAAAATCAAAAAGACACAGCCACCCCAAAGTTTGGGACGCCTCTGTTTACAAGAACCTCGTTTACAGTACAAGTTCAACATCGCAGAAAGTGAAAAATGGATAAAGAAGTTGTGGTATTTACTTACAAAGCAATATCACTCAGCAATGAAATCTATGTCATCAGGCCCTTAGCAGCACAATGAGTGGATTCAGGTATGATGATTCTAACTGAAATAAGTCACACAGAAAAAGAAACATCATAAGATATCAGTAATACACGGAATGTAAACTTGGCTACACAGGAACTGAATTCCAAAACAGAACAGGGTCTCAAATTTAGAAAAGCAACTTATGCTTGCTTAAGGGGAAAGGTGAGTTGGGGTGCTGCATAAAACCAGAGATTGAAATGAGCACAGATAAATTTCCTTAAGCCAAATATGGAATAGACAAGAGCTACTCCTTGCTCAACGAAATGGACTCAACACCGCATATTAAACGCCAAAGAATGTACCTGACTAGTAAGTATCTTAAAACCTATGGATTGCTATGTCTCCGAAAGAGAATCAAGCATGTGTACAGGGGCATAAACGCAGCAGTGATAGGATTGGAGAGGTTCGGTGAGCAAATGAAGACCCTTTGAAGTCATATTGCATGGTACCCAATACACGGGTCTCAACTCTCCAGGTTTAAGGGATTCTTCCTTCAACTAAAACATGCATGTGAAGCCCAGAGTATGATCAACCGTGTGAAGGGGAGACGTGTTCAAATATGTCTCAGTTTTCGTACCCTGGTACTCGGGTGCAACATTCCAGACGCTTTACTAACACTCTCCCAACTTGGAGAGTCAGTCCCTTGAAACTCCTGTTTGGCCCAGTTTGCAATTTCTGCGGAAGATGAACAGGAATAACGAGAACTAATAAGAGACTACCTGGAGGTGTCTGGACGGGCAAACTTAACTCTCATTTCCCACCAGGAAGAGGAATTAACCAAAGGCTCAGCGTGCCATGCCGGAACCAGATTAGGGCCTGAAGCCATCCTGCGGTGTTGCGGCCAGGTCACAAGAAAGTGAGTTGAAGAAAGGAGCTCAGGGGCACTGTAATTCACAAACCTGCAGAGTTATAAATGACAGCTATCGTCCAAAAATATACTGAAGTAAGGCTGCCAAGAGGACTTGAAAGCGGGGCAGAATTGCAGGAAACCGATTTCAGGAGGTAGACTGGAATTGCATTGAAAGCATAGGAAAAGAGGCAGAACGTCCACAATGATGCACTTGGCCCAAAAGGGCGTATGCGTTTTTTCCTGAATATATTCAGGAAAAAACGCATACGCCCTTTTTGGCCAACCAAGCAAACTTGCAAAGGAAATCTGCACTACAATGAAGTCTCACTTCCCCCCGGTCAAAAGGGCCATCTGAAAAAAGTGTAAAATCCAGAAAGGCAGGACAGGCCATGGAGAACTGGGAGCCTTGTTATGCTGATGGGCGGGATGTAAATTGCCAACAGACACTCGGGAGAAGTGTATGGTGTTTCCTGAAACATCTAAAAAACAAAGCAACAGAGCCTAGGGCACTTCCACTTATGGTCCTATAGCTTAGGGAAATTAAAATCAAAAAGACACAGCCACCCCAAAGTTTGGGACGCCTCTGTTTACAAGAACCTCGTTTACCGTACAAGTTCAATATCACAGAAAGTGAAAAATGGATAAAGAACTTGTGGTACTTACGTACAATGCAGTATCACTCAGCAATGAAATCTATGTCATCAGGCCCATAGCAGCATAATGAGTGGATTCAGGTACGATGATTCTAACTGAAATAAGTCACACAGAAAAAGAAACATCATAAGATATCACTAATACACGGAATGTAAACTTGGCTACACAGGAACTGAATTCCAAAACAGAACAGGGTCTCAAATTTAGAAAAACAACTTATGCTTGCTTACGAATAAAGGTGACTTGGGGTGCTGCATAAAACCAGAGATTGAAATGAGCACAGATAAAGTTCCTTAAGCCAAATATGGAATAGAGAAAAGCTACTCCTTGCTCAACGAAATGGACTCAACACCCCATATTAAACGCCTAAGAATGTACCTGACTAGTAAGTATCTTAAAACCTATTGATTGCTATGTCTCCGAAAGAGAATGAAGCGTGTGTACAGGGACATAAACGCAGCAGTGATAGGATTGGAGAGGTTCGGTGAGCAAATGAAGACCCTTTGAAGTCCTATTGCATGGTACAAATTACACGGGTCTCAACTCTCCAGGTTTAAGGTATTCTTCCTTCAGCTAAAACATGCATGTGGAACCCAGAGTATGATCAACCATGTGAACGGGAGACGTGTTCAAATATGTCTCAGTTTTCCTCCCCTGGTACTCGGGTGCAACATTCCAGACGCTTTACTAACACTCTCCCCACTTGGAGAGTCAGCGCCTTTAACCTCCTGTTTGGCCCAGTTTGCAATTTCTGCGGAAGATGAACAGGAATAGCGAGAACCAATGAGAGACTAGCTGGAGGTGTCTGGACGGGCAAATTTAACTCTCATTTCCCACCAGGAAGAGGAAATAACCAAAGGCTCAGCGTGCCGTGCCGGAACCAGATTAGGGACTGAAGCCATCCTGCGGTGTTGCGGCCAGTTCACAAGAAAGCGAGTTGAAGAAAGGAGATCAGGGGCACTGTAATTCACAAACCTGCAGAGTTATAAATGACAGCTATCGTCCAAAAATATACTGAAGTAAGGCTGCCAAGAGGACTTGAAATTGGGGCAGAATTGCAGGAAACCGATTTCAGGAGGTAGACTGGAATTGCATTGAAAGCATAGGAAAAGAGGCAGAACGTCCACAATGATGCACTTGGCCAAAAAGGGCGTGTGCGTTTTTTCCTGAATATATTCAGGAAAAAACGCATACGCACTTTTTGGCCAACCAAGCAAGCTTGCAAAGGAAATCTGCACTACAATGAAGTCTCACTTCCCCCCGGTCAAAAGGGCCATCTGAAAAAAGTGTAAAATCCAGAAAGGCAGGACAGGCCATGGAGAACTGGGAGCCTTGTTATGCTGATGGGCGGGATGTAAATTGCCAACAGACACTCGGGAGAAGTGTATGGTGTTTCCTGAAACATCTAAAACACAAAGCAACAGAGCCTAGGGCACTTCCACTTATGGTCCTATAGCTTAGGGAAATTAAAATCAAAAAGACACAGCCACCCCAAAGTTTGGGACGCCTCTGTTTACAAGAACCTCGTTTACAGTACAAGTTGAACATCGCAGAAAGTGAAAAATGGATAAAGAAGTTGTGGTATTTACTTACAAAGCAATATCACTCAGCAATGAAATCTATGTCATCAGGCCCGTAGCAGCACAATGAGTGGATTCAGGTATGATGATTCTAACTGAAATAAGTCACACAGAAAAAGAAACATCATAAGATATCAGTAATACACGGAATGTAAACTTGGCTACACAGGAACTGAATTCCAAAACAGAACAGGGTCTCAAATTTAGAAAAACAACTTATGCTTGCTTAAGGGTAAAGGTGAGTTGGGGTGCTGCATAAAACCAGAGATTGAAATGAGCACAGATAAAGTTCCTTAAGCCAAATATGGAATAGACAAGAGCTACTCCTTGCTCAACGAAATGGACTCAACACCGCATATTAAACGCCAAAGAATGTACCTGACTAGTAAGTATCTTAAAACCTATGGATTGCTATGTCTCTGAAAGAGAATCAAGCATGTGTACAGGGGCATAAACGCAGCAGTGATAGGATTGGAGAGGTTCGGTGAGCAAATGAAGACCCTTTGAAGTCATATTGCATGGTACCCATTACACGGGTCTCAACTCTCCAGGTTTAAGGGATTCTTCCTTCAACTAAAACATGCATGTGAAGCCCAGAGTATGATCAACCGTGTGAAGGGGAGACGTGTTCAAATATGTCTCAGTTTTCGTACCCTGGTACTCGGGTGCAACATTCCAGACGCTTTACTAACACTCTCCCAACTTGGAGAGTCAGTCCCTTTAACCTCCTGTTTGGCCCAGTTTGCAATTTCTGCGGAAGATGAACAGGAATAACGAGAACCAATGAGAGACTACCTGGAGGTGTCTGGACGGGCAAACTTAACTCTCATTTCCCACCAGGAAGAGGAATTAACCAAAGGCTCAGCGTGCCATGCCGGAACCAGATTAGGGCCTGAAGCTATCCTGCGGTGTTGCGGCCAGGTCACAAGAAAGTGAGTTGAAGAAAGGAGCTCAGGGGCACTGTAATTCACAAACCTGCAGAGTTATAAATGACAGCTATCGTCCAAAAATATACTGAAGTAAGGCTGCCAAGAGGACTTGAAAGCGGGGCAGAATTGCAGGAAACCGATTTCAGGAGGTAGACTGGAATTGCATTGAAAGCATAGGAAAAGAGGCAGAACGTCCACAATGATGCACTTGGCCCAAAAGGGCGTATGCGTTTTTTCCTGAATATATTCAGGAAAAAACGCATACGCCCTTTTTGGCCAACCAAGCAAACTTGCAATGGAAATCTGCACTACAATGAAGTCTCACTTCCCCCCGGTCAAAAGGGCCATCTGAAAAAAGTGTAAAATCCAGAAAGGCAGGACAGGCCATGGAGAACTGGGAGCCTTGTTATGCTGATGGGCGGGATGTAAATTGTCAACAGACACTCAGGAGAAGTGTATGGTGTTTCCTGAAACATCTAAAACACAAAGCAACAGAGCCTAGGGCACTTCCACATATGGTCCTATAGCTTAGGGAAATTAAAATCTAAAAGACACAGCCACCCCAAAGTTTGGGACGCCTCTGTTTACAAGAACCTCGGTTACCGTACAAGTTCAATATCACAGAAAGTGAAAAATGGATAAAGAACTTGTGGTACTTACGTACAATGCAGTATCACTCAGCAATGAAATCTATGTCATCAGGCCCGTAGCAGCATAATGAGTGGATTCAGGTACGATGATTCTAACTGAAATAAGTCACACAGAAAAAGAAACATCATAAGATATCAGTAATACACGGAATGTAAACTTGGCTGCACAGGAACTGAATTCCAAAACAGAACAGGGTCTCAAATTTAGAAAACCAACTTATGCTTGCTTAAGGGTAAAGGTGAGTTGGGGTGCTGCATAAAACCAGAGATTGAAATGAGCACAGATAAAGTTCCTTAAGCCAAATATGGAATAGACAAGAGCTACTCCTTGCTCAACGAAATGGACTCAACACCGCATATTAAACGCCAAAGAATGTACCTGACTAGTAAGTATCTTAAAACCTATGGATTGCTATGTCTCCGAAAGAGAATCAAGCATGTGTACAGGGGCATAAACGCAGCAGTGATAGGATTGGAGAGGTTCGGTGAGCAAATGAAGACCCTTTGAAGTCATATTGCATGGTACCCATTACACGGGTCTCAACTCTCCAGGTTTAAGGGATTCTTCCTTCAGCTAAAACATGCATGTGAAGCCCAGAGTATGATCAACCGTGTGAAGGGGAGATGTGTTCAAATATGTCTCAGTTTTCGTACCCTGGTACTCGGGTGCAACATTCCAGACGCTTTACTAACACTCTCCTAACTTGGAGAGTCAGTCCCTTTAAACTCCTGTTTGGCCCAGTTTGCAATTTCTGCGGAAGATGAACAGGAATAACGAGAACCAATGAGAGACTACCTGGAGGTGTCTGGACGGGTAAACTTAACTCTCATTTCCCACCAGGAAGAGGAATTAACCAAAGGCTCAGCGTGCCATGCCGGAACCAGATTAGGGCCTGAAGCTATCCTGCGGTGTTGCGGCCAGGTCACAAGAAAGTGAGTTGAAGAAAGGAGCTCAGGGGCACTGTAATTCACAAACCTGCAGAGTTATAAATGACAGCTATCGTCCAAAAATATACTGAAGTAAGGCTGCCAAGAGGACTTGAAAGCGGGGCAGAATTGCAGGAAACCGATTTCAGGAGGTAGACTGGAATTGCATTGAAAGCATAGGAAAAGAGGCAGAACGTCCACAATGATGCACTTGGCCAAAAAGGGCGTATGCGTTTTTTCCTGAATATATTCAGGAAAAAACGCATACGCCCTTTTTGGCCAACCAAGCAAACTTGCAAAGGAAATCTGCACTACAATGAAGTCTCACTTCCCCCCAGTCAAAAGGGCCATCTGAAAAAAGTGTAAAATCCAGAAAGGCAAGACAGGCCATGGAGAACTGGGAGCCTTGTTATGCTGATGGGCGGGATGTAAATTGCCAACAGACACTCGGGAGAAGTGTATGGTGTTTCCTGAAACATCTAAAACACAAAGCAACAGAGCCTAGGGCACTTCCACATATGGTCCTATAGCTTAGGGAAATTAAAATCTAAAAGACACAGCCACCCCAAAGTTTGGGACGCCTCTTTTTACAAGAACCTCGGTTACCGTACAAGTTTAATATCACAGAGAGTGAAAAATGGATAAAGAACTTGTGGTACTTACGTACAATGCAGTATCACTCAGCAATGAAATCTATGTCATCAGGCCCGTAGCAGCATAATGAGTGGATTCAGGTACGATGATTCTAACTGAAATAAGTCACACAGAAAAAGAAACATCATAAGATATCACTAATACATGGAATGTAAACTTGGCTACACAGGAACTGAATTCCAAAATAGAACAGGGTCTCAAATTTAGAAAACCAACTTATGCTTGCTTAAGGGGAAAGGTGAGTTGGGGTGCTGCATAAAACCAGAGATTGAAATGAGCACAGATAAATTTCCTTAAGCCAAATATGGAATAGACAAGAGCTACTCCTTGCTCAACGAAATGGACCCAACACCCCATATTAAACAACTAAGAATGTACCTGACTAGTAAGTATCTTAAAACCTATGGATTGCTATGTCTCCGAAAGAGAATGAAGCGTGTGTACAGGGACATAAACGCAGCAGTGATAGGATTGGAGAGGTTCGGTGAGCAAATGAAGACCCTTTGAAGTCCTATTGCATGGTACAAATTACACGGGTCTCAACTCTCCAGGTTTAAGGTATTCTTCCTTCAGCTAAAACATGCATGTGGAACCCAGAGTATGATCAACCATGTGAACGGGAGACGTGTTCAAATATGTCTCAGTTTTCCTCCCCTGGTACTCGGGTGCAACATTCCAGACGCTTTACTAACACTCTCCCCACTTGGAGAGTCAGCGCCTTTAACCTCCTGTTTGGCCCAGTTTGCAATTTCTGCGGAAGATGAACAGGAATAGCGAGAACCAATGAGAGACTAGCTGGAGGTGTCTGGACGGGCAAATTTAACTCTCATTTCCCACCAGGAAGAGGAAATAACCAAAGGCTCAGCGTGCCGTGCTGGAACCAGATTAGGGCCTGAAGCCATCCTGCGGTGTTGCGGCCAGTTCACAAGAAAGCGAGTTGAAGAAAGGAGATCAGGGGCACTGTAATTCACAAACCTGCAGAGTTATAAATGACAGCTATCGTCCAAAAATATACTGAAGTAAGGCTGCCAAGAGGACTTGAAAGCGGGGCAGAATTGCAGGAAACCGATTTCAGGAGGTAGACTGGAATTGCATTGAAAGCATAGGAAAAGAGGCAGAACGTCCACAATGATGCACTTGGCCAAAAAGGGCGTGTGCGTTTTTTCCTGAATATATTCAGGAAAAAACGCATACGGCCTTTTTGGCCAACCAAGCAAGCTTGCAAAGGAAATCGGCACTACAATGAAGTCTCACTTCCCCCCGGTCAAAAGGGCCATCTGAAAAAAGTGTAAAATCCAGAAAGGCAGGACAGGCCATGGAGAACTGGGAGCCTTGTTATGCTGATGGGCGGGATGTAAATTGCCAACAGACACTCGGGAGAAGTGTATGGTGTTTCCTGAAACATCTAAAAAACAAAGCAACAGAGCCTAGGGCACTTCCACTTATGGTCCTATAGATTAGGGAAATTAAAATCAAAAAGACACAGCCACCCCAAAGTTTGGGACGCCTCTGTTTACAAGAACCTCGTTTACAGTACAAGTTCAACATCGCAGAAAGTGAAAAATGGATAAAGAAGTTGTGGTATTTTCTTACAAAGCAATATCACTCAGCAATGAAATCTATGTCATCAGGCCCTTAGCAGCACAATGAGTGGATTCAGGTATGATGATTCTAACTGAAATAAGTCACACAGAAAAAGAAACATCATAAGATATCACTAATACACGGAATGTAAACTTGGCTACACAGGAACTGAATTCCAAAACAGAACAGGGTCTCAAATTTACAAAAACAACTTATGCTTGCTTAAGGGGAAAGGTGAGTTGGGGTGCTGCATAAAACCAGAGATTGAAATGAGCACAGATAAATTTCCTTAAGCCAAATATGGAATAGACAAGAGCTACTCCTTGCTCAACGAAATGGACCCAACACCCCATATTAAACGCCTAAGAATGTACCTGACTAGTAAGTATCTTAAAACCTATGGATTGCTATGTCTCCGAAAGAGAATCAAGCGTGTGTACAGGGGCATAAACGCAGCAGTGATAGGATTGGAGAGGTTCGGTGAGCAAATGAAGACCCTTTGAAGTCCTATTGCATGGTACAAATTACACGGGTCTCAACTCTCCAGGTTTAAGGTATTCTTCCTTCAGCTAAAACATGCATGTGGAACCCAGAGTATGATCAACCATGTGAACGGGAGACGTGTTCAAATATGTCTCAGTTTTCCTCCCCTGGTACTCGGGTGCAACATTCCAGACGCTTTACTAACACTCTCCCCACTTGGAGAGTCAGCCCCTTTAACCTCCTGTTTGGCCCAGTTTGCAATTTCTGCGGAAGATGAACAGGAATAGCGAGAACCAATGAGAGACTAGCTGGAGGTGTCTGGACGGGCAAATTTAACTCTCATTTCCCACCAGGAAGAGGAATTAACCAAAGGCTCAGCGTGCCGTGCCGGAACCAGATTAGGGACTGAAGCCATCCTGTGGTGTTGCGGCCAGTTCACAAGAAAGCGAGTTGAAGAAAGGAGCTCAGGGGCACTGTAATTCACAAACCTGCAGAGTTATATATGACAGCTATCGTCCAAAAATACACAGAAGTAAGGCTGCCAAGAGGACTTGAAATTGGGGCAGAAATGCAGGAAACCGATTTCAGGAGTTAGACTGGAATTGCATTGAAAGCATAGGAAAAGAGGCAGAACGTCCACAATGATGCACTTGGCCAAAAAGGGCGTGTGCGTTTTTTCCTGAATATATTCAGGAAAAAACGCATACGCACTTTTTGGCCAACCAAGCAAGCTTGCAAAGGAAATCTGCACTACAATGAAGTCTCACTTCCCCCCGGTCAAAAGGGCCATCTGAAAAAAGTGTAAAATCCAGAAAGGCAGGACAGGCCATGGAGAACTGGGAGCCTTGTTATGCTGATGGGCGGGATGTAAATTGCCAACAGACACTCGGGAGAAGTGTATGGTGTTTCCTGAAACATCTAAAAAACAAAGCAACAGAGCCTAGGGCACTTCCACTTATGGTCCTATAGCTTAGGGAAATTAAAATCAAAAAGACACAGCCACCCCAAAGTTTGGGACGCCTCTGTTTACAAGAAGCTCGTTTACAGTACAAGTTCAACATCGCAGAAAGTGAAAAATGGATAAAGAAGTTGTGGTATTTACTTACAAAGCAATATCACTCAGCAATGAAATCTATGTCATCAGGCCCTTAGCAGCACAATGAGTGGATTTAGGTATGATGATTCTAACTGAAATAAGTCACACAGAAAAAGAAACATCATAAGATATCAGTAATACACGGAATGTAAACTTGGCTACACAGGAACTGAATTACAGAACAGAACAGGGTCTCAAATTTAGAAAACCAACTAATGCTTGCTTAAGGGTAAAGGTGAGTTGGGGTGCTGCATAAAACCAGAGATTGAAATGAGCACAGATAAAGTTCCTTAAGCCAAATATGGAATAGACAAGAGCTACTCCTTGCTCAACGAAATGGACTCAACACCCCATATTAAACGCCTAAGAATGTACCTGACTAGTAAGTATCTTAAAACCAATGGATTGCTATGTCTCCGAAAGAGAATGAAGCGTGTGTACAGGGGCATAAACGCAGCAGTGATAGGATTGGAGAGGTTCGGTGAGCAAATGAAGACCCTTTGAAGTCCTATTGCATGGTACAAATTACACGGGTCTCAACTCTCCAGGTTTAAGGTATTCTTCCTTCAGCTAAAACATGCATGTGGAACCCAGAGTATGATCAACCATGTGAACGGGAGACGTGTTCAAATATGTCTCAGTTTTCCTCCCCTGGTACTCGGGTGCAACATTCCAGACGCTTTACTAACACTCTCCCCACTTGGAGAGTCAGCGCCTTTAACCTCCTGTTTGGCCCAGTTTGCAATTTCTGCGGAAGATGAACAGGAATAGCGAGAACCAATGAGAGACTAGCTGGAGGTGTCTGGACGGGCAAATTTAACTCTCATTTCCCACCAGGAAGAGGAAATAACCAAAGGCTCAGCGTGCCGTGCCGGAACCAGATTAGGGACTGAAGCCATCCTGCGGTATTGCGGCCAGTTCACAAGAAAGCGAGTTGAAGAAAGGAGCTCAGGGGCACTGTAATTCACAAACCTGCAGAGTTATAAATGACAGCTATCGTCCAAAAATATACTGAAGTAAGGCTACCAAGAGGACTTGAAATTGGGGCAGAAATGCAGGAAACCGATTTCAGGAGGTAGACTGGAATTGCATTGAAAGCATAGGAAAAGAGGCAGAACGTCCACAATGATGCACTTGGCCAAAAAGGGCGTGTGCGTTTTTTCCTGAATATATTCAGGAAAAAACGCATACGCACTTTTTGGCCAACCAAGCAAGCTTGCAAAGGAAATCTGCACTACAATGAAGTCTCACTTCCCCCCGGTCAAAAGGGCCATCTGAAAAAAGTGTAAAATCCAGAAAGGCAGGACAGGCCATGGAGAACTGGGAGCCTTGTTATGCTGATGGGCGGGATGTAAATTGCCAACAGACACTCGGGAGAAGTGTATGGTGTTTCCTGAAACATCTAAAAAACAAAGCAACAGAGCCTAGGGCACTTCCACTTATGGTCCTATAGCTTAGGGAAATTAAAATCAAAAAGACACAGCCACCCCAAAGTTTGGGACGCCTCTGTTTACAAGAACCTCGTTTACAGTACAAGTTCAACATCGCAGAAAGTGAAAAATGGATAAAGAAGTTGTGGTATTTACTTACAAAGCAATATCACTCAGCAATGAAATCTATGTCATCAGGCCCTTAGCAGCACAATGAGTGGATTTAGGTATGATGATTCTAACTGAAATAAGTCACACAGAAAAAGAAACATCATAAGATATCAGTAATACACGGAATGTAAACTTGGCTACACAGGAACTGAATTACAGAAGAGAACAGGGTCTCAAATTTAGAAAACCAACTTATGCTTGCTTAAGGGGAAAGGTGAGTTGGGGTGCTGCATAAAACCAGAGATTGAAATGAGCACAGATAAAGTTCCTTAAGCCAAATATGGAATAGACAAGAGCTACTCCTTGCTCAACGAAATGGACTCAACACCGCATATTAAACGCCAAAGAATGTACCTGACTAGTAAGTATCTTAAAACCTATGGATTGCTATGTCTCCGAAAGAGAATCAAGCATGTGTACAGGGGCATAAACGCAGCAGTGATAGGATTGGAGAGGTTCGGTGAGCAAATGAAGACCCTTTGAAGTCATATTGCATGGTACCCATTACACGGGTCTCAACTCTCCAGGTTTAAGGGATTCTTCCTTCAGCTAAAACATGCATGTGAAGCCCAGAGTATGATCAACCGTGTGAACGGGAGACGTGTTCAAATATGTCTCAATTTTCGTACCCTGGTACTCGGGTGCAACATTCCAGACGCTTTACTAACACTCTCCCAACTTGGAGAGTCAGTCCCTTTAAACTCCTGTTTGGCCCAGTTTGCAATTTCTGCGGAAGATGAACAGGAATAACGAGAACCAATGAGAGACTACCTGGAGGTGTCTGGACGGGCAAACTTAACTCTCATTTCCCACCAGGAAGAGGAATTAACCAAAGGCTCAGCGTGCCATGCCGGAACCAGATTAGGGCCTAAAGCCATCCTGCGGTGTTGCGGCCAGGTCACAAGAAAGCGAGTTGAAGAAAGGAGCTCAGGGGCACTGTAATTCACAAACCTGCAGAGTTATAAATGACAGCTATCGTCCAAAAATATACTGAAGTAAGGCTGCCAAGAGGACTTGAAAGCGGGGCAGAATTGCAGGAAACCGATTTCAGGAGGTAGACTGGAATTGCATTGAAAGCATAGGAAAAGAGGCAGAACGTCCACAATGATGCACTTGGCCAAAAAGGGCGTATGCGTTTTTTCCTGAATATATTCAGGAAAAAATGCATACGCCCTTTTTGGCCAACCAAGCAAACTTGCAAAGGAAATCTGCACTACAATGAAGTCTCACTTCCCCCCGGTCAAAAGGGCCATCTGAAAAAAGTGTAAAATCCAGAAAGGCGGGACAGGCCATGGAGAACTGGGAGCCTTGTTATGCTGATGGGCGGGATGTAAATTGCCAACAGACACTCGGGAGAAGTGTATGGTGTTTCCTGAAACATCTAAAAAACAAAGCAACAGAGCCTAGGGCACTCCCACTTATGGTCCTATAGCTTAGGGAAATTAAAATCAAAAAGACACAGCCACCCCAAAGTTTGGGACGCCTCTGTTTACAAGAACCTCGTTTACCGTACAAGTTCAATATCACAGAAAGTGAAAAATGGATAAAGAACTTGTGGTACTTACGTACAATGCAGAATCACTCAGCAATGAAATCTATGTCATCAGGCCCATAGCAGCATAATGAGTGGATTCAGGTACGATGATTCTAACTGAAAGAAGTCACACAGAAAAAGAAACATCATAAGATATCACTAATACACGGAATGTAAAGTTGGCTACACAGGAACTGAATTCCAAAACAGAACAGGGTCTCAAATTTAGAAAAACAACTTATGCTTGCTTACGGATAAAGGTGACTTGGGGTGCTGCATAAAACCAGAGATTGAAATGAGCACAGATAAAGTTCCTTAAGCCAAATATGGAATAGACAAAAGCTACTCCTTGCTCAACGAAATGGACTCAACACCCCATATTAAACGCCTAAGAATGTACCTGACTAGTAAGTATCTTAAAACCTATGGATTGCTATGTCTCCGAAAGAGAATGAAGCATGTGTACAGGGACATAAACGCAGCAGTGATAGGATTGGAGAGGTTCGGTGAGCAAATGAAGACCCTTTGAAGTCCTATTGTATGGTACAAATTACACGGGTCTCAACTCTCCAGGTTTAAGGTATTCTTCCTTCAGCTAAAACATGCATGTGGAACCCAGAGTATGATCAACCATGTGAACGGGAGACGTGTTCAAATATGTCTCAGTTTTCCTCCCCTGGTACTCAGGTGCAACATTCCAGACGCTTTACTAACACTCTCCCCACTTGGAGAGTCAGCGCCTTTAACCTCCTGTTTGGCCCAGTTTGCAATTTCTGCGGAAGATGAACAGGAATAGCGAGAACCAATGAGAGACTAGCTGGAGGTGTCTGGACGGGCAAATTTAACTCTCATTTCCCACCAGGAAGAGGAAATAACCAAAGGCTCAGCGTGCCGTGCCGGAACCAGATTAGGGCCTGAAGCCATCCTGCGGTGTTGCGGCCAGTTCACAAGAAAGCGAGTTGAAGAAAGGAGCTCAGGGGCACTGTAATTCACAAACCTGCAGAGTTATAAATGACAGCTATCGTCCAAAAATATACTGAAGTAAGGCTGCCAAGAGGACTTGAAATTGGGGCAGAATTGCAGGAATCCGATTTCAGGAGGTAGACTGGAATTGCATTGAAAGCATAGGAAAAGAGGCAGAACGTCCACAATGATGCACTTGGCCAAAAAGGGCGTGTGCGTTTTTTCCTGAATATATTCAGGAAAAAACGCATACGCCCTTTTTGGCCAACCAAGCAAACTTGCAATGGAAATCTGCACTACAATGAAGTCTCACTTCCCCCCGGTCAAAAGGGCCATCTGAAAAAAGTGTAAAATCCAGAAAGGCAGGACAGGCCATGGAGAACTGGGAGCCTTGTTATGCTGATGGGCGGGATGTAAATTGCCAACAGACACTCGGGAGAAGTGTATGGTGTTTCCTGAAACATCTAAAAAACAAAGCAACAGAGCCTAGGGCACTTCCACTTATGGTCCTATAGCTTAGGGAAATTAAAATCAAAAAGACACAGCCACCCCAAAGTTTGGGACGGCTCTGTTTACAAGAACCTCGTTTACCGTACAAGTTCAATATCACAGAAAGTGAAAAATGGATAAAGAACTTGTGGTACTTACGTACAATGCAGTATCACTCAGCAATGAAATCTATGTCATCAGGCCCATAGCAGCATAATGAGTGGATTCAGGTACGATGATTCTAACTGAAATAAGTCACACAGAAAAAGAAACATCATAAGATATCACTAATACACGGAATGTAAACTTGGCTACACAGGAACTGAATTCCAAAACAGAACAGGGTCTCAAATTTAGAAAAACAACTTATGCTTGCTTACGGATAAAGGTGACTTGGGGTGCTGCATAAAACCAGAGATTGAAATGAGCACAGATAAAGTTCCTTAAGCCAAATATGGAATAGACAAAAGCTACTCCTTGCTCAACGAAATGGACTCAACACCCCATATTAAATGCCTAAGAATGTACCTGACTAGTAAGTATCTTAAAACCTATGGATTGCTATGTCTCCGAAAGAGAATCAAGCGTGTGTACAGGGGCATAAACGCAGCAGTGATAGGATTGGAGAGGTTCGGTGAGCAAATGAAGACCCTTTGAAGTCCTATTGCATGGTACAAATTACACGGGTCTCAACTCTCCAGGTTTAAGGGATTCTTCCTTCAGCTAAAACATGCATGTGAAGCCCAGAGTATGATCAACCGTGTGAAGGGGAGACGTGTTCAAATATGTCTCAGTTTTCCTACCCTGGTACTCGGGTGCAACATTCCAGACGCTTTACTAACACTCTCCCAACTTGGAGAGTCAGTCCCTTTAAACTCCTGTTTGGCCCAGTTTGCAGTTTCTGCGGAAGATGAACAGGAATAACGAGAACCAATGAGAGACTACCTGGAGGTGTCTGGACGGGCAAACTTAACTCTCATTTCCCACCAGGAAGAGGAATTAACCAAAGGCTCAGCGTGCCATGCCGGAACCAGATTAGGGCCTGAAGCCATCCTGCGGTGTTGCGGCCAGGTCACAAGAAAGTGAGTTGAAGAAAGGAGCTCAGGGGCACTGTAATTCACAAACCTGCAGAGTTATAAATGACAGCTATCGTCCAAAAATAAACTGAAGTAAGGCTGCCAAGAGGACTTGAAAGCGGGGCAGAATTGCAGGAAACCGATTTCAGGAGGTAGACTGGAATTGCATTGAAAGCATAGGAAAAGAGGCAGAACGTCCACAATGATGCACTTGGCCCAAAAGGGCGTATGCGTTTTTTCCTGAATATATTCAGGAAAAAACGCATACGCCCTTTTTGGCCAACCAAGCAAACTTGCAATGGAAATCTGCACTACAATGAAGTCTCACTTCCCCCCGGTCAAAAGGGCCATCTGAAAAAAGTGTAAAATCCAGAAAGGCAGGACAGGCCATGGAGAACTGGGAGCCTTGTTATGCTGATGGGCGGGATGTAAATTGTCAACAGACACTCAGGAGAAGTGTATGGTGTTTCCTGAAACATCTAAAACACAAAGCAACAGAGCCTAGGGCACTTCCACATATGGTCCTATAGTTTAGGGAAATTAAAATCTAAAAGACACAGCCACCCCAAAGTTTGGGACGCCTCTGTTTACAAGAACCTCAGTTACCGTACAAGTTCAATATCACAGAGAGTGAAAAATGGATAAAGAACTTGTGGTACTTACGTACAATGCAGTATCACTCAGCAATGAAATCTATGTCATCAGGCCCGTAGCAGCATAATGAGTGGATTCAGGTACGATGATTCTAACTGAAATAAGTCACACAGAAAAAGAAACATCATAAGATATCACTAATACACGGAATGTAAACTTGGCTACACAGGAACTGAATTCCAAAACAGAACAGGGTCTCAAATTTAGAAAAACAACTTATGCTTGCTTAAGGGGAAAGGTGAGTTGGGGTGCTGCATAAAACCAGAGATTGAAATGAGCACAGATAAATTTCCTTAAGCCAAATATGGAATAGACAAGAGCTACTCCTTGCTCAACGAAATGGACCCAACACCCCATATTAAACGCCTAAGAATGTACCTGACTAGTAAGTATCTTAAAACCTATGGATTGCTATGTCTCCGAAAGAGAATCAAGCGTGTGTACAGGGGCATAAACGCAGCAGTGATAGGATTGAAGAGGTTCGGTGAGCAAATGAAGACCCTTTGAAGTCATATTGCATGGTACCCATTACACGGGTCTCAACTCTCCAGGTTTAAGGTATTCTTCCTTCAGCTAAAACATGCATGTGGAACCCAGAGTATGATCAACCGTGTGAACGGGAGACGTGTTCAAATATGTCTCAGTTTTCGTACCCTGGTACTCGGGTGCAACATTCCAGACGCTTTACTAACACTCTCCCCACTTGGAGAGTCAGCACCTTTAACCTCCTGTTTGGCCCAGTTTGCAATTTCTGCGGAAGATGAACAGGAATAGGGAGAACCAATGAGAGACTAGCTGGAGGTGTCTGCACGGGGAAATTTAACTCTCATTTCCCACCAGGAAGAGGAATTAACCAAAGGCTCAGCGTGCCGTGCCGGAACAAGATTAGGGCCTGAAGCCATCCTGCGGTGTTGCGGCCAGCTCAAAAGAAAGCGAGTTGAAGAAAGGAGCTCAGGGGCACTGTAATTCACAAACCTGCAGAGTTATAAATGACAGCTATCGTCCAAAAATATACTGAAGTAAGGCTGCCAAGAGGACTTGAAAGCGGGGCAGAATTGCAGGAAACCGATTTCAGGAGGTAGACTGGAATTGCATTGAAAGCATAGGAAAAGAGGCAGAACGTCCACAATGATGCACTTGGCCAAAAAGGGCGTATGCGTTTTTTCCTGAATATATTCAGGAAAAAACGCATACGCCCTTTTTGGCCAACCAAGCAAACTTGCAAAGGAAATCTGCACTACAATGAAGTCTCACTTCCCCCCGGTCAAAAGGGCCATCTGAAAAAAGTGTAAAATCCAGAAAGGCAGGACAGGCCATGGAGAACTGGGAGCCTTGTTATGCTGATGGGCGGGATGTAAATTGCCAACAGACACTCGGGAGAAGTGTATGGTGTTTCCTGAAACATCTAAAAAACAAAGCAACAGAGCCTAGGGCACTTCCACTTATGGTCCTATAGCTTAGGAAAATTAAAATCAAAAAGACACAGCCACCCCAAAGTTTGGGACGCCTCTGTTTACAAGAACCTCGTTTACCGTACAAGTTCAATATCACAGAAAGTGAAAAATGGATAAAGAACTTGTGGTACTTACGTACAATGCAGTATCACTCAGCAATGAAATCTATGTCATCAGGCCCATAGCAGCATAATGAGTGGATTCAGGTACGATGATTCTAACTGAAATAAGTCACACAGAAAAAGAAACATCATAAGATATCACTAATACACGGAATGTAAACTTGGCTACACAGGAACTGAATTCCAAAACAGAACAGGGTCTCAAATTTAGAAAAACAACTTATGCTTGCTTACGGATAAAGGTGACTTGGGGTGCTGCATAAAACCAGAGATTGAAATGAGCACAGATAAAGTTCCTTAAGCCAAATATGGAATAGACAAAAGCTACTCCTTGCTCAACGAAATGGACTCAACACCGCATATTAAACGCCTAAGAATGTACCTGACTAGTAAGTATCTTAAAACCTATTGATTGCTATGTCTCCGAAAGAGAATGAAGCGTGTGTACAGGGACATAAACGCAGCAGTGATAGGATTGGAGAGGTTCGGTGAGCAAATGAAGACCCTTTGAAGTCCTATTGCATGGTACAAATTACACGGGTCTCAACTCTCCAGGTTTAAGGTATTCTTCCTTCAGCTAAAACATGCATGTGGAACCCAGAGTATGATCAACCATGTGAACGGGAGACGTGTTCAAATATGTCTCAGTTTTCCTCCCCTGGTACTCGGGTGCAACATTCCAGACGCTTTACTAACACTCTCCCCACTTGGAGAGTCAGCGCCTTTAACCTCCTGTTTGGCCCAGTTTGCAATTTCTGCGGAAGATGAACAGGAATAGCGAGAACCAATGAGAGACTAGCTGGAGGTGTCTGGACGGGCAAATTTAACTCTCATTTCCCACCAGGAAGAGGAAATAACCAAAGGCTCAGCGTGCCGTGCCGGAACCAGATTAGGGACTGAAGCCATCCTGCGGTGTTGCGGCCAGTTCACAAGAAAGCGAGTTGAAGAAAGGAGATCAGGGGCACTGTAATTCACAAACCTGCAGAGTTATATATGACAGCTATCGTCCAAAAATATACTGAAGTAAGGCTGCCAAGAGGACTTGAAATTGGGGCAGAATTGCAGGAAACCGATTTCAGGAGGTAGACTGGAATTGCATTGAAAGCATAGGAAAAGAGGCAGAACGTCCACAATGATGCACTTGGCCAAAAAGGGCGTGTGCGTTTTTTCCTGAATATATTCAGGAAAAAACGCATACGCACTTTTTGGCCAACCAAGCAAGCTTGCAAAGGAAATCTGCACTACAATGAAGTCTCACTTCCCCCCGGTCAAAAGGGCCATCTGAAAAAAGTGTAAAATCCAGAAAGGCAGGACAGGCCATGGAGAACTGGGAGCCTTGTTATGCTGATGGGCGGGATGTAAATTGCCAACAGACACTCGGGAGAAGTGTATGGTGTTTCCTGAAACATCTAAAAAACAAAGCAACAGAGCCTAGGGCACTTCCACTTATGGTCCTATAGCTTAGGGAAATTAAAATCAAAAAGACACAGCCACCCCAAAGTTTGGGACGCCTCTGTTTACAAGAACCTCGTTTACAGTACAAGTTCAACATCGCAGAAAGTGAAAAATGGATAAAGAAGTTGTGGTATTTACTTACAAAGCAATATCATTCAGCAATGAAATCTATGTCATCAGGCCCTTAGCAGCACAATGAGTGGATTCAGGTATGATGATTCTAACTGAAATAAGTCACACAGAAAAAGAAACATCATAAGTTATCAGTAATACACGGAATGTAAACTTGGCTACACAGGAACTGAATTCCAAAACAGAACAGGGTCTCAAATTTAGAAAAACAACTTATGCTTGCTTAAGGGTAAAGGTGAGTTGGGGTGCTGCATAAAACCAGAGATTGAAATGAGCACAGATAAAGTTCCTTAAGCCAAATATGGAATAGACAAGAGCTACTCCTTGCTCAACGAAATGGACTCAACACCGCATATTAAACGCCAAAGAATGTACCTGACTAGTAAGTATCTTAAAACCTATGGATTGCTATGTCTCCGAAAGAGTATCAAGCATGTGTACAGGGGCATAAACGCAGCAGTGATAGGATTGGAGAGGTTCGGTGAGCAAATGAAGACCCTTTGAAGTCATATTGCATGGTACCCATTACACGGGTCTCAACTCTCCAGGTTTAAGGGATTCTTCCTTCAACTAAAACATGCATGTGAAGCCCAGAGTATGATCAACCGTGTGAAGGGGAGACGTGTTCAAATATGTCTCAGTTTTCGTACCCTGGTACTCGGGTGCAACATTCCAGACGCTTTACTAACACTCTCCCAACTTGGAGAGTCAGTCCCTTTAAACTCCTGTTTGACCCAGTTTGCAATTTCTGCGGAAGATGAACAGGAATAACGAGAACCAATGAGAGACTACCTGGAGGTGTCTGGACGGGCAAACTTAACTCTCATTTCCTACCAGGAAGAGGAATTAACCAAAGGCTCAGCGTGCCATGCCGGAACCAGATTAGGGCCTGAAGCCATCCTGCGGTGTTGCGGCCAGGTCACAAGAAAGTGAGTTGAAGAAAGGAGCTCAGGGGCACTGTAATTCACAAACCTGCAGAGTTATAAATGACAGCTATCGTCCAAAAATATACTGAAGTAAGGCTGCCAAGAGGACTTGAAAGCGGGGCAGAATTGCAGGAAACCGATTTCAGGAGGTAGACTGGAATTGCATTGAAAGCATAGGAAAAGAGGCAGAACGTCCACAATGATGCACCTGGCCCAAAAGGGCGTATGCGTTTTTTCCTGAATATATTCAGGAAAAAACGCATACGCCCTTTTTGGCCAACCAAGCAAACTTGCAATGGAAATCTGCACTACAATGAAGTCTCACTTCCCCCCGGTCAAAAGGGCCATCTGAAAAAAGTGTAAAATCCAGAAAGGCAGGACAGGCCATGGAGAACTGGGAGCCTTGTTATGCTGATGGGCGGGATGTAAATTGTCAACAGACACTCAGGAGAAGTGTATGGTGTTTCCTGAAACATCTAAAACACAAAGCAACAGAGCCTAGGGCACTTCCACTTATGGTCCTATAGCTTAGGGAAATTAAAATCTAAAAGACACAGCCACCCCAAAGTTTGGGACGCCTCTGTTTACAAGAACCTCGTTTACCGTACAAGTTCAATATCACAGAAAGTGAAAAATGGATAAAGAACTTGTGGTACTTACGTACAATGCAGTATCACTCAGCAATGAAATCTATGTCATCAGTCCCGTAGCAGCATAATGAGTGGATTCAGGTACGATGATTCTAACTGAAATAAGTCACACAGAAAAAGAAACATCATAAGATATCACTAATACACGGAATGTAAACTTGGCTACACAGGAACTGAATTCCAAAACAGAACAGGGTCTCAAATTTAGAAAAACAACTTATGCTTGCTTACGGATAAAGGTGACTTGGGGTGCTGCATAAAACCAGAGATTGAAATGAGCACAGATAAAGTTCCTTAAGCCAAATATGGAATAGACAAAAGCTACTCCTTGCTCAACGAAATGGACTCAACACCCCATATTAAAGGCCTAAGAATGTACCTGACTACTAAGTATCTTAAAACCTATTGATTGCTATGTCTCCGAAAGAGAATGAAGCGTGTGTACAGGGACATAAACGCAGCAGTGATAGGATTGGAGAGGTTCGGTGAGCAAATGAAGACCCTTTGAAGTCCTATTGCATGGTACAAATTACACGGGTCTCAACTCTCCAGGTTTAAGGTATTCTTCCTTCAGCTAAAACATGCATGTGGAACCCAGAGTATGATCAACCATGTGAACGGGAGACGTGTTCAAATATGTCTCAGTTTTCCTCCCCTGGTACTCGGGTGCAACATTCCAGACGCTTTACTAACACTCTCCCCACTTGGAGAGTCAGTGCCTTTAACCTCCTGTTTGGCCCAGTTTGCAATTTCTGCGGAAGATGAACAGGAATAGCGAGAACCAATGAGAGACTAGCTGGAGGTGTCTGGACAGGCAAATTTAACTCTCATTTCCCACCAGGAAGAGGAAATAACCAAAGGCTCAGCGTGCCGTGCCGGAACCAGATTAGGGACTGAAGCCATCCTGCGGTGTTGCGGCCAGTTCACAAGAAAGCGAGTTGAAGAAAGGAGATCAGGGGCACTGTAATTCACAAACCTGCAGAGTTATAAATGACAGCTATCGTCCAAAAATATACTGAAGTAAGGCTGCCAAGAGGACTTGAAATTGGGGCAGAATTGCAGGAAACCGATTTCAGGAGGTAGACTGGAATTGCATTGAAAGCATAGGAAAAGAGGCAGAACGTCCACAATGATGCACTTGGCCAAAAAGGGCGTGTGCGTTTTTTCCTGAATATATTCAGGAAAAAACGCATACGCACTTTTTGGCCAACCAAGCAAGCTTGCAAAGGAAATCTGCACTACAATGAAGTCTCACTTCCCCCCGGTCAAAAGGGCCATCTGAAAAAAGTGTAAAATCCAGAAAGGCAGGACAGGCCATGGAGAACTGGGAGCCTTGTTATGCTGATGGGCGGGATGTAAATTGCCAACAGACACTCGGGAGAAGTGTATGGTGTTTCCTGAAACATCTAAAAAACAAAGCAACAGAGCCTAGGGCACTTCCACTTATGGTCCTATAGATTAGGGAAATTAAAATCAAAAAGACACAGCCACCCCAAAGTTTGGGACGCCTCTGTTTACAAGAACCTCGTTTACAGTACAAGTTCAACATCGCAGAAAGTGAAAAATGGATAAAGAAGTTGTGGTATTTACTTACAAAGCAATATCACTCAGCAATGAAATCTATGTCATCAGGCCCTTAGCAGCACAATGAGTGGATTCAGGTATGATGATTCTAACTGAAATAAGTCACACAGAAAAAGAAACATCATAAGATATCAGTAATACACGGAATGTAAACTTGGCTACACAGGAACTGAATTCCAAAACAGAACATGGTCTCAAATTTAGAAAAACAACTTATGCTTGCTTAAGGGTAAAGGTGAGTTGGGGTGCTGCATAAAACCAGAGATTGAAATGAGCACAGATAAAGTTCCTTAAGCCAAATATGGAATAGACAAGAGCTACTCCTTGCTCAACGAAATGGACTCAACACCGCATATTAAACGCCAAAGAATGTACCTGACTAGTAAGTATCTTAAAACCTATGGATTGCTATGTCTCCGAAAGAGAATCAAGCATGTGTACAGGGGCATAAACGCAGCAGTGATAGGATTGGAGAGGTTCGGTGAGCAAATGAAGACCCTTTGAAGTCATATTGCATGGTACCCATTACACGGGTCTCAACTCTCCAGGTTTAAGGGATTCTTCCTTCAACTAAAACATGCATGTGAAGCCCAGAGTATGATCAACCGTGTGAAGGGGAGACGTGTTCAAATATGTCTCAGTTTTCGTACCCTGGTACTCGGGTGCAACATTCCAGACGCTTTACTAACACTCTCCCAACTTGGAGAGTCAGTCCCTTTAAACTCCTGTTTGGCCCAGTTTGCAATTTCTGCGGAAGATGAACAGGAATAACGAGAACCAATGAGAGACTACCTGGAGGTGTCTGGACGGGCAAACTTAACTCTCATTTCCCACCAGGAAGAGGAATTAACCAAAGGCTCAGCGTGCCATGCCGGAACCAGATTAGGGCCTGAAGCCATCCTGCGGTGTTGCGGCCAGGTCACAAGAAAGTGAGTTGAAGAAAGGAGCTCAGGGGCACTGTAATTCACAAACCTGCAGAGTTATAAATGACAGCTATCGTCCAAAAATATACTGAAGTAAGGCTGCCAAGAGGACTTGAAAGCGGGGCAGAATTGCAGGAAACCGATTTCAGGAGGTAGACTGGAATTGCATTGAAAGCATAGGAAAAGAGGCAGAACGTCCACAATGATGCACTTGGCCCAAAAGGGCGTATGCGTTTTTTCCTGAATATATTCAGGAAAAAACGCATACGCCCTTTTTGGCCAACCAAGCAAGCTTGCAAAGGAAATCTGCACTACAATGAAGTCTCACTTCCCCCCGGTCAAAAGGGCCATCTGAAAAAAGTGTAAAATCCAGAAAGGCAGGACAGGCCATGGAGAACTGGGAGCCTTGTTATGCTGATGGGCGGGATGTAAATTGCCAACAGACACTCTGGAGAAGTGTATGGTGTTTCCTGAAACATCTAAAAAACAAAGCAACAGAGCCTAGGGCACTTCCACTTATGGTCCTATAGCTTAGGGAAATTAAAATCAAAAAGACACAGCCACCCCAAAGTTTGGGACGCCTCTGTTTACAAGAACCTCGTTTACCGTACAAGTTCAATATCACAGAAAGTGAAAAATGGATAAAGAACTTGTGGTACTTACGTACAATGCAGTATCACTCAGCAATGAAATCTATGTCATCAGGCCCATAGCAGCATAATGAGTGGATTCAGGTACGATGATTCTAACTGAAATAAGTCACACAGAAAAAGAAACATCATAAGATATCAGTAATACACGGAATGTAAACTTGGCTACACAGGAACTGAATTCCAAAACAGAACAGGGTCTCAAATTTAGAAAAACAACTTATGCTTGCTTACGGATAAAGGTGACTTGGGGTGCTGCATAAAACCAGAGATTGAAATGAGCACAGATAAAGTTCCTTAAGCCAAATATGGAATAGACAAAAGCTACTCCTTGCTCAACGAAATGGACTCAACACCCCATATTAAACGCCTAAGAATGTACCTGACTAGTAAGTATCTTAAAACCTATGGATTGCTATGTCTCCGAAAGAGAATCAAGCGTGTGTACAGGGGCATAAACCCAGCAGTGATAGGATTGGAGAGGTTCGGTGAGCAAATGAAGATCCTTTGAATTCCTATTGCATGGTACAAATTACACGGGTCTCAACTCTCCAGGTTTAAGGTATTCTTCCTTCAGCTAAAACATGCATGTGGAACCCAGAGTATGATCAACCATGTGAATGGGAGACGTGTTCAAATATGTCTCAGTTTTCCTCCCCTGGTACTCGGGTGCAACATTCCAGATGCTTTACTAACACTCTCCCCACTTGGAGAGTCAGCGCCTTTAACCTCCTGTTTGGCCCAGTTTGCAATTTCTGCGGAAGATGAACAGGAATAGCGAGAACCAATGAGAGACTAGCTGGAGGTGTCTGGACAGGCAAATTTAACTCTCATTTCCCACCAGGAAGAGGAAATAACCAAAGGCTCAGCGTGCCGTGCCGGAACCAGATTAGGGACTGAAGCCATCCTGCGGTGTTGCGGCCAGTTCACAAGAAAGCGAGTTGAAGAAAGGAGATCAGGGGCACTGTAATTCACAAACCTGCAGAGTTATATATGACAGCTATCGTCCAAAAATATACTGAAGTAAGGCTGCCAAGAGGACTTGAAATTGGGGCAGAATTGCAGGAAACCGATTTCAGGAGGTAGACTGGAATTGCATTGAAAGCATAGGAAAAGAGGCAGAACGTCCACAATGATGCACTTGGCCAAAAAGGGCGTGTGCGTTTTTTCCTGAATATATTCAGGAAAAAACGCATACGCACTTTTTGGCCAACCAAGCAAGCTTGCAAAGGAAATCTGCACTACAATGAAGTCTCACTTCCCCCCGGTCAAAAGGGCCATCTGAAAAAAGTGTAAAATCCAGAAAGGCAGGACAGGCCATGGAGAACTGGGAGCCTTGTTATGCTGATGGGCAGGATGTAAATTGCCAACAGACACTCGGGAGAAGTGTATGGTGTTTCCTGAAACATCTAAAAAACAAAGCAACAGAGCCTAGGGCACTTCCACTTATGGTCCTATAGCTTAGGGAAATTAAAATCAAAAAGACACAGCCACCCCAAAGTTTGGGACGCCTCTGTTTACAAGAACCTCGTTTACAGTACAAGTTCAACATCGCAGAAAGTGAAAAATGGATAAAGAAGTTGTGGTATTTACTTACAAAGCAATATCACTGAGCAATGAAATCTATGTCATCAGGCCCTTAGCAGCACAATGAGTGGATTCAGGTATGATGATTCTAACTGAAATAAGTCACACAGAAAAAGAAACATCATAAGATATCAGTAATACACGGAATGTAAACTTGGCTACACAGGAACTGAATTCCAAAACAGAACATGGTCTCAAATTTAGAAAAACAACTTATGCTTGCTTAAGGGTAAAGGTGAGTTGGGGTGCTGCATAAAACCAGAGATTGAAATGAGCACAGATAAAGTTCCTTAAGCCAAATATGGAATAGACAAGAGCTACTCCTTGCTCAACGAAATGGACTCAACACCGCATATTAAACGCCAAAGAATGTACCTGACTAGTAAGTATCTTAAAACCTATGGATTGCTATGTCTCCGAAAGAGAATCAAGCATGTGTACAGGGGCATAAACACAGCAGTGATAGGATTGGAGAGGTTTGGTGAGCAAATGAAGACCCTTTGAAGTCATATTGCATGGTACCCATTACACGGGTCTCAACTCTCCAGGTTTAAGGGATTCTTCCTTCAACTAAAACATGCATGTGAAGCCCAGAGTATGATCAACCGTGTGAAGGGGAGACGTGTTCAAATATGTCTCAGTTTTCGTACCCTGGTACTCGGGTGCAACATTCCAGACGCTTTACTAACACTCTCCCAACTTGGAGAGTCAGTCCCTTTAAACTCCTGTTTGGCCCAGTTTGCAATTTCTGCGGAAGATGAACAGGAATAACGAGAACCAATGAGAGACTACCTGGAGGTGTCTGGACGGGCAAACTTAACTCTCATTTCCCACCAGGAAGAGGAATTAACCAAAGGCTCAGCGTGCCATGCCGGAACCAGATTAGGGCCTGAAGCCATCCTGCGGTGTTGCGGCCAGGTCACAAGAAAGTGAGTTGAAGAAAGGAGCTCAGGGGCACTGTAATTCACAAACCTGCAGAGTTATAAATGACAGCTATCGTCCAAAAATATACTGAAGTAAGGCTGCCAAGAGGACTTGAAAGCGGGGCAGAATTGCAGGAAACCGATTTCAGGAGGTAGACTGGAATTGCATTGAAAGCATAGGAAAAGAGGCAGAACGTCCACAATGATGCACTTGGCCCAAAAGGGCGTATGCGTTTTTTCCTGAATATATTCAGGAAAAAACGCATACGCCCTTTTTGGCCAACCAAGCAAGCTTGCAAAGGAAATCTGCACTACAATGAAGTCTCACTTCCCCCCGGTCAAAAGGGCCATCTGAAAAAAGTGTAAAATCCAGAAAGGCAGGACAGGCCATGGAGAACTGGGAGCCTTGTTATGCTGATGGGCGGGATGTAAATTGCCAACAGACACTCGGGAGAAGTGTATGGTGTTTCCTGAAACATCTAAAAAACAAAGCAACAGAGCCTAGGGCACTTCCACTTATGGTCCTATAGCTTAGGGAAATTAAAATCAAAAAGACACAGCCACCCCAAAGTTTGGGACGCCTCTGTTTACAAGAACCTCGTTTACCGTACAAGTTCAATATCACAGAAAGTGAAAAATGGATAAAGAACTTGTGGTACTTACGTACAATGCAGTATCACTCAGCAATGAAATCTATGTCATCAGGCCCATAGCAGCATAATGAGTGGATTCAGGTACGATGATTCTAACTGAAATAAGTCACACAGAAAAAGAAACATCATAAGATATCAGTAATACACGGAATGTAAACTTGGCTACACAGGAACTGAATTCCAAAACAGAACAGGGTCTCAAATTTAGAAAAACAACTTATGCTTGCTTACGGATAAAGGTGACTTGGGGTGCTGCATAAAACCAGAGATTGAAATGAGCACAGATAAAGTTCCTTAAGCCAAATATGGAATAGACAAAAGCTACTCCTTGCTCAACGAAATGGACTCAACACCCCATATTAAACGCCTAAGAATGTACCTGACTAGTAAGTATCTTAAAACCTATGGATTGCTATGTCTCCGAAAGAGAATCAAGCGTGTGTACAGGGGCATAAACGCAGCAGTGATAGGATTGGAGAGGTTCGGTGAGCAAATGAAGATCCTTTGAATTCCTATTGCATGGTACAAATTACACGGGTCTCAACTCTCCAGGTTTAAGGTATTCTTCCTTCAGCTAAAACATGCATGTGGAACCCAGAGTATGATCAACCATGTGAATGGGAGACGTGTTCAAATATGTCTCAGTTTTCCTCCCCTGGTACTCGGGTGCAACATTCCAGACGCTTTACTAACACTCTCCCCACTTGGAGAGTCAGCGCCTTTAACCTCCTGTTTGGCCCAGTTTGCAATTTCTGCGGAAGATGAACAGGAATAGCGAGAACCAATGAGAGACTAGCTGGAGGTGTCTGGACAGGCAAATTTAACTCTCATTTCCCACCAGGAAGAGGAAATAACCAAAGGCTCAGCGTGCCGTGCCGGAACCAGATTAGGGACTGAAGCCATCCTGCGGTGTTGCGGCCAGTTCACAAGAAAGCGAGTTGAAGAAAGGAGATCAGGGGCACTGTAATTCACAAACCTGCAGAGTTATATATGACAGCTATCGTCCAAAAATATACTGAAGTAAGGCTGCCAAGAGGACTTGAAATTGGGGCAGAATTGCAGGAAACCGATTTCAGGAGGTAGACTGGAATTGCATTGAAAGCATAGGAAAAGAGGCAGAACGTCCACAATGATGCACTTGGCCAAAAAGGGCGTGTGCGTTTTTTCCTGAATATATTCAGGAAAAAACGCATACGCACTTTTTGGCCAACCAAGCAAGCTTGCAAAGGAAATCTGCACTACAATGAAGTCTCACTTCCCCCCGGTCAAAAGGGCCATCTGAAAAAAGTGTAAAATCCAGAAAGGCAGGACAGGCCATGGAGAACTGGGAGCCTTGTTATGCTGATGGGCAGGATGTAAATTGCCAACAGACACTCGGGAGAAGTGTATGGTGTTTCCTGAAACATCTAAAAAACAAAGCAACAGAGCCTAGGGCACTTCCACTTATGGTCCTATAGCTTAGGGAAATTAAAATCAAAAAGACACAGCCACCCCAAAGTTTGGGACGCCTCTGTTTACAAGAACCTCGTTTACAGTACAAGTTCAACATCGCAGAAAGTGAAAAATGGATAAAGAAGTTGTGGTATTTACTTACAAAGCAATATCACTGAGCAATGAAATCTATGTCATCAGGCCCTTAGCAGCACAATGAGTGGATTCAGGTATGATGATTCTAACTGAAATAAGTCACACAGAAAAAGAAACATCATAAGATATCAGTAATACACGGAATATAAACTTGGCTACACAGGAACTGAATTCCAAAACAGAACAGGGTCTCAAATTTAGAAAAACAACTTATGCTTGCTTAAGGGTAAAGGTGAGTTGGGGTGCTGCATAAAACCAGAGATTGAAATGAGCACAGATAAAGTTCCTTAAGCCAAATATGGAATAGACAAGAGCTACTCCTTGCTCAACGAAATGGACTCAACACCGCATATTAAACGCCAAAGAATGTACCTGACTAGTAAGTATCTTAAAACCTATGGATTGCTATGTCTCCGAAAGAGAATCAAGCATGTGTACAGGGGCATAAACACAGCAGTGATAGGATTGGAGAGGTTCGGTGAGCAAATGAAGACCCTTTGAAGTCATATTGCATGGTACCCATTACACGGGTCTCAACTCTCCAGGTTTAAGGGATTCTTCCTTCAACTAAAACATGCATGTGAAGCCCAGAGTATGATCAACCGTGTGAAGGGGAGACGTGTTCAAATATGTCTCAGTTTTCGTACCCTGGTACTCGGGTGCAACATTCCAGACGCTTTACTAACACTCTCCCAACTTGGAGAGTCAGTCCCTTTAAACTCCTGTTTGGCCCAGTTTGCAATTTCTGCGGAAGATGAACAGGAATAACGAGAACCAATGAGAGACTACCTGGAGGTGTCTGGACGGGCAAACTTAACTCTCATTTCCCACCAGGAAGAGGAATTAACCAAAGGCTCAGCGTGCCATGCCGGAACCAGATTAGGGCCTGAAGCCATCCTGCGGTGTTGCGGCCAGGTCACAAGAAAGTGAGTTGAAGAAAGGAGCTCAGGGGCACTGTAATTCACAAACCTGCAGAGTTATAAATGACAGCTATCGTCCAAAAATATACTGAAGTAAGGCTGCCAAGAGGACTTGAAAGCGGGGCAGAATTGCAGGAAACCGATTTCAGGAGGTAGACTGGAATTGCATTGAAAGCATAGGAAAAGAGGCAGAACGTCCACAATGATGCACTTGGCCCAAAAGGGCGTATGCGTTTTTTCCTGAATATATTCAGGAAAAAACGCATACGCCCTTTTTGGCCAACCAAGCAAGCTTGCAAAGGAAATCTGCACTACAATGAAGTCTCACTTCCCCCCGGTCAAAAGGGCCATCTGAAAAAAGTGTAAAATCCAGAAAGGCAGGACAGGCCATGGAGAACTGGGAGCCTTGTTATGCTGATGGGCGGGATGTAAATTGCCAACAGACACTCGGGAGAAGTGTATGGTGTTTCCTGAAACATCTAAAAAACAAAGCAACAGAGCCTAGGGCACTTCCACTTATGGTCCTATAGCTTAGGGAAATTAAAATCAAAAAGACACAGCCACCCCAAAGTTTGGGACGCCTCTGTTTACAAGAACCTCGTTTACCGTACAAGTTCAATATCACAGAAAGTGAAAAATGGATAAAGAACTTGTGGTACTTACGTACAATGCAGTATCACTCAGCAATGAAATCTATGTCATCAGGCCCATAGCAGCATAATGAGTGGATTCAGGTACGATGATTCTAACTGAAATAAGTCACACAGAAAAAGAAACATCATAAGATATCAGTAATACACGGAATGTAAACTTGGCTACACAGGAACTGAATTCCAAAACAGAACAGGGTCTCAAATTTAGAAAAACAACTTATGCTTGCTTACGGATAAAGGTGACTTGGGGTGCTGCATAAAACCAGAGATTGAAATGAGCACAGATAAAGTTCCTTAAGCCAAATATGGAATAGACAAAAGCTACTCCTTGCTCAACGAAATGGACTCAACACCCCATATTAAACGCCTAAGAATGTACCTGACTAGTAAGTATCTTAAAACCTATGGATTGCTATGTCTCCGAAAGAGAATCAAGCGTGTGTACAGGGGCATAAACGCAGCAGTGATAGGATTGGAGAGGTTCGGTGAGCAAATGAAGATCCTTTGAATTCCTATTGCATGGTACAAATTACACGGGTCTCAACTCTCCAGGTTTAAGGTATTCTTCCTTCAGCTAAAACATGCATGTGGAACCCAGAGTATGATCAACCATGTGAATGGGAGACGTGTTCAAATATGTCTCAGTTTTCCTCCCCTGGTACTCGGGTGCAACATTCCAGACGCTTTACTAACACTCTCCCCACTTGGAGAGTCAGCGCCTTTAACCTCCTGTTTGGCCCAGTTTGCAATTTCTGCGGAAGATGAACAGGAATAGCGAGAACCAATGAGAGACTAGCTGGAGGTGTCTGGACAGGCAAATTTAACTCTCATTTCCCACCAGGAAGAGGAAATAACCAAAGGCTCAGCGTGCCGTGCCGGAACCAGATTAGGGACTGAAGCCATCCTGCGGTGTTGCGGCCAGTTCACAAGAAAGCGAGTTGAAGAAAGGAGATCAGGGGCACTGTAATTCACAAACCTGCAGAGTTATATATGACAGCTATCGTCCAAAAATATACTGAAGTAAGGCTGCCAAGAGGACTTGAAATTGGGGCAGAATTGCAGGAAACCGATTTCAGGAGGTAGACTGGAATTGCATTGAAAGCATAGGAAAAGAGGCAGAACGTCCACAATGATGCACTTGGCCAAAAAGGGCGTGTGCGTTTTTTCCTGAATATATTCAGGAAAAAACGCATACGCACTTTTTGGCCAACCAAGCAAGCTTGCAAAGGAAATCTGCACTACAATGAAGTCTCACTTCCCCCCGGTCAAAAGGGCCATCTGAAAAAAGTGTAAAATCCAGAAAGGCAGGACAGGCCATGGAGAACTGGGAGCCTTGTTATGCTGATGGGCAGGATGTAAATTGCCAACAGACACTCGGGAGAAGTGTATGGTGTTTCCTGAAACATCTAAAAAACAAAGCAACAGAGCCTAGGGCACTTCCACTTATGGTCCTATAGCTTAGGGAAATTAAAATCAAAAAGACACAGCCACCCCAAAGTTTGGGACGCCTCTGTTTACAAGAACCTCGTTTACAGTACAAGTTCAACATCGCAGAAAGTGAAAAATGGATAAAGAAGTTGTGGTATTTACTTACAAAGCAATATCACTGAGCAATGAAATCTATGTCATCAGGCCCTTAGCAGCACAATGAGTGGATTCAGGTATGATGATTCTAACTGAAATAAGTCACACAGAAAAAGAAACATCATAAGATATCAGTAATACACGGAATGTAAACTTGGCTACACAGGAACAGAATTACAAAACAGAACAGGGTCTCAAATTTAGAAAAACAACTTATGCTTGCTTAAGGGTAAAGGTGAGTTGGGGTGCTGCATAAAACCAGAGATTGAAATGAGCACAGATAAAGTTCCTTAAGCCAAATATGGAATAGACAAGAGCTACTCCTTGCTCAACGAAATGGACTCAACACCGCATATTAAACACCAAAGAATGTACCTGACTAGTAAGTATCTTAAAACCTATGGATTGCTATGTCTCCGAAAGAGAATCAAGCATGTGTACAGGGGCATAAACGCAGCAGTGATAGGATTGGAGAGGTTCGGTGAGCAAATGAAGACCCTTTGAAGTCATATTGCATGGTACCCATTACACGGGTCTCAACTCTCCAGGTTTAAGGGATTCTTCCTTCAGCTAAAACATGCATGTGAAGCCCAGAGTATGATCAACCGTGTGAAGGGGAGACGTGTTCAAATATGTCTCAGTTTTCGTACCCTGGTACTCGGGTGCAACATTCCAGACGCTTTACTAACACTCTCCCAACTTGGAGAGTCAGTCCCTTTAAACTCCTGTTTGGCCCAGTTTGCAATTTCTGCGGAAGATGAACAGGAATAATGAGAACCAATGAGAGACTACCTGGAGGTGTCTGGACGGGCAAACTTAACTCTCATTTCCCACCAGGAAGAGGAATTAACCAAAGGCTCAGCGTGCCATGCCGGAACAAGATTAGGGCCTGAAGCCATCCTGCGGTGTTGTGGCCAGGTCACAAGAAAGTGAGTTGAAGAAAGGAGCTCAGGGGCACTGTAATTCACAAACCTGCAGAGTTATAAATGATAGCTATCGTCCAAAAATATACTGAAGTAAGGCTGCCAAGAGGACTTGAAAGCGGGGCAGAATTGCAGGAAACCGATTTCAGGAGGTAGACTGGAATTGCATTGAAAGCATAGGAAAAGAGGCAGAACGTCCACAATGATGCACTTGGCCCAAAAGGGCGTATGAGTTTTTTCCTGAATATATTCAGGAAAAAACGCATACGCACTTTTTGGCCAACCAAGCAAACTTGCAATGGAAATCTGCACTACAATGAAGTCTCACTTCCCCCCGGTCAAAAGGGCCATCTGAAAAAAGTGTAAAATCCAGAAAGGCAGGACAGGCCATGGAGAACTGGGAGCCTTGTTATGCTGATGGGCGGGATGTAAATTGTCAACAGACACTCAGGAGAAGTGTATGGTGTTTCCTGAAACATCTAAAACACAAAGCAACAGAGCCTAGGGCACTTCCACATATGGTCCTATAGCTTAGGGAAATCAAAATCTAAAAGACACAGCCACCCCAAAGTTTGGGACGCCTCTGTTTACAAGAACCTCGGTTACCGTACAAGTTCAATATCACAGAAAGTGAAAAATGGATAAAGAACTTGTGGTACTTACGTACAATGCAGTATCACTCAGCAATGAAATCTATGTCATCAGGTCCGTAGCAGCATAATGAGTGGATTCAGGTACGATGATTCTAACTGAAATAAGTCACACAGAAAAAGAAACATCATAAGATATCACTAATACACGGAATGTAAACTTGGCTACACAGGAACTGAATTACAAAACAGAACAGGGTCTCAAATTTAGAAAAACAACTTATGCTTGCTTAAGGGGAAAGGTGAGTTGGGGTGCTGCATAAAACCAGAGATTGAAATGAGCACAGATAAATTTCCTTAAGCCAAATATGGAATAGACAAGAGCTACTCCTTGCTCAACGAAATGGACCCAACACCCCATATTAAACGCCTAAGAATGTACCTGACTAGTAAGTATCTTAAAACCTATGGATTGCTATGTCTCCGAAAGAGAATCAAGCGTGTGTACAGGGGCATAAACGCAGCAGTGATAGGATTGGAGAGGTTCGGTGAGCAAATGAAGACCCTTTGAAGTCATATTGCATGGTACCCATTACACGGGTCTCAACTCTCCAGGTTTAAGGTATTCTTCCTTCAGCTAAAACATGCATGTGGAACCCAGAGTATGATCAACCGTGTGAACGGGAGACGTGTTCAAATATGTCTCAGTTTTCCTCCCCTGGTACTCGGGTGCAACATTCCAGACGCTTTACTAACACTCTCCCCACTTGGAGAGTCAGCACCTTTAACCTCCTGTTTGGCCCAGTTTGCAATTTCTGCGGAAGATGAACAGGAATAGGGAGAACCAATGAGAGACTAGCTGGAGGTGTCTGCACGGGGAAATTTAACTCTCATTTCCCACCAGGAAGAGGAATTAACCAAAGGCTCAGTGTGCCGTGCCGGAACCAGATTAGGGCCTGAAGCCATCCTGCGGTGTTGCGGCCAGCTCACAAGAAAGCGAGTTGAAGAAAGGAGCTCAGGGGCACTGTAATTCACAAACCTGCAGAGTTATAAATGACAGCTATCGTCCAAAAATATACTGAAGTAAGGCTGCCAAGAGGACTTGAAAGCGGGGCAGAATTGCAGGAAACCGATTTCAGGAGGTAGACTGGAATTGCATTGAAAGCATAGGAAAAGAGGCAGAACGTCCACAATGATGCACTTGGCCAAAAAGGGCGTATGCGTTTTTTCCTGAATATATTCAGGAAAAAACGCATACGCCCTTTTTGGCCAACCAAGCAAACTTGCAAAGGAAATCTGCACTACAATGAAGTCTCACTTCCCCCCGGTCAAAAGGGCCATCTGAAAAAAGTGTAAAATCCAGAAAGGCAGGACAGGCCATGGAGAACTGGGAGCCTTGTTATGCTGATGGGCGGGATGTAAATTGCCAACAGACACTCGGGAGAAGTGTATGGTGTTTCCTGAAACATCTAAAAAACAAAGCAACAGAGCCTAGGGCACTTCCACTTATGGTCCTATAGCTTAGGGAAATTAAAATCAAAAAGACACAGCCACCCCAAAGTTTGGGACGCCTCTGTTTACAAGAACCTCGTTTACCGTACAAGTTCAATATCACAGAAAGTGAAAAATGGATAAAGAACTTGTGGTACTTACGTACAATGCAGTATCACTCAGCAATGAAATCTATGTCATCAGGCCCATAGCAGCATAATGAGTGGATTCAGGTACGATGATTCTAACTGAAATAAGTCACACAGAAAAAGAAACATCATAAGATATCACTAATACACGGAATGTAAACTTGGCTACACAGGAACTGAATTCCAAAACAGAACAGGGTCTCAAATTTAGAAAAACAACTTATGCTTGCTTACGGATAAAGGTGACTTGGGGTGCTGCATAAAACCAGAGATTGAAATGAGCACAGATAAAGTTCCTTAAGCCAAATATGGAATAGACAAAAGCTACTCCTTGCTCAACGAAATGGACTCAACACCCCATATTAAACGCCTAAGAATGTACCTGACTAGTAAGTATCTTAAAACCTATTGATTGCTATGTCTCCGAAAGAGAATGAAGCGTGTGTACAGGGACATAAACGCAGCAGTGATAGGATTGGAGAGGTTCGGTGAGCAAATGAAGACCCTTTGAAGTCCTATTGCATGGTACAAATTACACGGGTCTCAACTCTCCAGGTTTAAGGTATTCTTCCTTCAGCTAAAACATGCATGTGGAACCCAGAGTATGATCAACCATGTGAACGGGAGACGTGTTCAAATATGTCTCAGTTTTCCTCCCCTGGTACTCGGGTGCAACATTCCAGACGCTTTACTAACACTCTCCCCACTTGGAGAGTCAGCGCCTTTAACCTCCTGTTTGGCCCAGTTTGCAATTTCTGCGGAAGATGAACAGGAATAGCGAGAACCAATGAGAGACTAGCTGGAGGTGTCTGGACGGGCAAATTTAACTCTCATTTCCCACCAGGAAGAGGAAATAACCAAAGGCTCAGCGTGCCGTGCCGGAACCAGATTAGGGCCTGAAGCCATCCTGCGGTGTTGCGGCCAGTTCACAAGAAAGCGAGTTGAAGAAAGGAGATCAGGGGCACTGTAATTCACAAACCTGCAGAGTTATAAATGACAGCTATCGTCCAAAAATATACTGAAGTAAGGCTGCCAAGAGGACTTGAAATTGGGGCAGAATTGCAGGAAACCGATTTCAGGAGGTAGACTGGAATTGCATTGAAAGCATAGGAAAAGAGGCAGAACGTCCACAATGATGCACTTGGCCAAAAAGGGCGTGTGCGTTTTTTCCTGAATATATTCAGGAAAAAACGCATACGCACTTTTTGGCCAACCAAGCAAGCTTGCAAAGGAAATCTGCACTACAATGAAGTCTCACTTCCCCCCGGTCAAAAGGGCCATCTGAAAAAAGTGTAAAATCCAGAAAGGCAGGACAGGCCATGGAGAACTGGGAGCCTTGTTATGCTGATGGGCGGGATGTAAATTGCCAACAGACACTCGGGAGAAGTGTATGGTGTTTCCTGAAACATCTAAAAAACAAAGCAACAGAGCCTAGGGCACTTCCACTTATGGTCCTATAGATTAGGGAAATTAAAATCAAAAAGACACAGCCACCCCAAAGTTTGGGACGCCTCTGTTTACAAGAACCTCGTTTACAGTACAAGTTGAACATCGCAGAAAGTGAAAAATGGATAAAGAAGTTGTGGTATTTACTTACAAAGCAATATCACTCAGCAATGAAATCTATGTCATCAGGCCCTTAGCAGCACAATGAGTGGATTCAGGTATGATGATTCTAACTGAAATAAGTCACACAGAAAAAGAAACATCATAAGATATCAGTAATACACGGAATGTAAACTTGGCTACACAGGAACTGAATTACAGAACAGAACAGGGTCTCAAATTTAGAAAAACAACTTATGGTTGCTTAAGGGGAAAGGTGAGTTGGGGTGCTGCATAAAACCAGAGATTGAAATGAGCACAGATAAAGTTCCTTAAGCCAAATATGGAATAGACAAGAGCTACTCCTTGCTCAACGAAATGGACTCAACACCGCATATTAAACGCCAAAAATGTACCTGACTAGTAAGTATCTTAAAACCTATGGATTGCTATGTCTCCGAAAGAGAATCAAGCATGTGTACAGGGGCATAAACGCAGCAGTGATAGGATTGGAGAGGTTCGGTGAGCAAATGAAGACCCTTTGAAGTCATATTGCATGGTACCCATTACACGGGTCTCAACTCTCCAGGTTTAAGGGATTCTTCCTTCAGCTAAAACATGCATGTGAAGCCCAGAGTATGATCAACCGTGTGAAGGGGAGACGTGTTCAAATATGTCTCAGTTTTCGTACCCTGGTACTCGGGTGCAACATTCCAGACGCTTTACTAACACTCTCCCAACTTGGAGAGTCAGTCCCTTTAAACTCCTGTTTGGCCCAGTTTGCAATTTCTGCGGAAGATGAACAGGAATAATGAGAACCAATGAGAGACTACCTGGAGGTGTCTGGACGGGCAAACTTAACTCTCATTTCCCACCAGGAAGAGGAATTAACCAAAGGCTCAGCGTGCCATGCCGGAACCAGATTAGGGCCTGAAGCCATCCTGCGGTGTTGCGGCCAGGTCACAAGAAAGTGAGTTGAAGAAAGGAGCTCAGGGGCACTGTAATTCACAAACCTGCAGAGTTATAAATGATAGCTATCGTCCAAAAATATACTGAAGTAAGGCTGCCAAGAGGACTTGAAAGCGGGGCAGAATTGCAGGAAACCGATTTCAGGAGGTAGACTGGAATTGCATTGAAAGCATAGGAAAAGAGGCAGAACGTCCACAATGATGCACTTGGCCAAAAAGGGCGTATGCGTTTTTTCCTGAATATATTCAGGAAAAAACGCATACGCCCTTTTTGGCCAACCAAGCAAACTTGCAATGGAAATCTGCACTACAATGAAGTCTCACTTCCCCCCGGTCAAAAGGGCCATCTGAAAAAAGTGTAAAATCCAGAAAGGCAGGACAGGCCATGGAGAACTGGGAGCCTTGTTATGCTGATGGGCGGGATGTAAATTGCCAACAGACACTCGGGAGAAGTGTATGGTGTTTCCTGAAACATCTAAAAAACAAAGCAACAGAGCCTAGGGCACTTCCACTTATGGTCCTATAGCTTAGGGAAATTAAAATCAAAAAGACACAGCCACCCCAAAGTTTGGGACGCCTCTGTTTACAAGAACCTCGTTTACCGTACAAGTTCAATATCACAGAAAGTGAAAAATGGATAAAGAACTTGTGGTACTTACGTACAATGCAGTATCACTCAGCAATGAAATCTATGTCATCAGGCCCATAGCAGCATAATGAGTGGATTCAGGTACGATGATTCTAACTGAAATAAGTCACACAGAAAAAGAAACATCATAAGATATCACTAATACACGGAATGTAAACTTGGCTACACAGGAACTGAATTCCAAAACAGAACAGGGTCTCAAATTTAGAAAAACAACTTATGCTTGCTTACGGATAAAGGTGACTTGGGGTGCTGCATAAAACCAGAGATTGAAATGAGCACAGATAAAGTTCCTTAAGCCAAATATGGAATAGACAAAAGCTACTCCTTGCTCAACGAAATGGACTCAACACCCCATATTAAACGCCTAAGAATGTACCTGACTAGTAAGTATCTTAAAACCTATTGATTGCTATGTCTCCGAAAGAGAATGAAGCGTGTGTACAGGGACATAAACGCAGCAGTGATAGGATTGGAGAGGTTCGGTGAGCAAATGAAGACCCTTTGAAGTCCTATTGCATGGTACAAATTACACGGGTCTCAACTCTCCAGGTTTAAGGTATTCTTCCTTCAGCTAAAACATGCATGTGGAACCCAGAGTATGATCAACCATGTGAACGGGAGACGTGTTCAAATATGTCTCAGTTTTCCTCCCCTGGTACTCGGGTGCAACATTCCAGACGCTTTACTAACACTCTCCCCACTTGGAGAGTCAGCGCCTTTAACCTCCTGTTTGGCCCAGTTTGCAATTTCTGCGGAAGATGAACAGGAATAGCGAGAACCAATGAGAGACTAGCTGGAGGTGTCTGGACGGGCAAATTTAACTCTCATTTCCCACCAGGAAGAGGAAATAACCAAAGGCTCAGCGTGCCGTGCCGGAACCAGATTAGGGACTGAAGCCATCCTGCGGTGTTGCGGCCAGTTCACAAGAAAGCGAGTTGAAGAAAGGAGATCAGGGGCACTGTAATTCACAAACCTGCAGAGTTATAAATGACAGCTATCGTCCAAAAATATACTGAAGTAAGGCTGCCAAGAGGACTTGAAATTGGGGCAGAATTGCAGGAAACCGATTTCAGGAGGTAGACTGGAATTGCATTGAAAGCATAGGAAAAGAGGCAGAACGTCCACAATGATGCACTTGGCCAAAAAGGGCGTGTGCGTTTTTTCCTGAATATATTCAGGAAAAAACGCATACGCACTTTTTGGCCAACCAAGCAAGCTTGCAAAGGAAATCTGCACTACAATGAAGTCTCACTTCCCCCCGGTCAAAAGGGCCATCTGAAAAAAGTGTAAAATCCAGAAAGGCAGGACAGGCCATGGAGAACTGGGAGCCTTGTTATGCTGATGGGCGGGATGTAAATTGCCAACAGACACTCGGGAGAAGTGTATGGTGTTTCCTGAAACATCTAAAAAACAAAGCAACAGAGCCTAGGGCACTTCCACTTATGGTCCTATAGATTAGGGAAATTAAAATCAAAAAGACACAGCCACCCCAAAGTTTGGGACGCCTCTGTTTACAAGAACCTCGTTTACAGTACAAGTTGAACATCGCAGAAAGTGAAAAATGGATAAAGAAGTTGTGATATTTACTTACAAAGCAATATCACTCAGCAATGAAATCTATGTCATCAGGCCCTTAGCAGCACAATGAGTGGATTCATGTATGATGATTCTAACTGAAATAAGTCACACAGAAAAAGAAACATCATAAGATATCAGTAATACACGGAATGTAAACTTGGCTACACAGGAACTGAATTCCAAAACAGAACAGGGTCTCAAATTTAGAAAAACAACTTATGGTTGCTTAAGGGGAAAGGTGAGTTGGGGTGCTGCATAAAACCAGAGATTGAAATGAGCACAGATAAAGTTCCTTAAGCCAAATATGGAATAGACAAGAGCTACTCCTTGCTCAACGAAATGGACTCAACACCGTATATTAAACGCCAAAGAATGTACCTGACTAGTAAGTATCTTAAAACCTATGGATTGCTATGTCTCCGAAAGAGAATCAAGCATGTGTACAGGGGCAAAAACGCAGCAGTGATAGGATTGGAGAGGTTCGGTGAGCAAATGAAGACCCTTTGAAGTCATATTGCATGGTACCCATTACACGGGTCTCAACTCTCCAGGTTTAAGGGATTCTTCCTTCAGCTAAAACATGCATGTGAAGCCCAGAGTATGATCAACCGTGTGAAGGGGAGACGTGTTCAAATATGTCTCAGTTTTCGTACCCTGGTACTCGGGTGCAACATTCCAGACGCTTTACTAACACTCTCCCAACTTGGAGAGTCAGTCCCTTTAAACTCCTGTTTGGCCCAGTTTGCAATTTCTGCGGAAGATGAACAGGAATAATGAGAACCAATGAGAGACTACCTGGAGGTGTCTGGACGGGCAAACTTAACTCTCATTTCCCACCAGGAAGAGGAATTAACCAAAGGCTCAGCGTGCCATGCCGGAACAAGATTAGGGCCTGAAGCCATCCTGCGGTGTTGCGGCCAGGTCACAAGAAAGTGAGTTGAAGAAAGGAGCTCAGGGGCACTGTAATTCACAAACCTGCAGAGTTATAAATGATAGCTATCGTCCAAAAATATACTGAAGTAAGGCTGCCAAGAGGACTTGAAAGCGGGGCAGAATTGCAGGAAACCGATTTCAGGAGGTAGACTGGAATTGCATTGAAAGCATAGGAAAAGAGGCAGAACGTCCACAATGATGCACTTGGCCCAAAAGGGCGTATGCGTTTTTTCCTGAATATATTCAGGAAAAAACGCATACGCCCTTTTTGGCCAACCAAGCAAACTTGCAATGGAAATCTGCACTACAATGAAGTCTCACTTCCCCCCGGTCAAAAGGGCCATCTGAAAAAAGTGTAAAATCCAGAAAGGCAGGACAGGCCATGGAGAACTGGGAGCCTTGTTATGCTGATGGGCGGGATGTAAATTGCCAACAGACACTCGGGAGAAGTGTATGGTGTTTCCTGAAACATCTAAAAAACAAAGCAACAGAGCCTAGGGCACTTCCACTTATGGTCCTATAGCTTAGGGAAATTAAAATCAAAAAGACACAGCCACCCCAAAGTTTGGGACGCCTCTGTTTACAAGAACCTCGTTTACCGTACAAGTTCAATATCACAGAAAGTGAAAAATGGATAAAGAACTTGTGGTACTTACGTACAATGCAGTATCACTCAGCAATGAAATCTATGTCATCAGGCCCATAGCAGCATAATGAGTGGATTCAGGTACGATGATTCTAACTGAAATAAGTCACACAGAAAAAGAAACATCATAAGATATCACTAATACACGGAATGTAAACTTGGCTACACAGGAACTGAATTCCAAAACAGAACAGGGTCTCAAATTTAGAAAAACAACTTATGCTTGCTTACGGATAAAGGTGACTTGGGGTGCTGCATAAAACCAGAGATTGAAATGAGCACAGATAAAGTTCCTTAAGCCAAATATGGAATAGACAAAAGCTACTCCTTGCTCAACGAAATGGACTCAACACCCCATATTAAACGCCTAAGAATGTACCTGACTAGTAAGTATCTTAAAACCTATTGATTGCTATGTCTCCGAAAGAGAATGAAGCGTGTGTACAGGGACATAAACGCAGCAGTGATAGGATTGGAGAGGTTCGGTGAGCAAATGAAGACCCTTTGAAGTCCTATTGCATGGTACAAATTACACGGGTCTCAACTCTCCAGGTTTAAGTTATTCTTCCTTCAGCTAAAACATGCATGTGGAACCCAGAGTATGATCAACCATGTGAACGGGAGACGTGTTCAAATATGTCTCAGTTTTCCTCCCCTGGTACTCGGGTGCAACATTCCAGACGCTTTACTAACACTCTCCCCACTTGGAGAGTCAGCGCCTTTAACCTCCTGTTTGGCCCAGTTTGCAATTTCTGCGGAAAATGAACAGGAAAAGCGAGAACCAATGAGAGACTAGCTGGAGGTGTCTGGACGGGCAAATTTAACTCTCATTTCCCACCAGGAAGAGGAAATAACCAAAGGCTCAGCGTGCCGTGCCGGAACCAGATTAGGGACTGAAGCCATCCTGCGGTGTTGCGGCCAGTTCACAAGAAAGCGAGTTGAAGAAAGGAGATCAGGGGCACTGTAATTCACAAACCTGCAGAGTTATAAATGACAGCTATCGTCCAAAAATATACTGAAGTAAGGCTGCCAAGAGGACTTGAAAGCGGGGCAGAATTGCAGGAAACCGATTTCAGGAGGTAGACTGGAATTGCATTGAAAGCATAGGAAAAGAGGCAGAACGTCCACAATGATGCACTTGGCCAAAAAGGGCGTATGCGTTTTTTCCTGAATATATTCAGGAAAAAATGCATACGCACTTTTTGGCCAACCAAGCAAGCTTGCAAAGGAAATCTGCACTACAATGAAGTCTCACTTCCCCCCGGTCAAAAGGGCCATCTGAATAAAGTGTAAAATCCAGAAAGGCAGGACAGGCCATGGAGAACTGGGAGCCTTGTTATGCTGATGGGCGGGATGTAAATTGCCAACAGACACTCGGGAGAAGTGTATGGTGTTTCCTGAAACATCTAAAAAACAAAGCAACAGAGCCTAGGGCACTTCCACTTATGGTCCTATAGCTTAGGGAAATTAAAATCAAAAAGACACAGCCACCCCAAAGTTTGGGACGCCTCTGTTTACAAGAACCTCCTTTACAGTACAAGTTGAACATCGCAGAAAGTGAAAAATGGATAAAGAAGTTGTGGTATTTACTTACAAAGCAATATCACTCAGCAATGAAATCTATGTCATCAGGCCCTTAGCAGCACAATGAGTGGATTCAGGTATGATGATTCTAACTGAAATAAGTCACACAGAAAAAGAAACATCATAAGATATCAGTAATACACGGAATGTAAACTTGGCTACACAGGAACTGAATTCCAAAACAGAACAAGGTCTCAAATTTAGAAAAACAACTTATGCTTGCTTAAGGGGAAAGGTGAGTTGGGGTGCTGCATAAAACCAGAGATTGAAATGAGCACAGATAAATTTCCTTAAGCCAAATATGGAATAGACAAGAGCTACTCCTTGCTCAACGAAATGGACCCAACACCCCATATTAAACGCCTAAGAATGTACCTGACTAGTAAGTATCTTAAAACCTATGGATTGCTATGTCTCCGAAAGAGAATCAAGCGTGTGTACAGGGGCATAAACGCAGCAGTGATAGGATTGGAGAGGTTCGGTGAGCAAATGAAGACCCTTTGAAGTCATATTGCATGGTACCCATTACACGGGTCTCAACTCTCCAGGTTTAAGGTATTCTTCCTTCAGCTAAAAACATGCATGTGGAACCCAGAGTATGATCAACCGTGTGAACGGGAGACGTGTTCAAATATGTGTCAGTTTTCGTACCCTGGTACTCGGGTGCAACATTCCAGACGCTTTATTAACACTCTCCCCACTTGGAGAGTCAGCACCTTTAACCTCCTGTTTGGCCCAGTTTGCAATTTCTGCGGAAGATGAACAGGAATAGGGAGAACCAATGAGAGACTAGCTGGAGGTGTCTGCACGGGGAAATTTAACTCTCATTTCCCACCAGGAAGAGGAATTAACCAAAGGCTCAGCGTGCCGTGCCGGAACCAGATTAGGGCCTGAAGCCATCCTGCGGTGTTGCGGCCAGGTCACAAGAAAGCGAGTTGAAGAAAGGAGCTCAGGGGCACTGTAATTCACAAACCTGCAGAGTTATAAATGACAGCTATCGTCCAAAAATATACTGAAGTAAGGCTGCCAAGAGGACTTGAAAGCGGGGCAGAATTGCAGGAAACCGATTTCAGGAGGTAGACTGGAATTGCATTGAAAGCATAGGAAAAGAGGCAGAACGTCCACAATGATGCACTTGGCCCAAAAGGGCGTATGCGTTTTTTCCTGAATATATTCAGGAAAAAACGCATACGCCCTTTTTGGCCAACCAAGCAAACTTGCAAAGGAAATCTGCACTACAATGAAGTCTCACTTCCCCCCGGTCAAAAGGGCCATCTGAAAAAAGTGTAAAATCCAGAAAGGCAGGACAGGCCATGGAGAACTGGGAGCCTTGTTATGCTGATGGGCGGGATGTAAATTGCCAACAGACACTCGGGAGAAGTGTATGGTGTTTCCTGAAACATCTAAAAAACAAAGCAACAGAGCCTAGGGCACTTCCACTTATGGTCCTATAGCTTAGGGAAATTAAAATCAAAAAGACACAGCCACCCCAAAGTTTGGGACGCCTCTGTTTACAAGAACCTCGTTTACCGTACAAGTTCAATATCACAGAAAGTGAAAAATGGATAAAGAACTTGTGGTACTTACGTACAATGCAGTATCACTCAGCAATGAAATCTATGTCATCAGGCCCATAGCAGCATAATGAGTGGATTCAGGTACGATGATTCTAACTGAAAGAAGTCACACAGAAAAAGAAACATCATAAGATATCACTAATACACGGAATGTAAACTTGGCTACACAGGAAATGAATTACAAAACAGAACAGGGTCTCAAATTTAGAAAAACAACTTATGCTTGCTTAAGGGGAAAGGTGAGTTGGGGTGCTGCATAAAACCAGAGATTGAAATGAGCACAGATAAATTTCCTTAAGCCAAATATGGAATAGACAAGAGCTACTCCTTGCTCAACGAAATGGACCCAACACCCCATATTAAACGCCTAAGAATGTACCTGACTAGTAAGTATCTTAAAACCTATGGATTGCTATGTCTCCGAAAGAGAATCAAGCGTGTGTACAGGGGCATAAACGCAGCAGTGATAGGATTGGAGAGGTTCGGTGAGCAAATGAAGACCCTTTGAAGTCATATTGCATGGTACCCATTACACGGGTCTCAACTCTCCAGGTTTAAGGTATTCTTCCTTCAGCTAAAACATGCATGTGGAACCCAGAGTATGATCAACCATGTGAACGGGAGACGTGTTCAAATATGTCTCAGTTTTCCTCCCCTGGTACTCGGGTGCAACATTCCAGACGCTTTACTAACACTCTCCCCACTTGGAGAGTCAGCGCCTTTAACCTCCTGTTTGGCCCAGTTTGCAATTTCTGCGGAAGATGAACAGGAATAGCGAGAACCAATGAGAGACTAGCTGGAGGTGTCTGGACGGGCAAATTTAACTCTCATTTCCCACCAGGAAGAGGAAATAACCAAAGGCTCAGCGTGCCGTGCCGGAACCAGATTAGGGACTGAAGCCATCCTGCGGTGTTGCGGCCAGTTCACAAGAAAGCGAGTTGAAGAAAGGAGATCAGGGGCACTGTAATTCACAAACCTGCAGAGTTATAAATGACAGCTATCGTCCAAAAATATACTGAAGTAAGGCTGCCAAGAGGACTTGAAAGCGGGGCAGAATTGCAGGAAACCGATTTCAGGAGGTAGACTGGAATTGCATTGAAAGCATAGGAAAAGAGGCAGAACGTCCACAATGATGCACTTGGCCAAAAAGGGCGTGTGCGTTTTTTCCTGAATATATTCAGGAAAAAACGCATACGCACTTTTTGGCCAACCAAGCAAGCTTGCAAAGGAAATCTGCACTACAATGAAGTCTCACTTCCCCCCGGTCAAAAGGGCCATCTGAAAAAAGTGTAAAATCCAGAAAGGCAGGACAGGCCATGGAGAACTGGGAGCCTTGTTATGCTGATGGGCGGGATGTAAATTGCCAACAGACACTCGGGAGAAGTGTATGGTGTTTCCTGAAACATCTAAAAAACAAAGCAACAGAGCCTAGGGCACTTCCACTTATGGTCCTATAGATTAGGGAAATTAAAATCAAAAAGACACAGCCACCCCAAAGTTTGGGACGCCTCTGTTTACAAGAACCTCGTTTACAGTACAAGTTCAACATCGCAGAAAGTGAAAAATGGATAAAGAAGTTGTGGTATTTACTTACAAAGCAATATCACTCAGCAATGAAATCTATGTCATCAGGCCCTTAGCAGCACAATGAGTGGATTCAGGTATGATGATTCTAACTGAAATAAGTCACACAGAAAAAGAAACATCATAAGATATCAGTAATACACGGAATGTAAACTTGGCTACACAGGAACTGAATTCCAAAACAGAACAGGGTCTCAAATTTAGAAAAACAACTTATGCTTGCTTAAGGGGAAAGGTGAGTTGGGGTGCTGCATAAAACCAGAGATTGAAATGAGCACAGATAAAGTTCCTTAAGCCAAATATGGAATAGACAAGAGCTACTCCTTGCTCAATGAAATGGACTCAACACCGCATATTAAACGCCAAAGAATGTACCTGACTAGTAAGTATATTAAAACCTATGGATTGCTATGTCTCCGAAAGAGAATCAAGCATGTGTACAGGGGCATAAACGCAGCAGTGATAGGATTGGAGAGGTTCGGTGAGCAAATGAAGACCCTTTGAAGTCATATTGCATGGTACCCATTACACGGGTCTCAACTCTCCAGGTTTAAGGGATTCTTCCTTCAGCTAAAACATGCAGGTGAAGCCCAGAGTATGATCAACCGTGTGAAGGGGAGACGTGTTCAAATATGTCTCAGTTTTCATACCCTGGTACTCGGGTGCAACATTCCAGACGCTTTACTAACACTCTCCCAACTTGGAGAGTCAGTCCCTTTAAACTCCTGTTTGGCCCAGTTTGCAATTTCTGCGGAAGATGAACAGGAATAATGAGAACCAATGAGAGACTACCTGGAGGTGTCTGGACGGGCAAACTTAACTCTCATTTCCCACCAGGAAGAGGAATTAACCAAAGGCTCAGCGTGCCTTGCCGGAACCAGATTAGGGCCTGAAGCCATCCTGCGGTGTTGCGGCCAGGTCACAAGAAAGTGAGTTGAAGAAAGGAGCTCAGGGGCACTGTAATTCACAAACCTGCAGAGTTATAAATGATAGCTATCGTCCAAAAATATACTGAAGTAAGGCTGCCAAGAGGACTTGAAAGCGGGGCAGAATTGCAGGAAACCGATTTCAGGAGGTAGACTGGAATTGCATTGAAAGCATAGGAAAAGAGGCAGAACGTCCACAATGATGCACTTGGCCCAAAAGGGCGTATGCGTTTTTTCCTGAATATATTCAGGAAAAAATGCATACGCCCTTTTTGGCCAACCAAGCAAACTTGCAATGGAAATCTGCACTACAATGAAGTCTCACTTCCCCCCGGTCAAAAGGGCCATCTGAAAAAAGTGTAAAATCCAGAAAGGCAGGACAGGCCATGGAGAACTGGGAGCCTTGTTATGCTGATGGGCGGGATGTAAATTGTCAACAGACACTCAGGAGAAGTGTATGGTGTTTCCTGAAACATCTAAAACACAAAGCAACAGAACCTAGGGCACTTCCACATATGGTCCTATAGCTTAGGGAAATCAAAATCTAAAAGACACAGCCACCCCAAAGTTTGGGACGCCTCTGTTTACAAGAACCTCGGTTACCGTACAAGTTCAATATCACAGAAAGTGAAAAATGGATAAAGAACTTGTGGTACTTACGTACAATGCAGTATCACTCAGCAATGAAATCTATGTCATCAGGTCCGTAGCAGCATAATGAGTGGATTCAGGTACGATGATTCTAACTGAAATAAGTCACACAGAAAAAGAAACATCATAAGATATCACTAATACACGGAATGTAAACTTGGCTACACAGGAACTGAATTACAAAACAGAACAGGGTCTCAAATTTAGAAAAACAACTTATGCTTGCTTAAGGGGAAAGGTGAGTTGGGGTGCTGCATAAAACCAGAGATTGAAATGAGCACAGATAAATTTCCTTAAGCCAAATATGGAATAGACAAGAGCTACTCCTTGCTCAACGAAATGGACACAACACCCCATATTAAACGCCTAAGAATGTACCTGACTAGTAAGTATCTTAAAACCTATGGATTGCTATGTCTCCGAAAGAGAATCAAGCGTGTGTACAGGGGCATAAACGCAGCAGTGATAGGATTGGAGAGGTTCGGTGAGCAAATGAAGACCCTTTGAAGTCATATTGCATGGTACCCATTCCACGGGTCTCAACTCTCCAGGTTTAAGGGATTCTTCCTTCAGCTAAAACATGCATGTGAAGTCCAGAGTATGATCAACAGTGTGAAGGGGAGACGTGTTCAAATATGTCTCAGTTTTCGTACCCTGGTACTCGGGTGCAACATTCCAGACGCTTTACTAACACTCTCCCAACTTGGAGAGTCAGTCCCTTTAAACTCCTGTTTGGCCCAGTTTGCAATTTCTGCGGAAGATGAACTGGAATAACGAGAACCAATGAGAGACTACCTGGAGGTGTCTGGACGGGCAAACTTAACTCTCATTTCCCACCAGGAATAGGAATTAACCAAAGGCTCAGCGTGCCATGCCGGAACCAGATTAGGGCCTGAAGCCATCCTGCGGTGTTGCGGCCAGGTCACAAGAAAGTGAGTTGAAGAAAGGAGCTCAGGGGCACTGTAATTCACAAACCTGCAGAGTTATAAATGACAGCTATCGTCCAAAAATATACTGAAGTAAGGCTGCCAAGAGGACTTGAAAGCGGGGCAGAATTGCAGGAAACCGATTTCAGGAGGTAGACTGGAATTGCATTGAAAGCATAGGAAAAGAGGCAGAACGTCCACAATGATGCACTTGGCCAAAAAGGGCGTATGCGTTTTTTCCTGAATATATTCAGGAAAAAATGCATACGCCCTTTTTGGCCAACCAAGCAAACTTGCAAAGGAAATCTGCACTACAATGAAGTCTCACTTCCCCCCGGTCAAAAGGGCCATCTGAAAAAAGTGTAAAATCCAGAAAGGCAGGACAGGCCATGGAGAACTGGGAGCCTTGTTATGCTGATGGGCGGGATGTAAATTGCCAACAGACACTCGGGAGAAGTGTATGGTGTTTCCTGAAACATCTAAAAAACAAAGCAACAGAACCTAGGGCACTTCCACTTATGGTCCTATAGCTTAGGGAAATTAAAATCAAAAAGACACAGCCACCCCAAAGTTTGGGACGCCTCTGTTTACAAGAACCTCGTTTACCGTACAAGTTCAATATCACAGAAAGTGAAAAATGGATAAAGAACTTGTGGTACTTACGTACAATGCAGTATCACTCAGCAATGAAATCTATGTCATCAGGCCCATAGCAGCATAATGAGTGGATTCAGGTACGATGATTCTAACTGAAATAAGTCACACAGAAAAAGAAACATCATAAGATATCACTAATACACGGAATGTAAACTTGGCTACACAGGAACTGAATTCCAAAACAGAACAGGGTCTCAAATTTAGAAAAACAACTTATGCTTGCTTACGGATAAAGGTGACTTGGGGTGCTGCATAAAACCAGAGATTGAAATGAGCACAGATAAAGTTCCTTAAGCCAAATATGGAATAGACAAAAGCTACTCCTTGCTCAACGAAATGGACTCAACACCCCATATTAAACGCCTAAGAATGTACCTGACTAGTAAGTATCTTAAAACCTATGGATTGCTATGTCTCCGAAAGAGAATGAAGTGTGTGTACAGGGGCATAAACGCAGCAGTGATAGGATTGGAGAGGTTCGGTGAGCAAATGAAGACCCTTTGAAGTCCTATTGCATGGTACAAATTACACGGGTCTCAACTCTCCAGGTTTAAGGTATTCTTCCTTCAGCTAAAACATGCATGTGGAACCCAGAGTATGATCAACCATGTGAACGGGAGACGTGTTCAAATATGTCTCAGTTTTCCTCCCCTGGTACTCGGGTGCAACATTCCAGACGCTTTACTAACACTCTCCCCACTTGGAGAGTCAGCGCCTTTAACCTCCTGTTTGGCCCAGTTTGCAATTTCTGCGGAAGATGAACAGGAATAGCGAGAACCAATGAGAGACTAGCTGGAGGTGTCTGGACGGGCAAATTTAACTCTCATTTCCCACCAGGAAGAGGAAATAACCAAAGGCTCAGCGTGCCGTGCCGGAACCAGATTAGGGCCTGAAGCCATCCTGCGGTGTTACGGCCAGTTCACAAGAAAGCGAGTTGAAGAAAGGAGCTCAGGGGCACTGTAATTCACAAACCTGCAGAGTTATAAATGACAGCTATCGTCCAAAAATATACTGAAGTAAGGCTGCCAAGAGGACTTGAAATTGGGGCAGAAATGCAGGAAACCGATTTCAGGAGGTAGACTGGAATTGCATTGAAAGCATAGGAAAAGAGGCAGAACGTCCACAATGATGCACTTGGCCAAAAAGGGTGTGTGCGTTTTTTCCTGAATATATTCAGGAAAAAACGCATACGCACTTTTTGGCCAACCAAGCAAGCTTGCAAAGGAAATCTGCACTACAATGAAGTCTCACTTCCCCCCGGTCAAAAGGGCCATCTGAAAAAAGTGTAAAATCCAGAAAGGCAGGACAGGCCATGGAGAACTGGGAGCCTTGTTATGCTGATGGGCGGGATGTAAATTGCCAACAGACACTCGGGAGAAGTGTATGGTGTTTCCTGAAACATCTAAAAAACAAAGCAACAGAGCCTAGGGCACTTCCACTTATGGTCTTATAGCTTAGGGAAATTAAAATCAAAAAGACACAGCCACCCCAAAGTTTGGGACGCCTCTGTTTACAAGAACCTCGTTTACAGTACAAGTTCAACATCGCAGAAAGTGAAAAATGGATAAAGAAGTTGTGGTATTTACTTACAAAGCAATATCACTCAGCAATGAAATCTATGTCATCAGGCCCTTAGCAGCACAATGAGTGGATTTAGGTATGATGATTCTAACTGAAATAAGTCACACAGAAAAAGAAACATCATAAGATATCAGTAATACACGGAATGTAAACTTGGCTACACAGGAACTGAATTACAGAACAGAACAGGGTCTCAAATTTAGAAAACCAACTTATGCTTGCTTAAGGGTAAAGGTGAGTTGGGGTGCTGCATAAAACCAGAGATTGAAATGAGCACAGATAAACTTCCTTAAGCCAAATATGGAATAGACAAGAGCTACTCCTTGCTCAACGAAATGGACTCAACACCCCATATTAAACGCCAAAGAATGTACCTGACTAGTAAGTATCTTAAAACCTATGGATTGCTATGTCTCCGAAAGAGAATCAAGCATGTGTACAGGGGCATAAACGCAGCAGTGATAGGATTGGAGAGGTTCGGTGAGCAAATGAAGACCCTTTGAAGTCATATTGCATGGTACCCATTCCACGGGTCTCAACTCTCCAGGTTTAAGGTATTCTTCCTTCAGCTAAAACATGCATGTGGAACCCAGAGTATGATCAACCATGTGAACGGGAGACGTGTTCAAATATGTCTCAGTTTTCCTCCCCTGGTACTCGGGTGCAACATTCCAGACGCTTTACTAACACTCTCCCCACTTGGAGAGTCAGCGCCTTTAACCTCCTGTTTGGCCCAGTTTGCAATTTCTGCGGAAGATGAACAGGAATAGCGAGAACCAATGAGAGACTAGCTGGAGGTGTCTGGACGGGCAAATTTAACTCTCATTTCCCACCAGGAAGAGGAAATAACCAAAGGCTCAGCGTGCCGTGCCGGAACCAGATTAGGGACTGAAGCCATCCTGCGGTGTTGCGGCCAGTTCACAAGAAAGCGAGTTGAAGAAAGGAGCTCAGGGGCACTGTAATTCACAAACCTGCAGAGTTATAAATGACAGCTATCGTCCAAAAATATACTGAAGTAAGGCTGCCAAGAGGACTTGAAATTGGGGCAGAAATGCAGGAAACCGATTTCAGGAGGTAGACTGGAATTGCATTGAAAGCATAGGAAAAGAGGCAGAACGTCCACAATGATGCACTTGGCCAAAAAGGGTGTGTGCGTTTTTTCCTGAATATATTCAGGAAAAAACGCATACGCACTTTTTGGCCAACCAAGCAAGCTTGCAAAGGAAATCTGCACTACAATGAAGTCTCACTTCCCCCCGGTCAAAAGGGCCATCTGAAAAAAGTGTAAAATCCAGAAAGGCAGGACAGGCCATGGAGAACTGGGAGCCTTGTTATGCTGATGGGCGGGATGTAAATTGCCAACAGACACTCGGGAGAAGTGTATGGTGTTTCCTGAAACATCTAAAAAACAAAGCAACAGAGCCTAGGGCACTTCCACTTATGGTCTTATAGCTTAGGGAAATTAAAATCAAAAAGACACAGCCACCCCAAAGTTTGGGACGCCTCTGTTTACAAGAACCTCGTTTACAGTACAAGTTCAACATCGCAGAAAGTGAAAAATGGATAAAGAAGTTGTGGTATTTACTTACAAAGCAATATCACTGAGCAATGAAATCTATGTCATCAGGCCCTTAGCAGCACAATGAGTGGATTTAGGTATGATGATTCTAACTGAAATAAGTCACACAGAAAAAGAAACATCATAAGATATCAGTAATACACGGAATGTAAACTTGGCTACACAGGAACTGAATTACAGAACAGAACAGGGTCTCAAATTTAGAAAACCAACTTATGCTTGCTTAAGGGTAAAGGTGAGTTGGGGTGCTGCATAAAACCAGAGATTGAAATGAGCACAGATAAAGTTCCTTAAGCCAAATATGGAATAGACAAGAGCTACTCCTTGCTCAACGAAATGGACTCAACACCGCATATTAAACGCCAAAGAATGTACCTGACTAGTAAGTATCTTAAAACCTATGGATTGCTATGTTTCCGAAAGAGAATCAAGCATGTGTACAGGGGCATAAACGCAGCAGTGATAGGATTGGAGAGGTTCGGTGAGCAAATGAAGACCCTTTGAAGTCATATTGCATGGTACCCATTACACGGGTCTCAACTCTCCAGGTTTAAGGGATTCTTCCTTCAGCTAAAACATGCATGTGAAGTCCAGAGTATGATCAACCGTGTGAAGGGGAGACGTGTTCAAATATGTCTCAGTTTTCGTACCCTGGTACTCGGGTGCAACATTCCAGACGCTTTACTAACACTCTCCCAACTTGGAGAGTCAGTCCCTTTAAACTCCTGTTTGGCCCAGTTTGCAATTTCTGCGGAAGATGAACAGGAATAACGAGAACCAATGAGAGACTACCTGGAGGTGTCTGGACGGGCAAACTTAACTGTCATTTCCCACCAGGAATAGGAATTAACCAAAGGCTCAGCGTGCCATGCCGGAACCAGATTAGGGCCTGAAGCCATCCTGCGGTGTTGCGGCCAGGTCACAAGAAAGTGAGTTGAAGAAAGGAGCTCAGGGGCACTGTAATTCACAAACCTGCAGAGTTATAAATGACAGCTATCGTCCAAAAATATACTGAAGTAAGGCTGCCAAGAGGACTTGAAAGCGGGGCAGAATTGCAGGAAACCGATTTCAGGAGGTAGACTGGAATTGCATTGAAAGCATAGGAAAAGAGGCAGAACGTCCACAATGATGCACTTGGCCAAAAAGGGCGTATGCGTTTTTTCCTGAATATATTCAGGAAAAAATGCATACGCCCTTTTTGGCCAACCAAGCAAACTTGCAAAGGAAATCTGCACTACAATGAAGTCTCACTTCCCCCCGGTCAAAAGGGCCATCTGAAAAAAGTGTAAAATCCAGAAAGGCAGGACAGGCCATGGAGAACTGGGAGCCTTGTTATGCTGATGGGCGGGATGTAAATTGCCAACAGACACTCGGGAGAAGTGTATGGTGTTTCCTGAAACATCTAAAAAACAAAGCAACAGAGCCTAGGGCACTTCCACTTATGGTCCTATAGCTTAGGGAAATTAAAATCAAAAAGACACAGCCACCCCAAAGTTTGGGACGCCTCTGTTTACAAGAACCTCGTTTACCGTACAAGTTCAATATCACAGAAAGTGAAAAATGGATAAAGAACTTGTGGTACTTACGTACAATGCAGTATCACTCAGCAATGAAATCTATGTCATCAGGCCCATAGCAGCATAATGAGTGGATTCAGGTACGATGATTCTAACTGAAATAAGTCACACAGAAAAAGAAACATCATAAGATATCACTAATACACGGAATGTAAACTTGGCTACACAGGAACTGAATTCCAAAACAGAACAGGGTCTCAAATTTAGAAAAACAACTTATGCTTGCTTACGGATAAAGGTGACTTGGGGTGCTGCATAAAACCAGAGATTGAAATGAGCACAGATAAAGTTCCTTAAGCCAAATATGGAATAGACAAAAGCTACTCCTTGCTCAACGAAATGGACTCAACACCCCATATTAAACGCCTAAGAATGTACCTGACTAGTAAGTATCTTAAAACCTATGGATTGCTATGTCTCCGAAAGAGAATGAAGCGTGTGTACAGGGGCATAAACGCAGCAGTGATAGGATTGGAGAGGTTCGGTGAGCAAATGAAGACCCTTTGAAGTCCTATTGCATGGTACAAATTACACGGGTCTCAACTCTCCAGGTTTAAGGTATTCTTCCTTCAGCTAAAACATGCATGTGGAACCCAGAGTATGATCAACCATGTGAACGGGAGACGTGTTCAAATATGTCTCAGTTTTCCTCCCCTGGTACTCGGGTGCAACATTCCAGACGCTTTACTAACACTCTCCCCACTTGGAGAGTCAGCGCCTTTAACCTCCTGTTTGGCCCAGTTTGCAATTTCTGCGGAAGATGAACAGGAATAGCGAGAACCAATGAGAGACTAGCTGGAGGTGTCTGGACGGGCAAATTTAACTCTCATTTCCCACCAGGAAGAGGAAATAACCAAAGGCTCAGCGTGCCGTGCCGGAACCAGATTAGGGACTGAAGCCATCCTGCGGTGTTGCGGCCACTTCACAAGAAAGCGAGTTGAAGAAAGGAGCTCAGGGGCACTGTAATTCACAAACCTGCAGAGTTATAAATGACAGCTATCGTCCAAAAATATACTGAAGTAAGGCTGCCAAGAGGACTTGAAATTGGGGCAGAAATGCAGGAAACCGATTTCAGGAGGTAGACTGGAATTGCATTGAAAGCATAGGAAAAGAGGCAGAACGTCCACAATGATGCACTTGGCCAAAAAGGGTGTGTGCGTTTTTTCCTGAATATATTCAGGAAAAAACGCATACGCACTTTTTGGCCAACCAAGCAAGCTTGCAAAGGAAATCTGCACTACAATGAAGTCTCACTTCCCCCCGGTCAAAAGGGCCATCTGAAAAAAGTGTAAAATCCAGAAAGGCAGGACAGGCCATGGAGAACTGGGAGCCTTGTTATGCTCATGGGCGGGATGTAAATTGCCAACAGACACTCGGGAGAAGTGTATGGTGTTTCCTGAAACATCTAAAAAACAAAGCAACAGAGCCTAGGGCACTTCCACTTATGGTCCTATAGCTTAGGGAAATTAAAATCAAAAAGACACAGCCACCCCAAAGTTTGGGACGCCTCTGTTTACAAGAACCTCGTTTACAGTACAAGTTCAACATCGCAGAAAGTGAAAAATGGATAAAGAAGTTGTGGTATTTACTTACAAAGCAATATCACTCAGCAATGAAATCTATGTCATCAGGCCCTTAGCAGCACAATGAGTGGATTTAGGTATGATGATTCTAACTGAAATAAGTCACACAGAAAAAGAAACATCATAAGATATCAGTAATACACGGAATGTAAACTTGGCTACACAGGAACTGAATTACAGAAGAGAACAGGGTCTCAAATTTAGAAAACCAACTTATGCTTGCTTAAGGGTAAAGGTGAGTTGGGGTGCTGCATAAAACCAGAGATTGAAATGAGCACAGATAAAGTTCCTTAAGCCAAATATGGAATAGACAAGAGCTACTCCTTGCTCAACGAAATGGACTCAACACCGCATATTAAACGCCAAAGAATGTACCTGACTAGTAAGTATCTTAAAACCTATGGATTGCTATGTCTCCGAAAGAGAATCAAGCATGTGTACAGGGGCATAAACGCAGCAGTGATAGGATTGGAGAGGTTCGGTGAGCAAATGAAGACCCTTTGAAGTCATATTGCATGGTACCCATTACACGGGTCTCAACTCTCCAGGTTTAAGGGATTCTTCCTTCAGCTAAAACATGCAGGTGAAGCCCAGAGTATGATCAACCGTGTGAAGGGGAGACGTGTTCAAATATGTCTCAGTTTTCGTACCCTGGTACTCGGGTGCAACATTCCAGACGCTTTACTAACACTCTCCCAACTTGGAGAGTCAGTCCCTTTAAACTCCTGTTTGGCCCAGTTTGCAATTTCTGCGGAAGATGAACAGGAATAACGAGAACCAATGAGAGACTACCTGGAGGTGTCTGGACGGGCAAACTTAACTCTCATTTCCCACCAGGAAGAGGAATTAACCAAAGGCTCAGCGTGCCATGCCGGAACCAGATTAGGGCCTGAAGCCATTCTGCGGTGTTGCGGCCAGGTCACAAGAAAGTGAGTTGAAGAAAGGAGCTCAGGGGCACTGTAATTCACAAACCTGCAGAGTTATAAATGACAGCTATCGTCCAAAAATATACTGAAGTAAGGCTGCCAAGAGGACTTGAAAGCGGGGCAGAATTGCAGGAAACCGATTTCAGGAGGTAGACTGGAATTGCATTGAAAGCATAGGAAAAGAGGCAGAACGTCCACAATGATGCACTTGGCCAAAAAGGGCGTATGCATTTTTTCCTGAATATATTCAGGAAAAAATGCATACGCCCTTTTTGGCCAACCAAGCAAACTTGCAAAGGAAATCTGCACTACAATGAAGTCTCACTTCCCCCCGGTCAAAAGGGCCATCTGAAAAAAGTGTAAAATCCAGAAAGGCAGGACAGGCCATGGAGAACTGGGAGCCTTGTTATGCTGATGGGCGGGATGTAAATTGCCAACAGACACTCGGGAGAAGTGTATGGTGTTTCCTGAAACATCTAAAAAACAAAGCAACAGAGCCTAGGGCACTTCCACTTATGGTCCTATAGCTTAGGGAAATTAAAATAAAAAAGACACAGCCACCCCAAAGTTTGGGACGCCTCTGTTTACAAGAACCTCGTTTACTGTACAAGTTCAATATCACAGAAAGTGAAAAATGGATAAAGAACTTGTGGTACTTACGTACAATGCAGTATCACTCAGCAATGAAATCTATGTCATCAGGCCCATAGCAGCATAATGAGTGGATTCAGGTACGATGATTCTAACTGAAATAAGTCACACAGAAAAAGAAACATCATAAGATATCACTAATACACGGAATGTAAACTTGGCTACACAGGAACTGAATTACAAAACAGAACAGGGTCTCAAATTTAGAAAAACAACTTATGCTTGCTTAAGGGGAAAGGTGAGTTGGGGTGCTGCATAAAACCAGAGATTGAAATGAGCACAGATAAATTTCCTTAAGCCAAATATGGAATAGACAAGAGCTACTCCTTGCTCAACGAAATGGACCCAACACTCCATATTAAACGCCTAAGAATGTACCTGACTAGTAAGTATCTTAAAACCTATGGATTGCTATGTCTCCGAAAGAGAATCAAGCGTGTGTACAGGGGCATAAACGCAGCAGTGATAGGATTGGAGAGGTTCGGTGAGCAAATGAAGACCCTTTGAAGTCATATTGCATGGTACCCATTCCACGGGTCTCAACGCTCCAGGTTTAAGGTATTCTTCCTTCAGCTAAAACATGCATGTGGAACCCAGAGTATGATCAACCATGTGAACGGGAGACGTGTTCAAATATGTCTCAGTTTTCCTCCCCTGGTACTCGGGTGCAACATTCCAGACGCTTTACTAACACTCTCCCCACTTGGAGAGTCAGCACCTTTAACCTCCTGTTTGGCTCAGTTTGCAATTTCTGCGGAAGATGAACAGGAATAGGGAGAACCAATGAGAGACTAGCTGGAGGTGTCTGGACGGGCAAATTTAACTCTCATTTCCCACCAGGAAGAGGAATTAACCAAAGGCTCTGCATGGCGTGCCGGAACCAGATTAGGGCCTGAAGCCATCCTGCGGTTTTGCGGCCAGGTCACAAGAAAGTGAGTTGAAGAAAGGAGCTCAGGGGCACTGTAATTCACAAACCTGCAGAGTTATAAATGACAGCTATCGTCCAAAAATGTACTGAAGTAAGGCTGCCAAGAGGACTTGAAAGAGGGGCAGAATTGCAGGAAACCGATTTCAGGAGGTAGACTGGAATTGCATTGAAAGCATAGGAAAAGAGGCAGAACGTCCACAATGATGCACTTGGCCAAAAAGGGCATATGCGTTTTTTCCTGAATATATTCAGGAAAAAATGCATACGCCCTTTTTGGCCAACCAAGCAAACTTGCAAAGGAAATCTGCACTACAATGAAGTCTCACTTCCCCCCGGTCAAAAGGGCCATCTGAAAAAAGTGTAAAATCCAGAAAGGCAGGACAGGCCATGGAGAACTGGGAGCCTTGTTATGCTGATGGGTGGGATGTAAATTGCCAACAGACACTCGGGAGAAGTGTATGGTGTTTCCTGAAACATCTAAAAAACAAAGCAACAGAGCCTAGGGCACTTCCACTTATGGTCCTATAGCTTAGGGAAATTAAAATCAAAAAGACACAGCCACCCCAAAGTTTGGGACGCCTCTGTTTACAAGAACCTCGTTTACCGTACAAGTTCAATATCACAGAAAGTGAAAAATGGATAAAGAACTTGTGGTACTTATGTACAATGCAGTATCACTCAGCAATGAAATCTATGTCATCAGGCCCATAGCAGCATAATGAGTGGATTCAGGTACGATGATTCTAACTGAAAGAAGTCACACAGAAAAAGAAACATCATAAGATATCACTAATACACGGAATGTAAACTTGGCTACACAGGAACTGAATTCCAAAACAGAACAGGGTCTCAAATTTAGAAAAACAACTTATGCTTGCTTACGGATAAAGGTGACTTGGGGTGCTGCATAAAACCAGAGATTGAAATGAGCACAGATAAAGTTCCTTAAGTCAAATATGGAATAGACAAAAGCTACTCCTTGCTCAACAAAATGGACTCAACACCCCATATTAAACGCCTAAGAATGTACCTGACTAGTAAGTATCTTAAAACCTATGGATTGCTATGTCTCCGAAAGAGAATCAAGCGTGTGTACAGGGACATAAACGCAGCAGTGATAGGATTGGAGAGGTTCGGTGAGCAAATGAAGACCCTTTGAAGTCCTATTGTATGGTACAAATTACACGGGTCTCAACTCTCCAGGTTTAAGGTATTCTTCCTTCAGCTAAAACATGCATGTGGAACCCAGAGTATGATCAACCGTGTGAACGGGAGACGTGTTCAAATATGTCTCAGTTTTCCTCCCCTGGTACTCGGGTGCAACATTCCAGACGCTTTACTAACACTCTCCCCACTTGGAGAGTCAGCGCCTTTAACCTCCTGTTTGGCCCAGTTTGCAATTTCTGCGGAAGATGAACAGGAATAGCGAGAACCAATGAGAGACTAGCTGGAGGTGTCTGGACGGGCAAATTTAACTCTCATTTCCCACCAGGAAGAGGAAATAACCAAAGGCTCAGCGTGCCGTGCCGGAACCAGATTAGGGCCTGAAGCCATCCTGCGGTGTTGCGGCCAGTTCACAAGAAAGCGAGTTGAAGAAAGGAGCTCAGGGGCACTGTAATTCACAAACCTGCAGAGTTATAAATGACAGCTATCGTCCAAAAATATACTGAAGTAAGGCTGCCAAGAGGACTTGAAATTGGGGCAGAATTGCAGGAAACCGATTTCAGGAGGTAGACTGGAATTGCATTGAAAGCATAGGAAAAGAGGCAGAACGTCCACAATGATGCACTTGGCCAAAAAGGGCGTGTGCGTTTTTTCCTGAATATATTCAGGAAAAAACGCATACGCCCTTTTTGGCCAACCAAGCAAACTTGCAATGGAAATCTGCACTACAATGAAGTCTCACTTCCCCCCGGTCAAAAGGGCCATCTGAAAAAAGTGTAAAATCCAGAAAGGCAGGACAGGCCATGGAGAACTGGGAGCCTTGTTATGCTGATGGGTGGGATGTAAATTGCCAACAGACACTCGGGAGAAGTGTATGGTGTTTCCTGAAACATCTAAAAAACAAAGCAACAGAGCCTAGGGCACTTCCACTTATGGTCCTATAGCTTAGGGAAATTAAAATCAAAAAGACACAGCCACCCCAAAGTTTGGGACGCCTCTGTTTACAAGGACCTCGTTTACAGTACAAGTTCAACATCGCAGAAAGTGAAAAATGGATAAAGAAGTTTTGGTATTTACTTACAAAACAATATCACTCAGCAATGAAATCTATGTCATCAGGCCCTTAGCAGCACAATGAGTGGATTCAGGTATGATGATTCTAACTGAAATAAGTCACACAGAAAAAGAAACATCATAAGATATCAGTAATACACGGAATGTAAACTTGGCTACACAGGAACTGAATTACAGAACAGAACAGGGTCTCCAATTTAGAAAAGCAACTTATGCTTGCTTAAGGGTAAAGGTGAGTTGGGGTGCTGCATAAAACCAGAGATTGAAATGAGCACAGATAAAGTTCCTTAAGCCAAATATGGAATAGACAAGAGCTACTCCTTGCTCAACGAAATGGACTCAACACCGCATATTAAACGCCAAAGAATGTACCTGACTAGTAAGTATCTTAAAACCTATGGATTGCTATGTCTCCGAAAGAGAATCAAGCATGTGTACAGGGGCATAAACGCAGCAGTGATAGGATTGGAGAGGTTCGGTGAGCAAATGAAGACCCTTTGAAGTCATATTGCATGGTACCCATTACACGGGTCTCAACTCTCCAGGTTTAAGGTATTCTTCCTTCAGCTAAAACATGCATGTGAAGCCCAGAGTATGATCAACCGTGTGAAGGGGAGACGTGTTCAAATATGTCTCAGTTTTCGTACCCTGGTACTCGGATGCAACATTCCAGACGCTTTACTAACACTCTCCCAACTTGGAGAGTCAGTCCCTTTAAACTCCTGTTTGGCCCAGTTTGCAATTTCTGCGGAAGATGAACAGGAATAACGAGAACCAATGAGAGACTACCTGGAGGTGTCTGGACGGGGAAACTTAACTCTCATTTCCCACCAGGAATAGGAATTAACCAAAGGCTCAGCGTGCCATGCCGGAACCAGATTAGGGCCTGAAGCCATCCTGCGGTGTTGCGGCCAGGTCACAAGAAAGTGAGTTGAAGAAAGGAGCTCAGGGGCACTGTAATTCACAAACCTGCAGAGTTATAAATGACAGCTATCGTCCAAAAATATACTGAAGTAAGGCTGCCAAGAGGACTTGAAATTGGGGCAGAATTGCAGGAAACCGATTTCAGGAGGTAGACTGGAATTGCATTGAAAGCATAGGAAAAGAGGCAGAACGTCCACAATGATGCACTTGGCCAAAAAGGGCGTGTGCGTTTTTTCCTGAATATATTCAGGAAAAAACGCATACGCACTTTTTGGCCAACCAAGCAAGCTTGCAAAGGAAATCTGCACTACAATGAAGTCTCACTTCCCCCCGGTCAAAAGGGCCATCTGAAAAAAGTGTAAAATCCAGAAAGGCAGGACAGGCCATGGAGAACTGGGAGCCTTGTTATGCTGATGGGCGGGATGTAAATTGCCAACAGACACTCGGGAGAAGTGTATGGTGTTTCCTGAAACATCTAAAAAACAAAGCAACAGAGCCTAGGGCACTCCCACTTATGGTGCTATAGCTTAGGGAAATTAAAATCAAAAAGACACAGCCACCCCAAAGTTTGGGACGCCTCTGTTTACAAGAACCTCGTTTACAGTACAAGTTCAACATCGCAGAAAGTGAAAAATGGATAAAGAAGTTTTGGTATTTACTTACAAAGCAATATCACTCAGCAATGAAATCTATGTCATCAGGCCCTTAGCAGCACAATGAGTGGATTCAGGTATGATGATTCTAACTGAAATAAGTTACACAGAAAAAGAAACATCATAAGATATCAGTAATACACGGAATGTAAACTTGGCTACACAGGAACTGAATTACAGAACAGAACAGGGTCTCAAATTTAGAAAAGCAACTTATTCTTTCTTAAGGGTAAAGGTGAGTTGGGGTGCTGCATAAAACCAGAGATTGAAATGAGCACAGATAAAGTTCCTTAAGCCAAATATGGAATAGACAAGAGCTACTCCTTGCTCAACGAAATGGACTCAACACCGCATATTAAACGCCAAAGAATGTACCTGACTAGTAAGTATCTTAAAACCTATGGATTGCTATGTCTCCGAAAGAGAATCAAGCATGTGTACAGGGGCATAAACGCAGCAGTGATAGGATTGGAGAGGTTCGGTGAGCAAATGAAGACCCTTTGAAGTCATATTGCATGGTACCCATTCCACGGGTCTCAACTCTCCAGGTTTAAGGGATTCTTCCTTCAGCTAAAACATGCATGTGAAGCCCAGAGTATGATCAACCGTGTGAAGGGGAGACGTGTTCAAATATGTCTCAGTTTTCGTACACTGGTACTCGGGTGCAACATTCCAGACGCTTTACTAACACTCTCCCAACTTGGAGAGTCAGTCCCTTTAAACTCCTGTTTGGCCCAGTTTGCAATTTCTGCGGAAGATGAACAGGAATAACGAGAACCAATGAGAGACTACCTGGAGGTGTCTGGACGGGCAAACTTAACTCTCATTTCCCACCAGGAAGAGGAATTAACCAAAGGCTCAGCGTGCCATGCCGGAACCAGATTAGGGCCTGAAGCCATCCTGCTGTGTTGCGGCCAGGTCACAAGAAAGTGACTTGAAGAAAGGAGCTCAGGGGCACTGTAATTCACAAACCTGCAGAGTTATAAATGACAGCTATCGTCCAAAAATATACTGAAGTAAGGCTGCCAAGAGGACTTGAAAGCGGGGCAGAATTGCAGGAAACCGATTTCAGGAGGTAGACTGGAATTGCATTGAAAGCATAGGAAAAGAGGCAGAACGTCCACAATGATGCACTTGGCCCAAAAGGGCGTATGCGTTTTTTCCTGAATATATTCAGGAAAAAACGCATACGCCCTTTTTGGCCAACCAAGCAAACTTGCAAAGGAAATCTGCACTAAAATGAAGTCTCACTTCCCCCGGTCAAAAGGGCCTTCTGAAAAAAGTGTAAAATCCAGAAAGACAGGACAGGCCATGGAGAACTGGGAGCCTTGTTATGCTGATGGGCGGGATGTAAATTGTCAACAGACACTCGGGAGAAGTGTATGGTGTTTCCTGAAACATCTAAAACACAAAGCAACAGAGCCTAGGGCACTTCCACATATGGTCCTATAGCTTAGGGAAATTAAAATCTAAAAGACACAGCCACCCCAAAGTTTGGGACGCCTCTGTTTACAAGAACCTCAGTTACCGTACAAGTTCAATATCACAGAAAGTGAAAAATGGATAAAGAACTTGTGGTACTTACGTACAATGCAGTATCACTCAGCAATGAAATCTATGTCATCAGGCCCGTAGCAGCATAATGAGTGGATTCAGGTACGATGATTCTAACTGAAATAAGTCACACAGAAAAAGAAACATCATAAGATATCACTAATACACGGAATGTAAACTTGGCTACACAGGAAATGAATTACAAAACAGAACAGGGTCTCAAATTTAGAAAAACAACTTATGCTTGCTTAAGGGGAAAGGTGAGTTGGGGTGCTGCATAAAACCAGAGATTGAAATGAGCACAGATAAATTTCCTTAAGCCAAATATGGAATAGACAAGAGCTACTCCTTGCTCAACGAAATGGACCCAACACCCCATATTAAACGCCTAAGAATGTACCTGACTAGTAAGTATCTTAAAACCTATGGATTGCTATGTCTCCGAAAGAGAATCAAGCGTGTGTACAGGGGCATAAACGCAGCAGTGATAGGATTGGAGAGGTTCGGTGAGCAAATGAAGACCCTTTGAAGTCATATTGCATGGTACCCATTACACGGGTCTCAACTCTCCAGGTTTAAGGTATTCTTCCTTCAGCTAAAAGATGCATGTGGAACCCAGAGTATGATCAACCGTGTGAACGGGAGACGTGTTCAAATATGTCTCAGTTTTCCTCCCCTGGTACTCGGGTGCAACATTCCAGACACTTTACTAACACTCTCCCAACTTGGAGAGTCAGCACCTTTAACCTGCTGTTTGGCTCAGTTTGCAATTTCTGCGGAAGATGAACAGGAATAGGGAGAACCAATGAGAGACTAGCTGGAGGTGTCTGGACGGGCAAATTTAACTCTCATTTCCCACCAGGAAGAGGAATTAACCAAAGGCTCAGCGTGCCGTGCCGGAACCAGATTAGGGCCTGAAGCCATCCTGCGGTGTTGCGGCCAGGTCACAAGAAAGCGAGTTGAAGAAAGGAGCTCAGGGGCACTGTAATTCACAAACCTGCAGAGTTATAAATGACAGCTATCGTCCAAAAATATACTGAAGTAAGGCTGCCAAGAGGACTTGAAAGCGGGGCAGAATTGCAGGAAACCGATTTCAGGAGGTAGACTGGAATTGCATTGAAAGCATAGGAAAAGAGGCAGAACGTCCACAATGATGCACTTGGCCAAAAAGGGCGTATGCGTTTTTTCCTGAATATATTCAGGAAAAAATGCATACGCCCTTTTTGGCCAACCAAGCAAACTTGCAAAGGAAATCTGCACTACAATGAAGTCTCACTTCCCCCCGGTCAAAAGGGCCATCTGAAAAAAGTGTAAAATCCAGAAAGGCAGGACAGGCCATGGAGAACTGGGAGCCTTGTTATGCTGATGGGCGGGATGTAAATTGCCAACAGACACTTGGGAGAAGTGTATGGTGTTTCCTGAAACATCTAAAAAACAAAGCAACAGAGCCTAGGGCACTTCCACTTATGGTCCTATAGCTTAGGGAAATTAAAATCTAAAAGACACAGCCACCCCAAAGTTTGGGACGCCTCTGTTTACAAGAACCTCGTTTACAGTACAAGTTCAATATCACAGAAAGTGAAAAATGGATAAAGAACTTGTGGTACTTACGTACAATGCAGTATCACTCAGCAATGAAATCTATGTCATCAGGCCCATAGCAGCATAATGAGTGGATTCAGGTACGATGATTCTAACTGAAATAAGTTACACAGAAAAAGAAACATCATAAGATATCACTAATACACGGAATGTAAACTTGGCTACACAGGAACTGAATTCCAAAACAGAAGAGGGTCTCAAATTTAGAAAAACAACTTATGCTTGCTTACGGATAAAGGTGACTTGGGGTGCTGCATAAAACCAGAGATTGAAATGAGCACAGATAAAGTTCCTTAAGCCAAATATGGAATAGACAAAAGCTACTCCTTGCTCAACGAAATGGACTCAACACCCCATATTAAACGCCTAAGAATGTACCTGACTTGTAAGTATCTTAAAACCTATGGATTGCTATGTCTCCGAAAGAGAATCAAGCATGTGTACAGGGGCATAAACGCAGCAGTGATAGGATTGGAGAGGTTCGGTGAGCAAATGAAGACCCTTTGAAGTCATATTGCATGGTACCCATTACACGGGTCTCAACTCTCCAGGTTTAAGGGATTCTTCCTTCAGCTAAAACATGCATGTGAAGCTCAGAGTATGATCAACCATGTGAAGGGGAGACGTGTTCAAATATGTCTCAGTTTTCGTACCCTGGTACTCGGGTGCAACATTCCAGACGCTTTACTAACACCCTCCCAACTTGGAGAGTCAGTCCCTTTAAACTCCTGTTTGGCCCAGTTTGCACTTTCTGCGGAAGATGAACAGGAATAATGAGAAACAATGAGAGACTACCTGGAGGTGTCTGGACGGGCAAATTTAACTCTCATTTCCCACCAGGAAGAGGAATTAACCAAAGGCTCAGCGTGCCATGCCAGAACGAGATTAGGGCCTGAAGCCATCCTGCGGTGTTGCGGCCAGGTCACAAGAGAGTGAGTTTAAGAAAGGAGCTCAGGGGCACTGTAATTCACAAACCTGCAGAGTTATAAATGACAGCTATCGTCCAAAAATATACTGAAGTAAGGCTGCCAAGAGGACTTGAAAGCGGGGCAGAATTGCAGGAAACCGATTTCAGGAGGTAGACTGGAATTGCATTGAAAGCATAGGAAAAGAGCCAGAACATCCACAATGATGCACTTGGCCAAAAAGGGCGTATGCGTTTTTTCCTGAATATATTCAGGAAAAAACGCATACGCCCTTTTTGGCCAACCAAGCAAACTTGCAATGGAAATCTGCACTACAATGAAGTCTCACTTCCCCCCGGTCAAAAGGGTCATCTGAAAAAAGTGTAAAATCCAGAAAGGCAGGACAGGCCATGGAGAACTGGGAGCCTTGTTATGCTGATGGGCGGGATGTAAATTGCCAACAGACACTCGGGAGAAGTGTATGGTGTTTCCTGCAACATCTAAAAAACAAAGCAACAGAGCCTAGGGCACTTCCACTTATGGTCCTATAGCTTAGGGAAATTAAAATCAAAAAGAAACAGCCACCCCAAAGTTTGGGACGCCTCTGTTTACAAGAACCTCGTTTACCGTACAAGTTCAATATCACAGAAAGTGAAAAATGGATAAAGAACTTGTGGTACTTACGTACAATGCAGTATCACTCAGCAATGAAATCTATGTCATCAGGCCCATAGCAGCATAATGAGTGGATTCAGGTACGATGATTCTAACTGAAATAAGTCACACAGAAAAAGAAACATCATAAGATATCACTAATACACGGAATGTAAACTTGGCTACACAGGAACTGAATTCCAAAACAGAACACGGTCTCAAATTTAGAAAAACAACTTATGCTTGCTTAAGGGGAAAGGTGAGTTGGGGTGCTGCATAAAACCAGAGATTGAAATGAGCACAGATAAAGTTCCTTAAGCCAAATATGGAATAGACAAGAGCTACTCCTTGCTCAACGAAACGGACCCAACACCCCATATTAAATGCCTAAGAATGTACCTGACTAGTAAGTATCTTAAAACCTATGGATTGCTATGTCTCCGAAAGAGAATCAAGCGAGTGTACAGGGGCATAAACGCAGCAGTGATAGGATTGGAGAGGTTCGGTGAGCAAATGAAGACCCTTTGAAGTCATATTGCATGGTACCCCTTCCACGGGTTTCAACTACCCAGGTTTAAGGTATTCTTCCTTCAGCTAAAACATGCATGTGGAACCTAGAGTATGATCAACCATGTGATCGGGAGACGTGTTCAAATATGTCTCAGTTTTCGTACCCTGGTACTCGGGTTCAACATTCCAGACGCTTTACTAACACCCTCCCGACTTGGAGAGTCAGTCCCTTTAACCTCCTGTTTGGCTCAGTTTGCAATTTCTGTGGAAGATGAACAGGAATAGCGAGAACCAATGAGAGACTAGCTGGAGGTGTCTGGACGGGCAAATTTAACTCTCATTTCCCACCAGGAAGATGAATTAACCAAAGGCTCAGCGTGCCATGCCGGAACCAGATTAGGGCCTGAAGCCATCCTGTGGTGTTGCGGCCAGGTCACAAGAAAGCGAGTTGAAGAAAGGAGCTCAGGGGCACAGTAATTCACAAACCTGCAGAGTTATAAATGACAGCTATCGTCCAAAAATATACTGAAGTAAGGCTGCCAAGAGGACTTGAAAGTGGGGCAGAATTGCAGGAAACCGATTTCAGGAGGTAGACTGGAATTGCATTTATAGCATAGGAAAAGAGGCAGAACGTCCACAATGATGCACTTGGCCAAAAAGGGCGTATGCGTTTTTTCCTGAATATATTCAGGAAAAAACGCATACGCCCTTTTTGGCCAACCAAGCAAACTTGCAAAGGAAATCTGCACTACAATGAAGTCTCACTTCCCCCCGGTCAAAAGGGCCATCTGAAAAAAGTGTAAAATCCAGAAAGGCAGGACAGGCCATGGAGAACTGGGAGCCTTGTTATGCTGATGGGCGGGATGTAAATTGCCAACAGACACTCGGGAGAAGTGTATGGTGTTTCCTGAAACATCTAAAAAACAAAGCAACAGAGCCTAGGGCACTTCCACTTATGGTCCTATAGCTTAGGGAAATTAAAATCAAAAAGACACAGCCACCCCAAAGTTTGGGACGCCTCTGTTTACAAGAACCTCGTTTACCGTACAAGTTCAACATCGCAGAAAGTGAAAAATGGATAAAGAAGTTGTGGTATTTACTTACAAAGCAATATCACTCAGCAATGAAATCTATGTCATCAGGCCCTTAGCAGCACAATGAGTGGATTCAGGTACGATGATTCTAACTGAAATAAGTCACACAGAAAAAGAAACATCATAAGATATCAGTAATACACGGAATGTAAACTTGGCTACACAGGAACTGAATTCCAAAACAGAACAGGGTCTCAAATTTAGAAAACCAACTTATGCTTGCTTAAGGGGAAAGGTGAGTTGGGGTGCTGCATAAAACCAGAGATTGCAATGAGCACAGATAAAGTTCCTTAAGCCAAATATGGAATAGACAAGAGCTACTCCTTGCTCAACGAAATGGACTCAACACCGCATATTAAACGCCTAAGAATGTACCTGACTAGTAAGTATCTTAAAACCTATGGATTGCTATGTCTCCGAAAGAGAATCAAGCATGTGTACAGGGGCATAAACGCAGCAGTGATAGGATTGGAGAGGTTCGGTGAGCAAATGAAGACCCTTTGAAATCATAGTGCATGGTACCCATTCCACGGGTTTCAACTACCCAGGTTTAAGGTATTCTTCCTTCAGCTAAAACATGCATGTGGAACCTAGAGTATGATCAACCATGTGATCGGGAGACGTGTTCAAATATGTCTCATTTTTCATACCCTGGTACTCGGGTGCAACATTCCAGACCTTTTACTAACACCCTCCCGACTAGGAGAGTCAGTCCCTTTAACCTCCTGTTTGGCCCAGTTTGCAATTTCTGCGGAAGATGAACAGGAATAGGGAGAACCAATGAGAGACTAGCTGGAGGTGTCTGGACGGGCAAATTTAACTCTCATTTCCCACCAGGAAGAGGAATTAACCAAAGGCTCAGCGTGCCGTGCCGGAACCAGATTAGGGCCTGAAGCCATCCTGCGGTGTTGCGGCCAGCTCACAAGAAAGCGAGTTGAAGAAAGGATATGGGCACTGTAATTCACAAACCTGCAGAGTTATAAATGACAGCTATCGTCCAAAAATATACTGAAGTAAGGCTGCCAAGAGGACTTGAAAGCGGGGCAGAATTGCAGGAAACCGATTTCAGGAGGTAGACTGGAATTGCATTGAAAGCATAGGAAACGAGGCAGAACGTCCACAATGATGCACTTGGCCAAAAAGGGCGTATGCGTTTTTTCCTGAATATATTCAGGAAAAAACGCATACGCCCTTTTTGGCCAACCAAGCAAGCTTGCAAAGGAAATCTGCACTACAATGAAGTCTCACTTCCCCCCGGTCAAAAGGGCCATCTGAAAAAAGTGTAAAATCCAGAAAGGCAGGACAGGCCATGGAGAACTGGGAGCCTTGTTATGCTGATGGGCGGGATGTAAATTGCCAACAGACACTCGGGAGAAGTGTATGGTGTTTCCTGCAACATCTAAAAAACAAAGCAACAGAGCCTAGGGCACTTCCACTTATGGTCCTATAGCTTAGGGAAATTAAAATCAAAAAGACACAGCCACCCCAAACATTGGGATGCCTCTGTTTACAAGAACCTCGTTTACAGTACAAGTTCAACATCGCAGAAAGTGAAAAATGGATAAAGAAGTTGTGGTATTTACTTACAAAGCAATATCACTCAGCAATGAAATCTATGTCATCAGGCCCTTAGCAGCACAATGAGTGGATTCAGGTATGATGATTCTAACTGAAATAAGTTACACAGAAAAAGAAACATCATAAGATATCAGTAATACACGGAATGTAAACTTGGCTACACAGGAACTGAATTCCAAAACAGAACAGGGTCTCAAATTTAGAAAACCAACTTATGCTTGCTTAAGGGGAAAGGTGAGTTGGGGTGCTGCATAAAACCAGAGATTGCAATGAGCACAGATAAAGTTCCTTAAGCCAAATATGGAATAGACAAGAGCTACTCCTTGCTCAACGAAATGGACTCAACACCCCATATTAAACGCCTAAGAATGTACCTGACTAGTAAGTATCTTAAAACCTATGGATTGCTATGTCTCCGAAAGAGAATCAAGCATGTGTACAGGGGCATAAACGCAGCAGTGATAGGATTGGAGAGGTTCGGTGAGCAAATGAAGACCCTTTGAAGTCATATTGCATGGTACCCATTACACGGGTCTCAACTCTCCAGGTTTAAGGTATTCTTCCTTCAGCTAAAACATGCATGTGGAACCCAGAGTATGATCAACCGTGTGAACGGGAGACGTGTTCAAATATGTCTCAGTTTTCGTACCCTGGTACTCGGTTGCAACATTCCAGACCTTTTACTAACACCCTCCCGACTTGGAGAGTCAGTCCCTTTAACCTCCTGTTTGGCCCAGTTTGCAATTTCTGCGGAAGATGAACAGGAATAGCGAGAACCAATGAGAGACTAGCTGGAGGTGTCTGGACGGGCAAATTTAACTCTCATTTCCCACCAGGAAGAGGAATTAACCAAAGGCTCAGCGTGCCGTGCCGGAACCAGATTAGGGCCTGAAGCCATCCTGCGGTGTTGCGGCCAGCTCACAAGAAAGCGAGTTGAAGAAAGGAGCTCAGGGGCACTGTAATTCACAAACCTGCAGAGTTATAAATGACAGCTATCATCCAAAAATATACTGAAGTAAAGCTGCCAAGAGGACTTCAAAGCGGGGCAGAATTGCAGGAAACCGATTTCAGGAGGTAGACTGGAATTGCATTGAAAGCATAGGAAAAGAGGCAGAACGCCCACAATGATGCACTTGGCCAAAAAGGGCATATGCATTTTTTCCTGAATATATTCAGGAAAAAACGCATACGCCCTTTTTGGCCAACCAAGCAAGCTTGCAAAGGAAATCTGCACTACAATGAAGTCTCACTTCCCCCCGGTCAAAAGGGCCATCTGAAAAAAGTGTAAAATCCAGAAAGGCAGGACAGGCCATGGAGAACTGGGAGCCTTGTTATGCTGATGGGCGGGATGTAAATTGCCAACAGACACTCGGGAGAACTGTATGGTGTTTCCTGAAACATCTAAAAAACAAAGCAACAGAGCCTAGGGCACTTCCACTTATGGTCCTATAGCTTAGGGAAATTAAAATCAAAAAGACACAGCCACCCCAAAGTTTGGGACACCTCTGTTTACAAGAACCTCGTTTACAGTACAAGTTCAACATCGCAGAAAGTGAAAAATGGATAAAGAAGTTGTGGTATTTACTTACAAAGCAATATCACTCAGCAATGAAATCTATGTCATCAGGCCCTTAGCTGCACAATGAGTGGATTCAGGTATGATGATTCTAACTGAAATAAGTCACACCGAAAAAGAAACATCATAAGTTATCAGTAATACACGGAATGTAAACTTGGCTACACAGGAACTGAATTACAGAACAGAACAGGGTCTCAAATTTAGAAAACCAACTTATGCTTGCTTAAGGGTAAAGGTGAGTTGGGGTGCTGCATAAAACCAGAGATTGAAATGAGCACAGATAAAGTTCCTTAAGCCAAATATGGAATAGACAAGAGCTACTCCTTGCTCAACGAAATGGACTCAACGCCGCATATTATACGCCTAAGAATGTACCTGACTAGTAAGTATCTTAAAACCTATGGATTGCTATGTCTCCAAAAGAGAATGAAGCGAGTGTACAGGGGCATAAACGCAGCAGTGATAGGATTGGAGAGGTTCAGTGAGCAAATGAAGACCCTTTGAAGTCATATTGCATGGTACCCATTACACGGGTCTCAACTCTCCAGGTTTAAGGTATTCTTCCTTCAGCTAAAACATGCATGTGGAACCCAGAGTATGATCAACCGTGTGATCGGGAGACGTGTTCAAATATGTCTCAGTTTTCCTCCCCTGGTACTCGGGTGCAACATTCCAGACGCTTTACTAACACTCTCCCCACTTGGAGAGTCAGCGCCTTTAACCTCTTGTTTGGCCCAGTTTGCAATTTCTGCGGAAGATGAACAGGAATAGGGAGAACCAATGAGAGACTAGCTGGAGGTGTCTGGACGGGCAAATTTAACTCTCATTTCCCACCAGGAGGAGGAAATAACCAAAGGCTCAGCGTGCCGTGCCGGAACCAGATTAGGGCCTGAAGCCATCCTGCGGTGTTGCGGCCAGCTCAAAAGAAAGCGAGTTGAAGAAAGGAGCTCAGGGGCACTGTAATTCACAAACCTGCAGAGTTATAAATGACAGCTATCGTCCAAAAATATACTGAAGTAAGGCTGCCAAGAGGACTTGAAAGCGCGGCAGAATTGCAGGAAACCGATTTCAGGAGGTAGACTGGAATTGCATTGAAAGCATAGGAAAAGAGGCAGAACGTCCACAATGATGCACTTGGCCAAAAAGGGCGTATGCATTTTTGCCTGAATATATTCAGGAAAAAACGCATACGCCCTTTTTGGCCAACCAAGCAAGCTTGCAAAGGAAATGTGCACTACAATGAAGTCTCACTTCCCCCCGGTCAAAAGGGACATCTGAAAAAAGTGTAAAATCCAGAAAGGCAGGACAGGCCATGGAGAACTGGGAGCCTTGTTATGCTGATGGGCGGGATGTAAATTGCCAACAGACACTCGGGAGAAGTGTATGGTGTTTCCTGAAACATCTAAAAAACAAAGCAACAGAGCCTAGGGCACTTCCACTTATGGTCCTATAGCTTAGGGAAATTAAAATCAAAAAGACACAGCCACCCCAAAGTTTGGGACGCCTCTGTTTACAAGAACCTCGTTTACAGTACAAGTTCAACATCGCAGAAAGTGAAAAATGGATAAAGAAGTTGTGGTATTTACTTACAAAGCAATATCACTCAGCAATGAAACATATGTCATCAGGCCCTTAACAGCACAATGAGTGGATTCAGGTATGATGATTCTAACTGAAATAAGTCACACAGAAAAAGAAACATCATAAGATATCAGTAATACACGGAATGTAAACTTGGCTACACAGGAACTGAATTCCAAAACAGAACAGGGTCTCAAATTTAGAAATCCAACTTATGCTTGCTTAAGGGGAAAGGTGAGTTGGGGTGCTGCATAAAACCAGAGATTGAAATGAGCACAGATAAAGTTCCTTAAGCCAAATATGGAATAGACAAGAGCTACTCCTTGCTCAACGAAATGGACTCAACACCGCATATTAAACGCCTAAGAATGTACCTGACTAGTAAGTATCTTAAAACCTATGGATTGCTATGTCTCCAAAAGAGAATCAAGCGTGTGTACAGGGGCATAAATGCAGCAGTGTTGGGATTGGAGAGGTTCGGTGAGCAAATGAAGACCCTTTGAAGTCATATTGCATGGTATCCATTCCACGGGTTTCAACTACCCAGGTTTAAGGTATTCTTCCTTCAGCTAAAACATGCATGTGGAACCCAGAGTATGATAAACCATGTGAACGGGAGACGTGTTCAAATATGTCTCAGTTTTCGTACCCTGGTACTCGGTTGCAACATTCCAGACCTTTTACTAACACCCTCCCGACTTGGAGAGTCAGTCCCTTTAACCTCCTGTTTGGCCCAGTTTGCAATTTCTGCGGAAGATGAACAGGAATAGCGAGAACCAATGAGAGACTAGCTGGAGGTGTCTGGACGGGCAAATTTAACTCTCATTTCCCACCAGGAAGAGGAATTAACCAAAGGCTCAGCGTGCCGTGCCGGAACCAGATTAGGGCCTGAAGCCATCCTGCGGTGTTGCGGCCAGCTCACAAGAAAGCGAGTTGAAGAAAGGAGCTCAGGGGCACTGTAATTCACAAACCTGCAGAGTTATAAATGACAGCTATCGTCCAAAAATATACTGAAGTAAGGCTGCCAAGAGGACTTGAAAGCGGGGCAGAATTGCAGGAAACCGATTTCAGGAGGTAGACTGGAATTGCATTGAAAGCATAGGAAACGAGGCAGAACGTCCACAATGATGCACTTGGCCAAAATGGGCGTATGCGTTTTTTCCTGAATATATTCAGGAAAAAACGCATACGCCCTTTTTGGCCAACCAAGCAAGCTTGCAAAGGAAATCTGCACTACAATGAAGTCTCACTTCCCCCCGGTCAAAAGGGCCATCTGAAAAAAGTGTAAAATCCAGAAAGGCAGGACAGGCCATGGAGAACTGGGAGCCTTGTTATGCTGATGGGCGGGATGTAAATTGCCAACAGACACTCGGGAGAAGTGTATGGTGTTTCCTGAAACATCTAAAAAACAAAGCAACAGAGCCTAGGGCACTTCCACTTATGGTCCTATAGCTTAGGGAAATTAAAATCAAAAAGACACAGCCACCCCAAAGTTTGGGACGCCTCTGTTTACAAGAACCTCGTTTACAGTACAAGTTCAACATCGCAGAAAGTGAAAAATGGATAAAGAAGTTGTGGTATTTACTTACAAAGCAATATCACTCAGCAATGGAATCTATGTCATCAGGCTCTTAGCAGCACAATGAGTGGATTCAGGTATGATGATTCTAACTGAAATAAGTTACACAGAAAAAGAAACATCATAAGATATCAGTAATACACGGAATGTAAACTTGGCTACACAGGAACTGAATTCCAAAACAGAACAGGGTCTCAAATTTAGAAAACCAACTTATGCTTGCTTAAGGGGAAAGGTGAGTTGGGGTGCTGCATAAAACCAGAGATTGAAATGAGCACAGATAAAGTTCCTTAAGCCAAATATGGAATAGACAAGAGCTACTCCTTGCTCAACGAAATGGACTCAACGCCGCATATTAAAGGCCTAAGAATGTACCTGACTAGTAAGTATCTTAAAACCTATGGATTGCTATGTCTCCAAAAGAGAATGAAGCGAGTGTACAGGGGCATAAACGCAGCAGTGATAGGATTGGAGAGGTTCAGTGAGCAAATGAAGACCCTTTGAAGTCATATTGCATGGTACCCATTACACGGGTCTCAACTCTCCAGGTTTAAGGTATTCTTCCTTCAGCTAAAACATGCATGTGGAACCCAGAGTATGATCAACCGTGTGATCGGGAGACGTGTTCAAATATGTCTCAGTTTTCCTCCCCTGGTACTCGGGTGCAACATTCCAGACGCTTTACTAACACTCTCCCCACTTGGAGAGTCAGCGCCTTTAACCTCTTGTTTGGCCCAGTTTGCAATTTCTGCGGAAGATGAACAGGAATAGGGAGAACCAATGAGAGACTAGCTGGAGGTGTCTGGACGGGCAAATTTAACTCTCATTTCCCACCAGGAGGAGGAAATAACCAAAGGCTCAGCGTGCCGTGCCGGAACCAGATTAGGGCCTGAAGCCATCCTGCGGTGTTGCGGCCAGCTCAAAAGAAAGCGAGTTGAAGAAAGGAGCTCAGGGGCACTGTAATTCACAAACCTGCAGAGTTATAAATGACAGCTATCGTCCAAAAATATACTGAAGTAAGGCTGCCAAGAGGACTTGAAAGCGCGGCAGAATTGCAGGAAACCGATTTCAGGAGGTAGACTGGAATTGCATTGAAAGCATAGGAAAAGAGGCAGAACGTCCACAATGATGCACTTGGCCAAAAAGGGCGTATGCATTTTTGCCTGAATATATTCAGGAAAAAACGCATACGCCCTTTTTGGCCAACCAAGCAAGCTTGCAAAGGAAATGTGCACTACAATGAAGTCTCACTTCCCCCCGGTCAAAAGGGACATCTGAAAAAAGTGTAAAATCCAGAAAGGCAGGACAGGCCATGGAGAACTGGGAGCCTTGTTATGCTGATGGGCGGGATGTAAATTGCCAACAGACACTCGGGAGAAGTGTATGGTGTTTCCTGAAACATCTAAAAAACAAAGCAACAGAGCCTAGGGCACTTCCACTTATGGTCCTATAGCTTAGGGAAATTAAAATCAAAAAGACACAGCCACCCCAAAGTTTGGGACGCCTCTGTTTACAAGAACCTCGTTTACCGTACAAGTTCAACATCGCAGAAAGTGAAAAATGGATAAAGAAGTTGTGGTATTTACTTACAAAGCAATATCACTCAGCAATGAAACATATGTCATCAGGCCCTTAACAGCACAATGAGTGGATTCAGGTATGATGATTCTAACTGAAATAAGTCACACAGAAAAAGAAACATCATAAGATATCAGTAATACACGGAATGTAAACTTGGCTACACAGGAACTGAATTCCAAAACAGAACAGGGTCTCAAATTTAGAAATCCAACTTATGCTTGCTTAAGGGGAAAGGTGAGTTGGGGTGCTGCATAAAACCAGAGATTGAAATGAGCACAGATAAAGTTCCTTAAGCCAAATATGGAATAGACAAGAGCTACTCCTTGCTCAACGAAATAGACTCAACACCGCATATTAAACGCCTAAGAATGTACCTGACTAGTAAGTATCTTAAAACCTATGGATTGCTATGTCTCCAAAAGAGAATCAAGCGTGTGTACAGGGGCATAAATGCAGCAGTGTTGGGATTGGAGAGGTTCGGTGAGCAAATGAAGACCCTTTGAAGTCATATTGCATGGTATCCATTCCACGGGTTTCAACTACCCAGGTTTAAGGTATTCTTCCTTCAGCTAAAACATGCATGTGGAACCCAGAGTATGATAAACCATGTGAACAGGAGACGTGTTCAAATATGTCTCAGTTTTCGTACCCTGGTACTCGGTTGCAACATTCCAGACCTTTTACTAACACCCTCCCGACTTGGAGAGTCAGTCCCTTTAACCTCCTGTTTGGCCCAGTTTGCAATTTCAGCGGAAGATGAACAGGAATAGCGAGAACCAATGAGAGACTAGCTGGAGGTGTCTGGACGGGCAAATTTAACTCTCATTTCCCACCAGGAAGAGGAATTAACCAAAGGCTCAGCGTGCCGTGCCGGAACCAGATTAGGGCCTGAAGCCATCCTGCGGTGTTGCGGCCAGCTCACAAGAAAGCGAGTTGAAGAAAGGAGCTCAGGGGCACTGTAATTCACAAACCTGCAGAGTTATAAATGACAGCTATCGTCCAAAAATATACTGAAGTAAGGCTGCCAAGAGGACTTGAAAGCGGGGCAGAATTGCAGGAAACCGATTTCAGGAGGTAGACTGGAATTGCATTGAAAGCATAGGAAACGAGGCAGAACGTCCACAATGATGCACTTGGCCAAAATGGGCGTATGCGTTTTTTCCTGAATATATTCAGGAAAAAACGCATACGCCCTTTTTGGCCAACCAAGCAAGCTTGCAAAGGAAATCTGCACTACAATGAAGTCTCACTTCCCCCCGGTCAAAAGGGCCATCTGAAAAAAGTGTAAAATCCAGAAAGGCAGGACAGGCCATGGAGAACTGGGAGCCTTGTTATGCTGATGGGCGGGATGTAAATTGCCAACAGACACTCGGGAGAAGTGTATGGTGTTTCCTGAAACATCTAAAAAACAAAGCAACAGAGCCTAGGGCACTTCCACTTATGGTCCTATAGCTTAGGGAAATTAAAATCAAAAAGACACAGCCACCCCAAAGTTTGGGACGCCTCTGTTTACAAGAACCTCGTTTACAGTACAAGTTCAACATCGCAGAAAGTGAAAAATGGATAAAGAAGTTGTGGTATTTACTTACAAAGCAATATCACTCAGCAATGGAATCTATGTCATCAGGCTCTTAGCAGCACAATGAGTGGATTCAGGTATGATGATTCTAACTGAAATAAGTTACACAGAAAAAGAAACATCATAAGATATCAGTAATACACGGAATGTAAACTTGGCTACACAGGAACTGAATTCCAAAACAGAACAGGGTCTCAAATTTAGAAAACCAACTTATGCTTGCTTAAGGGGAAAGGTGAGTTGGGGTGCTGCATAAAACCAGAGATTGAAATGAGCACAGATAAAGTTCCTTAAGCCAAATATGGAATAGACAAGAGCTACTCCTTGCTCAACGAAATGGACTCAACACCCCATATTAAACGCCTAAGAATGTACCTGACTAGTAAGTATCTTAAAACCTATGGATTGCTATGTCTCCGAAAGAGAATCAAGCATGTGTACAGGGGCATAAACGCAGCAGTGATAGGATTGGAGAGGTTCGGTGAGCAAATGAAGACCCTCTGAAGTCATATTGCATGGTACCCATTACACGGGTCTCAACTCTCCAGGTTTAAGGTATTCTTCCTTCAGCTAAAACATGCATGTGGAACCCAGAGTATGATCAACCATGTGAACGGGAGACGTGTTCAAATATGTCTCAGTTTTCCTCCACTGGTACTCGGGTGCAACATTCCAGACGCTTTACTAACACTCTCCCACTTGGAGAGTCAGCGCCTTTAACCTCCTGTTTGGCCCAGTTTGCAATTTCTGCGGAAGATGAACAGGAATAGTGAGAACCAATGAGAGACTAGCTGGAGGTGTCTGGACGGGCAAATTTAACTCTCATTTCCCACCAGGAAGAGGAAATAACCAAAGGCTCAGCATGCCGTGCCGGAACCAGATTAGGGCCTGAAGCCATCCTGCGGTGTTGCGGCCAGCTCAAAAGAAAGCGAGTTGAAGAAAGGAGCTCAGGGGCACTGTAATTCACAAACCTGCAGAGTTATAAATGACAGCTATCGTCCAAAAATATACTGAAGTAAGGCTGCCAAGAGGACTTGAATGCGGGGCAGGATTGCAGGAAACCGATTTCAGGAGGTAGACTGGAATTGCATTGAAAGCATAGGAAAAGAGGCAGAACGTCCACAATGATGCACTTGGCCAAAAAGGGCGTATGCGTTTTTTCCTGAATATATTCAGGAAAAAACGCATACGCCCTTTTTGGCCAAAAAAGCAAGCTTGCAAAGGAAATCTGCACTACAATGAAGTCTCACTTCCCCCCGGTCAAAAGGGCCATCTGAAAAAAGTGTAAAATCCAGAAAGGCAGGACAGGCCATGGAGAACTGGGAGCCTTGTTATGCTGATGGGCGGGATGTAAATTGCCAACAGACACTCGGGAGAAGTGTATGGTGTTTCCAGAAACATCTAAAAAACAAAGCAACAGAGCCTAGGGCACTTCCACTTATGGTTCTATAGCTTAGGGAAATTAAAATCAAAAAGACACAGCCACCCCAAAGTTTGGGACGCCTCTGTTTACAAGAACCTCGTTTACAGTACAAGTTCAACATCGCAGAAAGTGAAAAATGGATAAAGAAGTTTTGGTATTTACTTACAAAGCAATATCACTCAGCAATGAAATCTATGTCATCAGGCCCTTAGCAGCACAATGAGTGGATTCAGGTATGATGATTCTAACTGAAATAAGTCACACAGAAAAAGAAACATCATAAGATATCAGTAATACACAGAATGGAAACTTGGCTACACAGGAACTGAATTATAGAACAGAACAGGGTCTCAAATTTAGAAAACCAACTTATGCTTGCTTAAGGGTAAAGGTGAGTTGGGGTGCTGCATAATACCAGAGATTGAAATGAGCACAGATAAAGTTCCTTAAGCCAAATATGGAATAGACAAGAGCTACTCCTTGCTCAACGAAATGGACTCAACACCCCATATTAAACGCCTAATAATGTACCTGACTAGTAAGTATCTTAAAACCTATGGATTGCTATGTCTCCGAAAGAGAATCAAGCATGTGTACAGGGGCATAAACGTAGCAGTGATAGGATTGGAGAGGTTCGGTGAGCAAATGAAGACCCTTTGAAGTCATATTGCATGGTACCCATTCCACGGGTTTCAACTACCCAGGTTTAAGGTATTCTTCCTTCAGCTAAAACATGCATGTGGAACCTAGAGTATGATCAACCATGTGATCGGGAGACGTGTTCAAATATGTCTCAGTTTTCGTACCCTGGTACTCGGTTGCAACATTCCAGACCTTTTACTAACACCCTCCCGACTTGGAGAGTCAGTCCCTTTAACCTCCTGTTTGGCCCAGTTTGCAATTTCTGCGGAAGATGAACAGGAATAGCGAGAACCAATGAGAGACTAGCTGGAGGTGTCTGGACGGGCAAATTTAACTCTCATTTCCCACCAGGAAGAGGAATTAACCAAAGGCTCAGCGTGCCGTGCCGGAACCAGATTAGGGCCTGAAGCCATCCTGCGGTGTTGCGGCCAGCTCACAAGAAAGCGAGTTGAAGAAAGGAGCTCAGGGGCACTGTAATTCACAAACCTGCAGAGTTATAAATGACAGCTATCGTCCAAAAATATACTGAAGTAAGGCTGCCAAGAGGACTTGAAAGCGGGGCAGAATTGCAGGAAACCGATTTCAGGAGGTAGACTGGAATTGCATTGAAAGCATAGGAAACGAGGCAGAACGTCCACAATGATGCACTTGGCCAAAATGGGCGTATGCGTTTTTTCCTGAATATATTCAGGAAAAAACGCATACGCACTTTTTGGCCAACCAAGCAAGCTTGCAAAGGAAATCTGCACTACAATGAAGTCTCACTTCCCCCCGGTCAAAAGGGCCATCTGAAAAAAGTGTAAAATCCAGAAAGGCAGGACAGGCCATGGAGAACTGGGAGCCTTGTTATGCTGATGGGCGGGATGTAAATTACCAACAGACACTCGGGAGAAGTGTATGGTGTTTCCTGAAACATCTAAAAAACAAAGCAACAGAGCCTAGGGCACTTCCACTTATGGTCCTATAGCTTAGGGAAATTAAAATCAAAAAGACACAGCCACCCCAAAGTTTGGGACGCCTCTGTTTACAAGAACCTCGTTTACAGTACAAGTTCAACATCGCAGAAAGTGAAAAATGGATAAAGAAGTTGTGGTATTTACTTACAAAGCAATATCACTCAGCAATGGAATCTATGTCATCAGGCCCTTAGCAGCACAATGAGTGGATTCAGCTATGATGATTCTAACTGAAATAAGTTACACAGAAAAAGAAACATCATAAGATATCAGTAATACACGGAATGTAAACTTGGCTACACAGGAACTGAATTCCAAAACAGAACACGGTCTCAAATTTAGAAAACCAACTTATGCTTGCTTAAGGGTAAAGGTGAGTTGGGGTGCTGCATAAAACCAGAGATTGAAATGAGCACAGATAAAGTTCCTTAAGCCAAATATGGAATAGACAAGAGCTACTCCTTGCTCAACGAAATGGACTCAACACCCCATATTAAACGCCTAAGAATGTACCTGACTAGTAAGTATCTTAAAACCTATGGATTGCTATGTCTCCGAAAGAGAATCAAGCATGTGTACAGGGGCATAAACGCAGCAGTGATAGGATTGGAGAGGTTCGGTGAGCAAATGAAGACCCTTTGAAGTCATATTGCATGGTACCCATTACACGGGTCTCAACTCTCCAGGTTTAAGGTATTCTTCCTTCAGCTAAAAGATGCATGTGGAACCCAGAGTATGATCAACCGTGTGAACGGGAGACGTGTTCAAATATGTCTCAGTTTTCCTCCACTGGTACTCGGGTGCAACATTCCAGACGCTTTACTAACACTCTCCCACTTGGAGAGTCAGCGCCTTTAACCTCCTGTTTGGCCCAGTTTGCAATTTCTGCGGAAGATGAACAGGAATAGCGAGAACCAATGAGAGACTAGCTGGAGGTGTCTGGACGGGCAAATTTAACTCTCATTTCCCACCAGGAAGAGGAAATAACCAAAGGCTCAGCATGCCGTGCCGGAACCAGATTAGGGCCTGAAGCCATCCTGCGGTGTTGCGGCCAGCTCAAAAGAAAGCGAGTTGAAGAAAGGAGCTCAGGGGCACTGTAATTCACAAACCTGCAGAGTTATAAATGACAGCTATCGTCCAAAAATATACTGAAGTAAGGCTGCCAAGAGGACTTGAAAGCGGGGCAGGATTGCAGGAAACCGATTTCATTAGGTAGACTGGAATTGCATTGAAAGCATAGGAAAAGAGGCAGAACGTCCACAATGATGCACTTGGCCAAAAAGGGCGTATGCGTTTTTTCCTGAATATATTCAGGAAAAAACGCATACGCCCTTTTTGGCCAACCAAGCAAGCTTGCAAAGGAAATCTGCACTACAATGAAGTCTCACTTCCCCCCGGTCAAAAGGGCCATCTGAAAAAAGTGTAAAATCCAGAAAGGCAGGACAGGTCATGGAGAACTGGGAGCCTTGTTATGCTGATGGGCGGGATGTAAATTGCCAACAGACACTCGGGAGAAGTGTATGGTGTTTCCTGAAACATCTAAAAAACAAAGCAACAGAGCCTAGGGCACTTCCACTTATGGTTCTATAGCTTAGGGAAATTAAAATCAAAAAGACACAGCCACCCCAAAGTTTGGGACGCCTCTGTTTACAAGAACCTCGTTTACAGTACAAGTTCAACATCGCAGAAAGTGAAAAATGGATAAAGAAATTTTGGTATTTACTTACAAAGCAATATCACTCAGCAATGAAATCTATGTCATCAGGCCCTTAGCAGCACAATGAGTGGATTCAGGTATGATGATTCTAACTGAAATAAGTCACACAGAAAAAGAAACATCATAAGATATCAGTAATACACGGAATGGAAACTTGGCTACACAGGAACTGAATTATAGAACAGAACAGGGTCTCAAATTTAGAAAACCAACTTATGCTTGCTTAAGGGTAAAGGTGAGTTGGGGTGCTGCATAAAACCAGAGATTGAAATGAGCACAGATAAAGTTCCTTAAGCCAAATATGGAATAGACAAGAGCTACTCCTTGCTCAACGAAATGGACTCAACACCGCATATTAAACGCCTAAGAATGTACCTGACTAGTAAGTATCTTAAAACCTATGGATTGCTATGTCTCCGAAAGAGAATCAAGCATGTGTACAGGGGCATAAACGCAGCAGTGATAGGATTGGAGAGGTTCGGTGAGCAAATGAAGACCCTTTGAAGTCATATTGCATGGTACCCATTCCACGGGTTTCAACTACCCAGTTTTAAGGTATTCTTCCTTCAGCTAAAACATGCATGTGGAACCTAGAGTATGATCAACCATGTGATCGGGAGACGTGTTCAAATATGTCTCAGTTTTCGTACCCTGGTACTCGGTTGCAACATTCCAGACCTTTTACTAACACCCTCCCGACTTGGAGAGTCAGTCCCTTTAACCTCCTGTTTGGCCCAGTTTGCAATTTCTGCGGAAGATGAACAGGAATAGCGAGAACCAATGAGAGACTAGCTGGAGGTGTCTGGACGGGCAAATTTAACTCTCATTTCCCACCAGGAAGAGGAATTAACCAAAGGCTCAGCGTGCCGTGCCGGAACCAGATTAGGGCCTGAAGCCATCCTGCGGTGTTGCGGCCAGCTCACAAGAAAGCGAGTTGAAGAAAGGAGCTCAGGGGCACTGTAATTCACAAACCTGCAGAGTTATAAATGACAGCTATCGTCCAAAAATATACTGAAGTAAGGCTGCCAAGAGGACTTGAAAGCGGGGCAGAATTGCAGGAAACCGATTTCAGGAGGTAGACTGGAATTGCATTGAAAGCATAGGAAACGAGGCAGAACGTCCACAATGATGCACTTGGCCAAAAAGGGCGTATGCGGTTTTTCCTGAATATATTCAGGAAAAAACGCATACGCCCTTTTTGGCCAACCAAGCAAGCTTGCAAAGGAAATCTGCACTACAATGAAGTCTCACTTCCCCCCGGTCAAAAGGGCCATCTGAAAAAAGTGTAAAATCCAGAAAGGCAGGACAGGCCATGGAGAACTGGGAGCCTTGTTATGCTGATGGGCGGGATGTAAATTGCCAACAGACACTCGGGAGAAGTGTATGGTGTTTCCTGAAACATCTAAAAAACAAAGCAACAGAGCCTAGGGCACTTCCACTTATGGTCCTATAGCTTAGGGAAATTAAAATCAAAAAGACACAGCCACCCCAAAGTTTGGGACGCCTCTGTTTACAAGAACCTCGTTTACAGTACAAGTTCAACATCGCAGAAAGTGAAAAATGGATAAAGAAGTTGTGGTATTTACTTACAAAGCAATATCACTCAGCAATGAAATCTATGTCATCAGGCCCTTAGCAGCACAATGAGTGGATTCAGGTATGATGATTCTAACTGAAATAAGTTACACAGAAAAAGAAACATCATAAGATATCAGTAATACACGGAATGTAAACTTGGCTACACAGGAACTGAATTCCAAAACAGAACAGGGTCTCAAATTTAGAAAACCAACTTATGCTTGCTTAAGGGTAAAGGTGAGTTGGGGTGCTGCATAAAACCAGAGATTGAAATGAGCACAGATAAAGTTCCTTAAGCCAAATATGGAATAGACAAGAGCTACTCCTTGCTCAACGAAATGGACTCAACACCCCATATTAAACGCCTAAGAATGTACCTGACTAGTAAGTATCTTAAAACCTATGGATTGCTATGTCTCCGAAAGAGAATCAAGCATGTGTACAGGGGCATAAACGCAGCAGTGATAGGATTGGAGAGGTTCGGTGAGCAAATGAAGACCCTTTGAAGTCATATTGCATGGTACCCATTACACGGGTCTCAACTCTCCAGGTTTAAGGTATTCTTCCTTCAGCTAAAACATGCATGTGGAACCCAGAGTATGATCAACCGTGTGAACGGGAGACGTGTTCAAATATGTCTCAGTTTTCCTCCACTGGTACTCGGGTGCAACATTCCAGACGCTTTACTAACACTCTCCCACTTGGAGAGTCAGCGCCTTTAACCTCCTGTTTGGCCCAGTTTGCAATTTCTGCGGAAGATGAACAGGAATAGCGAGAACCAATGAGAGACTAGCTGGAGGTGTCTGGACGGGCAAATTTAACTCTCATTTCCCACCAGGAAGAGGAAATAACCAAAGGCTCAGCATGCCGTGCCGGAACCAGATTAGGGCCTGAAGCCATCCTGCGGTGTTGCGGCAAGCTCAAAAGAAAGCGAGTTGAAGAAAGGAGCTCAGGGGCACTGTAATTCACAAACCTGCAGAGTTATAAATGACAGCTATCGTCCAAAAATATACTGAAGTAAGGCTGCCAAGAGGACTTGAAATCGGGGCAGGATTGCAGGAAACCGATTTCATTAGGTAGACTGGAATTGCATTGAAAGCATAGGAAAAGAGGCAGAACGTCCACAATGATGCACTTGGCCAAAAAGGGCGTATGCGTTTTTTCCTGAATATATTCAGGAAAAAACGCATACGCCCTTTTTGGCCAACCAAGCAAGCTTGCAAAGGAAATCTGCACTACAATGAAGTCTCACTTCCCCCCGGTCAAAAGGGCCATCTGAAAAAAGTGTAAAATCCAGAAAGGCAGGACAGGCCATGGAGAACTGGGAGCCTTGTTATGCTGATGGGCGGGATGTAAATTGCCAACAGACACTCGGGAGAAGTGTATGGTGTTTCCTGAAACATCTAAAAAACAAAGCAACAGAGCCTAGGGCACTTCCACTTATGGTTCTATAGCTTAGGGAAATTAAAATCAAAAAGACACAGCCACCCCAAAGTTTGGGATGCCTCTGTTTACAAGAACCTCGTTTACAGTACAAGTTCAACATCGCAGAAAGTGAAAAATGGATAAAGAAGTTTTGGTATTTACTTACAAAGCAATATCACTCAGCAATGAAATCTATGTCATCAGGCCCTTAGCAGCACAATGAGTGGATTCAGGTATGATGATTCTAACTGAAATAAGTCACACAGAAAAAGAAACATCATAAGATATCAGTAATACACGGAATGGAAACTTGGCTACACAGGAACTGAATTATAGAACAGAACAGGGTCTCAAATTTAGAAAACCAACTTATGCTTGCTTAAGGGTAAAGGTGAGTTGGGGTGCTGCATAAAACCAGAGATTGAAATGAGCACAGATAAAGTTCCTTAAGCCAAATATGGAATAGACAAGAGCTACTCCTTGCTCAACGAAATGGACTCAACACCCCATATTAAACGCCTAAGAATGTACCTGACTAGTAAGTATCTTAAAACCTATGGATTGCTATGTCTCCGAAAGAGAATCAAGCATGTGTACAGGGGCATAAACGCAGCAGTGATAGGATTGGAGAGGTTCGGTGAGCAAATGAAGACCCTTTGAAGTCATATTGCATGGTACCCATTCCACGGGTTTCAACTACCCAGTTTTAAGGTATTCTTCCTTCAGCTAAAACATGCATGTGGAACCTAGAGTATGATCAACCATGTGATCGGGAGACGTGTTCAAATATGTCTCAGTTTTCATACCCTGGTACTCGGTTGCAACATTCCAGACCTTTTACTAACACCCTCCCGACTTGGAGAGTCAGTCCCTTTAACCTCCTGTTTGGCCCAGTTTGCAATTTCTGCGGAAGATGAACAGGAATAGCGAGAACCAATGAGAGACTAGCTGGAGGTGTCTGGACGGGCAAATTTAACTCTCATTTCCCACCAGGAAGAGGAATTAACCAAAGGCTCAGCGTGCCGTGCCGGAACCAGATTAGGGCCTGAAGCCATCCTGCGGTGTTGCGGCCAGCTCACAAGAAAGCGAGTTGAAGAAAGGAGCTCAGGGGCACTGTAATTCACAAACCTGCAGAGTTATAAATGACAGCTATCGTCCAAAAATATACTGAAGTAAGGCTGCCAAGAGGACTTGAAAGCGGGGCAGAATTGCAGGAAACCGATTTCAGGAGGTAGACTGGAATTGCATTGAAAGCATAGGAAACGAGGCAGAACGTCCACAATGATGCACTTGGACAAAAAGGGCGTATGCGTTTTTTCCTGAATATATTCAGGAAAAAACGCATACGCCCTTTTTGGCCAACCAAGCAAGCTTGTAAAGGAAATCTGCACTACAATGAAGTCGCACTTCCCCCCGGTCAAAAGGGCCATCTGAAAAAAGTGTAAAATCCAGAAAGGCAGGACAGGCCATGGAGAACTGGGAGCCTTGTTATGCTGATGGGCGGGATGTAAATTGCCAACAGACACTCGGGAGAAGTGTATGGTGTTTCCTGAAACATCTAAAAAACAAAGCAACAGAGCCTAGGGCACTTCCACTTATGGTCCTATAGCTTAGGGAAATTAAAATCAAAAAGACACAGCCACCCCAAAGTTTGGGACGCCTCTGTTTACAAGAACCTCGTTTACAGTACAAGTTCAACATCGCAGAAAGTGAAAAATGGATAAAGAAGTTGTGGTATTTACTTACAAAGCAATATCACTCAGCAATGAAATCTATGTCATCAGGCCCTTAGCAGCACAATGAGTGGATTCAGGTATGATGATTCTAACTGAAATAAGTTACACAGAAAAAGAAACATCATAAGATATCAGTAATACACGGAATGTAAACTTGGCTACACAGGAACTGAATTCCAAAACAGAACAGGGTCTCAAATTTAGAAAACCAACTTATGCTTGCTTAAGGGTAAAGGTGAGTTGGGGTGCTGCATAAAACCAGAGATTGAAATGAGCACAGATAAATTTCCTTAAGCCAAATATGGAATAGACAAGAGCTACTCCTTGCTCAACGAAATGGACTCAACACCCCATATTAAACGCCTAAGAATGTACCTGACTAGTAAGTATCTTAAAACCTATGGATTGCTATGTCTCCGAAAGAGAATCAAGCATGTGTACAGGGGCATAAACGCAGCAGTGATAGGATTGGAGAGGTTCGGTGAGCAAATGAAGACCCTTTGAAGTCATATTGCATGGTACCCATTACACGGGTCTCAACTCTCCAGGTTTAAGGTATTCTTCCTTCAGCTAAAACATGCATGTGGAACCCAGAGTATGATCAACCGTGTGAACGGGAGACGTGTTCAAATATGTCTCAGTTTTCGTACCCTGGTACTCGGGTGCAACATTCCAGACGCTTTACTAACACTCTCCCACTTGGAGAGTCAGCGCCTTTAACCTCCTGTTTGGCCCAGTTTGCAATTTCTGCGGAAGATGAACAGGAATAGCGAGAACCAATGAGAGACTAGCTGGAGGTGTCTGGACGGGCAAATTTAACTCTCATTTCCCACCAGGAAGAGGAAATAACCAAAGGCTCAGCATGCCGTGCCGGAACCAGATTAGGGCCTGAAGCCATCCTGCGGTGTTGCGGCCAGCTCAAAAGAAAGCGAGTTGAAGAAAGGAGCTCAGGGGCACTGTAATTCACAAACCTGCAGAGTTATAAATGACAGCTATCGTCCAAAAATATACTGAAGTAAGGCTGCCAAGAGGACTTGAAAGCGGGGCAGGATTGCAGGAAACCGATTTCATTAGGTAGACTGGAATTGCATTGAAAGCATAGGAAAAGAGGCAGAACGTCCACAATGATGCACTTGGCCAAAAAGGGCGTATGCGTTTTTTCCTGAATATATTCAGGAAAAAACGCATACGCCCTTTTTGGCCAACCAAGCAAGCTTGCAAAGGAAATCTGCACTACAATGAAGTCTCACTTCCCCCCGGTCAAAAGGGCCATCTGAAAAAAGTGTAAAATCCAGAAAGGCAGGACAGGCCATGGAGAACTGGGAGCCTTGTTATGCTGATGGGCGGGATGTAAATTGCCAACAGACACTCGGGAGAAGTGTATGGTGTTTCCTGAAACATCTAAAAAACAAAGCAACAGAGCCTAGGGCACTTCCACTTATGGTCCTATAGCTTAGGGAAATTAAAATCAAAAAGACACAGCCACCCCAAAGTTTGGGACGCCTCTGTTTACAAGAACCTCGTTTACAGTACAAGTTCAACATCGCAGAAAGTGAAAAATGGATAAAGAAATTTTGGTATTTACTTACAAAGCAATATCACTCAGCAATGAAATCTATGTCATCAGGCCCTTAGCAGCACAATGAGTGGATTCAGGTATGATGATTCTAACTGAAATAAGTCACACAGAAAAAGAAACATCATAAGATATCAGTAATACACGGAATGGAAACTTGGCTACACAGGAACTGAATTATAGAACAGAACAGGGTCTCAAATTTAGAAAACCAACTTATGCTTGCTTAAGGGTAAAGGTGAGTTGGGGTGCTGCATAAAACCAGAGATTGAAATGAGCACAGATAAAGTTCCTTAAGCCAAATATGGAATAGACAAGAGCTACTCCTTGCTCAACGAAATGGACTCAACACCGCATATTAAACGCCTAAGAATGTACCTGACTAGTAAGTATCTTAAAACCTATGGATTGCTATGTCTCCGAAAGAGAATCAAGCATGTGTACAGGGGCATAAACGCAGCAGTGATAGGATTGGAGAGGTTCGGTGAGCAAATGAAGACCCTTTGAAGTCATATTGCATGGTACCCATTCCACGGGTTTCAACTACCCAGTTTTAAGGTATTCTTCCTTCAGCTAAAACATGCATGTGGAACCTAGAGTATGATCAACCATGTGATCGGGAGACGTGTTCAAATATGTCTCAGTTTTCGTACCCTGGTACTCTGTTGCAACATTCCAGAGCTTTTACTAACACCCTCCCGACTTGGAGAGTCAGTCCCTTTAACCTCCTGTTTGGCCCAGTTTGCAATTTCTGCGGAAGATGAACAGGAATAGCGAGAACCAATGAGAGACTAGCTGGAGGTGTCTGGACGGGCAAATTTAACTCTCATTTCCCACCAGGAAGAGGAAATAACCAAAGGCTCAGCATGCCGTGCCGGAACCAGATTAGGGCCTGAAGCCATCCTGCGGTGTTGCGGCCAGCTCAAAAGAAAGCGAGTTGAAGAAAGGAGCTCAGGGGCACTGTAATTCACAAACCTGCAGAGTTATAAATGACAGCTATCGTCCAAAAATATACTGAAGTAAGGCTGCCAAGAGGACTTGAAAGCGGGGCAGGATTGCAGGAAACCGATTTCAGGAGGTAGACTGGAATTGCATTGAAAGCATAGGAAAAGAGGCAGAACGTCCACAATGATGCACTTGGCCAAAAAGGGCGTATGCGTTTTTTCCTGAATATATTCAGGAAAAAACGCATACGCCCTTTTTGGCCAACCAAGCAAGCTTGCAAAGGAAATCTGCACTAAAATGAAGTCTCACTTCCCCCCGGTCAAAAGGGCCATCTGAAAAAAGTGTAAAATCCAGAAAGGCAGGACAGGCCATGGAGAACTGGGAGCCTTGTTATGCTGATGGGCGGGATGTAAATTGCCAACAGACACTCGGGAGAAGTGTATGGTGTTTCCTGAAACATCTAAAAAACAAAGCAACAGAGCCTAGGGCACTTCCACTTATGGTTCTATAGCTTAGGGAAATTAAAATCAAAAAGACACAGCCACCCCAAAGTTTGGGACGCCTCTGTTTACAAGAACCTCGTTTACAGTACAAGTTCAACATCGCAGAAAGTGAAAAATGGATAAAGAAGTTTTGGTATTTACTTACAAAGCAATATCACTCAGCAATGAAATCTATGTCATCAGGCCCTTAGCAGCACAATGAGTGGATTCAGGTATGATGATTCTAACTGAAATAAGTCACACAGAAAAAGAAACATCATAAGATATCAGTAATACACAGAATGGAAACTTGGCTACACAGGAACTGAATTATAGAACAGAACAGGGTCTCAAATTTAGAAAACCAACTTATGCTTGCTTAAGGGTAAAGGTGAGTTGGGGTGCTGCATAAAACCAGAGATTGAAATGAGCACAGATAAAGTTCCTTAAGCCAAATATGGAATAGACAAGAGCTACTCCTTGCTCAACGAAATGGACTCAACACCCCATATTAAACGCCTAAGAATGTACCTGACTAGTAAGTATCTTAAAACCTATGGATTGCTATGTCTCCGAAAGAGAATCAAGCATGTGTACAGGGGCATAAACGCAGCAGTGATAGGATTGGAGAGGTTCGGTGAGCAAATGAAGACCCTTTGAAGTCATATTGCATGGTACCCATTCCACGGGTTTCAACTACCCAGTTTTAAGGTATTCTTCCTTCAGCTAAAACATGCATGTGGAACCTAGAGTATGATCAACCATGTGATCGGGAGACGTGTTCAAATATGTCTCAGTTTTCGTACCCTGGTACTCGGTTGCAACATTCCAGACCTTTTACTAACACCCTCCCGACTTGGAGAGTCAGTCCCTTTAACCTCCTGTTTGGCCCAGTTTGCAATTTCTGCGGAAGATGAACAGGAATAGCGAGAACCAATGAGAGACTAGCTGGAGGTGTCTGGACGGGCAAATTTAACTCTCATTTCCCACCAGGAAGAGGAATTAACCAAAGGCTCAGCGTGCCGTGCCGGAACCAGATTAGGGCCTGAAGCCATCCTGCGGTGTTGCGGCCAGCTCACAAGAAAGCGAGTTGAAGAAAGGAGCTCAGGGGCACTGTAATTCACAAACCTGCAGAGTTATAAATGACAGCTATCGTCCAAAAATATACTGAAGTAAGGCTGCCAAGAGGACTTGAAAGCGGGGCAGAATTGCAGGAAACCGATTTCAGGAGGTAGACTGGAATTGCATTGAAAGCATAGGAAACGAGGCAGAACGTCCACAATGATGCACTTGGCCAAAAAGGGCGTATGCGTTTTTTCCTGAATATATTCAGGAAAAAACGCATACGCCCTTTTTGGCCAACCAAGCAAGCTTGCAAAGGAAATCTGCACTACAATGAAGTCTCACTTCCCCCCGGTCAAAAGGGCCATCTGAAAAAAGTGTAAAATCCAGAAAGGCAGGACAGGCCATGGAGAACTGGGAGCCTTGTTATGCTGATGGGCGGGATGTAAATTGCCAACAGACACTCGGGAGAAGTGTATGGTGTTTCCTGAAACATCTAAAAAACAAAGCAACAGAGCCTAGGGCACTTCCACTTATGGTCCTATAGCTTAGGGAAATTAAAATCAAAAAGACACAGCCACCCCAAAGTTTGGGACGCCTCTGTTTACAAGAACCTCGTTTACAGTACAAGTTCAACATCGCAGAAAGTGAAAAATGGATAAAGAAGTTGTGGTATTTACTTACAAAGCAATATCACTCAGCAATGGAATCTATGTCATCAGGCCCTTAGCAGCACAATGAGTGGATTCAGGTATGATGATTCTAACTGAAATAAGTTACACAGAAAAAGAAACATCATAAGATATCAGTAATACACGGAATGTAAACTTGGCTACACAGGAACTGAATTCCAAAACAGAACAGGGTCTCAAATTTAGAAAACCAACTTATGCTTGCTTAAGGGGAAAGGTGAGTTGGGGTGCTGCATAAAACCAGAGATTGAAATGAGCACAGATAAAGTTCCTTAAGCCAAATATGGAATAGACAAGAGCTACTCCTTGCTCAACGAAATGGACTCAACACCCCATATTAAACGCCTAAGAATGTACCTGACTAGTAAGTATCTTAAAACCTATGGATTGCTATGTCTCCGAAAGAGAATCAAGCATGTGTACAGGGGCATAAACGCAGCAGTGATAGGATTGGAGAGGTTCGGTGAGCAAATGAAGACCCTTTGAAGTCATATTGCATGGTACCCATTACACGGGTCTCAACTCTCCAGGTTTAAGGTATTCTTCCTTCAGCTAAAACATGCATGTGGAACCCAGAGTATGATCAACCATGTGAACGGGAGACGTGTTCAAATATGTCTCAGTTTTCCTCCACTGGTACTCGGGTGCAACATTCCAGACGCTTTACTAACACTCTCCCACTTGGAGAGTCAGCGCCTTTAACCTCCTGTTTGGCCCAGTTTGCAATTTCTGCGGAAGATGAACAGGAATAGTGAGAACCAATGAGAGACTAGCTGGAGGTGTCTGGACGGGCAAATTTAACTCTCATTTCCCACCAGGAAGAGGAAATAACCAAAGGCTCAGCATGCCGTGCCGGAACCAGATTAGGGCCTGAAGCCATCCTGCGGTGTTGCGGCCAGCTCAAAAGAAAGCGAGTTGAAGAAAGGAGCTCAGGGGCACTGTAATTCACAGACCTGCAGAGTTATAAATGACAGCTATCGTCCAAAAATATACTGAAGTAAGGCTGCCAAGAGGACTTGAATGCGGGGCAGGATTGCAGGAAACCGATTTCAGGAGGTAGACTGGAATTGCATTGAAAGCATAGGAAAAGAGGCAGAACGTCCACAATGATGCACTTGGCCAAAAAGGGCGTATGCGTTTTTTACTGAATATATTCAGGAAAAAACGCATACGCCCTTTTTGGCCAACCAAGCAAGCTTGCAAAGGAAATCTGCACTACAATGAAGTCTCACTTCCCCCCGGTCAAAAGGGCCATCTGAAAAAAGTGTAAAATCCAGAAAGGCAGGACAGGCCATGGAGAACTGGGAGCCTTGTTATGCTGATGGGCGGGATGTAAATTGCCAACAGACACTCGGGAGAAGTGTATGGTGTTTCCAGAAACATCTAAAACACAAAGCAACAGAGCCTAGGGCACTTCCACTTATGGTTCTATAGCTTAGGGAAATTAAAATCAAAAAGACACAGCCACCCCAAAGTTTGGGACGCCTCTGTTTACAAGAACCTCGTTTACAGTACAAGTTCAACATCGCAGAAAGTGAAAAATGGATAAAGAAGTTTTGGTATTTACTTACAAAGCAATATCACTCAGCAATGAAATCTATGTCATCAGGCCCTTAGCAGCACAATGAGTGGATTCAGGTATGATGATTCTAACTGAAATAAGTCACACAGAAAAAGAAACATCATAAGATATCAGTAATACACAGAATGGAAACTTGGCTACACAGGAACTGAATTATAGAACAGAACAGGGTCTCAAATTTAGAAAACCAACTTATGCTTGCTTAAGGGTAAAGGTGAGTTGGGGTGCTGCATAAAACCAGAGATTGAAATGAGCACAGATAAAGTTCCTTAAGCCAAATATGGAATAGACAAGAGCTACTCCTTGCTCAACGAAATGGACTCAACACCCCATATTAAACGCCTAAGAATGTACCTGACTAGTAAGTATCTTAAAACCTATGGATTGCTATGTCTCCGAAAGAGAATCAAGCATGTGTACAGGGGCATAAACGTAGCAGTGATAGGATTGGAGAGGTTCGGTGAGCAAATGAAGACCCTTTGAAGTCATATTGCATGGTACCCATTCCACGGGTTTCAACTACCCAGGTTTAAGGTATTCTTCCTTCAGCTAAAACATGCATGTGGAACCTAGAGTATGATCAACCATGTGATCGGGAGACGTGTTCAAATATGTCTCAGTTTTCGTACCCTGGTACTCGGTTGCAACATTCCAGACCTTTTACTAACACCCTCCCGACTTGGAGAGTCAGTCCCTTTAACCTCCTGTTTGGCCCAGTTTGCAATTTCTGCGGAAGATGAACAGGAATAGCGAGAACCAATGAGAGACTAGCTGGAGGTGTCTGGACGGGCAAATTTAACTCTCATTTCCCACCAGGAAGAGGAATTAACCAAAGGCTCAGCGTGCCGTGCCGGAACCAGATTAGGGCCTGAAGCCATCCTGCGGTGTTGCGGCCAGCTCACAAGAAAGCGAGTTGAAGAAAGGAGCTCAGGGGCACTGTAATTCACAAACCTGCAGAGTTATAAATGACAGCTATCGTCCAAAAATATACTGAAGTAAGGCTGCCAAGAGGACTTGAAAGCGGGGCAGAATTGCAGGAAACCGATTTCAGGAGGTAGACTGGAATTGCATTGAAAGCATAGGAAACGAGGCAGAACGTCCACAATGATGCACTTGGCCAAAATGGGCGTATGCGTTTTTTCCTGAATATATTCAGGAAAAAACGCATACGCCCTTTTTGGCCAACCAAGCAAGCTTGCAAAGGAAATCTGCACTACAATGAAGTCTCACTTCCCCCCGGTCAAAAGGGCCATCTGAAAAAAGTGTAAAATCCAGAAAGGCAGGACAGGCCATGGAGAACTGGGAGCCTTGTTATGCTGATGGGCGGGATGTAAATTGCCAACAGACACTCGGGAGAAGTGTATGGTGTTTCCTGAAACATCTAAAAAACAAAGCAACAGAGCCTAGGGCACTTCCACTTATGGTCCTATAGCTTAGGGAAATTAAAATCAAAAAGACACAGCCACCCCAAAGTTTGGGACGCCTCTGTTTACAAGAACCTCGTTTACAGTACAAGTTCAACATCGCAGAAAGTGAAAAATGGATAAAGAAGTTGTGGTATTTACTTACAAAGCAATATCACTCAGCAATGGAATCTATGTCATCAGGCCCTTAGCAGCACAATGAGTGGATTCAGGTATGATGATTCTAACTGAAATAAGTTACACAGAAAAAGAAACATCATAAGATATCAGTAATACACGGAATGTAAACTTGGCTACACAGGAACTGAATTCCAAAACAGAACAGGGTCTCAAATTTAGAAAACCAACTTATGCTTGCTTAAGGGTAAAGGTGAGTTGGGGTGCTGCATAAAACCAGAGATTGAAATGAGCACAGATAAAGTTCCTTAAGCCAAATATGGAATAGACAAGAGCTACTCCTTGCTCAACGAAATGGACTCAACACCCCATATTAAACGCCTAAGAATGTACCTGACTAGTAAGTATCTTAAAACCTATGGATTGCTATGTCTCCGAAAGAGAATCAAGCATGTGTACAGGGGCATAAACGCAGCAGTGATAGGATTGGAGAGGTTCGGTGAGCAAATGAAGACCCTTTGAAGTCATATTGCATGGTACCCATTACACGGGTCTCAACTCTCCAGGTTTAAGGTATTCTTCCTTCAGCTAAAACATGCATGTGGAACCCAGAGTATGATCAACCGTGTGAACGGGAGACGTGTTCAAATATGTCTCAGTTTTCCTCCACTGGTACTCGGGTGCAACATTCCAGACGCTTTACTAACACTCTCCCACTTGGAGAGTCAGCGCCTTTAACCTCCTGTTTGGCCCAGTTTGCAATTTCTGCGGAAGATGAACAGGAATAGCGAGAACCAATGAGAGACTAGCTGGAGGTGTCTGGACGGGCAAATTTAACTCTCATTTCCCACCAGGAAGAGGAAATAACCAAAGGCTCAGCATGCCGTGCCGGAACCAGATTAGGGCCTGAAGCCATCCTGCGGTGTTGCGGCCAGCTCAAAAGAAAGCGAGTTGAAGAAAGGAGCTCAGGGGCACTGTAATTCACAAACCTGCAGAGTTATAAATGACAGCTATCGTCCAAAAATATACTGAAGTAAGGCTGCCAAGAGGACTTGAAAGTGGGGCAGGATTGCAGGAAACCGATTTCATTAGGTAGACTGGAATTGCATTGAAAGCATAGGAAAAGAGGCAGAACGTCCACAATGATGCACTTGGCCAAAAAGGGCGTATGCGTTTTTTCCTGAATATATTCAGGAAAAAACGCATACGCCCTTTTTGGCCAACCAAGCAAGCTTGCAAAGGAAATCTGCACTACAATGAAGTCTCACTTCCCCCCGGTCAAAAGGGCCATCTGAAAAAAGTGTAAAATCCAGAAAGGCAGGACAGGCCATGGAGAACTGGGAGCCTTGTTATGCTGATGGGCGGGATGTAAATTGCCAACAGACACTCGGGAGAAGTGTATGGTGTTTCCAGAAACATCTAAAAAACAAAGCAACAGAGCCTAGGGCACTTCCACTTATGGTTCTATAGCTTAGGGAAATTAAAATCAAAAAGACACAGCCACCCCAAAGTTTGGGACGCCTCTGTTTACAAGAACCTCGTTTACAGTACAAGTTCAACATCGCAGAAAGTGAAAAATGGATAAAGAAGTTTTGGTATTTACTTACAAAGCAATATCACTCAGCAATGAAATCTATGTCATCAGGCCCTTAGCAGCACAATGAGTGGATTCAGGTATGATGATTCTAACTGAAATAAGTCACACAGAAAAAGAAACATCATAAGATATCAGTAATACACAGAATGGAAACTTGGCTACACAGGAACTGAATTATAGAACAGAACAGGGTCTCAAATTTAGAAAACCAACTTATGCTTGCTTAAGGGTAAAGGTGAGTTGGGGTGCTGCATAAAACCAGAGATTGAAATGAGCACAGATAAAGTTCCTTAAGCCAAATATGGAATAGACAAGAGCTACTCCTTGCTCAACGAAATGGACTCAACACCCCATATTAAACGCCTAAGAATGTACCTGACTAGTAAGTATCTTAAAACCTATGGATTGCTATGTCTCCGAAAGAGAATCAAGCATGTGTACAGGGGCATAAACGTAGCAGTGATAGGATTGGAGAGGTTCGGTGAGCAAATGAAGACCCTTTGAAGTCATATTGCATGGTACCCATTCCACGGGTTTCAACTACCCAGGTTTAAGGTATTCTTCCTTCAGCTAAAACATGCATGTGGAACCTAGAGTATGATCAACCATGTGATCGGGAGACGTGTTCAAATATGTCTCAGTTTTCGTACCCTGGTACTCGGTTGCAACATTCCAGACCTTTTACTAACACCCTCCCGACTTGGAGAGTCAGTCCCTTTAACCTCCTGTTTGGCCCAGTTTGCAATTTCTGCGGAAGATGAACAGGAATAGCGAGAACCAATGAGAGACTAGCTGGAGGTGTCTGGACGGGCAAATTTAACTCTCATTTCCCACCAGGAAGAGGAATTAACCAAAGGCTCAGCGTGCCGTGCCGGAACCAGATTAGGGCCTGAAGCCATCCTGCGGTGTTGCGGCCAGCTCACAAGAAAGCGAGTTGAAGAAAGGAGCTCAGGGGCACTGTAATTCACAAACCTGCAGAGTTATAAATGACAGCTATCGTCCAAAAATATACTGAAGTAAGGCTGCCAAGAGGACTTGAAAGCGGGGCAGAATTGCAGGAAACCGATTTCAGGAGGTAGACTGGAATTGCATTGAAAGCATAGGAAACGAGGCAGAACGTCCACAATGATGCACTTGGCCAAAATGGGCGTATGCGTTTTTTCCTGAATATATTCAGGAAAAAACGCATACGCCCTTTTTGGCCAACCAAGCAAGCTTGCAAAGGAAATCTGCACTACAATGAAGTCTCACTTCCCCCCGGTCAAAAGGGCCATCTGAAAAAAGTGTAAAATCCAGAAAGGCAGGACAGGCCATGGAGAACTGGGAGCCTTGTTATGCTGATGGGCGGGATGTAAATTGCCAACAGACACTCGGGAGAAGTGTATGGTGTTTCCTGAAACATCTAAAAAACAAAGCAACAGAGCCTAGGGCACTTCCACTTATGGTCCTATAGCTTAGGGAAATTAAAATCAAAAAGACACAGCCACCCCAAAGTTTGGGACGCCTCTGTTTACAAGAACCTCGTTTACAGTACAAGTTCAACATCGCAGAAAGTGAAAAATGGATAAAGAAGTTGTGGTATTTACTTACAAAGCAATATCACTCAGCAATGGAATCTATGTCATCAGGCCCTTAGCAGCACAATGAGTGGATTCAGGTATGATGATTCTAACTGAAATAAGTTACACAGAAAAAGAAACATCATAAGATATCAGTAATACACGGAATGTAAACTTGGCTACACAGGAACTGAATTCCAAAACAGAACAGGGTCTCAAATTTAGAAAACCAACTTATGCTTGCTTAAGGGTAAAGGTGAGTTGGGGTGCTGCATAAAACCAGAGATTGAAATGAGCACAGATAAAGTTCCTTAAGCCAAATATGGAATAGACAAGAGCTACTCCTTGCTCAACGAAATGGACTCAACACCCCATATTAAACGCCTAAGAATGTACCTGACTAGTAAGTATCTTAAAACCTATGGATTGCTATGTCTCCGAAAGAGAATCAAGCATGTGTACAGGGGCATAAACGCAGCAGTGATAGGATTGGAGAGGTTCGGTGAGCAAATGAAGACCCTTTGAAGTCATATTGCATGGTACCCATTACACGGGTCTCAACTCTCCAGGTTTAAGGTATTCTTCCTTCAGCTAAAACATGCATGTGGAACCCAGAGTATGATCAACCGTGTGAACGGGAGACGTGTTCAAATATGTCTCAGTTTTCCTCCACTGGTACTCGGGTGCAACATTCCAGACGCTTTACTAACACTCTCCCACTTGGAGAGTCAGCGCCTTTAACCTCCTGTTTGGCCCAGTTTGCAATTTCTGCGGAAGATGAACAGGAATAGCGAGAACCAATGAGAGACTAGCTGGAGGTGTCTGGACGGGCAAATTTAACTCTCATTTCCCACCAGGAAGAGGAAATAACCAAAGGCTCAGCATGCCGTGCCGGAACCAGATTAGGGCCTGAAGCCATCCTGCGGTGTTGCGGCCAGCTCACAAGAAAGTGAGTTGAAGAAAGGAGCTCAGGGGCACTGTAATTCACAAACCTGCAGAGTTATAAATGACAGCTATCGTCCAAAAATATACTGAAGTAAGGCTGCCAAGAGGACTTGAAAGCGGGGCAGAATTGCAGGAAACCGATTTCAGGAGGTAGACTGGAATTGCATTGAAAGCATAGGAAAAGAGGCAGAACGTCCACAATGATGCACTTGGCCAAAAAGGGCGTATGCGTTTTTTCCTGAATATATTCAGGAAAAAACGCATACGCCCTTTTTGGCCAACCAAGCAAGCTTGCAAAGGAAATCTGCACTACAATGAAGTCTCACTTCCCCCCGGTCAAAAGGGCCATCTGAAAAAAGTGTAAAATCCAGAAAGGCAGGACAGGTCATGGAGAACTGGGAGCCTTGTTATGCTGATGGGCGGGATGTAAATTGCCAACAGACACTCGGGAGAAGTGTATGGTGTTTCCTGAAACATCTAAAAAACAAAGCAACAGAGCCTAGGGCACTTCCACTTATGGTTCTATAGCTTAGGGAAATTAAAATCAAAAAGACACAGCCACCCCAAAGTTTGGGACGCCTCTGTTTACAAGAACCTCGTTTACAGTACAAGTTCAACATCGCAGAAAGTGAAAAATGGATAAAGAAATTTTAGTATTTACTTACAAAGCAATATCACTCAGCAATGAAATCTATGTCATCAGGCCCTTAGCAGCACAATGAGTGGATTCAGGTATGATGATTCTAACTGAAATAAGTCACACAGAAAAAGAAACATCATAAGATATCAGTAATACACGGAATGGAAACTTGGCTACACAGGAACTGAATTATAGAACAGAACAGGGTCTCAAATTTAGAAAACCAACTTATGCTTGCTTAAGGGTAAAGGTGAGTTGGGGTGCTGCATAAAACCAGAGATTGAAATGAGCACAGATAAAGTTCCTTAAGCCAAATATGGAATAGACAAGAGCTACTCCTTGCTCAACGAAATGGACTCAACACCCCATATTAAACGCCTAAGGATGTACCTGACTAGTAAGTATCTTAAAACCTATGGATTGCTATGTCTCCGAAAGAGAATCAAGCATGTGTACAGGGGCATAAACGCAGCAGTGATAGGATTGGAGAGGTTCGGTGAGCAAATGAAGACCCTTTGAAGTCATATTGCATGGTACCCATTCCACGGGTTTCAACTACCCAGTTTTAAGGTATTCTTCCTTCAGCTAAAACATGCATGTGGAACCTAGAGTATGATCAACCATGTGATCGGGAGACGTGTTCAAATATGTCTCAGTTTTCGTACCCTGGTACTCTGTTGCAACATTCCAGACCTTTTACTAACACCCTCCCGACTTGGAGAGTCAGTCCCTTTAACCTCCTGTTTGGCCCAGTTTGCAATTTCTGCGGAAGATGAACAGGAATAGCGAGAACCAATGAGAGACTAGCTGGAGGTGTCTGGACGGGCAAATTTAACTCTCATTTCCCACCAGGAAGAGGAATTAACCAAAGGCTCAGCGTGCCGTGCCGGAACCAGATTAGGGCCTGAAGCCATCCTGCGGTGTTGCGGCCAGCTCACAAGAAAGCGAGTTGAAGAAAGGAGCTCAGGGGCACTGTAATTCACAAACCTGCAGAGTTATAAATGACAGCTATCGTCCAAAAATATACTGAAGTAAGGCTGCCAAGAGGACTTGAAAGCGGGGCAGAATTGCAGGAAACCGATTTCAGGAGGTAGACTGGAATTGCATTGAAAGCATAGGAAACGAGGCAGAACGTCCACAATGATGCACTTGGCCAAAATGGGCGTATGCGTTTTTTCCTGAATATATTCAGGAAAAAACGCATACGCCCTTTTTGGCCAACCAAGCAAGCTTGCAAAGGAAATCTGCACTACAATGAAGTCTCACTTCCCCCCGGTCAAAAGGGCCATCTGAAAAAAGTGTAAAATCCAGAAAGGCAGGACAGGCCATGGAGAACTGGGAGCCTTGTTATGCTGATGGGCGGGATGTAAATTGCCAACAGACACTCGGGAGAAGTGTATGGTGTTTCCTGAAACATCTAAAAAACAAAGCAACAGAGCCTAGGGCACTTCCACTTATGGTCCTATAGCTTAGGGAAATTAAAATCAAAAAGACACAGCCACCCCAAAGTTTGGGACGCCTCTGTTTACAAGAACCTCGTTTACAGTACAAGTTCAACATCGCAGAAAGTGAAAAATGGATAAAGAAGTTGTGGTATTTACTTACAAAGCAATATCACTCAGCAATGAAATCTATGTCATCAGGCCCTTAGCAGCACAATGAGTGGATTCAGGTATGATGATTCTAACTGAAATAAGTTACACAGAAAAAGAAACATCATAAGATATCAGTAATACACGGAATGTAAACTTGGCTACACAGGAACTGAATTCCAAAACAGAACAGGGTCTCAAATTTAGAAAACCAACTTATGCTTGCTTAAGGGTAAAGGTGAGTTGGGGTGCTGCATAAAACCAGAGATTGAAATGAGCACAGATAAAGTTCCTTAAGCCAAATATGGAATAGACAAGAGCTACTCCTTGCTCAACGAAATGGACTCAACACCCCATATTAAACGCCTAAGAATGTACCTGACTAGTAAGTATCTTAAAACCTATGGATTGCTATGTCTCCGAAAGAGAATCAAGCATGTGTACAGGGGCATAAACGCAGCAGTGATAGGATTGGAGAGGTTCGGTGAGCAAATGAAGACCCTTTGAAGTCATATTGCATGGTACCCATTACACGGGTCTCAACTCTCCAGGTTTAAGGTATTCTTCCTTCAGCTAAAACATGCATGTGGAACCCAGAGTATGATCAACCGTGTGAACGGGAGACGTGTTCAAATATGTCTCAGTTTTCCTCCACTGGTACTCGGGTGCAACATTCCAGACGCTTTGCTAACACTCTCCCACTTGGAGAGTCAGCGCCTTTAACCTCCTGTTTGGCCCAGTTTGCAATTTCTGCGGAAGATGAACAGGAATAGTGAGAACCAATGAGAGACTAGCTGGAGGTGTCTGGACGGGCAAATTTAACTCTCATTTCCCACCAGGAAGAGGAAATAACCAAAGGCTCAGCATGCCGTGCCGGAACCAGATTAGGGCCTGAAGCCATCCTGCGGTGTTGCGGCCAGCTCAAAAGAAAGCGAGTTGAAGAAAGGAGCTCAGGGGCACTGTAATTCACAAACCTGCAGAGTTATAAATGACAGCTATCGTCCAAAAATATACTGAAGTAAGGCTGCCAAGAGGACTTGAAAGCGGGGCAGGATTGCAGGAAACCGATTTCAGGAGGTAGACTGGAATTGCATTGAAAGCATAGGAAAAGAGGCAGAACGTCCACAATGATGCACTTGGCCAAAAAGGGCGTATGCGTTTTTTCCTGAATATATTCAGGAAAAAACGCATACGCCCTTTTTGGCCAACCAAGCAAGCTTGCAAAGGAAATCTGCACTACAATGAAGTCTCACTTCCCCCCGGTCAAAAGGGCCATCTGAAAAAAGTGTAAAATCCAGAAAGGCAGGACAGGCCATGGAGAACTGGGAGCCTTGTTATGCTGATGGGCGGGATGTAAATTGCCAACAGACACTCAGGAGAAGTGTATGGTGTTTCCTGAAACATCTAAAAAACAAAGCAACAGAGCCTAGGGCACTTCCACTTATGGTTCTATAGCTTAGGGAAATTAAAATCAAAAAGACACAGCCACCCCAAAGTTTGGGATGCCTCTGTTTACAAGAACCTCGTTTACAGTACAAGTTCAACATTGCAGAAAGTGAAAAATGGATAAAGAAGTTTTGGTATTTACTTACAAAGCAATATCACTCAGCAATGAAATCTATGTCATCAGGCCCTTAGCAGCACAATGAGTGGATTCAGGTATGATGATTCTAACTGAAATAAGTCACACAGAAAAAGAAACATCATAAGATATCAGTAATACACGGAATGGAAACTTGGCTACACAGGAACTGAATTATAGAACAGAACAGGGTCTCAAATTTAGAAAACCAACTTATGCTTGCTTAAGGGTAAAGGTGAGTTGGGGTGCTGCATAAAACCAGAGATTGAAATGAGCACAGATAAAGTTCCTTAAGCCAAATATGGAATAGACAAGAGCTACTCCTTGCTCAACGAAATGGACACAACACCACATATTAAACGCCTAAGAATGTACCTGACTAGTAAGTATCTTAAAACCTATGGATTGCTATGTCTCCGAAAGAGAATCAAGCATGTGTACAGGGGCATAAACGTAGCAGTGATAGGATTGGAGAGGTTCGGTGAGCAAATGAAGACCCTTTGAAGTCATATTGCATGGTACCCATTCCACGGGTTTCAACTACCCAGTTTTAAGGTATTCTTCCTTCAGCTAAAACATGCATGTGGAACCCAGAGTATGATCAACCGTGTGAACGGGAGACATGTTCAAATATGTCTCAGTTTTCCTCCACTGGTCCTCGGGTGCAACATTCCAGACGCTTTACTAACACTCTCCCACTTGGAGAGTCAGCGCCTTTAACCTCCTGTTTGGCCCAGTTTGCAATTTCTGCGGAAGATGAACAGGAATAGCGAGAACCAATGAGAGACTAGCTGGAGGTGTCTGGACGGGCAAATTTAACTCTCATTTCCCACCAGGAAGAGGAATTAACCAAAGGCTCAGCGTGCCGTGCCGGAACCAGATTAGGGCCTGAAGCCATCCTGCGGTGTTGCGGCCAGCTCACAAGAAAGCGAGTTGAAGAAAGGAGCTCAGGGGCACTGTAATTCACAAACCTGCAGAGTTATAAATGACAGCTATCGTCCAAAAATATACTGAAGTAAGGCTGCCAAGAGGACTTGAAAGAGGGGCAGAATTGCAGGAAACCGATTTCAGGAGGTAGACTGGAATTGCATTGAAAGCATAGGAAAAGAGGCAGAACGTCCACAATGATGCACTTGGCCAAAAAGGGCGTATGCGTTTTTTCCTGAATATATTCAGGAAAAAACGCATACGCCCTTTTTGGCCAACCAAGCAAGCTTGCAAAGGAAATCTGCACTACAATGAAGTCTCACTTCCCCCCGGTCAAAAGGGCCATCTGAAAAAAGTGTAAAATCCAGAAAGGCAGGACAGGCCATGGAGAACTGGGAGCCTTGTTATGCTGATGGGCGGGATGTAAATTGCCAACAGACACTCGGGAGAAGTGTATGGTGTTTCCTGAAACATCTAAAAAACAAAGCAACAGAGCCTAGGGCACTTCCACTTATGGTCCTATAGCTTAGGGAAATTAAAATCAAAAAGACACAGCCACCCCAAAGTTTGGGACGCCTCTGTTTACAAGAACCTCGTTTACCGTACAAGTTCAACATTGCAGAAAGTGAAAAATGGATAAAGAAGTTGTGGTATTTACTTACAAAGCAATATCACTCAGCAATGAAACATATGTCATCAGGCCCTTAGCAGCACAATGAGTGGATTCAGGTATGATGATTCTAACTGAAATAAGTCACACAGAAAAAGAAACATCATAAGATATCAGTAATACACGGAATGTAAACTTGGCTACACAGGAACTGAATTCCAAAACAGAACAGGGTCTCAAATTTAGAAAACCAACTTATGCTTGCTTAAGGGGAAAGGTGAGTTGGGGTGCTGCATAAAACCAGAGATTGAAATGAGCACAGATAAAGATCCTTAAGCCAAATATGGAATAGACAAGAGCTACTCCTTGCTCAACGAAATGGACTCAACACCGCATATTAAACGCCTAAAAATGTACCTGACTAGTAAGTATCTTAAAACCTATGGATTGCTATGTCTCCAAAAGAGAATCAAGCGTGTGTACAGGGGCATAAACGCAGCAGTGATAGGATTGGAGAGGTTCGGTGAGCAAATGAAGACCCTTTGAAGTCATATTGCATGGTATCCATTCCACGGGTTTCAACTACCCAGGTTTAAGGTATTCTTCCTTCAGCTAAAACATGCATGTGGAACCCAGAGTATGATAAACCATGTGAACGGGAGACGTGTTCAAATATGTCTCAGTTTTCCTCCCCTGGTACTCGGGTGCAACATTCCAGACGCTTTACTAACACTCTCCCCACTTGGAGAGTCAGCGCCTTTAACCTCCTGTTTGGCCCAGTTTGCAACTTCTGCGGAAGATGAACAGGAATAGCGAGAACCAATGAGAGACTAGCTGGAGGTGTCTGGACGGGCAAATTTAACTCTCATTTCCCACCAGGAAGAGGAAATAACCAAAGGCTCAGCATGCCGTGCCGGAACGAGATTAGGGCCTGAAGCCATCCTGCGGTGTTGCGGCAAGCTCAAAAGAAAGCGAGTTGAAGAAAGGAGCTCAGGGGCACTGTAATTCACAAACCTGCAGAGTTATAAATGACAGCTATCGTCCAAAAATATACTGAAGTAAGGCTGCCAAGAGGACTTGAAAGCGGGGCAGGATTGCAGGAAACCGATTTCAGGAGGTAGACTGGAATTGCATTGAAAGCATAGGAAAAGAGGCAGAACGTCCACAATGATGCACTTGGCCAAAAAGGGCGTATGCGTTTTTTCCTGAATATATTCAGGAAAAAACGCATACGCCCTTTTTGGCCAACCAAGCAAGCTTGCAAAGGAAATCTGCACTACAATGAAGTCTCACTTCCCCCCGGTCAAAAGGGCCATCTGAAAAAAGTGTAAAATCCAGAAAGGCAGGACAGGCCATGGAGAACTGGGAGCCTTGTTATGCTGATGGGCGGGATGTAAATTGCCAACAGACACTCGGGAGAAGTGTATGGTGTTTCCTGAAACATCTAAAAAACAAAGCAACAGAGCCTAGGGCACTTCCACTTATGGTCCTATAGCTTAGGGAAATTAAAATCAAAAAGACACAGCCACCCCAAACATTGGGACGCCTCTGTTTACAAGAACCTCGTTTACAGTACAAGTTCAACATCGCAGAAAGTGAAAAATGGATAAAGAAGTTTTGGTATTTACTTACAAAGCAATATCACTCAGCAATGAAATCTATGTCATCAGGCCCTTAGCAGCACAATGAGTGGATTCAGGTATGATGATTCTAACTGAAATAAGTCACACAGAAAAAGAAACATCATAAGATATCAGTAATACACGGAATGTAAACTTGGCTACACAGGAACTGAATTCCAAAACAGAACAGGGTCTCAAATTTAGAAAACCAACTTATGCTTGCTTAAGGGTAAAGGTGAGTTGGGGTGCTGCATAAAACCAGAGATTGAAATGAGCACAGATAAAGTTCCTTAAGCCAAATATGGAATAGACAAGAGCTACTCCTTGCTCAACGAAATGGACTCAACACCGCATATTAAACGCCTAAGAATGTACCTGACTAGTAAGTATCTTAAAACCTATGGATTGCTATGTCTCCGAAATAGAATCAAGCATGTGTACAGGGACATAAACGCAGCAGTGATAGGATTGGAGAGGTTCGGTGTGCAAATGAAGACCCTTTGAAGTCATATTGCATGGTACCCATTCCACGGGTTTCAACTACGCAGGTTTAAGGTATTCTTCCTTCAGCTAAAACATGCATGTGGAACCTAGAGTATGATCAACCATGTGATCGGGAGACGTGTTCAAATATGTCTCAGTTTTCGTACCCTGGTACTCGGGTGCAACATTCCAGACGCTTTACTAACACCCTCCCGACTTGGAGAGTCAGTCCCTTTAACCTCCTGTTTGGCCCAGTTTGCAATTTCTGCGGAAGATGAACAGGAATAGCGAGAACCAATGAGAGACTAGCTGGAGGTGTCTGGACGGGCAAATTTAACTCTCATTTCCCACCAGGAAGAGGAATTAACCAAAGGCTCAGCGTGCCGTGCTGGAAAAAGATTAGGGCCTGAAGCCATCCTGCGGTGTTGCGGCCAGGTCACAAGAAAGCGAGTTGAAGAAAGGAGCTCAGGGGCACTGTAATTCACAAACCTGCAGAGTTATAAATGACAGCTATCATCCAAAAATATACTGAAGTAAGGCTGCCAAGAGGACTTGAAAGTGGGGCAGAATTGCAGGAAACCGATTTCAGGAGGTAGACTGGAATTGCATTGAAAGCATAGGAAAAGAGGCAGAACGTCCACAATGATGCACTTGGCCAAAAAGGGCGTATGCGTTTTTTCCTGAATATATTCAGGAAAAAACGCATACGCCCTTTTTGGCCAACCAAGCAAGCTTGCAAAGGAAATGTGCACTACAATGAAGTCTCACTTCCCCCCGGTCAAAAGGGCCATCTGAAAAAAGTGTAAAATCCAGAAAGGCAGGACAGGCCATGGAGAACTGGGAGCCTTGTTATGCTGATGGGCGGGATGTAAATTGCCAACAGACACTCGGGAGAAGTGTATGTTGTTTCCTGAATCATCTAAAAACCAAAGCAACAGAGCCTAGGGCACTTCCACTTATGGTCCTATAGCTTAGGGAAATTAAAATCAAAAAGACACAGCCACCCCAAAGTTTGGGACGCCTCTGTTTACAAGAACCTCGTTTACCGTACAAGTTCAACATCGCAGAAAGTGAAAAATGGATAAAGAAGTTGTGGTATTTACTTACAAAGCAATATCACTCAGCAATGAAATCTATGTCATCAGGCCCGTAGCAGCATAATGAGTGGATTCAGGTACGATGATTCTAACTGAAATAAGTCACACAGAAAAAGAAACATCATAAGATATCACTAATACATGGAATGTAAACTTGGCTACACAGGAACTGAATTCCAAACAGAACAGGGTCTCAAATTTAGAAAACCAACTTATGCTTGCTTAAGGGGAAAGGTGAGTTGGGGTGCTGCATAAAACCAGAGATTGAAATGAGCACAGATAAAGTTCCTTAAGCCAAATATGGAATAGACAAGAGCTACTCCTTGCTCAACGAAATGGACTCAACGCCGCATATTAAACGCCTAAGAATGTACCTGACTAGTAAGTATCTTAAAACCTATGGATTGCTATGTCTCCAAAAGAGAATGAAGCTAGTGTACAGGGGCATAAACGCAGCAGTGATAGGATTGGAGAGGTTCGGTGAGCAAATGAAGACCCTTTGAAGTCATATTGCATGGTACCCATTACACGGGTCTCAACTCTCCAGGTTTAAGGTATTCTTCCTTCAGCTAAAACATGCATGTGGAACCCAGAGTATGATCAACCATGTGATCGGGAGACGTGTTCAAATATGTCTCAGTTTTCCTCCCCTGGTACTCGGGTGCAACATTCCAGACGCTTTACTAACACTCTCCCCACTTGGAGAGTCAGCGCCTTTAACCTCCTGTTTGGCCCAGTTTGCAATTTCTGCGGAAGATGAACAGGAATAGCGAGAACCAATGAGAGACTAGCTGGAGGTGTCTGGACGGGCAAATTTAACTCTCATTTCCCACCAGGAAGAGGAAATAACCAAAGGCTCAGCGTGCCGTGCCGGAACCAGATTAGGGCCTGAAGCCATCCTGCGGTGTTGCGGCCAGCTCAAAAGAAAGCGAGTTGAAGAAAGGAGCTCAGGGGCACTGTAATTCACAAACCTGCAGAGTTATAAATGACAGCTATTGTCCAAAAATATACTGAAGAAAGGCTGCCAAGAGGACTTGAAAGCGGGGCAGAATTGCAGGAAACCGATTTCAGGAGGTAGACTGGAATTGCAGTGAAAGCATAGGAAAAGAGGCAGAACGTCCACAATGATGCACTTGGCCAAAAAGGGCGTATGCGTTTTTTCCTGAATATATTCAGGAAAAAACGCATACGCCCTTCTTGGCCAACCAAGCAAACTTGCAAAGGAAATCTGCACTACAATGAAGTCTCACTTCCCCCCGGTCAAAAGGGCCATCTGAAAAAAGTGTAAAATCCAGAAAGGCAGGACAGGCCATGGAGAACTGGGAGCCTTGTTATGCTGATGGGCGGGATGTAAATTGCCAACAGACACTCGGGAGAAGTGTATGGTGTTTCCTGAATCATCTAAAAACCAAAGCAACAGAGCCTAGGGCACTTCCACTTATGGTCCTGTAGCTTAGGGAAATTAAAATCAAAAAGACACAGCCACCCCAAAGTTTGGGACGCCTCTGTTTACAAGAACCTCGTTTACCATACAAGTTCAATATCGCAGAAAGTGAAAAATGGATAAAGAACTTGTGGTACTTACGTACAATGCAGTATCACTCAGCAATGAAATCTATGTCATCAGGCCCGTAGCAGCATAATGAGTGGATTCAGGTATGATGATTCTAACTGAAATAAGTCACACAGAAAAAGAAACATCATAAGATATCACTAATACACGGAGTGTAAACTTGGCTACACAGGAACTGAATTCCAAAACAGAACAGGGTCTCAAATTTAGAAAACCAACTTATGCTTGCTTAAGGGTAAAGGTGAGTTGGGGTGCTGCATAAAACCAGCGATTGAAATGAGCACAGATAAAGTTCCTTAAGCCAAATATGGAATAGACAAGAGCTACTCCTTGCTCAACGAAATGGACTCAACACCGCATATTAAACGCCTAAGAATGTACCTGACTAGTAAGTATCTTAAAACCTATGGATTGCTATGTCTCCAAAAGAGAATCAAGCGTGTGTCCAGGGACATAAATGCAGCAGTGATAGGATTGGAGAGGTTCGGTGAGCAAACGAAGACCCTTTGAAGTCATATTGCATGGTACCCATTCCACGGGTCTCAACTCTTCAGGTTTCAGGGATTCTTCCTTCAGCTAAAACATGCATGTGGAACCCAGAGTATGATCCACCGTGTGATCGGGAGACGTGTTCAAATATGTCTCAGTTTTCGTACCCTGGTACTCGGGTGCAACATTCCAGACGCTTTACTAACACTCTCCCGACTTGGAGAGTCAGTGCCTTTAACCTCCTCTTTGGCCCAGTTTGCAATTACTGTGGAAGATGAACAGGAATAGGGAGAACCAATGAGAGACTAGCTGGAGGTGTCTGGACGGGCAAATTTAACTCTCATTTCCCACCAGGAAGAGGAATTAACCAAAGGCTCAGTGTGCCATGCCGGAACCAGATTAGGGCCTGAAGCAATCCTGTCGTGTTGTGGCCAGCTCACAAGAAAGAGAGTTGAAGAAAGGAGCTCAGGGGCACTGTAATTCACAAACCTGCAGACTTATAAATGACAGCTATCGTCCAAAATATACTGAAGTAAGGCGGCCAAGAGGACTTGAAAGCGGGGCAGAATTGCAGGAAACCGATTTCAGGAGGTAGACTGGAATTGCATTGAAAGCATAGGAAAAGAGGGAGAACTTCCACAATGATGCACTTGGCCAAAAAGGGCGTATGTGTTTTTTCCTGAATCAGGAAAAAACGCATACGCCCTTTTTGGCCAACCAAGCGAGCTTGCAAAGGAAATCTGCACTACAATGAAGTCTCACTTCCCCCCGGTCAAAAGGGCCATCTGAGAAAAGTGTAAAATCCAGAAAGGCAGGACAGGCCATGGAGAACTGGGAGCCTTGTTATGCTGATGGGCGGGATGTAAATTGCCAACAGCCACTCGGGAGAAGTGTATGGTGTTTCCTGAAACATCTAAAAAACAAAGCAACAGAGACTAGGGCACTTCCACTTATGGTCCTATAGCTTAGGGAAATTAAAATCAAAAAGACACAGCCACCCCACAGTTTGGGACAGCTCTGTTTACAAGAACCTCGTTTACGGTACAAGTTCAATATCGCAGAAAGTGAAAAATGGATAAAGAAGTTGTGGTACTTATGTACAATGCAAAATCACTCAGCCATGAAATCTATGTCATCAGGCCCATAGCAGCATAATGAGTGGATTCAGGTATGATGATTCTAACTGAAATAAGTCACACAGAAAAAGAAACATCATAAGATATCACTAATACACGGAATGTGAACTTGGCTACACATGAACTGAATTACAAAACAGAACAGGGTCTCAAGTTTAGAAAACCAACTTATGCTTGCTTAAGGGGGAAAGTGAGTTGGGGTGCTGCATAAAACCACAGTTTGAAATTAGCACAGATACCATTCAATAAGCCAAATATGTAATAGACAAGACCTACCCCTTGCTCAACAAAATGGACTCAACAATGAGGTATAACCTCACACCTGATAGAATGGGCATCATGAGAAAATCTACAAACAAAAATGCTGGACAGGGTGTGGAGAAAAGGAACCCTCTTCCACTATTGTTGGGAATATAAATTGATACAGTCACTACGGAGAACAATATGGAGTTTCTTAAGAAACTAACAATAGAATTACCATATGATACAGCAATCCCAGTACTGGACATATACCCAGACAAAACCATAAATCAAAACGAGACATTCACCGCAATGTTCATTGCATCACTATTTACAATATCGAGGTAATGGAAGCAACCTAAATGCCCACAGACAGACGAATGCATAAAGCTGTGGTACATATATAAAATGGAATACTACTAAGCCATGAAAAGGAATGAAATTGGGTCATTTGTAGAGACGTCGATGGATCTAGAGACTGTCATACAGAGTGAAGTAAGTCAGAAAGAGAAAAACAAATCTTGTATAATCATGCATATATGTGGAACCTAGAAAAACTGTACAGATTAACCATTTTGCAAGGCATAAATAGAGCAACAGATGTAGACAACAAATGTATGGACAACAAGGGGGGAAAGCTGTTGGGGGGGTGGTGGTGGGAGGAGTTGAGAGACTGGGATTGTCACGTATACATTTATATGTATAAAATAGATAACCAATAAGAACCTGCTGTATAAAAATATAAAATAAAATTCAAAATTAAAAAGAAATAAAATTTAAAAAATAAAACAGAAAAAACAATTATTCCCTTCACATACATGTATTTATATGAATAAATTATTTCCATGCTTATATCTGTAAATACAAAAAAGAGGAATAAAATCTACCTTGAACCAAAAACGAAAAAGAGAAAAAAAACACAGAACCCACCAGTTCCACAGAGGAAAACCGTATCAGGGCACTTGCTCCAGTTGTAAACAATTCTGAAGTTGGCCAGTGGTGGGGAATCGTCTCCCATTCAGCCAGCAGCCCCCACGCAACAAGCGTCCTCATTGCAAAGCTGGGGCACCATGCCGAGGCATCTGTGAGTAAACGTGAGCTGAGCCCCAGGCCAGTTGCTGCTGAACTATTCCCACCCGTCCCAGGTAAAACACCTGAATATATACAAGGACTTGAAAGCCTAGAGGAAGGGCCATAGAGCCACACGAGTGACAGCATGCCAGCCGACTTGGTGCCTGCAGGCCAGCCAGGATGGTCCTGGCCCTGGGTGCTCTTCTGGAAGATTTCCATTTCCCTGCCTGAGATACCCGTCCTGTCCCTGCCCCCACTGCTTTTTTCCTTCCTCACCTCTGCCCAGGGAGAAATTCCAGCAGCAGGTATGGGTGACACATCCTCTTCTTTAGCAGGTGGCAGCCTGGCAACTGCTGCAGAAAGTCCAGCAGAGCCCCACTCACACTGGGCCACCCACAAAGCCGTGGCCTCTCACTCCCTCCCACCAGCCCAGCCCCGAGACTGCTGACAGGGCAGAGAAAATGGCGTCAGGCACGGCTGCAGGGGCTCTTGCTGCCTGGAGTGGTATTTATATTGATCTCAACCCAGGCACACCTGGGGAGGGCTGGCCGGCACGGTAAGGCTGCCCAGGTCAGCCAATCATCACCCCTCAGGGGCTCACAGTTGCAGAAAATGGAACTTGCTGAACCGGCCAGGTCCAAGGAACAGGTGTGGGCTCCTGAGAGTCAGGATAGACAAGGGGCTGCAGCTTTGGCTTGTTTTCTAATCATTTTATCTGGCCCATGAGTGGGAGACAACTTCAAGAAAACCCTCTCCTTATGAGAGGAACCCAGGAGTCAGGGAGAGGAGGGGTGGGTGGTGGTTGGAGACAGAGGCCTGGTGCCCCGGGTGCAGTGGAAGTCTCTGGAAGACCAGGTGGAGGGAGGCCGCACAGAGTGATGCCCAGGGTCACAGACCTGTCGCAGCTGCTGTTTGTTAGTTCAAGTCCTGCTCTGAGGTGCTCTGTGTCAGCTCTGAGCGACAGGTGAGCTGGGGGTGCTCTGCAATGAGGGCTATGTGCAAGGTTCCTGTGTGCCCAGCCCTGCCACGGTACCTGCAAGGGTAGCTCTGTATCCTGGGAAGGGCCTGACCACGAGAGCCCCGTGGGCTGGGGTGGGGGTGGGGTACCTGCCCAGGTGAGCTCCATATTCTGGGATTGGTCTGACCACGAGAGCCCCATGGGCTGCTGGGGACCTGGTAAAGGATGTCAGGACAGTCAGTGAAGCCACTGAGGATATACCTCCAGTTGCTCCTAATTCCTACACCCTGCTGGTCATTCTACCAACCACCAGGACATGGTATTCTGTATTAGTCTTCAATGATGCCTTCTTTTGTATTCCATTAGTCCCAGAGTCACAAGAAATTTTGGCTTGTGAGTGGCAGGACTCAACATACAACTAAAACAATACTTCCGGGCCGTCTTGCCCCAAGGGTGCAAAAATTCCCACACCATCTTTGGGGAAAGCTTAGCTAAAGACCTAAAAGTTCTACCTCTGGAAAAGGAAACCCTCCTTCAGTACGCAGACGACATTCTGATCGCCAGCCCTACTAAGGAGGCCTCTGAACTACCAAGCCAATAAAGGATAGAAGTTGTCCAAGAAAAAGCTCAAATATCACAGACTGCGGTGACCTTCCTGGGCTTCATTCTCACAGAAGGTCGGAGAAGCCCATTCCAGGAAAGGGAAGAAACCATTTGCAGCCTTACCCCTTTCTAAAACTAGAAGACAGCTTAGGGGTTCCTGGGGAGGCCAGGGTTTGCTGCTTCTGGATCCCTAACTACAGTCTACTAGCTGGGCCTCTATATGAAACACTGAAAGGAAAAGATGATGATCCTTTTGAATAGAATCCAGAAGTGGCCTTTCAAGAATGGAAAGAGCAGTCAATTCAGACCCTTGCCCTGGAACTCCCTAATTTAGCTAAACCCTTTGACCTTTACATTCCCGGTGAAAGGTGAATCGCCATTGGAGAATTAGTGCAAAAACTGGGACCACTTGAAATGGAACAATGCAAGAATGCCATGCAGGTAGGATAAACTACGGTCACCAAGGGGCTTGGCCCATTGCCGCATCTGGCCAAGATACTGGCGGTATCTAAAAACCTGGAAATCAGCAGCCCAAAAGGCCACCTCCCTCCTAAGGGAAAAGGACCCCACGTGGTGATCCTAACCACCAACCATGCCCTGAAGTTGCAGGGTTCGCTCCGTGGGCACACCGACCTCGAGTGAGGAGACCCTCCAACTCCAACATCCAGAGAGATAACCGGGGGCAACAGGGCACCATGATGATTCGTGTGAACATCACTTGACCTGGAGTTTCTCTCATAAAACAACAAGAGTGTGTCCCAAAAGAGTAGACTACTGCTTGCAGGACTTACTGCACCCAGAGGGGAGCTAATAATCTTGGCGGGGGAACCGTATATCACACTGTCACCATAGAAAAGCCTACAGACACCGTGATGATGGTGGCCAATAAGACCGGCTGGACTCCTGTTTACTTCAAAAGGCTGTTGACTCAGTGGTCATCATGGTCCTTGATCACCACTGACCCTGGACTGTCTGGGAGTTGAGCGGGCAGGGCTCTGACACCTGGTGCTGTTTGTACGTTAATTCAGGGGCCTAATTGAAGAAAGCGCAGACTACTGGTCAGAGCATCTAGGCTGGCAGAAACGGTCAGCCTAAGGTGGCCGAACAAATGTGGGGCGGGGTGAAACCGGCCCCCACAACGTCTCTGCACATCTCTTTCCTGGACCCTTAAAGGTCATTAGAATCTATAACACTTCCAATGCTGGTGCTCAGGTGGACGAGCAGGGAGGCAGGGGGCCTGGGGACAATCAACGTCACCTGGAGGCTGCTGGGGAGAAGCTCTGACCCTCGCCCCCGGGTATTAGGGCTCCCAACTCAGCACTCAGCAGTTACAGAAGAAGTGTCTGCACCCTCAGCACTCCAAGAATGAGGAACGGGACAAAAAGCAGAGGAGGGGTTTGTCCCCAGCAAAGCCCATTAAAAATCCCTGGGAGATAAAAATAGAATCTGGGCAATAAAGTCAAGTCTAACCTTTTTTATCCTTTGTGCTTTGTCTAATTTCACGTGCTCCTAGGGTCCCGCATGCAGAGGTTCCACGCCCGGCACTTCAGACCAGATTTCCTAGTGCAGAATGGCTGGGTCGACACCTCAGCTCCTGGGGCCCAGTGCAGACTCCGCGATATAGAGCCTGAGCTGCAGCCAACCTGGCCCTCGAGAGCTCCGCCCCCTCCCTCCCACTGACTCTGACAGGATCTCTACACAGCAGCCCAGCCCACAGCCCACGGGGTAGTGCATGCTCTCATCTCTCCATTCTCTGATCAAAATATAAAGTTTCCTTTGCTTGTGAACCAAACTCAGTCTCGATCTGTTGGCCCCAATGACACTGGGCAGGGGGACACTTGTTGGGGTCCACTCTGGAGGATCAGTAACAGAAATTGAGACTATTGTAACCTCAATGAACAGATGTGTGAGCCAAACTGTAGTTAACATAGAACAGTGTATAAGGCTCGGGTAAAATAAGATGTTTCTAACACTTCCATTTGATATTTCCATCACTTTATTATAAGCAAGTTCAGTGAAAAGGTTTGTCTTATTTGTCAGGTCAATATTAGAGAAACGAAGTGATTTCTTTCCAAGGATGTACATCTAATAATCTTGGTTAAAGCTTCAATCTTGTTTTAAATGCTTTTCCATTGAAAATGATACCTCTCTTTCAGCTCCCCCATTTCTGAGAAGTATAAAATCTTATAATTTATTATTACCAAAGGGGAAAGGTGGGAAGAGGGATAAATTAACAGTTTGGGATTAACACATACACACTGCTATGTATAAAATAGATCATCAACAAGGAACTACTGTATAGCACAGGGAACTACACTCAACATTTTGCAATAACCTATAAGGGGAAATAATCTGAAAAAGAATAGATATTTTTATTGACATCATCTATCAATGACAGTTAAAGTGTAACCTAAGGGAAGCTTGTGGTGAGTGCTTCTGACCCTGAAGACTTCAATCATCTAAAGTTTGGACTCTGCCTACTTCCCAAGGCCCTTAATGAACATATGTGTAGCCGTAGCTTAAAAAATTCCCCAGTTTGGGTTTCGGGGAGACACTGATTTTGAAAAAGCCCTGGTGTTCTCCTTACATGAATGGGACTCTTCCTACTGCTAAAACATGTCTGTCACACCCAGAGGATGGTATACCGTCTGATCGGGAAGAGTTTGGAAAAGGCATCTCATCTCCTCATCTCCTGGTGCTCGGGTTCACCCCTCCAGCGTCTTTACTAACAGTCTCCCCACTTGGAGATGTCAGCACTGTCAACATCCTGTTGCGTACAGTTTGGAATTTGTCCAGAGGATGAAGCGGAAGGATGAGGAACAATGAGAGACAAGTCCTAGGTGTTCAGACAGGCACATGTCACTCTAATTTCCAATCAGGAAGACGAATTGACCAAAGGCTAGGGTTGCCCATGGAAACAGTATAGGGCTTGAGGAAATCCCGCTGCTTTGTGGCCAGTTCCCATAAACACAAGTTGAACAATGGAACTCAGGGGCAGTAAAATTCACGAAACTGCAGAGTTGAAAATATCCATCACTGAAAAATGTCTTGAGGAAAGTCAGAGAAAAGGACTTGTAAACAAGAGAGAATGGCAGGAAAGGGATTTGAGGAGGTAGAAAGGACTCGCCATTAAGCACAAGAAAAGGAGCTGAACATTGCCAACATTGCAGTTGGCCAAAAAGGGTGTATGCGTTTTTTTCTGTATATATTCAAGAAAAGGGCATACACTTTTTTAGCCAACCAAACAGGTGGGCACTGGAAGTCAATACTACAAAAGATATCACTTCGCATCAGTCAGAAGAGCCATCCTCATAAAGCGTAAACAACAGAAATGCAGGACAGGGCAAGGAGAAGAGGGAGCCCTGTGAGACTTATAGTGGAAATGTATATTGCCAACGGCCATTCTGGAGAAGTGTATTGTGTTTACTAAAGCATCTAAAAAATGAGCTACAGAGCATAGGGCACTTGCACTCATGGGCGTATATCTTGAGAAAAACAAAAATCGAGAGGACACAGGCACCCCAATGTTTACCCCCTCTCTGTTTAAAAGATCCTCGACTAGGATATAACTTAAATGTCTCTGGAGGGAAAAAATGGGTAAAGATGTGGTACTTAGGTAGAGTGGAATATTATTCAGCCTGGAAATCAATGAAATATGGCCAGTTGTAACAACTCCGGAGGAGTTACGTATGATCTTTCTAAGTGACATAATTCAAAAAGAAAAAGACACATAAGATATCACTTAAAGGTGGAATCCAAAATGGCTACACATGAAATAAATTACAAAACAAAAACATAGTCAAATATGTAGAAAACACGCATAAGGCTGCTAAACGGGAAAGGTGGGGAGGGGTGAGGCATCACCCAGGAGGTTGAAATTAGCAAAGATACCATTCCAAATACCAAACTGATAATCAACAAGGCCTACACGGTAGCTAAAAGAACTGCACTCAGCACACTCAAGTCACCGGAAAAGAATATATACGACTGGTAAGAATCTGAAAAAGAATTTACTGATGTCTCTCTGTACGTGAATCAAGTGGATGTACAGCAGCAAGAAACAGAGCTTTGAAAATCAGCTGTAACCAATATAGTAATAAATTGAAAAAAAATAAACGACAGAGAGACAGAGAAAACCTCTTACAACTTTTCCTCAGGGCCGGTGATGCAACATGGATTGAACACATCTAGACCCACAGCAGGATGAGACATAAGGCTGGAAACTGTTTGCGCTAAGAGAAATGTGAGGTTGGGTGAGGAAATGCACACCCTTTAAAGTAATACTACCTGGTACCCATTCAATGGGTCCCAAATATGCAGGTTCAAGGGATCTTCCTACAGCTAAAACATGCATGGAAAACCCAGAGGACTGTACACCATGTGATCGGGAGATGTGTCTAAAATGCAGCTCATTTATCCTCTCCTGGTGCTCCTGTTCACCATTCCAGCCACGTTACTTAGAATCTCCCCACTTGGAGAATCAGCACATTTCAACTTCTGTTTCACACATTTTGCAAATTGTGAGGAGGATGAACGGGGAACCAATGAGAGAATAGTTGTAGGGGTTTGGACGGGCACATATCACTCTAATTTCCCATTAAGAATAAGAATTGAAAAAAGGCTCAGCCCGCCTCGCCCGAGCCAAAATAGGGCCTGAAGCAATCCTGCGGGTTTGAGGCCAGCTCACAAAAGAGCAACTTAAAAAATGGAGCTCAGGGTCACTGCAATTCACAAACCTGCAGAGTTATAAATGAAAACTAACGTCCAAAAATACGTTGAGGTAAGGCAAAGAAGAGGATCTGAATGCAAGACAGAATTGCAAGAAACAGATTTCAAGAGATAGATTGGACTCGTCTTTAAAGCACATGAAAAGCGGCAGAATTTCGACAATGATGCAGTTGGCCCAAAAGGGCGTATGCGTTTTTTCCTGATTATATCCAGGAAAAAACGCATACGCACTTTATGGGCAACGAAGCAAGCAAGCAATGCAAATGTGCACAACAAAGAAGTCTCATTTCCCACTGGTCAAAAGGGCCATCCTAAAAAATTGTAAAAACCAGAAATGCAGGACAGGCCATGGAGAACAGGGAGCCTTTATACGCTGATGGGCAGTGTGTGAACTGCCGAGAGCCACTCTGGAGAAGTGTATGGTGGTTCCTAAATCATCTAAAAAACAGAGCCACAGAGCATAGGACACTTCCAATCATGGGAGTATATCTAGGGAAGTCTAAAAATCAACAAGACACAAGCACACCACAGTTTAGGGCTACTCTGTTTACAAGAACCTCAACTTCAGTATACCTTAAATATCCCAGGAAAGAGAACAATGGATAAAGAAGATGTGGTACTTATGTACAATGGAATATCTCTTCACCATGAAATCAATGTAATAAGGCTAGTAGAAGGATAAAGAGTGGATTTAGGTCCGATAATACTACTTGAAATAAGTCAAACAGAAAAAGAAACATATCATAAGATATCACTTATAGAGGGAGGGTAAATATGGCTGCACAAGAAATGAATTACAGAACAGAACAGTGTCTCACATTTAGAAAACACACTTATTTCAGCTTAAGGGGAAAGGAGAGGTGGGGTGATGCATAAAACCAGAGATTGAAATTAGCACAGATACCGTTCAATAAACCAAATAGATATTAGACAAGATCTACACCTTGCTCAATGAACTGGCCTCAACACACCCTATACACCGCAGAGAAATATATCTGAGTAATAAGAATCTTAAAACCCATGTATTGATATATCTCCATAAGGGAATCAAGTGTGTGCAGAGCGGCACAAACACAGCAGTGAAAATGAGCTAAACCCCATTATAGAAATAAATTTTAAAAACAAAACGCTGAAACAATGAAAGAGAGAAAAATTCTTACAAAATTCGCTCAGGGGCTGTGATGCAACCTGGATTGACCACATATAAACCCACAGCTGGATAAGACATAAGGCTGGACACTTGGGGCTGAGAGGATTGATGAGCTTTGGTGAGCAACTGCCAAAAGTTTAATGCAATACTTCATGCTACTCATTCCAAGGGTCCCAACACTCCAGGTTGAAGGGAATCTTCCTACAGCTAAACCATGCTTGGGAAACCCAGCGACTGGTATACCATATGATCGGGAAAGGTTTCTAAAACGCACCTCATTTTTCCTCTCCTGGGGCTCCAGATCGACATTCCAGCCGCTTTACCAAAAATATCCCCACATGGAGAGTCAATGCCTTTAAGTTCTGGTATCGCACAGTCTGCAGTTAGTGCGGAGGATGAATGGGAATAGGGGGAACCAGTGAGAAACTAGCTGTAGCGGTTTCAATGGGCACATGTCACTCTAATTTCACATCAGTAAGAAGAATAAACCAAAGGCACAGCAAGGTACCCCAGAAGAAGAATAGGGCCTGAAGGAATCCTGTGGTTATGAGGCAAGATCACAAAAATAAGAGCTGAAAAATGGAGCTAAGGGCCACTGCAATTCAAAAACCTGCAGAGTTATAAAGGCCAACTATTTTCAAAAAATATATTGAGGTAAGGCTATGAAGAGGCATTGAAAGCAAGGCAGAATTGCAGGAAAACGATTTCAGGAGGTAGACTGGAATTGCATTGAAAGCATAGGAAAAGAGGCAGAACGTCCACAATGTTGCACTTGGCCAAAAAGGGCGTATGCGTTTTTTCCTGAATATATTCAGGAAAAAAGGCATACGCCCTTTTGGCCAACCAAGCAAGCTTGCAAAGGAAATCTGCACTACAATGAAGTCTCACTTCCCCCTGGTCAAAAGGGCCATCTGAAAAAAGTGTAAAATCCAGAAAGGCAGGACAGGCCATGGAGAACTGGGAGCCTTGTTATGCTGATGGACGGGATGTAAATTGCCAACAGCCACTCGGGAGAAGTGTATGGTGTTTCCTGAAACATCTAAAAAACAAAGCAACAGAGCCTAGGGCACTTCCAATTATGGTCCTATAGCTTAGGGAAATTAAAATCAAAAACACACAGCCACCCCAAAATTTGGGACGGCTCTGTTTACAAGAACCTCATTTACGGTAGAAGTTCAATATCGCATAAAGTGAAAAATGGATAAAGAAGTTGTGGTACTTACGTACAATGCAATATCACTCAGCAATGAAATCTATGTCTTCAGGCCCGTAGCAACATAAAGAGTGGATTCAGGTATGTGAATTCTAACTGAAATAAGTCACACAGAAAAAGAAACATCATAAGATATCACTAATACACGGAATGTAAACTTGGCTACACAGGAACTGCATTACAAAACAGAACAGGGTCTCAAATTTAGAAAACCAACTTATGCTTGCTTAAGGGGAAAGGTGAGTTGGGGTGCTGCATAAAACCAGAGATTGAAATGAGCACAGATAAAGTTCCTTAAGCCAAACATGGAATAGACAAGAGCTACTCCTTGCTCAACAAAATGGACTCAACACCCCATATTAAACGCCTAAGAATGTACCTGACCAGTAAGTATCTTAAAACCTATGGATTGCTATGTCTCCGAAAGAGAATCAAGCGTGTGTACAGGGGCATACACGCAGCAGTGATAGGATTGGAGAGTTTCGGTGAGCCAATGAAGACCCTTTGAAGTCATATTGCATGGTACCCATTCCACGGGTCTCAACTCTACAGGTTTAAGGGATTCTTCCTTCAGCTAAAACATGCATGTGGAACCCAGAGTATGATCAACCGTGTGATCGGGAGACGTGTTCAAATATGTCTCAGTTCTCGTCCCCTGGTACTCGGGTGCAACATTCCAGACGCTTTACTAACACTCTCCCGACATGGAGAGTCAGTGCCTTTAACCTCCTGTTTGGCGCAGTTTGCAATTTCTGCGGAAGATGAACAGGAATAGGGAGAACCAATGAGAGACTAGCTGGAGGTGTCTGGACGGGCAAATTTAACTCTCATTTCCCACCAGGAAGAGGAATTAACCAAAGGCTCAGCGTGCCGTTGCGGAACCAGATTAGGGTCTGAAGCCATCCTGCGGTGTTGCGGCCAGCTCAAAATAAAGCGAGTTGAAGAAAGGAGCTCAGGGGCACTGTAATTCACAAACCTGCAGAGTTATAAATGACAGCTATCGTCCAAAAATATACTGAAGTAAGGCTGCCAAGAGGACCTGAAAGCGGGGCAGAATTGCAGGAAACCGATTTCAGGAGGTAGACTGGAATTGCATTGAAAGCATAGGAAAAGAGGCAGAACGTCCACAATGATGCACTTGGCCTAAAAGGGCGTATGCGTTTTTTCCTGAATATATTCAGGAAAAAACGCATACGCCCTTTTTGGCCAACCAAGCAAACTTACAAAGGAAATCTGCACTACAATGAAGTCTCACTTCCCCCTGGTCAAAAGGGCCATCTGAAAAAAGTGTAAAATCCAGAAAGGCAGGACAGGCCATGGAGAACTGGGAGCCTTGTTATGCTGATGGGCGGGATGTAAATTGCCAACAGACACTCGGGAGAAGTGTATGGTGTTTCCTGAAACATCTAAAAAACAAAGCAACAGAGCCTAGGGCACTTCCACTTATGGTCCTATAGCTTAGGGAAATTAAAATCAAAAAGACACAGCCACCCCAAAGTTTGGGACGCCTCTGTATACAAGAACCTCGTTTACCGTACAAGTTCAATATCACAGAAAGTGAAAAATGGATAAAGAACTTGTGGTACTTACGTACAATGCAGTATCACTCAGCAATGAAATCTATGTCATCAGGCCCGTAGCAGCATAATGAGTGGATTCAGGTACGATGATTCTAACTGAAATAAGTCACACAGAAAAAGAAACATCATAAGATATCACTAATACACGGAATGTAAACTTGGCTACACAGGAACTGAATTCCAAAACAGAACAGGGTCTCAAATTTAGAAAACCAACTTATGCTTGCTTAAGGGGAAAGGTGAGTTTCGGTGCTGCATAAAACCAGAGATTGAAATGAGCACAGATAAAGTTCCTTAAGCCAAATATGGAATAGACAAGAGCTACTCCTTGCTCAACGAAATGGACTCAACACCCCATATTAAACGCCTAAGAATGTACCTGACTTGTAAGTATCTTAAAACCTATGGATTGCTATGTCTCCAAAAGAGAATCAAGCGTGTGTACAGGGGCATAAACGCAGCAGTGATAGGATTGGAGAGGTTCGGTGAGCAAATGAAGACCCTTTGAAGTCATATTGCATGGTACCCATTCCACGGGTCTCAACTCTCCAGGTTTAAGGTATTCTTCCTTCAGCTAAAACATGCATGTGGAACCCAGAGTATGATCAACCGTGTGAACGGGAGACGTGTTCAAATATGTCTCAGTTTTCCTCCCCTGGTACTCGGGTGCAACATTCCAGACGCTTTACTAACACTCTCCCGACTTGGAGAGTCAGTTCCTTTAACCTCCTGTTTGGCCCAGTTTGCAATATCTGTGGAAGATGAACAGGAATAGTGAGAATCAATGAGAGACTAGCTGGAGGTGTCTGGACGGGCAAATTTAACTCTCATTTCCCACCAGGAAGAGGAATTAACCAAAGGCTCAGCGTGCCGTGCCGGAACCAGATTAGGGCCTGAAGCCATCCTGTGGTGTTGCGGCCAGGTCACAAGAAAGCGAGTTGAAGAAAGGAGCTCAGGGGCACTGTAATTCACAAACCTGCAGAGTTATAAATGACAGCTATCGTCCAAAAATATACTGAAGTAAGGCTGCCAGGAACACTTGAAAGTGCGGCAGAATTGCAGGAAACCGATTTCAGGAGGTAGACTGGAATTGCATTGAAAGCATAGGAAAAGAGGCAGAACGTCCACAATGATGCACTTGGCCAAAAAGGGCATATGCGTTTTTTCCTGAATATATTCAGGAAAAAACGCATACGCCCTTTTTGGCCAACAAAGCAAGCTTGCAAAGGAAATCTGCACTACAATGAAGTCTCACTTCCCCCCAGTCAAAAGGGCCATCTGAAAAAAGTGTAAAATCCAGAAAGGCAGGACAGGCCATGGAGAACTGGGAGCCTTGTTATGCTGATGGGCGGGATGTAAATTGCCAACAGACACTCGGGAGAAGTGTATGGTGTTTCCTGAAACATCTAAAAAACAAAGCAACAGAGCCTAGGGCACTTCCACTTATGGTCCTATAGCTTAGGGAAATTAAAATCAAAAAGACACAGCCACCCCAAAGTTTGGGACGCCTCTGTTTACAAGAACCTCGTTTACAGTACAAGTACAACATCGCAGAAAGTGAAAAATGGATAAAGAAGTTTTGGTATTTACTTACAAAGCAATATCACTCAGCAATGAAATCTATGTCATCAGGCCCTTAGCAGCACAATGAGTGGATTCAGGTATGATGATTCTAACTGAAATAAGTCACACAGAAAAAGAAACATCATAAGATATCAGTAATACACGGAATGTAAACTTGGCTACACAGGAACTGAATTACAGAACAGAACAGGGTCTCAAATTTAGAAAACCAACTTATGCTTGCTTAAGGGGAAAGGTGAGTTGGGGTGCTGCATAAAACCAGAGATTGAAATGAGCACAGATAAAGTTCCTTAAGCCAAATATGGAATAGACAAGAGCTACTCCTTGCTCAACGAAATGGACTCAACACCGCATATTAAACGCCTAAGAATGTACCTGACTAGTAAGTATCTTAAAACCTATGGATTGCTATGTCTCCGAAAGAGAATCAAGCATGTGTACAGGGGCATAAACGTAGCAGTGATAGGATTGGAGAGGTTCGGTGAGCAAATGAAGACCCTTTGAAGTCATATTGCATGGTACCCATTCCACGGGTTTCAACTACCCAGGTTTAAGGTATTCTTCCTTCAGCTAAAACATGCATGTGGAACCTAGAGTATGATCAACCATGTGATCGGGAGACGTGTTCAAATATGTCTCAGTTTTCGTACCCTGGTACTCGGGTGCAACATTCCAGACGCTTTACTAACACTCTCCCCACTTGGAGAGTCAGTCCCTTTAACCTCCTGTTTGGCCCAGTTTGCAATTTCTGCAGAAGATGAACAGGAATAGCGAGAACCAATGAGAGACTAGCTGGAGGTGTCTGGACGGGCATATTTAACTTTCATTTCCCACCAGGAAGAGGAATTAACCAAAGGCTCAGCGTGCCGTGCCGGAACCAGATTAGGGCCTGAAGCCATCCTGCGGTGTTGCGGCCAGGTCACAAGAAAGCGAGTTGAAGAAAGGAGCTCAGGGGCACTGTAATTCACAAACCTGCAGAGTTATAAATGACAGGTATCGTCCAAAAATATACTGAAGTAAGGCTGCCAAGAGGACTTGAAAGCGGGGCAGAATTGCAGGAAACCGATTTCAGGAGGTAGACTGGAATTGCATTGAAAGCATAGGAAAAGAGGCAGAACGTCCACAATGATGCACTTGGCCTAAAAGGGCGTATGCGTTTTTTCCTGAATATATTCAGGAAAAAACGCATACGCCCTTTTTGGCCAACCAAGCAAACTTGCAAAGGAAATCTGCAATACAATGAAGTCTCACTTCCCCCCGGTGAAAAGGGCCATCTGAAAAAAGTGTAAAATCCAGAAAGGCAGGACAGGCCATGGAGAACTGGGAGCCTTGTTATGCTGATCGGCGGGATGTAAATTGCCAACAGACACTCGGGAGAAGTGTATGCTGTTTCCTGAAACATCTAAAAAACAAAGCAACAGAGCCTAGGGCAATTCCACTTATGGTCCTATAGCTTAGGGAAATTAAAATCAAAAAGACACAGCCACCCCAAAGTTTGGGACGCCTCTGTATACAAGAACCTCGTTTACCGTACAAGTTCAATATCACAGAAAGTGAAAAATGGATAAAGAACTTGTGGTACTTACGTACAATGCAGTATCACTCAGCAATGAAATCTATGTCATCAGGCCCGTAGCAGCATAATGAGTGGATTCAGGTACGATGATTCTAACTGAAATAAGTCACACAGAAAAAGAAACATCATAAGATATCACTAATACACGGAATGTAAACTTGGCTACACAGGAACTGAATTCCAAAACAGAACAGGGTCTCAAATTTAGAAAACCAACTTATGCTTGCTTAAGGGTAAAGGTGAGTTGGGGTGCTGCATGAAACCAGAGATTGAAATGAGCACAGATAAAGTTCCTTAAGCCAAATATGGAATAGACAAGAGCTACTCCTTGCTCAACGAAATGGACTCAACACCGCATATTAAACGCCTAAGAATGTACCTGACTAGTAAGTATCTTAAAACCTATGGATTGCTATGTCTCCGAAAGAGAATCAAGCATGTGTACAGGGGCATAAACGCAGCAGTGATAGGATTGGAGAGGTTCGGTGAGCAAATGAAGACCCTTTGAAGTCATATTGCATGGTACCCATTCCACGGGTCTCAACTCTCCAGGTTTAAGGTATTCTTCCTTCAGCTAAAACATGCATGTGGAACCCAGAGTATGATCAACCGTGTGAACGGGAGACGTGTTCAAATATGTCTCAGTTTTCCTCCCCTGGTACTCGGGTGCAACATTCCAGACGCTTTACTAACACTCTCCCCACTTGGAGAGTCAGCGCCTTTAACCTCCTGTTTGGCCCAGTTTGCAATTTCTGCGGAAGATGAACAGGAATAGGGAGAACCAATGAGAGACTAGCTGGAGGTGTCTGGACGGGCAAATTTAACTCTCATTTCCCACCAGGAAGAGGAATTAACCAAAGGCTCAGCGTGCCGTGCCGGAACCAGATTAGGGCCTGAAGCCATCCTGCGGTGTTGCGGCCAGCTCAAAAGAAAGCGAGTTGAAGAAAGGAGCTCAGGGGCACTGTAATTCACAAAACTGCAGAGTTATAAATGACAGCTATCGTCCAAAAATATACTGAAGTAAGGCTGCCAAGAGGACTGGAAAGTGGGGCAGAATTGCAGGAAACCGATTTCAGGAGGTAGACTGGAATTGCATTGAAAGCATAGGAAAAGAGGCAGAACGTCCACAATGATGCACTTGGCCAAAAAGGGCGTATGTGTTTTTTCCTGAATATATTCAGGAAAAAACACATACGCCCTTTTTGGCCAACCAAGCAAGCTTGCAAAGGAAATCTGCACTACAATGAAGTCTCACTTCCCCCCGGTCAAAAGGGCCATCTGAAAAAAGTGTAAAATCCAGAAAGGCAGGACAGGCCATGGAGAACTGGGAGCCTTGTTATGCTGATGGGCGGGATGTAAATTGCCAACAGACACTCGGGAGAAGTGTATGGTGTTTCCTGAAACATCTAAAAAACAAAGCAACAGAGCCTAGGGCACTTCCACTTATGGTCCTATAGCTTAGGGAAATTAAAATCAAAAAGACACAGCCACCCCAAAGTTTGGGACGCCTCTGTATACAAGAACCTCGTTTACCGTACAAGTTCAATATCACAGAAAGTGAAAAATGGATAAAGAACTTGTGGTACTTACGTACAATGCAGTATCACTCAGCAATGAAATCTATGTCATCAGGCCCGTAGCAGCATAATGAGTGGATTCAGGTACGATGATCCTAACTGAAATAAGTCACACAGAAAAAGAAACATCATAAGATATCACTAATACACGGAATGTAAACTTGGCTACACAGGAACTGAATTCCAAAACAGAACAGGGTCTCAAATTTAGAAAACCAACTTATGCTTGCTTAAGGGTAAAGGTGAGTTGGGGTGCTGCATAAAACCAGAGATTGAAATGAGCACAGATAAAGTTCCTTAAGCCAAATATGGAATAGACAAGAGCTACTCCTTGCTCAACGAAATGGACTCAACACCGCATATTAAACGCCTAAGAATGTACCTGACTAGTAAGTATCTTAAAACCTATGGATTGCTATGTCTCTGAAAGAGAATCAAGCATGTGTACAGGGGCATAAACGCAGCAGTGATAGGATTGGAGAGGTTCGGTGAGCAAATGAAGACCCTTTGAAGTCCTATTGCATGGTACCCATTCCACGGGTCTCAACTCTCCAGGTTTAAGGTATTCTTCCTTCAGCTAAAACATGCATGTGGAACCCAGAGTATGATCAACCGTGTGAAGGGGAGACGTGTTCAAATATGTCTCAGTTTTCCTCCCCTGGTACTCGGGTGCAACATTCCAGACGCTTTACTAACACTCTCCCGACTTGGAGAGTCAGTCCCTTTAACCTCCTGTTTGGCCCAGTTTGCAATTTCTGCGGAAGATGAACAGGAATAGTGAGAACCAATGAGAGACTAGCTGGAGGTGTCTGGACGGGCAAATTTAACTCTCATTTCCCACCAGGAAGAGAAATTAACCAAAGGCTCAGCATGCCGTGCCAGAAACAGATTAGGGCCTGAAGCCATCCTGCGGTGTTGCGGCGAGCTCAAAAGAAAGTGAGTTGAAGAAAGGAGCTCAGGGGCACTGTAATTCACAAACCTGCAGAGTTATAAATGACCGCTATCGTCCAAAAATATACTGAAGTAAGGCTGCCAAGAGGACTTGAAAGCGGGGCAGAATTGCAGGAAACCGATTTCAGGAGGTAGACTGGAATTGCATTGAAAGCATAGGAAAAGAGGCAGAACGTCCACAATGATGCACTTGGCCAAAAAGGGCGTATGAGTTTTTCCTGAATATATTCAGGAAAAAACGCATACGCCCTTTTTGGCCAACCAAGCAAGCTTGCAAAGGAAATCTGCACTACAATGAAGTCTCACTTCCCCCCGGTCAAAAGGGCCATCTGAAAAAAGTGTAAAATCCAGAAAGGCAGGACAGGCCATGGAGAACTGGGAGCCTTGTTATGCTGATGGGCGGGATGTAAATTGCCAACAGACACTCGGGAGAAGTGTATGGTGTTTCCTGAAACTTCTAAAAAACAAAGCAACAGAGCCTAGGGCACTTCCACTTATGGTCCTATAGCTTAGGGAAATTAAAATCAAAAAGACACAGCCACCCCAAAGTTTGGGACGCCTCTGTTTACAAGAACCTCGTTTACAGTACAAGTTAAACATCGCAGAAAGTGAAAAATGGATAAAGAAGTTGTGGTATTTACTTACAAAGCAATATCACTCAACAATGAAATCTATGTCATCAGCCCCTTAGCAGCACAATGAGTGGATTCAGGTATGATGATTCTAACTGAATTATGTCACACAGAAAAAGAAACATCATAAGATATCAGTAATACACGGAATGTAAACTTGGCTACACAGGAACTGAATTACAGAACAGAACAGGGTCTCAAATTTAGAAAACCAACTTATGCTTGCTTAAGGGTAAAGGTGAGTTGGGGTGCTGCATAAAACCAGAGATTGAAATGAGCACAGATAAAGTTCCTTAAGCCAAATATGGAATAGACAAGAGCTACTCCTTGCTCAACGAAATGGACTCAACACCGCATATTAAACGCCTAAGAATGTACCTGACTAGTAAGTATCTTAAAACCTATGGATTGCTATGTCTCCGAAAGAGAATCAAGCATGTGTACAGGGGCATAAACGCAGCAGTGATAGGATTGGAGAGGTTCGGTGAGCAACTGAAGACCCTTTGAAGTCATATTGCATGGTACCCATTCCACGGTTTTCACATACCCAGGTTTAAGGTATTCTTCCTTCAGCTAAAATATGCATGTGGAACATAGAGTATGATCAACCATGTGATGGGGAGACGTGTTCAAATATGTCTCAGTTTTCATACCCTGGTACTCGGGTGCAACATTCCAGACGCTTTACTAACACCCTCCCGACTTGGAGAGTCAGTCCCTTTAACCTCCTGTTTGGCCCAGTTTGCAATTTCTGCGGAAGATGAACAGGAATAGTGAGAACCAATGAGAGACTAGCTGGAGGTGTCTGGACGGGCAAATTTAACTCTCATTTCCCACGAGGAAGAGGAATTAACCAAAGGCTCAGCGTGCCGTGCCGGAACCAGATTTTTGCCTGAAGCCATCCTGCGGTGTTGCGGCCAGGTCACAAGAAAGCGAGTTGAAGAAAGGAGCTCAGGGGCACTGTAATTCACAAACCTACAGAGTTATAAATGACAGCTATCGTCCAAAAATATACTGAAGTAAGGCTGCCAAGAGGACTTGAAAGCGGGGCAGAATTGCAGGAAACCGATTTCAGGAGGTAGACTGGAATTGCATTGAAAGCATAGGAAAAGAGGCAGAACGTCCACAATGATACACTTAGCCAAAAAGGGCGTATGCGTTTTTTCCTGAATATATTCAGGAAAAAACGCATACGCCCTTTTTGGCCAACCAAGCAAGCTTGCAAAGGAAATCTGCACTACAATGAAGTCTCACTTCCCCCCGGTCAAAAGGGCCATCTGAAAAAAGTGTAAAATCCAGAAAGGCAGGACAGGCCATGGAGAACTGGGAGCCTTGTTATGCTGATGGGCGGGATGTAAATTGCCAACAGACACTCGGGAGAAGTGTATGGTGTTTCCTGAAACATCTAAAAAACAAAGCAACAGAGCCTAGGGCACTTCCACTTATGGTCCTATAGCTTAGGGAAATTAAAATCAAAAAGACACAGCCACCCCAAAGTTTGGGACGCCTCTGTTTACAAGAACCTCGTTTACAGTACAAGTTCAACATCGCAGAAAGTGAAAAATGGATAAAGAAGTTGTGGTATTTACTTACAAAGCAATATCACTCAACAATGAAATCTATGTCATCAGCCCCTTAGCAGCACAATGAGTGGATTCAGGTATGATGATTCTAACTGAAATATGTCACACAGAAAAAGAAACATCATAAGATATCAGTAATACACGGAATGTAAACTTGGCTACACAGGAACTGAATTACAGAACAGAACAGGGTCTCAAATTTAGAAAACCAACTTATGCTTGCTTAAGGGTAAAGGTGAGTTGGGGTGCTGCATAAAACCAGAGATTGAAATGAGCACAGATAAAGTTCCTTAAGCCAAATATGGAATAGACAAGAGCTACTCCTTGCTCAACGAAATGGACTCAACACCGCATATTAAACGCCTAAGAATGTACCTGACTAGTAAGTATCTTAAAACCTATGGATTGCTATGTCTCCGAAAGAGAATCAAGCATGTGTACAGGGGCATAAATGCAGCAGTGATAGGATTGGAGAGGTTCGGTGAGCAACTGAAGACCCTTTGAAGTCATATTGCATGGTACCCATTCCACGGTTTTCACATACCCAGGTTTAAGGTATTCTTCCTTCAGCTAAAATATGCATGTGGAACCTAGAGTATGATCAACCATGTGATGGGGAGACGTGTTCAAATATGTCTCAGTTTTCATACCCTGGTACTCGGGTGCAACATTCCAGACGCTTTACTAACACCCTCCCGACTTGGAGAGTCAGTCCCTTTAACCTCCTGTTTGGCCCAGTTTGCAATTTCTGCGGAAGATGAACAGGAATAGTGAGAACCAATGAGAGACTAGCTGGAGGTGTCTGGACGGGCAAATTTAACTCTCATTTCCCACGAGGAAGAGGAATTAACCAAAGGCTCAGCGTGCCGTGCCGGAACAAGATTAGGGCCTGAAGCCATCCTGCGATGTTGCGGCCAGGTCACAAGAAAGCGAGTTGAAGAAAGGAGCTCAGGGGCACTGTAATTCACAAACCTGCAGAGTTATAAATGACAGCTATTGTCCAAAAATATACTGAAGTAAGGCTGCCAAGAGGACTTGAAAGCAGGGCAGAATTGCAGGAAACCGATTTCAGGAGGTAGACTGGAATTGCATTGAAAGCATAGGAAAAGAGGCAGAACGTCCACAATGATGCACTTGGCCAAAAAGTGCGTATACGTTTTTTCCTGAATATATTCAGGAAAAAACGCATACGCCCTCTTTGGCCAACCAAGCAAGCTTGCAAAGGAAATCTGCACTACAATGAAGTCTCACTTCCCCCCGGTCAAAAGGGCCATCTGAAAAAAGTGTAAAATCCAGAAAGGCAGGACAGGCCATGGAGAACTGGGAGCCTTGTTATGCTGATGGGCGGGATGTAAATTGCCAACAGACACTTGGGAGAAGTGTATGGTGTTTCCTGAAACATCTAAAAAACAAAGCAACAGAGCCTAGGGCATTTCCACTTATGGTTTTAGCTTAGGGAAACTAAAATCAAAAAGACACAGCCACCCCAAAGTTTGGGACGCCTCTGTTTACAAGAACCTCATTTACCGTACAAGTTCAATATCACAGCAAGTGAAAAATGGATAAAGAACTTGTGGTACTTATGTACAATGCAGTATAACTCAGCAATGAAATCTATGTCATCGGGCCCGTAGCAGCATAATGAGTGGATTCAGGTACGATGATTCTAACTGAAATAAGTCACACAGAAAAAGAAACATCATAAGATATCACTAATACACGGAATGTAAACTTGGCTACACAGGAACTGAATTCCAAAATAGAACAGGGTCTCAAATTTAGAAAACCAATTTATGCTTGCTTAAGGGGAAAGGTGAGTTGGGGTGCTGCATAAAAGCAGAGATTGAAATGAGCACAGACAAAGTTCCTTAAGCCAAATATGGAATAGACAAGAGCTACTCCTTGCTCAACGAAATGGACTCAACACCCCATATTAAACGCCTAAGAATGTACCTGACTAGTAAGTATCTTAAAACCTATGGATTGCTATGTCTCCAAAAGAGAATCAAGCGTGTGTACAGGGGCATAAACGCAGCAGTGATAGGATTGGAGAGGTTTGGTGAGCAAATGAAGACCCTTTGAAGTCACATTGCATGGTAACCTTTCCACGGGTCTCAACTCTCCAGGTTTAAGGTATTCTTCCTTCAGCTAAAACATGCATGTGGAACCCAGAGTATGATCAACCGTGTGAACGGGAGACCTGTTCAAATATGTCTCAGTTTTCCTCCCCTGGTACTCGGGTGCAACATTCCAGATGCTTTACTAACACTCTCCCGACATGGAGAGTCAGTCCCTTTAACCTCCTGTTTGGCCCAGTTTGCAATTTCTGCGGAAGATGAACAGGAATAGCGAGAACCAATGAGAGAGTAGCTGGAGGTGTCTGGACGGGCAAATTTAACTCTCATTTCCCACCAGGAAGAGGAAATAACCAAAGGTTCAGCGTGCCGTGCCGGAACCAGATTAGGGCCTGAAGCCACCCTGCGGTGTTGCGGCCAGGTCACAAGAAAGCGAGTTGAAGAAAGGAGCTCAGGGGCACTGTAATTCACAAACCTGCAGAGTTATAAATGACAGCTATCATCCAAAAATATACTGAAGTAAGGCTGCCAAGAGGACTTGAAAGCGGGGCAGAATTGCAGGAAACCGATTTCAGGAGGTAGACTGGAATTGCATTGAAAGCATAGGAAAAGAGGCAGAACGTCCACAATGATGCACTTGGCCAAAAAGGGCGTATGCGTTTTTTCCTGAATATATTCAGGAAAAGACGCATACGCACTTTTTGGCCAACCAAGCAAGCTTGCAAAGGAAATCTGCACTACAATGAAGTCTCACTTCCCCCCGGTCAAAAGGGCCATCTGAAAAAAGTGTAAAATCCAGAAAGGCAGGACAGGCCATGGAGAACTGGGAGCCTTGTTATGCTGATGGGCGGGATGTAAATTGCCAACAGACACTCGGGAGAAGTGTATGGTGTTTCCTGAAACATCTAAAAAACAAAGCAACAGAGCCTAGGGCACTTCCACTTATGGTCCTATAGCTTAGATAAATTAAAATCAAAAAGACACAGCCACCCCAAAGTTTGGGACGCCTCTGTTTACAAGAACCTCGTTTACAGTACAAGTACAACATCGCAGAAAGTGAAAAATGGATAGAGAAGTTTTGGTATTTACTTACAAAGCAATATCACTCAGCAATGAAATCTATGTCATCAGGCCCTTAGCAGCACAATGAGTGGATTCAGGTATGATGATTCTAACTGAAATAAGTCAAACAGAAAAAGAAACATTATAAGATATCAGTAATACACGGAATGTAAACTTGGCTACACAGGAACTGAATTACAGAACAGAACAGAGTCTCAAATTTAGAAAACCAACTTATGATTGCTTAAGGGTAAAGGTGAGTTGAGGTGCTGCATAAAACCAGAGATTGAAATGAGCACAGATAAAGTTCCTTAAGCCAAATATGGAATAGACAAGAGCTACTCCTTGCTCAACGAAATGGACTCAATACCGCATATTAAACGCCTAAGAATGTACCTGACTAGTAAGTATCTTAAAACCTATGGATTGCTATGTCTCCGAAAGAGAATCAAGCATGTGTACAGGGGCATAAACGCAGCAGTGATAGGATTGGAGAGGTTCGGTGAGCAAATGAAGACCCTTTGAAGTCATATTGCATGGTACCCATTCCACGGGTTTCAACTACCCAGGTTTAAGGTATTCTTCCTTCAGCTAAAACATGCATGTGGAACCTAGAGTATGATCAACCATGTGATCGGGAGACCTGTTCAAATATGTCTCAGTTTTCGTGCCCTGGTACTCGGGTGCAACATTCCAGACGCTTTACTAACACTCTCCCGACTTGGAGAGTCAGTCCCTTTAACCTCCTGTTTGGCCCAGTTTGCAATTTCTGCGGAAGATGAACAGGAATAGGGAGAACCAATGAGAGACTAGCTGGAGGTGTCTGGACGGGCAAATTTAACTCTCATTTCCCACCAGGAAGAGGAATTAACCAAAGGCTCAGCGTGCCGTGCCGGAACCAGATTATTGCCTGAAGCCATCCTGCGGTGTTGCGGCCAGGTCACAAGAAAGCGAGTTGAAGAAAGGAGCAGAGGGGCACTGTAATTCACAAACCTGCAGAGTTATAAATGACAGCTATCGTCCAAAAATATACTGAAGTAAGGCTGCCAAGAGGACTTGAAAGCGGGGCAGAATTGCAGGAAACCGATTTCAGGAGGTAGACTGGAATTGCATTGAAAGCATAGGAAAAGAGGCAGAACGTCCACAATGATACACTTAGCCAAAAATGGCGTATGCGTTTTTTCCTGAATATATTCAGGAAAAAACGCATACGCCCTTTTTGGCCAACCAAGCAAGCTTGCAAAGGAAATCTGCACTACAATGAAGTCTCACTTCCCCCCGGTCAAAAGGGCCATCTGAAAAAAGTGTAAAATCCAGAAAGGCAGGACAGGCCATGGAGAACTGGGAGCCTTGTTATGCTGATGGGCGGGATGTAAATTGCCAACAGCCACTCGGGAGAAGTGTATGGTCTTTCCTGAAACATCTAAAAAACAAAGCAACAGAGCCTAGGGCACTTCCACTTATGGTCCTATAGCTTAGGGAAATTAAAATCAAAAAGACACAGCCACCCCAAAGTTTGGGACGCCTCTGTTTACAAGAACCTCGTTTACAGTACAAGTTCAACATCGCAGAAAGTGAAAAATGGATAAAGAAGTTGTGGTATTTACTTACAAAGCAATATCACTCAGCAATGAAATCTATGTCATCAGGCCCTTAGCAGCACAATGAGTGGATTCAGGTATGATGATTCTAACTGAAATAAGTCACACAGAAAAAGAAACATCATAAGATATCAGTAATACATGGAATGTAAACTTGGCTACACAGGAACTGAATTACAGAACAGAACAGGGTCTCAAATTTAGAAAACCAACTTATGCTTGCTTAAGGGGAAAGGTGAGTTGGGGTGCTGCATAAAACCAGAGATTGAAATGAGCACAGATAAAGTTCCTTAAGCCAAATATGGAATAGACAAGAGCTACTCCTTGCTCAACGAAATGGACTCAACACCGCATATTAAACGCCTAAGAATGTACCTGACTAGTAAGTATCTTAAAACCTATGGATTGCTATGTCTCCGAAAGAGAATCAAGCATGTGTACAGGGGCATAAACGCAGCAGTGATAGGATTGGAGAGGTTCGGTGAGCAAATGAAGACCCTTTGAAGTCATATTGCATTGTACCCATTCCACGGGTTTCAACTACCCAGGTTTAAGGTATTCTTCCTTCAGCTAAAATATGCATGTGGAACCTAGTGTATGATCAACCATGTGATCGGGAGACGTGTTCAAATATGTCTCAGTTTTCGTACCCAGGTACTCGGGTGCAACATTCCAGATGCTTTACTAACACCCTCCCGACTTGGAGAGTCAGTCCCTTTAACCTCCTGTTTGGCCCAGTTTGCAATTTCTGCGGAAGATGAACAGGAATAGCGAGAACCAATGAGAGACTAGCTGGAGGTGTCTGGACGGGCAAATTTAACTCTCATTTCCCACGAGGAAGAGGAACTAACGAACGGCTCAGCGTGCCGTGCCGGAACCAGATTAGGGCCTGAAGCCATCCTGCGGTGTTGCGGCCAGGTCACAAGAAAGCGAGTTGAAGAAAGGAGCAGAGGGGCACTGTAATTCACAAACCTGCAGAGTTATAAATGACAGCTATTGTCCAAAAATATACTGAAGTAAGGCTGCTAAGAGGACTTGAAAGCAGGGCAGAATTGCAGGAAACCGATTTCAGGAGGTAGACTGGAATTGCATTGAAAGCATAGGAAAAGAGGCAGAACGTCCACAATGATGCACTTGGCCAAAAAGGGCGTATACGTTTTTTCCTGAATATATTCAGGAAAAAACGCATACGCCCTCTTTGGCCAACCAAGCAAGCTTGCAAAGGAAATCTGCACTACAATGAAGTCTCACTTCCCCCCGGTCAAAAGGGCCATCTGAAAAAAGTGTAAAATCCAGAAAGGCAGGACAGGCCATGGAGAACTGGGAGCCTTGTTATGCTGATGGGAGGGATGTAAATTGCCAACAGACACTTGGGAGAAGTGTATGGTGTTTCCTGAAACATCTAAAAAACAAAGCAACAGAGCCTAGGGCACTTCCACTTATGGTTTTAGCTTAGGGAAACTAAAATCAAAAAGACACAGCCACCCCAAAGTTTGGGACGCCTCTGTTTACAAGAACCTCATTTACCGTACAAGTTCAATATCACAGCAAGTGAAAAATGGATAAAGAACTTGTGGTACTTATGTACAATGCAGTATCACTCAGCAATGAAATCTATGTCATCAGGCCCGTAGCAGCATAATGAGTGGATTCAGGTACGATGATTCTAACTGAAATAAGTCACACAGAAAAAGAAACATCATAAGATATCACTAATACACGGAATGTAAACTTGGCTACACAGGAACTGAATTCCAAAATAGAACAGGGTCTCAAATTTAGAAAACCAATTTATGCTTGCTTAAGGGGAAAGGTGAGTTGGGGTGCTGCATAACAGCAGAGATTGAAATGAGCACAGATAAAGTTCCTTAAGCCAAATATGGAATAGACAAGAGCTACTCCTTTCTCAACGAAATGGACTCAACACCCCATATTAAACGCCTAAGAATGTACCTGACTAGTAAGTATCTTAAAACCTATGGATTGCTATGTCTCCAAAAGAGAATCAAGCGTGTGTACAGGGGCATAAACGCAGCATTGATAGAATTGGAGAGGTTTGGTGAGCAAATGAAGACCCTTTGAAGTCACATTGCATGGTAACCTTTCCACGGGTCTCAACTCTCCAGGTTTAAGGTATTCTTCCTTCAGCTAAAACATGCATGTGGAACCCAGAGTATGATCAACCGTGGGAACGGGAGACCTGTTCAAATATGTCTCAGTTTTCGTACCCTGGTACTCGGGTGCAACATTCCAGACGCTTTACTAACACTCTCCCGACTTGGAGAGTCAGTCCCTTTAACCTCCTGTTTGGCCCAGTTTGCAATTTCTGCGGAAGATGAACAGGAATAGCGAGAACCAATGAGAGACTAGCTGGAGGTGTCTGGATGGGCAAATTTAACTCTCATTTCCCAGCAGGAAGAGGAATTAACCAAAGGCTCAGCGTGCCGTGCCGAAACCAGATTATTGCCTGAAGCCATCCTGCGGTGTTGCGGCCAGGTCACAAGAAAGCGAGTTGAAGAAAGGAGCAGAGGGGCACTGTAATTCACAAACCTGCAGAGTTATAAATGACATCTATCGTCCAAAAATATACTGAAGTAAGGCTGCCAAGAGGACTTGAAAGCGGGGCAGAATTGCAGGAAACCGATTTCAGGAGGTAGACTGGAATTGCATTGAAAGCATAGGAAAAGAGGCAGAACGTCCACAATGATACACTTAGCCAAAAATGGCGTATGCGTTTTTTCCTGAATATATTCAGGAAAAAACGCATACGCCCTTTTTGGCCAACCAAGCAAGCTTGCAAAGGAAATCTGCACTACAATGAAGTCTCACTTCCCCCCGGTCAAAAGGGCCATCTGAAAAAAGTGTAAAATCCAGAAAGGCAGGACAGGCCATGGAGAACTGGGAGCCTTGTTATGCTGATGGGCGGGATGTAAATTGCCAACAGACACTTGGGAGAAGTGTATGGTGTTTCCTGAAACATCTAAAAAACAAAGCAACAGAGCCTAGGGCACTTCCACTTATGGTTTTAGCTTAGGGAAACTAAAATCAAAAAGACACAGCCACCCCAAAGTTTGGGACGCCTCTGTTTACAAGAACCTCATTTACCGTACAAGTTCAATATCACAGCAAGTGAAAAATGGATAAAGAACTTGTGGTACTTATGTACAATGCAGTATCACTCAGCAATGAAATCTATGTCATCAGGCCCGTAGCAGCATAATGAGTGGATTCAGGTACGATGATTCTAACTGAAATAAGTCACACAGAAAAAGAAACATCATAAGATATCACTAATACACGGAATGTAAACTTGGCTACACAGGAACTGAATTCCAAAATAGAACAGGGTCTCAAATTTAGAAAACCAATTTATGCTTGCTTAAGGGGAAAGGTGAGTTGGGGTGCTGCATAACAGCAGAGATTGAAATGAGCACAGATAAAGTTCCTTAAGCCAAATATGGAATAGACAAGAGCTACTCCTTTCTCAACGAAATGGACTCAACACCCCATATTAAACGCCTAAGAATGTACCTGACTAGTAAGTATCTTAAAACCTATGGATTGCTATGTCTCCAAAAGAGAATCAAGCGTGTGTACAGGGGCATAAACGCAGCAGTGATAGGATTGGAGAGGTTTGGTGAGCAAATGAAGAACCTTTGAAGTCACATTGCATGGTAACCTTTCCACGGGTCTCAACTCTCCAGGTTTAAGGTATTCTTCCTTCAGCTAAAACATGCATGTGGAACCCAGAGTATGATCAACCGTGTGAACGGGAGACCTGTTCAAATATGTCTCAGTTTTCGTACCCTGGTACTCGGGTGCAACATTCCAGACGCTTTACTAACACTCTCCCGACTTGGAGAGTCAGTCCCTTTAACCTCCTGTTTGGCCCAGTTTGCAATTTCTGCGGAAGATGAACAGGAATAGCGAGAACCAATGAGAGACTAGCTGGAGGTGTCTGGACGGGCAAATTTAACTCTCATTTCCCACCAGGAAGAGGAATTAACCAAAGGCTCAGCGTGCCGTGCCGGAACCAGATTATTGCCTGAAGCCATCCTGCGGTGTTGCGGCCACGTCACAAGAAAGCGAGTTGAAGAAAGGAGCAGAGGGGCACTGTAATTCACAAACCTGCAGAGTTATAAATGACAGCTATCGTCCAAAAATATACTGAAGTAAGGCTGCCAAGAGGACTTGAAAACGGGGCAGAATTACAGGAAACCGATTTCAGGAGGTAGACTGGAATTGCATTGAAAGCATAGGAAAAGAGGCAGAACGTCCACAATGATGCACTTGGCCAAAAAGGGCATATGCGTTTTTTCCTGAATATATTCAGGAAAAGACGCATACGCACTTTTTGGCCAACCAAGCAAGCTTGCAAAGGAAATCTGCACTACAATGAAGTCTCACTTCCCCCCGGTCAAAAGGGCCATCTGAAAAAAGTGTAAAATCCAGAAAGGCAGGACAGGCCATGGAGAACTGGGAGCCTTGTTATGCTGATGGGCGGGATGTAAATTGCCAACAGACACTCGGGAGAAGTGTATGGTGTTTCCTGAAACATCTAAAACACAAAGCAACAGAGCCTAGGGCACTTCCACTTATGGTCCTATAGCTTAGGGAAATTAAAATCAAAAAGACACAGCCACCCCTAAGTTTGGGACGCCTCTGTTTACAAGAACCTCGTTTACAGTACAAGTTCAACATCGCAGAAAATGAAAAATGGATAAAGAAGTTGTGGTATTTACTTACAAAGCAATATCACTCAGCAATGAAATCTATGTCATCAGGCCCTTAGCAGCACAATGAGTGGATTCAGGTATGATGATTCTAACTGAAATAAGTCACACAGAAAAAGAAACATCATAAGATATCAGTAATACACGGAATGTAAACTTGGCTACACAGGAACTGAATTACAGAACAGAACAGGGTCTCAAATTTAGAAAACCAACTTATGCTTGCTTAAGGGTAAAGGTGAGTTGAGGTGCTGCATAAAACCAGAGATTGAAATGAGCACAGATAAAGTTCCTTAAGCCAAATATGGAATAGACAAGAGCTACTCCTTGCTCAACGAAATGGACTCAATACCGCATATTAAATGCCTAAGAATGTACCTGACTAGTAAGTATCTTAAAACCTATGGATTGCTATGTCTCCGAAAGAGAATCAAGCATGTGTACAGGGGCATAAACGCAGCAGTGATAGGATTGGAGAGGTTCGGTGAGCAAATGAAGACCCTTTGAAGTCATATTGCATGGTACCCATTCCACGGGTTTCAACTACCCAGGTTTAAGGTATTCTTCCTTCAGCTAAAACATGCATGTGGAACCTAGAGTAGGATCAACCATGTGATCGGGAGACGTGTTCAAATATGTCTCAGTTTTCGTGCCCTGGTACTCGGGTGCAACATTCCAGACGCTTTACTAACACTCTCCCGACTTGGAGAGTCAGTCCCTTTAACCTCCTGTTTGGCCCAGTTTGCAATTTCTGTGGAAGATGAACAGGAATAGCGAGAACCAATGAGAGACTAGCTGGAGGTGTCTGGACGGGCAAATTTAACTCTCATTTCCCACCAGGAAGAGGAATTAACCAAAGGCTCAGCGTGCCGTGCTGGAACAAGATTAGGGCCTGAAGCCATCCTGCGATGTTGCGGCCAGGTCACAAGAAAGCGAGTTGAAGAAAGGAGCAGAGGGGCACTGTAATTCACAAAGCTGCAGAGTTATAAATGACAGCTATTGTCCAAAAATATACTGAAGTAAGGCTGCCAAGAGAACTTGAAAGCAGGGCAGAATTGCAGGAAACCGATTTCAGGAGGTAGACTGGAATTGCATTGAAAGCATAGGAAAAGAGGCAGAACGTCCACAATGATGCACTTGGCCAAAAAGGGCGTAAACGTTTTTTCCTGAATATATTCAGGAAAAAACGCATATGCCCTTTTTGGCCAACCAAGCAAGCTTGCAAAGGAAATCTGCACTACAATGAAGTCTCACTTCCCCCCGGTCAAAAGGGCCATCTGAAAAAAGTGTAAAATCCAGAAAGGCAGGACAGGCCATGGAGAACTGGGAGCCTTGTTATGCTGATGGGCGGGATGTAAATTGCCAACAGACACTCGGGAGAAGTGTATGGTGTTTCCTGAAACATCTAAAAAACAAAGCAACAGAGCCTAGGGCACTTCCACTTATGGTTTTAGCTTAGGGAAATTAAAATCAAAAAGACACAGCCACCCCAAAGTTTGGGACGCCTCTGTTTACAAGAACCTCATATACCGTACAAGTTCAATATCACAGAAAGTGAAAAATGGATAAAGAAGTTGTGGTATTTACTTACAAAGCAATATCACTCACAATGAAATCTATGTCATCAGCCCCTTAGCAGCACAATGAGTGGATTCAGGTATGATGATTCTAACTGAAATAAGTCACACAGAAAAAGAAACATCATAAGATATCACTAATACACGGAATGTAAACTTGGCTACACAGTAACTGAATTCCAAAATAGAACAGGGTCTCAAATTTAGAAAACCAACTTATGCTTGCTTAAGGGTAAAGGTGAGTTGGGGTGCTGCATAAAACCAGAGATTGAAATGAGCACAGATAAAGTTCCTTAAGCCAAATATGGAATAGACAAGAGCTACTCCTTGCTCAACGAAATGGACTCAACACCCCATATTAAACGCCTAAGAATGTACCTGACTAGTAAGTATCTTAAAACCTATGGATTGCTATGTCTCCAAAAGAGAATCAAGCGTGTGTACAGGGGCATAAACGCAGCAGTGATAGGATTGGAGAGGTTTGGTGAGCAAATGAAGACCCTTTGAAGTCATATTGCATGGTACCCATTCCACGGGTCTCAACTCTCCAGGTTTAAGGTATTCTTCCTTCAGCTAAAACATGCATGTGGAACCCAGAGTATGATCAACCGTGTGAACGGGAGACGTTTTCAAATATGTCTCAGTTTTCGTACCCTGGTACTCGGGTGCAACATTCCAGACGCTTTACTAACACTCTCCCGACTTGGAGAGTCAGTCCCTTTAACCTCCTGTTTGGCCCAGTTTGCAATTTCTGCGGAAGATGAACAGGAATAGCGAGAACCAATGAGAGACTAGCTGGAGGTGTCTGGACGGGCAAATTTAACTCTCATTTCCCACCAGGAAGAGGAATTAACCAAAGGCTCAGCGTGCCGTGCCGGAACCAGATTAGGGCCTGAAGCAATCCTGCGGTGTTGCGGCCAGCTCACAAGAAAGCGAGTTGAGGAAAGGAGCTCAGGGGCACTGTAATTCACAAACCTGCAGAGTTATAAATGACAGCTATCGTCCAAAAATATACTGAAGTAAGGCTGCCAAGAGGACTTGAAAGCGGGCCAGAATTGCAGGAAACCGATTTCAGGAGGTAGACTGGAATTGCATTGAAATCATAGGAAAAGAGGCAGAACGTCCACAATGATGCACTTGGCCAAAAAGGGCGTATGCGTTTTTTCCTGAATATATTCAGGAAAAACGCATACGTCCTTTTTGGCCAACCAAGCAAGCTTGCAAAGGAAATCTGCACTACAATGAAGTCTCACTTCCCCCCGGTCAAAAGGGCCATCAGAAAAAAGTGTAAAATCCAGAAAGGCAGGACAGGCCATGGAGAACTGGGAGCCTTGTTATGCTGATGGGCGGGATGCAAATTGCCAACAGCCACTCGGGAGAAGTGTATGGTGTTTCCTGAAACATCTAAAAAACAAAGCAACGGAGCCTAGGGCACTTCCACTTATAGTCCTATAGCTTAGGGAAATTAAAATCAAAAAGACACAGCCACCCCAAAGTTTGGGACGCCTCTGTTTACAAGAACCTCATTTACGGTACAAGTTCAATATCGCAGAAAGTGAAAAATGGATAAAGAAGTTATGGTACTTACGTATAATGCAATGTCACTCAGCAATGAAATCTCTGTCATCAGACCCGTAGCACCATAGTGAGTGGATTCAGGTATGATGATTCTAACTGAAATAAGTCACACAGAAAAAGAAACATCATAAGATATCACTAATACACGGAGTGTAAACTTGGCTACACAGGAACTGAATTACAGAACAGAACAGTGTCTCAAATTTGAAAACCAACTTATGCTTGCTTAAGGGTAAAGGTGAGTTGGGGTGCTTCATAAAACCAGAGATTGAAATGAGCACAGATAAAGTTCCTTAAGCCAAATATGGAATAGACAAGAGCTACTCCTTGCTCAACGAAATGGACTCAACACCCCATATTAAACGCCTAAGAATGTACCTGACTAGTAAGTATCTTAAAACTTATGGATTGCTATGTCTCCGAAAGAGAATCAAGCATGTGTACAGGGGCATAAACGCAGCAGTGATAGGATTGGAGAGGTTCGGTTAGCAAATGAAGACCCTTTGAAGTCATATTGCATGGTACCCATTCCACGGGTTTCAACTACCCAGGTTTAAGGTATTCTTCCTTCATCTAAAACATGCATGTGGAACCTAGAGTATGATCAACCATGTGATCGGGAGACGTGTTCAAATATGTCTCAGTTTTCGTACCCTGGTACTCGGGTGCAACATTCCAGATGCTTTACTAACACTCTCCCGACTTGGAGAGTCAGTCCCTTTAACCTCCTGTTTGGCCCAGTTTGCAATTTCTGCGGAAGATGAACAGGAATAGCGAGAACCAATGAGAGACTAGCTGGAGGTGTCTGGACGGGCAAATTTAACTCTCATTTCCCACCAGGAAGAGGAATTAACCAAAGGCTCAGCGTGCCGTGCCGGAACAAGATTAGGGCCTGAAGCCATCCTGCGATGTTGCGGCCAGGTCACAAGAAAGCGAGTTGAAGAAAGGAGCTCAGGGGCACTGTAATTCACAAACCTGCAGAGTTATAAATGACAGCTATCGTCCAAAAATATACTGAAGTAAGGCTGCCAAGAGGACTTGAAAGCGGGGCAGGATTGCAGGAAACCGATTTCAGGAGGTAGACTGGAATTGCATTGAAAGCATAGGAAAAGAGACAGAACGTCCACAATGATGCACTTGGCCAAAAAGGGCGTATGCGTTTTTTCCTGAATATATTCAGGAAAAAACGCATACGCCCTTTTTGGCCAACCAAGCAAGCTTGCAAAGGAAATCTGCACTACAATGAAGTCTCACTTCCCCCCGGTCAAAAGGGCCATCTGAAAAAAGTGTAAAATCCAGAAAGGCAGGACAGGCCATGGAGAACTGGGAGCCTTGTTATGCTGATGGGCGGGATGTAAATTGTCAACAGACACTCAGGAGAAGTGTATGGTGTTTCCTGAAACATCTAAAAAACAAAGCAACAGAGCCTAGGGCACTTCCACTTATGGTTCTATAGCTTAGGGAAATTAAAATCAAAAAGACACAGCCACCCCAAAGTTTGGGACGCCTCTGTTTACAAGAACCTCGTTTACAGTACAAGTTCAACATCGCAGAAAGTGAAAAATGGATAAAGAAGTTTTGGTATTTACTTACAAAGCAATATCACTCAACAATGAAATCTATGTCATCAGGCCCTTAGCAGCACAATGAGTGGATTCAGGTATGATGATTCTAACTGAAATAAGTCACACAGAAAAAGAAACATCATAAGATATCAGTAATACACGGAATGGAAACTTGGCTACACAGGAACTGAATTATAGAACAGAACAGGGTCTCAAATTTAGAAAACCAACTTATGCTTGCTTAAGGGTAAAGGTGAGTTGGGGTGCTGCATAAAACCAGAGATTGAAATGAGCACAGATAAAGTTCCTTAAGCCAAATATGGAATAGACAAGAGCTACTCCTTGCTCAACGAAATGGACTCAACACCCCATATTAAACGCCTAAGAATGTACCTGACTAGTAAGTATCTTAAAACCTATGGATTGCTATGTCTCCGAAAGAGAATCAAGCGTGTGTACAGGGGCATAAACGTAGCAGTGATAGGATTGGAGAGGTTCGGTGAGCAAATGAAGACCCTTTGAAGTCATATTGCATGGTACCCATTCCACGGGTTTCAACTACCCAGTTTTAAGGTATTCTTCCTTCAGCTAAAACATGCATGTGGAACCTAGAGTATGATCAACCATGTGATCGGGAGACGTGTTCAAATATGTCTCAGTTTTCGTACCCTGGTAATCGGTTGCAACATTCCAGACCTTTTACTAACACCCTCCCGACTTGGAGAGTCAGTCCCTTTAACCTCCTGTTTGGCCCAGTTTGCAATTTCTGCGGAAGATGAACAGGAATAGCGAGAACCAATGAGAGACTAGCTGGAGGTGTCTGGACGGGCAAATTTAACTCTCATTTCCCACCAGGAAGAGGAATTAACCAAAGGCTCAGCGTGCCGTGCCGGAACCAGATTAGGGCCTGAAGCCATCCTGCGGTGTTGCCGCCAGCTCACAAGAAAGCGAGTTGAAGAAAGGAGCTCAGGGGCACTGTAATTCACAAACCTGCAGAGTTATAAATGACAGCTATCGTCCAAAAATATACTGAAGTAAGGCTGCCAAGGGGACTTGAAAGCGGGGCAGAATTGCAGGAAACCGATTTCAGGAGGTAGACTGGAATTGCATTGAAAGCATAGGAAACGAGGCAGAACGTCCACAATGATGCACTTGGACAAAAAGGGCGTATGCGTTTTTTCCTGAATATATTCAGGAAAAAACGCATACGCCCTTTTTGGCCAACCAAGCAAGCTTGCAAAGGAAATCTGCACTACAATGAAGTCTCACTTCCCCCCGGTCAAAAGGGCCATCTGAAAAAAGTGTAAAATCCAGAAAGGCAGGACAGGCCATGGAGAACTGGGAGCCTTGTTATGCTGATGGGCGGGATGCAAATTGCCAACAGACACTCGGGAGAAGTGTATGGTGTTTCCTGAAACATCTAAAAAACAAAGCAACAGAGCCTAGGGCACTTCCACTTATGGTCCTATAGCTTAGGGAAATTAAAATCAAAAAGACACAGCCACCCCAAAGTTTGAGACAGCTCTGTTTACAAGAACCTCGTTTACCGTAAAAGTTCAACATCGCAGAAAGTGAAAAATGGATAAAGAAGTTGTGGTATTTACTTACAAAGCAATATCACTCAGCAATGAAATCTATGTCATCAGGCCCTTAGCAGCACAATGAGTGGATTCAGGTATGATGATTCTAACTGAAATAAGTTACACAGAAAAAGAAACATCATAAGATATCAGTAATACACGGAATGTAAACTTGGCTACACAGGAACTGAATTCCAAAACAGAACAGGGTCTCAAATTTAGAAAACCAACTTATGCTTGCTTAAGGGTAAAGGTGAGTTGGGGTGCTGCATAAAACCAGAGATTGAAATGAGCACAGATAAAGTTCCTTAAGCCAAATATGGAATAGACAAGAGCTACTCCTTGCTCAACGAAATGGACTCAACACCCCATATTAAACGCCTAAGAATGTACCTGACTAGTAAGTATCTTAAAACCTATGGATTGCTATGTCTCCGAAAGAGAATCAAGCATGTGTACAGGGGCATAAACGCAGCAGTGATAGGATTGGAAAGGTTCGGTGAGCAAATGAAGACCCTTTGAAGTCATATTGCATGGTACCCATTACACGGGTCTCAACTCTCCAGGTTTAAGGTATTCTTCCTTCAGCTAAAACATGCATGTGGAACCTAGAGTATGATCAACCATGTGATCGGGAGACGTGTTCAAATATGTCTCAGTTTTCGTACCCTGGTACTCGGGTGCAACATTCCAGACGCTTTACTAACACTCTCCCGACTTGGAGAGTCAGTCCCTTTAACCTCCTGTTTGGCCCAGTTTGCAATTTCTGCGGAAGATGAACAGGAATAGCGAGAACCAATGAGAGACTAGCTGGAGGTGTCTGGACGGGCAAATTTAACTCTCATTTCCCACCAGGAAGAGGAATTAACCAAAGGCTCAGCGTGCCGTGCCGGAACCAGATTAGGGCCTGAAGCCATCCTGCGGTGTTGCGGCCAGGTCACAAGAAAGCGAGTTGAAGAAAGGAGCTCAGGGGCACTGTAATTCACAAACATGCAGAGTTATAAATGACAGCTATCGTCCAAAAATATAATGAAGTAAGGCTGCCAAGAGGACTTGAAGGCGGGGCAGAATTGCAGGAAACCGATTTCAGGAGGTAGACTGGAATTGCATTGAAAGCATAGGAAAAGAGGCAGAACGTCCACAATGATGCACTTGGCCAAAAAGGGCGTATGCGTTTTTTCCTGAATATATTCAGGAAAAGACGCATACGCCCTTTTTGGCCAACCAAGCAAGCTTGCAAAGGAAATCTGCACTACAATGAAGTCTCACTTCCCCCCGGTCAAAAGGGCCATCTGAAAAAAGTGTAAAATCCAGAAAGGCAGGACAGGCCATGGAGAACTGGGAGCCTTGTTATGCTGATGGGCGGGATGTAAATTGCCAACAGACACTCGGGAGAAGTGTATGGTCTTTCCTGAAACTTCTAAAAAACAAAGCAACAGAGCCTAGGGCACTTCCACTTATGGTCCTATAGCTTAGATAAATTAAAATCAAAAAGACACAGCCACCCCAATGTTTGGGACGCCTCTGTTTACAAGAACCTCATTTACAGTACAAGTACAACATCGCAGAAAGTGAAAAATGGATAAAGAAGTTTTGGTATTTACTTACAAAGCAATATCACTCAGCAATGAAATCTATGTCATCAGGCCCTTAGCAGCACAATGAGTGGATTCAGGTATGATGATTCTAACTGAAATAAGTCACACAGAAAAAGAAACATCATAAGATATCACTAATACACGGAATGTAAACTTGGCTACACAGGAACTGAATTACAGAACAGAACAGGGTCTCAAATTTAGAAAACCAACTTATGTTTGCTTAAGGGTAAAGGTGAGTTGAGGTGCTGCATAAAACCAGAGATTGAAATGAGCACAGATAAAGTTCCTTAAGCCAAATATGGAATAGACAAGAGCTACTCCTTGCTCAACGAAATGGACTCAATACCGCATATTAAACGCCTAAGAATGTACCTGACTATTAAGTATCTTAAAACCTATGGATTGCTATGTCTCCGAAAGAGAATCAAGCATGTGTACAGGGGCATAAACGCAGCAGTGATAGGATTGGAGAGGTTCGGTGAGCAAATGAAGACCCTTTGAAGTCATATTGCATGGTACCCATTCCACGGGTTTCAACTACCCAGGTTTAAGGTATTCTTCCTTCAGCTAAAACATGCATGTGGAACCCAGAGTATGATCAACCATGTGATCGGGAGACCTGTTCAAATATGTCTCAGTTTTCGTGCCCTGGTACTCGGGTGCAACATTCCAGACGCTTTACTAACACTCTACCGACTTGGAGAGTCAGTCCCTTTAACCTCCTGTTTGGCCCAGTTTGCAATTTCTGCGGAAGATGAACAGGAATAGCGAGAACCAATGAGAGACTAGCTGGAGGTGTCTGGACGGGCAAATTTAACTCTCATTTCCCACCAGGAAGAGGAATTAACCAAAGGCTCAGCGTGCCGTGCCGGAACCAGATTAGGGCCTGAAGCCATCCTGCGGTGTTGCGGCCAGCTCAAAAGAAAGCGAGTTGAAGAAAGGAGCTCAGGGGCACTGTAATTCACAAACCTGCAGAGTTATAAATGACAGCTATCGTCCAAAAATATACTGAAGTAAGGCTGCCAAGAGGACTTGAAAGCGGGGCAGAATTGCAGGAAACCGATTTCAGGAGGTAGACTGGAATTGCATTGAAAGCATAGGAAAAGAGGCAGAACGTCCACAATGATGCACTTGGCCAAAAAGGGCGTAGGCGTATTTTCCTGAATATATTCAGGAAAAAACGCATACGCACTTTTTGGCCAACCAAGCAAACTTGCAAAGGAAATCTGCACTACAATGAAGTCTCACTTCCCCCCTGTCAAAAGGGCCATCTGAAAAAAGTGTAAAATGCAGAAAGGCAGGACAGGCCATGGAGAACTGGGAGCCTTGTTATGCTGATGGGCGGGATGTAAATTGCCAACAGACACTCGGGAGAAGTGTATGGTGTTTCCTGAAACATCTATAAAACAAAGCAACAGAGCCTAGGGCTCTTCCACTTATGTTCGTATAGCTTAGGGAAATTAAAATCAAAAAGACACAGCCACCCCAAAGTTTGGGACGCCTCTGTTTAAAAGAACCTCGTTTACAGTACAAGGTCAACATCGCAGAAAGTGAAAAATGGATAAAGAAGTTGTGGTATTTACTTACAAAGCAATATCACTCAGCAATGAAATCTATGTCATCAGGCCCTTAGCAGCACAATGAGTGGATTCAGGTATGATGATTCTAACTGAAATAAGTCACACAGAAAAAGAAACATCATAAGATATCAGTAATACACGGAATGTAAACTTGGCTACACAGGAACTGAATTACAGAACAGAACAGGGTCTTAAATTTAGAAAAACAACTTATGCTTGCTTAAGGGTAAAGGTGAGTTGGAGTGCTGCATAAAACCAGAGATTGAAATGAGCACAGATAAAGTTCCTTAAGCCAAATATGGAATAGACAAGAGCTACTCCTTGCTCAACGAAATGGACTCAACACCGCATATTAAACGCCTAAGAATGTACCTGACTAGTAAGTATCTTAAAACCTATGGATTGCTATGTCTCCAAAAGAGAATCAAACGTGTATACAGGGGCATAAACGCAGCAGTGATAGGATTGGAGAGGTTCGGTGAGCAAATGAAGACCCTTTGAAGTCATATTGCATGGTACCCATTACAAAGGTCTCAACTCTCCAGGTTTAAGGTATTCTTCCTTCAGCTAAAACATGCATGTGGAACCTAGAGTATGATCAACCATGTGATCGGGAGACGTGTTCAAATATGTCTCAGTTTTCGTGCCCTGGTACTCGGGTGCAACATTCCAGACGCTTTACTAACACTCTCCCGACTTGGAGAGTCAGTCCCTTTAACCTCCTGTTTGGCCCAGTTTGCAATTTCTGCGGAAGATGAACAGGAATAGCGAGAACCAATGAGAGACTAGCTGGAGGTGTCTGGACGGGCAAATTTAACTCTCATTTCCCACCAGGAAGAGGAATTAACCAAAGGCTCAGCGTGCCGTGCCGGAACAAGATTAGGGCCTGAAGCCATCATGCGATGTTGCGGCCAGGTCACAAGAAAGCGAGTTGAAGAAAGGAGCTCAGGGGCACTGTAATTCACAAACCTGCAGAGTCATAAATGACAGCTATTGTCCAAAAATATACTGAAGTAAGGCTGCCAAGAGGACTTGAAAGCAGGGCAGAATTGCAGGACACCGATTTCAGGAGGTAGACTGGAATTGCATTGAAAGCATAGGAAAAGAGGCAGAACGTCCACAATGATGCACTTGGCCAAAAAGGGCGTATAAGTTTTTTCCTGAATATATTCAGGAAAAAACGCATACGTCCTTTTTGGCCAACCAAGCAAGCTTGCAAAGGAAATCTGCACTACAATGAAGTCTCACTTCCCCCCGGCCAAAAGGGCCATCTGAAAAAAGTGTAAAATCCAGAAAGGCAGGACAGGCCATGGAGAACTGGGAGCCTTGTTATGCTGATGGGTGGGATGTAAATTGCCAACAGACACTCGGGAGAAGTGTATGGTGTTTCCTGAAACATCTAAAAAACAAAGCAACAGAGCCTAGGGCACTTCCACTTATGGTTTTAGCTTAGGGAAATTAAAATCAAAAAAGACACAGCCACCCCAAAGTTTGGGACACCTCTGTTTACAAGAACCTCATTTACCGTACAAGTTCAATATCACAGCAAGTGAAAAATGGATAAAGAACTTGTGGTACTTACGTACAATGCAATATCACTCAGCAATGAAATCTATGTCATCAGGCCCGTAGCAGCATAATGAGTGGATTCAGGTACGATGATTCTAACTGAAATAAGTCACACAGAAAAAGAAACATCATAAGATATCACTAATACACGGAATGTAAACTTGGCTACACAGTAACTGAATTACAGAACAGAACAGGGTCTCAAATTTAGAAAACCAACTTATGCTTGCTTAAGGGTAAAGGTGAGTTGGGGTGCTGCATAAAACCATAGATGGAAATGAGCACAGATAAAGTTCCTTAAGCCAAATATGGAATAGACAAGAGCCACTCCTTGCTCAACGAAATGGACTCAACACCGCATATTAAATGCCAAAGAATGTACCTGACTAGTAAGTATCTTAAAACCTATGGATTGCTATTTCTCCGAAAGAGAATCAAGCATGTGTACAGGGGCATAAACGCAGCGGTGATAGGATTGGAGAGGTTCGGTGAGCAAATGAAGACCCTTTGAAGTCATATTGCATGGTACCCATTCCACGGGTTTCAACTACCCAGGTTTAAGGTATTCTTCCTTCAGCTAAAACATGCATGTGGAACCTAGAGTATGATCAACCATGTGATGGGGAGACGTGTTCAAATATGTCTCAGTTTTCGTACCCTGGTACTCGGGTGCAACATTCCAGACGCTTTACTAACACCCTCCCGACTTGGAGAGTCAGTCCCTTTAACCTCCTGTTTGGCCCAGTTTGCAATTTCTGCGGAAGATGAACAGGAATAGCGAGAACCAATGAGAGACTAGCTGGAGGTGTCTGGACGGGCAAATTTAACTCTCATTTCCCACCAGGAAGAGGAATTAACCAAAGGCTCAGCGTGCCGTGCCGGAACCAGATTATTGCCTGAAGCCATCCTGCGGTGTTGCGGCCAGGTCACAAGAAAGCGAGTTGAAGAAAGGAGCAGAGGGGCACTGTAATTCACAAACCTGCAGAGTTATAAATGACAGCTATCGTCCAAAAATATACTGAAGTAAGGCTGCCAAGAGGACTTGAAAGCGGGGCAGAATTGCAGGAAACCGATTTCAGGAGGTAGACTGGAATTGCATTGAAAGCATAGGAAAAGAGGCAGAACGTCCACAATGATACACTTAGCCAAAAATGGCGTATGCGTTTTTTCCTGAATATATTCAGGAAAAAACGCATACGCCCTTTTTGGCCAACCAAGCAAGCTTGCAAACGAAATCTGCACTACAATGAAGTCTCATTTCCCCCCGGTCAAAAGGGCCATCTGAAAAAAGTGTAAAATCCAGAAAGGCAGGACAGGCCATGGAGAACTGGGAGCCTTGTTATGCTGATGGGCGGGATGTAAATTGCCAACAGACACTCGGGAGAAGTGTATGGTCTTTCCTGAAACATCTAAAAAACAAAGCAACAGAGCCTAGGGCACTTCCACTTATGGTCCTATAGCTTAGGGAAATTAAAATCAAAAACACACAGCCACCCCAAAGTTTGGGACGCCTCTGTTTACAAGAACCTCGTTTACAGTACAAGTTCAACATCGCAGAAAGTGAAAAATGGATAAAGAAGTTGTGGTATTTACTTACAAAGCAATATCACTCAGCAATGAAATCTATGTCATCAGGCCCTTAGCAGCACAATGAGTGGATTCAGGTATGATGATTCTAACTGAAATAAGTCAAACAGAAAAATAAACATCATAAGATATCAGTAATACATGGAATGTAAACTTGGCTACACAGGAACTGAATTACAGAACAGAACAGTGTCTCAAATTTAGAAAACCAACTTATGCTTGCTTAAGGGGAAAGGTGAGTTGGGGTGCTGCATAAAACCAGAGATTGAAATGAGCACAGATGAAGTTCCTTAAGCCAAACATGGAATAGACAAGAGCTACTCCTTGCTCAACGAAATGGACTCAACACCCCATATAAAACGCCTAAGAATGTACCTGACTAGTAAGTATCTTAAAACCTATGGATTGCTATGTCTCCAAAAGAGAATCAAGCGTGTTTACAGGGGCATAAACGCAGCAGTGATAGGATTGGAGAGGTTCGGTGAGCAAATGAAGACCCTTTGAAGACATATTGCATGGTACCTATTCCACGTGTCTCAACTCTCCAGGTTTAAGGTATTCCTCCTTCAGCTAAAACATGCATGTGGAACCCAGAGTATGATCAACCGTGTGATCGAGAGACCTGTTCATATATGTCTCAGTTTCGGTCCCCTGGTACTCGGGTGCAACATTCCAGATGCTTTACTAACACTCTCCCCACTTGGAGAGTCAGCGCCTTTAACCTCCTGTTTGGCCCAGTTTGCAATTTCTGCGGTAGATGAACAGGAATAGGGAGAACCAATGAGAGACTAGCTGGAGGTGTCTGGACGGGCAAATTTAACTCTCATTTCCCACCAGGAAGAGGAAATAACCAAAGGCTCAGCGTGCCGTGCCGGAACCAGATTAGGGCCTGAAGCCATCCTGCAGTGTTGCGGCTAGCTCAAAAGAAAGTGAGTTGAAGAACGGAGCTCAGGGGCACTGTAATTCACAAACCTGCAGAGTTATAAATGACAGCTATCGTCCAAAAATATACTGAAGTAAGGCTGCCAAGAGGACTTGAAAACGGGGCAGAATTGCAGGAAACCGATTTCAGGAGGTAGACTGGAATTGCATTGAAAGCATAGGAAAAGAGGCAGAATGTCCACAATGATGCACTTGGCCAAAAAGGGCATATGCGTTTTTTCCTGAATATATTCAGGAAAAGACGCATACGCCCTTTTTGGCCAACCAAGCAAGCTTGCAAAGGAAATCTGCACTACAATGAAGTCTCACTTCCCCCCGGTCAAAAGGGCCATCTGAAAAAAGTGTAAAATCCAGAAAGGCAGGACAGGCCATGGAGAATTGGGAGCCTTGTTATGCTGATGGGCGGGATGTAAATTGCCAACAGACAATCGGGAGAAGTGTATGGTGTTTCCTGAAACATCTAAAAAACAAAGCAACAGAGCCTAGGGCACTTCCACTTATGGTTTTAGCTTAGGGAAATTAAAATCAAAAAGACACAGCCACCCCAAAGTTTGGGACACCTCTGTTTACAAGAACCTCATTTACCGTACAAGTTCAATATCACAGCAAGTGAAAAATGGATAAAGAACTTGTGGTACTTACGTACAATGCAATATCACTCAGCAATGAAATCTATGTCATCAGGCCCGTAGCAGCATAATGAGTGGATTCAGGTACGATGATTCTAACTGAAATAAGTCACACAGAAAAAGAAACATCATAAGATATCACTAATACACGGAATGTAAACTTGGCTACACAGTAACTGAATTACAGAACAGAACAGGGTCTCAAATTTAGAAAACCAACTTATGCTTGCTTAAGGGTAAAGGTGAGTTGGGGTGCTGCATAAAACCATAGATGGAAATGAGCACAGATAAAGTTCCTTAAGCCAAATATGGAATAGACAAGAGCCACTCCTTGCTCAACGAAATGGACTCAACACAGCATATTAAATGCCAAAGACTGTACCTGACTAGTAAGTATCTTAAAACCTATGGATTGCTATTTCTCCGAAAGAGAATCAAGCATGTGTACAGGGGCATAAACGCAGCGGTGATAGGATTGGAGAGGTTCGGTGAGCAAATGAAGACCCTTTGAAGTCATATTGCATGGTACCCATTCCACGGGTTTCAACTACCCAGGTTTAAGGTATTCTTCCTTCAGCTAAAACATGCATGTGGAACCTAGAGTAGGATCAACCATGTGATGGGGAGACGTGTTCAAATATGTCTCAGTTTTCGTACCCTGGTACTCGGGTGCAACATTCCAGACGCTTTACTAACACCCTCCCGACTTGGAGAGTCAGTCCCTTTAACCTCCTGTTTGGCCCAGTTTGCAATTTCTGCGGAAGATGAACAGGAATAGCGAGAACCAATGAGAGACTAGCTGGAGGTGTCTGGACGGGCAAATTTAACTCTCATTTCCCACCAGGAAGAGGAATTAACCAAAGGCTCAGCGTGCCGTGCCGGAACCAGATTATTGCCTGAAGCCATCCTGCGGTGTTGCGGCCAGGTCACAAGAAAGCGAGTTGAAGAAAGGAGCAGAGGGGCACTGTAATTCACAAACCTGCAGAGTTATAAATGACAGCTATCGTCCAAAAATATACTGAAGTAAGGCTGCCAAGAGGACTTGAAAGCGGGGCAGAATTGCAGGAAACCGATTTCAGGAGGTAGACTGGAATTGCATTGAAAGCATAGGAAAAGAGGCAGAACGTCCACAATGATACACTTAGCCAAAAATGGCGTAGGCGTTTTTTCCTGAATATATTCAGGAAAAAACGCATACGCCCTTTTTGGCCAACCAAGCAAGCTTGCAAACGAAATCTGCACTACAATGAAGTCTCATTTCCCCCCGGTCAAAAGGGCCATCTGAAAAAAGTGTAAAATCCAGAAAGGCAGGACAGGCCATGGAGAACTGGGAGCCTTGTTATGCTGATGGGCGGGATGTAAATTGCCAACAGACACTCGGGAGAAGTGTATGGTCTTTCCTGAAACATCTAAAAAACAAAGCAACAGAGCCTAGGGCACTTCCACTTATGGTCCTATAGCTTCGGGAAATTAAAATCAAAAACACACAGCCACCCCAAAGTTTGGGACGCCTCTGTTTACAAGAACCTCGTTTACAGTACAAGTTCAACATCGCAGAAAGTGAAAAATGGATAAAGAAGTTGTGGTATTTACTTACAAAGCAATATCACTCAGCAATGAAATCTATGTCATCAGGCCCTTAGCAGCACAATGAGTGGATTCAGGTATGATGATTCTAACTGAAATAAGTCAAACAGAAAAATAAACATCATAAGATATCAGTAATACATGGAATGTAAACTTGGCTACACAGGAACTGAATTACAGAACAGAACAGTGTCTCAAATTTAGAAAACCAACTTATGCTTGCTTAAGGGGAAAGGTGAGTTGGGGTGCTGCATAAAACCAGAGATTGAAATGAGCACAGATGAAGTTCCTTAAGCCAAACATGGAATAGACAAGAGCTACTCCTTGCTCAACGAAATGGACTCAACACCCCATATAAAACGCCTAAGAATGTACCTGACTAGTAAGTATCTTAAAACCTATGGATTGCTATGTCTCCAAAAGAGAATCAAGCGTGTTTACAGGGGCATAAACGCAGCAGTGATAGGATTGGAGAGGTTCGGTGAGCAAATGAAGACCCTTTGAAGACATATTGCATGGTACCTATTCCACGTGTCTCAACTCTCCAGGTTTAAGGTATTCCTCCTTCAGCTAAAACATGCATGTGGAACCCAGAGTATGATCAACCGTGTGATCGAGAGACCTGTTCATATATGTCTCAGTTTCGGTCCCCTGGTACTCGGGTGCAACATTCCAGATGCTTTACTAACACTCTCCCCACTTGGAGAGTCAGCGCCTTTAACCTCCTGTTTGGCCCAGTTTGCAATTTCTGCGGTAGATGAACAGGAATAGGGAGAACCAATGAGAGACTAGCTGGAGGTGTCTGGACGGGCAAATTTAACTCTCATTTCCCACCAGGAAGAGGAAATAACCAAAGGCTCAGCGTGCCGTGCCGGAACCAGATTAGGGCCTGAAGCCATCCTGCAGTGTTGCGGCTAGCTCAAAAGAAAGTGAGTTGAAGAACGGAGCTCAGGGGCACTGTAATTCACAAACCTGCAGAGTTATAAATGACAGCTATCGTCCAAAAATATACTGAAGTAAGGCTGCCAAGAGGACTTGAAAACGGGGCAGAATTGCAGGAAACCGATTTCAGGAGGTAGACTGGAATTGCATTGAAAGCATAGGAAAAGAGGCAGAATGTCCACAATGATGCACTTGGCCAAAAAGGGCATATGCGTTTTTTCCTGAATATATTCAGGAAAAGACGCATACGCCCTTTTTGGCCAACCAAGCAAGCTTGCAAAGGAAATCTGCACTACAATGAAGTCTCACTTCCCCCCGGTCAAAAGGGCCATCTGAAAAAAGTGTAAAATCCAGAAAGGCAGGACAGGCCATGGAGAATTGGGAGCCTTGTTATGCTGATGGGCGGGATGTAAATTGCCAACAGACAATCGGGAGAAGTGTATGGTGTTTCCTGAAACATCTAAAAAACAAAGCAACAGAGCCTAGGGCACTTCCACTTATGGTTTTAGCTTAGGGAAATTAAAATCAAAAAGACACAGCCACCCCAAAGTTTGGGACGCCTCTGTTTACAAGAACCTCATATACCGTACAAGTTCAATATCACAGAAAGTGAAAAATGGATAAAGAAGTTGTGGTATTTACTTACAAAGCAATATCACTCAACAATGAAATATATGTCATCAGCCCCTTAGCAGCACAATGAGTGGATTCAGGTATGATGATTCTAACTGAAATAAGTCACACAGAAAAAGAAACATCATAAGATATCAGTAATACACGGAATGTAAACTTGGCTACACAGGAACTGAATTACAGAACAGAACAGGGTCTCAAATTTAGAAAACCAACTTATGCTTGCTTAAGGGTAAAGGTGAGTTGGGGTGCTGCATAAAACCAGAGATTGAAATGAGCACAGATAAAGTTCCTTAAGCCAAATATGGAATAGACAAGAGCTACTCCTTGCTCAACGAAATGGACTCAACACCCCATATTAAACGCCTAAGAATGTACCTGACTAGTAAGTATCTTAAAACCTATGGATTGCTATGTCTCCGAAAGAGAATCAAGCATGTGTACAGGGGCATAAACGCAGCAGTGATAGGATTGGAGAGGTTCGGTGAGCAACTGAAGACCCTTTGAAGTCATATTGCATGGTACCCATTCCACGGGTTTCAACTACCCAGGTTTAAGGTATTCTTCCTTCAGCTAAAATATGCATGTGGAACCTAGAGTATGATCAACCATTTGATCGGGAGACGTGTTCAAATATGTCTCAGTTTTCGTACCCTGGTACTCGGGTGCAACATTCCAGACGCTTTACTAACACCCTCCCGACTTGGAGAGTCAGTCCCTTTAACCTCCTATTTGGCCCAGTTTGCAATTTCTGCGGAAGATGAACAGGAATAGCGAGAACCAATGAGAGACTAGCTGGAGGTGTCTGGACGGGCAAATTTAACTCTCATTTCCCACCAGGAAGAGGAATAAACCAACGGCTCAGCGTGCCGTGCCGGAACCAGATTAGGGCCTGAAGCCATCCTGCGGTGTTGCGGCCAGGTCACAAGAAAGCGAGTTGAAGAAAGGAGCAGAGGGGCACTGTAATTCACAAACCTGCAGAGTTATAAATGACAGCTATCGTCCAAAAATATACTGAAGTAAGGCTGCCAAGAGACTTGAAAGCGGGGCAGAATTGCAGGAAACCGATTTCAGGAGGTAGACTGGAATTGCATTGAAAGCATAGGAAAAGAGGCAGAACGTCCACAATGATACACTTGGCCAAAAAGGGTGTATGCTTTTTTTCCTGAATATATTCAGGAAAAAACGCATACGCACTTTTTGGCCAACCAAGCAAACTTGCAAAGGAAATCTGCACTACAATGAAGACTCACTTCCCCCCAGTCAAAAGGGCCATCTGAAAAAAGTGTAAAATCCAGAAAGGCAGGACAGGCCATGGAGAACTGGGAGCCTTGTTATGCTGATGGGCGGGATGTAAATTGCCAACAGCCACTTGGGAGAAGTGTATGTTGTTTCCTGAAACATCTAAAAACCAAAGCAACAGAGCCTAGGGCACTTCCACTTATGGTCCTATAGCTTAGGGAAATTAAAATCAAAGAGACACAGCCACCCCAAAGTTTGGGACGGCTCTGTTTACAAGAACCTCATTTACGGTACAAGTTCAATATCGCAGAAAGTGAAAAATGGATAAAGAAGTTGTGGTACTTACGTACAATGCAGTATCACTCAGCAATGAAATCTATGTCATCAGGCCCGTAGCAGCATAATGAGTGGATTCAGGTACGATGATTCTAACTGAAATAAGTCACACAGAAAAAGAAACATCATAAGATATCACTAACACACGGGATGTAAACTTGGCTACACAAGAACTGAATTACAGAACAGAACAGGGTCTCAAATTGAGAAAACCAACTTATGCTTGCTTAAGGGGAAAGTTGAGTTGGAGTGCTGCATAAAACCATAGATTGAAATGAGCACAGATAAAGTTCCTTAAGCCAAATATGGAATAGACAAGAGCTACTCCTTGCTCAACGAAATGGACTCAACACCCCATATTAAACGCCTAAGAATGTACCTGACTAGTAAGTATCTTAAAACCTATGGATTGCTATGTCTCCAAAAGAGAATGAAGCGTGTGTACAGGGGCATAAACGCATTAGTGATAGGATTGGAGAGGTTCGGTGAGCAAATGAAGACCCTTTGAAGATATATTGCATGGTACCCATTCCACGGGTCTCAACTCTCCAGGTTTAAGGTATTCTTCCTTCAGCTAAAACATGCATGTGGAACCCAGAGTATGATCAACCGTGTGATCGAGAGACCTGTTCAAATATGTCTCAGTTTTGGTCCCCTGGTACTCGGGTGCAACATTCCAGATGCTTTACTAACACTCTCCCCACTTGGAGAGTCAGCGCCTTTAACCTCCTGTTTGGCCCAGTTTGCAATTTCTGCGGAAGATGAACAGGAATAGTGAGAACCAATGAGAGACTAGCTGGAGGTGTCTGGACGGGCAAATTTAACTCTCATTTCCCACCAGGAAGAGGAAATAACCAAAGGCTCAGCGTGCCGTGCCGGAACCAGATTAGGGCCTGAAGCCATCCTGCGGTGTTGCGGCTAGCTCAAAAGAAAGTGAGTTGAAGAAAGGAGCTCAGGGGCACTGTAATTCACAAACCTGCAGAGTTATAAATGACAGCTATCGTCCAAAAATATACTGAAGTAAGGCTGCCAAGAGGACTTGAAAACGGGGCAGAATTGCAGGAAACCGATTTCAGGAGGTAGACTGGAATTGCATTGAAAGCATAGGAAAAGAGGCAGAATGTCCACAATGATGCACTTGGCCAAAAAGGGCATATGCGTTTTTTCCTGAATATATTCAGGAAAAGACGCATACGCACTTTTTGGCCAACCAAGCAAGCTTGCAAAGGAAATCTGCACTACAATGAAGTCTCACTTCCCCCCGGTCAAAAGGGCCATCTGAAAAAAGTGTAAAATCCAGAAAGGCAGGACAGGCCATGGAGAACTGGGAGCCTTGTTATGCTGATGGGCGGGATGTAAATTGCCAACAGACACTCGGGAGAAGTGTATGGTGTTTCCTGAAACATCTAAAACACAAAGCAACAGAGCCTAGGGCACTTCCACTTATGGTCCTATAGCTTAGGGAAATTAAAATCAAAAAGACACAGCCACCCCAAAGTTTGGGACGCCTCTGTTTACAAGAACCTCGTTTACAGTACAAGTACAACATCGCAGAAAGTGAAAAATGGATAAAGAAGTTGTGGTATTTACTTACAAAGCAATATCACTCAGCAATGAAATCTATGTCATCAGGCCCTTAGCAGCACAATGAGTGGATTCAGGTATGATGATTCTAACTGAAATAAGTCACACAGAAAAAGAAACATCATAAGATATCACTAATACACGGAATGTAAACTTGGCTACACAGGAACTGAATTACAGAACAGAACAGGGTCTCAAATTTAGAAAACCAACTTATGCTTGCTTAAGGGTAAAGGTGAGTTGAGGTGCTGCATAAAACCAGAGATTGAAATGAGCACAGATAAAGTTCCTTAAGCCAAATATGGAATAGACAAGAGCTACTCCTTGCTCAACGAAATGGACTCAATACCGCATATTAAACGCCTAAGAATGTACCTGACTAGTAAGTATCTTAAAACCTATGGATTGCTATGTCTCCGAAAGAGAATCAAGCATGTGTACAGGGGCATAAACGCAGCAGTGATAGGATTGGAGAGGTTCGGTGAGCAAATGAAGACCCTTTGAAGTCATATTGCATGGTACCCATTCCACGGGTTTCAACTACCCAGGTTTAAGGTATTCTTCCTTCAGCTAAAACATGCATGTGGAACCTAGAGTAGGATCAACCATGTGATCGGGAGACCTGTTCAAATATGTCTCAGTTTTCGTGCCCTGGTACTCGGGTGCAACATTCCAGACGCTTTACTAACACTCTCCCGACTTGGAGAGTCAGTCCCTTTAACCTCCTGTTTGGCCCAGTTTGCAATTTCTGTGGAAGATGAACAGGAATAGCGAGAACCAATGAGAGACTAGCTGGAGGTGTCTGGACGGGCAAATTTAACTCTCATTTCCCACCAGGAAGAGGAATTAACCAAAGGCTCAGCGTGCCGTGCTGGAACAAGATTAGGGCCTGAAGCCATCCTGCGATGTTGCGGCCAGGTCACAAGAAAGCGAGTTGAAGAAAGGAGCAGAGGGGCACTGTAATTCACAAACCTGCAGAGTTATAAATGACAGCTATTGTCCAAAAATATACTGAAGTAAGGCTGCCAAGAGAACTTGAAAGCAGGGCAGAATTGCAGGAAACCGATTTCAGGAGGTAGACTGGAATTGCATTGAAAGCATAGGAAAAGAGGCAGAACGTCCACAATGATGCACTTGGCCAAAAAGGGCGTAAAAGTTTTTTCCTGAATATATTCAGGAAAAAACGCATATGCCCTTTTTGGCCAACCAAGCAAGCTTGCAAAGGAAATCTGCACTACAATGAAGTCTCACTTCCCCCCGGTCAAAAGGGCCATCTGAAAAAAGTGTAAAATCCAGAAAGGCAGGACAGGCCATGGAGAACTGGGAGCCTTGTTATGCTGATGGGCGGGATGTAAATTGCCAACAGACACTCGGGAGAAGTGTATGGTGTTTCCTGAAACATCTAAAAAACAAAGCAACAGAGCCTAGGGCACTTCCACTTATGGTTTTAGCTTAGGGAAATTAAAATCAAAAAGACACAGCCACCCCAAAGTTTGGGACACCTCTGTTTACAAGAACCTCATATACCGTACAAGTTCAATATCACAGAAAGTGAAAAATGGATAAAGAAGTTGTGGTATTTACTTACAAAGCAATATCACTCAACAATGAAATCTATGTCATCAGCCCCTTAGCAGCACAATGAGTGGATTCAGGTATGATGATTCTAACTGAAATAAGTCACACAGAAAAAGAAACATCATAAGATATCAGTAATACACGGAATGTAAACTTGGCTACACAGTAACTGAATTACAGAACAGAACAGGGTCTCAAATTTAGAAAACCAACTTATGCTTGCTTAAGGGTAAAGGTGAGTTGGGTTGCTGCATAAAACCAGAGATTGAAATGAGCACAGATAAAGTTCCTTAAGCCAAATATGGAATAGACAACAGCTACTCCTTGCTCAACGAAATGGACTCAACACTGCATATTAAACGCCTAAGAATGTACCTGACTAGTAAGTATCTTAAAACCTATGGATTGCTATGTCTCCGAAAGAGAATCAAGCATGTGTACAGGGGCATAAACGCAGCAGTGATAGGATTGGAGAGGTTCGGTGAGCAACTGAAGACCCTTTGAAGTCATATTGCATGGTACCCATTCCACGGGTTTCAACTACCCAGGTTTAAGGTATTCTTCCTTCAGCTAAAATATGCATGTGGAACCTAGAGTATGATCAACCATGTGATCGGGAGACGTGTTCAAATATGTCTCAGTTTTCGTACCCTGGTACTCGGGTGCAACATTCCAGACCTTTTACTAACACCCTCCCGACTTGGAGAGTCAGTCCCTTTAACCTCCTATTTGGCCCAGTTTGCAGTTTCTGCGGAAGATGAACAGGAATAGCGAGAACCAATGAGAGACTAGCTGGAGGTGTCTGGACGGGCAAATTTAACTCTCATTTCCCACCAGGAAGAGGAATTAACCAACGGCTCAGCGTGCCGTGCCGGAACCAGATTATTGCCTGAAGCCATCCTGCGGTGTTGCGGCCAGGTCACAAGAAAGCGAGTTGAAGAAAGGAGCAGAGGGGCACTGTAATTCACAAACCTGCAGAGTTATAAATGACAGCTATCGTCCAAAAATATACTGAAGTAAGGCTGCCAAGAGGACTTGAAAGCGGGGCAGAATTGCAGGAAACCGATTTCAGGAGGTAGACTGGAATTGCATTGAAAGCATAGGAAAAGAGGCAGAACGTCCACAATGATACACTTGGCCAAAAAGGGTGTATGCTTTTTTTCCTGAATATATTCAGGAAAAAACGCATACGCACTTTTTGGCCAACCAAGCAAACTTGCAAAGGAAATCTGCACTACAATGAAGACTCACTTCCCCCCGGTCAAAAGGGCCATCTGAAAAAAGTGTAAAATCCAGAAAGGCAGGACAGGCCATGGAGAACTGGGAGCCTTGTTATGCTGATGGGCGGGATGTAAATTGCCAACAGCCACTTGGGAGAAGTGTATGTTGTTTCCTGAAACATCTAAAAACCAAAGCAACAGAGCCTAGGGCACTTCCACTTATGGTCCTATAGCTTAGGGAAATTAAAATCAAAGAGACACAGCCACCCCTAAGTTTGGGACGGCTCTGTTTACAAGAACCTCATTTACGGTACAAGTTCAATATCGCAGAAAGTGAAAAATGGATAAAGAAGTTGTGGTACTTACGTACAATGCAGTATCACTCAGCAATGAAATCTATGTCATCAGACGCTTAGCAGCATAATGAGTGGATTCAGGTACGATGATTCTAACTGAAATAAGTCACACAGAAAAAGAAACATCATAAGATATCACTAACACACGGGATGTAAACTTGGCTACACAAGAACTGAATTACAGAACAGAACAGGGTCTCAAATTGAGAAAACCAACTTATGTTTTCTTAAGGGGAAAGTTGAGTTGGAGTGCTGCATAAAACCATAGATTGAAATGAGCACAGATAAAGTTCCTTAAGCCAAATATGGAATAGACAAGAGCTACTCCTTGCTCAACGAAATGGACTCAACACCCCATATTAAACGCCTAAGAATGTACCTGACTAGTAAGTATCTTAAATCCTATGGATTGCTATGTCTCCAAAAGAGAATGAAGCGTGTGTACAGGGGCATAAACGCATTAGTGATAGGATTGGAGAGGTTCGGTGAGCAAATGAAGACCCTTTGAAGATATATTGCATGGTACCCATTCCACGGGTCTCAACTCTCCAGGTTTAAGGTATTCTTCCTTCAGCTAAAACATGCATGTGGAACCCAGAGTATGATCAACCGTGTGATCGAGAGACCTGTTCAAATATGTCTCAGTTTTGGTCCCCTGGTACTCGGGTGCAACATTCCAGATGCTTTACTAACACTCTCTCCACTTGGAGAGTCAGCGCCTTTAACCTCCTGTTTGGCCCAGTTTGCAATTTCTGCGGAAGATGAACAGGAATAGGGAGAACCAATGAGAGACTAGCTGGAGGTGTCTGGACGGGCAAATTTAACTCTCATTTCCCACCAGGAAGAGGAAATAACCAAAGGCTCAGCGTGCCGTGCCGGAACCAGATTAGGGCCTGAAGCCATCCTGCGGTGTTGCGGCCAGCTCAAAAGAAAGCGAGTTGAAGAAAGGAGCTCAGGGGCACTGTAATTCACAAACCTGCAGAGTTATAAATGACAGCTATCGTCCAAAAATATACTGAAGTAAGGCTGCCAAGAGGACTTGAAAACGGGGCAGAATTGCAGGAAACCGATTTCAGGAGGTAGACTGGAATTGCATTGAAAGCATAGGAAAAGAGGCAGAATGTCCACAATGATGCACTTGGCCAAAAAGGGCGTATGCGTTTTTTCCTGAATATATTCAGGAAAAGACGCATACGCCCTTTTTGGCCAACCAAGCAAGCTTGCAAAGGAAATCTGCACTACAATGAAGTCTCACTTCCCCCCGGTCAAAAGGGCCATCTGAAAAAAGTGTAAAATCCAGAAAGGCAGGACAGGCCATGGAGAACTGGGAGCCTTGTTATGCTGATGGGCGGGATGTAAATTGCCAACAGACACTCGGGAGAAGTGTATGGTGTTTCCTGAAACATCTAAAACACAAAGCAACAGAGCCTAGGGCACTTCCACTTATGGTCCTATAGCTTAGGGAAATTAAAATCGAAAAGACACAGCCACCCCAAAGTTTGGGACGCCTCTGTTTACAAGAACCTCGTTTACAGTACAAGGTCAACATCGCAGAAAGTGAAAAATGGATAAAGAAGTTGTGGTATTTACTTACAAAGCAATATCACTCAGCAATGAAATCTATGTCATCAGGCCCTTAGCAGCACAATGAGTGGATTCAGGTATGATGATTCTAACTGAAATAAGTCACACAGAAAAAGAAACATCATAAGATATCACTAATACACGGAATGTAAACTTGGCTACACAGGAACTGAATTACAGAACAGAACAGGGTCTCAAATTTAGAAAACCAACTTATGCTTGCTTAAGGGTAAAGGTGAGTTGGGGTGCTGCATAAAACCAGAGATTGAAATGAGCACAGATAAAGTTCCTTAAGCCAAATATGGAATAGACAAGAGCTACTCCTTGCTCAACGAAATGGACTCAACACCGCATATTAAACGCCTAAGAATGTACCTGACTAGTAAGTATCTTAAAACCTATGGATTGCTATGTCTCCGAAAGCGAATCAAGCATGTGTACAGGGGCATAAACGCAGCAGTGATAGGATTGGAGAGGTTCGGTGAGCAAATGAAGACCCTTTGAAGTCATATTGCATGGTACCCATTCCACGGGTTTCAACTACCCAGGTTTAAGGTATTCTTCCTTCAGCTAAAACATGCATGTGGAAACTAGAGTATGATCAACCATGTGATCGGGAAACGAGTTCAAATATGTCTCAGTTTTCATCCCCTGGTACTCGGGTGCAACATTCCAGACGCTTTACTAACACCCTCCCAACTTGGAGAGTCAGTCCCTTTAACCTCCTGTTTGGCCCAGTTTGCAATTTCTGTGGAAGATGAACAGGAATAGCGAGAACCAATGAGAGACTAGCTGGAGGTGTCTGGACGGGCAAATTTAACTCTCATTTCCCACCAGGAAGAGGAATTAACCAAAGGCTCAGCTTGCCGTGCCGGAACCAGATTAGGGCCTGAAGCCATCCTGCGGTGTTGCGGCCAGCTCAAAAGAAAGCGAGTTGAAGAAAGGAGCTCAGGGGCACTGTAATTCACAAACCTGCAGAGTTATAAATGACAGCTATCGTCCATAAATATACTGAAGTAAGGCTGCCAAGAGGACTTGAAAGCGGGGCAGAATTGCAGGAAACCGATTTCAGGAGGTAGACTGGAATTGCATTGAAAGCATAGGGAAAGAGGCAAAACGTCCACAATGATGCACTTGGCCAAAAAGGGCGTATGCGTTTTTTCCTGAATATATTCAGGAAAAAACGCATACGCCCTTTTTGGCCAACCAAGCAAGCTTGCAAAGGAAATCTGCACTACAATGAAGTCTCACTTCCCCCCGGTCAAAAGGGCCATCTGAAAAAAGTGTAAAATCCAGAAAGGCAGGCCAGGCCATGGAGAACTGGGAGCCTTGTTATGCTGATGGGCGGGATGTAAATTGCCAACAGACACTCGGGAGAAGTGTATGGTGTTTCCTGAAACATCTAAAAAACAAAGCAACAGAGCCTAGGGCACTTCCACTTATGGTCCTATAGCTTAGGGAAATTAAAATCAAAAAGACACAGCCACCCCAATGTTTGGGACGCCTCTGTTTACAAGAACCTCATTTACCGTACAAGTTCAATATCACAGAAAGTGAAAAATGGATAAAGAAGTTGTGGTACTTACGTACAATGCAGTATCACTCAACAATGAAATCTATGTCATCAGGCCCGTAGCAGCATAATGAGTGGATTCAGGTACGATGATTCTAACTGAAATAAGTCACACAGAAAAAGAAACATCATAAGATATCACTAATACACAGAATGTAAACTTGGCTACACAGGAACTGAATTCCAAAACAGAACAGGGTCTCAAATTTAGAAAACCAACTTATGCTTGCTTAAGCGGAAAGGTGAGTTGGGGTGCTGCATAAAACCAGAGATTGAAATGAGCACAGATAAAGTTCCTTAAGCCAAATATGGAATAGATAAGAGCTACTCCTTGCTCAACGAAATGGACTCAACACCCCATATTAAATGCCTAAGAATGTACCTGACTAGTAAGTATCTTAAAACCTATGGATTGCTATGTCTCCAAAAGAGAATCAAGCGTCTGTACAGGGGAATAAACGCAGCAGTGATAGGATTGGAGAGGTTCGGTGAGCAAATGAAGACCCTTTGAAGTCATATTGCATGGTACCCATTACACGGGTCTCAACTCTCCAGGTTTAAGGTATTCTTCCTTCAGCTAAAACATGCATGTGGAACCCAGAGTATGATCAACCGTGTGAACGGGAGACGTGTTCAAATATGTCTCAGTTTTCCTCCCCTGGTACTCGGGTGCAACATTCCAGACGCTTTACTAACACCCTCCCGACTTGGAGAGTCAGTCCCTTTAACCTCCTGTTTGGCCCAGTTTGCAATTTCTGCGGAAGATGAACAGGAATAGCGAGAACCAATGAGAGACTAGCTGGAGGTGTCTGGACGGGCAAATTTAACTCTCATTTCCCACCAGGAAGAGGAATTAACCAAAGGCTCAGCGTGCCGTGCCGGAACCAGATTAGGGCCTGAAGCCATCCTGCGGTGTTGCGGCCAGCTCAAAAGAAAGCGAGTTGAAGAAAGGAGCTCAGGGGCACTGTAATTCACAAACCTGCAGAGTTATAAATGACAGCTATCGTCCAAAAATATACTGAAGTAAGGCTGCCAAGAGGACTTGAAAGCGGGGCAGAATTGCAGGAAACCGATTTCAGGAGGTAGACTGGAATTGCATTGAAAGCATAGGAAAAGAGGCAGAACGTCCACAATGATGCACTTGGCCAAAAAGGGCGTATGCGTTTTTTCCTGAATATATTCAGGAAAAAACGCATACGCCCTTTTTGGCCAACCAAGCAAGCTTGCAAAGGAAATCTGCACTACAATGAAGTCTCACTTCCCCCCGGTCAAAAGGGCCATCTGAAAAAAGTGTAAAATCCAGAAAGGCAGGACAGGCCATGGAGAACTGGGAGCCTTGTTATGCTGATGGGCGGGATGTAAATTGCCAACAGACACTCGGGAGAAGTGTATGGTGTTTCCTGAAACATCTAAAAAACAAAGCAACAGAGCCTAGGGCACTTCCACTTATGGTCCTATAGCTTAGGGAAATTAAAATCAAAAAGACACAGCCACCCCAAAGTTTGGGACGCCTCTGTTTACAAGAACCTCATTTACAGTACAAGTTCAACATCGCAGAAAGTGAAAAATGGATAAAGAAGTTGTGGTACTTACGTACAATGCAGTATCACTCAACAATGAAATCTATGTCATCAGGCCCGTAGCAGCATAATGAGTGGATTCAGGTACGATGATTCTAACTGAAATAAGTCACACAGAAAAAGAAACATCATAAGATATCACTAATACACAGAATGTAAACTTGGCTACACAGGAACTGAATTCCAAAACAGAACAGGGTCTCAAATTTAGAAAACCAACTTATGCTTGCTTAAGGGGAAAGGTGAGTTGGGGTGCTGCATAAAACCAGAGATTGAAATGAGCACAGATAAAGTTCCTTAAGCCAAATATGGAATAGACAAGAGCTACTCCTTGCTCAACGAAATGGACTCAACACCCCATATTAAATGCCTAAGAATGTACCTGACTAGTAAGTATCTTAAAACCTATGGATTGCTATGTCTCCAAAAGAGAATCAAGCGTCTGTACAGGGGGATAAACGCAGCAGTGATAGGATTGGAGAAGTTCGGTGAGCAAATGAAGACCCTTTGAAGTCATATTGCATGGTACCCATTACACGTGTCTCAACTCTCCAGGTTTAAGGTATTCTTCCTTCAGCTAAAACATGCATGTGGAACCCAGAGTATGATCAACCGTGTGAACAGGAGACGTGTTCAAATATGTCTCAGTATTCCTCCCCTGGTACTCGGGTGCAACATTCCAGATGCTTTACTAACACCCTCCCGACTTGGAGAGTCAGTCCCTTTAACCTCCTGTTTGGCCCAGTTTGCAATTTCTGCGGAAGATGAACAGGAATAGCGAGAACCAATGAGAGACTAGCTGGAGGTGTCTGGACGGGCAAATTTAACTCTCATTTCCCACCAGGAAGAGGAATTAACCAAAGGCTCAGCGTGCCGTGCCGGAACCAGATTAGGGCCTGAAGCCATCCTGCGGTGTTGCGGCCAGGTCACAAGAAAGCGAGTTGAAGAAAGGAGCTCAGGGGCACTGTAATTCACAAACCTGCAGAGTTATAAATGACAGCTATCGTCCAAAAATATACTGAAGTAAGGCTGCCAAGAGGACTTGAAAGCAGGGCAGAATTGCAGGAAACCGATTTCAGGAGGTAGACTGGAATTGCATTGAAAGCATAGGAAAAGAGGCAGAACGTCCACAATGATGCACTTGGCCAAAAAGGGCGTATGCGTTTTTTCCTGAATATATTCAGGAAAAAACGCATACGCACTTTTTGGCCAACCAAGCAAGCTTGCAAAGGAAATCTGCACTACAATGAAGTCTCACTTCCCCCCGGTCAAAAGGGCCATCTGAAAAAAGTGTAAAATCCAAAAAGGCAGGACAGGCCATGGAGAACTGGGAGCCTTGTTATGCTGATGGGCGGGATGTAAATTGCCAACAGACACTTGGGAGAAGTGTATGGTGTTCCCTGAAACATCTAAAAAACAAAGCAACAGAGCCTAGGGCACTTCCACTTATGGTCCTATAGCTTAGGGAAATTAAAATCAAAAAGACACAGCCACCCCAAAGTTTGGGACGCCTCTGTTTACAAGAACCTCGTTTACAGTACAAGTTCAACATCGCAGAAAGTGAAAAATGGATAAAGAATTTGTGGTATTTACTTACAAAGCAATATCACGCAGCAATGAAATCTATGTCATCAGGCCCTTAGCAGCACAATGAGTGGATTCAGGTATGACGATTCTAACTGAAATAAGTCACACAGAAAAAGAAACATCATAAGATATCAGTAATACACGGAATGTAAACTTGGCTCCAAAGGAACTGAATTACAGAACAGAACAGGGTCTCAAATTTAGAAAACCAACTTATGCTTGCTTAAGGGTAAAGGTGAGTTGGGGTGCTGCATAAAACCAGAGATTGAAATGAGCACAGATAAAGTTCCTTAAGCCAAATATGGAATACACAAGAGCTACTCCTTGCTCAACAAAATGGACTCAACACCCCATATTAAGCGCCTAAGAATGTACCTGACTAGTAAGTATCTTAAAACCTATGGATTGCTATATCTCCAAAAGAGAATCAAGCGGGTGTCCAGGGGCATAAATGCAGCAGTGATAGGATTGGAGAGGTTCGGTGAGCAAACAAAGACCCTTTGAAGTCATATTGCATGGTACCCATTCCACGGGTCTCAACTCTCCAGGTTTCAGGGATTCTTCCTTCAGCTAAAACATGCATGTGGAACCTAGAGTATGATCAACCATGTGATCGGGAAACGTGTTCAAATATGTCTCAGTTCTCGTACCCTGGTACTCGGGTGCAACATTCCAGACGCTTTACTAACACCCTCCCGACTTGGAGAGTCAGTCCCTTTAACCTCCTGTTTGGCCCAGTTTGCAATTTCTGCGGAAGATGAACAGGAATAGCGAGAACCAATGAGAGACTAGCTGGAGGTGTCTGGACGGGCAAATTTAACTCTCATTTCCCACCAGGAAGAGGAATTAACCAAAGGCTCAGCGTGCCGTGCCGGAACCAGATTAGGGCCTGAAGCCATCCTGCGGTGTTGCGGCCAGGTCACAAGAAAGTGAGTTGAAGAAAGGAGCTCAGGGGCACTGTAATTCACAAACCTGCAGAGTTATAAATGACAGCTATCGTCCAAAAATATACTGAAGTAAGGCTGCCAAGAGGACTTGAAAGCGGGGCAGAATTGCAGGAAACCGATTTCAGGAGGTAGACTGGAATTGCATTGAAAGCATAGGAAAAGAGGCAGAACGTCCACAATGATGCACTTGGCCAAAAAGGGCGTATGCGTTTTTTCCTGAATATATTCAGGAAAAAACGCATACGCCCTTTTTGGCCAACCAAGCAAACTTGCAAAGGAAATCTGCACTACAATGAAGTCTCACTTCCCCCCGGTCAAAAGGGCCATCTGAAAAAAGTGTAAAATCCAGAAAGGCAGGACAGGCCATGGAGAACTGGGAGCCTTGTTATGCTGATGGGCGGGATGTAAATTGCCAGCAGACACTCTGGAGAAGTGTATGGTGTTTCCTGAAACATCTAAAAAACAAAGCAACAGAGCCTAGGGCACTTCCACTTATGGTCCTATAGCTTAGGGAAATTAAAATCAAAAAGACACAGCCACCCCAAAGTTTGGGACGCCTCTGTTTACAAGAACCTCGTTTACAGTACAAGTTCAACATCGCAGAAAGTGAAAAATGGATAAAGAAGTTGTGGTATTTACTTACAAAGCAATATCACTCAGCAATGAAATCTATGTCATCAGGCCCTTAGCAGCACAATGAGTGGATTCAGGTATGATGATTCTAACTGAAATAAGTCACACAGAAAAAGAAACATCATAAGATATCAGTAATACACGGAATGTAAACTTGGCTACACAGGAACTGAATTACAGAACAGAACAGGGTCTCAAATTTAGAAAACCAACTTATGCTTGCTTAAGGGGAAAGGTGAGTTGGGGTGCTGCATAAAACCAGAGATTGAAATGAGCACAGATAAAGTTCCTTAAGCCAAATATGGAATAGACAAGAGCTACTCCTTGCTCAACGAAATGGACTCAACACCCCATATTAAATGCCTAAGAATGTACCTGACTAGTAAGTATCTTAAAACCTATGGATTGCTATGTCTCCAAAAGAGAATCAAGCGTCTGTACAGGGGGATAAACGCAGCAGTGATAGGATTGGAGAAGTTCGGTGAGCAAATGAAGACCCTTTGAAGTCATATTGCATGGTACCCATTACACGTGTCTCAACTCTCCAGGTTTAAGGTATTCTTCCTTCAGCTAAAACATGCATGTGGAACCCAGAGTATGATCAACCGTGTGAACAGGAGACGTGTTCAAATATGTCTCAGTATTCCTCCCCTGGTACTCGGGTGCAACATTCCAGATGCTTTACTAACACCCTCCCGACTTGGAGAGTCAGTCCCTTTAACCTCCTGTTTGGCCCAGTTTGCAATTTCTGCGGAAGATGAACAGGAATAGCGAGAACCAATGAGAGACTAGCTGGAGGTGTCTGGACGGGCAAATTTAACTCTCATTTCCCACCAGGAAGAGGAATTAACCAAAGGCTCAGCGTGCCGTGCCGGAACCAGATTAGGGCCTGAAGCCATCCTGCGGTGTTGCGGCCAGGTCACAAGAAAGCGAGTTGAAGAAAGGAGCTCAGGGGCACTGTAATTCACAAACCTGCAGACTTATAAATGACAGCTATCGTCCAAAAATATACTGAAGTAAGGCTGCCAAGAGGACTTGAAAGCAGGGCAGAATTGCAGGAAACCGATTTCAGGAGGTAGACTGGAATTGCATTGAAAGCATAGGAAAAGAGGCAGAACGTCCACAATGATGCACTTGGCCAAAAAGGGCGTATGCGTTTTTTCCTGAATATATTCAGGAAAAAACGCATACGCACTTTTTGGCCAACCAAGCAAGCTTGCAAAGGAAATCTGCACTACAATGAAGTCTCACTTCCCCCCGGTCAAAAGGGCCATCTGAAAAAAGTGTAAAATCCAAAAAGGCAGGACAGGCCATGGAGAACTGGGAGCCTTGTTATGCTGATGGGCGGGATGTAAATTGCCAACAGACACTTGGGAGAAGTGTATGGTGTTCCCTGAAACATCTAAAAAACAAAGCAACAGAGCCTAGGGCACTTCCACTTATGGTCCTATAGCTTAGGGAAATTAAAATCAAAAAGACACAGCCACCCCAAAGTTTGGGACGCCTCTGTTTACAAGAACCTCGTTTACAGTACAAGTTCAACATCGCAGAAAGTGAAAAATGGATAAAGAATTTGTGGTATTTACTTACAAAGCAATATCACGCAGCAATGAAATCTATGTCATCAGGCCCTTAGCAGCACAATGAGTGGATTCAGGTATGACGATTCTAACTGAAATAAGTCACACAGAAAAAGAAACATCATAAGATATCAGTAATACACGGAATGTAAACTTGGCTCCAAAGGAACTGAATTACAGAACAGAACAGGGTCTCAAATTTAGAAAACCAACTTATGCTTGCTTAAGGGTAAAGGTGAGTTGGGGTGCTGCATAAAACCAGAGATTGAAATGAGCACAGATAAAGTTCCTTAAGCCAAATATGGAATACACAAGAGCTACTCCTTGCTCAACAAAATGGACTCAACACCCCATATTAAGCGCCTAAGAATGTACCTGACTAGTAAGTATCTTAAAACCTATGGATTGCTATATCTCCAAAAGAGAATCAAGCGGGTGTCCAGGGGCATAAATGCAGCAGTGATAGGATTGGAGAGGTTCGGTGAGCAAACAAAGACCCTTTGAAGTCATATTGCATGGTACCCATTCCACGGGTCTCAACTCTCCAGGTTTCAGGGATTCTTCCTTCAGCTAAAACATGCATGTGGAACCTAGAGTATGATCAACCATGTGATCGGGAAACGTGTTCAAATATGTCTCAGTTCTCGTACCCTGGTACTCGGGTGCAACATTCCAGACGCTTTACTAACACCCTCCCGACTTGGAGAGTCAGTCCCTTTAACCTCCTGTTTGGCCCAGTTTGCAATTTCTGCGGAAGATGAACAGGAATAGCGAGAACCAATGAGAGACTAGCTGGAGGTGTCTGGACGGGCAAATTTAACTCTCATTTCCCACCAGGAAGAGGAATTAACCAAAGGCTCAGCGTGCCGTGCCGGAACCAGATTAGGGCCTGAAGCCATCCTGCGGTGTTGCGGCCAGGTCACAAGAAAGTGAGTTGAAGAAAGGAGCTCAGGGGCGCTGTAATTCACAAACCTGCAGAGTTATAAATGACAGCTATCGTCCAAAAATATACTGAAGTAAGGCTGCCAAGAGGACTTGAAAGCGGGGCAGAATTGCAGGAAACCGATTTCAGGAGGTAGACTGGAATTGCATTGAAAGCATAGGAAAAGAGGCAGAACGTCCACAATGATGCACTTGGCCAAAAAGGGCGTATGCGTTTTTTCCTGAATATATTCAGGAAAAAACGCATACGCCCTTTTTGGCCAACCAAGCAAACTTGCAAAGGAAATCTGCACTACAATGAAGTCTCACTTCCCCCCGGTCAAAAGGGCCATCTGAAAAAAGTGTAAAATCCAGAAAGGCAGGACAGGCCATGGAGAACTGGGAGCCTTGTTATGCTGATGGGCGGGATGTAAATTGCCAGCAGACACTCGGGAGAAGTGTATGGTGTTTCCTGAAACATCTAAAAAACAAAGCAACAGAGCCTAGGGCACTTCCACTTATGGTCCTATAGCTTAGGGAAATTAAAATCAAAAAGACACAGCCACCCCAAAGTTTGGGACGCCTCTGTTTACAAGAACCTCGTTTACAGTACAAGTTCAACATCGCAGAAAGTGAAAAATGGATAAAGAAGTTGTGGTATTTACTTACAAAGCAATATCACTCAGCAATGAAATCTATGTCATCAGGCCCTTAGCAGCACAATGAGTGGATTCAGGTATGATGATTCTAACTGAAATAAGTCACACAGAAAAAGAAACATCATAAGATATCAGTAATACACGGAATGTAAACTTGGCTACACAGGAACTGAATTACAGAACAGAACAGGGTCTCAAATTTAGAAAACCAACTTATGCTTGCTTAAGGGGAAAGGTGAGTTGGGGTGCTGCATAAAACCAGAGATTGAAATGAGCACAGATAAAGTTCCTTAAGCCAAATATGGAATAGACAAGAGCTACTCCTTGCTCAACGAAATGGACTCAACACCGCATATTAAAAGCCTAAGAATGTACCTGACTAGTAAGTATCTTAAAACCTATGGATTGCTATGTCTCCGAAAGAGAATCACGCATGTGTACAGGGGCATAAACGCAGCAGTGATAGGATTGGAGAGGCTCGGTGAGCAAACAAAGACCCTTAGAAGTCATATTGCATGGTACCCATTCCACGGGTTTCAACTACCCAGGTTTAAGGTATTCTTCCTTCAGCTAAAACATGCATGTGGAACCTAGAGTATGATCAACCATGTCATCGGGAGACGTGTTCAAATATGTCTCAGTTTTCGTACCCTGGTACTCGGGTGCAACATTCCAGACGCTTTACTAACACTCTCCCGACTTGGAGAGTCAGTGCCTTTAACCTCCTGTTTGGCCCAGTTTGCAATTTCTGCGGAAGATGAACAGGAATAGCGAGAACCAATGAGAGACTAGCTGGAGGTGTCTGGACGGGCAAATTTAACTCTCATTTCCCACCAGGAAGAGGAATTAACCAAAGGCTCAGCGTGCCGTGCCGGAACCAGATTAGGGCCTGAAGCCATCCTGCGGTGTTGCGGCCAGGTCACAAGAAAGCGAGTTGAAGAAAGGAGCTCAGGGGCACTGTAATTCACAAACCTGCAGAGTTATAAATGACAGCTATCGTCCAAAAATATACTGAAGTAAGGCTGCCAAGAGGACTTGAAAGCGGGGCAGAATTGCAGGAAACCGATTTCAGGAGGTAGACTGGAATTGCATTGAAAGCATAGGAAAAGAGGCAGAACGTCCACAATGATGCACTTGGCTAAAAAGGGCGTATGCGTTTTTTCCTGAATATATTAAGGAAAAAACGCATACGCCCTTTTTGGCCAACCAAGCAAGCTTGCAAAGGAAATCTGCACTACAATGAAGTCTCACTTTCCCCCGGTCAAAAGGGCCATCTGAAAAAAGTGTAAAATCCAGAAAGGCGGGACAGGCCATGGAGAACTGGGAGCCTTGTTATGCTGATGGGCGGGATGTAAATTGCCAACAGACACTCGGGAGAAGTGTATGGTGTTTCCTGAAACATCTAAAAAACAAAGCAACAGAGCCTAGGGCAATTCCACTTATGGTCCTATAGCTTAGGGAAATTAAAATCAAAAAGACACAGCCACCCCAAAGTTTGGGACGCCTCTGTTTACAAGAACCTCGTTTACCGTACAAGTTCAATATCACAGAAAGTGAAAAATGGATAAAGAAGTTGTGGTATTTACTTACAAAGCAATATCACTCAGCAATGAAATCTATGTCATCAGGCCCTTAGCAGCACAATGAGTGGATTCAGGTATGATGATTCTAACTGAAATAAGTCACACAGAAAAAGAAACATCATAAGATATCAGTAATACACGGAATGTAAACTTGGCTACACAGGAACTGAATTACAGAACAGAACAGGGTCTCAAATTTAGAAAACCAACTTATGCTTGCTTAAGGGGAAAGGTGAGTTGGGGTGCTGCATAAAACCAGAGATTGAAATGAGCACAGATAAAGTTCCTTAAGCCAAATATGGAATAGACAAGAGCTACTCCTTGCTCAACGAAATGGACTCAACACCGCATATTAAACGCCTAAGAATGTACCTGACTAGTAAGTATCTTAAAACCTATGGATTGCTATGTCTCCAAAAGAGAATCAAGCGGGTGTCCAGGGGCATAAATGCAGGAGTGATAGGATTGGAGAGGTTCGGTGAGCAAACAAAGACCCTTTGAAGTCATATTGCATGGTACCCATTCCACGGGTCTCAACTCTCCAGGTTTCAGGGATTCTTCCTTCAGCTAAAACATGCATGTGGAACCTAGAGTATGATCAACCATGTGATCGGGAAACGTGTTCAAATATGTCTCAGTTCTCGTACCCTGGTACTCGGGTGCAACATTCCAGACGCTTTACTAACACCCTCCCGACTTGGAGAGTCAGTCCCTTTAACCTCCTGTTTGGCCCAGTTTGCAATTTCTGCGGAAGATGAACAGGAATAGCGAGAACCAATGAGAGACTAGCTGGAGGTGTCTGGACGGGCAAATTTAACTCTCATTTCCCACCAGGAAGAGGAATTAACCAAAGGCTCAGCGTGCCGTGCCGGAACCAGATTAGGGCCTGAAGCCATCCTGCGGTGTTGCGGCCAGGTCACAAGAAAGCGAGTTGAAGAAAGGAGCTCAGGGGCACTGTAATTCACAAACCTGCAGACTTATAAATGACAGCTATCATCCAAAAATATACTGAAGTAAGGCTGCCAAGAGGACTTGAAAGCGGGGCAGAATTGCAGGAAACCGATTTCAGGAGGTAGACTGGAATTGCATTGAAAGCATAGGAAAAGAGGCAGAACGTCCACAATGATGCACTTGGCCAAAAAGGGCGTATGCGTTTTTTCCTGAATATATTCAGGAAAAAACGCATACGCCCTTTTTGGCCAACCAAGCAAGCTTGCAAAGGAAATCTGCACTACAATGAAGTCTCACTTCCCCCCGGTCAAAAGGGCCATCTGAAAAAAGTGTAAAATCCAGAAAGGCAGGAGAGGCCATGGAGAACTGGGAGCCTTGTTATGCTGATGGGCGGAATGAAAATTGCCAGCAGACACTCGGGAGAAGTGTATGGTGTTTCCTGAAACATCTAAAAAACAAAGCAACAGAGCCTAGGGCACTTCCATTATGGTCCTATAGCTTAGGGAAATTAAAATCAAAAAGACACAGCCACCCCAAACATTGGGACGCCTCTGTTTACAAGAACCTCATTTACAGTACAAGTTCAACATCGCAGAAAGTGAAAAATGGATAAAGAAGTTGTGGTATTTACTTACAAAGCAATATCACTCAGCAATGAAATCTATGTCATCAGGCCCTTAGCAGCACAATGAGTGGATTCAGGTATGATGATTCTAACTGAAATAAGTCACACAGAAAAAGAAACATCATAAGATATCAGTAATACACGGAATGTAAACTTGGCTACACAGGAACTGAATTACAGAACAGAACAGGGTCTCAAATTTAGAAAACCAACTTATGCTTGCTTAAGGGGAAAGGTGAGTTGGGGTGCTGCATAAAACCAGAGATTGAAATGAGCACAGATAAAGTTCCTTAAGCCAAATATGGAATAGACAAGAGCTACTCCTTGCTCAACGAAATGGACTCAACACCCCATATTAAGCGCCTAAGAATGTACCTGACTAGTAAGTATCTTAAAACCTATGGATTGCTATGTCTCCGAAAGAGAATCACGCATGTGTACAGGGGCATAAACGCAGCAGTGATAGGATTGGAGAGGTTCGGTGAGCAAATGAAGACCCTTAGAAGTCATATTGCATGGTACCCATTCCACGGGTTTCAACTACCCAGGTTTAAGGTATTCTTCCTTCAGCTAAAACATGCATGTGGAACCTAGAGTATGATCAACCATGTCATCGGGAGACGTGTTCAAATATGTCTCAGTTTTCGTACTCTGGTACTCGGGTGCAACATTCCAGACGCTTTACTAACACTCTCCCGACTTGGAGAGTCAGTGCCTTTAACCTCCTGTTTGGCCCAGTTTGCAATTTCTGTGGAAGATGAACAGGAATAGCGAGAACCAATGAGAGACTAGCTGGAGGTGTCTGGACGGGCAAATTTAACTCTCATTTCCCACCAGGAAGAGGAATTAACCAAAGGCTCAGCGTGCCGTGCCGGAACCAGATTAGGGCCTGAAGCCATCCTGCGGTGTTGCGGCCAGCTCAAAAGAAAGCGAGTTGAAGAAAGGAGCTCAGGGGCACTGTAATTCACAAACCTGCAGAGTTATAAATGACAGCTATCGTCCAAAAATATACTGAAGTAAGGCTGCCAAGAGGACTTGAAAGCGGGGCAGAATTGCAGGAAACCGATTTCAGGAGGTAGACTGGAATTGCATTGAAAGCATAGGAAAAGAGGCAGAACGTCCACAATGATGCACTTGGCCAAAAAGGGCGTATGCGTTTTTTCCTGAATATATTCAGGAAAAAACGCATACGCCCTTTTTGGCCAACCAAGCAAGCTTGCAAAGGAAATCTGCACTACAATGAAGTCTCACTTCCCCCCGGTCAAAAGGGCCATCTGAAAAAAGTGTAAAATCCAGAAAGGCAGGACAGGCCATGGAGAACTGGGAGCCTTGTTATGCTGATGGGCGGGATGTAAATTGCCAACAGACACTCGGGAGAAGTGTATGGTGTTTCCTGAAACATCTAAAAAACAAAGCAACAGAGCCTAGGGCACTTCCACTTATGGTCCTATAGCTTAGGGAAATTAAAATCAAAAAGACACAGCCACCCCAAAGTTTGGGACGCCTCTGTTTACAAGAACCTCATTTACAGTACAAGTTCAACATCGCAGAAAGTGAAAAATGGATAAAGAAGTTGTGGTACTTACGTACAATGCAGTATCACTCAACAATGAAATCTATGTCATCAGGCCCGTAGCAGCATAATGAGTGGATTCAGGTACGATGATTCTAACTGAAATAAGTCACACAGAAAAAGAAACATCATAAGATATCACTAATACACAGAATGTAAACTTGGCTACACAGGAACTGAATTCCAAAACAGAACAGGGTCTCAAATTTAGAAAACCAACTTATGCTTGCTTAAGGGGAAAGGTGAGTTGGGGTGCTGCATAAAACCAGAGATTGAAATGAGCACAGATAAAGTTCCTTAAGCCAAATATGGAATAGACAAGAGCTACTCCTTGCTCAACGAAATGGACTCAACACCCCATATTAAATGCCTAAGAATGTACCTGACTAGTAAGTATCTTAAAACCTATGGATTGCTATGTCTCCAAAAGAGAATCAAGCGTCTGTACAGGGGGATAAACGCAGCAGTGATAGGATTGGAGAAGTTCGGTGAGCAAATGAAGACCCTTTGAAGTCATATTGCATGGTACCCATTACACGTGTCTCAACTCTCCAGGTTTAAGGTATTCTTCCTTCAGCTAAAACATGCATGTGGAACCCAGAGTATGATCAACCGTGTGAACAGGAGACGTGTTCAAATATGTCTCAGTATTCCTCCCCTGGTACTCGGGTGCAACATTCCAGATGCTTTACTAACACCCTCCCGACTTGGAGAGTCAGTCCCTTTAACCTCCTGTTTGGCCCAGTTTGCAATTTCTGCGGAAGATGAACAGGAATAGCGAGAACCAATGAGAGACTAGCTGGAGGTGTCTGGACGGGCAAATTTAACTCTCATTTCCCACCAGGAAGAGGAATTAACCAAAGGCTCAGCGTGCCGTGCCGGAACCAGATTAGGGCCTGAAGCCATCCTGCGGTGTTGCGGCCAGGTCACAAGAAAGCGAGTTGAAGAAAGGAGCTCAGGGGCACTGTAATTCACAAACCTGCAGAGTTATAAATGACAGCTATCGTCCAAAAATATACTGAAGTAAGGCTGCCAAGAGGACTTGAAAGCAGGGCAGAATTGCAGGAAACCGATTTCAGGAGGTAGACTGGAATTGCATTGAAAGCATAGGAAAAGAGGCAGAACGTCCACAATGATGCACTTGGCCAAAAAGGGCGTATGCGTTTTTTCCTGAATATATTCAGGAAAAAACGCATACGCACTTTTTGGCCAACCAAGCAAGCTTGCAAAGGAAATCTGCACTACAATGAAGTCTCACTTCCCCCCGGTCAAAAGGGCCATCTGAAAAAAGTGTAAAATCCAAAAAGGCAGGACAGGCCATGGAGAACTGGGAGCCTTGTTATGCTGATGGGCGGGATGTAAATTGCCAACAGACACTTGGGAGAAGTGTATGGTGTTCCCTGAAACATCTAAAAAACAAAGCAACAGAGCCTAGGGCACTTCCACTTATGGTCCTATAGCTTAGGGAAATTAAAATCAAAAAGACACAGCCACCCCAAAGTTTGGGACGCCTCTGTTTACAAGAACCTCGTTTACAGTACAAGTTCAACATCGCAGAAAGTGAAAAATGGATAAAGAATTTGTGGTATTTACTTACAAAGCAATATCACGCAGCAATGAAATCTATGTCATCAGGCCCTTAGCAGCACAATGAGTGGATTCAGGTATGACGATTCTAACTGAAATAAGTCACACAGAAAAAGAAACATCATAAGATATCAGTAATACACGGAATGTAAACTTGGCTCCAAAGGAACTGAATTACAGAACAGAACAGGGTCTCAAATTTAGAAAACCAACTTATGCTTGCTTAAGGGTAAAGGTGAGTTGGGGTGCTGCATAAAACCAGAGATTGAAATGAGCACAGATAAAGTTCCTTAAGCCAAATATGGAATACACAAGAGCTACTCCTTGCTCAACAAAATGGACTCAACACCCCATATTAAGCGCCTAAGAATGTACCTGACTAGTAAGTATCTTAAAACCTATGGATTGCTATATCTCCAAAAGAGAATCAAGCGGGTGTCCAGGGGCATAAATGCAGCAGTGATAGGATTGGAGAGGTTCGGTGAGCAAACAAAGACCCTTTGAAGTCATATTGCATGGTACCCATTCCACGGGTCTCAACTCTCCAGGTTTCAGGGATTCTTCCTTCAGCTAAAACATGCATGTGGAACCTAGAGTATGATCAACCATGTGATCGGGAAACGTGTTCAAATATGTCTCAGTTCTCGTACCCTGGTACTCGGGTGCAACATTCCAGACGCTTTACTAACACCCTCCCGACTTGGAGAGTCAGTCCCTTTAACCTCCTGTTTGGCCCAGTTTGCAATTTCTGCGGAAGATGAACAGGAATAGCGAGAACCAATGAGAGACTAGCTGGAGGTGTCTGGACGGGCAAATTTAACTCTCATTTCCCACCAGGAAGAGGAATTAACCAAAGGCTCAGCGTGCCGTGCCGGAACCAGATTAGGGCCTGAAGCCATCCTGCGGTGTTGCGGCCAGGTCACAAGAAAGTGAGTTGAAGAAAGGAGCTCAGGGGCACTGTAATTCACAAACCTGCAGAGTTATAAATGACAGCTATCGTCCAAAAATATACTGAAGTAAGGCTGCCAAGAGGACTTGAAAGCGGGGCAGAATTGCAGGAAACCGATTTCAGGAGGTAGACTGGAATTGCATTGAAAGCATAGGAAAAGAGGCAGAACGTCCACAATGATGCACTTGGCCAAAAAGGGCGTATGCGTTTTTTCCTGAATATATTCAGGAAAAAACGCATACGCCCTTTTTGGCCAACCAAGCAAACTTGCAAAGGAAATCTGCACTACAATGAAGTCTCACTTCCCCCCGGTCAAAAGGGCCATCTGAAAAAAGTGTAAAATCCAGAAAGGCAGGACAGGCCATGGAGAACTGGGAGCCTTGTTATGCTGATGGGCGGGATGTAAATTGCCAGCAGACACTCGGGAGAAGTGTATGGTGTTTCCTGAAACATCTAAAAAACAAAGCAACAGAGCCTAGGGCACTTCCACTTATGGTCCTATAGCTTAGGGAAATTAAAATCAAAAAGACACAGCCACCCCAAAGTTTGGGACGCCTCTGTTTACAAGAACCTCGTTTACAGTACAAGTTCAACATCGCAGAAAGTGAAAAATGGATAAAGAAGTTGTGGTATTTACTTACAAAGCAATATCACTCAGCAATGAAATCTATGTCATCAGGCCCTTAGCAGCACAATGAGTGGATTCAGGTATGATGATTCTAACTGAAATAAGTCACACAGAAAAAGAAACATCATAAGATATCAGTAATACACGGAATGTAAACTTGGCTACACAGGAACTGAATTACAGAACAGAACAGGGTCTCAAATTTAGAAAACCAACTTATGCTTGCTTAAGGGGAAAGGTGAGTTGGGGTGCTGCATAAAACCAGAGATTGAAATGAGCACAGATAAAGTTCCTTAAGCCAAATATGGAATAGACAAGAGCTACTCCTTGCTCAACGAAATGGACTCAACACCGCATATTAAAAGCCTAAGAATGTACCTGACTAGTAAGTATCTTAAAACCTATGGATTGCTATGTCTCCGAAAGAGAATCACGCATGTGTACAGGGGCATAAACGCAGCAGTGATAGGATTGGAGAGGCTCGGTGAGCAAACAAAGACCCTTAGAAGTCATATTGCATGGTACCCATTCCACGGGTTTCAACTACCCAGGTTTAAGGTATTCTTCCTTCAGCTAAAACATGCATGTGGAACCTAGAGTATGATCAACCATGTCATCGGGAGACGTGTTCAAATATGTCTCAGTTTTCGTACCCTGGTACTCGGGTGCAACATTCCAGACGCTTTACTAACACTCTCCCGACTTGGAGAGTCAGTGCCTTTAACCTCCTGTTTGGCCCAGTTTGCAATTTCTGCGGAAGATGAACAGGAATAGCGAGAACCAATGAGAGACTAGCTGGAGGTGTCTGGACGGGCAAATTTAACTCTCATTTCCCACCAGGAAGAGGAATTAACCAAAGGCTCAGCGTGCCGTGCTGGAACCAGATTAGGGCCTGAAGCCATCCTGCGGTGTTGCGGCCAGGTCACAAGAAAGCGAGTTGAAGAAAGGAGCTCAGGGGCACTGTAATTCACAAACCTGCAGAGTTATAAATGACAGCTATCGTCCAAAAATATACTGAAGTAAGGCTGCCAAGAGGACTTGAAAGCGGGGCAGAATTGCAGGAAACCGATTTCAGGAGGTAGACTGGAATTGCATTGAAAGCATAGGAAAAGAGGCAGAACGTCCACAATGATGCACTTGGCTAAAAAGGGCGTATGCGTTTTTTCCTGAATATATTCAGGAAAAAACGCATACGCCCTTTTTGGCCAACCAAGCAAGCTTGCAAAGGAAATCTGCACTACAATGAAGTCTCACTTCCCCCCGGTCAAAAGGGCCATCTGAAAAAAGTGTAAAATCCAGAAAGGCGGGACAGGCCATGGAGAACTGGGAGCCTTGTTATGCTGATGGGCGGGATGTAAATTGCCAACAGACACTCGGGAGAAGTGTATGGTGTTTCCTGAAACATCTAAAAAACAAAGCAACAGAGCCTAGGGCACTTCCACTTATGGTCCTATAGCTTAGGGAAATTAAAATCAAAAAGACACAGCCACCCCAAAGTTTGGGACGCCTCTGTTTACAAGAACCTCGTTTACCGTACAAGTTCAATATCACAGAAAGTGAAAAATGGATAAAGAAGTTGTGGTATTTACTTACAAAGCAATATCACTCAGCAATGAAATCTATGTCATCAGGCCCTTAGCAGCACAATGAGTGGATTCAGGTATGATGATTCTAACTGAAATAAGTCACACAGAAAAAGAAACATCATAAGATATCAGTAATACACGGAATGTAAACTTGGCTACACAGGAACTGAATTACAGAACAGAACAGGGTCTCAAATTTAGAAAACCAACTTATGCTTGCTTAAGGGGAAAGGTGAGTTGGGGTGCTGCATAAAACCAGAGATTGAAATGAGCACAGATAAAGTTCCTTAAGCCAAATATGGAATAGACAAGAGCTACTCCTTGCTCAACGAAATGGACTCAACACCGCATATTAAACGCCTAAGAATGTACCTGACTAGTAAGTATCTTAAAACCTATGGATTGCTATGTCTCCAAAAGAGAATCAAGCGGGTGTCCAGGGGCATAAATGCAGGAGTGATAGGATTGGAGAGGTTCGGTGAGCAAACAAAGACCGTTTGAAGTCATATTGCATGGTACCCATTCCACGGGTCTCAACTCTCCAGGTTTCAGGGATTCTTCCTTCAGCTAAAACATGCATGTGGAACCTAGAGTATGATCAACCATGTGATCGGGAAACGTGTTCAAATATGTCTCAGTTCTCGTACCCTGGTACTCGGGTGCAACATTCCAGACGCTTTACTAACACCCTCCCGACTTGGAGAGTCAGTCCCTTTAACCTCCTGTTTGGCCCAATTTGCAATTTCTGCGGAAGATGAACAGGAATAGCGAGAACCAATGAGAGACTAGCTGGAGGTGTCTGGACGGGCAAATTTAACTCTCATTTCCCACCAGGAAGAGGAATTAACCAAAGGCTCAGCGTGCCGTGCCGGAACCAGATTAGGGCCTGAAGCCATCCTGCGGTGTTGCGGCCAGGTCACAAGAAAGCGAGTTGAAGAAAGGAGCTCAGGGGCACTGTAATTCACAAACCTGCAGACTTATAAATGACAGCTATCATCCAAAAATATACTGAAGTAAGGCTGCCAAGAGGACTTGAAAGCGGGGCAGAATTGCAGGAAACCGATTTCAGGAGGTAGACTGGAATTGCATTGAAAGCATAGGAAAAGAGGCAGAACGTCCACAATGATGCACTTGGCCAAAAAGGGCGTATGCGTTTTTTCCTGAATATATTCAGGAAAAAACGCATACGCCCTTTTTGGCCAACCAAGCAAGCTTGCAAAGGAAATCTGCACTACAATGAAGTCTCACTTCCCCCCGGTCAAAAGGGCCATCTGAAAAAAGTGTAAAATCCAGAAAGGCAGGACAGGCCATGGAGAACTGGGAGCCTTGTTATGCTGATGGGCGGGATGAAAATTGCCAGCAGACACTCGGGAGAAGTGTATGGTGTTTCCTGAAACATCTAAAAAACAAAGCAACAGAGCCTAGGGCACTTCCATTATGGTCCTATAGCTTAGGGAAATTAAAATCAAAAAGACACAGCCACCCCAAACATTGGGACGCCTCTGTTTACAAGAACCTCGTTTACAGTACAAGTTCAACATCGCAGAAAGTGAAAAATGGATAAAGAAGTTGTGGTATTTACTTACAAAGCAATATCACTCAGCAATGAAATCTATGTCATCAGGCCCTTAGCAGCACAATGAGTGGATTCAGGTATGATGATTCTAACTGAAATAAGTCACACAGAAAAAGAAACATCATAAGATATCAGTAATACACGGAATGTAAACTTGGCTACACAGGAACTGAATTACAGAACAGAACAGGGTCTCAAATTTAGAAAACCAACTTATGCTTGCTTAAGGGGAAAGGTGAGTTGGGGTGCTGCATAAAACCAGAGATTGAAATGAGCACAGATAAAGTTCCTTAAGCCAAATATGGAATAGACAAGAGCTACTCCTTGCTCAACGAAATGGACTCAACACCCCATATTAAGCGCCTAAGAATGTACCTGACTAGTAAGTATCTTAAAACCTATGGATTGCTATGTCTCCGAAAGAGAATCACGCATGTGTACAGGGGCATAAACGCAGCAGTGATAGGATTGGAGAGGTTCGGTGAGCAAATGAAGACCCTTAGAAGTCATATTGCATGGTACCCATTCCACGGGTTTCAACTACCCAGGTTTAAGGTATTCTTCCTTCAGCTAAAACATGCATGTGGAACCTAGAGTATGATCAACCATGTCATCGGGAGACGTGTTCAAATATGTCTCAGTTTTCGTACTCTGGTACTCGGGTGCAACATTCCAGACGCTTTACTAACACTCTCCCGACTTGGAGAGTCAGTGCCTTTAACCTCCTGTTTGGCCCAGTTTGCAATTTCTGCGGAAGATGAACAGGAATAGCGAGAACCAATGAGAGACTAGCTGGAGGTGTCTGGACGGGCAAATTTAACTCTCATTTCCCACCAGGAAGAGGAATTAACCAAAGGCTCAGCGTGCCGTGCCGGAACCAGATTAGGGCCTGAAGCCATCCTGCGGTGTTGCGGCCAGGTCACAAGAAAGCGAGTTGAAGAAAGGAGCTCAGGGGCACTGTAATTCACAAACCTGCAGAGTTATAAATGACAGCTATCGTCCAAAAATATACTGAAGTAAGGCTGCCAAGAGGACTTGAAAGCGGGACAGAATTGCAGGAAACCGATTTCAGGAGGTAGACTGGAATTGCATTGAAAGCATAGGAAAAGAGGCAGAACGTCCACAATGATGCACTTGGCCAAAAAGGGCGTATGCGTTTTTTCCTGAATATATTCAGGAAAAAACGCATACGCCCTTTTTGGCCAACCAAGCAAGCTTGCAAAGGAAATCTGCACTACAATGAAGTCTCACTTCCCCCCGGTCAAAAGGGCCATCTGAAAAAAGTGTAAAATCCAGAAAGGCAGGACAGGCCATGGAGAACTGGGAGCCTTGTTATGCTGACGGGCGGGATGAAAATTGCCAGCAGACACTCGGGAGAAGTGTATGGTGTTTCCTGAAACATCTAAAAAACAAAGCAACAGAGCCTAGGGCACTTCCACTTATGGTCCTATAGCTTAGGGAAATTAAAATCAAAAAGACACAGCCACCCCAAAGTTTGGAACGCCTCTGTTTACAAGAACCTCGTTTACAGTACAAGTTCAACATCGCAGAAAGTGAAAAATGGATAAAGAAGTTGTGGTATTTACTTACAAAGCAATATCACTCAGCAATGAAATCTATGTCATCAGGCCCTTAGCAGCACAATGAGTGGATTCAGGTATGATGATTCTAACTGAAATAAGTCACACAGAAAAAGAAACATCATAAGATATCAGTAATACACGGAATGTAAACTTGGCTACACAGGAACTGAATTACAGAACAGAACAGGGTCTCAAATTTAGAAAACCAACTTATGCTTGCTTAAGGGGAAAGGTGAGTTGGGGTGCTGCATAAAACCAGAGATTGAAATGAGCACAGATAAAGTTCCTTAAGCCAAATATGGAATAGACAAGAGCTACTCCTTGCTCAACGAAATGGACTCAACACCGCATATTAAACGCCTAAGAATGTACCTGACTAGTAAGTATCTTAAAACCTATGGATTACTATGTCTCCGAAAGAGAATCAAGCATGTGTACAGGGGCATAAACGCAGCAGTGATAGGATTGGAGAGGTTCGGTGAGCAAACGAAGACCCTCTGAAGTCATATTGCATGGTACCCATTCCACGGGTTTCAACTACCCAGGTTTAAGGTATTCTTCCTTCAGCTAAAACATGCATGTGGAACCTAGAGTATGATCAACCATGTGATCGGGAAACGTATTCAAATATGTCTCTGTTTTCGTACCCTGGTACTCGGGTGCAACATTCCAGACGCTTTACTAACACCCTCCCGACTTGGAGAGTCAGTCCCTTTAACCTCCTCTTTGGCCCAGTTTGCAATTTCTGCGGAAGATGAACAGGAATAGCGAGAACCAATGAGAGACTAGCTGGAGGTGTCTGGACGGGCAAATTTAACTCTCATTTCCCACCAGGAAGAGGAATTAACCAAAGGCTCAGCGTGCCCTGCCGGAACCAGTTTAGGGCCTGAAGACATCCTGCGGTGTTGCGGCCAGCTCAAAAGAAAGCGAGTTGAAGAAAGGAGCTCAGGGGCACTGTAATTCACAAAACTGCAGAGTTATAAATGACAGCTATCGTCCAAAAATATACTGAAGTAAGGCTGCCAAGAGGACTTGAAAGCGGGGCAGAATTGCAGGAAACCGATTTCAGGAGGTAGACTGGAATTGCATTGAAAGCATAGGAAAAGAGGCAGAACGTCCACAATGATGCACTTGGCCAAAAAGGGCGTATGTGTTTTTTCCTGAATATATTCAGGAAAAAACGCATACGCCCTTTTTGGCCAACCAAGCAAGCTTGCAAAGGAAATCTGCACTACAATGAAGTCTCACTTCCCCCCGGTCAAAAGGGCCATCTGAAAAAAGTGTAAAATCCAGAAAGGCAGGACAGGCCATGGAGAACTGGGAGCCTTGTTATGCTGACGGGCGGGATGTAAATTGCCAACAGACACTCGGGAGAAGTGTATGGTGTTTCCTGAAACATCTAAAAAACAAAGCAACAGAGCCTAGGGCACTTCCACTTATGGTCCTATAGCTTAGGGAAATTAAAATCAAAAAGACACAGCCACCCCAAAGTTTGGAACGCCTCTGTTTACAAGAACCTCGTTTACAGTACAAGTTCAACATCGCAGAAAGTGAAAAATGGATAAAGAAGTTGTGGTATTTACTTACAAAGCAATATCACTCAGCAATGAAATCTATGTCATCAGGCCCTTAGCAGCACAATGAGTGGATTCAGGTATGATGATTCTAACTGAAATAAGTCACACAGAAAAAGAAACATCATAAGATATCAGTAATACACGGAATGTAAACTTGGCTACACAGGAACTGAATTACAGAACAGAACAGGGTCTCAAATTTAGAAAACCAACTTATGCTTGCTTAAGGGGAAAGGTGAGTTGGGGTGCTGCATAAAACCAGAGATTGAAATGAGCACAGATAAAGTTCCTTAAGCCAAATATGGAATAGACAAGAGCTACTCCTTGCTCAACGAAATGGACTCAACACCCCATATTAAACGCCTAAGAATGTACCTGACTAGTAAGTATCTTAAAACCTATGGATTACTATGTCTCCGAAAGAGAATCAAGCATGTGTACAGGGGCATAAACGCAGCAGTGATAGGATTGGAGAGGTTCGGTGAGCAAACGAAGACCCTCTGAAGTCATATTGCATGGTACCCATTCCACGGGTTTCAACTACCCAGGTTTAAGGTATTCTTCCTTCAGCTAAAACATGCATGTGGAACCTAGAGTATGATCAACCATGTGATCGGGAAACGTATTCAAATATGTCTCTGTTTTCGTACCCTGGTACTCGGGTGCAACATTCCAGACGCTTTACTAACACCCTCCCGACTTGGAGAGTCAGTCCCTTTAACCTCCTCTTTGGCCCAGTTTGCAATTTCTGCGGAAGATGAACAGGAATAGCGAGAACCAATGAGAGACTAGCTGGAGGTGTCTGGACGGGCAAATTTAACTCTCATTTCCCACCAGGAAGAGGAATTAACCAAAGGCTCAGCGTGCCCTGCCGGAACCAGTTTAGGGCCTGAAGACATCCTGCGGTGTTGCGGCCAGCTCAAAAGAAAGCGAGTTGAAGAAAGGAGCTCAGGGGCACTGTATTTCACAAAACTGCAGAGTTATAAATGACAGCTATCGTCCAAAAATATACTGAAGTAAGGCTGCCAAGAGGACTTGAAAGCGGGGCAGAATTGCAGGAAACCGATTTCAGGAGGTAGACTGGAATTGCATTGAAAGCATAGGAAAAGAGGCAGAACGTCCACAATGATGCACTTGGCCAAAAAGGGCGTATGTGTTTTTTCCTGAATATATTCAGGAAAAAACGCATACGCCCTTTTTGGCCAACCAAGCAAGCTTGCAAAGGAAATCTGCACTACAATGAAGTCTCACTTCCCCCCGGTCAAAAGGGCCATCTGAAAAAAGTGTAAAATCCAGAAAGGCAGGACAGGCCATGGAGAACTGGGAGCCTTGTTATGCTGACGGGCGGGATGTAAATTGCCAACAGACACTCGGGAGAAGTGTATGGTGTTTCCTGAAACATCTAAAAAACAAAGCAACAGAGCCTAGGGCACTTCCACTTATGGTCCTATAGCTTAGGGAAATTAAAATCAAAAAGACACAGCCACCCCAAAGTTTGGAACGCCTCTGTTTACAAGAACCTCATTTACAGTACAAGTTCAACATCGCAGAAAGTGAAAAATGGATAAAGAAGTTGTGGTATTTACTTACAAAGCAATATCACTCAGCAATGAAATCTATGTCATCAGGCCCTTAGCAGCACAATGAGTGGATTCAGGTATGATGATTCTAACTGAAATAAGTCACACAGAAAAAGAAACATCATAAGATATCAGTAATACACGGAATGTAAACTTGGCTACACAGGAACTGAATTACAGAACAGAACAGGGTCTCAAATTTAGAAAACCAACTTATGCTTGCTTAAGGGGAAAGGTGAGTTGGGGTGCTGCATAAAACCAGAGATTGAAATGAGCACAGATAAAGTTCCTTAAGCCAAATATGGAATAGACAAGAGCTACTCCTTGCTCAACGAAATGGACTCAACACCCCATATTAAGCGCCTAAGAATGTACCTGACTAGTAAGTATCTTAAAACCTATGGATTACTATGTCTCCGAAAGAGAATCAAGCATGTGTACAGGGGCATAAACGCAGCAGTGATAGGATTGGAGAGGTTCGGTGAGCAAATGAAGACCCTCTGAAGTCATATTGCATGGTACCCATTCCACGGGTTTCAACTACCCAGGTTTAAGGTATTCTTCCTTCAGCTAAAACATGCATGTGGAACCTAGAGTATGATCAACCATGTGATCGGGAAACGTGTTCAAATATGTCTCAGTTCTCGTACCCTGGTACTCGGGTGCAACATTCCAGACGCTTTACTAACACCCTCCCGACTTGGAGAGTCAGTCCCTTTAACCTCCTGTTTGGCCCAGTTTGCAATTTCTGCGGAAGATGAACAAGAATAGCGAGAACCAATGAGAGACTAGCTGGAGGTGTCTGGACGGGCAAATTTAACTCTCATTTCCCACCAGGAAGAGGAATTAACCAAAGGCTCAGCGTGCCCTGCCGGAACCAGATTAGGGCCTGAAGCCATCCTGCGGTGTTGCGGCCAGGTCACAAGAAAGCGAGTTGAAGAAAGGAGCTCAGGGGCACTGTAATTCACAAACCTGCAGAGTTATAAATGACAGCTATCGTCCAAAAATATACTGAAGTAAGGCTGCCAAGAGGACTTGAAAGCGGGGCAGAATTGCAGGAAACCGATTTCAGGAGGTAGACTGGAATTGCATTGAAAGCATAGGAAAAGAGGCAGAACGTCCACAATGATGCACTTGGCCAAAAAGGGCGTATGCGTTTTTTCCTGAATATATTCAGGAAAAAACGCATACGCCCTTTTTGGCCAACCAAGCAAGCTTGCAAAGGAAATCTGCACTACAATGAAGTCTCACTTCCCCCCGGTCAAAAGGGCCATCTGAAAAAAGTGTAAAATCCAGAAAGACAGGACAGGCCATGGAGAACTGGGAGCCTTGTTATGCTGACGGGCGGGATGAAAATTGCCAGCAGACACTCGGGAGAAGTGTATGGTGTTTCCTGAAACATCTAAAAAACAAAGCAACAGAGCCTAGGGCACTTCCACTTATGGTCCTATAGCTTAGGGAAATTAAAATCAAAAAGACACAGCCACCCCAAACATTGGGACGCCTCTGTTTACAAGAACCTCGTTTACAGTACAAGTTCAACATCGCAGAAAGTGAAAAATGGATAAAGAAGTTGTGGTATTTACTTACAAAGCAATATCACTCAGCAATGAAATCTAGGTCATCAGGCCCTTAGCAGCACAATGAGTGGATTCAGGTATGATGATTCTAACTGAAATAAGTCACACAGAAAAAGAAACATCATAAGATATCAGTAATACACGGAATGTAAACTTGGCTACACAGGAACTGAATTACAGAACAGAACAGGGTCTCAAATTTAGAAAACCAACTTATGCTTGCTTAAGGGGAAAGGTGAGTTGGGGTGCTGCATAAAACCAGAGATTGAAATGAGCACAGATAAAGTTCCTTAAGCCAAATATGTAATAGACAAGAGCTACTCCTTGCTCAATGAAATGGACTCAACACCGCATATTAAACGCCTAAGAATGTACCTGACTAGTAAGTATCTTAAAACCTATGGATTACTATGTCTCCGAAAGAGAATCAAGCATGTGTACAGGGGCATAAACGCAGCAGTGATAGGATTGGAGAGGTTCGGTGAGCAAATGAAGACCCTCTGAAGTCATATTGCATGGTACCCATTCCACGGGTTTCAACTACCCAGGTTTAAGGTATTCTTCCTTCAGCTAAAACATGCATGTGGAACCTAGAGTATGATCAACCATGTGATCGGGAAACGTATTCAAATATGTCTCTGTTTTCGTACCCTGGTACTCGGGTGCAACATTCCAGACGCTTTACTAACACCCTCCCGACTTGGAGAGTCAGTCCCTTTAACCTCCTCTTTGGCCCAGTTTGCAATTTCTGCGGAAGATGAACAGGAATAGCGAGAACCAATGAGAGACTAGCTGGAGGTGTCTGGACGGGCAAATTTAACTCTCATTTCCCACCAGGAAGAGGAATTAACCAAAGGCTCAGCGTGCCCTGCCGGAACCAGTTTAGGGCCTGAAGAAATCCTGCGGTGTTGCGGCCAGCTCAAAAGAAAGCGAGTTGAAGAAAGGAGCTCAGGGGCACTGTAATTCACAAAACTGCAGAGTTATAAATGACAGCTATCGTCCAAAAATATACTGAAGTAAGGCTGCCAAGAGGACTTGAAAGCGGGGCAGAATTGCAGGAAACCGATTTCAGGAGGTAGACTGGAATTGCATTGAAAGCATAGGAAAAGAGGCAGAACGTCCACAATGATGCACTTGGCCAAAAAGGGCGTATGTGTTTTTTCCTGAATATATTCAGGAAAAAACGCATACGCCCTTTTTGGCCAACCAAGCAAGCTTGCAAAGGAAATCTGCACTACAATGAAGTCTCACTTCCCCCCGGTCAAAAGGGCCATCTGAAAAAAGTGTAAAATCCAGAAAGGCAGGACAGGCCATGGAGAACTGGGAGCCTTGTTATGCTGACGGGCGGGATGTAAATTGCCAACAGACACTCGGGAGAAGTGTATGGTGTTTCCTGAAACATCTAAAAAACAAAGCAACAGAGCCTAGGGCACTTCCACTTATGGTCCTATAGCTTAGGGAAATTAAAATCAAAAAGACACAGCCACCCCAAACATTGGGACGCCTCTGTTTACAAGAACCTCGTTTACAGTACAAGTTCAACATCGCAGAAAGTGAAAAATGGATAAAGAAGTTGTGGTATTTACTTACAAAGCAATATCACTCAGCAATGAAATCTATGTCATCAGGCCCTTAGCAGCACAATGAGTGGATTCAGGTATGATGATTCTAACTGAAATAAGTCACACAGAAAAAGAAACATCATAAGATATCAGTAATACACGGAATGTAAACTTGGCTACACAGGAACTGAATTACAGAACAGAACAGGGTCTCAAATTTAGAAAACCAACTTATGCTTGCTTAAGGGGAAAGGTGAGTTGGGGTGCTGCATAAAACCAGAGATTGAAATGAGCACAGATAAAGTTCCTTAAGCCAAATATGGAATAGACAAGAGCTACTCCTTGCTCAACGAAATGGACTCAACACCCCATATTAAGCGCCTAAGAATGTACCTGACTAGTAAGTATCTTAAAACCTATGGATTACTATGTCTCCGAAAGAGAATCAAGCATGTGTACAGGGGCATAAACGCAGCAGTGATAGGATTGGAGAGGTTCGGTGAGCAAATGAAGACCCTCTGAAGTCATATGGCATGGTACCCATTCCATGGGTCTCAACTCTCCAGGTTTCAGGGATTCTTCCTTCAGCTAAAACATGCATGTGGAACCTAGAGTATGATCAACCATGTGATCGGGAAACGTGTTCAAATATGTCTCAGTTCTCGTACCCTGGTACTCGGGTGCAACATTCCAGACGCTTTACTAACACCCTCCCGACTTGGAGAGTCAGTCCCTTTAACCTCCTGTTTGGCCCAGTTTGCAATTTCTGCGGAAGATGAACAGGAATAGCGAGAACCAATGAGAGACTAGCTGGAGGTGTCTGGACGGGCAAATTTAACTCTCATTTCCCACCAGGAAGAGGAATTAACCAAAGGCTCATCGTGCCATGCCGGAACCAGATTAGGGCCTGAAGCCATCCTGCGGTGTTGCGGCCAGGTCACAAGAAAGCGAGTTGAAGAAAGGAGCTCAGGGGCACTGTCATTCACAAACCTGCAGAGTTATAAATGACAGCTATCGTCCAAAAATATACTGAAGTAAGGCTGCCAAGAGGACTTGAAAGCGGGGCAGAATTGCAGGAAACCGATTTCAGGAGGTAGACTGGAATTGCATTGAAAGCATAGGAAAAGAGGCAGAACGTCCACAATGATGCACTTGGCCAAAAAGGGCGTATGCGTTTTTTCCTGAATATATTCAGGAAAAAACGCATACGCCCTTTTTGGCCAACCAAGCAAGCTTGCAAAGGAAATCTGCACTACAATGAAGTCTCACATCCCCCCGGTCAAAAGGGCCATCTGAAAAAAGTGTAAAATCCAGAAAGGCAGGACAGGCCATGGAGAACTGGGAGCCTTGTTATGCTGATGGGCGGGATGAAAATTGCCAGCAGACACTCGGGAGAAGTGTATGGTGTTTCCTGAAACATCTAAAAAACAAAGCAACAGAGCCTAGGGCACTTCCACTTATGGTCCTATAGCTTAGGGAAATTAAAATCAAAAAGACACAGCCACCCCAAACATTGGGACGCCTCTGTTTACAAGAACCGCGTTTACAGTACAAGTTCAACATCGCAGAAAGTGAAAAATGGATAAAGAAGTTGTGGTATTTACTTACAAAGCAATATCACTCAGCAATGAAATCTATGTCATCAGGCCCTTAGCAGCACAATGAGTGGATTCAGGTATGATGATTCTAACTGAAATAAGTCACACAGAAAAAGAAACATCATAAGATATCAGTAATACACGGAATGTAAACTTGGCTACACAGGAACTGAATTACAGAACAGAACAGGGTCTCAAATTTAGAAAACCAACCTATGCTTGCTTAAGGGGAAAGGTGAGTTGGGGTGCTGCATAAAACCAGAGATTGAAATGAGCACAGATAAAGTTCCTTAAGCCAAATATGGAATAGACAAGAGCTACTCCTTGCTCAACGAAATGGACTCAACACCGCATATTAAACGCCTAAGAATGTACCTGACTAGTAAGTATCTTAAAACCTATGGATTACTATGTCTCCGAAAGAGAATCAAGCATGTGTACGGGGGCATAAACGCAGCAGTGATAGGATTGGAGAGGTTCGGTGAGCAAATGAAGACCCTCTGAAGTCATATTGCATGGTACCCATTCCACGGGTTTCAACTACCCAGGTTTAAGGTATTCTTCCTTCAGCTAAAACATGCATGTGGAACCTAGAGTATGATCAACCATGTGATCGGGAAACGTATTCAAATATGTCTCAGTTCTCGTACCCTGGTACTCGGGTGCAACATTCCAGACGCTTTACTAACACCCTCCCGACTTGGAGAGTCAGTCCCTTTAACCTCCTGTTTGGCCCAGTTTGCAATTTCTGCGGAAGATGAACAGGAATAGCGAGAACCAATGAGAGACTAGCTGGAGGTGTCTGGACGGGCAAATTTAACTCTCATTTCCCATCAGGAAGAGGAATTAACCAAAGGCTCAGCGTGCCGTGCCGGAACCAGATTAGGGCCTGAAGCCATCCTGCAGTGTTGCGGCCAGCTCAAAAGAAAGCGAGTTGAAGAAAGGAGCTCAGGGGCACTGTAATTCACAAACCTGCAGACTTATAAATGACAGCTATCGTCCAAAAATATACTGAAGTAAGGCTGCCAAGAGGACTTGAAAGCGGGGCAGAATTGCAGGAAACCGATTTCAGGAGGTAGACTGGAATTGCATTGAAAGCATAGGAAAAGAGGCAGAACGTCCACAATGATGCACTTGGCCAAAAAGGGCGTATGCGTTTTTTCCTGAATATATTCAGGAAAAAACGCATACGCCCTTTTTGGCCAACCAAGCAAGCTTGCAAAGGAAATCTGCCCTACAATGAAGTCTCACATCCCCCCGGTCAAAAGGGCCATCTGAAAAAAGTGTAAAATCCAGAAAGGCAGGACAGGCCATGGAGAACTGGGAGCCTTGTTATGCTGATGGGCGGGATGAAAATTGCCAGCAGACACTCGGGAGAAGTGTATGGTGTTTCCTGATACATCTAAAAAACAAAGCAACAGAGCCTAGGGCACTTCCACTTATGGTCCTATAGCTTAGGGAAATTAAAATCAAAAAGACACAGCCACCCCAAACATTGGGACGCCTCTGTTTACAAGAACCTCGTTTACAGTACAAGTTGAACATCGCAGAAAGTGAAAAATGGATAAAGAAGTTGTGGTATTTACTTACAAAGCAATATCACTCAGCAATGAAATCTAGGTCATCAGGCCCTTAGCAGCACAATGAGTGGATTCAGGTATGATGATTCTAACTGAAATAAGTCACACAGAAAAAGAAACATCATAAGATATCAGTAATACACGGAATGTAAACTTGGCTACACAGGAACTGAATTACAGAACAGAATAGGGTCTCAAATTTAGAAAACCAACTTATGCTTGCTTAAGGGGAAAGGTGAGTTGGGGTGCTGCATAAAACCAGAGATTGAAATGAGCACAGATAAAGTTCCTTAAGCCAAATATGGAATAGACAAGAGCTACTCCTTGCTCAACGAAATGGACTCAACACCGCATATTAAACGCCTAAGAATGTACCTGACTAGTAAGTATCTTAAAACCTATGGATTGCTATGTCTCCGAAAGAGAATCAAGCATGTGTACAGGGGCATAAACGCAGCAGTGATAGGATTGGAGAGGTTCGGTGAGCAAATGAAGACCCTCTGAAGTCATATTGCATGGTACCCATTCCACGGGTTTCAACTACCCAGGTTTAAGGTATTCTTCCTTCAGCTAAAACATGCATGTGGAACCTAGAGTATGATCAACCATGTGATCGGGAAACGTATTCAAATATGTCTCTGTTTTCGTACCCTGGTACTCGGGTGCAACATTCCAGACGCTTTACTAACACCCTCCCGACTTGGAGAGTCAGTCCCTTTAACCTCCTCTTTGGCCCAGTTTGCAATTTCTGCGGAAGATGAACAGGAATAGCGAGAACCAATGAGAGACTAGCTGGAGGTGTCTGGACGGGCAAATTTAACTCTCATTTCCCACCAGGAAGAGGAATTAACCAAAGGCTCAGCGTGCCCTGCCGGAACCAGTTTAGGGCCTGAAGAAATCCTGCGGTGTTGCGGCCAGCTCAAAAGAAAGCGAGTTGAAGAAAGGAGCTCAGGGGCACTGTAATTCACAAAACTGCAGAGTTATAAATGACAGCTATCGTCCAAAAATATACTGAAGTAAGGCTGCCAAGAGGACTTGAAAGCGGGGCAGAATTGCAGGAAACCGATTTCAGGAGGTAGACTGGAATTGCATTGAAAGCATAGGAAAAGAGGCAGAACGTCCACAATGATGCACTTGGCCAAAAAGGGCGTATGTGTTTTTTCCTGAATATATTCAGGAAAAAACGCATACGCCCTTTTTGGCCAACCAAGCAAGCTTGCAAAGGAAATCTGCACTACAATGAAGTCTCACTTCCCCCCGGTCAAAAGGGCCATCTGAAAAAAGTGTAAAATCCAGAAAGGCAGGACAGGCCATGGAGAACTGGGAGCCTTGTTATGCTGACGGGCGGGATGTAAATTGCCAACAGACACTCGGGAGAAGTGTATGGTGTTTCCTGAAACATCTAAAAAACAAAGCAACAGAGCCTAGGGCACTTCCACTTATGGTCCTATAGCTTAGGGAAATTAAAATCAAAAAGACACAGCCACCCCAAACATTGGGACGCCTCTGTTTACAAGAACCTCGTTTACAGTACAAGTTCAACATCGCAGAAAGTGAAAAATGGATAAAGAAGTTGTGGTATTTACTTACAAAGCAATATCACTCAGCAATGAAATCTATGTCATCAGGCCCTTAGCAGCACAATGAGTGGATTCAGGTATGATGATTCTAACTGAAATAAGTCACACAGAAAAAGAAACATCATAAGATATCAGTAATACACGGAATGTAAACTTGGCTACACAGGAACTGAATTACAGAACAGAACAGGGTCTCAAATTTAGAAAACCAACTTATGCTTGCTTAAGGGGAAAGGTGAGTTGGGGTGCTGCATAAAACCAGAGATTGAAATGAGCACAGATAAAGTTCCTTAAGCCAAATATGGAATAGACAAGAGCTACTCCTTGCTCAACGAAATGGACTCAACACCCCATATTAAGCGCCTAAGAATGTACCTGACTAGTAAGTATCTTAAAACCTATGGATTACTATGTCTCCGAAAGAGAATCAAGCATGTGTACAGGGGCATAAACGCAGCAGTGATAGGATTGGAGAGGTTCGGTGAGCAAATGAAGACCCTCTGAAGTCATATGGCATGGTACCCATTCCATGGGTCTCAACTCTCCAGGTTTCAGGGATTCTTCCTTCAGCTAAAACATGCATGTGGAACCTAGAGTATGATCAACCATGTGATCGGGAAACGTGTTCAAATATGTCTCAGTTCTCGTACCCTGGTACTCGGGTGCAACATTCCAGACGCTTTACTAACACCCTCCCGACTTGGAGAGTCAGTCCCTTTAACCTCCTGTTTGGCCCAGTTTGCAATTTCTGCGGAAGATGAACAGGAATAGCGAGAACCAATGAGAGACTAGCTGGAGGTGTCTGGACGGGCAAATTTAACTCTCATTTCCCACCAGGAAGAGGAATTAACCAAAGGCTCATCGTGCCATGCCGGAACCAGATTAGGGCCTGAAGCCATCCTGCGGTGTTGCGGCCAGGTCACAAGAAAGCGAGTTGAAGAAAGGAGCTCAGGGGCACTGTCATTCACAAACCTGCAGAGTTATAAATGACAGCTATCGTCCAAAAATATACTGAAGTAAGGCTGCCAAGAGGACTTGAAAGCGGGGCAGAATTGCAGGAAACCGATTTCAGGAGGTAGACTGGAATTGCATTGAAAGCATAGGAAAAGAGGCAGAACGTCCACAATGATGCACTTGGCCAAAAAGGGCGTATGCGTTTTTTCCTGAATATATTCAGGAAAAAACGCATACGCCCTTTTTGGCCAACCAAGCAAGCTTGCAAAGGAAATCTGCACTACAATGAAGTCTCACATCCCCCCGGTCAAAAGGGCCATCTGAAAAAAGTGTAAAATCCAGAAAGGCAGGACAGGCCATGGAGAACTGGGAGCCTTGTTATGCTGATGGGCGGGATGAAAATTGCCAGCAGACACTCGGGAGAAGTGTATGGTGTTTCCTGAAACATCTAAAAAACAAAGCAACAGAGCCTAGGGCACTTCCACTTATGGTCCTATAGCTTAGGGAAATTAAAATCAAAAAGACACAGCCACCCCAAACATTGGGACGCCTCTGTTTACAAGAACCTCGTTTACAGTACAAGTTCAACATCGCAGAAAGTGAAAAATGGATAAAGAAGTTGTGGTATTTACTTACAAAGCAATATCACTCAGCAATGAAATCTATGTCATCAGGCCCTTAGCAGCACAATGAGTGGATTCAGGTATGATGATTCTAACTGAAATAAGTCACACAGAAAAAGAAACATCATAAGATATCAGTAATACACGGAATGTAAACTTGGCTACACAGGAACTGAATTACAGAACAGAACAGGGTCTCAAATTTAGAAAACCAACCTATGCTTGCTTAAGGGGAAAGGTGAGTTGGGGTGCTGCATAAAACCAGAGATTGAAATGAGCACAGATAAAGTTCCTTAAGCCAAATATGGAATAGACAAGAGCTACTCCTTGCTCAACGAAATGGACTCAACACCGCATATTAAACGCCTAAGAATGTACCTGACTAGTAAGTATCTTAAAACCTATGGATTACTATGTCTCCGAAAGAGAATCAAGCATGTGTACGGGGGCATAAACGCAGCAGTGATAGGATTGGAGAGGTTCGGTGAGCAAATGAAGACCCTCTGAAGTCATATTGCATGGTACCCATTCCACGGGTTTCAACTACCCAGGTTTAAGGTATTCTTCCTTCAGCTAAAACATGCATGTGGAACCTAGAGTATGATCAACCATGTGATCGGGAAACGTATTCAAATATGTCTCAGTTCTCGTACCCTGGTACTCGGGTGCAACATTCCAGACGCTTTACTAACACCCTCCCGACTTGGAGAGTCAGTCCCTTTAACCTCCTGTTTGGCCCAGTTTGCAATTTCTGCGGAAGATGAACAGGAATAGCGAGAACCAATGAGAGACTAGCTGGAGGTGTCTGGACGGGCAAATTTAACTCTCATTTCCCATCAGGAAGAGGAATTAACCAAAGGCTCAGCGTGCCGTGCCGGAACCAGATTAGGGCCTGAAGCCATCCTGCAGTGTTGCGGCCAGCTCAAAAGAAAGCGAGTTGAAGAAAGGAGCTCAGGGGCACTGTAATTCACAAACCTGCAGACTTATAAATGACAGCTATCGTCCAAAAATATACTGAAGTAAGGCTGCCAAGAGGACTTGAAAGCGGGGCAGAATTGCAGGAAACCGATTTCAGGAGGTAGACTGGAATTGCATTGAAAGCATAGGAAAAGAGGCAGAACGTCCACAATGATGCACTTGGCCAAAAAGGGCGTATGCGTTTTTTCCTGAATATATTCAGGAAAAAACGCATACGCCCTTTTTGGCCAACCAAGCAAGCTTGCAAAGGAAATCTGCCCTACAATGAAGTCTCACATCCCCCCGGTCAAAAGGGCCATCTGAAAAAAGTGTAAAATCCAGAAAGGCAGGACAGGCCATGGAGAACTGGGAGCCTTGTTATGCTGATGGGCGGGATGAAAATTGCCAGCAGACACTCGGGAGAAGTGTATGGTGTTTCCTGATACATCTAAAAAACAAAGCAACAGAGCCTAGGGCACTTCCACTTATGGTCCTATAGCTTAGGGAAATTAAAATCAAAAAGACACAGCCACCCCAAACATTGGGACGCCTCTGTTTACAAGAACCTCGTTTACAGTACAAGTTGAACATCGCAGAAAGTGAAAAATGGATAAAGAAGTTGTGGTATTTACTTACAAAGCAATATCACTCAGCAATGAAATCTAGGTCATCAGGCCCTTAGCAGCACAATGAGTGGATTCAGGTATGATGATTCTAACTGAAATAAGTCACACAGAAAAAGAAACATCATAAGATATCAGTAATACACGGAATGTAAACTTGGCTACACAGGAACTGAATTACAGAACAGAATAGGGTCTCAAATTTAGAAAACCAACTTATGCTTGCTTAAGGGGAAAGGTGAGTTGGGGTGCTGCATAAAACCAGAGATTGAAATGAGCACAGATAAAGTTCCTTAAGCCAAATATGGAATAGACAAGAGCTACTCCTTGCTCAACGAAATGGACTCAACACCGCATATTAAACGCCTAAGAATGTACCTGACTAGTAAGTATCTTAAAACCTATGGATTGCTATGTCTCCGAAAGAGAATCAAGCATGTGTACAGGGGCATAAACGCAGCAGTGATAGGATTGGAGAGGTTCGGTGAGCAAATGAAGACCCTCTGAAGTCATATTGCATGGTACCCATTCCACGGGTTTCAACTACCCAGGTTTAAGGTATTCTTCCTTCAGCTAAAACATGCATGTGGAACCTAGAGTATGATCAACCATGTGATCGGGAAACGTATTCAAATATGTCTCTGTTTTCGTACCCTGGTACTCGGGTGCAACATTCCAGACGCTTTACTAACACCCTCCCGACTTGGAGAGTCAGTCCCTTTAACCTCCTCTTTGGCCCAGTTTGCAATTTCTGCGGAAGATGAACAGGAATAGCGAGAACCAATGAGAGACTAGCTGGAGGTGTCTGGACGGGCAAATTTAACTCTCATTTCCCACCAGGAAGAGGAATTAACCAAAGGCTCAGCGTGCCCTGCCGGAACCAGTTTAGGGCCTGAAGAAATCCTGCGGTGTTGCGGCCAGCTCAAAAGAAAGCGAGTTGAAGAAAGGAGCTCAGGGGCACTGTAATTCACAAAACTGCAGAGTTATAAATGACAGCTATCGTCCAAAAATATACTGAAGTAAGGCTGCCAAGAGGACTTGAAAGCGGGGCAGAATTGCAGGAAACCGATTTCAGGAGGTAGACTGGAATTGCATTGAAAGCATAGGAAAAGAGGCAGAACGTCCACAATGATGCACTTGGCCAAAAAGGGCGTATGTGTTTTTTCCTGAATATATTCAGGAAAAAACGCATACGCCCTTTTTGGCCAACCAAGCAAGCTTGCAAAGGAAATCTGCACTACAATGAAGTCTCACTTCCCCCCGGTCAAAAGGGCCATCTGAAAAAAGTGTAAAATCCAGAAAGGCAGGACAGGCCATGGAGAACTGGGAGCCTTGTTATGCTGACGGGCGGGATGTAAATTGCCAACAGACACTCGGGAGAAGTGTATGGTGTTTCCTGAAACATCTAAAAAACAAAGCAACAGAGCCTAGGGCACTTCCACTTATGGTCCTATAGCTTAGGGAAATTAAAATCAAAAAGACACAGCCACCCCAAACATTGGGACGCCTCTGTTTACAAGAACCTCGTTTACAGTACAAGTTCAACATCGCAGAAAGTGAAAAATGGATAAAGAAGTTGTGGTATTTACTTACAAAGCAATATCACTCAGCAATGAAATCTATGTCATCAGGCCCTTAGCAGCACAATGAGTGGATTCAGGTATGATGATTCTAACTGAAATAAGTCACACAGAAAAAGAAACATCATAAGATATCAGTAATACACGGAATGTAAACTTGGCTACACAGGAACTGAATTACAGAACAGAACAGGGTCTCAAATTTAGAAAACCAACTTATGCTTGCTTAAGGGGAAAGGTGAGTTGGGGTGCTGCATAAAACCAGAGATTGAAATGAGCACAGATAAAGTTCCTTAAGCCAAATATGGAATAGACAAGAGCTACTCCTTGCTCAACGAAATGGACTCAACACCCCATATTAAGCGCCTAAGAATGTACCTGACTAGTAAGTATCTTAAAACCTATGGATTACTATGTCTCCGAAAGAGAATCAAGCATGTGTACAGGGGCATAAACGCAGCAGTGATAGGATTGGAGAGGTTCGGTGAGCAAATGAAGACCCTCTGAAGTCATATTGCATGGTACCCATTCCATGGGTCTCAACTCTCCAGGTTTCAGGGATTCTTCCTTCAGCTAAAACATGCATGTGGAACCTAGAGTATGATCAACCATGTGATCGGGAAACGTGTTCAAATATGTCTCAGTTCTCGTACCCTGGTACTCGGGTGCAACATTCCAGACGCTTTACTAACACCCTCCCGACTTGGAGAGTCAGTCCCTTTAACCTCCTGTTTGGCCCAGTTTGCAATTTCTGCGGAAGATGAACAGGAATAGCGAGAACCAATGAGAGACTAGCTGGAGGTGTCTGGACGGGCAAATTTAACTCTCATTTCCCACCAGGAAGAGGAATTAACCAAAGGCTCATCGTGCCATGCCGGAACCAGATTAGGGCCTGAAGCCATCCTGCGGTGTTGCGGCCAGGTCACAAGAAAGCGAGTTGAAGAAAGGAGCTCAGGGGCACTGTCATTCACAAACCTGCAGAGTTATAAATGACAGCTATCGTCCAAAAATATACTGAAGTAAGGCTGCCAAGAGGACTTGAAAGCGGGGCAGAATTGCAGGAAACCGATTTCAGGAGGTAGACTGGAATTGCATTGAAAGCATAGGAAAAGAGGCAGAACGTCCACAATGATGCACTTGGCCAAAAAGGGCGTATGCGTTTTTTCCTGAATATATTCAGGAAAAAACGCATACGCCCTTTTTGGCCAACCAAGCAAGCTTGCAAAGGAAATCTGCACTACAATGAAGTCTCACATCCCCCCGGTCAAAAGGGCCATCTGAAAAAAGTGTAAAATCCAGAAAGGCAGGACAGGCCATGGAGAACTGGGAGCCTTGTTATGCTGATGGGCGGGATGAAAATTGCCAGCAGACACTCGGGAGAAGTGTATGGTGTTTCCTGAAACATCTAAAAAACAAAGCAACAGAGCCTAGGGCACTTCCACTTATGGTCCTATAGCTTAGGGAAATTAAAATCAAAAAGACACAGCCACCCCAAACATTGGGACGCCTCTGTTTACAAGAACCTCGTTTACAGTACAAGTTCAACATCGCAGAAAGTGAAAAATGGATAAAGAAGTTGTGGTATTTACTTACAAAGCAATATCACTCAGCAATGAAATCTATGTCATCAGGCCCTTAGCAGCACAATGAGTGGATTCAGGTATGATGATTCTAACTGAAATAAGTCACACAGAAAAAGAAACATCATAAGATATCAGTAATACACGGAATGTAAACTTGGCTACACAGGAACTGAATTACAGAACAGAACAGGGTCTCAAATTTAGAAAACCAACCTATGCTTGCTTAAGGGGAAAGGTGAGTTGGGGTGCTGCATAAAACCAGAGATTGAAATGAGCACAGATAAAGTTCCTTAAGCCAAATATGGAATAGACAAGAGCTACTCCTTGCTCAACGAAATGGACTCAACACCGCATATTAAACGCCTAAGAATGTACCTGACTAGTAAGTATCTTAAAACCTATGGATTACTATGTCTCCGAAAGAGAATCAAGCATGTGTACGGGGGCATAAACGCAGCAGTGATAGGATTGGAGAGGTTCGGTGAGCAAATGAAGACCCTCTGAAGTCATATTGCATGGTACCCATTCCACGGGTTTCAACTACCCAGGTTTAAGGTATTCTTCCTTCAGCTAAAACATGCATGTGGAACCTAGAGTATGATCAACCATGTGATCGGGAAACGTATTCAAATATGTCTCAGTTCTCGTACCCTGGTACTCGGGTGCAACATTCCAGACGCTTTACTAACACCCTCCCGACTTGGAGAGTCAGTCCCTTTAACCTCCTGTTTGGCCCAGTTTGCAATTTCTGCGGAAGATGAACAGGAATAGCGAGAACCAATGAGAGACTAGCTGGAGGTGTCTGGACGGGCAAATTTAACTCTCATTTCCCATCAGGAAGAGGAATTAACCAAAGGCTCAGCGTGCCGTGCCGGAACCAGATTAGGGCCTGAAGCCATCCTGCAGTGTTGCGGCCAGCTCAAAAGAAAGCGAGTTGAAGAAAGGAGCTCAGGGGCACTGTAATTCACAAACCTGCAGACTTATAAATGACAGCTATCGTCCAAAAATATACTGAAGTAAGGCTGCCAAGAGGACTTGAAAGCGGGGCAGAATTGCAGGAAACTGATTTCAGGAGGTAGACTGGAATTGCATTGAAAGCATAGGAAAAGAGGCAGAACGTCCACAATGATGCACTTGGCCAAAAAGGGCGTATGCGTTTTTTCCTGAATATATTCAGGAAAAAACGCATACGCCCTTTTTGGCCAACCAAGCAAGCTTGCAAAGGAAATCTGCCCTACAATGAAGTCTCACATCCCCCCGGTCAAAAGGGCCATCTGAAAAAAGTGTAAAATCCAGAAAGGCAGGACAGGCCATGGAGAACTGGGAGCCTTGTTATGCTGATGGGCGGGATGAAAATTGCCAGCAGACACTCGGGAGAAGTGTATGGTGTTTCCTGATACATCTAAAAAACAAAGCAACAGAGCCTAGGGCACTTCCACTTATGGTCCTATAGCTTAGGGAAATTAAAATCAAAAAGACACAGCCACCCCAAACATTGGGACGCCTCTGTTTACAAGAACCTCGTTTACAGTACAAGTTGAACATCGCAGAAAGTGAAAAATGGATAAAGAAGTTGTGGTATTTACTTACAAAGCAATATCACTCAGCAATGAAATCTAGGTCATCAGGCCCTTAGCAGCACAATGAGTGGATTCAGGTATGATGATTCTAACTGAAATAAGTCACACAGAAAAAGAAACATCATAAGATATCAGTAATACACGGAATGTAAACTTGGCTACACAGGAACTGAATTACAGAACAGAATAGGGTCTCAAATTTAGAAAACCAACTTATGCTTGCTTAAGGGGAAAGGTGAGTTGGGGTGCTGCATAAAACCAGAGATTGAAATGAGCACAGATAAAGTTCCTTAAGCCAAATATGGAATAGACAAGAGCTACTCCTTGCTCAACGAAATGGACTCAACACCGCATATTAAACGCCTAAGAATGTACCTGACTAGTAAGTATCTTAAAACCTATGGATTGCTATGTCTCCGAAAGAGAATCAAGCATGTGTACAGGGGCATAAACGCAGCAGTGATAGGATTGGAGAGGTTCGGTGAGCAAATGAAGACCCTCTGAAGTCATATTGCATGGTACCCATTCCACGGGTTTCAACTACCCAGGTTTAAGGTATTCTTCCTTCAGCTAAAACATGCATGTGGAACCTAGAGTATGATCAACCATGTGATCGGGAGATGTGTTCAAATATGTCTCAGTTCTCGTACCCTGGTACTCGGGTGCAACATTCCAGACGCTTTACTAACACCCTCCCGACTTGGAGAGTCAGTCCCTTTAACCTCCTGTTTGGCCCAGTTTGCAATTTCTGCGGAAGATGAACAGGAATAGCGAGAACCAATGAGAGACTAGCTGGAGGTGTCTGGACGGGCAAATTTAACTCTCATTTCCCACCAGGAAGAGGAATTAACCAAAGGCTCAGCGTGCCGTGCCGGAACCAGATTAGGGCCTGAAGCCATCCTGCGGTGTTGCGGCCAGCTCAAAAGAAAGGGAGTTTAAGAAAGGAGCTCAGGGGCACTGTAATTCACAAACCTGCAGACTTATAAATGACAGCTATCGTCCAAAAATATACTGAAGTAAGGCTGCCAAGAGGACTTGAAAGCGGGGCAGAATTGCAGGAAACCGATTTCAGGAGGTAGACTGGAATTGCATTGAAAGCATAGGAAAAGAGGCAGAACGTCCACAATGATGCACTTGGCCAAAAAGGGCGTATGCGTTTTTTCCTGAATATATTCAGGAAAAAACGCATACGCCCTTTTTGGCCAACCAAGCAAGCTTGCAAAGGAAATCTGCACTACAATGAAGTCTCACTTCCCCCCGGTCAAAAGGGCCATCTGAAAAAAGTGTAAAATCCAGAAAGGCAGGACAGGCCATGGAGAACTGGGAGCCTTGTTATGCTGATGGGCGGGATGTAAATTGCCAACAGACACTCGGGAGAAGTGTATGGTGTTTCCTGAAACATCTAAAAAACAAAGCAACAGAGCCTAGGGCACTTCCACTTATGGTCCTATAGCTTAGGGAAATTAAAATAAAAAAGACACAGCCACCCCAAAGTTTGGGACGCCTCTGTTTACAAGAACCTCGTTTACCGTACAAGATCAATATCACAGAAAGTGAAAAATGGATAAAGAACTTGTGGTACTTACATACAATGCAGTATCACTCAACAATGAAATCTATGTCATCAGGCCCGTAGCAGCATAATGAGTGTATTCAGGTACGATGATTCTAACTGAAATAAGTCACACAGAAAAAGAAACATCATAAGATATCACTAATACACGGAATGTAAACTTGGCTACACAGGAACTGAATTCCAAAACAGAACAGGGTCTCAAAATTAGAAAACCAACTTATGCTTGCTTAAGGGGAAAGGTGAGTTGGGGTGCTGCATAAAACCAGACATTGAAATGAGCACAGATAAAGTTCCTTAAGCCAAATATGGAATAGACAAGAGCTACTCCTTGCTCAACGAAATGGACTCAACACCACATATTAAACGCCTAAGAATGTACCTGACTAGTAAGTATATTAAAACCTATGGATTGCTATGTCTCCAAAAGAGAATCAAGCATGTGTACAGGGGCATAAACGCAGCAGTGATAGGATTGGAGAGGTTCAGTGAGCAAATGAAGACCCTTTGAAGTCATATTGCATGGTACCCATTCCACGGGTCTCAACTCTCCAGGTTTAAGGTATTCTTCCTTCAGCTAAAACATGCATGTGGAACCCAGAGTATGATCAACCGTGTGAACAGGAGACATGTTCAAATATGTCTCAGTTTTCCTCCCCTGGTACTCGGGTGCAACATTCCAGACGCTTTACTAACACTCTCCCCACTTGGAGAGTCAGCACCTTTAAGCTCCTGTTTGGCCCAGTTTGCAATTTCTGCGGAAGATGAACAGAAATAGGGAGAACCAATGAGAGACTAGCTGGAGGTGTCTGGACGGGCAAATTTAACTCTCATTTCCCACCAGGAAGAGGAAATAACCAAAGGCTCAGCATGCCGTGCCGGAACCAGATTAGGGCCTGAAGCCATCCTGCGGTGTTGCGGCCAGCTCAAAAGAAAGCGAGTTGAAGAAAGGAGCTCAGGGGCACTGTAATTCACAAACCTGCAGACTTATAAATGACAGCTATCGTCCAAAAATATACTGAAGTAAGGCTGCCAAGAGGACTTGAAAGTGGGGCAGAATTGCAGGAAACCAATTTCAGGAGGTAGACTGGAATTGCATTGAAAGCATAGGAAAAGAGGCAGAACGTCCACAATGATGCACTTGGCCAAAAAGGGCGTATGCGTTTTTTCCTGAATATATTCAGGAAAAAACGCATACGCACTTTTTGGCCAACCAAGCAAGCTTGCAAAGGAAATCTGCACTACAATGAAGTCTCACTTCCCCCCGGTCAAAAGGGCCATCTGAAAAAAGTAAAAAATCCAGAAAGGCAGGACAGGCCATGGAGAACTGGGAGCCTTGTTATGCTGATGGGCGGGATGTAAATTGCCAACAGACACTCGGGAGAAGTGTATGCTGTTTCCTGAAACATCTAAAAAACAAAGCAACAGAGCCTAGGGCACTTCCACTTATGGTCCTATAGCTTAGGGAAATTAAAATCAAAAAGACACAGCCACCCCAAAGTTTGGAACGCCTCTGTTTACAAGAACCTCGTTTACAGTACAAGTTCAACATCGCAGAAATTGAAAAATGGATAAAGAAGTTGTGGTATTTACTTACAAAGCAATATCACTCAGCAATGAAATCTATGACATCAGGCCCTTAGCAGCACAATGAGTGGATTCAGGTATGATGATTCTAACTGAAATAAGTCACACAGAAAAAGAAACATCATAAGATATCAGTAATACACGGAATGTAAACTTGGCTACACAGGAACTGAATTACAGAACAGAACAGGGTCTCAAATTTAGAAAACCAACTTATGCTTGCTTAAGGGGAAAGGTGAGTTGGGGTGCTGCATAAAACCAGAGATTGAAATGAGCACAGATAAAGTTCCTTAAGCCAAATATGGAATAGACAAGAGCTACTCCTTGCTCAACGAAATGGACTCAACACCCCATATTAAACGCCTAAGAAAGTACCTGACTAGTAAGTATCTTAAAACCTATGGATTGCTATGTCTCCGAAAGAGAATCAAGCATGTGTACAGGGGCATAAACGCAGCAGTGATAGGATTGGAGAGGTTTGGTGAGCAAATGAAGACCCTTTGAAGTCATATTGCATCGTACCCATTCCACGGGTTTCAACTACCCAGGTTTAAGGTATTCTTCCTTCTGCTAAAACATGCATGTGGAACCTAGAGTATGATCAACCATGTGATCGGGAGACGTGTTCAAATATGTCTCAGTTTTCGTACCCTGGTACTCGGGTGCAACATTCCAGATGCTTTACTAACACTCTCCCGACTTGGAGAGTCAGTCCCTTTAACCTCCTGTTTGGCCCAGTTTGCAATTTCTGCGGAAGATGAACAGGAATAGCGAGAACCAATGAGAGACTAGCTGGAGGTGTCTGGACGGGCAAATTTAACTCTCATTTCCCACGAGGAAGAGGAATTAACCAAAGGCTCAGCGTGCCGTGACGGAACCAGATTAGAGCCTGAAGCCATCCTGCGGTGTTGCGGCCAGGTCACAAGAAAGCGAGTTGAAGAAAGGAGCTCAGGGGCACTGTAATTCACAAACCTGCAGAGTTATAAATGACAGCTATCGTCCAAAAATATACTGAAGTAAGGCTGCCAAGAGGACTTGAAAGCAGGGCAGAATTGCAGGAATCCGATTTCAGGAGGTAGACTGGAATTGCATTGAAAGCATAGGAAAAGAGGCAGAACGTCCACAATGATGCACTTGGCCAAAAAGGGCGTATGCGTTTTTTCCTGAATATATTCAGGAAAAAACGCATACGCACTTTTTGGCCAACCAAGCAAGCTTGCAAAGGAAATCTGCACTACAATGAAGTCTCACATCCCCCCGGTCAAAAGGGCCATCTGAAAAAAGTGTAAAATCCAGAAAGGCAGGACAGGCCATGGAGAACTGGGAGCCTTGTTATGCTGATGGGCGGGATGAAAATTGCCAGCAGACACTCGGGAGAAGTGTATGGTGTTTCCTGAAACATCTAAAAAACAAAGCAACAGAGCCTAGGGCATTTCCACTTATGGTCCTATAGCTTAGGGAAATTAAAATCAAAAAGACACAGCCACCCCAAACATTGGGACGCCTCTGTTTACAAGAACCTCGTTTACAGTACAAGTTGAACATCGCAGAAAGTGAAAAATGGATAAAGAAGTTGTGGTATTTACTTACAAAGCAATATCACTCAGCAATGAAATCTAGGTCATCAGGCCCTTAGCAGCACAATGAGTGGATTCAGGTATGATGATTCTAACTGAAATAAGTCACACAGAAAAAGAAACATCATAAGATATCAGTAATACACGGAATGTAAACTTGGCTACACAGGAACTGATTTACAGAACAGAACAGGGTCTCAAATTTAGAAAACCAACTTATGCTTGCTTAAGGGGAAAGGTGAGTTGGGGTGCTGCATAAAACCAGAGATTGAAATGAGCACAGATAAAGTTCCTTAAGCCAAATATGGAATAGACAAGAGCTACTCCTTGCTCAACGAAATGGACTCAACACCCCATATTAAGCGCCTAAGAATGTACCTGACTAGTAAGTATCTTAAAACCTATGGATTGCTATATCTCCAAAAGAGAATCAAGCGTGTGTCCAGGGGCATAAATGCAGCAGTGATAGGATTGGAGAGGTTCGGTGAGCAAATGAAGACCCTCTGAAGTCATATTGCATGGTACCCATTCCACGGGTTTCAACTACCCAGGTTTAAGGTATTCTTCCTTCAGCTAAAACATGCATGTGGAACCTAGAGTATGATCAACCATGTGATCGGGAGACGTGTTCAAATATGTCTCAGTTTTCGTACCCTGGTACTCGGGTGCAACATTCCAGACACTTTACTAACACCCTCCCGACTTGGAGAGTCAGTCCCTTTAACCTCCTGTTTGGCCCAGTTTGCAATTTCTGCGGAAGATGAACAGGAATAGCGAGAACCAATGAGAGACTAGCTGGAGGTGTCTGGACGGGCAAATTTAACTCTCATTTCCCACCAGGAAGAGGAATTAACCAAAGGCTCAGCGTGCCGTGCCGGAACCAGATTAGGGCCTGAAGCCATCCTGCGGTGTTGCGGCCAGCTCAAAAGAAAGCGAGTTTAAGAAAGGAGCTCAGGGGCACTGTAATTCACAAACCTGCAGACTTATAAATGACAGCTATCGTCCAAAAATATACTGAAGTAAGGCTGCCAAGAGGACTTGAAAGCGGGGCAGAATTGCAGGAAACCGATTTCAGGAGGTAGACTGGAATTGCATTGAAAGCATAGGAAAAGAGGCAGAACGTCCACAATGATGCACTTGGCCAAAAAGGGCGTATGCGTTTTTTCCTGAATATATTCAGGAAAAAACGCATACGCCCTTTTTGGCCAACCAAGCAAGCTTGCAAAGGAAATCTGCACTACAATGAAGTCTCACATCCCCCCGGTCAAAAGGGCCATCTGAAAAAAGTGTAAAATCCAGAAAGGCAGGACAGGCCATGGAGAACTGGGAGCCTTGTTATGCTGATGGGCGGGATGTAAATTGCCAACAGACACTCGGGAGAAGTGTATGGTGTTTCCTGAAACATCTAAAAAACAAAGCAACAGAGCCTAGGGCACTTCCACTTATGGTCCTATAGCTTAGGGAAATTAAAATCAAAAAGACACAGCCACCCCAAACATTGGGACGCCTCTGTTTACAAGAACCTCGTTTACAGTACAAGTTCAACATCGCAGAAAGTGAAAAATGGATAAAGAAGTTGTGGTATTTACTTACAAAGCAATATCACTCAGCAATGAAATCTATGTCATCAGGCCCTTAGCAGCACAATGAGTGGATTCAGGTATGATGATTCTAACTGAAATAAGTCACACAGAAAAAGAAACATCATAACATATCAGTAATACACGGAATGTAAACTTGGCTACACAGGAACTGAATTACAGAACAGAACAGGGTCTCAAATTTAGAAAACCAACTTATGCTTGCTTAAGGGGAAAGGTGAGTTGGGGTGCTGCATAAAACCAGAGATTGAAATGAGCACAGATAAAGTTCCTTAAGCCAAATATGGAATAGACAAGAGCTACTCCTTGCTCAACGAAATGGACTCAACACCCCATATTAAGCGCCTAAGAATGTACCTGACTAGTAAGTATCTTAAAACCTATGGATTGCTATATCTCTAAAAGAGAATCAAGCGTGTGTCCAGGGGCATAAATGCAGCAGTGATAGGATTGGAGAGGTTCGGTGAGCAAACAAAGACCCTTTGAAGTCATATTGCATGGTACCCATTCCACGGGTCTCAACTCTCCAGGTTTCAGGGATTCTTCCTTCAGCTAAAACATGCATGTGGAACCTAGAGTATGATCAACCATGTGATCGGGAAACGTGTTCAAATATGTCTCAGTTCTCGTACCCTGGTACTCGGGTGCAACATTCCAGACGCTTTACTAACACCCTCCCGACTTGGAGAGTCAGTCCCTTTAACCTCCTGTTTGGCCCAGTTTGCAATTTCTGCGGAAGATGAACAGGAATAGCGAGAACCAATGAGAGACTAGCTGGAGGTGTCTGGACGGGCAAATTTAACTCTCATTTCCCACCAGGAAGAGGAATTAACCAAAGGCTCAGCGTGCCGTGCCGGAACCAGATTAGGGCCTGAAGCAATCCTGCGGTGTTGCGGCCAGGTCACAAGAAAGCGAGTTGAAGAAAGGAGCTCAGGGGCACTGTAATTCACAAACCTGCAGAGTTATAAATGACAGCTATCGTCCAAAAATATACTGAAGTAAGGCTGCCAAGAGGACTTGAAAGCGGGGCAGAATTGCAGGAAACCGATTTCAGGAGGTAGACTGGAATTGCATTGAAAGCATAGGAAAAGAGGCAGAACGTCCACAATGATGCACTTGGCCAAAAAGGGCGTATGCGTTTTTTCCTGAATATATTCAGGAAAAAACGCATACGCACTTTTTGGCCAACCAAGCAAGCTTGCAAAGGAAATCTGCACTACAATGAAGTCTCACATCCCCCCGGTCAAAAGGGCCATCTGAAAAAAGTGTAAAATCCAGAAAGGCAGGACAGGCCATGGAGAACTGGGAGCCTTGTTATGCTGATGGGCGGGATGAAAATTGCCAGCAGACACTCGGGAGAAGTGTATGGTGTTTCCTGAAACATCTAAAAAACAAAGCAACAGAGCCTAGGGCACTTCCACTTATGGTCCTATAGCTTAGGGAAATTAAAATCAAAAAGACACAGCCACCCCAAACATTGGGACGCCTCTGTTTACAAGAACCTCGTTTACAGTACAAGTTCAACATCGCAGAAAGTGAAAAATGGATAAAGAAGTTGTGGTATTTACTTACAAAGCAATATCACTCAGCAATGAAATCTAGGTCATCAGGCCCTTAGCAGCACAATGAGTGGATTCAGGTATGATGATTCTAACTGAAATAAGTCACACAGAAAAAGAAACATCATAAGATATCAGTAATACACGGAATGTAAACTTGGCTACACAGGAACTGAATTACAGAACAGAACAGGGTCTCAAATTTAGAAAACCAACTTATGCTTGCTTAAGGGGAAAGGTGAGTTGGGGTGCTGCATAAAACCAGAGATTGAAATGAGCACAGATAAAGTTCCTTAAGCCAAATATGGAATAGACAAGAGCTACTCCTTGCTCAACGAAATGGACTCAACACCCCATATTAAGCGCCTAAGAATGTACCTGACTAGTAAGTATCTTAAAACCTATGGATTGCTATATCTCCAAAAGAGAATCAAGCGTGTGTCCAGGGGCATAAATGCAGCAGTGATAGGATTGGAGAGGTTCGGTGAGCAAATGAAGACCCTCTGAAGTCATATTGCATGGTACCCATTCCACGGGTTTCAACTACCCAGGTTTAAGGTATTCTTCCTTCAGCTAAAACATGCATGTGGAACCTAGAGTATGATCAACCATGTGATCGGGAGACGTGTTCAAATATGTCTCAGTTTTCGTACCCTGGTACTCGGGTGCAACATTCCAGACGCTTTACTAACACCCTCCCGACTTGGAGAGTCAGTCCCTTTAACCTCCTGTTTGGCCCAGTTTGCAATTTCTGCGGAAGATGAACAGGAATAGCGAGAACCAATGAGACTAGCTGGAGGTGTCTGGACGGGCAAATTTAACTCTCATTTCCCACCAGGAAGAGGAATTAACCAAAGGCTCAGCGTGCCGTGCCGGAACCAGATTAGGGCCTGAAGCCATCCTGCGGTGTTGCGGCCAGCTCAAAAGAAAGCGAGTTTAAGAAAGGAGCTCAGGGGCACTGTAATTCACAAATCTGCAGACTTATAAATGACAGCTATCGTCCAAAAATATACTGAAGTAAGGCTGCCAAGAGGACTTGAAAGCGGGGCAGAATTGCAGGAAACCGATTTCAGGAAGTAGACTGGAATTGCATTGAAAGCATAGGAAAAGAGGCAGAACGTCCACAATGATGCACTTGGCCAAAAAGGGCGTATGCGTTTTTTCCTGAATATATTCAGGAAAAAACGCATACGCCCTTTTTGGCCAACCAAGCAAGCTTGCAAAGGAAATCTGCACTACAATGAAGTCTCACATCCCCCCGGTCAAAAGGGCCATCTGAAAAAAGTGTAAAATCCAGAAAGGCAGGACAGGCCATGGAGAACTGGGAGCCTTGTTATGCTGATGGGCGGGATGTAAATTGCCAACAGACACTCGGGAGAAGTGTATGGTGTTTCCTGAAACATCTAAAAAACAAAGCAACAGAGCCTAGGGCACTTCCACTTATGGTCCTATAGCTTAGGGAAATTAAAATCAAAAAGACACAGCCACCCCAAACATTGGGACGCCTCTGTTTACAAGAACCTCGTTTACAGTACAAGTTCAACATCGCAGAAAGTGAAAAATGGATAAAGAAGTTGTGGTATTTACTTACAAAGCAATATCACTCAGCAATGAAATCTATGTCATCAGGCCCTTAGCAGCACAATGAGTGGATTCAGGTATGATGATTCTAACTGAAATAAGTCACACAGAAAAAGAAACATCATAAGATATCAGTAATACACGGAATGTAAACTTGGCTACACAGGAACTGAATTACAGAACAGAACAGGGTCTCAAATTTAGAAAACCAACTTATGCTTGCTTAAGGGGAAAGGTGAGTTGGGGTGCTGCATAAAACCAGAGATTGAAATGAGCACAGATAAAGTTCCTTAAGCCAAATATGGAATAGACAAGAGCTACTCCTTGCTCAACGAAATGGACTCAACACCCCATATTAAGCGCCTAAGAATGTACCTGACTAGTAAGTATCTTAAAACCTATGGATTGCTATATCTCTAAAAGAGAATCAAGCGTGTGTCCAGGGGCATAAATGCAGCAGTGATAGGATTGGAGAGGTTCGGTGAGCAAACAAAGACCCTTTGAAGTCATATTGCATGGTACCCATTCCACGGGTCTCAACTCTCCAGGTTTCAGGGATTCTTCCTTCAGCTAAAACATGCATGTGGAACCTAGAGTATGATCAACCATGTGATCGGGAAACGTGTTCAAATATGTCTCAGTTCTCGTACCCTGGTACTCGGGTGCAACATTCCAGACGCTTTACTAACACCCTCCCGACTTGGAGAGTCAGTCCCTTTAACCTCCTGTTTGGCCCAGTTTGCAATTTCTGCGGAAGATGAACAGGAATAGCGAGAACCAATGAGAGACTAGCTGGAGGTGTCTGGACGGGCAAATTTAACTCTCATTTCCCACCAGGAAGAGGAATTAACCAAAGGCTCAGCGTGCCGTGACGGAACCAGATTAGGGCCTGAAGCAATCCTGCGGTGTTGCGGCCAGGTCACAAGAAAGCGAGTTGAAGAAAGGAGCTCAGGGGCACTGTAATTCACAAACCTGCAGAGTTATAAATGACAGCTATCGTCCAAAAATATACTGAAGTAAGGCTGCCAAGAGGACTTGAAAGCGGGGCAGAATTGCAGGAAACCGATTTCAGGAGGTAGACTGGAATTGCATTGAAAGCATAGGAAAAGAGGCAGAACGTCCACAATGATGCACTTGGCCAAAAAGGGCGTATGCGTTTTTTCCTGAATATATTCAGGAAAAAACGCATACGCACTTTTTGGCCAACCAAGCAAGCTTGCAAAGGAAATCTGCACTACAATGAAGTCTCACATCCCCCCGGTCAAAAGGGCCATCTGAAAAAAGTGTAAAATCCAGAAAGGCAGGACAGGCCATGGAGAACTTGGAGCCTTATTATGCTGATGGGCGGGATGAAAATTGCCAGCAGACACTCGGGAGAAGTGTATGGTGTTTCCTGAAACATCTAAAAAACAAAGCAACAGAGCCTAGGGCACTTCCACTTATGGTCCTATAGCTTAGGGAAATTAAAATCAAAAAGACACAGCCACCCCAAACATTGGGACGCCTCTGTTTACAAGAACCTCGTTTACAGTACAAGTTCAACATCGCAGAAAGTGACAAATGGATAAAGAAGTTGTGGTATTTACTTACAAAGCAATATCACTCAGCAATGAAATCTAGGTCATCAGGCCCTTAGCAGCACAATGAGTGGATTCAGGTATGATGATTCTAACTGAAATAAGTCACACAGAAAAAGAAACATCATAAGATATCAGTAATACACGGAATGTAAACTTGGCTACACAGGAACTGAATTACAGAACAGAACAGGGTCTCAAATTTAGAAAACCAACTTATGCTTGCTTAAGGGGAAAGGTGAGTTGGGGTGCTGCATAAAACCAGAGATTGAAATGAGCACAGATAAAGTTCCTTAAGCCAAATATGGAATAGACAAGAGCTACTCCTTGCTCAACGAAATGGACTCAACACCCCATATTAAGCGCCTAAGAATGTACCTGACTAGTAAGTATCTTAAAACCTATGGATTGCTATATCTCCAAAAGAGAATCAAGCGTGTGTCCAGGGGCATAAATGCAGCAGTGATAGGATTGGAGAGGTTCGGTGAGCAAATGAAGACCCTCTGAAGTCATATTGCATGGTACCCATTCCACGGGTTTCAACTACCCAGGTTTAAGGTATTCTTCCTTCAGCTAAAACATGCATGTGGAACCTAGAGTATGATCAACCATGTGATCGGGAGACGTGTTCAAATATGTCTCAGTTTTCGTACCCTGGTACTCGGGTGCAACATTCCAGACGCTTTACTAACACCCTCCCGACTTGGAGAGTCAGTCCCTTTAACCTCCTGTTTGGCCCAGTTTGCAATTTCTGCGGAAGATGAACAGGAATAGCGAGAACCAATGAGAGACTAGCTGGAGGTGTCTGGACGGGCAAATTTAACTCTCATTTCCCACCAGGAAGAGGAATTAACCAAAGGCTCAGCGTGCCGTGCCGGAACCAGATTAGGGCCTGAAGCCATCCTGCGGTGTTGCGGCCAGCTCAAAAGAAAGCGAGTTTAAGAAAGGAGCTCAGGGGCACTGTAATTCACAAACCTGCAGACTTATAAATGACAGCTATCGTCCAAAAATATACTGAAGTAAGGCTGCCAAGAGGACTTGAAAGCGGGGCAGAATTGCAGGAAACCGATTTCAGGAGGTAGACTGGAATTGCATTGAAAGCATAGGAAAAGAGGCAGAACGTCCACAATGATGCACTTGGCCAAAAAGGGCGTATGCGTTTTTTCCTGAATATATTCAGGAAAAAACGCATACGCCCTTTTTGGCCAACCAAGCAAGCTTGCAAAGGAAATCTGCACTACAATGAAGTCTCACATCCCCCCGGTCAAAAGGGCCATCTGAAAAAAGTGTAAAATCCAGAAAGGCAGGACAGGCCATGGAGAACTGGGAGCCTTGTTATGCTGATGGGCGGGATGTAAATTGCCAACAGACACTCGGGAGAAGTGTATGGTGTTTCCTGAAACATCTAAAAAACAAAGCAACAGAGCCTAGGGCACTTCCACTTATGGTCCTATAGCTTAGGGAAATTAAAATCAAAAAGACACAGCCACCCCAAACATTGGGACGCCTCTGTTTACAAGAACCTCGTTTACAGTACAAGTTCAACATCGCAGAAAGTGAAAAATGGATAAAGAAGTTGTGGTATTTACTTACAAAGCAATATCACTCAGCAATGAAATCTATGTCATCAGGCCCTTAGCAGCACAATGAGTGGATTCAGGTATGATGATTCTAACTGAAATAAGTCACACAGAAAAAGAAACATCATAAGATATCAGTAATACACGGAATGTAAACTTGGCTACACAGGAACTGAATTACAGAACAGAACAGGGTCTCAAATTTAGAAAACCAACTTATGCTTGCTTAAGGGGAAAGGTGAGTTGGGGTGCTGCATAAAACCAGAGATTGAAATGAGCACAGATAAAGTTCCTTAAGCCAAATATGGAATAGACAAGAGCTACTCCTTGCTCAACGAAATGGACTCAACACCCCATATTAAGCGCCTAAGAATGTACCTGACTAGTAAGTATCTTAAAACCTATGGATTGCTATATCTCTAAAAGAGAATCAAGCGTGTGTCCAGGGGCATAAATGCAGCAGTGATAGGATTGGAGAGGTTCGGTGAGCAAACAAAGACCCTTTGAAGTCATATTGCATGGTACCCATTCCACGGGTCTCAACTCTCCAGGTTTCAGGGATTCTTCCTTCAGCTAAAACATGCATGTGGAACCTAGAGTATGATCAACCATGTGATCGGGAAACGTGTTCAAATATGTCTCAGTTCTCGTACCCTGGTACTCGGGTGCAACATTCCAGACGCTTTACTAACACCCTCCCGACTTGGAGAGTCAGTCCCTTTAACCTCCTGTTTGGCCCAGTTTGCAATTTCTGCGGAAGATGAACAGGAATAGCGACAACCAATGAGAGACTAGCTGGAGGTGTCTGGACGGGCAAATTTAACTCTCATTTCCCACCAGGAAGAGGAATTAACCAAAGGCTCAGCGTGCCGTGCCGGAACCAGATTAGGGCCTGAAGCCATCCTGCGGTGTTGCGGCCAGGTCACAAGAAAGCGAGTTGAAGAAAGGAGCTCAGGGGCACTGTCATTCACAAACCTGCAGACTTATAAATGACAGCTATCGTCCAAAAATATACTGAAGTAAGGCTGCCAAGAGGACTTGAAAGCGGGGCAGAATTGCAGGAAACCGATTTCAGGAGGTAGACTGGAATTGCATTGAAAGCATAGGAAAAGAGGCAGAACGTCCACAATGATGCACTTGGCCAAAAAGGGCGTATGCGTTTTTTCCTGAATATATTCAGGAAAAAACGCATACGCCCTTTTTGGCCAACCAAGCAAGCTTGCAAAGGAAATCTGCACTACAATGAAGTCTCACTTCCCCCCGGTCAAAAGGGCCATCTGAAAAAAGTGTAAAATCCAGAAAGGCAGGACAGGCCATGGAGAACTGGGAGCCTTGTTATGCTGATGGGCGGGATGAAAATTGCCAGCAGACACTCGGGAGAAGTGTATGGTGTTTCCTGAAACATCTAAAAAACAAAGCAACAGAGCCTAGGGCACTTCCACTTATGGTCCTATAGCTTAGGGAAATTAAAATCAAAAAGACACAGCCACCCCAAACATTGAGACGCCTCTGTTTACAAGAACCTCGTTTACAGTACAAGTTCAACATCGCAGAAAGTGAAAAATGGATAAAGAAGTTGTGGTATTTACTTACAAAGCAATATCACTCAGCAATGAAATCTATGTCATCAGGCCCTTAGCAGCACAATGAGTGGATTCAGGTATGATGATTCTAACTGAAATAAGTCACACAGAAAAAGAAACATCATAAGATATCAGTAATACACGGAATACAAACTTGGCTACACAGGAACTGAATTACAGAACAGAACAGGGTCTCAAATTTAGAAAACCAACTTATGCTTGCTTAAGGGGAAAGGTGAGTTGGGGTGCTGCATAAAACCAGAGATTGAAATGAGCACAGATAAAGTTCCTTAAGCCAAATATGGAATAGACAAGAGCTACTCCTTGCTCAACGAAATGGACTCAACACCGCATATTAAACGCCTAAGAATGTACCTGACTAGTAAGTATCTTAAAACCTATGGATTACTATGTCTCCGAAAGAGAATCAAGCATGTGTACAGGGGCATAAACGCAGCAGTGATAGGATTGGAGAGGTTCGGTGAGCAAATGAAGACCCTCTGAAGTCATATTGCATGGTACCCATTCCACGGGTTTCAACTACCCAGGTTTAAGGTATTCTTCCTTCAGCTAAAACATGCATGTGGAACCTAGAGTATGAACAACCATGTGATCGGGAAATGTGTTCAAATATGTCTCTGTTTTCGTACCCTGGTACTCGGGTGCAACATTCCAGACGCTTTACTAACACCCTCCCGACTTGGAGAGTCAGTCCCTTTAACCTCCTGTTTGGCCCAGTTTGCAATTTCTGCGGAAGATGAACAGGAATAGTGAGAACCAATGAGAGACTAGCTGGAAGTGTCTGGACGGGCAAATTTAACTCTCATTTCCCACCAGGAAGAGGAATTAACCAAAGGCTCAGCGTGCCGTGCCGGAACCAGATTAGGGCCTGAAGCCATCCTGCGGTGTTGCGGCCAGGTCACAAGAAAGCAAGTTGAAGAAAGGAGCTCAGGGGCACTGTAATTCACAAACCTGCAGAGTTATAAATGACAGCTATCGTCCAAAAATATACTGAAGTAAGGCTGCCAAGAGGACTTGAAAGCGGGGCAGAATTGCAGGAAACCGATTTCAGGAGGTAGACTGGAATTGCATTGAAAGCATAGGAAAAGAGGCAGAACGTCCACAATGATGCACTTGGCCAAAAAGGGCGTATGCGTTTTTTCCTGAATATATTCAGGAAAAAACGCATACGCCCTTTTTGGCCAACCAAGCAAGCTTGCAAAGGAAATCTGCACTACAATGAAGTCTCACTTCCCCCCGGTCAAAAGGGCCATCTGAAAAAAGTGTAAAATCCAGAAAGGCAGGACAGGCCATGGAGAACTGGGAGCCTTGTTATGCTGATGGGCGGGATGAAAATTGCCAGCAGACACTCGGGAGAAGTGTATGGTGTTTCCTGAAACATCTAAAAAACAAAGCAACAGAGCCTAGGGCACTTCCACTTATGGTCCTATAGCTTAGGGAAATTAAAATCAAAAAGACACAGCCACCCCAAACATTGGGACGCCTCTGTTTACAAGAACCTCGTTTACAGTACAAGTTCAACATCGCAGAAAGTGAAAAATGGATAAAGAAGTTGTGGTATTTACTTACAAAGCAATATCACTCAGCAATGAAATCTATGTCATCAGGCCCTTAGCAGCACAATGAGTGGATTCAGGTATGATGATTCTAACTGAAATAAGTCACACAGAAAAAGAAACATCATAAGATATCAGTAATACACGGAATGTAAACTTGGCTACACAGGAACTGAATTACAGAACAGAACAGGGTCTCAAATTTAGAAAACCAACTTATGCTTGCTTAAGGGTAAAGGTGAGTTGGGGTGCTGCATAAAACCAGAGATTGAAATGAGCACAGATAAAGTTCCTTAAGCCAAATATGGAATAGACAAGAGCTACTCCTTGCTCAACGAAATGGACTCAACACCGCATATTAAACGCCTAAGAATGTACCTGACTAGTAAGTATCTTAAAACCTATGGATTACTATGTCTCCAAAAGAGAATCAAGCATGTGTACAGGGGCATAAACGCAGCAGTGATAGGATTGGAGAGGTTCGGTGAGCAAATGAAGACCCTCTGAAGTCATATTGCATGGTACCCATTCCACGGGTTTCAACTACCCAGGTTTAAGGTATTCTTCCTTCAGCTAAAACATGCATGTGGAACCTAGAGTATGATCAACCATGTGATCGGGAAACGTGTTCAAATATGTCTCAGTTCTCGTACCCTGGTACTCGGGTGCAACATTCCAGACGCTTTACTAACACCCTCCCGACTTGGAGAGTCAGTCCCTTTAACCTCCTGTTTGGCCCAGTTTGCAATTTCTGCGGAAGATGAACAGGAATAGCGAGAACCAATGAGAGACTAGCTGGAGGTGTCTGGACGGGCAAATTTAACTCTCATTTCCCACCAGGAAGAGGAATTAACCAAAGGCTCAGCGTGCCGTGCCGGAACCAGATTAGGGCCTGAAGCCATCCTGCGGTGTTGCGGCCAGGTCACAAGAAAGCGAGTTGAAGAAAGGAGCTCAGGGGCACTGTCATTCACAAACCTGCAGACTTATAAATGACAGCTATCGTCCAAAAATATACTGAAGTAAGGCTGCCAAGAGGACTTGAAAGCGGGGCAGAATTGCAGGAAACCGATTTCAGGAGGTAGACTGGAATTGCATTGAAAGCATAGGAAAAGAGGCAGAACGTCCACAATGATGCACTTGGCCAAAAAGGGCGTATGCGTTTTTTCCTGAATATATTCAGGAAAAAACGCATACGCCCTTTTTGGCCAACCAAGCAAGCTTGCAAAGGAAATCTGCACTACAATGAAGTCTCACTTCCCCCCGGTCAAAAGGGCCATCTGAAAAAAGTGTAAAATCCAGAAAGGCAGGACAGGCCATGGAGAACTGGGAGCCTTGTTATGCTGATGGGCGGGATGAAAATTGCCAGCAGACACTCGGGAGAAGTGTATGGTGTTTCCTGAAACATCTAAAAAACAAAGCAACAGAGCCTAGGGCACTTCCACTTATGGTCCTATAGCTTAGGGAAATTAAAATCAAAAAGACACAGCCACCCCAAACATTCAGACGCCTCTGTTTACAAGAACCTCGTTTACAGTACAAGTTCAACATCGCAGAAAGTGAAAAATGGATAAAGAAGTTGTGGTATTTACTTACAAAGCAATATCACTCAGCAATGAAATCTATGTCATCAGGCCCTTAGCAGCACAATGAGTGGATTCAGGTATGATGATTCTAACTGAAATAAGTCACACAGAAAAAGAAACATCATAAGATATCAGTAATACACGGAATGTAAACTTGGCTACACAGGAACTGAATTACAGAACAGAACAGGGTCTCAAATTTAGAAAACCAACTTATGCTTGCTTAAGGGGAAAGGTGAGTTGGGGTGCTGCATAAAACCAGAGATTGAAATGAGCACAGATAAAGTTCCTTAAGCCAAATATGGAATAGACAAGAGCTACTCCTTGCTCAACGAAATGGACTCAACACCGCATATTAAACGCCTAAGAATGTACCTGACTAGTAAGTATCTTAAAACCTATGGATTGCTATGTCTCTGAAAGAGAATCAAGCATGTGTACAGGGGCATAAACGCAGCAGTGATAGGATTGGAGAGGTTCGGTGAGCAAATGAAGACCCTTTGAAGTCATATTGCATGGTACCCATTCCACGGGTCTCAACTCTCCAGGTTTCAGGGATTCTTCCTTCAGCTAAAACATGCATGTGGAACCTAGAGTATGATCAACCATGTGATCGGGAAACGTGTTCAAATATGTCTCAGTTCTCGTACCCTGGTACTTGGGTGCAACATTCCAGACGCTTTAATAACACCCTCCCGACTTGGAGAGTCAGTCCCTTTAACCTCCTGTTTGGCCCAGTTTGCAATTTCTGCGGAAGATGAACAGGAATAGCGAGAACCAATGAGAGACTAGCTGGAGGTGTCTGGACGGGCAAATTTAACTCTCATTTCCCACCAGGAAGAGGAATTAACCAAAGGCTCAGCGTGCCGTGCCGGAACCAGATTAGGGCCTGAAGCCATCCTGCGGTGTTGCGGCCAGGTCACAAGAAAGCGAGTTGAAGAAAGGAGCTCAGGGGCACTGTAATTCACAAACCTGCAGAGTTATAAATGACAGCTATCGTCCAAAAATATACTGAAGTAAGGCTGCCAAGAGGACTTGAAAGCGGGGCAGAATTGCAGGAAACCAATTTCAGGAGGTAGACTGGAATTGCATTGAAAGCATAGGAAAAGAGGCAGAACGTCCACAATGATGCACTTGGCCAAAAAGGGCGTATGCGTTTTTTCCTGAATATATTCAGGAAAAAACGCATACGCCCTTTTTGGCCAACCAAGCAAGCTTGCAAAGGAAATCTGCACTACAATGAAGTCTCACATCCCCCCGGTCAAAAGGGTCATCTGAAAAAAGTGTAAAATCCAGAAAGGCAGGACAGGCCATGGAGAACTGGGAGCCTTGTTATGCTGATGGGCGGGATGAAAATTGCCAACAGACACTCGGGAGAAGTGTATGGTGTTTCCTGAAACATCTAAAAAACAAAGCAACAGAGCCTAGGGCACTTCCACTTATGGTCCTATAGCTTAGGGAAATTAAAATCAAAAAGACACAGCCACCCCAAACATTGGGACGCCTCTGTTTACAAGAACCTCGTTTACAGTACAAGTTCAACATCGCAGAAAGTGAAAAATGGATAAAGAAGTTGTGGTATTTACTTACAAAGCAATATCACTCAGCAATGAAATCTATGTCATCAGGCCCTTAGCAGCACAATGAGTGGATTCAGGTATGATGATTCTAACTGAAATAAGTCACACAGAAAAAGAAACATCATAAGATATCAGTAATACACGGAATGTAAACTTGGCTACACAGGAACTGAATTACAGAACAGAACAGGGTCTCAAATTTAGAAAACCAACTTATGCTTGCTTAAGGGGAAAGGTGAGTTGGGGTGCTGCATAAAACCAGAGATTGAAATGAGCACAGATAAAGTTCCTTAAGCCAAATATGGAATAGACAAGAGCTACTCCTTGCTCAACGAAATGGACTCAACACCGCATGTTAAACGCCTAAGAATGTACCTGACTAGTAAGTATCTTAAAACCTATGGATTGCTATGTCTCCGAAAGAGAATCAAGCATGTGTACAGGGGCATAAACGCAGCAGTGATAGGATTGGAGAGGTTCGGTGAGCAAATGAAGACCCTCTGAAGTCATATTGCATGGTACCCATTCCACGGGTTTCAACTACCCAGGTTTAAGGTATTCTTCCTTCAGCTAAAACATGCATGTGGAACCTAGAGTATGATCAACCATGTGATCGGGAGACGTGTTCATATATGTCTCAGTTCTCGTACCCTGGTACTCGGGTGCCACATTCCAGACGCTTTACTAACACCCTCCCCAGTTGGAGAGTCAGCCCCTTTAACCTCCTGTTTGGCCCAGTTTGCAATTTCTGCGGAAGATGAACAGGAATAGCGAGAACCAATGAGAGACTAGCTGGAGGTGTCTGGACGGGCAAATTTAACTCTCATTTCCCACGAGGAAGAAGAATTAACCAAAGGCTCAGCGTGCCGTGACGGAACCAGATTAGGGCCTGAAGCCATCCTGCGGTGTTGCGGCCAGGTCACAAGAAAGCGAGTTGAAGAAAGGAGCTCAGGGGCACTGTAATTCACAAACCTGCAGAGTTATAAATGACAGCTATCGTCCAAAAATATACTGAAGTAAGGCTGCCAAGAGGACTTGAAAGCGGGGCAGAATTGCAGGAAACCGATTTCAGGAGGTAGACTGGAATTGCATTGAAAGCATAGGAAAAGAGGCAGAACGTCCACAATGATGCACTTGGCCAAAAAGGGCGTATGCGTTTTTTCCTGAATATATTCAGGAAAAAACGCATACGCACTTTTTGGCCAACCAAGCAAGCTTGCAAAGGAAATCTGCACTACAATGAAGTCTCACATCCCCCCGGTCAAAAGGGCCATCTGAAAAAAGTGTAAAATCCAGAAAGGCAGGACAGGCCATGGAGAACTGGGAGCCTTGTTATGCTGATGGGCGGGATGAAAATTGCCAGCAGACACTCGGGAGAAGTGTATGGTGTTTCCTGAAACATCTAAAAAACAAAGCAACAGAGCCTAGGGCACTTCCACTTATGGTCCTATAGCTTAGGGAATTTAAAATCAAAAAGACACAGCCACCCCAAACATTGGGACGCCTCTGTTTACAAGAACCTCGTTTACAGTACAAGTTAAACATCGCAGAAAGTGAAAAATGGATAAAGAAGTTGTGGTATTTACTTACAAAGCAATATCACTCAGCAATGAAATCTAGGTCATCAGGCCCTTAGCAGCACAATGAGTGGATTCAGGTATGATGATTCTAACTGAAATAAGTCACACAGAAAAAGAAACATCATAAGATATCAGTAATACACGGAATGTAAACTTGGCTACACAGGAACTGAATTACAGAACAGAACAGGGTCTCAAATTTAGAAAACCAACTTATGCTTGCTTAAGGGTAAAGGTGAGTTGGGGTGCTGCATAAAACCAGAGATTGAAATGAGCACAGATAAAGTTCCTTAAGCCAAATATGGAATAGACAAGAGCTACTCCTTGCTCAACGAAATGGACTCAACACCCCATATTAAGCGCCTAAGAATGTACCTGACTAGTAAGTATCTTAAAACCTATGGATTGCTATATCTCCAAAAGAGAATCAAGCGTGTGTCCAGGGGCATAAATGCAGCAGTGATAGGATTGGAGAGGTTCGGTGAGCAACCAAAGACCCTTTGAAGTCATATTGCATGGTACCCATTCCACGGGTCTCAACTCTCCAGGTTTCAGGGATTCTTCCTTCAGCTAAAACATGCATGTGGAACCTAGAGTATGATCAACCATGTGATCGGGAAACGTGTTCAAATATGTCTCAGTTCTCGTACCCTGGTACTTGGGTGCAACATTCCAGACGCTTTAATAACACCCTCCCGACTTGGAGAGTCAGTCCCTTTAACCTCCTGTTTGGCCCAGTTTGCAATTTCTGCGGAAGATGAACAGGAATAGCGAGAACCAATGAGAGACTAGCTGGAGGTGTCTGGACGGGCAAATTTAACTCTCATTTCCCACCAGGAAGAGGAATTAACCAAAGGCTCAGCGTGCCATGCCGGAACCAGATTAGGGCCTGAAGCCATCCTGCGGTGTTGCGGCCAGGTCAAAAGAAAGCGAGTTGAAGAAAGGAGCTCAGGGGCACTGTCATTCACAAACCTGCAGAGTTATAAATGACAGCTATCGTCCAAAAATATACTGAAGTAAGGCTGCCAAGAGGACTTGAAAGCGGGGCAGAATTGCAGGAAACCGATTTCAGGAGGTAGACTGGAATTGCATTGAAAGCATAGGAAAAGAGGCAGAACGTCCACAATGATGCACTTGGCCAAAAAGGGCGTATGCGTTTTTTCCTGAATATATTCAGGAAAAAACGCATACGCCCTTTTTGGCCAACCAAGCAAGCTTGCAAAGGAAATCTGCCTTACAATGAAGTCTCACATCCCCCCGGTCAAAAGGGCCATCTGAAAAAAGTGTAAAATCCAGAAAGGCAGGACAGGCCATGGAGAACTGGGAGCCTTGTTATGCTGATGGGCGGGATGAAAATTGCCAGCAGACACTCGGGAGAAGTGTATGGTGTTTCCTGAAACATCTAAAAAACAAAGCAACAGAGCCTAGGGCACTTCCACTTATGGTCCTATAGCTTAGGGAAATTAAAATCAAAAAGACACAGCCACCCCAAACATTGGGACGCCTCTGTTTACAAGAACCTCGTTTACAGTACAAGTTCAACATCGCAGAAAGTGAAAAATGGATAAAGAAGTTGTGGTATTTACTTACAAAGCAATATCACTCAGCAATGAAATCTATGTCATCAGGCCCTTAGCAGCACAATGAGTGGATTCAGGTATGATGATTCTAACTGAAATAAGTCACACAGAAAAAGAAACATCATAAGATATCAGTAATACACGGAATGTAAACTTGGCTACACAGGAACTGAATTACAGAACAGAACAGGGTCTCAAATTTAGAAAACCAACTTATGCTTGCTTAAGGGTAAAGGTGAGTTGGGGTGCTGCATAAAACCAGAGATTGAAATGAGCACAGATAAAGTTCCTTAAGCCAAATATGGAATAGACAAGAGCTACTCCTTGCTCAACGAAATGGACTCAACACCCCATATTAAGCGCCTAAGAATGTACCTGACTAGTAAGTATCTTAAAACCTATGGATTGCTATATCTCCAAAAGAGAATCAAGCGTGTGTCCAGGGGCATAAATGCAGCAGTGATAGGATTGGAGAGGTTCGGTGAGCAACCAAAGACCCTTTGAAGTCATATTGCATGGTACCCATTCCACGGGTCTCAACTCTCCAGGTTTCAGGGATTCTTCCTTCAGCTAAAACATGCATGTGGAACCTAGAGTATGATCAACCATGTGATCGGGAAACGTGTTCAAATATGTCTCAGTTCTCGTACCCTGGTACTCGGGTGCAACATTCCAGACGCTTTAATAACACCCTCCCGACTTGGAGAGTCAGTCCCTTTAACCTCCTGTTTGGCCCAGTTTGCAATTTCTGCGGAAGATGAACAGGAATAGCGAGAACCAATGAGAGACTAGCTGGAGGTGTCTGGACGGGCAAATTTAACTCTCATTTCCCACCAGGAAGAGGAATTAACCAAAGGCTCAGCGTGCCATGCCGGAACCAGATTAGGGCCTGAAGCCATCCTGCGGTGTTGCGGCCAGGTCAAAAGAAAGCGAGTTGAAGAAAGGAGCTCAGGGGCACTGTCATTCACAAACCTGCAGAGTTATAAATGACAGCTATCGTCCAAAAATATACTGAAGTAAGGCTGCCAAGAGGACTTGAAAGCGGGGCAGAATTGCAGGAAACCGATTTCAGGAGGTAGACTGGAATTGCATTGAAAGCATAGGAAAAGAGGCAGAACGTCCACAATGATGCACTTGGCCAAAAAGGGCGTATGCGTTTTTTCCTGAATATATTCAGGAAAAAACGCATACGCCCTTTTTGGCCAACCAAGCAAGCTTGCAAAGGAAATCTGCCTTACAATGAAGTCTCACATCCCCCCGGTCAAAAGGGCCATCTGAAAAAAGTGTAAAATCCAGAAAGGCAGGACAGGCCATGGAGAACTGGGAGCCTTGTTATGCTGATGGGCGGGATGAAAATTGCCAGCAGACACTCGGGAGAAGTGTATGGTGTTTCCTGAAACATCTAAAAAACAAAGCAACAGAGCCTAGGGCACTTCCACTTATGGTCCTATAGCTTAGGGAAATTAAAATCAAAAAGACACAGCCACCCCAAACATTGGGACGCCTCTGTTTACAAGAACCTCGTTTACAGTACAAGTTCAACATCGCAGAAAGTGAAAAATGGATAAAGAAGTTGTGGTATTTACTTACAAAGCAATATCACTCAGCAATGAAATCTATGTCATCAGGCCCTTAGCAGCACAATGAGTGGATTCAGGTATGATGATTCTAACTGAAATAAGTCACACAGAAAAAGAAACATCATAAGATATCAGTAATACACGGAATGTAAACTTGGCTACACAGGAACTGAATTACAGAACAGAACAGGGTCTCAAATTTAGAAAACCAACTTATGCTTGCTTAAGGGGAAAGGTGAGTTGGGGTGCTGCATAAAACCAGAGATTGAAATGAGCACAGATAAAGTTCCTTAAGCCAAATATGGAATAGACAAGAGCTACTCCTTGCTCAACGAAATGGACTCAACACCGCATATTAAACGCCTAAGAATGTACCTGACTAGTAAGTATCTTAAAACCTATGGATTGCTATATCTCCAAAAGAGAATCAAGCGTGTGTCCAGGGGCATAAATGCAGCAGTGATAGGACTGGAGAGGTTCGGTGAGCAAACGAAGACCCTCTGAAATCATATTGCATGGTACCCATTCCACGGGTTTCAACTACCCAGGTTTAAGGTATTCTTCCTTCAGCTAAAACATGCATGTGGAACCTAGAGTATGATCAACCATGTGATCGGGAGACGTGTTCAAATATGTCTCAGTTTTCGTACCCTGGTACTCGGGTGCAACATTCCAGACACTTTACTAACACTCTCCCGACTTGGAGAGTCAGTCCCTTTAAACTCCTGTTTGGCCCAGTTTGCAATTTCTGCGGAAGATGAACAGGAATAGCGAGAACCAATGAGAGACTAGCTGGAGGTGTCTGGACGGGCAAATTTAACTCTCATTTCCCACCAGGAAGAGGAATTAACCAAAGGCTCAGCGTGCCGTGCCGGAACCAGATTAGGGCCTGAAGCCATCCTGCGGTGTTGCGGCCAGGTCACAAGAAAGCGAGTTGAAGAAAGGAGCTCAGGGGCACTGTCATTCACAAACCTGCAGACTTATAAATGACAGCTATCGTCCAAAAATATACTGAAGTAAGGCTGCCAAGAGGACTTGAAAGCGGGGCAGAATTGCAGGAAACCGATTTCAGGAGGTAGACTGGAATTGCATTGAAAGCATAGGAAAAGAGGCAGAACGTCCACAATGATGCACTTGGCCAAAAAGGGCGTATGCGTTTTTTCCTGAATATATTCAGGAAAAAACGCATACGCCCTTTTTGGCCAACCAAGCAAGCTTGCAAAGGAAATCTGCACTACAATGAAGTCTCACATCCCCCCGGTCAAAAGGGCCATCTGAAAAAATTGTAAAATCCAGAAAGGCAGGACAGGCCATGGAGAACTGGGAGCCTTGTTATGCTGATGGGCGGGATGAAAATTGCCAGCAGACACTCGGGAGAAGTGTATGGTGTTTCCTGAAACATCTAAAAACCAAAGCAACAGAGCCTAGGGCACTTCCACTTATGGTCCTATAGCTTAGGGAAATTAAAATAAAAAAGACACAGCCACCCCAAACATTGGGACGCCTCTGTTTACAAGAACCTCGTTTACAGTACAAGTTCAATATCACAGAAAGTGAAAAATGGATAAAGAAGTTGTGGTATTTACTTACAAAGCAATATCACTCAGCAATGAAATCTATGTCATCAGGCCCTTAGCAGCACAATGAGTGGATTCAGGTATGATGATTCTAACTGAAATAAGTCACACAGAAAAAGAAACATCATAAGATATCAGTAATACACGGAATGTAAACTTGGCTACACAAGAACTGAATTACAGAACAGAACAGGGTCTCAAATTTAGAAAACCAACTTATGCTTGCTTAAGGGTAAAGGTGAGTTGGGGTGCTGCATAAAACCAGAGATTGAAATGAGCACAGATAAAGTTCCTTAAGCCAAATATGGAATAGACAAGAGCTACTCCTTGCTCAATGAAATGGACTCAACACCGCATATTAAACGCCTAAGAATGTACCTGACTAGTAAGTATCTTAAAACCTATGGATTGCTATGTCTCCGAAAGAGAATCAAGCATGTGTACAGGGGCATAAACGCAGCAGTGATAGGATTGGAGAGGGTTGGTGAGCAAATGAAGACCCTTTGAAGTCATATTGCATCGTACCCATTCCACGGGTTTCAACTACCCAGGTTTAAGGTATTCTTCCTTCTGCTAAAACATGCATGTGGAACCTAGAGTATGATCAACCATGTGATCGGGAGACGTGTTCAAATATGTCTCAGTTTTCGTACCCTGGTACTCGGGTGCAACATTCCAGACACTTTACTAACACTCTCCCGACTTGGAGAGTCAGTGCCTTTAACCTCCTGTTTGGCCCAGTTTGCAATTTCTGCGGAAGATGAACAGGAATAGCGAGAACCAATGAGAGACTAGCTGGAGGTGTCTGGACGGGCAAATTTAACTCTCATTTCCCACGAGGAAGAGGAATTAACCAAAGGCTCAGCGTGCCGTGACGGAACCAGATTAGGGCCTGAAGCCATCCTGCGGTGTTGCGGCCAGGTCACAAGAAAGCGAGTTGAAGAAAGGAGCTCAGGGGCACTGTAATTCACAAACCTGCAGAGTTATAAATGACAGCTATCGTCCAAAAATATACTGAAGTAAGGCTGCCAAGAGGACTTGAAAGCGGGGCAGAATTGCAGGAAACCGATTTCAGGAGGTAGACTGGAATTGCATTGAAAGCATAGGAAAAGAGGCAGAACGTCCACAATGATGCACTTGGCCAAAAAGGGCGTATGCGTTTTTTCCTGAATATATTCAGGAAAAAACGCATACGCCCTTTTTGGCCAACCAAGCAAGCTTGCAAAGGAAATCTGCACTACAATGAAGTCTCACTTCCCCCCGGTCAAAAGGGCCATCTGAAAAAAGCGTAAAATCCAGAAAGGCAGGACAGGCCATGGAGAACTGGGAGCCTTGTTATGCTGATGGGCGGGATGTAAATTGCCAACAGACACTCGGGAGAAGTGTATGGTGTTTCCTGAAACATCTAAAAAACAAAGCAACAGAGCCTAGGGCACTTCCACTTATGGTCCTATAGCTTAGGGAAATTAAAATAAAAAAGACACAGCCACCCCAAAGTTTGGGACGCCTCTGTTTACAAGAACCTCGTTTACCGTACAAGTTCAATATCACAAAGTGTGAAAAATAGATAAAGAAGTTGTGGTACTTACGTACAATGCAATATCACTCAGCAATGAAATCTATGTCATCAGGCCCGTAGCAGCATAATGAGTGGATTCAGGTATAATGATTCTAACTGAAATAAGTCACACAGAAAAAGAAACATCATAAGATATCACTAGTACACGGAATGTAAACTTGGCTACACAGGAACTGAATTACAAAACAGAACATGGTCTCAAATTTAGAAAACCAACTTATGCTTGCTTAAGGGGAAAGGTGAGTTGGGGTGCTGCATAAAACCAGCAATTGAAATGAGCACAGATAAAGTTCCTTAAGACAAATATGTAATAGACAAGAGCTACTCCTTGCTCAAAGAAATGGACTCAACAACCCATATTACACGCCTAAGAATGTACCTGACTAGTAAGTATCTTAAAACCTATGGATTGCTATGTCTCCAAAAGAGAATGAAGCGTGTGTACAAGGGCATAAACGCAGCAGTGATAGGATTGGAGAGGTTCGGTGAGCAAATGAAGACACTTTGAAGTCATATTGCATCGTACCCATTCCACGGGTTTCAACTACCCAGGTTTAAGGTATTCTTCCTTCTGCTAAAACATGCATGTGGAACCTAGAGTATGATCAACCATGTGATCGGGAGACGTGTTCAAATATGTCTCAGTTTTCGTACCCTGGTACTCGGGTGCAACATTCCAGACACTTTACTAACACTCTCTCGACTTGGAGAGTCAGTCCCTTTAACCTCCTGTTTGGCCCAGTTTGCAATTTCTGCGGAAGATGAACAGGAATAGCGAGAACCAATGAGAGACTAGCTGGAGGTGTCTGGACGGGCAAATTTAACTCTCATTTCCCACCAGGAAGAGGAATTAACCAAAGGCTCAGCGTGCCGTGCCGGAACCAGTTTAGGGCCTGAAGCCATCCTGCGGTGTTACGGCCAGGTCACAAGAAAGCGAGTTGAAGAAAGGAGCTCAGGGGCACTGTAATTCACAAACCTGCAGAGTTATAAATGACAGCTATCGTCCAAAAATATACTGAAGTAAGGCTGCCAAGAGGACTTGAAAGCGGGGCAGAATTGCAGGAAACCGATTTCAGGAGGTAGACTGGAATTGCATTGAAAGCATAGGAAAAGAGGCAGAACGTCCACAATGATGCACTTGACCAAAAAGGGCGTATGCGTTTTTTCCTGAATATATTCAGGAAAAAACGCATACGCCCTTTTTGGCCAACCAAGCAAACTTGCAAAGGAAATCTGCACTACAATGAAGTCTCACTTCCCCCCGGTCAAAAGGGCCATCTGAAAAAAGTGTAAAATCCAGAAAGGCAGGACAGGCCATGGAGAACTGGGAGCCTTGTTATGCTGATGGGCGGGATGTAAATTGCCAACAGACACTCGGGAGAAGTGTATGGTGTTTCCTGAAACATCTAAAAAACAAAGCAACAGAGCCTAGGGCACTTCCACTTATGGTCCTATAGCTTAGGGAAATTAAAATAAAAACGACACAGCCACCCCAAAGTTTGGGACGCCTCTGTTTACAAGAACCTCGTTTACCGTACAAGATCAATATCACAGAAAGTGAAAAATGGATAAAGAACTTGTGGTACTTACGTACAATGCAGTATCACTCAACAATGAAATCTATGTCATCAGGCCCGTAGCAGCATAATGAGTGTATTCAGGTACGATGATTCTAACTGAAATAAGTCACACAGAAAAAGAAACATCATAAGATATCACTAATACACGGAATGTAAACTTGGTTACACAGGAACTGAATTCCAAAACAGAACAGGGTCTCAAATTTAGAAAACCAACTTATGCTTGCTTAAGGGGAAAGGTGAGTTGGGGTGCTGCATAAAACCAGAGATTGAAATGAGCACAGATAAAGTTCCTTAAGCCAAATATGGAATAGACAAGAGCTACTGCTTGCTCAACGAAATGGACTCAACACCCCATATTAAACACCTAAGAATGTACCTGACTAGTAAGTATCTTAAAACCTATGGATTGCTATGTCTCCGAAAGAGAATCAAGCATGTGTACAGGGGCATAAACGCAGCAGTGATAGGATTGGAGAGGTTTGGTGAGCAAATGAAGACCCTTTGAAGTCATATTGCATCGTACCCATTCCACGGGTTTCAACTACCCAGGTTTAAGGTATTCTTCCTTCTGCTAAAACATGCATGTGGAACCTAGAGTATGATCAACCATGTGATCGGGAGACGTGTTCAAATATGTCTCAGTTTTCGTACCCTGGTACTCGGGTGCAACATTCCAGACACTTTACTAACACTCTCCCGACTTGGAGAGTCAGTCCCTTTAACCTCCTGTTTGGCCCAGTTTGCAATTTCTGCGGAAGATGAACAGGAATAGCGAGAACCAATGAGAGACTAGCTGGAGGTGTCTGGACGGGCAAATTTAACTCTCATTTCCCACGAGGAAGAGGAATTAACCAAAGGCTCAGCGTGCCGTGACGGAACCAGATTAGGGCCTGAAGCCATCCTGCGGTGTTGCGGCCAGGTCACAAGAAAGCGAGTTGAAGAAAGGAGCTCAGGGGCACTGTAATTCACAAACCTGCAGAGTTATAAATGACAGCTATCGTCCAAAAATATACTGAAGTAAGGCTGCCAAGAGGACTTGAAAGCGGGCAGAATTGCAGGAATCCGATTTCAGGAGGTAGACTGGAATTGCATTGAAAGCATAGGAAAAGAGGCAGAACGTCCACAATGATGCACTTGGCCAAAAAGGGCGTATGCGTTTTTTCCTGAATATATTCAGGAAAAAACGCATACGCCCTTTTTGGCCAACCAAGCAAATTGCAAAGGAAATCTGCACTACAATGAAGTCTCACTTCAACCCGGTCAAAAGGGCCATCTGAAAAAAGTGTAAAATCCAGAAAAGCAGGACAGGCCATGGAGAACTGGGAGCCTTGTTATGCTGATGGGCGGGGTGTAATTTGCCAACAGACACTCGGGAGAAGTGTATGGTGTTTCCTGAAACATCTAAAAAACAAAGCAACAGAGCCTAGGGCACTTCCACTTATGGTCCTATAGCTTAGGGAAATTAAAATCAAAAAGACACAGCCACCCCAAAGTTTGGGACGCCTCTGTTTACAAGAACCTCGTTTACGGTACAAGTTCAATATCGCACAAAGTGAAAAATGGATAAAGAAGTTGTGGTACTTACGTACAATGCAATATCACTCAGCAATGAAATCTATGTCATCAGGCCCGTAGCAGCATAATGAGTGGATTCAGGTATGATGATTCTAACTGAAATAAGTCACACAGAAAAAGAAACATCATAAGATATCACTAATACACGGAATGTAAACTTGGCTACACAGGAACTGAATTACAAAACAGAACAGGGTCTCAAATTTAGAAAACCAACTTATGCTTGCTTAAGGGTAAAGGTGAGTTGGGGTGCTGCATAAAACCAGCGATTGAAATGAGCACAGATAAAGTTCCTTTAGCCAAATATGTAATAGACAAGAGCTACTCCTTGCTCAACGAAATGGACTCAACAACCCATATTACACGCCTAAGAATGTACCTGACTAGTAAGTATCTTAAAACCTATGGATTGCTATGTCTCCAAAAGAGAATGAAGCGTGTGTACAGGGGCATAAACGCAGCAGTGATAGGATTGGAGAGGTTCAGTGAGCAAATGAAGACCCTTTGAAGTCATATTGCATGGTACCCATTCCACGGGTCTCAACTCTCCACTTTTCAGGGATTCTTCCTTCAGCTAAAACATGCATGTGGAACCCAGAGTATGATCCACCGTGTAATCGGGAGACGTGTTCAAATATGTCTCAGTTTTCGTCCCCTGGTACTCGGGTGCAACATTCCAGACGCTTTACTAACACTCTCCCGACTTGGAGAGTCAGTGCCTTTAACCTCCTGTTTGTCCCAGTTTACAATTTCTGCGGAAGATGAACAGGAATAGGGAGAACCAATGAGAGACTAGCTGGAGGTGTCTGAACGGGCAAATTTAACTCTCATTTCCCACCAGGAAGAGGAATTAACCAAAGGCTCAGCATGCCGTGCCGGAACCAGATTAGGGCCTGAAGCCATCCTGCGGTGTTGCGGCCAGGTCACAAGAAAGCGAGTTGAAGAAAGGAGCTCAGGGGCACTGTAATTCACAAACCTGCAGAGTTATAAATGACAGCTATCGTCCAAAAATATACTGAAGTAAGGCTGCCAAGAGGACTTGAAAGCGGGGCAGAATTGCAGGAAACCGATTTCAGGAGGTAGACTGGAATTGCATTGAAAGCATAGGAAAAGAGGCAGAACGTCCACAATGATGCACTTGGCCAAAAAGGGCGTATGCGTTTTTTCCTGAATATATTCAGGAAAAAACGCATACGCCCTTTTTGGCCAACCAAGCAAGCTTGCAAAGGAAATCTGCACTACAATGAAGTCTCACTTCCCCCCGGTCAAAAGGGCCATCTGAAAAAAGTGTAAAATCCAGAAAGGCAGGACAGGCCATGGAGAACTGGGAGCCTTGTTATGCTGATGGGCGGGATGTAAATTGCCAACAGACACTCGGGAGAAGTGTATGGTGTTTCCTGAAACATCTAAAAAACAAAGCAACAGAGCCTAGGGCACTTCCACTTATGGTCCTATAGCTTAGGGAAATTAAAATAAAAAAGACACAGCCACCCCAAAGTTTGGGACGCCTCTGTTTACAAGAACCTCGTTTACCGTACAAGTTCAATATCACAAAGTGCGAAAAATAGATAAAGAAGTTGTGGTACTTACGTACAATGCAATATCACTCAGCAATGAAATCTATGTCATCAGGCCCGTAGCAGCATAATGAGTGGATTCAGGTATGATGATTCTAACTGAAATAAGTCACACAGAAAAAGAAACATCATAAGATATCACTAATACACGGAATGTAAACTTGGCTACACAGGAACTGAATTACAAAACAGAACATGGTCTCAAATTTAGAAAACCAACTTATGCTTGCTTAAGGGGAAAGGTGAGTTGGGGTGCCACATAAAACCAGCGATTGAAATGAGCACAGATAAAATTCCTTAAGCCAAATATGTAATAGACAAGAGCTACTCCTTGCTCAACGAAATGGACTCAACAACCCATATTACACGCCTAAGAATGTACCTGACTAGTAAGTATCTTAAAACCTATGGATTGCTATGTCTCCAAAAGAGAATGAAGCGTGTGTACAAGGGCATAAACGCAGCAGTGATAGGATTGGAGAGGTTCGGTGAGCAAATGAAGACACTTTGAAGTCATATTGCATCGTACCCATTCCACGGGTTTCAACTACCCAGGTTTAAGGTATTCTTCCTTCTGCTAAAACATGCATGTGGAACCTAGAGTATGATCAACCATGTCATCGGGAGACGTGTTCAAATATGTCTCAGTTTTCGTACCATGGTACTCGGGTGCAACATTCCAGACACTTTACTAACACTCTCTCGACTTGGAGAGTCAGTCCCTTTAACCTCCTGTTTGGCCCAGTTTGCAATTTCTGCGGAAGATGAACAGGAATAGCGAGAACCAATGAGAGACTAGCTGGAGGTGTCTGGACGGGCAAATTTAACTCTCATTTCCCACCAGGAAGAGGAATTAACCAAAGGCTCAGCGTGCCGTGCCGGAACAAGTTTACGGCCTGAAGCCATCCTGCGGTGTTGCGGCCAGGTCACAAGAAAGCGAGTTGAAGAAAGGAGCTCAGGGGCACTGTCATTCACAAACCTGCAGAGTTATAAATGACAGCTATCGTCCAAAAATATACTGAAGTAAGGCTGCCAAGAGGACTTGAAAGTGGGGCAGAATTGTAGGAAACCGATTTCAGGAGGTAGACTGGAATTGCATTGAAAGCATAAGAAAAGAGGCAGAACGTCCACAATGATGCACTTGGCCAAAAAGGGCGTATGCGTTTTTTCCTGAATATATTCAGGAAAAAACGCATACGCCCTTTTTGGCCAACCAAGCAAACTTGCAAAGGAAATCTGCACTACAATGAAGTCTCACTTCCCCCCGGTCAAAAGGGCCATCTGAAAAAAGTGTAAAATCCAGAAAGGCAGGACAGGCCATGGAGAACTGGGAGCCTTGTTATGCTGATGGGCGGGATGTAAATTGCCAACAGACACTCGGGAGAAGTGTATGGTGTTTCCTGAAACATCTAAAAAACAAAGCAACAGAGCCTAGGGCACTTCCACTTATGGTCCTATAGCTTAGGGAAATTAAAATAAAAAAGACACAGCCACCCCAAAGTTTGGGACGCCTCTGTTTACAAGAACCTCGTTTACCGTACAAGATCAATATCACAGAAAGTGAAAAATGGATAAAGAACTTGTGGTACTTACGTACAATGCAGTATCACTCAACAATGAAATCTATGTCATCAGGCCCGTAGCAGCATAATGAGTGTATTCAGGTACGATGATTCTAACTGAAATAAGTCACACAGAAAAAGAAACATCATAAGATATCACTAATACACGGAATGTAAACTTGGTTACACAGGAACTGAATTCCAAAACAGAACAGGGTCTCAAATTTAGAAAACCAACTTATGCTTGCTTAAGGGGAAAGGTGAGTTGGGGTGCTGCATAAAACCAGACATTGAAATGAGCACAGATAAAGTTCCTTAAGCCAAATATGGAATACACAAGAGCTACTCCTTGCTCAACGAAATGGACTCAACACCACATATTAAACGCCTAAGAATGTACCTGACTAGTAAGTATATTAAAACCTATGGATTGCTATGTCTCCAAAGGAGAATCAAGCATGTGTACAGGGGCATAAACGCAGCAGTGATAGGATTGGAGAGGTTCAGTGAGCAAATGAAGACCCTTTGAAATCATATTGCATGGTACCCATTCCACGGGTCTCAACTCTCCAGGTTTAAGGTATTCTTCCTTCAGCTAAAACATGCATGTGGAACCCAGAGTATGATCAACCGTGTGAACAGGAGACATGTTCAAATATGTCTCAGTTTTCCTCCCCTGGTACTCGGGTGCAACATTCCAGACGCTTTACTAACACTCTCCCCACTTGGAGAGTCAGCACCTTTAAGCTCCTGTTTGGCCCAGTTTGCAATTTCTGCGGAAGATGAACAGAAATAGGGAGAACCAATGAGAGACTAGCTGGAGGTGTCTGGACGGGCAAATTTAACTCTCATTTCCCACCAGGAAGAGGAAATAACCAAAGGCTCAGCATGCCGTGCCGGAACCAGATTAGGGCCTGAAGCCATCCTGCGGTGTTGCGGCCAGCTCAAAAGAAAGCGAGTTGAAGAAAGGAGCTCAGGGGCACTGTAATTCACAAACCTGCAGACTTATAAATGACAGCTATCGTCCAAAAATATACTGAAGTAAGGCTGCCAAGAGGACTTGAAAGCGGGGCAGAATTGCAGGAAACCAATTTCAGGAGGTAGACTGGAATTGCATTGAAAGCATAGGAAAAGAGGCAGAACGTCCACAATGATGCACTTGGCCAAAAAGGGCGTATGCGTTTTTTCCTGAATATATTCAGGAAAAAACGCATACGCCCTTTTTGGCCAACCAAGCAAGCTTGCAAAGGAAATCTGCACTACAATGAAGTCTCACTTCCCCCCGGTCAAAAGGGCCATCTGAAAAAAGTAAAAAATCCAGAAAGGCAGGACAGGCCATGGAGAACTGGGAGCCTTGTTATGCTGATGGGCGGGATGTAAATTGCCAACAGACACTCGGGAGAAGTGTATGCTGTTTCCTGAAACATCTAAAAAACAAAGCAACAGAGCCTAGGGCACTTCCACTTATGGTCCTATAGCTTAGGGAAATTAAAATAAAAAAGACACAGCCACCCCAAAGATTGGAACGCCTCTGTTTACAAGAACCTCGTTTACAGTACAAGTTCAACATCGCAGAAAGTGAAAAATGGATAAAGAAGTTGTGGTATTTACTTACAAAGCAATATCACTCAGCAATGAAATCTATGTCATCAGGCCCTTAGCAGCACAATGAGTGGATTCAGGTATGATGATTCTAACTGAAATAAGTCACACAGAAAAAGAAACATCATAACATATCAGTAATACACGGAATGTAAACTTGGCTACACAGGAACTGAATTACAGAACAGAACAGGGTCTCAAATTTAGAAGACCAACTTATGCTTGCTTAAGGGGAAAGGTGAGTTGGGGTGCTGCATAAAACCAGAGATTGAAATGAGCACAGATAAAGTTCCTTAAGCCAAATATGGAATAGACAAGAGCTACTCCTTGCTCAACGAAATGGACTCAACACCCCATATTAAACGCCTAAGAATGTACCTGACTAGTAAGTATCTTAAAACCTATGGATTGCTATGTCTCCGAAAGAGAATCAAGCATGTGTACAGGGGCATAAACGCAGCAGTGATAGGATTGGAGAGGTTCAGTGCGCAAATGAAGACCCTTTGAAGTCATATTGCATCGTACCCATTCCACGGGTTTCAACTACCCAGTTTTAAGGTATTCTTCATTCTGCTAAAACATGCATGTGGAACCTAGAGTATGATCAACCATGTGATCGGGAGACGTGTTCAAATATGTCTCAGTTTTCGTACCCTGGTACTTGGGTGCAACATTCCACACGCTTTACTAACACTCTCCCGACTTGGAGAGTCAGTCCCTTTAACCTCCTGTTTGGCCCAGTTTGCAATTTCTGCGGAAGATGAACAGGAATAGCGAGAACCAATGAGAGACTAGCTGGAGGTGTCTGGACGGGCAAATTTAACTCTCATTTCCCACCAGGAAGAGGAATTAACCAAAGGCTCAGCGTGCCGTGACGGAACCAGATTAGGGCCTGAAGCCATCCTGCGGTGTTGCGGCCAGCTCAAAAGAAAGCGAGTTGAAGAAAGGAGCTCAGGGGCACTGTAATTCACAAACCTGCAGAGTTATAAATGACAGCTATCGTCCAAAAATATACTGAAGTAAGGCTGCCAAGAGGACTTGAAAGCGGGGCAGAATTGCAGGAAACTGATTTCAGGAGGTAGACTGGAATTGCATTGAAAGCATAGGAAAAGAGGCAGAACGTCCCCAATGATGCACTTGGCCTAAAAGGGCGTATGCGTTTTTTCCTGAATATATTCAGGAAAAAACGCATACGCCCTTTTTGGCCAACCAAGCAAACTTGCAAAGGAAATCTGCACTACAATGAAGTCTCACTTCAACCCGGTCAAAAGGGCCATCTGAAAAAAGTGTAAAATCCAGAAAGGCAGGACAGGCCATGGAGAACTGGGAGCCTTGTTATGCTGATGGGCGGGATGTAAATTGCCAACAGACACTCGGGAGAAGTGTATGGTGTTTCCTGAAACATCTAAAAAACAAAGCAACAGAGCCTAGGGCACTTCCACTTATGGTCCTATAGCTTAGGGAAATTAAAATCAAAAAGACACAGCCACCCCAAAGTTTGGGACGGCTCTGTTTACAAGAACCTCATTTACGGTACAAGTTCAATATCGCACAAAGTGAAAAATGGATAAAGAAGTTGTGGTACTTACGTACAATGCAATATCACTCAGCAATGAAATCTATGTCATCAGGCCCGTAGCAGCATAATGAGTGGATTCAGGTATGATGATTCTAACTGAAATAAGTCACACAGAAAAAGAAACATCATAAGATATCACTAATACACGGAATGTAAACTTGGCTACACAGGAACTGAATTACAAAACAGAACAGGGTCTCAAATTTAGAAAACCAACTTATGCTTGCTTAAGGGGAAAGGTGAGTTGGGGTGCTGCATAAAACCAGAGATTGAAATGAGCACAGATAAAGTTCCTTAAGCCAAATATGGAATAGACAAGAGCTACTCCTTGCTAAAGGAAATGGACTGAACAACCCATATTACACGCCTAAGAATGTACCTGACTAGTAAGTATCTTAAAACCTATGGATTGCTATGTCTCCAAAAGAGAATGAAGTGTGTGTACAAGGGCATAAACGCAGCAGTGATAGGATTGGAGAGGTTCGGTGAGCAAATGAAGACCCTTTGAAGTCATATTGCATCGTACCCATTCCACGGGTTTCAACTACCCAGGTTTAAGGTATTCTTCCTTCTGCTAAAACATGCATGTGGAACCTAGAGTATGATCAACCATGTGATCGGGAGACGTGTTCAAATATGTCTCAGTTTTCGTACCCTGGTACTCGGGTGCAACATTCCAGACACTTTACTAACACTCTCCCGACTTGGAGAGTCAGTCCCTTTAACCTCCTGTTTGGCCCAGTTTGCAATTTCTGCGGAAGATGAACAGGAATAGCGAGAACCAATGAGAGACTAGCTGGAGGTGTCTGGACGGGCAAATTTAACTCTCATTTCCCACCAGGAAGAGGAATTAACCAAAGGCTCAGCATGCGTGCCGGAACCAGATTAGGGCCTGAAGCCATCCTGCGGTGTTGCGGCCAGCTCAAAAGAAAGCGAGTTGAAGAAAGGAGCTCAGGGGCACTGTAATTCACAAACCTGCAGAGTTATAAATGACAGCTATTGTCCAAAAATATACTGAAGTAAGGCTGCCAAGAGGACTTGAAAGCGGGGCAGAATTGCAGGAATCCGATTTCAGGAGGTAGACTGGAATTGCATTGAAAGCATAGGAAAAGAGGCAGAACGTCCACAATGATGCACTTGGCCAAAAAGTGCGTATGCGTTTTTTCCTGAATATATTCAGGAAAAAACGCATACGCCCTTTTTGGCCAACCAAGCAAACTTGCAAAGGAAATCTGCACTACAATGAAGTCTCACTTCAACCCGGTCAAAAGGGCCATCTGAAAAAAGTGTAAAATCCAGAAAGGCAGGACAGGCCATGGAGAACTGGGAGCCTTGTTATGCTGATGGGCGGGGTGTAATTTGCCAACAGACACTCGGGAGAAGTGTATGGTGTTTCCTGAAACATCTAAAAAACAAAGCAACAGAGCCTAGGGCACTTCCACTTATGGTCCTATAGCTTAGGGAAATTAAAATCAAAAAGACACAGCCACCTCAAAGTTTGGGACGGCTCTGTTTACAAGAACCTCGTTTACGGTACAAGTTCAATATCACAAAGTGCGAAAAATAGATAAAGAAGTTGTGGTACTTACGTACAATGCAATATCACTCAGCAATGAAATCTATGTCATCAGGCCCTTAGCAGCACAATGAGTGGATTCAGGTATGATGATTCTAACTGAAATAAGTCACACAGAAAAAGGAACATCATAAGATATCACTAATACACGGAATGTAAACTTGGCTACACAGGAACTGAATTACAAAACAGAACATGGTCTCAAATTTAGAAAAGCAACTTATGCTTGCTTAAGGGGAAAGGTGAGTTGGAGTGCTGCATAAAACCAGCGATTGAAATGAGCACAGATAAAGTTCCTTAAGCCAAATATGTAATAGACAAGAGCTACTCCTTGCTCAACGAAATGGACTCAACACCCCATATTACACGCCTAAGAATGTACCTGACTAGTAAGTATCTTAAAACCTATGGATTGCTATGTCTCCAAAAGAGAATGAAGCGTGTGTACAAGGGCATAAACGCAGCAGTGATAGGATTGGAGAGGTTCGGTGAGCAAATGAAGACACTTTGAAGTCATATTGCATCGTACCCATTCCACGGGTTTCAACTACCCAGGTTTAAGGTATTCTTCCTTCTGCTAAAACATGCATGTGGAACCTAGAGTATGATCAACCATGTGATCGGGAGACGTGTTCAAATATGTCTCAGTTTTCGTACCATGGTACTTGGGTGCAACATTCCAGACACTTTACTAACACTCTCTCGACTTGGAGAGTCAGTCCCTTTAACCTCCTGTTTGGCCCAGTTTGCAATTTCTGCGGAAGATGAACAGGAATAGCGAGAACCAATGAGAGACTAGCTGGAGGTGTCTGAACGGGCAAATTTAACTCTCATTTCCCACCAGGAAGAGGAATTAACCAAAGGCTCAGCGTGCCGTGACGGAACCAGATTAGGGCCTGAAGCCATCCTGCGGTGTTGCGGCCAGGTCACAAGAAAGCGAGTTGAAGAAAGGAGCTCAGGGGCACTGTAATTCACAAACCTGCAGAGTTATAAATGACAGCTATCGTCCAAAAATATACAGAAGTAAGGCTGCCAAGAGGACTTGAAAGCGGGGCAGAATTGCAGGAAACCGATTTCAGGAGGTAGACTGGAATTGCATTGAAAGCATAGGAAAAGAGGCAGAACGTCCACAATGATGCACTTGGCCAAAAAGGGCGTATGCGTTTTTTCCTGAATATATTCAGGAAAAACCGCATACGCCCTTTTTGGCCAACCAAGCAAGCTTGCAAAGGAAATTTGCACTACAATGAAGTCTCACTTCCCCCCGGTCAAAAGGGCCATCTGAGAAAAGTGTAAAATCCAGAAAGGCAGGACAGGCCATGGAGAACTTGGAGCCTTGTTATGCTGATGGGCGGGATGTAAATTGCCAACAGCCACTCGGGAGAAGTGTATGGTGTTTCCTGAAACATCTAAAAAACAAAGCAACAGAGCCTAGGGCACTTCCACTTATGGTCCTATAGCTTAGGGAAATTAAAATCAAAAAGACACAGCCACCCCACAGTTTGGGACAGCTCTGTTTACAAGAACCTCGTTTACGGTGTAAGTTCAATATCGCAGAAAGTGAAAAATGGATAAAGAAGTTGTGGTACTTATGTACAATGCAAAATCACTCAGCCATGAAATCTATGTCATCAGGCCCATAGCAGCATAATGAGTGGATTCAGGTATGATGATTCTAACTGAAATATGTCACACAGAAAAAGAAACATCATAAGATATCACTAATACACGGAATGTGAACTTGGCTACACATGAACTGAATTACAAAACAGAACATGGTCTCAAGTTTAGAAAACCAACTTATGCTTCCTTAAGGGGGAAAGTGAGTTGGGGTGCTGCATAAAACCAGAGTTTGAAATTAGCACAGATACCATTCAATAAGCCAAATATGTAATAGACAAGACCTACCCCTTGCTCAACAAAATGGACTCAACAATGAGGTATCACCTCACACCTGATAGAATGGGCATCATGAGAAAATCTACAAACAAAAATGCTGGAAAGGTTGTGGAGAAAAGGAACCCTCTTCCACTATTGTTGGGAATATAAATTGATACAGTCACTACGGAGAACAATATGGAGTTTCTTAAGAAACTAACAATAGAATTACCATATGATACAGCAATCCCAGTACTGGACATATACCCAGACAAAACCATAAATCAAAACGAGACATTCACCGCAATGTTCATTGCATCACTATTTACAATATCGAGGTAATGGAAGCAACCTAAATGCCCACAGACAGACGAATGCATAAAGCTGTGGTACATATATAAAATGGAATATTACTAAGCCATGTAAAGGAATGAAATTGGGTCATTTGTAGAGACGTCGATGGATCTAGAGACTGTCATACAGAGTGAAGTAAGTCAGAAAGAGAAAAACAAATCTTGTATATTCATGCATATATGTGGAACCTAGAAAAACTGTACAGATTAACCATTTTGCAAGGCATAAATAGAGCAACAGATGTAGACAACAAATGTATGGACAACAAGGGGGGAAAGCTGTTGGGGGTGTGGTGGTGGGAGGAGTTGAGAGACTGGGATTGGCATGTATACATTTATATGTATAAAATAGATAACCAATAAGAACCTGCTGTATAAAAATATAAAATAAAATTCAAAATTAAAAAGAAATAAAATTTAAAAAATAAAACAGAAAAAACAATTATTCCCTTCACATACATGTATTTATATGAATAAATTATTTCCATGCTTATATCTGTAAATACAAAAAAGAGGAATAAAATCTACCTTGAACCAAAAACGAAAAAGAGAAAAAAAACACAGAACCCACCAGTTCCACAGAGGAAAACCGTATCAGGGCACTTGCTCCAGTTGTAAACAATTCTGAAGTTGGCCAGTGGTGGGGAATCGTCTCCCATTCAGCCAGCAGCCCCCACGCAACAAGCGTCCTCATTGCAAAGCTGGGGCACCGTGCCGAGGCATCTGTGAGTAAACGTGAGCTGAGCCCCAGGCCAGTTGCTGCTGAACTATTCCCACCCGTCCCAGGTAAAACACCTGAATATATACAAGGACTTGAAAGCCTAGAGGAAGGGCCATAGAGCCACACGAGTGACAGCATGCCGGCCGACTTGGTGCCTGCAGGCCAGCCAGGATGGTCCTGGCCCTGGGTGCTCTTCTGGAAGATTTCCATTTCCCTGACTGAGATACCCGTCCTGTCCCTGCCCCCACTGCTTTTTTCCTTCCTCACCTCTGCCCAGGGAGAAATTCCAGCAGCAGGTATGGGTGACACATCCTCTTCTTTAGCAGGTGGCAGCCTGGCAACTGCTGCAGAAAGTCCAGCAGAGCCCCACTCACACTGGGCCACCCACAAAGCCGTGGCCTCTCACTCCCTCCCACCAGCCCAGCCCCGAGACTGCTGACAGGGCAGAGAAAATGGTGTCAGGCACGGCTGCAGGGGCTCTTGCTGCCTGGAGTGGTATTTATATTGATCTCAACCCAGGCACACCTGGGGAGGGCTGGCCCGCACGGTAAGGCTGCCCAGGTCAGCCAATCATCACCCCTCAGGGGCTCACAGTTGCAGAAAATGGAACTTGCTGAACCGGCCAGGTCCAAGGAACAGGTGTGGGCTCCTGAGAGTCAGGATAGACAAGGGGCTGCAGCTTTGGCTTGTTTTCTAATCATTTTATCTGGCCCATGAGTGGGAGACAACTTCAAGAAAACCCTCTCCTTATGAGAGGAACCCAGGAGTCAGGGAGAGGAGGGGTGGGTGGTGGTTGGAGACAGAGGCCTGGTGCCCCGGGTGCAGTGGAAGTCTCTGGAAGACCAGGTGGAGGGAGGCCGCACAGAGTGACGCCCAGGGTCACAGACCTGTCGCAGCTGCTGTTTGTTAGTTCAAGTCCTGCTCTGAGGTGCTCTGTGCCAGCTCTGAGCGACAGGTGAGCTGGGGGTGCTCTGCAATGAGGGCTATGTGCACGGTTCCTGTGTGCCCAGCCCTGCCATGGTACCTGCAAGGGTAGCTCTGTATCCTGGGAAGGGCCTGACCACGAGAGCCCCGTGGGCTGGGGTGGGGGTGGGGTACCTGCCCAGGTGAGCTCCATATTCTGGGATTGGTCTGACCACGAGAGCCCCATGGGCTGCTGGGGACCTGGTAAAGGATGTCAGGACAGTCAGTGAAGCCACCGAGGATATACCTCCAGTTGCTCCTAATTCCTACACCCTGCTGGTCATTCTACCAACCACCAGGACATGGTATTCTGTATTAGTCTTCAATGATGCCTTCTTTTGTATTCCATTAGTCCCAGAGTCACAAGAAATTTTGGCTTGTGAGTGGCAGGACTCAACATACAACTAAAACAATACTTCCGGGCCGTCTTGCCCCAAGGGTGCAAAAATTCCCACACCATCTTTGGGGAAAGCTTAGCTAAAGACCTAAAAGTTCTACCTCTGGAAAAGGAAACCCTCCTTCAGTACGCAGACGACATTCTGATCGCCAGCCCTACTAAGGAGGCCTCTGAACTACCAAGCCAATAAAGGATAGAAGTTGTCCAAGAAAAAGCTCAAATATCACAGACTGCGGTGACCTGCCTGGGCTTCATTCTCACAGAAGGTCGGAGAAGCCCATCCCAGGAAAGGGAAGAAACCATTTGCAGCCTTACCCCTTTCTAAAACTAGAAGACAGCTTAGGGGTTCCTGGGGAGGCCAGGGTTTGCTGCTTCTGGATCCCTAACTACAGTCTACTAGCTGGGCCTCTATATGAAACACTGAAAGGAAAAGATGATGATCCTTTTGAATAGAATCCAGAAGTGGCCTTTCAAGAATGGAAAGAGCAGTCAATTCAGACCCTTGCCCTGGAACTCCCTAATTTAGCTAAACCCTTTGACCTTTACATTCCCGGTGAAAGGTGAATCGCCATTGGAGAATTAGTGCAAAAACTGGGACCACTTGAAATGGAACAATGCAAGAATGCCATCCAGGTAGGATAAACTACGGTCACCAAGGGGCTTGGCCCACTGCCGCATCTGGCCAAGATACTGGCGGTATCTAAAAACCTGGAAATCAGCAGCCCAAAAGGCCACCTCCTTCCTAAGGGAAAAGGACCCCACGTGGTGATCCTAACCACCAACGATGCCCTGAAGTTGCAGGGTTCGCTCCGTGGGCACACCGACCTCGAGTGAGGAGGCCCTCCAACTCCAACATCCAGAGAGATAACCGGGGGCAACAGGGCACCATGACGACTCGTGTGAACATCACTTGACCTGGAGTTTCTCTCATAAAACAATAAGAGTGTGTCCCAAAAGAGTAGACTACTGCTTGCAGGACTTACTGCACCCAGAGGGGAGCTAATAATCTTGGTGGGGGAACCGTATATCACACTGTCACCATAGAAAAGCCTACAGACACCGTGATGATGGTGGCCAATAAGACCGGCTGGACTCCTGTTTACTTCAAAAGGCTGTTGACTCAGTGGTCATCATGGTCCTTGATCACCACTGACCCTGGACTGTCTGGGAGTTGAGCGGGCAGGGCTCTGACACCTGGTGCTGTTTGTACGTTAATTCAGGGGCCTAATTGAAGAAAGCGCAGACTACTGGTCAGAGCATCTAGGCTGGCAGAAACGGTCAGCCTAAGGTGGCCGAACAAATGTGGGGCGGGGTGAAACCGGCCCCCACAGCGTCTCTGCACATCTCTTTCCTGGACCCTTAAAGGTCATTAGAATCTATAACACTTCCAATGCTGGTGCTCAGGTGGACGAGCAGGGAGGCAGGGGGCCTGGGGACAATCAACGTCACCTGGAGGCTGCTGGGGAGAAGCTCTGACCCTCGCCCCCGGGTATTAGGGCTCCCAACTCAGCACTCAGCAGTTACAGAAGAAGTGTCTGCACCCTCAGCACTCCAAGAATGAGGAACGGGACAAAAGGCAGAGGAGGGGTTTGTCCCCAGCAAAGCCCATTAAAAATCCCTGGGAGATAAAAATAGAATCTGGGCAATAAAGTCAAGTCTAACCTTTTTTATCCTTTGTGCTTTGTCTAATTTCACGTGCTCCTAGGGTCCCGCATGCAGAGGTTCCACACCTGGCACTTCAGACCAGATTTCCTAGTGCAGAATGGCTGGGTCGACACCTCAGCTCCTGGGGCCCAGTGCAGACTCCGCGATATAGAGCCTGAGCTGCAGCCAACCTGGCCCTCGAGAGCTCCGCCCCCTCCCTCCCACTGACTCTGACAGGATCTCTACACAGCAGCCCAGCCCACAGCCCACGGGGTAGTGCATGCTCTCACCTCTCCATTCTCTGATCAAAATATAAAGTTTCCTTTGCTTGTGAACCAAACTCAGTCTCGATCTGTTGGCCCCAATGACACTGGGCAGGGGGACACTTGTTGGGGTCCACTCTGGAGGATCAGTAACAGAAATTGAGACTATTGTAACCTCAATGAACAGATGTGTGAGCCAAACTGTAGTTAACATAGAACAGTGTATAAGGCTCGGGTAAAATAAGATGTTTCTAACACTTCCATTTGATATTTCCATCACTTTATTATAAGCAAGTTCAGTGAAAAGGTTTGTCTTATTTGTCAGGTCAATATTAGAGAAACGAAGTGATTTCTTTCCAAGGATGTACATCTAATAATCTTGGTTAAAGCTTCAATCTTGTTTTAAATGCTTTTCCATTGAAAATGATACCTCTCTTTCAGCTCCCCCATTTCTGAGAAGTATAAAATCTTATAATTTATTATTACCAAAGGGGAAAGGTGGGAGGAGGGATAAATTAACAGTTTGGGATTAACACATACACACTGCTATGTATAAAATAGATCATCAACAAGGAACTACTGTATAGCACAGGGAACTACACTCAACATTTTGCAATAACCTATAAGGGGAAATAATCTGAAAAAGAATAGATATTTTTATTGACATCATCTATCAATGACAGTTAAAGTGTAACCTAAGGGAAGCTGGTGGTGAGTGCTTCTGACCCTGAAGACTTCAATCATCTAAAGTTTGGACTCTGCCTACTTCCCAAGGCCCTTAATGAACATATGTGTAGCCGTAGCTTAAAAAATTCCCCAGTTTGGGTTTCGGGGAGACACTGATTTTGAAAAAGCCCTGGTGTTCTCCTTACATGAATGGGACTCTTCCTACTGCTAAAACATGTCTGTCACACCCAGAGGATGGTATACCGTCTGATCGGGAAGAGTTTGGAAAAGGCATCTCATCTCCTCATCTCCTGGTGCTCGGGTTCACCCCTCCAGCGTCTTTACTAACAGTCTCCCCACTTGGAGATGTCAGCACTGTCAACATCCTGTTGCGTACAGTTTAGAATTTGTCCAGAGGATGAAGCGGAAGGATGAGGAACAATGAGAGACAAGTCCTAGGTGTTCAGACAGGCACATGTCACTCTAATTTCCAATCAGGAAGACGAATTGACCAAAGGCTAGGGTTGCCCATGGAAACAGTATAGGGCTTGAGGAAATCCCGCTGCTTTGTGGCCAGTTCCCATAAACACAAGTTGAACAATGGAACTCAGGGGCAGTAAAATTCACAAAACTGCAGAGTTGAAAATATCCATCACTGAAAAATGTCTTGAGGAAAGTCAGAGAAAAGGACTTGTAAGCAAGGGAGAATGGCAGGAAAGGGATTTGAGGAGGTAGAAAGGACTCGCCATTAAGCACAAGAAAAGGAGCTGAACATTGCCAACATTGCAGTTGGCCAAAAAGGGTGTATGCGTTTTTTTCTGTATATATTCAAGAAAAGGGCATACACTTTTTTAGCCAACCAAACAGGTGGGCACTGGAAGTCAATACTACAAAAGATATCACTTCGCATCAGTCAGAAGAGCCATCCTCATAAAGCGTAAACAACAGAAATGCAGGACAGGGCAAGGAGAAGAGGGAGCCCTGTGAGACTTATAGTGGAAATGTATATTGCCAACGGCCATTCTGGAGAAGTGTATTGTGTTTACTAAAGCATCTAAAAAATGAGCTACAGAGCATAGGGCACTTGCACTCATGGGCGTATATCTTGAGAAAAACAAAAATCGAGAGGACACAGGCACCCCAATGTTTACCCCCTCTCTGTTTAAAAGATCCTCAACTAGGATATAACTTAAATGTCTCTGGAGGGAAAAAATGGGTAGAGATGTGGTACTTAGGTAGAGTGGAATATTATTCAGCCTGGAAATCAATGAAATATGGCCAGTTGTAACAACTCCGGAGGAGTTACGTATGATCTTTCTAAGTGACAGAATTCAAAAAGAAAAAGACACATATCATAAGATATCACTTAAAGGTGGAATCCAAAATGGCTACACATGAAATAAATTACAAAACAAAAACATAGTCAAATATGTAGAAAACACGCATAAGGCTGCTAAACGGGAAAGGTGGGGAGGGGTGAGGCATCACCCAGGAGGTTGAAATTAGCAAAGATACCATTCCAAATACCAAACTGATAATCAACAAGGCCTACACGGTAGCTAAAAGAACTGCACTCAGCACACTCAAGTCACCGGAAAAGAATATATACGACTGGTAAGAATCTGAAAAAGAATTTACTGATGTCTCTCTGTACGTGAATCAAGTGGATGTACAGCAGCAAGAAACAGAGCTTTGAAAATCAGCTGTAACCAATATAGTAATAAATTGAAAAAAATAAACGACAGAGAGACAGAGAAAACCTCTTACAACTTTTCCTCAGGGCCGGTGATGCAACATGGATTGAACACATCTAGACCCACAGCAGGATGAGACATAAGGCTGGAAACTGTTTGTGCTAAGAGAAATGTGAGGTTGGGTGAGGAAATGCACACCCTTTAAAGTAATACTACCTGGTACCCATTCAATGGGTCCCAAATATGCAGGTTCAAGGGATCTTCCTACAGCTAAAACATGCATGGAAAACCCAGAGGACTGTACACCATGTGATCGGGAGATGTGTCTAAAATGCAGCTCATTTATCCTCTCCTGGTGCTCCTGTTCACCATTCCAGCCACGTTACTTAGAATCTCCCCACTTGGAGAATCAGCACATTTCAACTTCTGTTTCACACATTTTGCAAATTGTGAGGAGGATGAACGGGGAACCAATGAGAGAATAGTTGTAGGGGTTTGGACGGGCACATATCACTCTAATTTCCCATTAAGAATAAGAATTGAAAAAAGGCTCAGCCCGCCTCGCCCGAGCCAAAATAGGGCCTGAAGCAATCCTGCGGGTTTGAGGCCAGCTCACAAAAGAGCAACTTAAAAAATGGAGCTCAGGGTCACTGCAATTCACAAACCTGCAGAGTTATAAATGAAAACTAACGTCCAAAAATATGTTGAGGTAAGGCAAAGAAGAGGATCTGAATGCAAGACAGAATTGCAAGAAACAGATTTCAAGAGATAGATTGGACTCGTCTTTAAAGCACATGAAAAGCGGCAGAATTTCGACAATGATGCAGTTGGCCCAAAAGGGCGTATGCGTTTTTTCCTGATTATATCCAGGAAAAAACGCATACGCACTTTATGGGCAACGAAGCAAGCAAGCAATGCAAATGTGCACAACAAAGAAGTCTCATTTCCCACTGGTCAAAAGGGCCATCCTAAAAAATTGTAAAAACCAGAAATGCAGGACAGGCCATGGAGAACAGGGAGCCTTTATACGCTGATGGGCAGTGTGTGAACTGCCGCGAGCCACTCTGGAGAAGTGTATGGTGGTTCCTAAATCATCTAAAAAACAGAGCCACAGAGCATAGGACACTTCCAATCATGGGAGTATATCTAGGGAAGTCTAAAAATCAACAAGACACAAGCACACCACAGTTTAGGGCTACTCTGTTTACAAGAACCTCAACTTCAGTATACCTTAAATATCCCAGGAAAGAGAACAATGGATAAAGAAGATGTGGTACTTATGTACAATGGAATATCTCTTCACCATGAAATCAATGTAATAAGGCTAGTAGAAGGATAAAGAGTGGATTTAGGTCCGATAATACTACTTGAAATAAGTCAAACAGAAAAAGAAACATATCATAAGATATCACTTATAGAGGGAGGGTAAATATGGCTGCACAAGAAATGAATTACAGAACAGAACAGTGTCTCACATTTAGAAAACACACTTATTTCAGCTTAAGGGGAAAGGAGAGGTGGGGTGATGCATAAAACCAGAGTTTGATATTAGCACAGATACCGTTCAATAAACCAAATAGATATTAGACAAGATCTACACCTTGCTCAATGAACTGGCCTCAACACACCCTATACACCGCAGAGAAATATATCTGAGTAATAAGAATCTTAAAACCCATGTATTGATATATCTCCATAAGGGAATCAAGTGTGTGCAGAGTGGCACAAACACAGCAGTGAAAATGAGCTAAACCCCATTATAGAAATAAATTTTAAAAACAAAACGCAGAAACAATGAAAGAGAGAAAAATTCTTACAAAATTCGCTCAGGGGCTGTGATGCAACCTGGATTGACCACATATAAACCCACAGCTGGATAAGACATAAGGCTGGACACTTGGGGCTGAGAGGATTGATGAGCTTTGGTGAGCAACTGCCAAAAGTTTAATGCAATACTTCATGCTACTCATTCCAAGGGTCCCAACACTCCAGGTTGAAGGGAATCTTCCTACAGCTAAACCATGCTTGGGAAACCCAGCGACTGGTATACCATATGATCGGGAAAGGTTTCTAAAACGCACCTCATTTTTCCTCTCCTGGGGCTCCGGATCGACATTCCAGCCGCTTTACCAAAAATATCCCCACATGGAGAGTCAATGCCTTTAAGTTCTGGTATCGCACAGTCTGCAGTTAGTGCGGAGGATGAATGGGAATAGGGGGAACCAGTGAGAAACTAGCTGTAGCGGTTTCAATGGGCACATGTCACTCTAAATTCACATCAGTAAGAAGAATAAACCAAAGGCACAGCAAGGTGCCCCAGAAGAAGAATAGGGCCTGAAGGAATGCTGTGGTTATGAGGCAAGATCACAAAAATAAGAGCTGAAAAATGGAGCTAAGGGCCACTGCAATTCAAAAACTTGCAGAGTTATAAAGGCCAACTATTTTCAAAAAATATATTGAGGTAAGGCTATGAAGAGGCATTGAAAGCAAGGCAGAATTGCAGGAAAACGATTTCAGGAGGTAGACTGGAATTGCATTTAAAGCATAGGAAAAGAGGCAGAACGTCCACAATGATGCACTTGGCCAAAAAGGGCGTATGCGTTTTTTCCTGAATATATTCAGGAAAAAACGCATACGCCCTTTTTGGCCAACCAAGCAAACTTGCAAAGGAAATCTGCACTACAATGAAGTCTCACTTCCCCCCGGTCAAAAGGGCCATCTGAAAAAAGTGTAAAATCCAGAAAGGCAGGACAGGCCATGGAGAACTGGGAGCCTTGTTATGCTGATGGGCGGGATGTAAATTGCCAACAGACACTCAGGAGAAGTGTATGGTGTTTCCTGAAACATCTAAAAAACAAAGCAACAGAGCCTAGGGCACTTCCACTTATGGTCCTATAGCTTAGGGAAATTAAAATCAAAAAGACACAGCCACCCCAAAATTTGGGACGCCTCTGTTTACAAGAACCTCGTTAACCGTACAAGTTCAATATCACAGAAAGTGAAAAATGGATAAAGAACTTGTGGTACTTACGTACAATGCAGTATCACTCAGCAATGAAATCTATGTCATCAGGCCCGCAGCAGCATAATGAGTGGATACAGGTACGATGATTCTAACTGAAATAAGACACACAGAAAAAGAAACATCATAAGATATCAGTAATACACGGAATGGAAACTTGGCTACACAGGAACTGAATTATAGAACAGAACAGGGTCTCAAATTTAGAAAACCAACTTATGCTTGCTTAAGGGTAAAGGTGAGTTGGGGTGCTGCATAAAACCAGAGATTGAAATGAGCACAGATAAAGTTCCTTAAGCCAAATATGGAATAGACAAGAGCTACTCCTTGCTCAACGAAATGGACTCAACACCCCATATTAAACGCCTAAGAATGTACCTGACTAGTAAGTATCTTAAAACCTATGGATTGCTATGTCTCCGAAAGAGAATCAAGCATGTGTACAGGGGCATAAACGCAGCAGTGATAGGATTGGAGAGGTTCGGTGAGCAAATGAAGACCCTTTGAAGTCATATTGCATGGTACCCATTCCACGGGTTTCAACTACCCAGTTTTAAGGTATTCTTCCTTCAGCTAAAACATGCATGTGGAACCTAGAGTATGATCAACCATGTGATCGGGAGACGTGTTCAAATATGTCTCAGTTTTCATACCCTGGTACTCGGTTGCAACATTCCAGACCTTTTACTAACACCCTCCCGACTTGGAGAGTCAGTCCCTTTAACCTCCTGTTTGGCCCAGTTTGCAATTTCTGCGGAAGATGAACAGGAATAGCGAGAACCAATGAGAGACTAGCTGGAGGTGTCTGGACGGGCAAATTTAACTCTCATTTCCCACCAGGAAGAGGAATTAACCAAAGGCTCAGCGTGCCGTGCCGGAACCAGATTAGGGCCTGAAGCCATCCTGCGGTGTTGCGGCCAGCTCACAAGAAAGCGAGTTGAAGAAAGGAGCTCAGGGGCACTGTAATTCACAAACCTGCAGAGTTATAAATGACAGCTATCGTCCAAAAATATACTGAAGTAAGGCTGCCAAGAGGACTTGAAAGCGGGGCAGAATTGCAGGAAACCGATTTCAGGAGGTAGACTGGAATTGCATTGAAAGCATAGGAAACGAGGCAGAACGTCCACAATGATGCACTTGGACAAAAAGGGCGTATGCGTTTTTTCCTGAATATATTCAGGAAAAAACGCATACGCCCTTTTTGGCCAACCAAGCAAGCTTGTAAAGGAAATCTGCACTACAATGAAGTCGCACTTCCCCCCGGTCAAAAGGGCCATCTGAAAAAAGTGTAAAATCCAGAAAGGCAGGACAGGCCATGGAGAACTGGGAGCCTTGTTATGCTGATGGGCGGGATGTAAATTGCCAACAGACACTCGGGAGAAGTGTATGGTGTTTCCTGAAACATCTAAAAAACAAAGCAACAGAGCCTAGGGCACTTCCACTTATGGTCCTATAGCTTAGGGAAATTAAAATCAAAAAGACACAGCCACCCCAAAGTTTGGGACGCCTCTGTTTACAAGAACCTCGTTTACAGTACAAGTTCAACATCGCAGAAAGTGAAAAATGGATAAAGAAGTTGTGGTATTTACTTACAAAGCAATATCACTCAGCAATGAAATCTATGTCATCAGGCCCTTAGCAGCACAATGAGTGGATTCAGGTATGATGATTCTAACTGAAATAAGTTACACAGAAAAAGAAACATCATAAGATATCAGTAATACACGGAATGTAAACTTGGCTACACAGGAACTGAATTCCAAAACAGAACAGGGTCTCAAATTTAGAAAACCAACTTATGCTTGCTTAAGGGTAAAGGTGAGTTGGGGTGCTGCATAAAACCAGAGATTGAAATGAGCACAGATAAATTTCCTTAAGCCAAATATGGAATAGACAAGAGCTACTCCTTGCTCAACGAAATGGACTCAACACCCCATATTAAACGCCTAAGAATGTACCTGACTAGTAAGTATCTTAAAACCTATGGATTGCTATGTCTCCGAAAGAGAATCAAGCATGTGTACAGGGGCATAAACGCAGCAGTGATAGGATTGGAGAGGTTCGGTGAGCAAATGAAGACCCTTTGAAGTCATATTGCATGGTACCCATTACACGGGTCTCAACTCTCCAGGTTTAAGGTATTCTTCCTTCAGCTAAAACATGCATGTGGAACCCAGAGTATGATCAACCGTGTGAACGGGAGACGTGTTCAAATATGTCTCAGTTTTCGTACCCTGGTACTCGGGTGCAACATTCCAGACGCTTTACTAACACTCTCCCACTTGGAGAGTCAGCGCCTTTAACCTCCTGTTTGGCCCAGTTTGCAATTTCTGCGGAAGATGAACAGGAATAGCGAGAACCAATGAGAGACTAGCTGGAGGTGTCTGGACGGGCAAATTTAACTCTCATTTCCCACCAGGAAGAGGAAATAACCAAAGGCTCAGCATGCCGTGCCGGAACCAGATTAGGGCCTGAAGCCATCCTGCGGTGTTGCGGCCAGCTCAAAAGAAAGTGAGTTGAAGAAAGGAGCTCAGGGGCACTGTAATTCACAAACCTGCAGAGTTATAAATGACAGCTATCGTCCAAAAATATACTGAAGTAAGGCTGCCAAGAGGACTTGAAAGCGGGGCAGGATTGCAGGAAACCGATTTCATTAGGTAGACTGGAATTGCATTGAAAGCATAGGAAAAGAGGCAGAACGTCCACAATGATGCACTTGGCCAAAAAGGGCGTATGCGTTTTTTCCTGAATATATTCAGGAAAAAACGCATACGCCCTTTTTGGCCAACCAAGCAAGCTTGCAAAGGAAATCTGCACTACAATGAAGTCTCACTTCCCCCCGGTCAAAAGGGCCATCTGAAAAAAGTGTAAAATCCAGAAAGGCAGGACAGGTCATGGAGAACTGGGAGCCTTGTTATGCTGATGGGCGGGATGTAAATTGCCAACAGACACTCGGGAGAAGTGTATGGTGTTTCCTGAAACATCTAAAAAACAAAGCAACAGAGCCTAGGGCACTTCCACTTATGGTTCTATAGCTTAGGGAAATTAAAATCAAAAAGACACAGCCACCCCAAAGTTTGGGACGCCTCTGTTTACAAGAACCTCGTTTACAGTACAAGTTCAACATCGCAGAAAGTGAAAAATGGATAAAGAAATTTTGGTATTTACTTACAAAGCAATATCACTCAGCAATGAAATCTATGTCATCAGGCCCTTAGCAGCACAATGAGTGGATTCAGGTATGATGATTCTAACTGAAATAAGTCACACAGAAAAAGAAACATCATAAGATATCAGTAATACACGGAATGGAAACTTGGCTACACAGGAACTGAATTATAGAACATAACAGGGTCTCAAATTTAGAAAACCAACTTATGCTTGCTTAAGGGTAAAGGTGAGTTGGGGTGCTGCATAAAACCAGAGATTGAAATGAGCACAGATAAAGTTCCTTAAGCCAAATATGGAATAGACAAGAGCTACTCCTTGCTCAACGAAATGGACTCAACACCGCATATTAAACGCCTAAGAATGTACCTGACTAGTAAGTATCTTAAAACCTATGGATTGCTATGTCTCCGAAAGAGAATCAAGCATGTGTACAGGGGCATAAACGCAGCAGTGATAGGATTGGAGAGGTTCGGTGAGCAAATGAAGACCCTTTGAAGTCATATTGCATGGTACCCATTCCACGGGTTTCAACTACCCAGTTTTAAGGTATTCTTCCTTCAGCTAAAACATGCATGTGGAACCTAGAGTATGATCAACCATGTGATCGGGAGACGTGTTCAAATATGTCTCAGTTTTCGTACCCTGGTACTCTGTTGCAACATTCCAGAGCTTTTACTAACACCCTCCCGACTTGGAGAGTCAGTCCCTTTAACCTCCTGTTTGGCCCAGTTTGCAATTTCTGCGGAAGATGAACAGGAATAGCGAGAACCAATGAGAGACTAGCTGGAGGTGTCTGGACGGGCAAATTTAACTCTCATTTCCCACCAGGAAGAGGAAATAACCAAAGGCTCAGCATGCCGTGCCGGAACCAGATTAGGGCCTGAAGCCATCCTGCGGTGTTGCGGCCAGCTCAAAAGAAAGCGAGTTGAAGAAAGGAGCTCAGGGGCACTGTAATTCACAAACCTGCAGAGTTATAAATGACAGCTATCGTCCAAAAATATACTGAAGTAAGGCTGCCAAGAGGACTTGAAAGCGGGGCAGGATTGCAGGAAACCGATTTCAGGAGGTAGACTGGAATTGCATTGAAAGCATAGGAAAAGAGGCAGAACGTCCACAATGATGCACTTGGCCAAAAAGGGCGTATGCGTTTTTTCCTGAATATATTCAGGAAAAAACGCATACGCCCTTTTTGGCCAACCAAGCAAGCTTGCAAAGGAAATCTGCACTAAAATGAAGTCTCACTTCCCCCCGGTCAAAAGGGCCATCTGAAAAAAGTGTAAAATCCAGAAAGGCAGGACAGGCCATGGAGAACTGGGAGCCTTGTTATGCTGATGGGCGGGATGTAAATTGCCAACAGACACTCGGGAGAAGTGTATGGTGTTTCCTGAAACATCTAAAAAACAAAGCAACAGAGCCTAGGGCACTTCCACTTATGGTTCTATAGCTTAGGGAAATTAAAATCAAAAAGACACAGCCACCCCAAAGTTTGGGACGCCTCTGTTTACAAGAACCTCGTTTACAGTACAAGTTCAACATCGCAGAAAGTGAAAAATGGATAAAGAAGTTTTGGTATTTACTTACAAAGCAATATCACTCAGCAATGAAATCTATGTCATCAGGCCCTTAGCAGCACAATGAGTGGATTCAGGTATGATGATTCTAACTGAAATAAGTCACACAGAAAAAGAAACATCATAAGATATCAGTAATACACAGAATGGAAACTTGGCTACACAGGAACTGAATTATAGAACAGAACAGGGTCTCAAATTTAGAAAACCAACTTATGCTTGCTTAAGGGTAAAGGTGAGTTGGGGTGCTGCATAAAACCAGAGATTGAAATGAGCACAGATAAAGTTCCTTAAGCCAAATATGGAATAGACAAGAGCTACTCCTTGCTCAACGAAATGGACTCAACACCCCATATTAAACGCCTAAGAATGTACCTGACTAGTAAGTATCTTAAAACCTATGGATTGCTATGTCTCCGAAAGAGAATCAAGCATGTGTACAGGGGCATAAACGTAGCAGTGATAGGATTGGAGAGGTTCGGTGAGCAAATGAAGACCCTTTGAAGTCATATTGCATGGTACCCATTCCACGGGTTTCAACTACCCAGGTTTAAGGTATTCTTCCTTCAGCTAAAACATGCATGTGGAACCTAGAGTATGATCAACCATGTGATCGGGAGACGTGTTCAAATATGTCTCAGTTTTCGTACCCTGGTACTCGGTTGCAACATTCCAGACCTTTTACTAACACCCTCCCGACTTGGAGAGTCAGTCCCTTTAACCTCCTGTTTGGCCCAGTTTGCAATTTCTGCGGAAGATGAACAGGAATAGCGAGAACCAATGAGAGACTAGCTGGAGGTGTCTGGACGGGCAAATTTAACTCTCATTTCCCACCAGGAAGAGGAATTAACCAAAGGCTCAGCGTGCCGTGCCGGAACCAGATTAGGGCCTGAAGCCATCCTGCGGTGTTGCGGCCAGCTCACAAGAAAGCGAGTTGAAGAAAGGAGCTCAGGGGCACTGTAATTCACAAACCTGCAGAGTTATAAATGACAGCTATCGTCCAAAAATATACTGAAGTAAGGCTGCCAAGAGGACTTGAAAGCGGGGCAGAATTGCAGGAAACCGATTTCAGGAGGTAGACTGGAATTGCATTGAAAGCATAGGAAAAGAGGCAGAACGTCCACAATGATGCACTTGGCCAAAAAGGGCGTATGCGTTTTTTCCTGAATATATTCAGGAAAAACCGCATACGCCCTTTTTGGCCAACCAAGCAAGCTTGCAAAGGAAATTTGCACTACAATGAAGTCTCACTTCCCCCCGGTCAAAAGGGCCATCTGAGAAAAGTGTAAAATCCAGAAAGGCAGGACAGGCCATGGAGAACTTGGAGCCTTGTTATGCTGATGGGCGGGATGTAAATTGCCAACAGCCACTCGGGAGAAGTGTATGGTGTTTCCTGAAACATCTAAAAAACAAAGCAACAGAGCCTAGGGCACTTCCACTTATGGTCCTATAGCTTAGGGAAATTAAAATCAAAAAGACACAGCCACCCCACAGTTTGGGACAGCTCTGTTTACAAGAACCTCGTTTACGGTGTAAGTTCAATATCGCAGAAAGTGAAAAATGGATAAAGAAGTTGTGGTACTTATGTACAATGCAAAATCACTCAGCCATGAAATCTATGTCATCAGGCCCATAGCAGCATAATGAGTGGATTCAGGTATGATGATTCTAACTGAAATATGTCACACAGAAAAAGAAACATCATAAGATATCACTAATACACGGAATGTGAACTTGGCTACACATGAACTGAATTACAAAACAGAACATGGTCTCAAGTTTAGAAAACCAACTTATGCTTCCTTAAGGGGGAAAGTGAGTTGGGGTGCTGCATAAAACCAGAGTTTGAAATTAGCACAGATACCATTCAATAAGCCAAATATGTAATAGACAAGACCTACCCCTTGCTCAACAAAATGGACTCAACAATGAGGTATCACCTCACACCTGATAGAATGGGCATCATGAGAAAATCTACAAACAAAAATGCTGGAAAGGTTGTGGAGAAAAGGAACCCTCTTCCACTATTGTTGGGAATATAAATTGATACAGTCACTACGGAGAACAATATGGAGTTTCTTAAGAAACTAACAATAGAATTACCATATGATACAGCAATCCCAGTACTGGACATATACCCAGACAAAACCATAAATCAAAACGAGACATTCACCGCAATGTTCATTGCATCACTATTTACAATATCGAGGTAATGGAAGCAACCTAAATGCCCACAGACAGACGAATGCATAAAGCTGTGGTACATATATAAAATGGAATATTACTAAGCCATGTAAAGGAATGAAATTGGGTCATTTGTAGAGACGTCGATGGATCTAGAGACTGTCATACAGAGTGAAGTAAGTCAGAAAGAGAAAAACAAATCTTGTATATTCATGCATATATGTGGAACCTAGAAAAACTGTACAGATTAACCATTTTGCAAGGCATAAATAGAGCAACAGATGTAGACAACAAATGTATGGACAACAAGGGGGGAAAGCTGTTGGGGGTGTGGTGGTGGGAGGAGTTGAGAGACTGGGATTGGCATGTATACATTTATATGTATAAAATAGATAACCAATAAGAACCTGCTGTATAAAAATATAAAATAAAATTCAAAATTAAAAAGAAATAAAATTTAAAAAATAAAACAGAAAAAACAATTATTCCCTTCACATACATGTATTTATATGAATAAATTATTTCCATGCTTATATCTGTAAATACAAAAAAGAGGAATAAAATCTACCTTGAACCAAAAACGAAAAAGAGAAAAAAAACACAGAACCCACCAGTTCCACAGAGGAAAACCGTATCAGGGCACTTGCTCCAGTTGTAAACAATTCTGAAGTTGGCCAGTGGTGGGGAATCGTCTCCCATTCAGCCAGCAGCCCCCACGCAACAAGCGTCCTCATTGCAAAGCTGGGGCACCGTGCCGAGGCATCTGTGAGTAAACGTGAGCTGAGCCCCAGGCCAGTTGCTGCTGAACTATTCCCACCCGTCCCAGGTAAAACACCTGAATATATACAAGGACTTGAAAGCCTAGAGGAAGGGCCATAGAGCCACACGAGTGACAGCATGCCGGCCGACTTGGTGCCTGCAGGCCAGCCAGGATGGTCCTGGCCCTGGGTGCTCTTCTGGAAGATTTCCATTTCCCTGACTGAGATACCCGTCCTGTCCCTGCCCCCACTGCTTTTTTCCTTCCTCACCTCTGCCCAGGGAGAAATTCCAGCAGCAGGTATGGGTGACACATCCTCTTCTTTAGCAGGTGGCAGCCTGGCAACTGCTGCAGAAAGTCCAGCAGAGCCCCACTCACACTGGGCCACCCACAAAGCCGTGGCCTCTCACTCCCTCCCACCAGCCCAGCCCCGAGACTGCTGACAGGGCAGAGAAAATGGTGTCAGGCACGGCTGCAGGGGCTCTTGCTGCCTGGAGTGGTATTTATATTGATCTCAACCCAGGCACACCTGGGGAGGGCTGGCCCGCACGGTAAGGCTGCCCAGGTCAGCCAATCATCACCCCTCAGGGGCTCACAGTTGCAGAAAATGGAACTTGCTGAACCGGCCAGGTCCAAGGAACAGGTGTGGGCTCCTGAGAGTCAGGATAGACAAGGGGCTGCAGCTTTGGCTTGTTTTCTAATCATTTTATCTGGCCCATGAGTGGGAGACAACTTCAAGAAAACCCTCTCCTTATGAGAGGAACCCAGGAGTCAGGGAGAGGAGGGGTGGGTGGTGGTTGGAGACAGAGGCCTGGTGCCCCGGGTGCAGTGGAAGTCTCTGGAAGACCAGGTGGAGGGAGGCCGCACAGAGTGACGCCCAGGGTCACAGACCTGTCGCAGCTGCTGTTTGTTAGTTCAAGTCCTGCTCTGAGGTGCTCTGTGCCAGCTCTGAGCGACAGGTGAGCTGGGGGTGCTCTGCAATGAGGGCTATGTGCACGGTTCCTGTGTGCCCAGCCCTGCCATGGTACCTGCAAGGGTAGCTCTGTATCCTGGGAAGGGCCTGACCACGAGAGCCCCGTGGGCTGGGGTGGGGGTGGGGTACCTGCCCAGGTGAGCTCCATATTCTGGGATTGGTCTGACCACGAGAGCCCCATGGGCTGCTGGGGACCTGGTAAAGGATGTCAGGACAGTCAGTGAAGCCACCGAGGATATACCTCCAGTTGCTCCTAATTCCTACACCCTGCTGGTCATTCTACCAACCACCAGGACATGGTATTCTGTATTAGTCTTCAATGATGCCTTCTTTTGTATTCCATTAGTCCCAGAGTCACAAGAAATTTTGGCTTGTGAGTGGCAGGACTCAACATACAACTAAAACAATACTTCCGGGCCGTCTTGCCCCAAGGGTGCAAAAATTCCCACACCATCTTTGGGGAAAGCTTAGCTAAAGACCTAAAAGTTCTACCTCTGGAAAAGGAAACCCTCCTTCAGTACGCAGACGACATTCTGATCGCCAGCCCTACTAAGGAGGCCTCTGAACTACCAAGCCAATAAAGGATAGAAGTTGTCCAAGAAAAAGCTCAAATATCACAGACTGCGGTGACCTGCCTGGGCTTCATTCTCACAGAAGGTCGGAGAAGCCCATCCCAGGAAAGGGAAGAAACCATTTGCAGCCTTACCCCTTTCTAAAACTAGAAGACAGCTTAGGGGTTCCTGGGGAGGCCAGGGTTTGCTGCTTCTGGATCCCTAACTACAGTCTACTAGCTGGGCCTCTATATGAAACACTGAAAGGAAAAGATGATGATCCTTTTGAATAGAATCCAGAAGTGGCCTTTCAAGAATGGAAAGAGCAGTCAATTCAGACCCTTGCCCTGGAACTCCCTAATTTAGCTAAACCCTTTGACCTTTACATTCCCGGTGAAAGGTGAATCGCCATTGGAGAATTAGTGCAAAAACTGGGACCACTTGAAATGGAACAATGCAAGAATGCCATCCAGGTAGGATAAACTACGGTCACCAAGGGGCTTGGCCCACTGCCGCATCTGGCCAAGATACTGGCGGTATCTAAAAACCTGGAAATCAGCAGCCCAAAAGGCCACCTCCTTCCTAAGGGAAAAGGACCCCACGTGGTGATCCTAACCACCAACGATGCCCTGAAGTTGCAGGGTTCGCTCCGTGGGCACACCGACCTCGAGTGAGGAGGCCCTCCAACTCCAACATCCAGAGAGATAACCGGGGGCAACAGGGCACCATGACGACTCGTGTGAACATCACTTGACCTGGAGTTTCTCTCATAAAACAATAAGAGTGTGTCCCAAAAGAGTAGACTACTGCTTGCAGGACTTACTGCACCCAGAGGGGAGCTAATAATCTTGGTGGGGGAACCGTATATCACACTGTCACCATAGAAAAGCCTACAGACACCGTGATGATGGTGGCCAATAAGACCGGCTGGACTCCTGTTTACTTCAAAAGGCTGTTGACTCAGTGGTCATCATGGTCCTTGATCACCACTGACCCTGGACTGTCTGGGAGTTGAGCGGGCAGGGCTCTGACACCTGGTGCTGTTTGTACGTTAATTCAGGGGCCTAATTGAAGAAAGCGCAGACTACTGGTCAGAGCATCTAGGCTGGCAGAAACGGTCAGCCTAAGGTGGCCGAACAAATGTGGGGCGGGGTGAAACCGGCCCCCACAGCGTCTCTGCACATCTCTTTCCTGGACCCTTAAAGGTCATTAGAATCTATAACACTTCCAATGCTGGTGCTCAGGTGGACGAGCAGGGAGGCAGGGGGCCTGGGGACAATCAACGTCACCTGGAGGCTGCTGGGGAGAAGCTCTGACCCTCGCCCCCGGGTATTAGGGCTCCCAACTCAGCACTCAGCAGTTACAGAAGAAGTGTCTGCACCCTCAGCACTCCAAGAATGAGGAACGGGACAAAAGGCAGAGGAGGGGTTTGTCCCCAGCAAAGCCCATTAAAAATCCCTGGGAGATAAAAATAGAATCTGGGCAATAAAGTCAAGTCTAACCTTTTTTATCCTTTGTGCTTTGTCTAATTTCACGTGCTCCTAGGGTCCCGCATGCAGAGGTTCCACACCTGGCACTTCAGACCAGATTTCCTAGTGCAGAATGGCTGGGTCGACACCTCAGCTCCTGGGGCCCAGTGCAGACTCCGCGATATAGAGCCTGAGCTGCAGCCAACCTGGCCCTCGAGAGCTCCGCCCCCTCCCTCCCACTGACTCTGACAGGATCTCTACACAGCAGCCCAGCCCACAGCCCACGGGGTAGTGCATGCTCTCACCTCTCCATTCTCTGATCAAAATATAAAGTTTCCTTTGCTTGTGAACCAAACTCAGTCTCGATCTGTTGGCCCCAATGACACTGGGCAGGGGGACACTTGTTGGGGTCCACTCTGGAGGATCAGTAACAGAAATTGAGACTATTGTAACCTCAATGAACAGATGTGTGAGCCAAACTGTAGTTAACATAGAACAGTGTATAAGGCTCGGGTAAAATAAGATGTTTCTAACACTTCCATTTGATATTTCCATCACTTTATTATAAGCAAGTTCAGTGAAAAGGTTTGTCTTATTTGTCAGGTCAATATTAGAGAAACGAAGTGATTTCTTTCCAAGGATGTACATCTAATAATCTTGGTTAAAGCTTCAATCTTGTTTTAAATGCTTTTCCATTGAAAATGATACCTCTCTTTCAGCTCCCCCATTTCTGAGAAGTATAAAATCTTATAATTTATTATTACCAAAGGGGAAAGGTGGGAGGAGGGATAAATTAACAGTTTGGGATTAACACATACACACTGCTATGTATAAAATAGATCATCAACAAGGAACTACTGTATAGCACAGGGAACTACACTCAACATTTTGCAATAACCTATAAGGGGAAATAATCTGAAAAAGAATAGATATTTTTATTGACATCATCTATCAATGACAGTTAAAGTGTAACCTAAGGGAAGCTGGTGGTGAGTGCTTCTGACCCTGAAGACTTCAATCATCTAAAGTTTGGACTCTGCCTACTTCCCAAGGCCCTTAATGAACATATGTGTAGCCGTAGCTTAAAAAATTCCCCAGTTTGGGTTTCGGGGAGACACTGATTTTGAAAAAGCCCTGGTGTTCTCCTTACATGAATGGGACTCTTCCTACTGCTAAAACATGTCTGTCACACCCAGAGGATGGTATACCGTCTGATCGGGAAGAGTTTGGAAAAGGCATCTCATCTCCTCATCTCCTGGTGCTCGGGTTCACCCCTCCAGCGTCTTTACTAACAGTCTCCCCACTTGGAGATGTCAGCACTGTCAACATCCTGTTGCGTACAGTTTAGAATTTGTCCAGAGGATGAAGCGGAAGGATGAGGAACAATGAGAGACAAGTCCTAGGTGTTCAGACAGGCACATGTCACTCTAATTTCCAATCAGGAAGACGAATTGACCAAAGGCTAGGGTTGCCCATGGAAACAGTATAGGGCTTGAGGAAATCCCGCTGCTTTGTGGCCAGTTCCCATAAACACAAGTTGAACAATGGAACTCAGGGGCAGTAAAATTCACAAAACTGCAGAGTTGAAAATATCCATCACTGAAAAATGTCTTGAGGAAAGTCAGAGAAAAGGACTTGTAAGCAAGGGAGAATGGCAGGAAAGGGATTTGAGGAGGTAGAAAGGACTCGCCATTAAGCACAAGAAAAGGAGCTGAACATTGCCAACATTGCAGTTGGCCAAAAAGGGTGTATGCGTTTTTTTCTGTATATATTCAAGAAAAGGGCATACACTTTTTTAGCCAACCAAACAGGTGGGCACTGGAAGTCAATACTACAAAAGATATCACTTCGCATCAGTCAGAAGAGCCATCCTCATAAAGCGTAAACAACAGAAATGCAGGACAGGGCAAGGAGAAGAGGGAGCCCTGTGAGACTTATAGTGGAAATGTATATTGCCAACGGCCATTCTGGAGAAGTGTATTGTGTTTACTAAAGCATCTAAAAAATGAGCTACAGAGCATAGGGCACTTGCACTCATGGGCGTATATCTTGAGAAAAACAAAAATCGAGAGGACACAGGCACCCCAATGTTTACCCCCTCTCTGTTTAAAAGATCCTCAACTAGGATATAACTTAAATGTCTCTGGAGGGAAAAAATGGGTAGAGATGTGGTACTTAGGTAGAGTGGAATATTATTCAGCCTGGAAATCAATGAAATATGGCCAGTTGTAACAACTCCGGAGGAGTTACGTATGATCTTTCTAAGTGACAGAATTCAAAAAGAAAAAGACACATATCATAAGATATCACTTAAAGGTGGAATCCAAAATGGCTACACATGAAATAAATTACAAAACAAAAACATAGTCAAATATGTAGAAAACACGCATAAGGCTGCTAAACGGGAAAGGTGGGGAGGGGTGAGGCATCACCCAGGAGGTTGAAATTAGCAAAGATACCATTCCAAATACCAAACTGATAATCAACAAGGCCTACACGGTAGCTAAAAGAACTGCACTCAGCACACTCAAGTCACCGGAAAAGAATATATACGACTGGTAAGAATCTGAAAAAGAATTTACTGATGTCTCTCTGTACGTGAATCAAGTGGATGTACAGCAGCAAGAAACAGAGCTTTGAAAATCAGCTGTAACCAATATAGTAATAAATTGAAAAAAATAAACGACAGAGAGACAGAGAAAACCTCTTACAACTTTTCCTCAGGGCCGGTGATGCAACATGGATTGAACACATCTAGACCCACAGCAGGATGAGACATAAGGCTGGAAACTGTTTGTGCTAAGAGAAATGTGAGGTTGGGTGAGGAAATGCACACCCTTTAAAGTAATACTACCTGGTACCCATTCAATGGGTCCCAAATATGCAGGTTCAAGGGATCTTCCTACAGCTAAAACATGCATGGAAAACCCAGAGGACTGTACACCATGTGATCGGGAGATGTGTCTAAAATGCAGCTCATTTATCCTCTCCTGGTGCTCCTGTTCACCATTCCAGCCACGTTACTTAGAATCTCCCCACTTGGAGAATCAGCACATTTCAACTTCTGTTTCACACATTTTGCAAATTGTGAGGAGGATGAACGGGGAACCAATGAGAGAATAGTTGTAGGGGTTTGGACGGGCACATATCACTCTAATTTCCCATTAAGAATAAGAATTGAAAAAAGGCTCAGCCCGCCTCGCCCGAGCCAAAATAGGGCCTGAAGCAATCCTGCGGGTTTGAGGCCAGCTCACAAAAGAGCAACTTAAAAAATGGAGCTCAGGGTCACTGCAATTCACAAACCTGCAGAGTTATAAATGAAAACTAACGTCCAAAAATATGTTGAGGTAAGGCAAAGAAGAGGATCTGAATGCAAGACAGAATTGCAAGAAACAGATTTCAAGAGATAGATTGGACTCGTCTTTAAAGCACATGAAAAGCGGCAGAATTTCGACAATGATGCAGTTGGCCCAAAAGGGCGTATGCGTTTTTTCCTGATTATATCCAGGAAAAAACGCATACGCACTTTATGGGCAACGAAGCAAGCAAGCAATGCAAATGTGCACAACAAAGAAGTCTCATTTCCCACTGGTCAAAAGGGCCATCCTAAAAAATTGTAAAAACCAGAAATGCAGGACAGGCCATGGAGAACAGGGAGCCTTTATACGCTGATGGGCAGTGTGTGAACTGCCGCGAGCCACTCTGGAGAAGTGTATGGTGGTTCCTAAATCATCTAAAAAACAGAGCCACAGAGCATAGGACACTTCCAATCATGGGAGTATATCTAGGGAAGTCTAAAAATCAACAAGACACAAGCACACCACAGTTTAGGGCTACTCTGTTTACAAGAACCTCAACTTCAGTATACCTTAAATATCCCAGGAAAGAGAACAATGGATAAAGAAGATGTGGTACTTATGTACAATGGAATATCTCTTCACCATGAAATCAATGTAATAAGGCTAGTAGAAGGATAAAGAGTGGATTTAGGTCCGATAATACTACTTGAAATAAGTCAAACAGAAAAAGAAACATATCATAAGATATCACTTATAGAGGGAGGGTAAATATGGCTGCACAAGAAATGAATTACAGAACAGAACAGTGTCTCACATTTAGAAAACACACTTATTTCAGCTTAAGGGGAAAGGAGAGGTGGGGTGATGCATAAAACCAGAGTTTGATATTAGCACAGATACCGTTCAATAAACCAAATAGATATTAGACAAGATCTACACCTTGCTCAATGAACTGGCCTCAACACACCCTATACACCGCAGAGAAATATATCTGAGTAATAAGAATCTTAAAACCCATGTATTGATATATCTCCATAAGGGAATCAAGTGTGTGCAGAGTGGCACAAACACAGCAGTGAAAATGAGCTAAACCCCATTATAGAAATAAATTTTAAAAACAAAACGCAGAAACAATGAAAGAGAGAAAAATTCTTACAAAATTCGCTCAGGGGCTGTGATGCAACCTGGATTGACCACATATAAACCCACAGCTGGATAAGACATAAGGCTGGACACTTGGGGCTGAGAGGATTGATGAGCTTTGGTGAGCAACTGCCAAAAGTTTAATGCAATACTTCATGCTACTCATTCCAAGGGTCCCAACACTCCAGGTTGAAGGGAATCTTCCTACAGCTAAACCATGCTTGGGAAACCCAGCGACTGGTATACCATATGATCGGGAAAGGTTTCTAAAACGCACCTCATTTTTCCTCTCCTGGGGCTCCGGATCGACATTCCAGCCGCTTTACCAAAAATATCCCCACATGGAGAGTCAATGCCTTTAAGTTCTGGTATCGCACAGTCTGCAGTTAGTGCGGAGGATGAATGGGAATAGGGGGAACCAGTGAGAAACTAGCTGTAGCGGTTTCAATGGGCACATGTCACTCTAAATTCACATCAGTAAGAAGAATAAACCAAAGGCACAGCAAGGTGCCCCAGAAGAAGAATAGGGCCTGAAGGAATGCTGTGGTTATGAGGCAAGATCACAAAAATAAGAGCTGAAAAATGGAGCTAAGGGCCACTGCAATTCAAAAACTTGCAGAGTTATAAAGGCCAACTATTTTCAAAAAATATATTGAGGTAAGGCTATGAAGAGGCATTGAAAGCAAGGCAGAATTGCAGGAAAACGATTTCAGGAGGTAGACTGGAATTGCATTTAAAGCATAGGAAAAGAGGCAGAACGTCCACAATGATGCACTTGGCCAAAAAGGGCGTATGCGTTTTTTCCTGAATATATTCAGGAAAAAACGCATACGCCCTTTTTGGCCAACCAAGCAAACTTGCAAAGGAAATCTGCACTACAATGAAGTCTCACTTCCCCCCGGTCAAAAGGGCCATCTGAAAAAAGTGTAAAATCCAGAAAGGCAGGACAGGCCATGGAGAACTGGGAGCCTTGTTATGCTGATGGGCGGGATGTAAATTGCCAACAGACACTCAGGAGAAGTGTATGGTGTTTCCTGAAACATCTAAAAAACAAAGCAACAGAGCCTAGGGCACTTCCACTTATGGTCCTATAGCTTAGGGAAATTAAAATCAAAAAGACACAGCCACCCCAAAATTTGGGACGCCTCTGTTTACAAGAACCTCGTTAACCGTACAAGTTCAATATCACAGAAAGTGAAAAATGGATAAAGAACTTGTGGTACTTACGTACAATGCAGTATCACTCAGCAATGAAATCTATGTCATCAGGCCCGCAGCAGCATAATGAGTGGATACAGGTACGATGATTCTAACTGAAATAAGACACACAGAAAAAGAAACATCATAAGATATCAGTAATACACGGAATGGAAACTTGGCTACACAGGAACTGAATTATAGAACAGAACAGGGTCTCAAATTTAGAAAACCAACTTATGCTTGCTTAAGGGTAAAGGTGAGTTGGGGTGCTGCATAAAACCAGAGATTGAAATGAGCACAGATAAAGTTCCTTAAGCCAAATATGGAATAGACAAGAGCTACTCCTTGCTCAACGAAATGGACTCAACACCCCATATTAAACGCCTAAGAATGTACCTGACTAGTAAGTATCTTAAAACCTATGGATTGCTATGTCTCCGAAAGAGAATCAAGCATGTGTACAGGGGCATAAACGCAGCAGTGATAGGATTGGAGAGGTTCGGTGAGCAAATGAAGACCCTTTGAAGTCATATTGCATGGTACCCATTCCACGGGTTTCAACTACCCAGTTTTAAGGTATTCTTCCTTCAGCTAAAACATGCATGTGGAACCTAGAGTATGATCAACCATGTGATCGGGAGACGTGTTCAAATATGTCTCAGTTTTCATACCCTGGTACTCGGTTGCAACATTCCAGACCTTTTACTAACACCCTCCCGACTTGGAGAGTCAGTCCCTTTAACCTCCTGTTTGGCCCAGTTTGCAATTTCTGCGGAAGATGAACAGGAATAGCGAGAACCAATGAGAGACTAGCTGGAGGTGTCTGGACGGGCAAATTTAACTCTCATTTCCCACCAGGAAGAGGAATTAACCAAAGGCTCAGCGTGCCGTGCCGGAACCAGATTAGGGCCTGAAGCCATCCTGCGGTGTTGCGGCCAGCTCACAAGAAAGCGAGTTGAAGAAAGGAGCTCAGGGGCACTGTAATTCACAAACCTGCAGAGTTATAAATGACAGCTATCGTCCAAAAATATACTGAAGTAAGGCTGCCAAGAGGACTTGAAAGCGGGGCAGAATTGCAGGAAACCGATTTCAGGAGGTAGACTGGAATTGCATTGAAAGCATAGGAAACGAGGCAGAACGTCCACAATGATGCACTTGGACAAAAAGGGCGTATGCGTTTTTTCCTGAATATATTCAGGAAAAAACGCATACGCCCTTTTTGGCCAACCAAGCAAGCTTGTAAAGGAAATCTGCACTACAATGAAGTCGCACTTCCCCCCGGTCAAAAGGGCCATCTGAAAAAAGTGTAAAATCCAGAAAGGCAGGACAGGCCATGGAGAACTGGGAGCCTTGTTATGCTGATGGGCGGGATGTAAATTGCCAACAGACACTCGGGAGAAGTGTATGGTGTTTCCTGAAACATCTAAAAAACAAAGCAACAGAGCCTAGGGCACTTCCACTTATGGTCCTATAGCTTAGGGAAATTAAAATCAAAAAGACACAGCCACCCCAAAGTTTGGGACGCCTCTGTTTACAAGAACCTCGTTTACAGTACAAGTTCAACATCGCAGAAAGTGAAAAATGGATAAAGAAGTTGTGGTATTTACTTACAAAGCAATATCACTCAGCAATGAAATCTATGTCATCAGGCCCTTAGCAGCACAATGAGTGGATTCAGGTATGATGATTCTAACTGAAATAAGTTACACAGAAAAAGAAACATCATAAGATATCAGTAATACACGGAATGTAAACTTGGCTACACAGGAACTGAATTCCAAAACAGAACAGGGTCTCAAATTTAGAAAACCAACTTATGCTTGCTTAAGGGTAAAGGTGAGTTGGGGTGCTGCATAAAACCAGAGATTGAAATGAGCACAGATAAATTTCCTTAAGCCAAATATGGAATAGACAAGAGCTACTCCTTGCTCAACGAAATGGACTCAACACCCCATATTAAACGCCTAAGAATGTACCTGACTAGTAAGTATCTTAAAACCTATGGATTGCTATGTCTCCGAAAGAGAATCAAGCATGTGTACAGGGGCATAAACGCAGCAGTGATAGGATTGGAGAGGTTCGGTGAGCAAATGAAGACCCTTTGAAGTCATATTGCATGGTACCCATTACACGGGTCTCAACTCTCCAGGTTTAAGGTATTCTTCCTTCAGCTAAAACATGCATGTGGAACCCAGAGTATGATCAACCGTGTGAACGGGAGACGTGTTCAAATATGTCTCAGTTTTCGTACCCTGGTACTCGGGTGCAACATTCCAGACGCTTTACTAACACTCTCCCACTTGGAGAGTCAGCGCCTTTAACCTCCTGTTTGGCCCAGTTTGCAATTTCTGCGGAAGATGAACAGGAATAGCGAGAACCAATGAGAGACTAGCTGGAGGTGTCTGGACGGGCAAATTTAACTCTCATTTCCCACCAGGAAGAGGAAATAACCAAAGGCTCAGCATGCCGTGCCGGAACCAGATTAGGGCCTGAAGCCATCCTGCGGTGTTGCGGCCAGCTCAAAAGAAAGTGAGTTGAAGAAAGGAGCTCAGGGGCACTGTAATTCACAAACCTGCAGAGTTATAAATGACAGCTATCGTCCAAAAATATACTGAAGTAAGGCTGCCAAGAGGACTTGAAAGCGGGGCAGGATTGCAGGAAACCGATTTCATTAGGTAGACTGGAATTGCATTGAAAGCATAGGAAAAGAGGCAGAACGTCCACAATGATGCACTTGGCCAAAAAGGGCGTATGCGTTTTTTCCTGAATATATTCAGGAAAAAACGCATACGCCCTTTTTGGCCAACCAAGCAAGCTTGCAAAGGAAATCTGCACTACAATGAAGTCTCACTTCCCCCCGGTCAAAAGGGCCATCTGAAAAAAGTGTAAAATCCAGAAAGGCAGGACAGGTCATGGAGAACTGGGAGCCTTGTTATGCTGATGGGCGGGATGTAAATTGCCAACAGACACTCGGGAGAAGTGTATGGTGTTTCCTGAAACATCTAAAAAACAAAGCAACAGAGCCTAGGGCACTTCCACTTATGGTTCTATAGCTTAGGGAAATTAAAATCAAAAAGACACAGCCACCCCAAAGTTTGGGACGCCTCTGTTTACAAGAACCTCGTTTACAGTACAAGTTCAACATCGCAGAAAGTGAAAAATGGATAAAGAAATTTTGGTATTTACTTACAAAGCAATATCACTCAGCAATGAAATCTATGTCATCAGGCCCTTAGCAGCACAATGAGTGGATTCAGGTATGATGATTCTAACTGAAATAAGTCACACAGAAAAAGAAACATCATAAGATATCAGTAATACACGGAATGGAAACTTGGCTACACAGGAACTGAATTATAGAACATAACAGGGTCTCAAATTTAGAAAACCAACTTATGCTTGCTTAAGGGTAAAGGTGAGTTGGGGTGCTGCATAAAACCAGAGATTGAAATGAGCACAGATAAAGTTCCTTAAGCCAAATATGGAATAGACAAGAGCTACTCCTTGCTCAACGAAATGGACTCAACACCGCATATTAAACGCCTAAGAATGTACCTGACTAGTAAGTATCTTAAAACCTATGGATTGCTATGTCTCCGAAAGAGAATCAAGCATGTGTACAGGGGCATAAACGCAGCAGTGATAGGATTGGAGAGGTTCGGTGAGCAAATGAAGACCCTTTGAAGTCATATTGCATGGTACCCATTCCACGGGTTTCAACTACCCAGTTTTAAGGTATTCTTCCTTCAGCTAAAACATGCATGTGGAACCTAGAGTATGATCAACCATGTGATCGGGAGACGTGTTCAAATATGTCTCAGTTTTCGTACCCTGGTACTCTGTTGCAACATTCCAGAGCTTTTACTAACACCCTCCCGACTTGGAGAGTCAGTCCCTTTAACCTCCTGTTTGGCCCAGTTTGCAATTTCTGCGGAAGATGAACAGGAATAGCGAGAACCAATGAGAGACTAGCTGGAGGTGTCTGGACGGGCAAATTTAACTCTCATTTCCCACCAGGAAGAGGAAATAACCAAAGGCTCAGCATGCCGTGCCGGAACCAGATTAGGGCCTGAAGCCATCCTGCGGTGTTGCGGCCAGCTCAAAAGAAAGCGAGTTGAAGAAAGGAGCTCAGGGGCACTGTAATTCACAAACCTGCAGAGTTATAAATGACAGCTATCGTCCAAAAATATACTGAAGTAAGGCTGCCAAGAGGACTTGAAAGCGGGGCAGGATTGCAGGAAACCGATTTCAGGAGGTAGACTGGAATTGCATTGAAAGCATAGGAAAAGAGGCAGAACGTCCACAATGATGCACTTGGCCAAAAAGGGCGTATGCGTTTTTTCCTGAATATATTCAGGAAAAAACGCATACGCCCTTTTTGGCCAACCAAGCAAGCTTGCAAAGGAAATCTGCACTAAAATGAAGTCTCACTTCCCCCCGGTCAAAAGGGCCATCTGAAAAAAGTGTAAAATCCAGAAAGGCAGGACAGGCCATGGAGAACTGGGAGCCTTGTTATGCTGATGGGCGGGATGTAAATTGCCAACAGACACTCGGGAGAAGTGTATGGTGTTTCCTGAAACATCTAAAAAACAAAGCAACAGAGCCTAGGGCACTTCCACTTATGGTTCTATAGCTTAGGGAAATTAAAATCAAAAAGACACAGCCACCCCAAAGTTTGGGACGCCTCTGTTTACAAGAACCTCGTTTACAGTACAAGTTCAACATCGCAGAAAGTGAAAAATGGATAAAGAAGTTTTGGTATTTACTTACAAAGCAATATCACTCAGCAATGAAATCTATGTCATCAGGCCCTTAGCAGCACAATGAGTGGATTCAGGTATGATGATTCTAACTGAAATAAGTCACACAGAAAAAGAAACATCATAAGATATCAGTAATACACAGAATGGAAACTTGGCTACACAGGAACTGAATTATAGAACAGAACAGGGTCTCAAATTTAGAAAACCAACTTATGCTTGCTTAAGGGTAAAGGTGAGTTGGGGTGCTGCATAAAACCAGAGATTGAAATGAGCACAGATAAAGTTCCTTAAGCCAAATATGGAATAGACAAGAGCTACTCCTTGCTCAACGAAATGGACTCAACACCCCATATTAAACGCCTAAGAATGTACCTGACTAGTAAGTATCTTAAAACCTATGGATTGCTATGTCTCCGAAAGAGAATCAAGCATGTGTACAGGGGCATAAACGTAGCAGTGATAGGATTGGAGAGGTTCGGTGAGCAAATGAAGACCCTTTGAAGTCATATTGCATGGTACCCATTCCACGGGTTTCAACTACCCAGGTTTAAGGTATTCTTCCTTCAGCTAAAACATGCATGTGGAACCTAGAGTATGATCAACCATGTGATCGGGAGACGTGTTCAAATATGTCTCAGTTTTCGTACCCTGGTACTCGGTTGCAACATTCCAGACCTTTTACTAACACCCTCCCGACTTGGAGAGTCAGTCCCTTTAACCTCCTGTTTGGCCCAGTTTGCAATTTCTGCGGAAGATGAACAGGAATAGCGAGAACCAATGAGAGACTAGCTGGAGGTGTCTGGACGGGCAAATTTAACTCTCATTTCCCACCAGGAAGAGGAATTAACCAAAGGCTCAGCGTGCCGTGCCGGAACCAGATTAGGGCCTGAAGCCATCCTGCGGTGTTGCGGCCAGCTCACAAGAAAGCGAGTTGAAGAAAGGAGCTCAGGGGCACTGTAATTCACAAACCTGCAGAGTTATAAATGACAGCTATCGTCCAAAAATATACTGAAGTAAGGCTGCCAAGAGGACTTGAAAGCGGGGCAGAATTGCAGGAAACCGATTTCAGGAGGTAGACTGGAATTGCATTGAAAGCATAGGAAACGAGGCAGAACGTCCACAATGATGCACTTGGCCAAAAAGGGCGTATGCGTTTTTTCCTGAATATATTCAGGAAAAAACGCATACGCCCTTTTTGGCCAACCAAGCAAGATTGCAAAGGAAATCTGCACTACAATGAAGTCTCACTTCCCCCCGGTCAAAAGGGCCATCTGAAAAAAGTGTAAAATCCAGAAAGGCAGGACAGGCCATGGAGAACTGGGAGCCTTGTTATGCTGATGGGCGGGATGTAAATTGCCAACAGACACTCGGGAGAAGTGTATGGTGTTTCCTGAAACATCTAAAAAACAAAGCAACAGAGCCTAGGGCACTTCCACTTATGGTCCTATAGCTTAGGGAAATTAAAATCAAAAAGACACAGCCACCCCAAAGTTTGGGACGCCTCTGTTTACAAGAACCTCGTTTACAGTACAAGTTCAACATCGCAGAAAGTGAAAAATGGATAAAGAAGTTGTGGTATTTACTTACAAAGCAATATCACTCAGCAATGGAATCTATGTCATCAGGCCCTTAGCAGCACAATGAGTGGATTCAGGTATGATGATTCTAACTGAAATAAGTTACACAGAAAAAGAAACATCATAAGATATCAGTAATACACGGAATGTAAACTTGGCTACACAGGAACTGAATTCCAAAACAGAACAGGGTCTCAAATTTAGAAAACCAACTTATGCTTGCTTAAGGGTAAAGGTGAGTTGGGGTGCTGCATAAAACCAGAGATTGAAATGAGCACAGATAAAGTTCCTTAAGCCAAATATGGAATAGACAAGAGCTACTCCTTGCTCAACGAAATGGACTCAACACCCCATATTAAACGCCTAAGAATGTACCTGACTAGTAAGTATCTTAAAACCTATGGATTGCTATGTCTCCGAAAGAGAATCAAGCATGTGTACAGGGGCATAAACGCAGCAGTGATAGGATTGGAGAGGTTCGGTGAGCAAATGAAGACCCTTTGAAGTCATATTGCATGGTACCCATTACACGGGTCTCAACTCTCCAGGTTTAAGGTATTCTTCCTTCAGCTAAAACATGCATGTGGAACCCAGAGTATGATCAACCATGTGAACGGGAGACGTGTTCAAATATGTCTCAGTTTTCCTCCACTGGTACTCGGGTGCAACATTCCAGACGCTTTACTAACACTCTCCCACTTGGAGAGTCAGCGCCTTTAACCTCCTGTTTGGCCCAGTTTGCAATTTCTGCGGAAGATGAACAGGAATAGTGAGAACCAATGAGAGACTAGCTGGAGGTGTCTGGACGGGCAAATTTAACTCTCATTTCCCACCAGGAAGAGGAAATAACCAAAGGCTCAGCATGCCGTGCCGGAACCAGATTAGGGCCTGAAGCCATCCTGCGGTGTTGCGGCCAGCTCAAAAGAAAGCGAGTTGAAGAAAGGAGCTCAGGGGCACTGTAATTCACAGACCTGCAGAGTTATAAATGACAGCTATTGTCCAAAAATATACTGAAGTAAGGCTGCCAAGAGGACTTGAAAGCGGGGCAGAATTGCAGGAATCCGATTTCAGGAGGTAGACTGGAATTGCATTGAAAGCATAGGAAAAGAGGCAGAACGTCCACAATGATGCACTTGGCCAAAAAGTGCGTATGCGTTTTTTCCTGAATATATTCAGGAAAAAACGCATACGCCCTTTTTGGCCAACCAAGCAAACTTGCAAAGGAAATCTGCACTACAATGAAGTCTCACTTCAACCCGGTCAAAAGGGCCATCTGAAAAAAGTGTAAAATCCAGAAAGGCAGGACAGGCCATGGAGAACTGGGAGCCTTGTTATGCTGATGGGCGGGGTGTAATTTGCCAACAGACACTCGGGAGAAGTGTATGGTGTTTCCTGAAACATCTAAAAAACAAAGCAACAGAGCCTAGGGCACTTCCACTTATGGTCCTATAGCTTAGGGAAATTAAAATCAAAAAGACACAGCCACCTCAAAGTTTGGGACGGCTCTGTTTACAAGAACCTCGTTTACGGTACAAGTTCAATATCACAAAGTGCGAAAAATAGATAAAGAAGTTGTGGTACTTACGTACAATGCAATATCACTCAGCAATGAAATCTATGTCATCAGGCCCTTAGCAGCACAATGAGTGGATTCAGGTATGATGATTCTAACTGAAATAAGTCACACAGAAAAAGGAACATCATAAGATATCACTAATACACGGAATGTAAACTTGGCTACACAGGAACTGAATTACAAAACAGAACATGGTCTCAAATTTAGAAAAGCAACTTATGCTTGCTTAAGGGGAAAGGTGAGTTGGAGTGCTGCATAAAACCAGCGATTGAAATGAGCACAGATAAAGTTCCTTAAGCCAAATATGTAATAGACAAGAGCTACTCCTTGCTCAACGAAATGGACTCAACACCCCATATTACACGCCTAAGAATGTACCTGACTAGTAAGTATCTTAAAACCTATGGATTGCTATGTCTCCAAAAGAGAATGAAGCGTGTGTACAAGGGCATAAACGCAGCAGTGATAGGATTGGAGAGGTTCGGTGAGCAAATGAAGACACTTTGAAGTCATATTGCATCGTACCCATTCCACGGGTTTCAACTACCCAGGTTTAAGGTATTCTTCCTTCTGCTAAAACATGCATGTGGAACCTAGAGTATGATCAACCATGTGATCGGGAGACGTGTTCAAATATGTCTCAGTTTTCGTACCATGGTACTTGGGTGCAACATTCCAGACACTTTACTAACACTCTCTCGACTTGGAGAGTCAGTCCCTTTAACCTCCTGTTTGGCCCAGTTTGCAATTTCTGCGGAAGATGAACAGGAATAGCGAGAACCAATGAGAGACTAGCTGGAGGTGTCTGAACGGGCAAATTTAACTCTCATTTCCCACCAGGAAGAGGAATTAACCAAAGGCTCAGCGTGCCGTGACGGAACCAGATTAGGGCCTGAAGCCATCCTGCGGTGTTGCGGCCAGGTCACAAGAAAGCGAGTTGAAGAAAGGAGCTCAGGGGCACTGTAATTCACAAACCTGCAGAGTTATAAATGACAGCTATCGTCCAAAAATATACAGAAGTAAGGCTGCCAAGAGGACTTGAAAGCGGGGCAGAATTGCAGGAAACCGATTTCAGGAGGTAGACTGGAATTGCATTGAAAGCATAGGAAAAGAGGCAGAACGTCCACAATGATGCACTTGGCCAAAAAGGGCGTATGCGTTTTTTCCTGAATATATTCAGGAAAAACCGCATACGCCCTTTTTGGCCAACCAAGCAAGCTTGCAAAGGAAATTTGCACTACAATGAAGTCTCACTTCCCCCCGGTCAAAAGGGCCATCTGAGAAAAGTGTAAAATCCAGAAAGGCAGGACAGGCCATGGAGAACTTGGAGCCTTGTTATGCTGATGGGCGGGATGTAAATTGCCAACAGCCACTCGGGAGAAGTGTATGGTGTTTCCTGAAACATCTAAAAAACAAAGCAACAGAGCCTAGGGCACTTCCACTTATGGTCCTATAGCTTAGGGAAATTAAAATCAAAAAGACACAGCCACCCCACAGTTTGGGACAGCTCTGTTTACAAGAACCTCGTTTACGGTGTAAGTTCAATATCGCAGAAAGTGAAAAATGGATAAAGAAGTTGTGGTACTTATGTACAATGCAAAATCACTCAGCCATGAAATCTATGTCATCAGGCCCATAGCAGCATAATGAGTGGATTCAGGTATGATGATTCTAACTGAAATATGTCACACAGAAAAAGAAACATCATAAGATATCACTAATACACGGAATGTGAACTTGGCTACACATGAACTGAATTACAAAACAGAACATGGTCTCAAGTTTAGAAAACCAACTTATGCTTCCTTAAGGGGGAAAGTGAGTTGGGGTGCTGCATAAAACCAGAGTTTGAAATTAGCACAGATACCATTCAATAAGCCAAATATGTAATAGACAAGACCTACCCCTTGCTCAACAAAATGGACTCAACAATGAGGTATCACCTCACACCTGATAGAATGGGCATCATGAGAAAATCTACAAACAAAAATGCTGGAAAGGTTGTGGAGAAAAGGAACCCTCTTCCACTATTGTTGGGAATATAAATTGATACAGTCACTACGGAGAACAATATGGAGTTTCTTAAGAAACTAACAATAGAATTACCATATGATACAGCAATCCCAGTACTGGACATATACCCAGACAAAACCATAAATCAAAACGAGACATTCACCGCAATGTTCATTGCATCACTATTTACAATATCGAGGTAATGGAAGCAACCTAAATGCCCACAGACAGACGAATGCATAAAGCTGTGGTACATATATAAAATGGAATATTACTAAGCCATGTAAAGGAATGAAATTGGGTCATTTGTAGAGACGTCGATGGATCTAGAGACTGTCATACAGAGTGAAGTAAGTCAGAAAGAGAAAAACAAATCTTGTATATTCATGCATATATGTGGAACCTAGAAAAACTGTACAGATTAACCATTTTGCAAGGCATAAATAGAGCAACAGATGTAGACAACAAATGTATGGACAACAAGGGGGGAAAGCTGTTGGGGGTGTGGTGGTGGGAGGAGTTGAGAGACTGGGATTGGCATGTATACATTTATATGTATAAAATAGATAACCAATAAGAACCTGCTGTATAAAAATATAAAATAAAATTCAAAATTAAAAAGAAATAAAATTTAAAAAATAAAACAGAAAAAACAATTATTCCCTTCACATACATGTATTTATATGAATAAATTATTTCCATGCTTATATCTGTAAATACAAAAAAGAGGAATAAAATCTACCTTGAACCAAAAACGAAAAAGAGAAAAAAAACACAGAACCCACCAGTTCCACAGAGGAAAACCGTATCAGGGCACTTGCTCCAGTTGTAAACAATTCTGAAGTTGGCCAGTGGTGGGGAATCGTCTCCCATTCAGCCAGCAGCCCCCACGCAACAAGCGTCCTCATTGCAAAGCTGGGGCACCGTGCCGAGGCATCTGTGAGTAAACGTGAGCTGAGCCCCAGGCCAGTTGCTGCTGAACTATTCCCACCCGTCCCAGGTAAAACACCTGAATATATACAAGGACTTGAAAGCCTAGAGGAAGGGCCATAGAGCCACACGAGTGACAGCATGCCGGCCGACTTGGTGCCTGCAGGCCAGCCAGGATGGTCCTGGCCCTGGGTGCTCTTCTGGAAGATTTCCATTTCCCTGACTGAGATACCCGTCCTGTCCCTGCCCCCACTGCTTTTTTCCTTCCTCACCTCTGCCCAGGGAGAAATTCCAGCAGCAGGTATGGGTGACACATCCTCTTCTTTAGCAGGTGGCAGCCTGGCAACTGCTGCAGAAAGTCCAGCAGAGCCCCACTCACACTGGGCCACCCACAAAGCCGTGGCCTCTCACTCCCTCCCACCAGCCCAGCCCCGAGACTGCTGACAGGGCAGAGAAAATGGTGTCAGGCACGGCTGCAGGGGCTCTTGCTGCCTGGAGTGGTATTTATATTGATCTCAACCCAGGCACACCTGGGGAGGGCTGGCCCGCACGGTAAGGCTGCCCAGGTCAGCCAATCATCACCCCTCAGGGGCTCACAGTTGCAGAAAATGGAACTTGCTGAACCGGCCAGGTCCAAGGAACAGGTGTGGGCTCCTGAGAGTCAGGATAGACAAGGGGCTGCAGCTTTGGCTTGTTTTCTAATCATTTTATCTGGCCCATGAGTGGGAGACAACTTCAAGAAAACCCTCTCCTTATGAGAGGAACCCAGGAGTCAGGGAGAGGAGGGGTGGGTGGTGGTTGGAGACAGAGGCCTGGTGCCCCGGGTGCAGTGGAAGTCTCTGGAAGACCAGGTGGAGGGAGGCCGCACAGAGTGACGCCCAGGGTCACAGACCTGTCGCAGCTGCTGTTTGTTAGTTCAAGTCCTGCTCTGAGGTGCTCTGTGCCAGCTCTGAGCGACAGGTGAGCTGGGGGTGCTCTGCAATGAGGGCTATGTGCACGGTTCCTGTGTGCCCAGCCCTGCCATGGTACCTGCAAGGGTAGCTCTGTATCCTGGGAAGGGCCTGACCACGAGAGCCCCGTGGGCTGGGGTGGGGGTGGGGTACCTGCCCAGGTGAGCTCCATATTCTGGGATTGGTCTGACCACGAGAGCCCCATGGGCTGCTGGGGACCTGGTAAAGGATGTCAGGACAGTCAGTGAAGCCACCGAGGATATACCTCCAGTTGCTCCTAATTCCTACACCCTGCTGGTCATTCTACCAACCACCAGGACATGGTATTCTGTATTAGTCTTCAATGATGCCTTCTTTTGTATTCCATTAGTCCCAGAGTCACAAGAAATTTTGGCTTGTGAGTGGCAGGACTCAACATACAACTAAAACAATACTTCCGGGCCGTCTTGCCCCAAGGGTGCAAAAATTCCCACACCATCTTTGGGGAAAGCTTAGCTAAAGACCTAAAAGTTCTACCTCTGGAAAAGGAAACCCTCCTTCAGTACGCAGACGACATTCTGATCGCCAGCCCTACTAAGGAGGCCTCTGAACTACCAAGCCAATAAAGGATAGAAGTTGTCCAAGAAAAAGCTCAAATATCACAGACTGCGGTGACCTGCCTGGGCTTCATTCTCACAGAAGGTCGGAGAAGCCCATCCCAGGAAAGGGAAGAAACCATTTGCAGCCTTACCCCTTTCTAAAACTAGAAGACAGCTTAGGGGTTCCTGGGGAGGCCAGGGTTTGCTGCTTCTGGATCCCTAACTACAGTCTACTAGCTGGGCCTCTATATGAAACACTGAAAGGAAAAGATGATGATCCTTTTGAATAGAATCCAGAAGTGGCCTTTCAAGAATGGAAAGAGCAGTCAATTCAGACCCTTGCCCTGGAACTCCCTAATTTAGCTAAACCCTTTGACCTTTACATTCCCGGTGAAAGGTGAATCGCCATTGGAGAATTAGTGCAAAAACTGGGACCACTTGAAATGGAACAATGCAAGAATGCCATCCAGGTAGGATAAACTACGGTCACCAAGGGGCTTGGCCCACTGCCGCATCTGGCCAAGATACTGGCGGTATCTAAAAACCTGGAAATCAGCAGCCCAAAAGGCCACCTCCTTCCTAAGGGAAAAGGACCCCACGTGGTGATCCTAACCACCAACGATGCCCTGAAGTTGCAGGGTTCGCTCCGTGGGCACACCGACCTCGAGTGAGGAGGCCCTCCAACTCCAACATCCAGAGAGATAACCGGGGGCAACAGGGCACCATGACGACTCGTGTGAACATCACTTGACCTGGAGTTTCTCTCATAAAACAATAAGAGTGTGTCCCAAAAGAGTAGACTACTGCTTGCAGGACTTACTGCACCCAGAGGGGAGCTAATAATCTTGGTGGGGGAACCGTATATCACACTGTCACCATAGAAAAGCCTACAGACACCGTGATGATGGTGGCCAATAAGACCGGCTGGACTCCTGTTTACTTCAAAAGGCTGTTGACTCAGTGGTCATCATGGTCCTTGATCACCACTGACCCTGGACTGTCTGGGAGTTGAGCGGGCAGGGCTCTGACACCTGGTGCTGTTTGTACGTTAATTCAGGGGCCTAATTGAAGAAAGCGCAGACTACTGGTCAGAGCATCTAGGCTGGCAGAAACGGTCAGCCTAAGGTGGCCGAACAAATGTGGGGCGGGGTGAAACCGGCCCCCACAGCGTCTCTGCACATCTCTTTCCTGGACCCTTAAAGGTCATTAGAATCTATAACACTTCCAATGCTGGTGCTCAGGTGGACGAGCAGGGAGGCAGGGGGCCTGGGGACAATCAACGTCACCTGGAGGCTGCTGGGGAGAAGCTCTGACCCTCGCCCCCGGGTATTAGGGCTCCCAACTCAGCACTCAGCAGTTACAGAAGAAGTGTCTGCACCCTCAGCACTCCAAGAATGAGGAACGGGACAAAAGGCAGAGGAGGGGTTTGTCCCCAGCAAAGCCCATTAAAAATCCCTGGGAGATAAAAATAGAATCTGGGCAATAAAGTCAAGTCTAACCTTTTTTATCCTTTGTGCTTTGTCTAATTTCACGTGCTCCTAGGGTCCCGCATGCAGAGGTTCCACACCTGGCACTTCAGACCAGATTTCCTAGTGCAGAATGGCTGGGTCGACACCTCAGCTCCTGGGGCCCAGTGCAGACTCCGCGATATAGAGCCTGAGCTGCAGCCAACCTGGCCCTCGAGAGCTCCGCCCCCTCCCTCCCACTGACTCTGACAGGATCTCTACACAGCAGCCCAGCCCACAGCCCACGGGGTAGTGCATGCTCTCACCTCTCCATTCTCTGATCAAAATATAAAGTTTCCTTTGCTTGTGAACCAAACTCAGTCTCGATCTGTTGGCCCCAATGACACTGGGCAGGGGGACACTTGTTGGGGTCCACTCTGGAGGATCAGTAACAGAAATTGAGACTATTGTAACCTCAATGAACAGATGTGTGAGCCAAACTGTAGTTAACATAGAACAGTGTATAAGGCTCGGGTAAAATAAGATGTTTCTAACACTTCCATTTGATATTTCCATCACTTTATTATAAGCAAGTTCAGTGAAAAGGTTTGTCTTATTTGTCAGGTCAATATTAGAGAAACGAAGTGATTTCTTTCCAAGGATGTACATCTAATAATCTTGGTTAAAGCTTCAATCTTGTTTTAAATGCTTTTCCATTGAAAATGATACCTCTCTTTCAGCTCCCCCATTTCTGAGAAGTATAAAATCTTATAATTTATTATTACCAAAGGGGAAAGGTGGGAGGAGGGATAAATTAACAGTTTGGGATTAACACATACACACTGCTATGTATAAAATAGATCATCAACAAGGAACTACTGTATAGCACAGGGAACTACACTCAACATTTTGCAATAACCTATAAGGGGAAATAATCTGAAAAAGAATAGATATTTTTATTGACATCATCTATCAATGACAGTTAAAGTGTAACCTAAGGGAAGCTGGTGGTGAGTGCTTCTGACCCTGAAGACTTCAATCATCTAAAGTTTGGACTCTGCCTACTTCCCAAGGCCCTTAATGAACATATGTGTAGCCGTAGCTTAAAAAATTCCCCAGTTTGGGTTTCGGGGAGACACTGATTTTGAAAAAGCCCTGGTGTTCTCCTTACATGAATGGGACTCTTCCTACTGCTAAAACATGTCTGTCACACCCAGAGGATGGTATACCGTCTGATCGGGAAGAGTTTGGAAAAGGCATCTCATCTCCTCATCTCCTGGTGCTCGGGTTCACCCCTCCAGCGTCTTTACTAACAGTCTCCCCACTTGGAGATGTCAGCACTGTCAACATCCTGTTGCGTACAGTTTAGAATTTGTCCAGAGGATGAAGCGGAAGGATGAGGAACAATGAGAGACAAGTCCTAGGTGTTCAGACAGGCACATGTCACTCTAATTTCCAATCAGGAAGACGAATTGACCAAAGGCTAGGGTTGCCCATGGAAACAGTATAGGGCTTGAGGAAATCCCGCTGCTTTGTGGCCAGTTCCCATAAACACAAGTTGAACAATGGAACTCAGGGGCAGTAAAATTCACAAAACTGCAGAGTTGAAAATATCCATCACTGAAAAATGTCTTGAGGAAAGTCAGAGAAAAGGACTTGTAAGCAAGGGAGAATGGCAGGAAAGGGATTTGAGGAGGTAGAAAGGACTCGCCATTAAGCACAAGAAAAGGAGCTGAACATTGCCAACATTGCAGTTGGCCAAAAAGGGTGTATGCGTTTTTTTCTGTATATATTCAAGAAAAGGGCATACACTTTTTTAGCCAACCAAACAGGTGGGCACTGGAAGTCAATACTACAAAAGATATCACTTCGCATCAGTCAGAAGAGCCATCCTCATAAAGCGTAAACAACAGAAATGCAGGACAGGGCAAGGAGAAGAGGGAGCCCTGTGAGACTTATAGTGGAAATGTATATTGCCAACGGCCATTCTGGAGAAGTGTATTGTGTTTACTAAAGCATCTAAAAAATGAGCTACAGAGCATAGGGCACTTGCACTCATGGGCGTATATCTTGAGAAAAACAAAAATCGAGAGGACACAGGCACCCCAATGTTTACCCCCTCTCTGTTTAAAAGATCCTCAACTAGGATATAACTTAAATGTCTCTGGAGGGAAAAAATGGGTAGAGATGTGGTACTTAGGTAGAGTGGAATATTATTCAGCCTGGAAATCAATGAAATATGGCCAGTTGTAACAACTCCGGAGGAGTTACGTATGATCTTTCTAAGTGACAGAATTCAAAAAGAAAAAGACACATATCATAAGATATCACTTAAAGGTGGAATCCAAAATGGCTACACATGAAATAAATTACAAAACAAAAACATAGTCAAATATGTAGAAAACACGCATAAGGCTGCTAAACGGGAAAGGTGGGGAGGGGTGAGGCATCACCCAGGAGGTTGAAATTAGCAAAGATACCATTCCAAATACCAAACTGATAATCAACAAGGCCTACACGGTAGCTAAAAGAACTGCACTCAGCACACTCAAGTCACCGGAAAAGAATATATACGACTGGTAAGAATCTGAAAAAGAATTTACTGATGTCTCTCTGTACGTGAATCAAGTGGATGTACAGCAGCAAGAAACAGAGCTTTGAAAATCAGCTGTAACCAATATAGTAATAAATTGAAAAAAATAAATGACAGAGAGACAGAGAAAACCTCTTACAACTTTTCCTCAGGGCCGGTGATGCAACATGGATTGAACACATCTAGACCCACAGCAGGATGAGACATAAGGCTGGAAACTGTTTGTGCTAAGAGAAATGTGAGGTTGGGTGAGGAAATGCACACCCTTTAAAGTAATACTACCTGGTACCCATTCAATGGGTCCCAAATATGCAGGTTCAAGGGATCTTCCTACAGCTAAAACATGCATGGAAAACCCAGAGGACTGTACACCATGTGATCGGGAGATGTGTCTAAAATGCAGCTCATTTATCCTCTCCTGGTGCTCCTGTTCACCATTCCAGCCACGTTACTTAGAATCTCCCCACTTGGAGAATCAGCACATTTCAACTTCTGTTTCACACATTTTGCAAATTGTGAGGAGGATGAACGGGGAACCAATGAGAGAATAGTTGTAGGGGTTTGGACGGGCACATATCACTCTAATTTCCCATTAAGAATAAGAATTGAAAAAAGGCTCAGCCCGCCTCGCCCGAGCCAAAATAGGGCCTGAAGCAATCCTGCGGGTTTGAGGCCAGCTCACAAAAGAGCAACTTAAAAAATGGAGCTCAGGGTCACTGCAATTCACAAACCTGCAGAGTTATAAATGAAAACTAACGTCCAAAAATATGTTGAGGTAAGGCAAAGAAGAGGATCTGAATGCAAGACAGAATTGCAAGAAACAGATTTCAAGAGATAGATTGGACTCGTCTTTAAAGCACATGAAAAGCGGCAGAATTTCGACAATGATGCAGTTGGCCCAAAAGGGCGTATGCGTTTTTTCCTGATTATATCCAGGAAAAAACGCATACGCACTTTATGGGCAACGAAGCAAGCAAGCAATGCAAATGTGCACAACAAAGAAGTCTCATTTCCCACTGGTCAAAAGGGCCATCCTAAAAAATTGTAAAAACCAGAAATGCAGGACAGGCCATGGAGAACAGGGAGCCTTTATACGCTGATGGGCAGTGTGTGAACTGCCGCGAGCCACTCTGGAGAAGTGTATGGTGGTTCCTAAATCATCTAAAAAACAGAGCCACAGAGCATAGGACACTTCCAATCATGGGAGTATATCTAGGGAAGTCTAAAAATCAACAAGACACAAGCACACCACAGTTTAGGGCTACTCTGTTTACAAGAACCTCAACTTCAGTATACCTTAAATATCCCAGGAAAGAGAACAATGGATAAAGAAGATGTGGTACTTATGTACAATGGAATATCTCTTCACCATGAAATCAATGTAATAAGGCTAGTAGAAGGATAAAGAGTGGATTTAGGTCCGATAATACTACTTGAAATAAGTCAAACAGAAAAAGAAACATATCATAAGATATCACTTATAGAGGGAGGGTAAATATGGCTGCACAAGAAATGAATTACAGAACAGAACAGTGTCTCACATTTAGAAAACACACTTATTTCAGCTTAAGGGGAAAGGAGAGGTGGGGTGATGCATAAAACCAGAGTTTGATATTAGCACAGATACCGTTCAATAAACCAAATAGATATTAGACAAGATCTACACCTTGCTCAATGAACTGGCCTCAACACACCCTATACACCGCAGAGAAATATATCTGAGTAATAAGAATCTTAAAACCCATGTATTGATATATCTCCATAAGGGAATCAAGTGTGTGCAGAGTGGCACAAACACAGCAGTGAAAATGAGCTAAACCCCATTATAGAAATAAATTTTAAAAACAAAACGCAGAAACAATGAAAGAGAGAAAAATTCTTACAAAATTCGCTCAGGGGCTGTGATGCAACCTGGATTGACCACATATAAACCCACAGCTGGATAAGACATAAGGCTGGACACTTGGGGCTGAGAGGATTGATGAGCTTTGGTGAGCAACTGCCAAAAGTTTAATGCAATACTTCATGCTACTCATTCCAAGGGTCCCAACACTCCAGGTTGAAGGGAATCTTCCTACAGCTAAACCATGCTTGGGAAACCCAGCGACTGGTATACCATATGATCGGGAAAGGTTTCTAAAACGCACCTCATTTTTCCTCTCCTGGGGCTCCGGATCGACATTCCAGCCGCTTTACCAAAAATATCCCCACATGGAGAGTCAATGCCTTTAAGTTCTGGTATCGCACAGTCTGCAGTTAGTGCGGAGGATGAATGGGAATAGGGGGAACCAGTGAGAAACTAGCTGTAGCGGTTTCAATGGGCACATGTCACTCTAAATTCACATCAGTAAGAAGAATAAACCAAAGGCACAGCAAGGTGCCCCAGAAGAAGAATAGGGCCTGAAGGAATGCTGTGGTTATGAGGCAAGATCACAAAAATAAGAGCTGAAAAATGGAGCTAAGGGCCACTGCAATTCAAAAACTTGCAGAGTTATAAAGGCCAACTATTTTCAAAAAATATATTGAGGTAAGGCTATGAAGAGGCATTGAAAGCAAGGCAGAATTGCAGGAAAACGATTTCAGGAGGTAGACTGGAATTGCATTTAAAGCATAGGAAAAGAGGCAGAACGTCCACAATGATGCACTTGGCCAAAAAGGGCGTATGCGTTTTTTCCTGAATATATTCAGGAAAAAACGCATACGCCCTTTTTGGCCAACCAAGCAAACTTGCAAAGGAAATCTGCACTACAATGAAGTCTCACTTCCCCCCGGTCAAAAGGGCCATCTGAAAAAAGTGTAAAATCCAGAAAGGCAGGACAGGCCATGGAGAACTGGGAGCCTTGTTATGCTGATGGGCGGGATGTAAATTGCCAACAGACACTCAGGAGAAGTGTATGGTGTTTCCTGAAACATCTAAAAAACAAAGCAACAGAGCCTAGGGCACTTCCACTTATGGTCCTATAGCTTAGGGAAATTAAAATCAAAAAGACACAGCCACCCCAAAATTTGGGACGCCTCTGTTTACAAGAACCTCGTTAACCGTACAAGTTCAATATCACAGAAAGTGAAAAATGGATAAAGAACTTGTGGTACTTACGTACAATGCAGTATCACTCAGCAATGAAATCTATGTCATCAGACCCGCAGCAGCATAATGAGTGGATACAGGTACGATGATTCTAACTGAAATAAGACACACAGAAAAAGAAACATCATAAGATATCAGTAATACACGGAATGGAAACTTGGCTACACAGGAACTGAATTATAGAACAGAACAGGGTCTCAAATTTAGAAAACCAACTTATGCTTGCTTAAGGGTAAAGGTGAGTTGGGGTGCTGCATAAAACCAGAGATTGAAATGAGCACAGATAAAGTTCCTTAAGCCAAATATGGAATAGACAAGAGCTACTCCTTGCTCAACGAAATGGACTCAACACCCCATATTAAACGCCTAAGAATGTACCTGACTAGTAAGTATCTTAAAACCTATGGATTGCTATGTCTCCGAAAGAGAATCAAGCATGTGTACAGGGGCATAAACGCAGCAGTGATAGGATTGGAGAGGTTCGGTGAGCAAATGAAGACCCTTTGAAGTCATATTGCATGGTACCCATTCCACGGGTTTCAACTACCCAGTTTTAAGGTATTCTTCCTTCAGCTAAAACATGCATGTGGAACCTAGAGTATGATCAACCATGTGATCGGGAGACGTGTTCAAATATGTCTCAGTTTTCATACCCTGGTACTCGGTTGCAACATTCCAGACCTTTTACTAACACCCTCCCGACTTGGAGAGTCAGTCCCTTTAACCTCCTGTTTGGCCCAGTTTGCAATTTCTGCGGAAGATGAACAGGAATAGCGAGAACCAATGAGAGACTAGCTGGAGGTGTCTGGACGGGCAAATTTAACTCTCATTTCCCACCAGGAAGAGGAATTAACCAAAGGCTCAGCGTGCCGTGCCGGAACCAGATTAGGGCCTGAAGCCATCCTGCGGTGTTGCGGCCAGCTCACAAGAAAGCGAGTTGAAGAAAGGAGCTCAGGGGCACTGTAATTCACAAACCTGCAGAGTTATAAATGACAGCTATCGTCCAAAAATATACTGAAGTAAGGCTGCCAAGAGGACTTGAAAGCGGGGCAGAATTGCAGGAAACCGATTTCAGGAGGTAGACTGGAATTGCATTGAAAGCATAGGAAACGAGGCAGAACGTCCACAATGATGCACTTGGACAAAAAGGGCGTATGCGTTTTTTCCTGAATATATTCAGGAAAAAACGCATACGCCCTTTTTGGCCAACCAAGCAAGCTTGTAAAGGAAATCTGCACTACAATGAAGTCGCACTTCCCCCCGGTCAAAAGGGCCATCTGAAAAAAGTGTAAAATCCAGAAAGGCAGGACAGGCCATGGAGAACTGGGAGCCTTGTTATGCTGATGGGCGGGATGTAAATTGCCAACAGACACTCGGGAGAAGTGTATGGTGTTTCCTGAAACATCTAAAAAACAAAGCAACAGAGCCTAGGGCACTTCCACTTATGGTCCTATAGCTTAGGGAAATTAAAATCAAAAAGACACAGCCACCCCAAAGTTTGGGACGCCTCTGTTTACAAGAACCTCGTTTACAGTACAAGTTCAACATCGCAGAAAGTGAAAAATGGATAAAGAAGTTGTGGTATTTACTTACAAAGCAATATCACTCAGCAATGAAATCTATGTCATCAGGCCCTTAGCAGCACAATGAGTGGATTCAGGTATGATGATTCTAACTGAAATAAGTTACACAGAAAAAGAAACATCATAAGATATCAGTAATACACGGAATGTAAACTTGGCTACACAGGAACTGAATTCCAAAACAGAACAGGGTCTCAAATTTAGAAAACCAACTTATGCTTGCTTAAGGGTAAAGGTGAGTTGGGGTGCTGCATAAAACCAGAGATTGAAATGAGCACAGATAAATTTCCTTAAGCCAAATATGGAATAGACAAGAGCTACTCCTTGCTCAACGAAATGGACTCAACACCCCATATTAAACGCCTAAGAATGTACCTGACTAGTAAGTATCTTAAAACCTATGGATTGCTATGTCTCCGAAAGAGAATCAAGCATGTGTACAGGGGCATAAACGCAGCAGTGATAGGATTGGAGAGGTTCGGTGAGCAAATGAAGACCCTTTGAAGTCATATTGCATGGTACCCATTACACGGGTCTCAACTCTCCAGGTTTAAGGTATTCTTCCTTCAGCTAAAACATGCATGTGGAACCCAGAGTATGATCAACCGTGTGAACGGGAGACGTGTTCAAATATGTCTCAGTTTTCGTACCCTGGTACTCGGGTGCAACATTCCAGACGCTTTACTAACACTCTCCCACTTGGAGAGTCAGCGCCTTTAACCTCCTGTTTGGCCCAGTTTGCAATTTCTGCGGAAGATGAACAGGAATAGCGAGAACCAATGAGAGACTAGCTGGAGGTGTCTGGACGGGCAAATTTAACTCTCATTTCCCACCAGGAAGAGGAAATAACCAAAGGCTCAGCATGCCGTGCCGGAACCAGATTAGGGCCTGAAGCCATCCTGCGGTGTTGCGGCCAGCTCAAAAGAAAGTGAGTTGAAGAAAGGAGCTCAGGGGCACTGTAATTCACAAACCTGCAGAGTTATAAATGACAGCTATCGTCCAAAAATATACTGAAGTAAGGCTGCCAAGAGGACTTGAAAACGGGGCAGGATTGCAGGAAACCGATTTCATTAGGTAGACTGGAATTGCATTGAAAGCATAGGAAAAGAGGCAGAACGTCCACAATGATGCACTTGGCCAAAAAGGGCGTATGCGTTTTTTCCTGAATATATTCAGGAAAAAACGCATACGCCCTTTTTGGCCAACCAAGCAAGCTTGCAAAGGAAATCTGCACTACAATGAAGTCTCACTTCCCCCCGGTCAAAAGGGCCATCTGAAAAAAGTGTAAAATCCAGAAAGGCAGGACAGGTCATGGAGAACTGGGAGCCTTGTTATGCTGATGGGCGGGATGTAAATTGCCAACAGACACTCGGGAGAAGTGTATGGTGTTTCCTGAAACATCTAAAAAACAAAGCAACAGAGCCTAGGGCACTTCCACTTATGGTTCTATAGCTTAGGGAAATTAAAATCAAAAAGACACAGCCACCCCAAAGTTTGGGACGCCTCTGTTTACAAGAACCTCGTTTACAGTACAAGTTCAACATCGCAGAAAGTGAAAAATGGATAAAGAAATTTTGGTATTTACTTACAAAGCAATATCACTCAGCAATGAAATCTATGTCATCAGGCCCTTAGCAGCACAATGAGTGGATTCAGGTATGATGATTCTAACTGAAATAAGTCACACAGAAAAAGAAACATCATAAGATATCAGTAATACACGGAATGGAAACTTGGCTACACAGGAACTGAATTATAGAACATAACAGGGTCTCAAATTTAGAAAACCAACTTATGCTTGCTTAAGGGTAAAGGTGAGTTGGGGTGCTGCATAAAACCAGAGATTGAAATGAGCACAGATAAAGTTCCTTAAGCCAAATATGGAATAGACAAGAGCTACTCCTTGCTCAACGAAATGGACTCAACACCGCATATTAAACGCCTAAGAATGTACCTGACTAGTAAGTATCTTAAAACCTATGGATTGCTATGTCTCCGAAAGAGAATCAAGCATGTGTACAGGGGCATAAACGCAGCAGTGATAGGATTGGAGAGGTTCGGTGAGCAAATGAAGACCCTTTGAAGTCATATTGCATGGTACCCATTCCACGGGTTTCAACTACCCAGTTTTAAGGTATTCTTCCTTCAGCTAAAACATGCATGTGGAACCTAGAGTATGATCAACCATGTGATCGGGAGACGTGTTCAAATATGTCTCAGTTTTCGTACCCTGGTACTCTGTTGCAACATTCCAGAGCTTTTACTAACACCCTCCCGACTTGGAGAGTCAGTCCCTTTAACCTCCTGTTTGGCCCAGTTTGCAATTTCTGCGGAAGATGAACAGGAATAGCGAGAACCAATGAGAGACTAGCTGGAGGTGTCTGGACGGGCAAATTTAACTCTCATTTCCCACCAGGAAGAGGAAATAACCAAAGGCTCAGCATGCCGTGCCGGAACCAGATTAGGGCCTGAAGCCATCCTGCGGTGTTGCGGCCAGCTCAAAAGAAAGCGAGTTGAAGAAAGGAGCTCAGGGGCACTGTAATTCACAAACCTGCAGAGTTATAAATGACAGCTATCGTCCAAAAATATACTGAAGTAAGGCTGCCAAGAGGACTTGAAAGCGGGGCAGGATTGCAGGAAACCGATTTCAGGAGGTAGACTGGAATTGCATTGAAAGCATAGGAAAAGAGGCAGAACGTCCACAATGATGCACTTGGCCAAAAAGGGCGTATGCGTTTTTTCCTGAATATATTCAGGAAAAAACGCATACGCCCTTTTTGGCCAACCAAGCAAGCTTGCAAAGGAAATCTGCACTAAAATGAAGTCTCACTTCCCCCCGGTCAAAAGGGCCATCTGAAAAAAGTGTAAAATCCAGAAAGGCAGGACAGGCCATGGAGAACTGGGAGCCTTGTTATGCTGATGGGCGGGATGTAAATTGCCAACAGACACTCGGGAGAAGTGTATGGTGTTTCCTGAAACATCTAAAAAACAAAGCAACAGAGCCTAGGGCACTTCCACTTATGGTTCTATAGCTTAGGGAAATTAAAATCAAAAAGACACAGCCACCCCAAAGTTTGGGACGCCTCTGTTTACAAGAACCTCGTTTACAGTACAAGTTCAACATCGCAGAAAGTGAAAAATGGATAAAGAAGTTTTGGTATTTACTTACAAAGCAATATCACTCAGCAATGAAATCTATGTCATCAGGCCCTTAGCAGCACAATGAGTGGATTCAGGTATGATGATTCTAACTGAAATAAGTCACACAGAAAAAGAAACATCATAAGATATCAGTAATACACAGAATGGAAACTTGGCTACACAGGAACTGAATTATAGAACAGAACAGGGTCTCAAATTTAGAAAACCAACTTATGCTTGCTTAAGGGTAAAGGTGAGTTGGGGTGCTGCATAAAACCAGAGATTGAAATGAGCACAGATAAAGTTCCTTAAGCCAAATATGGAATAGACAAGAGCTACTCCTTGCTCAACGAAATGGACTCAACACCCCATATTAAACGCCTAAGAATGTACCTGACTAGTAAGTATCTTAAAACCTATGGATTGCTATGTCTCCGAAAGAGAATCAAGCATGTGTACAGGGGCATAAACGCAGCAGTGATAGGATTGGAGAGGTTCGGTGAGCAAATGAAGACCCTTTGAAGTCATATTGCATGGTACCCATTCCACGGGTTTCAACTACCCAGTTTTAAGGTATTCTTCCTTCAGCTAAAACATGCATGTGGAACCTAGAGTATGATCAACCATGTGATCGGGAGACGTGTTCAAATATGTCTCAGTTTTCGTACCCTGGTACTCGGTTGCAACATTCCAGACCTTTTACTAACACCCTCCCGACTTGGAGAGTCAGTCCCTTTAACCTCCTGTTTGGCCCAGTTTGCAATTTCTGCGGAAGATGAACAGGAATAGCGAGAACCAATGAGAGACTAGCTGGAGGTGTCTGGACGGGCAAATTTAACTCTCATTTCCCACCAGGAAGAGGAATTAACCAAAGGCTCAGCGTGCCGTGCCGGAACCAGATTAGGGCCTGAAGCCATCCTGCGGTGTTGCGGCCAGCTCACAAGAAAGCGAGTTGAAGAAAGGAGCTCAGGGGCACTGTAATTCACAAACCTGCAGAGTTATAAATGACAGCTATCGTCCAAAAATATACTGAAGTAAGGCTGCCAAGAGGACTTGAAAGCGGGGCAGAATTGCAGGAAACCGATTTCAGGAGGTAGACTGGAATTGCATTGAAAGCATAGGAAACGAGGCAGAACGTCCACAATGATGCACTTGGCCAAAAAGGGCGTATGCGTTTTTTCCTGAATATATTCAGGAAAAAACGCATACGCCCTTTTTGGCCAACCAAGCAAGATTGCAAAGGAAATCTGCACTACAATGAAGTCTCACTTCCCCCCGGTCAAAAGGGCCATCTGAAAAAAGTGTAAAATCCAGAAAGGCAGGACAGGCCATGGAGAACTGGGAGCCTTGTTATGCTGATGGGCGGGATGTAAATTGCCAACAGACACTCGGGAGAAGTGTATGGTGTTTCCTGAAACATCTAAAAAACAAAGCAACAGAGCCTAGGGCACTTCCACTTATGGTCCTATAGCTTAGGGAAATTAAAATCAAAAAGACACAGCCACCCCAAAGTTTGGGACGCCTCTGTTTACAAGAACCTCGTTTACAGTACAAGTTCAACATCGCAGAAAGTGAAAAATGGATAAAGAAGTTGTGGTATTTACTTACAAAGCAATATCACTCAGCAATGGAATCTATGTCATCAGGCCCTTAGCAGCACAATGAGTGGATTCAGGTATGATGATTCTAACTGAAATAAGTTACACAGAAAAAGAAACATCATAAGATATCAGTAATACACGGAATGTAAACTTGGCTACACAGGAACTGAATTCCAAAACAGAACAGGGTCTCAAATTTAGAAAACCAACTTATGCTTGCTTAAGGGTAAAGGTGAGTTGGGGTGCTGCATAAAACCAGAGATTGAAATGAGCACAGATAAAGTTCCTTAAGCCAAATATGGAATAGACAAGAGCTACTCCTTGCTCAACGAAATGGACTCAACACCCCATATTAAACGCCTAAGAATGTACCTGACTAGTAAGTATCTTAAAACCTATGGATTGCTATGTCTCCGAAAGAGAATCAAGCATGTGTACAGGGGCATAAACGCAGCAGTGATAGGATTGGAGAGGTTCGGTGAGCAAATGAAGACCCTTTGAAGTCATATTGCATGGTACCCATTACACGGGTCTCAACTCTCCAGGTTTAAGGTATTCTTCCTTCAGCTAAAACATGCATGTGGAACCCAGAGTATGATCAACCATGTGAACGGGAGACGTGTTCAAATATGTCTCAGTTTTCCTCCACTGGTACTCGGGTGCAACATTCCAGACGCTTTACTAACACTCTCCCACTTGGAGAGTCAGCGCCTTTAACCTCCTGTTTGGCCCAGTTTGCAATTTCTGCGGAAGATGAACAGGAATAGTGAGAACCAATGAGAGACTAGCTGGAGGTGTCTGGACGGGCAAATTTAACTCTCATTTCCCACCAGGAAGAGGAAATAACCAAAGGCTCAGCATGCCGTGCCGGAACCAGATTAGGGCCTGAAGCCATCCTGCGGTGTTGCGGCCAGCTCAAAAGAAAGCGAGTTGAAGAAAGGAGCTCAGGGGCACTGTAATTCACAGACCTGCAGAGTTATAAATGACAGCTATCGTCCAAAAATATACTGAAGTAAGGCTGCCAAGAGGACTTGAATGCGGGGCAGGATTGCAGGAAACCGATTTCAGGAGGTAGACTGGAATTGCATTGAAAGCATAGGAAAAGAGGCAGAACGTCCACAATGATGCACTTGGCCAAAAAGGGCGTATGCGTTTTTTACTGAATATATTCAGGAAAAAACGCATACGCCCTTTTTGGCCAACCAAGCAAGCTTGCAAAGGAAATCTGCACTACAATGAAGTCTCACTTCCCCCCGGTCAAAAGGGCCATCTGAAAAAAGTGTAAAATCCAGAAAGGCAGGACAGGCCATGGAGAACTGGGAGCCTTGTTATGCTGATGGGCGGGATGTAAATTGCCAACAGACACTCGGGAGAAGTGTATGGTGTTTCCAGAAACATCTAAAACACAAAGCAACAGAGCCTAGGGCACTTCCACTTATGGTTCTATAGCTTAGGGAAATTAAAATCAAAAAGACACAGCCACCCCAAAGTTTGGGACGCCTCTGTTTACAAGAACCTCGTTTACAGTACAAGTTCAACATCGCAGAAAGTGAAAAATGGATAAAGAAGTTTTGGTATTTACTTACAAAGCAATATCACTCAGCAATGAAATCTATGTCATCAGGCCCTTAGCAGCACAATGAGTGGATTCAGGTATGATGATTCTAACTGAAATAAGTCACACAGAAAAAGAAACATCATAAGATATCAGTAATACACAGAATGGAAACTTGGCTACACAGGAACTGAATTATAGAACAGAACAGGGTCTCAAATTTAGAAAACCAACTTATGCTTGCTTAAGGGTAAAGGTGAGTTGGGGTGCTGCATAAAACCAGAGATTGAAATGAGCACAGATAAAGTTCCTTAAGCCAAATATGGAATAGACAAGAGCTACTCCTTGCTCAACGAAATGGACTCAACACCCCATATTAAACGCCTAAGAATGTACCTGACTAGTAAGTATCTTAAAACCTATGGATTGCTATGTCTCCGAAAGAGAATCAAGCATGTGTACAGGGGCATAAACGTAGCAGTGATAGGATTGGAGAGGTTCGGTGAGCAAATGAAGACCCTTTGAAGTCATATTGCATGGTACCCATTCCACGGGTTTCAACTACCCAGGTTTAAGGTATTCTTCCTTCAGCTAAAACATGCATGTGGAACCTAGAGTATGATCAACCATGTGATCGGGAGACGTGTTCAAATATGTCTCAGTTTTCGTACCCTGGTACTCGGTTGCAACATTCCAGACCTTTTACTAACACCCTCCCGACTTGGAGAGTCAGTCCCTTTAACCTCCTGTTTGGCCCAGTTTGCAATTTCTGCGGAAGATGAACAGGAATAGCGAGAACCAATGAGAGACTAGCTGGAGGTGTCTGGACGGGCAAATTTAACTCTCATTTCCCACCAGGAAGAGGAATTAACCAAAGGCTCAGCGTGCCGTGCCGGAACCAGATTAGGGCCTGAAGCCATCCTGCGGTGTTGCGGCCAGCTCACAAGAAAGCGAGTTGAAGAAAGGAGCTCAGGGGCACTGTAATTCACAAACCTGCAGAGTTATAAATGACAGCTATCGTCCAAAAATATACTGAAGTAAGGCTGCCAAGAGGACTTGAAAGCGGGGCAGAATTGCAGGAAACCGATTTCAGGAGGTAGACTGGAATTGCATTGAAAGCATAGGAAACGAGGCAGAACGTCCACAATGATGCACTTGGCCAAAAAGGGCGTATGCGTTTTTTCCTGAATATATTCAGGAAAAAACGCATACGCCCTTTTTGGCCAACCAAGCAAGATTGCAAAGGAAATCTGCACTACAATGAAGTCTCACTTCCCCCCGGTCAAAAGGGCCATCTGAAAAAAGTGTAAAATCCAGAAAGGCAGGACAGGCCATGGAGAACTGGGAGCCTTGTTATGCTGATGGGCGGGATGTAAATTGCCAACAGACACTCGGGAGAAGTGTATGGTGTTTCCTGAAACATCTAAAAAACAAAGCAACAGAGCCTAGGGCACTTCCACTTATGGTCCTATAGCTTAGGGAAATTAAAATCAAAAAGACACAGCCACCCCAAAGTTTGGGACGCCTCTGTTTACAAGAACCTCGTTTACAGTACAAGTTCAACATCGCAGAAAGTGAAAAATGGATAAAGAAGTTGTGGTATTTACTTACAAAGCAATATCACTCAGCAATGGAATCTATGTCATCAGGCCCTTAGCAGCACAATGAGTGGATTCAGGTATGATGATTCTAACTGAAATAAGTTACACAGAAAAAGAAACATCATAAGATATCAGTAATACACGGAATGTAAACTTGGCTACACAGGAACTGAATTCCAAAACAGAACAGGGTCTCAAATTTAGAAAACCAACTTATGCTTGCTTAAGGGTAAAGGTGAGTTGGGGTGCTGCATAAAACCAGAGATTGAAATGAGCACAGATAAAGTTCCTTAAGCCAAATATGGAATAGACAAGAGCTACTCCTTGCTCAACGAAATGGACTCAACACCCCATATTAAACGCCTAAGAATGTACCTGACTAGTAAGTATCTTAAAACCTATGGATTGCTATGTCTCCGAAAGAGAATCAAGCATGTGTACAGGGGCATAAACGCAGCAGTGATAGGATTGGAGAGGTTCGGTGAGCAAATGAAGACCCTTTGAAGTCATATTGCATGGTACCCATTACACGGGTCTCAACTCTCCAGGTTTAAGGTATTCTTCCTTCAGCTAAAACATGCATGTGGAACCCAGAGTATGATCAACCGTGTGAACGGGAGACGTGTTCAAATATGTCTCAGTTTTCCTCCACTGGTACTCGGGTGCAACATTCCAGACGCTTTACTAACACTCTCCCACTTGGAGAGTCAGCGCCTTTAACCTCCTGTTTGGCCCAGTTTGCAATTTCTGCGGAAGATGAACAGGAATAGCGAGAACCAATGAGAGACTAGCTGGAGGTGTCTGGACGGGCAAATTTAACTCTCATTTCCCACCAGGAAGAGGAAATAACCAAAGGCTCAGCATGCCGTGCCGGAACCAGATTAGGGCCTGAAGCCATCCTGCGGTGTTGCGGCCAGCTCAAAAGAAAGCGAGTTGAAGAAAGGAGCTCAGGGGCACTGTAATTCACAAACCTGCAGAGTTATAAATGACAGCTATCGTCCAAAAATATACTGAAGTAAGGCTGCCAAGAGGACTTGAAAGTGGGGCAGGATTGCAGGAAACCGATTTCATTAGGTAGACTGGAATTGCATTGAAAGCATAGGAAAAGAGGCAGAACGTCCACAATGATGCACTTGGCCAAAAAGGGCGTATGCGTTTTTTCCTGAATATATTCAGGAAAAAACGCATACGCCCTTTTTGGCCAACCAAGCAAGCTTGCAAAGGAAATCTGCACTACAATGAAGTCTCACTTCCCCCCGGTCAAAAGGGCCATCTGAAAAAAGTGTAAAATCCAGAAAGGCAGGACAGGCCATGGAGAACTGGGAGCCTTGTTATGCTGATGGGCGGGATGTAAATTGCCAACAGACACTCGGGAGAAGTGTATGGTGTTTCCAGAAACATCTAAAAAACAAAGCAACAGAGCCTAGGGCACTTCCACTTATGGTTCTATAGCTTAGGGAAATTAAAATCAAAAAGACACAGCCACCCCAAAGTTTGGGACGCCTCTGTTTACAAGAACCTCGTTTACAGTACAAGTTCAACATCGCAGAAAGTGAAAAATGGATAAAGAAGTTGTGGTATTTACTTACAAAGCAATATCACTCAGCAATGAAATCTATGTCATCAGGCCCTTAGCAGCACAATGAGTGGATTCAGGTATGATGATTCTAACTGAAATAAGTTACACAGAAAAAGAAACATCATAAGATATCAGTAATACACGGAATGTAAACTTGGCTACACAGGAACTGAATTCCAAAACAGAACAGGGTCTCAAATTTAGAAAACCAACTTATGCTTGCTTAAGGGTAAAGGTGAGTTGGGGTGCTGCATAAAACCAGAGATTGAAATGAGCACAGATAAATTTCCTTAAGCCAAATATGGAATAGACAAGAGCTACTCCTTGCTCAACGAAATGGACTCAACACCCCATATTAAACGCCTAAGAATGTACCTGACTAGTAAGTATCTTAAAACCTATGGATTGCTATGTCTCCGAAAGAGAATCAAGCATGTGTACAGGGGCATAAACGCAGCAGTGATAGGATTGGAGAGGTTCGGTGAGCAAATGAAGACCCTTTGAAGTCATATTGCATGGTACCCATTCCACGGGTTTCAACTACCCAGTTTTAAGGTATTCTTCCTTCAGCTAAAACATGCATGTGGAACCTAGAGTATGATCAACCATGTGATCGGGAGACGTGTTCAAATATGTCTCAGTTTTCGTACCCTGGTACTCTGTTGCAACATTCCAGAGCTTTTACTAACACCCTCCCGACTTGGAGAGTCAGTCCCTTTAACCTCCTGTTTGGCCCAGTTTGCAATTTCTGCGGAAGATGAACAGGAATAGCGAGAACCAATGAGAGACTAGCTGGAGGTGTCTGGACGGGCAAATTTAACTCTCATTTCCCACCAGGAAGAGGAAATAACCAAAGGCTCAGCATGCCGTGCCGGAACCAGATTAGGGCCTGAAGCCATCCTGCGGTGTTGCGGCCAGCTCAAAAGAAAGCGAGTTGAAGAAAGGAGCTCAGGGGCACTGTAATTCACAAACCTGCAGAGTTATAAATGACAGCTATCGTCCAAAAATATACTGAAGTAAGGCTGCCAAGAGGACTTGAAAGCGGGGCAGGATTGCAGGAAACCGATTTCAGGAGGTAGACTGGAATTGCATTGAAAGCATAGGAAAAGAGGCAGAACGTCCACAATGATGCACTTGGCCAAAAAGGGCGTATGCGTTTTTTCCTGAATATATTCAGGAAAAAACGCATACGCCCTTTTTGGCCAACCAAGCAAGCTTGCAAAGGAAATCTGCACTAAAATGAAGTCTCACTTCCCCCCGGTCAAAAGGGCCATCTGAAAAAAGTGTAAAATCCAGAAAGGCAGGACAGGCCATGGAGAACTGGGAGCCTTGTTATGCTGATGGGCGGGATGTAAATTGCCAACAGACACTCGGGAGAAGTGTATGGTGTTTCCTGAAACATCTAAAAAACAAAGCAACAGAGCCTAGGGCACTTCCACTTATGGTTCTATAGCTTAGGGAAATTAAAATCAAAAAGACACAGCCACCCCAAAGTTTGGGACGCCTCTGTTTACAAGAACCTCGTTTACAGTACAAGTTCAACATCGCAGAAAGTGAAAAATGGATAAAGAAGTTTTGGTATTTACTTACAAAGCAATATCACTCAGCAATGAAATCTATGTCATCAGGCCCTTAGCAGCACAATGAGTGGATTCAGGTATGATGATTCTAACTGAAATAAGTCACACAGAAAAAGAAACATCATAAGATATCAGTAATACACAGAATGGAAACTTGGCTACACAGGAACTGAATTATAGAACAGAACAGGGTCTCAAATTTAGAAAACCAACTTATGCTTGCTTAAGGGTAAAGGTGAGTTGGGGTGCTGCATAAAACCAGAGATTGAAATGAGCACAGATAAAGTTCCTTAAGCCAAATATGGAATAGACAAGAGCTACTCCTTGCTCAACGAAATGGACTCAACACCCCATATTAAACGCCTAAGAATGTACCTGACTAGTAAGTATCTTAAAACCTATGGATTGCTATGTCTCCGAAAGAGAATCAAGCATGTGTACAGGGGCATAAACGCAGCAGTGATAGGATTGGAGAGGTTCGGTGAGCAAATGAAGACCCTTTGAAGTCATATTGCATGGTACCCATTCCACGGGTTTCAACTACCCAGTTTTAAGGTATTCTTCCTTCAGCTAAAACATGCATGTGGAACCTAGAGTATGATCAACCATGTGATCGGGAGACGTGTTCAAATATGTCTCAGTTTTCGTACCCTGGTACTCGGTTGCAACATTCCAGACCTTTTACTAACACCCTCCCGACTTGGAGAGTCAGTCCCTTTAACCTCCTGTTTGGCCCAGTTTGCAATTTCTGCGGAAGATGAACAGGAATAGCGAGAACCAATGAGAGACTAGCTGGAGGTGTCTGGACGGGCAAATTTAACTCTCATTTCCCACCAGGAAGAGGAATTAACCAAAGGCTCAGCGTGCCGTGCCGGAACCAGATTAGGGCCTGAAGCCATCCTGCGGTGTTGCGGCCAGCTCACAAGAAAGCGAGTTGAAGAAAGGAGCTCAGGGGCACTGTAATTCACAAACCTGCAGAGTTATAAATGACAGCTATCGTCCAAAAATATACTGAAGTAAGGCTGCCAAGAGGACTTGAAAGCGGGGCAGAATTGCAGGAAACCGATTTCAGGAGGTAGACTGGAATTGCATTGAAAGCATAGGAAACGAGGCAGAACGTCCACAATGATGCACTTGGCCAAAAAGGGCGTATGCGTTTTTTCCTGAATATATTCAGGAAAAAACGCATACGCCCTTTTTGGCCAACCAAGCAAGCTTGCAAAGGAAATCTGCACTACAATGAAGTCTCACTTCCCCCCGGTCAAAAGGGCCATCTGAAAAAAGTGTAAAATCCAGAAAGGCAGGACAGGCCATGGAGAACTGGGAGCCTTGTTATGCTGATGGGCGGGATGTAAATTGCCAACAGACACTCGGGAGAAGTGTATGGTGTTTCCTGAAACATCTAAAAAACAAAGCAACAGAGCCTAGGGCACTTCCACTTATGGTCCTATAGCTTAGGGAAATTAAAATCAAAAAGACACAGCCACCCCAAAGTTTGGGACGCCTCTGTTTACAAGAACCTCGTTTACAGTACAAGTTCAACATCGCAGAAAGTGAAAAATGGATAAAGAAGTTGTGGTATTTACTTACAAAGCAATATCACTCAGCAATGGAATCTATGTCATCAGGCCCTTAGCAGCACAATGAGTGGATTCAGGTATGATGATTCTAACTGAAATAAGTCACACAGAAAAAGAAACATCATAAGATATCAGTAATACACGGAATGTAAACTTGGCTACACAGGAACTGAATTCCAAAACAGAACAGGGTCTCAAATTTAGAAAACCAACTTATGCTTGCTTAAGGGTAAAGGTGAGTTGGGGTGCTGCATAAAACCAGAGATTGAAATGAGCACAGATAAATTTCCTTAAGCCAAATATGGAATAGACAAGAGCTACTCCTTGCTCAACGAAATGGACTCAACACCCCATATTAAACGCCTAAGAATGTACCTGACTAGTAAGTATCTTAAAACCTATGGATTGCTATGTCTCCGAAAGAGAATCAAGCATGTGTACAGGGGCATAAACGCAGCAGTGATAGGATTGGAGAGGTTCGGTGAGCAAATGAAGACCCTTTGAAGTCATATTGCATGGTACCCATTCCACGGGTTTCAACTACCCAGTTTTAAGGTATTCTTCCTTCAGCTAAAACATGCATGTGGAACCTAGAGTATGATCAACCATGTGATCGGGAGACGTGTTCAAATATGTCTCAGTTTTCGTACCCTGGTACTCTGTTGCAACATTCCAGAGCTTTTACTAACACCCTCCCGACTTGGAGAGTCAGTCCCTTTAACCTCCTGTTTGGCCCAGTTTGCAATTTCTGCGGAAGATGAACAGGAATAGCGAGAACCAATGAGAGACTAGCTGGAGGTGTCTGGACGGGCAAATTTAACTCTCATTTCCCACCAGGAAGAGGAAATAACCAAAGGCTCAGCATGCCGTGCCGGAACCAGATTAGGGCCTGAAGCCATCCTGCGGTGTTGCGGCCAGCTCAAAAGAAAGCGAGTTGAAGAAAGGAGCTCAGGGGCACTGTAATTCACAAACCTGCAGAGTTATAAATGACAGCTATCGTCCAAAAATATACTGAAGTAAGGCTGCCAAGAGGACTTGAAAGCGGGGCAGGATTGCAGGAAACTGATTTCAGGAGGTAGACTGGAATTGCATTGAAAGCATAGGAAAAGAGGCAGAACGTCCACAATGATGCACTTGGCCAAAAAGGGCGTATGCGTTTTTTCCTGAATATATTCAGGAAAAAACGCATACGCCCTTTTTGGCCAACCAAGCAAGCTTGCAAAGGAAATCTGCACTAAAATGAAGTCTCACTTCCCCCCGGTCAAAAGGGCCATCTGAAAAAAGTGTAAAATCCAGAAAGGCAGGACAGGCCATGGAGAACTGGGAGCCTTGTTATGCTGATGGGCGGGATGTAAATTGCCAACAGACACTCGGGAGAAGTGTATGGTGTTTCCTGAAACATCTAAAAAACAAAGCAACAGAGCCTAGGGCACTTCCACTTATGGTTCTATAGCTTAGGGAAATTAAAATCAAAAAGACACAGCCACCCCAAAGTTTGGGACGCCTCTGTTTACAAGAACCTCGTTTACAGTACAAGTTCAACATCGCAGAAAGTGAAAAATGGATAAAGAAGTTTTGGTATTTACTTACAAAGCAATATCACTCAGCAATGAAATCTATGTCATCAGGCCCTTAGCAGCACAATGAGTGGATTCAGGTATGATGATTCTAACTGAAATAAGTCACACAGAAAAAGAAACATCATAAGATATCAGTAATACACAGAATGGAAACTTGGCTACACAGGAACTGAATTATAGAACAGAACAGGGTCTCAAATTTAGAAAACCAACTTATGCTTGCTTAAGGGTAAAGGTGAGTTGGGGTGCTGCATAAAACCAGAGATTGAAATGAGCACAGATAAAGTTCCTTAAGCCAAATATGGAATAGACAAGAGCTACTCCTTGCTCAACGAAATGGACTCAACACCCCATATTAAACGCCTAAGAATGTACCTGACTAGTAAGTATCTTAAAACCTATGGATTGCTATGTCTCCGAAAGAGAATCAAGCATGTGTACAGGGGCATAAACGCAGCAGTGATAGGATTGGAGAGGTTCGGTGAGCAAATGAAGACCCTTTGAAGTCATATTGCATGGTACCCATTCCACGGGTTTCAACTACCCAGTTTTAAGGTATTCTTCCTTCAGCTAAAACATGCATGTGGAACCTAGAGTATGATCAACCATGTGATCGGGAGACGTGTTCAAATATGTCTCAGTTTTCGTACCCTGGTACTCGGTTGCAACATTCCAGACCTTTTACTAACACCCTCCCGACTTGGAGAGTCAGTCCCTTTAACCTCCTGTTTGGCCCAGTTTGCAATTTCTGCGGAAGATGAACAGGAATAGCGAGAACCAATGAGAGACTAGCTGGAGGTGTCTGGACGGGCAAATTTAACTCTCATTTCCCACCAGGAAGAGGAATTAACCAAAGGCTCAGCGTGCCGTGCCGGAACCAGATTAGGGCCTGAAGCCATCCTGCGGTGTTGCGGCCAGCTCACAAGAAAGCGAGTTGAAGAAAGGAGCTCAGGGGCACTGTAATTCACAAACCTGCAGAGTTATAAATGACAGCTATCGTCCAAAAATATACTGAAGTAAGGCTGCCAAGAGGACTTGAAAGCGGGGCAGAATTGCAGGAAACCGATTTCAGGAGGTAGACTGGAATTGCATTGAAAGCATAGGAAACGAGGCAGAACGTCCACAATGATGCACTTGGCCAAAAAGGGCGTATGCGTTTTTTCCTGAATATATTCAGGAAAAAACGCATACGCCCTTTTTGGCCAACCAAGCAAGCTTGCAAAGGAAATCTGCACTACAATGAAGTCTCACTTCCCCCCGGTCAAAAGGGCCATCTGAAAAAAGTGTAAAATCCAGAAAGGCAGGACAGGCCATGGAGAACTGGGAGCCTTGTTATGCTGATGGGCGGGATGTAAATTGCCAACAGACACTCGGGAGAAGTGTATGGTGTTTCCTGAAACATCTAAAAAACAAAGCAACAGAGCCTAGGGCACTTCCACTTATGGTCCTATAGCTTAGGGAAATTAAAATCAAAAAGACACAGCCACCCCAAAGTTTGGGACGCCTCTGTTTACAAGAACCTCGTTTACAGTACAAGTTCAACATCGCAGAAAGTGAAAAATGGATAAAGAAGTTGTGGTATTTACTTACAAAGCAATATCACTCAGCAATGGAATCTATGTCATCAGGCCCTTAGCAGCACAATGAGTGGATTCAGGTATGATGATTCTAACTGAAATAAGTTACACAGAAAAAGAAACATCATAAGATATCAGTAATACACGGAATGTAAACTTGGCTACACAGGAACTGAATTCCAAAACAGAACAGGGTCTCAAATTTAGAAAACCAACTTATGCTTGCTTAAGGGGAAAGGTGAGTTGGGGTGCTGCATAAAACCAGAGATTGAAATGAGCACAGATAAAGTTCCTTAAGCCAAATATGGAATAGACAAGAGCTACTCCTTGCTCAACGAAATGGACTCAACACCCCATATTAAACGCCTAAGAATGTACCTGACTAGTAAGTATCTTAAAACCTATGGATTGCTATGTCTCCGAAAGAGAATCAAGCATGTGTACAGGGGCATAAACGCAGCAGTGATAGGATTGGAGAGGTTCGGTGAGCAAATGAAGACCCTTTGAAGTCATATTGCATGGTACCCATTACACGGGTCTCAACTCTCCAGGTTTAAGGTATTCTTCCTTCAGCTAAAACATGCATGTGGAACCCAGAGTATGATCAACCATGTGAACGGGAGACGTGTTCAAATATGTCTCAGTTTTCCTCCACTGGTACTCGGGTGCAACATTCCAGACGCTTTACTAACACTCTCCCACTTGGAGAGTCAGCGCCTTTAACCTCCTGTTTGGCCCAGTTTGCAATTTCTGCGGAAGATGAACAGGAATAGTGAGAACCAATGAGAGACTAGCTGGAGGTGTCTGGACGGGCAAATTTAACTCTCATTTCCCACCAGGAAGAGGAAATAACCAAAGGCTCAGCATGCCGTGCCGGAACCAGATTAGGGCCTGAAGCCATCCTGCGGTGTTGCGGCCAGCTCAAAAGAAAGCGAGTTGAAGAAAGGAGCTCAGGGGCACTGTAATTCACAGACCTGCAGAGTTATAAATGACAGCTATCGTCCAAAAATATACTGAAGTAAGGCTGCCAAGAGGACTTGAATGCGGGGCAGGATTGCAGGAAACCGATTTCAGGAGGTAGACTGGAATTGCATTGAAAGCATAGGAAAAGAGGCAGAACGTCCACAATGATGCACTTGGCCAAAAAGGGCGTATGCGTTTTTTACTGAATATATTCAGGAAAAAACGCATACGCCCTTTTTGGCCAACCAAGCAAGCTTGCAAAGGAAATCTGCACTACAATGAAGTCTCACTTCCCCCCGGTCAAAAGGGCCATCTGAAAAAAGTGTAAAATCCAGAAAGGCAGGACAGGCCATGGAGAACTGGGAGCCTTGTTATGCTGATGGGCGGGATGTAAATTGCCAACAGACACTCGGGAGAAGTGTATGGTGTTTCCAGAAACATCTAAAACACAAAGCAACAGAGCCTAGGGCACTTCCACTTATGGTTCTATAGCTTAGGGAAATTAAAATCAAAAAGACACAGCCACCCCAAAGTTTGGGACGCCTCTGTTTACAAGAACCTCGTTTACAGTACAAGTTCAACATCGCAGAAAGTGAAAAATGGATAAAGAAGTTTTGGTATTTACTTACAAAGCAATATCACTCAGCAATGAAATCTATGTCATCAGGCCCTTAGCAGCACAATGAGTGGATTCAGGTATGATGATTCTAACTGAAATAAGTCACACAGAAAAAGAAACATCATAAGATATCAGTAATACACAGAATGGAAACTTGGCTACACAGGAACTGAATTATAGAACAGAACAGGGTCTCAAATTTAGAAAACCAACTTATGCTTGCTTAAGGGTAAAGGTGAGTTGGGGTGCTGCATAAAACCAGAGATTGAAATGAGCACAGATAAAGTTCCTTAAGCCAAATATGGAATAGACAAGAGCTACTCCTTGCTCAACGAAATGGACTCAACACCCCATATTAAACGCCTAAGAATGTACCTGACTAGTAAGTATCTTAAAACCTATGGATTGCTATGTCTCCGAAAGAGAATCAAGCATGTGTACAGGGGCATAAACGTAGCAGTGATAGGATTGGAGAGGTTCGGTGAGCAAATGAAGACCCTTTGAAGTCATATTGCATGGTACCCATTCCACGGGTTTCAACTACCCAGGTTTAAGGTATTCTTCCTTCAGCTAAAACATGCATGTGGAACCTAGAGTATGATCAACCATGTGATCGGGAGACGTGTTCAAATATGTCTCAGTTTTCGTACCCTGGTACTCGGTTGCAACATTCCAGACCTTTTACTAACACCCTCCCGACTTGGAGAGTCAGTCCCTTTAACCTCCTGTTTGGCCCAGTTTGCAATTTCTGCGGAAGATGAACAGGAATAGCGAGAACCAATGAGAGACTAGCTGGAGGTGTCTGGACGGGCAAATTTAACTCTCATTTCCCACCAGGAAGAGGAATTAACCAAAGGCTCAGCGTGCCGTGCCGGAACCAGATTAGGGCCTGAAGCCATCCTGCGGTGTTGCGGCCAGCTCACAAGAAAGCGAGTTGAAGAAAGGAGCTCAGGGGCACTGTAATTCACAAACCTGCAGAGTTATAAATGACAGCTATCGTCCAAAAATATACTGAAGTAAGGCTGCCAAGAGGACTTGAAAGCGGGGCAGAATTGCAGGAAACCGATTTCAGGAGGTAGACTGGAATTGCATTGAAAGCATAGGAAACGAGGCAGAACGTCCACAATGATGCACTTGGCCAAAATGGGCGTATGCGTTTTTTCCTGAATATATTCAGGAAAAAACGCATACGCCCTTTTTGGCCAACCAAGCAAGCTTGCAAAGGAAATCTGCACTACAATGAAGTCTCACTTCCCCCCGGTCAAAAGGGCCATCTGAAAAAAGTGTAAAATCCAGAAAGGCAGGACAGGCCATGGAGAACTGGGAGCCTTGTTATGCTGATGGGCGGGATGTAAATTGCCAACAGACACTCGGGAGAAGTGTATGGTGTTTCCTGAAACATCTAAAAAACAAAGCAACAGAGCCTAGGGCACTTCCACTTATGGTCCTATAGCTTAGGGAAATTAAAATCAAAAAGACACAGCCACCCCAAAGTTTGGGACGCCTCTGTTTACAAGAACCTCGTTTACAGTACAAGTTCAACATCGCAGAAAGTGAAAAATGGATAAAGAAGTTGTGGTATTTACTTACAAAGCAATATCACTCAGCAATGGAATCTATGTCATCAGGCCCTTAGCAGCACAATGAGTGGATTCAGGTATGATGATTCTAACTGAAATAAGTTACACAGAAAAAGAAACATCATAAGATATCAGTAATACACGGAATGTAAACTTGGCTACACAGGAACTGAATTCCAAAACAGAACAGGGTCTCAAATTTAGAAAACCAACTTATGCTTGCTTAAGGGTAAAGGTGAGTTGGGGTGCTGCATAAAACCAGAGATTGAAATGAGCACAGATAAAGTTCCTTAAGCCAAATATGGAATAGACAAGAGCTACTCCTTGCTCAACGAAATGGACTCAACACCCCATATTAAACGCCTAAGAATGTACCTGACTAGTAAGTATCTTAAAACCTATGGATTGCTATGTCTCCGAAAGAGAATCAAGCATGTGTACAGGGGCATAAACGCAGCAGTGATAGGATTGGAGAGGTTCGGTGAGCAAATGAAGACCCTTTGAAGTCATATTGCATGGTACCCATTACACGGGTCTCAACTCTCCAGGTTTAAGGTATTCTTCCTTCAGCTAAAACATGCATGTGGAACCCAGAGTATGATCAACCGTGTGAACGGGAGACGTGTTCAAATATGTCTCAGTTTTCCTCCACTGGTACTCGGGTGCAACATTCCAGACGCTTTACTAACACTCTCCCACTTGGAGAGTCAGCGCCTTTAACCTCCTGTTTGGCCCAGTTTGCAATTTCTGCGGAAGATGAACAGGAATAGCGAGAACCAATGAGAGACTAGCTGGAGGTGTCTGGACGGGCAAATTTAACTCTCATTTCCCACCAGGAAGAGGAAATAACCAAAGGCTCAGCATGCCGTGCCGGAACCAGATTAGGGCCTGAAGCCATCCTGCGGTGTTGCGGCCAGCTCAAAAGAAAGCGAGTTGAAGAAAGGAGCTCAGGGGCACTGTAATTCACAAACCTGCAGAGTTATAAATGACAGCTATCGTCCAAAAATATACTGAAGTAAGGCTGCCAAGAGGACTTGAAAGTGGGGCAGGATTGCAGGAAACCGATTTCATTAGGTAGACTGGAATTGCATTGAAAGCATAGGAAAAGAGGCAGAACGTCCACAATGATGCACTTGGCCAAAAAGGGCGTATGCGTTTTTTCCTGAATATATTCAGGAAAAAACGCATACGCCCTTTTTGGCCAACCAAGCAAGCTTGCAAAGGAAATCTGCACTACAATGAAGTCTCACTTCCCCCCGGTCAAAAGGGCCATCTGAAAAAAGTGTAAAATCCAGAAAGGCAGGACAGGCCATGGAGAATTGGGAGCCTTGTTATGCTGATGGGCGGGATGTAAATTGCCAACAGACACTCGGGAGAAGTGTATGGTGTTTCCAGAAACATCTAAAAAACAAAGCAACAGAGCCTAGGGCACTTCCACTTATGGTTCTATAGCTTAGGGAAATTAAAATCAAAAAGACACAGCCACCCCAAAGTTTGGGACGCCTCTGTTTACAAGAACCTCGTTTACAGTACAAGTTCAACATCGCAGAAAGTGAAAAATGGATAAAGAAGTTTTGGTATTTACTTACAAAGCAATATCACTCAGCAATGAAATCTATGTCATCAGGCCCTTAGCAGCACAATGAGTGGATTCAGGTATGATGATTCTAACTGAAATAAGTCACACAGAAAAAGAAACATCATAAGATATCAGTAATACACAGAATGGAAACTTGGCTACACAGGAACTGAATTATAGAACAGAACAGGGTCTCAAATTTAGAAAACCAACTTATGCTTGCTTAAGGGTAAAGGTGAGTTGGGGTGCTGCATAAAACCAGAGATTGAAATGAGCACAGATAAAGTTCCTTAAGCCAAATATGGAATAGACAAGAGCTACTCCTTGCTCAACGAAATGGACTCAACACCCCATATTAAACGCCTAAGAATGTACCTGACTAGTAAGTATCTTAAAACCTATGGATTGCTATGTCTCCGAAAGAGAATCAAGCATGTGTACAGGGGCATAAACGTAGCAGTGATAGGATTGGAGAGGTTCGGTGAGCAAATGAAGACCCTTTGAAGTCATATTGCATGGTACCCATTCCACGGGTTTCAACTACCCAGGTTTAAGGTATTCTTCCTTCAGCTAAAACATGCATGTGGAACCTAGAGTATGATCAACCATGTGATCGGGAGACGTGTTCAAATATGTCTCAGTTTTCGTACCCTGGTACTCGGTTGCAACATTCCAGACCTTTTACTAACACCCTCCCGACTTGGAGAGTCAGTCCCTTTAACCTCCTGTTTGGCCCAGTTTGCAATTTCTGCGGAAGATGAACAGGAATAGCGAGAACCAATGAGAGACTAGCTGGAGGTGTCTGGACGGGCAAATTTAACTCTCATTTCCCACCAGGAAGAGGAATTAACCAAAGGCTCAGCGTGCCGTGCCGGAACCAGATTAGGGCCTGAAGCCATCCTGCGGTGTTGCGGCCAGCTCAAAAGAAAGCGAGTTGAAGAAAGGAGCTCAGGGGCACTGTAATTCACAAACCTGCAGAGTTATAAATGACAGCTATCGTCCAAAAATATACTGAAGTAAGGCTGCCAAGAGGACTTGAAAGCGGGGCAGAATTGCAGGAAACCGATTTCAGGAGGTAGACTGGAATTGCATTGAAAGCATAGGAAACGAGGCAGAACGTCCACAATGATGCACTTGGCCAAAATGGGCGTATGCGTTTTTTCCTGAATATATTCAGGAAAAAACGCATACGCCCTTTTTGGCCAACCAAGCAAGCTTGCAAAGGAAATCTGCACTACAATGAAGTCTCACTTCCCCCCGGTCAAAAGGGCCATCTGAAAAAAGTGTAAAATCCAGAAAGGCAGGACAGGCCATGGAGAACTGGGAGCCTTGTTATGCTGATGGGCGGGATGTAAATTGCCAACAGACACTCGGGAGAAGTGTATGGTGTTTCCTGAAACATCTAAAAAACAAAGCAACAGAGCCTAGGGCACTTCCACTTATGGTCCTATAGCTTAGGGAAATTAAAATCAAAAAGACACAGCCACCCCAAAGTTTGGGACGCCTCTGTTTACAAGAACCTCGTTTACAGTACAAGTTCAACATCGCAGAAAGTGAAAAATGGATAAAGAAGTTGTGGTATTTACTTACAAAGCAATATCACTCAGCAATGGAATCTATGTCATCAGGCCCTTAGCAGCACAATGAGTGGATTCAGGTATGATGATTCTAACTGAAATAAGTTACACAGAAAAAGAAACATCATAAGATATCAGTAATACACGGAATGTAAACTTGGCTACACAGGAACTGAATTCCAAAACAGAACAGGGTCTCAAATTTAGAAAACCAACTTATGCTTGCTTAAGGGTAAAGGTGAGTTGGGGTGCTGCATAAAACCAGAGATTGAAATGAGCACAGATAAAGTTCCTTAAGCCAAATATGGAATAGACAAGAGCTACTCCTTGCTCAACGAAATGGACTCAACACCCCATATTAAACGCCTAAGAATGTACCTGACTAGTAAGTATCTTAAAACCTATGGATTGCTATGTCTCCGAAAGAGAATCAAGCATGTGTACAGGGGCATAAACGCAGCAGTGATAGGATTGGAGAGGTTCGGTGAGCAAATGAAGACCCTTTGAAGTCATATTGCATGGTACCCATTACACGGGTCTCAACTCTCCAGGTTTAAGGTATTCTTCCTTCAGCTAAAACATGCATGTGGAACCCAGAGTATGATCAACCGTGTGAACGGGAGACGTGTTCAAATATGTCTCAGTTTTCCTCCACTGGTACTCGGGTGCAACATTCCAGACGCTTTACTAACACTCTCCCACTTGGAGAGTCAGCGCCTTTAACCTCCTGTTTGGCCCAGTTTGCAATTTCTGCGGAAGATGAACAGGAATAGCGAGAACCAATGAGAGACTAGCTGGAGGTGTCTGGACGGGCAAATTTAACTCTCATTTCCCACCAGGAAGAGGAAATAACCAAAGGCTCAGCATGCCGTGCCGGAACCAGATTAGGGCCTGAAGCCATCCTGCGGTGTTGCGGCCAGCTCAAAAGAAAGCGAGTTGAAGAAAGGAGCTCAGGGGCACTGTAATTCACAAACCTGCAGAGTTATAAATGACAGCTATCGTCCAAAAATATACTGAAGTAAGGCTGCCAAGAGGACTTGAAAGTGGGGCAGGATTGCAGGAAACCGATTTCATTAGGTAGACTGGAATTGCATTGAAAGCATAGGAAAAGAGGCAGAACGTCCACAATGATGCACTTGGCCAAAAAGGGCGTATGCGTTTTTTCCTGAATATATTCAGGAAAAAACGCATACGCCCTTTTTGGCCAACCAAGCAAGCTTGCAAAGGAAATCTGCACTACAATGAAGTCTCACTTCCCCCCGGTCAAAAGGGCCATCTGAAAAAAGTGTAAAATCCAGAAAGGCAGGACAGGTCATGGAGAACTGGGAGCCTTGTTATGCTGATGGGCGGGATGTAAATTGCCAACAGACACTCGGGAGAAGTGTATGGTGTTTCCTGAAACATCTAAAAAACAAAGCAACAGAGCCTAGGGCACTTCCACTTATGGTTCTATAGCTTAGGGAAATTAAAATCAAAAAGACACAGCCACCCCAAAGTTTGGGACGCCTCTGTTTACAAGAACCTCGTTTACAGTACAAGTTCAACATCGCAGAAAGTGAAAAATGGATAAAGAAATTTTAGTATTTACTTACAAAGCAATATCACTCAGCAATGAAATCTATGTCATCAGGCCCTTAGCAGCACAATGAGTGGATTCAGGTATGATGATTCTAACTGAAATAAGTCACACAGAAAAAGAAACATCATAAGATATCAGTAATACACGGAATGGAAACTTGGCTACACAGGAACTGAATTATAGAACAGAACAGGGTCTCAAATTTAGAAAACCAACTTATGCTTGCTTAAGGGTAAAGGTGAGTTGGGGTGCTGCATAAAACCAGAGATTGAAATGAGCACAGATAAAGTTCCTTAAGCCAAATATGGAATAGACAAGAGCTACTCCTTGCTCAACGAAATGGACTCAACACCCCATATTAAACGCCTAAGAATGTACCTGACTAGTAAGTATCTTAAAACCTATGGATTGCTATGTCTCCGAAAGAGAATCAAGCATGTGTACAGGGGCATAAACGCAGCAGTGATAGGATTGGAGAGGTTCGGTGAGCAAATGAAGACCCTTTGAAGTCATATTGCATGGTACCCATTCCACGGGTTTCAACTACCCAGTTTTAAGGTATTCTTCCTTCAGCTAAAACATGCATGTGGAACCTAGAGTATGATCAACCATGTGATCGGGAGACGTGTTCAAATATGTCTCAGTTTTCGTACCCTGGTACTCGGGTGCAACATTCCAGACCTTTTACTAACACCCTCCCGACTTGGAGAGTCAGTCCCTTTAACCTCCTGTTTGGCCCAGTTTGCAATTTCTGCGGAAGATGAACAGGAATAGCGAGAACCAATGAGAGACTAGCTGGAGGTGTCTGGACGGGCAAATTTAACTCTCATTTCCCACCAGGAAGAGGAATTAACCAAAGGCTCAGCGTGCCGTGCCGGAACCAGATTAGGGCCTGAAGCCATCCTGCGGTGTTGCGGCCAGGTCACAAGAAAGCGAGTTGAAGAAAGGAGCTCAGGGGCACTGTAATTCACAAACCTGCAGAGTTATAAATGACAGCTATCGTCCAAAAATATACTGAAGTAAGGCTGCCAAGAGGACTTGAAAGCGGGGCAGAATTGCAGGAAACCGATTTCAGGAGGTAGACTGGAATTGCATTGAAAGCATAGGAAACGAGGCAGAACGTCCACAATGATGCACTTGGCCAAAATGGGCGTATGCGTTTTTTCCTGAATATATTCAGGAAAAAACGCATACGCCCTTTTTGGCCAACCAAGCAAGCTTGCAAAGGAAATCTGCACTACAATGAAGTCTCACTTCCCCCCGGTCAAAAGGGCCATCTGAAAAAAGTGTAAAATCCAGAAAGGCAGGACAGGCCATGGAGAACTGGGAGCCTTGTTATGCTGATGGGCGGGATGTAAATTGCCAACAGACACTCGGGAGAAGTGTATGGTGTTTCCTGAAACATCTAAAAAACAAAGCAACAGAGCCTAGGGCACTTCCACTTATGGTCCTATAGCTTAGGGAAATTAAAATCAAAAAGACACAGCCACCCCAAAGTTTGGGACGCCTCTGTTTACAAGAACCTCGTTTACAGTACAAGTTCAACATCGCAGAAAGTGAAAAATGGATAAAGAAGTTGTGGTATTTACTTACAAAGCAATATCACTCAGCAATGAAATCTATGTCATCAGGCCCTTAGCAGCACAATGAGTGGATTCAGGTATGATGATTCTAACTGAAATAAGTTACACAGAAAAAGAAACATCATAAGATATCAGTAATACACGGAATGTAAACTTGGCTACACAGGAACTGAATTCCAAAACAGAACAGGGTCTCAAATTTAGAAAACCAACTTATGCTTGCTTAAGGGTAAAGGTGAGTTGGGGTGCTGCATAAAACCAGAGATTGAAATGAGCACAGATAAAGTTCCTTAAGCCAAATATGGAATAGACAAGAGCTACTCCTTGCTCAACGAAATGGACTCAACACCCCATATTAAACGCCTAAGAATGTACCTGACTAGTAAGTATCTTAAAACCTATGGATTGCTATGTCTCCGAAAGAGAATCAAGCATGTGTACAGGGGCATAAACGCAGCAGTGATAGGATTGGAGAGGTTCGGTGAGCAAATGAAGACCCTTTGAAGTCATATTGCATGGTACCCATTACACGGGTCTCAACTCTCCAGGTTTAAGGTATTCTTCCTTCAGCTAAAACATGCATGTGGAACCCAGAGTATGATCAACCGTGTGAACGGGAGACGTGTTCAAATATGTCTCAGTTTTCCTCCACTGGTACTCGGGTGCAACATTCCAGACGCTTTGCTAACACTCTCCCACTTGGAGAGTCAGCGCCTTTAACCTCCTGTTTGGCCCAGTTTGCAATTTCTGCGGAAGATGAACAGGAATAGTGAGAACCAATGAGAGACTAGCTGGAGGTGTCTGGACGGGCAAATTTAACTCTCATTTCCCACCAGGAAGAGGAAATAACCAAAGGCTCAGCATGCCGTGCCGGAACCAGATTAGGGCCTGAAGCCATCCTGCGGTGTTGCGGCCAGCTCAAAAGAAAGCGAGTTGAAGAAAGGAGCTCAGGGGCACTGTAATTCACAAACCTGCAGAGTTATAAATGACAGCTATCGTCCAAAAATATACTGAAGTAAGGCTGCCAAGAGGACTTGAAAGCGGGGCAGGATTGCAGGAAACCGATTTCAGGAGGTAGACTGGAATTGCATTGAAAGCATAGGAAAAGAGGCAGAACGTCCACAATGATGCACTTGGCCAAAAAGGGCGTATGCGTTTTTTCCTGAATATATTCAGGAAAAAACGCATACGCCCTTTTTGGCCAACCAAGCAAGCTTGCAAAGGAAATCTGCACTACAATGAAGTCTCACTTCCCCCCGGTCAAAAGGGCCATCTGAAAAAAGTGTAAAATCCAGAAAGGCAGGACAGGCCATGGAGAACTGGGAGCCTTGTTATGCTGATGGGCGGGATGTAAATTGCCAACAGACACTCAGGAGAAGTGTATGGTGTTTCCTGAAACATCTAAAAAACAAAGCAACAGAGCCTAGGGCACTTCCACTTATGGTTCTATAGCTTAGGGAAATTAAAATCAAAAAGACACAGCCACCCCAAAGTTTGGGATGCCTCTGTTTACAAGAACCTCGTTTACAGTACAAGTTCAACATTGCAGAAAGTGAAAAATGGATAAAGAAGTTTTGGTATTTACTTACAAAGCAATATCACTCAGCAATGAAATCTATGTCATCAGGCCCTTAGCAGCACAATGAGTGGATTCAGGTATGATGATTCTAACTGAAATAAGTCACACAGAAAAAGAAACATCATAAGATATCAGTAATACACGGAATGGAAACTTGGCTACACAGGAACTGAATTATAGAACAGAACAGGGTCTCAAATTTAGAAAACCAACTTATGCTTGCTTAAGGGTAAAGGTGAGTTGGGGTGCTGCATAAAACCAGAGATTGAAATGAGCACAGATAAAGTTCCTTAAGCCAAATATGGAATAGACAAGAGCTACTCCTTGCTCAACGAAATGGACTCAACACCCCATATTAAACGCCTAAGAATGTACCTGACTAGTAAGTATCTTAAAACCTATGGATTGCTATGTCTCCGAAAGAGAATCAAGCATGTGTACAGGGGCATAAACGTAGCAGTGATAGGATTGGAGAGGTTCGGTGAGCAAATGAAGACCCTTTGAAGTCATATTGCATGGTACCCATTCCACGGGTTTCAACTACCCAGTTTTAAGGTATTCTTCCTTCAGCTAAAACATGCATGTGGAACCCAGAGTATGATCAACCGTGTGAACGGGAGACATGTTCAAATATGTCTCAGTTTTCCTCCACTGGTCCTCGGGTGCAACATTCCAGACGCTTTACTAACACTCTCCCACTTGGAGAGTCAGCGCCTTTAACCTCCTGTTTGGCCCAGTTTGCAATTTCTGCGGAAGATGAACAGGAATAGCGAGAACCAATGAGAGACTAGCTGGAGGTGTCTGGACGGGCAAATTTAACTCTCATTTCCCACCAGAAAGAGGAAATAACCAAAGGCTCAGCATGCCGTGCCGGAACCAGATTAGGGCCTGAAGCCATCCTGCGGTGTTGCGGCCAGCTCAAAAGAAAGCGAGTTGAAGAAAGGAGCTCAGGGGCACTGTAATTCACAAACCTGCAGAGTTATAAATGACAGCTATCGTCCAAAAATATACTGAAGTAAGGTTGCCAAGAGGACTTGAAAGCGGGGCAAGATTGCAGGAAACCGATTTCAGGAGGTAGACTGGAATTGCATTGAAAGCATAGGAAAAGAGGCAGAACGTCCACAATGATGCACTTGGCCAAAAAGGGCGTATGCGTTTTTTCCTGAATATATTCAGGAAAAAACGCATACGCCCTCTTTGGCCAACCAAGGAAGCTTGCAAAGGAAATCTGCACTACAATGAAGTCTCACTTCCCCCCGGTCAAAAGGGCCATCTGAAAAAAGTGTAAAATCCAGAAAGGCAGGACAGGCCATGGAGAACTGGGAGCCTTGTTATGCTGATGGGCAGGATGTAAATTGCCAACAGACACTCGGGAGAAGTGTATGGTGTTTCCTGAAACATCTAAAAAACAAAGCAACAGAGCCTAGGGCACTTCCACTTATGGTTTTAGCTTAGGGAAACTAAAATCAAAAAGACACAGCCACCCCAAAGTTTGGGACGCCTCTGTTTACAAGAACCTCATTTACCATACAAGTTCAATATCACAGCAAGTGAAAAATGGATAAAGAACTTGTGGTACTTACGTACAATACAGTATCACTCAGCAATGAAATCTATGTCATCAGGCCCTTAGCAGCATAATGAGTGGATTCAGGTACGATGATTCTAACTGAAATAAGTCACACAGAAAAAAAACATCATAAGATATCACTAATACACGGAATAAAAACTTGGCTACACAGGAACTGAATTCCAAAATAGAACAGGGTCTCAAATTTATAAAACCAACTTATGCTTGCTTAAGGGGAAAGGTGAGTTGGGGTGCTGCATAACAGCAGAGATTGAAATGAGCACAGATAAAGTTCCTTAAGCCAAATATGGAATAGACAAGAGCTACTCCTTGCTCAACGAAATGGACTCAACACCCCATATTAAACACCTAAGAATGTACCTGACTAGTAAGTATCTTAAAACCTATGGATTGCTATGTCTCCGAAAGAGAATCAAGCATGTGTACAGGGGCATAAACGCAGCAGTGATAGGATTGGAGAGGTTCGGTGAGCAAATGAAGACCCTTTGAAGTCATATTGCATGGTACCCATTCCACGGGTTTCAACTACCCAGGTTTAAGGTATTCTTCCTTCAGCTAAAACATGCATGTGGAACCTAGAGTATGATCAACCATGTGATCGGGAGACCTGTTCAAATATGTCTCAGTTTTCGTACCCTGATACTCGGGTGCAACATTCCAGACGCTTTACTAACACCCTCCCGACTTGGAGAGTCAGTCCCTTTAACCTCCTGTTTGGCCCAGTTTGCAATTTCTGCGGAAGATGAACAGGAATAGCGAGAACCAATGAGAGACTAGCTGGAGGTGTCTGGACGGGCAAATTTAACTCTCATTTCCCACCAGGAAGAGGAATTAACCAAAGGCTCAGCGTGCCGTGCCGGAACCAGATTAGGGCCTGAAGCCATCCTGCGGTGTTGCGGCCAGCTCACAAGAAAGCGAGTTGAAGAAAGGAGCTCAGGGGCACTGTAATTCACAAACCTGCAGAGTTATAAATGACAGCTATCGTCCAAAAATATACTGAAGTAAGGCTGCCAAGAGGACTTGAAAGAGGGGCAGAATTGCAGGAAACCGATTTCAGGAGGTAGACTGGAATTGCATTGAAAGCATAGGAAAAGAGGCAGAACGTCCACAATGATGCACTTGGCCAAAAAGGGCGTATGCGTTTTTTCCTGAATATATTCAGGAAAAAACGCATACGCCCTTTTTGGCCAACCAAGCAAGCTTGCAAAGGAAATCTGCACTACAATGAAGTCTCACTTCCCCCCGGTCAAAAGGGCCATCTGAAAAAAGTGTAAAATCCAGAAAGGCAGGACAGGCCATGGAGAACTGGGAGCCTTGTTATGCTGATGGGCGGGATGTAAATTGCCAACAGACACTCGGGAGAAGTGTATGGTGTTTCCTGAAACATCTAAAAAACAAAGCAACAGAGCCTAGGGCACTTCCACTTATGGTCCTATAGCTTAGGGAAATTAAAATCAAAAAGACACAGCCACCCCAAAGTTTGGGACGCCTCTGTTTACAAGAACCTCGTTTACCGTACAAGTTCAACATTGCAGAAAGTGAAAAATGGATAAAGAAGTTGTGGTATTTACTTACAAAGCAATATCACTCAGCAATGAAACATATGTCATCAGGCCCTTAGCAGCACAATGAGTGGATTCAGGTATGATGATTCTAACTGAAATAAGTCACACAGAAAAAGAAACATCATAAGATATCAGTAATACACGGAATGTAAACTTGGCTACACAGGAACTGAATTCCAAAACAGAACAGGGTCTCAAATTTAGAAAACCAACTTATGCTTGCTTAAGGGGAAAGGTGAGTTGGGGTGCTGCATAAAACCAGAGATTGAAATGAGCACAGATAAAGTTCCTTAAGCCAAATATGGAATAGACAAGAGCTACTCCTTGCTCAACGAAATGGACTCAACACCGCATATTAAACGCCTAAAAATGTACCTGACTAGTAAGTATCTTAAAACCTATGGATTGCTATGTCTCCAAAAGAGAATCAAGCGTGTGTACAGGGGCATAAACGCAGCAGTGATAGGATTGGAGAGGTTCGGTGAGCAAATGAAGACCCTTTGAAGTCATATTGCATGGTATCCATTCCACGGGTTTCAACTACCCAGGTTTAAGGTATTCTTCCTTCAGCTAAAACATGCATGTGGAACCCAGAGTATGATAAACCATGTGAACGGGAGACGTGTTCAAATATGTCTCAGTTTTCCTCCCCTGGTACTCGGGTGCAACATTCCAGACGCTTTACTAACACTCTCCCCACTTGGAGAGTCAGCGCCTTTAACCTCCTGTTTGGCCCAGTTTGCAACTTCTGCGGAAGATGAACAGGAATAGCGAGAACCAATGAGAGACTAGCTGGAGGTGTCTGGACGGGCAAATTTAACTCTCATTTCCCACCAGGAAGAGGAAATAACCAAAGGCTCAGCATGCCGTGCCGGAACGAGATTAGGGCCTGAAGCCATCCTGCGGTGTTGCGGCAAGCTCAAAAGAAAGCGAGTTGAAGAAAGGAGCTCAGGGGCACTGTAATTCACAAACCTGCAGAGTTATAAATGACAGCTATCGTCCAAAAATATACTGAAGTAAGGCTGCCAAGAGGACTTGAAAGCGGGGCAGGATTGCAGGAAACCGATTTCAGGAGGTAGACTGGAATTGCATTGAAAGCATAGGAAAAGAGGCAGAACGTCCACAATGATGCACTTGGCCAAAAAGTGCGTATGCGTTTTTTCCTGAATATATTCAGGAAAAAACGCATACGCCCTTTTTGGCCAACCAAGCAAGCTTGCAAAGGAAATCTGCACTACAATGAAGTCTCACTTCCCCCCGGTCAAAAGGGCCATCTGAAAAAAGTGTAAAATCCAGAAAGGCAGGACAGGCCATGGAGAACTGGGAGCCTTGTTATGCTGATGGGCGGGATGTAAATTGCCAACAGACACTCGGGAGAAGTGTATGGTGTTTCCTGAAACATCTAAAAAACAAAGCAACAGAGCCTAGGGCACTTCCACTTATGGTCCTATAGCTTAGGGAAATTAAAATCAAAAAGACACAGCCACCCCAAACATTGGGACGCCTCTGTTTACAAGAACCTCGTTTACAGTACAAGTTCAACATCGCAGAAAGTGAAAAATGGATAAAGAAATTTTAGTATTTACTTACAAAGCAATATCACTCAGCAATGAAATCTATGTCATCAGGCCCTTAGCAGCACAATGAGTGGATTCAGGTATGATGATTCTAACTGAAATAAGTCACACAGAAAAAGAAACATCATAAGATATCAGTAATACACGGAATGGAAACTTGGCTACACAGGAACTGAATTATAGAACAGAACAGGGTCTCAAATTTAGAAAACCAACTTATGCTTGCTTAAGGGTAAAGGTGAGTTGGGGTGCTGCATAAAACCAGAGATTGAAATGAGCACAGATAAAGTTCCTTAAGCCAAATATGGAATAGACAAGAGCTACTCCTTGCTCAACGAAATGGACTCAACACCCCATATTAAACGCCTAAGAATGTACCTGACTAGTAAGTATCTTAAAACCTATGGATTGCTATGTCTCCGAAAGAGAATCAAGCATGTGTACAGGGGCATAAACGCAGCAGTGATAGGATTGGAGAGGTTCGGTGAGCAAATGAAGACCCTTTGAAGTCATATTGCATGGTACCCATTCCACGGGTTTCAACTACCCAGTTTTAAGGTATTCTTCCTTCAGCTAAAACATGCATGTGGAACCTAGAGTATGATCAACCATGTGATCGGGAGGCGTGTTCAAATATGTCTCAGTTTTCGTACCCTGGTACTCTGTTGCAACATTCCAGACCTTTTACTAACACCCTCCCGACTTGGAGAGTCAGTCCCTTTAACCTCCTGTTTGGCCCAGTTTGCAATTTCTGCGGAAGATGAACAGGAATAGCGAGAACCAATGAGAGACTAGCTGGAGGTGTCTGGACGGGCAAATTTAACTCTCATTTCCCACCAGGAAGAGGAATTAACCAAAGGCTCAGCGTGCCGTGCCGGAACCAGATTAGGGCCTGAAGCCATCCTGCGGTGTTGCGGCCAGCTCACAAGAAAGCGAGTTGAAGAAAGGAGCTCAGGGGCACTGTAATTCACAAACCTGCAGAGTTATAAATGACAGCTATCGTCCAAAAATATACTGAAGTAAGGCTGCCAAGAGGACTTGAAAGCGGGGCAGAATTGCAGGAAACCGATTTCAGGAGGTAGACTGGAATTGCATTGAAAGCATAGGAAACGAGGCAGAACGTCCACAATGATGCACTTGGCCAAAATGGGCGTATGCGTTTTTTCCTGAATATATTCAGGAAAAAACGCATACGCCCTTTTTGGCCAACCAAGCAAGCTTGCAAAGGAAATCTGCACTACAATGAAGTCTCACTTCCCCCCGGTCAAAAGGGCCATCTGAAAAAAGTGTAAAATCCAGAAAGGCAGGACAGGCCATGGAGAACTGGGAGCCTTGTTATGCTGATGGGCGGGATGTAAATTGCCAACAGACACTCGGGAGAAGTGTATGGTGTTTCCTGAAACATCTAAAAAACAAAGCAACAGAGCCTAGGGCACTTCCACTTATGGTCCTATAGCTTAGGGAAATTAAAATCAAAAAGACACAGCCACCCCAAAGTTTGGGACGCCTCTGTTTACAAGAACCTCGTTTACAGTACAAGTTCAACATCGCAGAAAGTGAAAAATGGATAAAGAAGTTGTGGTATTTACTTACAAAGCAATATCACTCAGCAATGAAATCTATGTCATCAGGCCCTTAGCAGCACAATGAGTGGATTCAGGTATGATGATTCTAACTGAAATAAGTTACACAGAAAAAGAAACATCATAAGATATCAGTAATACACGGAATGTAAACTTGGCTACACAGGAACTGAATTCCAAAACAGAACAGGGTCTCAAATTTAGAAAACCAACTTATGCTTGCTTAAGGGTAAAGGTGAGTTGGGGTGCTGCATAAAACCAGAGATTGAAATGAGCACAGATAAAGTTCCTTAAGCCAAATATGGAATAGACAAGAGCTACTCCTTGCTCAACGAAATGGACTCAACACCCCATATTAAACGCCTAAGAATGTACCTGACTAGTAAGTATCTTAAAACCTATGGATTGCTATGTCTCCGAAAGAGAATCAAGCATGTGTACAGGGGCATAAACGCAGCAGTGATAGGATTGGAGAGGTTCGGTGAGCAAATGAAGACCCTTTGAAGTCATATTGCATGGTACCCATTACACGGGTCTCAACTCTCCAGGTTTAAGGTATTCTTCCTTCAGCTAAAACATGCATGTGGAACCCAGAGTATGATCAACCGTGTGAACGGGAGACGTGTTCAAATATGTCTCAGTTTTCCTCCACTGGTACTCGGGTGCAACATTCCAGACGCTTTGCTAACACTCTCCCACTTGGAGAGTCAGCGCCTTTAACCTCCTGTTTGGCCCAGTTTGCAATTTCTGCGGAAGATGAACAGGAATAGTGAGAACCAATGAGAGACTAGCTGGAGGTGTCTGGACGGGCAAATTTAACTCTCATTTCCCACCAGGAAGAGGAAATAACCAAAGGCTCAGCATGCCGTGCCGGAACCAGATTAGGGCCTGAAGCCATCCTGCGGTGTTGCGGCCAGCTCAAAAGAAAGCGAGTTGAAGAAAGGAGCTCAGGGGCACTGTAATTCACAAACCTGCAGAGTTATAAATGACAGCTATCGTCCAAAAATATACTGAAGTAAGGCTGCCAAGAGGACTTGAAAGCGGGGCAGGATTGCAGGAAACCGATTTCAGGAGGTAGACTGGAATTGCATTGAAAGCATAGGAAAAGAGGCAGAACGTCCACAATGATGCACTTGGCCAAAAAGGGCATATGCGTTTTTTCCTGAATATATTCAGGAAAAAACGCATACGCCCTTTTTGGCCAACCAAGCAAGCTTGCAAAGGAAATCTGCACTACAATGAAGTCTCACTTCCCCCCGGTCAAAAGGGCCATCTGAAAAAAGTGTAAAATCCAGAAAGGCAGGACAGGCCATGGAGAACTGGGAGCCTTGTTATGCTGATGGGCGGGATGTAAATTGCCAACAGACACTCAGGAGAAGTGTATGGTGTTTCCTGAAACATCTAAAAAACAAAGCAACAGAGCCTAGGGCACTTCCACTTATGGTTCTATAGCTTAGGGAAATTAAAATCAAAAAGACACAGCCACCCCAAAGTTTGGGATGCCTCTGTTTACAAGAACCTCGTTTACAGTACAAGTTCAACATTGCAGAAAGTGAAAAATGGATAAAGAAGTTTTGGTATTTACTTACAAAGCAATATCACTCAGCAATGAAATCTATGTCATCAGGCCCTTAGCAGCACAATGAGTGGATTCAGGTATGATGATTCTAACTGAAATAAGTCACACAGAAAAAGAAACATCATAAGATATCAGTAATACACGGAATGGAAACTTGGCTACACAGGAACTGAATTATAGAACAGAACAGGGTCTCAAATTTAGAAAACCAACTTATGCTTGCTTAAGGGTAAAGGTGAGTTGGGGTGCTGCATAAAACCAGAGATTGAAATGAGCACAGATAAAGTTCCTTAAGCCAAATATGGAATAGACAAGAGCTACTCCTTGCTCAACGAAATGGACTCAACACCCCATATTAAACGCCTAAGAATGTACCTGACTAGTAAGTATCTTAAAACCTATGGATTGCTATGTCTCCGAAAGAGAATCAAGCATGTGTACAGGGGCATAAACGTAGCAGTGATAGGATTGGAGAGGTTCGGTGAGCAAATGAAGACCCTTTGAAGTCATATTGCATGGTACCCATTCCACGGGTTTCAACTACCCAGTTTTAAGGTATTCTTCCTTCAGCTAAAACATGCATGTGGAACCCAGAGTATGATCAACCGTGTGAACGGGAGACATGTTCAAATATGTCTCAGTTTTCCTCCACTGGTCCTCGGGTGCAACATTCCAGACGCTTTACTAACACTCTCCCACTTGGAGAGTCAGCGCCTTTAACCTCCTGTTTGGCCCAGTTTGCAATTTCTGCGGAAGATGAACAGGAATAGCGAGAACCAATGAGAGACTAGCTGGAGGTGTCTGGACGGGCAAATTTAACTCTCATTTCCCACCAGAAAGAGGAAATAACCAAAGGCTCAGCATGCCGTGCCGGAACCAGATTAGGGCCTGAAGCCATCCTGCGGTGTTGCGGCCAGCTCAAAAGAAAGCGAGTTGAAGAAAGGAGCTCAGGGGCACTGTAATTCACAAACCTGCAGAGTTATAAATGACAGCTATCGTCCAAAAATATACTGAAGTAAGGCTGCCAAGAGGACTTGAAAGCGGGGCAAGATTGCAGGAAACCGATTTCAGGAGGTAGACTGGAATTGCATTGAAAGCATAGGAAAAGAGGCAGAACGTCCACAATGATGCACTTGGCCAAAAAGGGCGTATGCGTTTTTTCCTGAATATATTCAGGAAAAAACGCATACGCCCTCTTTGGCCAACCAAGGAAGCTTGCAAAGGAAATCTGCACTACAATGAAGTCTCACTTCCCCCCGGTCAAAAGGGCCATCTGAAAAAAGTGTAAAATCCAGAAAGGCAGGACAGGCCATGGAGAACTGGGAGCCTTGTTATGCTGATGGGCAGGATGTAAATTGCCAACAGACACTCGGGAGAAGTGTATGGTGTTTCCTGAAACATCTAAAAAACAAAGCAACAGAGCCTAGGGCACTTCCACTTATGGTTTTAGCTTAGGGAAACTAAAATCAAAAAGACACAGCCACCCCAAAGTTTGGGACGCCTCTGTTTACAAGAACCTCATTTACCATACAAGTTCAATATCACAGCAAGTGAAAAATGGATAAAGAACTTGTGGTACTTACGTACAATACAGTATCACTCAGCAATGAAATCTATGTCATCAGGCCCTTAGCAGCATAATGAGTGGATTCAGGTACGATGATTCTAACTGAAATAAGTCACACAGAAAAAAAACATCATAAGATATCACTAATACACGGAATAAAAACTTGGCTACACAGGAACTGAATTCCAAAATAGAACAGGGTCTCAAATTTATAAAACCAACTTATGCTTGCTTAAGGGGAAAGGTGAGTTGGGGTGCTGCATAACAGCAGAGATTGAAATGAGCACAGATAAAGTTCCTTAAGCCAAATATGGAATAGACAAGAGCTACTCCTTGCTCAACGAAATGGACTCAACACCCCATATTAAACACCTAAGAATGTACCTGACTAGTAAGTATCTTAAAACCTATGGATTGCTATGTCTCCGAAAGAGAATCAAGCATGTGTACAGGGGCATAAACGCAGCAGTGATAGGATTGGAGAGGTTCGGTGAGCAAATGAAGACCCTTTGAAGTCATATTGCATGGTACCCATTCCACGGGTTTCAACTACCCAGGTTTAAGGTATTCTTCCTTCAGCTAAAACATGCATGTGGAACCTAGAGTATGATCAACCATGTGATCGGGAGACCTGTTCAAATATGTCTCAGTTTTCGTACCCTGATACTCGGGTGCAACATTCCAGACGCTTTACTAACACCCTCCCGACTTGGAGAGTCAGTCCCTTTAACCTCCTGTTTGGCCCAGTTTGCAATTTCTGCGGAAGATGAACAGGAATAGCGAGAACCAATGAGAGACTAGCTGGAGGTGTCTGGACGGGCAAATTTAACTCTCATTTCCCACCAGGAAGAGGAATTAACCAAAGGCTCAGCGTGCCGTGCCGGAACCAGATTAGGGCCTGAAGCCATCCTGCGGTGTTGCGGCCAGCTCACAAGAAAGCGAGTTGAAGAAAGGAGCTCAGGGGCACTGTAATTCACAAACCTGCAGAGTTATAAATGACAGCTATCGTCCAAAAATATACTGAAGTAAGGCTGCCAAGAGGACTTGAAAGAGGGGCAGAATTGCAGGAAACCGATTTCAGGAGGTAGACTGGAATTGCATTGAAAGCATAGGAAAAGAGGCAGAACGTCCACAATGATGCACTTGGCCAAAAAGGGCGTATGCGTTTTTTCCTGAATATATTCAGGAAAAAACGCATACGCCCTTTTTGGCCAACCAAGCAAGCTTGCAAAGGAAATCTGCACTACAATGAAGTCTCACTTCCCCCCGGTCAAAAGGGCCATCTGAAAAAAGTGTAAAATCCAGAAAGGCAGGACAGGCCATGGAGAACTGGGAGCCTTGTTATGCTGATGGGCGGGATGTAAATTGCCAACAGACACTCGGGAGAAGTGTATGGTGTTTCCTGAAACATCTAAAAAACAAAGCAACAGAGCCTAGGGCACTTCCACTTATGGTCCTATAGCTTAGGGAAATTAAAATCAAAAAGACACAGCCACCCCAAACATTGGGACGCCTCTGTTTACAAGAACCTCGTTTACAGTACAAGTTCAACATCGCAGAAAGTGAAAAATGGATAAAGAAGTTTTGGTATTTACTTACAAAGCAATATCACTCAGCAATGAAATCTATGTCATCAGGCCCTTAGCAGCACAATGAGTGGATTCAGGTATGATGATTCTAACTGAAATAAGTCACACAGAAAAAGAAACATCATAAGATATCAGTAATACACGGAATGTAAACTTGGCTACACAGGAACTGAATTCCAAAACAGAACAGGGTCTCAAATTTAGAAAACCAACTTATGCTTGCTTAAGGGTAAAGGTGAGTTGGGGTGCTGCATAAAACCAGAGATTGAAATGAGCACAGATAAAGTTCCTTAAGCCAAATATGGAATAGACAAGAGCTACTCCTTGCTCAACGAAATGGACTCAACACCGCATATTAAACGCCTAAGAATGTACCTGACTAGTAAGTATCTTAAAACCTATGGATTGCTATGTCTCCGAAATAGAATCAAGCATGTGTACAGGGACATAAACGCAGCAGTGATAGGATTGGAGAGGTTCGGTGTGCAAATGAAGACCCTTTGAAGTCATATTGCATGGTACCCATTCCACGGGTTTCAACTACGCAGGTTTAAGGTATTCTTCCTTCAGCTAAAACATGCATGTGGAACCTAGAGTATGATCAACCATGTGATCGGGAGACGTGTTCAAATATGTCTCAGTTTTCGTACCCTGGTACTCGGGTGCAACATTCCAGACGCTTTACTAACACCCTCCCGACTTGGAGAGTCAGTCCCTTTAACCTCCTGTTTGGCCCAGTTTGCAATTTCTGCGGAAGATGAACAGGAATAGCGAGAACCAATGAGAGACTAGCTGGAGGTGTCTGGACGGGCAAATTTAACTCTCATTTCCCACCAGGAAGAGGAATTAACCAAAGGCTCAGCGTGCCGTGCTGGAAAAAGATTAGGGCCTGAAGCCATCCTGCGGTGTTGCGGCCAGGTCACAAGAAAGCGAGTTGAAGAAAGGAGCTCAGGGGCACTGTAATTCACAAACCTGCAGAGTTATAAATGACAGCTATCATCCAAAAATATACTGAAGTAAGGCTGCCAAGAGGACTTGAAAGTGGGGCAGAATTGCAGGAAACCGATTTCAGGAGGTAGACTGGAATTGCATTGAAAGCATAGGAAAAGAGGCAGAACGTCCACAATGATGCACTTGGCCAAAAAGGGCGTATGCGTTTTTTCCTGAATATATTCAGGAAAAAACGCATACGCCCTTTTTGGCCAACCAAGCAAGCTTGCAAAGGAAATCTGCACTACAATGAAGTCTCACTTCCCCCCGGTCAAAAGGGCCATCTGAAAAAAGTGTAAAATCCAGAAAGGCAGGACAGGCCATGGAGAACTGGGAGCCTTGTTATGCTGATGGGCGGGATGTAAATTGCCAACAGACACTCGGGAGAAGTGTATGTTGTTTCCTGAATCATCTAAAAACCAAAGCAACAGAGCCTAGGGCACTTCCACTTATGGTCCTATAGCTTAGGGAAATTAAAATCAAAAAGACACAGCCACCCCAAAGTTTGGGACGCCTCTGTTTACAAGAACCTCGTTTACCGTACAAGTTCAACATCGCAGAAAGTGAAAAATGGATAAAGAAGTTGTGGTATTTACTTACAAAGCAATATCACTCAGCAATGAAATCTATGTCATCAGGCCCGTAGCAGCATAATGAGTGGATTCAGGTACGATGATTCTAACTGAAATAAGTCACACAGAAAAAGAAACATCATAAGATATCACTAATACATGGAATGTAAACTTGGCTACACAGGAACTGAATTCCAAACAGAACAGGGTCTCAAATTTAGAAAACCAACTTATGCTTGCTTAAGGGGAAAGGTGAGTTGGGGTGCTGCATAAAACCAGAGATTGAAATGAGCACAGATAAAGTTCCTTAAGCCAAATATGGAATAGACAAGAGCTACTCCTTGCTCAACGAAATGGACTCAACGCCGCATATTAAACGCCTAAGAATGTACCTGACTAGTAAGTATCTTAAAACCTATGGATTGCTATGTCTCCAAAAGAGAATGAAGCGAGTGTACAGGGGCATAAACGCAGCAGTGATAGGATTGGAGAGGTTCGGTGAGCAAATGAAGACCCTTTGAAGTCATATTGCATGGTACCCATTACACGGGTCTCAACTCTCCAGGTTTAAGGTATTCTTCCTTCAGCTAAAACATGCATGTGGAACCCAGAGTATGATCAACCGTGTGATCGGGAGACGTGTTCAAATATGTCTCAGTTTTCCTCCCCTGGTACTCGGGTGCAACATTCCAGACGCTTTACTAACACTCTCCCCACTTGGAGAGTCAGCGCCTTTAACCTCCTGTTTGGCCCAGTTTGCAATTTCTGCGGAAGATGAACAGGAATAGCGAGAACCAATGAGAGACTAGCTGGAGGTGTCTGGACGGGCAAATTTAACTCTCATTTCCCACCAGGAGGAGGAAATAACCAAAGGCTCAGCGTGCCGTGCCGGAACCAGATTAGGGCCTGAAGCCATCCTGCGGTGTTGCGGCCAGCTCAAAAGAAAGCGAGTTGAAGAAAGGAGCTCAGGGGCACTGTAATTCACAAACCTGCAGAGTTATAAATGACAGCTATTGTCCAAAAATATACTGAAGAAAGGCTGCCAAGAGGACTTGAAAGCGGGGCAGAATTGCAGGAAACCGATTTCAGGAGGTAGACTGGAATTGCAGTGAAAGCATAGGAAAAGAGGCAGAACGTCCACAATGATGCACTTGGCCAAAAAGGGCGTATGCGTTTTTTCCTGAATATATTCAGGAAAAAACGCATACGCCCTTCTTGGCCAACCAAGCAAGCTTGCAAAGGAAATCTGCACTACAATGAAGTCTCACTTCCCCCCGGTCAAAAGGGCCATCTGAAAAAAGTGTAAAATCCAGAAAGGCAGGACAGGCCATGGAGAACTGGGAGCCTTGTTATGCTGATGGGCGGGATGTAAATTGCCAACAGACACTCGGGAGAAGTGTATGGTGTTTCCTGAATCATCTAAAAACCAAAGCAACAGAGCCTAGGGCACTTCCACTTATGGTCCTATAGCTTAGGGAAATTAAAATCAAAAAGACACAGCCACCCCAAAGTTTGGGACGCCTCTGTTTACAAGAACCTCGTTTACCATACAAGTTCAATATCGCAGAAAGTGAAAAATGGATAAAGAACTTGTGGTACTTACGTACAATGCAGTATCACTCAGCAATGAAATCTATGTCATCAGGCCCGTAGCAGCATAATGAGTGGATTCAGGTATGATGATTCTAACTGAAATAAGTCACACAGAAAAAGAAACATCATAAGATATCACTAATACACGGAGTGTAAACTTGGCTACACAGGAACTGAATTCCAAAACAGAACAGGGTCTCAAATTTAGAAAACCAACTTATGCTTGCTTAAGGGTAAAGGTGAGTTGGGGTGCTGCATAAAACCAGCGATTGAAATGAGCACAGATAAAGTTCCTTAAGCCAAATATGGAATAGACAAGAGCTACTCCTTGCTCAACGAAATGGACTCAACACCGCATATTAAACGCCTAAGAATGTACCTGACTAGTAAGTATCTTAAAACCTATGGATTGCTATGTCTCCAAAAGAGAATCAAGCGTGTGTCCAGGGACATAAATGCAGCAGTGATAGGATTGGAGAGGTTCGGTGAGCAAACGAAGACCCTTTGAAGTCATATTGCATGGTACCCATTCCACGGGTCTCAACTCTTCAGGTTTCAGGGATTCTTCCTTCAGCTAAAACATGCATGTGGAACCCAGAGTATGATCCACCGTGTGATCGGGAGACGTGTTCAAATATGTCTCAGTTTTCGTACCCTGGTACTCGGGTGCAACATTCCAGACGCTTTACTAACACTCTCCCGACTTGGAGAGTCAGTGCCTTTAACCTCCTCTTTGGCCCAGTTTGCAATTACTGCGGAAGATGAACAGGAATAGGGAGAACCAATGAGAGACTAGCTGGAGGTGTCTGGACGGGCAAATTTAACTCTCATTTCCCACCAGGAAGAGGAATTAACCAAAGGCTCAGTGTGCCATGCCGGAACCAGATTAGGGCCTGAAGCAATCCTGTCGTGTTGTGGCCAGCTCACAAGAAAGAGAGTTGAAGAAAGGAGCTCAGGGGCACTGTAATTCACAAACCTGCAGACTTATAAATGACAGCTATCGTCCAAAATATACTGAAGTAAGGCGGCCAAGAGGACTTGAAAGCGGGGCAGAATTGCAGGAAACCGATTTCAGGAGGTAGACTGGAATTGCATTGAAAGCATAGGAAAAGAGGGAGAACTTCCACAATGATGCACTTGGCCAAAAAGGGCGTATGTGTTTTTTCCTGAATCAGGAAAAAACGCATACGCCCTTTTTGGCCAACCAAGCGAGCTTGCAAAGGAAATCTGCACTACAATGAAGTCTCACTTCCCCCCGGTCAAAAGGGCCATCTGAGAAAAGTGTAAAATCCAGAAAGGCAGGACAGGCCATGGAGAACTGGGAGCCTTGTTATGCTGATGGGCGGGATGTAAATTGCCAACAGCCACTCGGGAGAAGTGTATGGTGTTTCCTGAAACATCTAAAAAACAAAGCAACAGAGACTAGGGCACTTCCACTTATGGTCCTATAGCTTAGGGAAATTAAAATCAAAAAGACACAGCCACCCCACAGTTTGGGACAGCTCTGTTTACAAGAACCTCGTTTACGGTACAAGTTCAATATCGCAGAAAGTGAAAAATGGATAAAGAAGTTGTGGTACTTATGTACAATGCAAAATCACTCAGCCATGAAATCTATGTCATCAGGCCCGTAGCAGCATAATGAGTGGATTCAGGTATGATGATTCTAACTGAAATAAGTCACACAGAAAAAGAAACATCATAAGATATCACTAATACACGGAATGTGAACTTGGCTACACATGAACTGAATTACAAAACAGAACAGGGTCTCAAGTTTAGAAAACCAACTTATGCTTGCTTAAGGGGGAAAGTGAGTTGGGGTGCTGCATAAAACCACAGTTTGAAATTAGCACAGATACCATTCAATAAGCCAAATATGTAATAGACAAGACCTACCCCTTGCTCAACAAAATGGACTCAACAATGAGGTATAACCTCACACCTGATAGAATGGGCATCATGAGAAAATCTACAAACAAAAATGCTGGACAGGGTGTGGAGAAAAGGAACCCTCTTCCACTATTGTTGGGAATATAAATTGATACAGTCACTACGGAGAACAATATGGAGTTTCTTAAGAAACTAACAATAGAATTACCATATGATACAGCAATCCCAGTACTGGACATATACCCAGACAAAACCATAAATCAAAACGAGACATTCACCGCAATGTTCATTGCATCACTATTTACAATATCGAGGTAATGGAAGCAACCTAAATGCCCACAGACAGACGAATGCATAAAGCTGTGGTACATATATAAAATGGAATACTACTAAGCCATGAAAAGGAATGAAATTGGGTCATTTGTAGAGACGTCGATGGATCTAGAGACTGTCATACAGAGTGAAGTAAGTCAGAAAGAGAAAAACAAATCTTGTATAATCATGCATATATGTGGAACCTAGAAAAACTGTACAGATTAACCATTTTGCAAGGCATAAATAGAGCAACAGATGTAGACAACAAATGTATGGACAACAAGGGGGGAAAGCTGTTGGGGGGGTGGTGGTGGGAGGAGTTGAGAGACTGGGATTGTCACGTATACATTTATATGTATAAAATAGATAACCAATAAGAACCTGCTGTATAAAAATATAAAATAAAATTCAAAATTAAAAAGAAATAAAATTTAAAAAATAAAACAGAAAAAACAATTATTCCCTTCACATACATGTATTTATATGAATAAATTATTTCCATGCTTATATCTGTAAATACAAAAAAGAGGAATAAAATCTACCTTGAACCAAAAACGAAAAAGAGAAAAAAAACACAGAACCCACCAGTTCCACAGAGGAAAACCGTATCAGGGCACTTGCTCCAGTTGTAAACAATTCTGAAGTTGGCCAGTGGTGGGGAATCGTCTCCCATTCAGCCAGCAGCCCCCACGCAACAAGCGTCCTCATTGCAAAGCTGGGGCACCATGCCGAGGCATCTGTGAGTAAACGTGAGCTGAGCCCCAGGCCAGTTGCTGCTGAACTATTCCCACCCGTCCCAGGTAAAACACCTGAATATATACAAGGACTTGAAAGCCTAGAGGAAGGGCCATAGAGCCACACGAGTGACAGCATGCCAGCCGACTTGGTGCCTGCAGGCCAGCCAGGATGGTCCTGGCCCTGGGTGCTCTTCTGGAAGATTTCCATTTCCCTGCCTGAGATACCCGTCCTGTCCCTGCCCCCACTGCTTTTTTCCTTCCTCACCTCTGCCCAGGGAGAAATTCCAGCAGCAGGTATGGGTGACACATCCTCTTCTTTAGCAGGTGGCAGCCTGGCAACTGCTGCAGAAAGTCCAGCAGAGCCCCACTCACACTGGGCCACCCACAAAGCCGTGGCCTCTCACTCCCTCCCACCAGCCCAGCCCCGAGACTGCTGACAGGGCAGAGAAAATGGCGTCAGGCACGGCTGCAGGGGCTCTTGCTGCCTGGAGTGGTATTTATATTGATCTCAACCCAGGCACACCTGGGGAGGGCTGGCCGGCACGGTAAGGCTGCCCAGGTCAGCCAATCATCACCCCTCAGGGGCTCACAGTTGCAGAAAATGGAACTTGCTGAACCGGCCAGGTCCAAGGAACAGGTGTGGGCTCCTGAGAGTCAGGATAGACAAGGGGCTGCAGCTTTGGCTTGTTTTCTAATCATTTTATCTGGCCCATGAGTGGGAGACAACTTCAAGAAAACCCTCTCCTTATGAGAGGAACCCAGGAGTCAGGGAGAGGAGGGGTGGGTGGTGGTTGGAGACAGAGGCCTGGTGCCCCGGGTGCAGTGGAAGTCTCTGGAAGACCAGGTGGAGGGAGGCCGCACAGAGTGATGCCCAGGGTCACAGACCTGTCGCAGCTGCTGTTTGTTAGTTCAAGTCCTGCTCTGAGGTGCTCTGTGTCAGCTCTGAGCGACAGGTGAGCTGGGGGTGCTCTGCAATGAGGGCTATGTGCAAGGTTCCTGTGTGCCCAGCCCTGCCACGGTACCTGCAAGGGTAGCTCTGTATCCTGGGAAGGGCCTGACCACGAGAGCCCCGTGGGCTGGGGTGGGGGTGGGGTACCTGCCCAGGTGAGCTCCATATTCTGGGATTGGTCTGACCACGAGAGCCCCATGGGCTGCTGGGGACCTGGTAAAGGATGTCAGGACAGTCAGTGAAGCCACTGAGGATATACCTCCAGTTGCTCCTAATTCCTACACCCTGCTGGTCATTCTACCAACCACCAGGACATGGTATTCTGTATTAGTCTTCAATGATGCCTTCTTTTGTATTCCATTAGTCCCAGAGTCACAAGAAATTTTGGCTTGTGAGTGGCAGGACTCAACATACAACTAAAACAATACTTCCGGGCCGTCTTGCCCCAAGGGTGCAAAAATTCCCACACCATCTTTGGGGAAAGCTTAGCTAAAGACCTAAAAGTTCTACCTCTGGAAAAGGAAACCCTCCTTCAGTACGCAGACGACATTCTGATCGCCAGCCCTACTAAGGAGGCCTCTGAACTACCAAGCCAATAAAGGATAGAAGTTGTCCAAGAAAAAGCTCAAATATCACAGACTGCGGTGACCTTCCTGGGCTTCATTCTCACAGAAGGTCGGAGAAGCCCATTCCAGGAAAGGGAAGAAACCATTTGCAGCCTTACCCCTTTCTAAAACTAGAAGACAGCTTAGGGGTTCCTGGGGAGGCCAGGGTTTGCTGCTTCTGGATCCCTAACTACAGTCTACTAGCTGGGCCTCTATATGAAACACTGAAAGGAAAAGATGATGATCCTTTTGAATAGAATCCAGAAGTGGCCTTTCAAGAATGGAAAGAGCAGTCAATTCAGACCCTTGCCCTGGAACTCCCTAATTTAGCTAAACCCTTTGACCTTTACATTCCCGGTGAAAGGTGAATCGCCATTGGAGAATTAGTGCAAAAACTGGGACCACTTGAAATGGAACAATGCAAGAATGCCATGCAGGTAGGATAAACTACGGTCACCAAGGGGCTTGGCCCATTGCCGCATCTGGCCAAGATACTGGCGGTATCTAAAAACCTGGAAATCAGCAGCCCAAAAGGCCACCTCCCTCCTAAGGGAAAAGGACCCCACGTGGTGATCCTAACCACCAACCATGCCCTGAAGTTGCAGGGTTCGCTCCGTGGGCACACCGACCTCGAGTGAGGAGACCCTCCAACTCCAACATCCAGAGAGATAACCGGGGGCAACAGGGCACCATGATGATTCGTGTGAACATCACTTGACCTGGAGTTTCTCTCATAAAACAACAAGAGTGTGTCCCAAAAGAGTAGACTACTGCTTGCAGGACTTACTGCACCCAGAGGGGAGCTAATAATCTTGGCGGGGGAACCGTATATCACACTGTCACCATAGAAAAGCCTACAGACACCGTGATGATGGTGGCCAATAAGACCGGCTGGACTCCTGTTTACTTCAAAAGGCTGTTGACTCAGTGGTCATCATGGTCCTTGATCACCACTGACCCTGGACTGTCTGGGAGTTGAGCGGGCAGGGCTCTGACACCTGGTGCTGTTTGTACGTTAATTCAGGGGCCTAATTGAAGAAAGCGCAGACTACTGGTCAGAGCATCTAGGCTGGCAGAAACGGTCAGCCTAAGGTGGCCGAACAAATGTGGGGCGGGGTGAAACCGGCCCCCACAACGTCTCTGCACATCTCTTTCCTGGACCCTTAAAGGTCATTAGAATCTATAACACTTCCAATGCTGGTGCTCAGGTGGACGAGCAGGGAGGCAGGGGGCCTGGGGACAATCAACGTCACCTGGAGGCTGCTGGGGAGAAGCTCTGACCCTCGCCCCCGGGTATTAGGGCTCCCAACTCAGCACTCAGCAGTTACAGAAGAAGTGTCTGCACCCTCAGCACTCCAAGAATGAGGAACGGGACAAAAAGCAGAGGAGGGGTTTGTCCCCAGCAAAGCCCATTAAAAATCCCTGGGAGATAAAAATAGAATCTGGGCAATAAAGTCAAGTCTAACCTTTTTTATCCTTTGTGCTTTGTCTAATTTCACGTGCTCCTAGGGTCCCGCATGCAGAGGTTCCACGCCCGGCACTTCAGACCAGATTTCCTAGTGCAGAATGGCTGGGTCGACACCTCAGCTCCTGGGGCCCAGTGCAGACTCCGCGATATAGAGCCTGAGCTGCAGCCAACCTGGCCCTCGAGAGCTCCGCCCCCTCCCTCCCACTGACTCTGACAGGATCTCTACACAGCAGCCCAGCCCACAGCCCACGGGGTAGTGCATGCTCTCATCTCTCCATTCTCTGATCAAAATATAAAGTTTCCTTTGCTTGTGAACCAAACTCAGTCTCGATCTGTTGGCCCCAATGACACTGGGCAGGGGGACACTTGTTGGGGTCCACTCTGGAGGATCAGTAACAGAAATTGAGACTATTGTAACCTCAATGAACAGATGTGTGAGCCAAACTGTAGTTAACATAGAACAGTGTATAAGGCTCGGGTAAAATAAGATGTTTCTAACACTTCCATTTGATATTTCCATCACTTTATTATAAGCAAGTTCAGTGAAAAGGTTTGTCTTATTTGTCAGGTCAATATTAGAGAAACGAAGTGATTTCTTTCCAAGGATGTACATCTAATAATCTTGGTTAAAGCTTCAATCTTGTTTTAAATGCTTTTCCATTGAAAATGATACCTCTCTTTCAGCTCCCCCATTTCTGAGAAGTATAAAATCTTATAATTTATTATTACCAAAGGGGAAAGGTGGGAAGAGGGATAAATTAACAGTTTGGGATTAACACATACACACTGCTATGTATAAAATAGATCATCAACAAGGAACTACTGTATAGCACAGGGAACTACACTCAACATTTTGCAATAACCTATAAGGGGAAATAATCTGAAAAAGAATAGATATTTTTATTGACATCATCTATCAATGACAGTTAAAGTGTAACCTAAGGGAAGCTGGTGGTGAGTGCTTCTGACCCTGAAGACTTCAATCATCTAAAGTTTGGACTCTGCCTACTTCCCAAGGCCCTTAATGAACATATGTGTAGCCGTAGCTTAAAAAATTCCCCAGTTTGGGTTTCGGGGAGACACTGATTTTGAAAAAGCCCTGGTGTTCTCCTTACATGAATGGGACTCTTCCTACTGCTAAAACATGTCTGTCACACCCAGAGGATGGTATACCGTCTGATCGGGAAGAGTTTGGAAAAGGCATCTCATCTCCTCATCTCCTGGTGCTCGGGTTCACCCCTCCAGCGTCTTTACTAACAGTCTCCCCACTTGGAGATGTCAGCACTGTCAACATCCTGTTGCGTACAGTTTGGAATTTGTCCAGAGGATGAAGCGGAAGGATGAGGAACAATGAGAGACAAGTCCTAGGTGTTCAGACAGGCACATGTCACTCTAATTTCCAATCAGGAAGACGAATTGACCAAAGGCTAGGGTTGCCCATGGAAACAGTATAGGGCTTGAGGAAATCCCGCTGCTTTGTGGCCAGTTCCCATAAACACAAGTTGAACAATGGAACTCAGGGGCAGTAAAATTCACGAAACTGCAGAGTTGAAAATATCCATCACTGAAAAATGTCTTGAGGAAAGTCAGAGAAAAGGACTTGTAAACAAGAGAGAATGGCAGGAAAGGGATTTGAGGAGGTAGAAAGGACTCGCCATTAAGCACAAGAAAAGGAGCTGAACATTGCCAACATTGCAGTTGGCCAAAAAGGGTGTATGCGTTTTTTTCTGTATATATTCAAGAAAAGGGCATACACTTTTTTAGCCAACCAAACAGGTGGGCACTGGAAGTCAATACTACAAAAGATATCACTTCGCATCAGTCAGAAGAGCCATCCTCATAAAGCGTAAACAACAGAAATGCAGGACAGGGCAAGGAGAAGAGGGAGCCCTGTGAGACTTATAGTGGAAATGTATATTGCCAACGGCCATTCTGGAGAAGTGTATTGTGTTTACTAAAGCATCTAAAAAATGAGCTACAGAGCATAGGGCACTTGCACTCATGGGCGTATATCTTGAGAAAAACAAAAATCGAGAGGACACAGGCACCCCAATGTTTACCCCCTCTCTGTTTAAAAGATCCTCGACTAGGATATAACTTAAATGTCTCTGGAGGGAAAAAATGGGTAAAGATGTGGTACTTAGGTAGAGTGGAATATTATTCAGCCTGGAAATCAATGAAATATGGCCAGTTGTAACAACTCCGGAGGAGTTACGTATGATCTTTCTAAGTGACATAATTCAAAAAGAAAAAGACACATAAGATATCACTTAAAGGTGGAATCCAAAATGGCTACACATGAAATAAATTACAAAACAAAAACATAGTCAAATATGTAGAAAACACGCATAAGGCTGCTAAACGGGAAAGGTGGGGAGGGGTGAGGCATCACCCAGGAGGTTGAAATTAGCAAAGATACCATTCCAAATACCAAACTGATAATCAACAAGGCCTACACGGTAGCTAAAAGAACTGCACTCAGCACACTCAAGTCACCGGAAAAGAATATATACGACTGGTAAGAATCTGAAAAAGAATTTACTGATGTCTCTCTGTACGTGAATCAAGTGGATGTACAGCAGCAAGAAACAGAGCTTTGAAAATCAGCTGTAACCAATATAGTAATAAATTGAAAAAAAATAAACGACAGAGAGACAGAGAAAACCTCTTACAACTTTTCCTCAGGGCCGGTGATGCAACATGGATTGAACACATCTAGACCCACAGCAGGATGAGACATAAGGCTGGAAACTGTTTGCGCTAAGAGAAATGTGAGGTTGGGTGAGGAAATGCACACCCTTTAAAGTAATACTACCTGGTACCCATTCAATGGGTCCCAAATATGCAGGTTCAAGGGATCTTCCTACAGCTAAAACATGCATGGAAAACCCAGAGGACTGTACACCATGTGATCGGGAGATGTGTCTAAAATGCAGCTCATTTATCCTCTCCTGGTGCTCCTGTTCACCATTCCAGCCACGTTACTTAGAATCTCCCCACTTGGAGAATCAGCACATTTCAACTTCTGTTTCACACATTTTGCAAATTGTGAGGAGGATGAACGGGGAACCAATGAGAGAATAGTTGTAGGGGTTTGGACGGGCACATATCACTCTAATTTCCCATTAAGAATAAGAATTGAAAAAAGGCTCAGCCCGCCTCGCCCGAGCCAAAATAGGGCCTGAAGCAATCCTGCGGGTTTGAGGCCAGCTCACAAAAGAGCAACTTAAAAAATGGAGCTCAGGGTCACTGCAATTCACAAACCTGCAGAGTTATAAATGAAAACTAACGTCCAAAAATACGTTGAGGTAAGGCAAAGAAGAGGATCTGAATGCAAGACAGAATTGCAAGAAACAGATTTCAAGAGATAGATTGGACTCGTCTTTAAAGCACATGAAAAGCGGCAGAATTTCGACAATGATGCAGTTGGCCCAAAAGGGCGTATGCGTTTTTTCCTGATTATATCCAGGAAAAAACGCATACGCACTTTATGGGCAACGAAGCAAGCAAGCAATGCAAATGTGCACAACAAAGAAGTCTCATTTCCCACTGGTCAAAAGGGCCATCCTAAAAAATTGTAAAAACCAGAAATGCAGGACAGGCCATGGAGAACAGGGAGCCTTTATACGCTGATGGGCAGTGTGTGAACTGCCGAGAGCCACTCTGGAGAAGTGTATGGTGGTTCCTAAATCATCTAAAAAACAGAGCCACAGAGCATAGGACACTTCCAATCATGGGAGTATATCTAGGGAAGTCTAAAAATCAACAAGACACAAGCACACCACAGTTTAGGGCTACTCTGTTTACAAGAACCTCAACTTCAGTATACCTTAAATATCCCAGGAAAGAGAACAATGGATAAAGAAGATGTGGTACTTATGTACAATGGAATATCTCTTCACCATGAAATCAATGTAATAAGGCTAGTAGAAGGATAAAGAGTGGATTTAGGTCCGATAATACTACTTGAAATAAGTCAAACAGAAAAAGAAACATATCATAAGATATCACTTATAGAGGGAGGGTAAATATGGCTGCACAAGAAATGAATTACAGAACAGAACAGTGTCTCACATTTAGAAAACACACTTATTTCAGCTTAAGGGGAAAGGAGAGGTGGGGTGATGCATAAAACCAGAGTTTGAAATTAGCACAGATACCGTTCAATAAACCAAATAGATATTAGACAAGATCTACACCTTGCTCAATGAACTGGCCTCAACACACCCTATACACCGCAGAGAAATATATCTGAGTAATAAGAATCTTAAAACCCATGTATTGATATATCTCCATAAGGGAATCAAGTGTGTGCAGAGCGGCACAAACACAGCAGTGAAAATGAGCTAAACCCCATTATAGAAATAAATTTTAAAAACAAAACGCTGAAACAATGAAAGAGAGAAAAATTCTTACAAAATTCGCTCAGGGGCTGTGATGCAACCTGGATTGACCACATATAAACCCACAGCTGGATAAGACATAAGGCTGGACACTTGGGGCTGAGAGGATTGATGAGCTTTGGTGAGCAACTGCCAAAAGTTTAATGCAATACTTCATGCTACTCATTCCAAGGGTCCCAACACTCCAGGTTGAAGGGAATCTTCCTACAGCTAAACCATGCTTGGGAAACCCAGCGACTGGTATACCATATGATCGGGAAAGGTTTCTAAAACGCACCTCATTTTTCCTCTCCTGGGGCTCCAGATCGACATTCCAGCCGCTTTACCAAAAATATCCCCACATGGAGAGTCAATGCCTTTAAGTTCTGGTATCGCACAGTCTGCAGTTAGTGCGGAGGATGAATGGGAATAGGGGGAACCAGTGAGAAACTAGCTGTAGCGGTTTCAATGGGCACATGTCACTCTAATTTCACATCAGTAAGAAGAATAAACCAAAGGCACAGCAAGGTACCCCAGAAGAAGAATAGGGCCTGAAGGAATCCTGTGGTTATGAGGCAAGATCACAAAAATAAGAGCTGAAAAATGGAGCTAAGGGCCACTGCAATTCAAAAACTTGCAGAGTTATAAAGGCCAACTATTTTCAAAAAATATATTGAGGTAAGGCTATGAAGAGGCATTGAAAGCAAGGCAGAATTGCAGGAAAACGATTTCAGGAGGTAGACTGGAATTGCATTGAAAGCATAGGAAAAGAGGCAGAACGTCCACAATGTTGCACTTGGCCAAAAAGGGCGTATGCGTTTTTTCCTGAATATATTCAGGAAAAAAGGCATACGCCCTTTTGGCCAACCAAGCAAGCTTGCAAAGGAAATCTGCACTACAATGAAGTCTCACTTCCCCCTGGTCAAAAGGGCCATCTGAAAAAAGTGTAAAATCCAGAAAGGCAGGACAGGCCATGGAGAACTGGGAGCCTTGTTATGCTGATGGACGGGATGTAAATTGCCAACAGCCACTCGGGAGAAGTGTATGGTGTTTCCTGAAACATCTAAAAAACAAAGCAACAGAGCCTAGGGCACTTCCAATTATGGTCCTATAGCTTAGGGAAATTAAAATCAAAAACACACAGCCACCCCAAAATTTGGGACGGCTCTGTTTACAAGAACCTCATTTACGGTAGAAGTTCAATATCGCATAAAGTGAAAAATGGATAAAGAAGTTGTGGTACTTACGTACAATGCAATATCACTCAGCAATGAAATCTATGTCTTCAGGCCCGTAGCAACATAAAGAGTGGATTCAGGTATGTGAATTCTAACTGAAATAAGTCACACAGAAAAAGAAACATCATAAGATATCACTAATACACGGAATGTAAACTTGGCTACACAGGAACTGCATTACAAAACAGAACAGGGTCTCAAATTTAGAAAACCAACTTATGCTTGCTTAAGGGGAAAGGTGAGTTGGGGTGCTGCATAAAACCAGAGATTGAAATGAGCACAGATAAAGTTCCTTAAGCCAAACATGGAATAGACAAGAGCTACTCCTTGCTCAACAAAATGGACTCAACACCCCATATTAAACGCCTAAGAATGTACCTGACCAGTAAGTATCTTAAAACCTATGGATTGCTATGTCTCCGAAAGAGAATCAAGCGTGTGTACAGGGGCATACACGCAGCAGTGATAGGATTGGAGAGTTTCGGTGAGCCAATGAAGACCCTTTGAAGTCATATTGCATGGTACCCATTCCACGGGTCTCAACTCTACAGGTTTAAGGGATTCTTCCTTCAGCTAAAACATGCATGTGGAACCCAGAGTATGATCAACCGTGTGATCGGGAGACGTGTTCAAATATGTCTCAGTTCTCGTCCCCTGGTACTCGGGTGCAACATTCCAGACGCTTTACTAACACTCTCCCGACATGGAGAGTCAGTGCCTTTAACCTCCTGTTTGGCGCAGTTTGCAATTTCTGCGGAAGATGAACAGGAATAGGGAGAACCAATGAGAGACTAGCTGGAGGTGTCTGGACGGGCAAATTTAACTCTCATTTCCCACCAGGAAGAGGAATTAACCAAAGGCTCAGCGTGCCGTTGCGGAACCAGATTAGGGTCTGAAGCCATCCTGCGGTGTTGCGGCCAGCTCAAAATAAAGCGAGTTGAAGAAAGGAGCTCAGGGGCACTGTAATTCACAAACCTGCAGAGTTATAAATGACAGCTATCGTCCAAAAATATACTGAAGTAAGGCTGCCAAGAGGACCTGAAAGCGGGGCAGAATTGCAGGAAACCGATTTCAGGAGGTAGACTGGAATTGCATTGAAAGCATAGGAAAAGAGGCAGAACGTCCACAATGATGCACTTGGCCTAAAAGGGCGTATGCGTTTTTTCCTGAATATATTCAGGAAAAAACGCATACGCCCTTTTTGGCCAACCAAGCAAACTTACAAAGGAAATCTGCACTACAATGAAGTCTCACTTCCCCCTGGTCAAAAGGGCCATCTGAAAAAAGTGTAAAATCCAGAAAGGCAGGACAGGCCATGGAGAACTGGGAGCCTTGTTATGCTGATGGGCGGGATGTAAATTGCCAACAGACACTCGGGAGAAGTGTATGGTGTTTCCTGAAACATCTAAAAAACAAAGCAACAGAGCCTAGGGCACTTCCACTTATGGTCCTATAGCTTAGGGAAATTAAAATCAAAAAGACACAGCCACCCCAAAGTTTGGGACGCCTCTGTATACAAGAACCTCGTTTACCGTACAAGTTCAATATCACAGAAAGTGAAAAATGGATAAAGAACTTGTGGTACTTACGTACAATGCAGTATCACTCAGCAATGAAATCTATGTCATCAGGCCCGTAGCAGCATAATGAGTGGATTCAGGTACGATGATTCTAACTGAAATAAGTCACACAGAAAAAGAAACATCATAAGATATCACTAATACACGGAATGTAAACGTGGCTACACAGGAACTGAATTCCAAAACAGAACAGGGTCTCAAATTTAGAAAACCAACTTATGCTTGCTTAAGGGGAAAGGTGAGTTTCGGTGCTGCATAAAACCAGAGATTGAAATGAGCACAGATAAAGTTCCTTAAGCCAAATATGGAATAGACAAGAGCTACTCCTTGCTCAACGAAATGGACTCAACACCCCATATTAAACGCCTAAGAATGTACCTGACTTGTAAGTATCTTAAAACCTATGGATTGCTATGTCTCCAAAAGAGAATCAAGCGTGTGTACAGGGGCATAAACGCAGCAGTGATAGGATTGGAGAGGTTCGGTGAGCAAATGAAGACCCTTTGAAGTCATATTGCATGGTACCCATTCCACGGGTCTCAACTCTCCAGGTTTAAGGTATTCTTCCTTCAGCTAAAACATGCATGTGGAACCCAGAGTATGATCAACCGTGTGAACGGGAGACGTGTTCAAATATGTCTCAGTTTTCCTCCCCTGGTACTCGGGTGCAACATTCCAGACGCTTTACTAACACTCTCCCGACTTGGAGAGTCAGTTCCTTTAACCTCCTGTTTGGCCCAGTTTGCAATATCTGTGGAAGATGAACAGGAATAGTGAGAATCAATGAGAGACTAGCTGGAGGTGTCTGGACGGGCAAATTTAACTCTCATTTCCCACCAGGAAGAGGAATTAACCAAAGGCTCAGCGTGCCGTGCCGGAACCAGATTAGGGCCTGAAGCCATCCTGCGGTGTTGCGGCCAGGTCACAAGAAAGCGAGTTGAAGAAAGGAGCTCAGGGGCACTGTAATTCACAAACCTGCAGAGTTATAAATGACAGCTATCGTCCAAAAATATACTGAAGTAAGGCTGCCAAGAGGACTTGAAAGCGGGGCAGAATTGCAGGAAACCGATTTCAGGAGGTAGACTGGAATTGCATTGAAAGCATAGGAAAAGAGGCAGAACGTCCACAATGATGCACTTGGCCTAAAAGGGCGTATGCGTTTTTTCCTGAATATATTCAGGAAAAAACGCATACGCCCTTTTTGGCCAACCAAGCAAACTTGCAAAGGAAATCTGCAATACAATGAAGTCTCACTTCCCCCCGGTGAAAAGGGCCATCTGAAAAAAGTGTAAAATCCAGAAAGGCAGGACAGGCCATGGAGAACTGGGAGCCTTGTTATGCTGATCGGCGGGATGTAAATTGCCAACAGACACTCGGGAGAAGTGTATGCTGTTTCCTGAAACATCTAAAAAACAAAGCAACAGAGCCTAGGGCAATTCCACTTATGGTCCTATAGCTTAGGGAAATTAAAATCAAAAAGACACAGCCACCCCAAAGTTTGGGACGCCTCTGTATACAAGAACCTCGTTTACCGTACAAGTTCAATATCACAGAAAGTGAAAAATGGATAAAGAACTTGTGGTACTTACGTACAATGCAGTATCACTCAGCAATGAAATCTATGTCATCAGGCCCGTAGCAGCATAATGAGTGGATTCAGGTACGATGATTCTAACTGAAATAAGTCACACAGAAAAAGAAACATCATAAGATATCACTAATACACGGAATGTAAACTTGGCTACACAGGAACTGAATTCCAAAACAGAACAGGGTCTCAAATTTAGAAAACCAACTTATGCTTGCTTAAGGGTAAAGGTGAGTTGGGGTGCTGCATGAAACCAGAGATTGAAATGAGCACAGATAAAGTTCCTTAAGCCAAATATGGAATAGACAAGAGCTACTCCTTGCTCAACGAAATGGACTCAACACCGCATATTAAACGCCTAAGAATGTACCTGACTAGTAAGTATCTTAAAACCTATGGATTGCTATGTCTCCGAAAGAGAATCAAGCATGTGTACAGGGGCATAAACGCAGCAGTGATAGGATTGGAGAGGTTCGGTGAGCAAATGAAGACCCTTTGAAGTCATATTGCATGGTACCCATTCCACGGGTCTCAACTCTCCAGGTTTAAGGTATTCTTCCTTCAGCTAAAACATGCATGTGGAACCCAGAGTATGATCAACCGTGTGAACGGGAGACGTGTTCAAATATGTCTCAGTTTTCCTCCCCTGGTACTCGGGTGCAACATTCCAGACGCTTTACTAACACTCTCCCCACTTGGAGAGTCAGCGCCTTTAACCTCCTGTTTGGCCCAGTTTGCAATTTCTGCGGAAGATGAACAGGAATAGGGAGAACCAATGAGAGACTAGCTGGAGGTGTCTGGACGGGCAAATTTAACTCTCATTTCCCACCAGGAAGAGGAATTAACCAAAGGCTCAGCGTGCCGTGCCGGAACCAGATTAGGGCCTGAAGCCATCCTGCGGTGTTGCGGCCAGCTCAAAAGAAAGCGAGTTGAAGAAAGGAGCTCAGGGGCACTGTAATTCACAAAACTGCAGAGTTATAAATGACAGCTATCGTCCAAAAATATACTGAAGTAAGGCTGCCAAGAGGACTGGAAAGTGGGGCAGAATTGCAGGAAACCGATTTCAGGAGGTAGACTGGAATTGCATTGAAAGCATAGGAAAAGAGGCAGAACGTCCACAATGATGCACTTGGCCAAAAAGGGCGTATGTGTTTTTTCCTGAATATATTCAGGAAAAAACACATACGCCCTTTTTGGCCAACCAAGCAAGCTTGCAAAGGAAATCTGCACTACAATGAAGTCTCACTTCCCCCCGGTCAAAAGGGCCATCTGAAAAAAGTGTAAAATCCAGAAAGGCAGGACAGGCCATGGAGAACTGGGAGCCTTGTTATGCTGATGGGCGGGATGTAAATTGCCAACAGACACTCGGGAGAAGTGTATGGTGTTTCCTGAAACATCTAAAAAACAAAGCAACAGAGCCTAGGGCACTTCCACTTATGGTCCTATAGCTTAGGGAAATTAAAATCAAAAAGACACAGCCACCCCAAAGTTTGGGACGCCTCTGTATACAAGAACCTCGTTTACCGTACAAGTTCAATATCACAGAAAGTGAAAAATGGATAAAGAACTTGTGGTACTTACGTACAATGCAGTATCACTCAGCAATGAAATCTATGTCATCAGGCCCGTAGCAGCATAATGAGTGGATTCAGGTACGATGATCCTAACTGAAATAAGTCACACAGAAAAAGAAACATCATAAGATATCACTAATACACGGAATGTAAACTTGGCTACACAGGAACTGAATTCCAAAACAGAACAGGGTCTCAAATTTAGAAAACCAACTTATGCTTGCTTAAGGGGAAAGGTGAGTTGGGGTGCTGCATAAAACCAGAGATTGAAATGAGCACAGATAAAGTTCCTTAAGCCAAATATGGAATAGACAAGAGCTACTCCTTGCTCAACGAAATGGACTCAACACCGCATATTAAACGCCTAAGAATGTACCTGACTAGTAAGTATCTTAAAACCTATGGATTGCTATGTCTCTGAAAGAGAATCAAGCATGTGTACAGGGGCATAAACGCAGCAGTGATAGGATTGGAGAGGTTCGGTGAGCAAATGAAGACCCTTTGAAGTCCTATTGCATGGTACCCATTCCACGGGTCTCAACTCTCCAGGTTTAAGGTATTCTTCCTTCAGCTAAAACATGCATGTGGAACCCAGAGTATGATCAACCGTGTGAAGGGGAGACGTGTTCAAATATGTCTCAGTTTTCCTCCCCTGGTACTCGGGTGCAACATTCCAGACGCTTTACTAACACTCTCCCGACTTGGAGAGTCAGTCCCTTTAACCTCCTGTTTGGCCCAGTTTGCAATTTCTGCGGAAGATGAACAGGAATAGTGAGAACCAATGAGAGACTAGCTGGAGGTGTCTGGACGGGCAAATTTAACTCTCATTTCCCACCAGGAAGAGAAATTAACCAAAGGCTCAGCATGCCGTGCCAGAAACAGATTAGGGCCTGAAGCCATCCTGCGGTGTTGCGGCGAGCTCAAAAGAAAGTGAGTTGAAGAAAGGAGCTCAGGGGCACTGTAATTCACAAACCTGCAGAGTTATAAATGACCGCTATCGTCCAAAAATATACTGAAGTAAGGCTGCCAAGAGGACTTGAAAGCGGGGCAGAATTGCAGGAAACCGATTTCAGGAGGTAGACTGGAATTGCATTGAAAGCATAGGAAAAGAGGCAGAACGTCCACAATGATGCACTTGGCCAAAAAGGGCGTATGAGTTTTTCCTGAATATATTCAGGAAAAAACGCATACGCCCTTTTTGGCCAACCAAGCAAGCTTGCAAAGGAAATCTGCACTACAATGAAGTCTCACTTCCCCCCGGTCAAAAGGGCCATCTGAAAAAAGTGTAAAATCCAGAAAGGCAGGACAGGCCATGGAGAACTGGGAGCCTTGTTATGCTGATGGGCGGGATGTAAATTGCCAACAGACACTCGGGAGAAGTGTATGGTGTTTCCTGAAACTTCTAAAAAACAAAGCAACAGAGCCTAGGGCACTTCCACTTATGGTCCTATAGCTTAGGGAAATTAAAATCAAAAAGACACAGCCACCCCAAAGTTTGGGACGCCTCTGTTTACAAGAACCTCGTTTACAGTACAAGTTAAACATCGCAGAAAGTGAAAAATGGATAAAGAAGTTGTGGTATTTACTTACAAAGCAATATCACTCAACAATGAAATCTATGTCATCAGCCCCTTAGCAGCACAATGAGTGGATTCAGGTATGATGATTCTAACTGAAATAAGTCACACAGAAAAAGAAACATCATAAGATATCAGTAATACACGGAATGTAAACTTGGCTACACAGGAACTGAATTACAGAACAGAACAGGGTCTCAAATTTAGAAAACCAACTTATGCTTGCTTAAGGGTAAAGGTGAGTTGGGGTGCTGCATAAAACCAGAGATTGAAATGAGCACAGATAAAGTTCCTTAAGCCAAATATGGAATAGACAAGAGCTACTCCTTGCTCAACGAAATGGACTCAACACCGCATATTAAACGCCTAAGAATGTACCTGACTAGTAAGTATCTTAAAACCTATGGATTGCTATGTCTCCGAAAGAGAATCAAGCATGTGTACAGGGGCATAAACGCAGCAGTGATAGGATTGGAGAGGTTCGGTGAGCAACTGAAGACCCTTTGAAGTCATATTGCATGGTACCCATTCCACGGTTTTCACATACCCAGGTTTAAGGTATTCTTCCTTCAGCTAAAATATGCATGTGGAACATAGAGTATGATCAACCATGTGATGGGGAGACGTGTTCAAATATGTCTCAGTTTTCATACCCTGGTACTCGGGTGCAACATTCCAGACGCTTTACTAACACCCTCCCGACTTGGAGAGTCAGTCCCTTTAACCTCCTGTTTGGCCCAGTTTGCAATTTCTGCGGAAGATGAACAGGAATAGTGAGAACCAATGAGAGACTAGCTGGAGGTGTCTGGACGGGCAAATTTAACTCTCATTTCCCACGAGGAAGAGGAATTAACCAAAGGCTCAGCGTGCCGTGCCGGAACCAGATTTTTGCCTGAAGCCATCCTGCGGTGTTGCGGCCAGGTCACAAGAAAGCGAGTTGAAGAAAGGAGCTCAGGGGCACTGTAATTCACAAACCTACAGAGTTATAAATGACAGCTATCGTCCAAAAATATACTGAAGTAAGGCTGCCAAGAGGACTTGAAAGCGGGGCAGAATTGCAGGAAACCGATTTCAGGAGGTAGACTGGAATTGCATTGAAAGCATAGGAAAAGAGGCAGAACGTCCACAATGATACACTTAGCCAAAAAGGGCGTATGCGTTTTTTCCTGAATATATTCAGGAAAAAACGCATACGCCCTTTTTGGCCAACCAAGCAAGCTTGCAAAGGAAATCTGCACTACAATGAAGTCTCACTTCCCCCCGGTCAAAAGGGCCATCTGAAAAAAGTGTAAAATCCAGAAAGGCAGGACAGGCCATGGAGAACTGGGAGCCTTGTTATGCTGATGGGCGGGATGTAAATTGCCAACAGACACTCGGGAGAAGTGTATGGTGTTTCCTGAAACATCTAAAAAACAAAGCAACAGAGCCTAGGGCACTTCCACTTATGGTCCTATAGCTTAGGGAAATTAAAATCAAAAAGACACAGCCACCCCAAAGTTTGGGACGCCTCTGTTTACAAGAACCTCGTTTACAGTACAAGTTCAACATCGCAGAAAGTGAAAAATGGATAAAGAAGTTGTGGTATTTACTTACAAAGCAATATCACTCAACAATGAAATCTATGTCATCAGCCCCTTAGCAGCACAATGAGTGGATTCAGGTATGATGATTCTAACTGAAATATGTCACACAGAAAAAGAAACATCATAAGATATCAGTAATACACGGAATGTAAACTTGGCTACACAGGAACTGAATTACAGAACAGAACAGGGTCTCAAATTTAGAAAACCAACTTATGCTTGCTTAAGGGTAAAGGTGAGTTGGGGTGCTGCATAAAACCAGAGATTGAAATGAGCACAGATAAAGTTCCTTAAGCCAAATATGGAATAGACAAGAGCTACTCCTTGCTCAACGAAATGGACTCAACACCGCATATTAAACGCCTAAGAATGTACCTGACTAGTAAGTATCTTAAAACCTATGGATTGCTATGTCTCCGAAAGAGAATCAAGCATGTGTACAGGGGCATAAATGCAGCAGTGATAGGATTGGAGAGGTTCGGTGAGCAACTGAAGACCCTTTGAAGTCATATTGCATGGTACCCATTCCACGGTTTTCACATACCCAGGTTTAAGGTATTCTTCCTTCAGCTAAAATATGCATGTGGAACCTAGAGTATGATCAACCATGTGATGGGGAGACGTGTTCAAATATGTCTCAGTTTTCATACCCTGGTACTCGGGTGCAACATTCCAGACGCTTTACTAACACCCTCCCGACTTGGAGAGTCAGTCCCTTTAACCTCCTGTTTGGCCCAGTTTGCAATTTCTGCGGAAGATGAACAGGAATAGTGAGAACCAATGAGAGACTAGCTGGAGGTGTCTGGACGGGCAAATTTAACTCTCATTTCCCACGAGGAAGAGGAATTAACCAAAGGCTCAGCGTGCCGTGCCGGAACAAGATTAGGGCCTGAAGCCATCCTGCGATGTTGCGGCCAGGTCACAAGAAAGCGAGTTGAAGAAAGGAGCTCAGGGGCACTGTAATTCACAAACCTGCAGAGTTATAAATGACAGCTATTGTCCAAAAATATACTGAAGTAAGGCTGCCAAGAGGACTTGAAAGCAGGGCAGAATTGCAGGAAACCGATTTCAGGAGGTAGACTGGAATTGCATTGAAAGCATAGGAAAAGAGGCAGAACGTCCACAATGATGCACTTGGCCAAAAAGTGCGTATACGTTTTTTCCTGAATATATTCAGGAAAAAACGCATACGCCCTCTTTGGCCAACCAAGCAAGCTTGCAAAGGAAATCTGCACTACAATGAAGTCTCACTTCCCCCCGGTCAAAAGGGCCATCTGAAAAAAGTGTAAAATCCAGAAAGGCAGGACAGGCCATGGAGAACTGGGAGCCTTGTTATGCTGATGGGCGGGATGTAAATTGCCAACAGACACTTGGGAGAAGTGTATGGTGTTTCCTGAAACATCTAAAAAACAAAGCAACAGAGCCTAGGGCATTTCCACTTATGGTTTTAGCTTAGGGAAACTAAAATCAAAAAGACACAGCCACCCCAAAGTTTGGGACGCCTCTGTTTACAAGAACCTCATTTACCGTACAAGTTCAATATCACAGCAAGTGAAAAATGGATAAAGAACTTGTGGTACTTATGTACAATGCAGTATCACTCAGCAATGAAATCTATGTCATCGGGCCCGTAGCAGCATAATGAGTGGATTCAGGTACGATGATTCTAACTGAAATAAGTCACACAGAAAAAGAAACATCATAAGATATCACTAATACACGGAATGTAAACTTGGCTACACAGGAACTGAATTCCAAAATAGAACAGGGTCTCAAATTTAGAAAACCAATTTATGCTTGCTTAAGGGGAAAGGTGAGTTGGGGTGCTGCATAAAAGCAGAGATTGAAATGAGCACAGACAAAGTTCCTTAAGCCAAATATGGAATAGACAAGAGCTACTCCTTGCTCAACGAAATGGACTCAACACCCCATATTAAACGCCTAAGAATGTACCTGACTAGTAAGTATCTTAAAACCTATGGATTGCTATGTCTCCAAAAGAGAATCAAGCGTGTGTACAGGGGCATAAACGCAGCAGTGATAGGATTGGAGAGGTTTGGTGAGCAAATGAAGACCCTTTGAAGTCACATTGCATGGTAACCTTTCCACGGGTCTCAACTCTCCAGGTTTAACGTATTCTTCCTTCAGCTAAAACATGCATGTGGAACCCAGAGTATGATTAACCGTGTGAACGGGAGACCTGTTCAAATATGTCTCAGTTTTCCTCCCCTGGTACTCGGGTGCAACATTCCAGATGCTTTACTAACACTCTCCCGACATGGAGAGTCAGTCCCTTTAACCTCCTGTTTGGCCCAGTTTGCAATTTCTGCGGAAGATGAACAGGAATAGCGAGAACCAATGAGAGAGTAGCTGGAGGTGTCTGGACGGGCAAATTTAACTCTCATTTCCCACCAGGAAGAGGAAATAACCAAAGGCTCAGCGTGCCGTGCCGAAACCAGATTATTGCCTGAAGCCATCCTGCGGTGTTGCGGCCAGGTCACAAGAAAGCGAGTTGAAGAAAGGAGCAGAGGGGCACTGTAATTCACAAACCTGCAGAGTTATAAATGACATCTATCGTCCAAAAATATACTGAAGTAAGGCTGCCAAGAGGACTTGAAAGCGGGGCAGAATTGCAGGAAACCGATTTCAGGAGGTAGACTGGAATTGCATTGAAAGCATAGGAAAAGAGGCAGAACGTCCACAATGATACACTTAGCCAAAAATGGCGTATGCGTTTTTTCCTGAATATATTCAGGAAAAAACGCATACGCCCTTTTTGGCCAACCAAGCAAGCTTGCAAAGGAAATCTGCACTACAATGAAGTCTCACTTCCCCCCGGTCAAAAGGGCCATCTGAAAAAAGTGTAAAATCCAGAAAGGCAGGACAGGCCATGGAGAACTGGGAGCCTTGTTATGCTGATGGGCGGGATGTAAATTGCCAACAGACACTTGGGAGAAGTGTATGGTGTTTCCTGAAACATCTAAAAAACAAAGCAACAGAGCCTAGGGCACTTCCACTTATGGTTTTAGCTTAGGGAAACTAAAATCAAAAAGACACAGCCACCCCAAAGTTTGGGACGCCTCTGTTTACAAGAACCTCATTTACCGTACAAGTTCAATATCACAGCAAGTGAAAAATGGATAAAGAACTTGTGGTACTTATGTACAATGCAGTATCACTCAGCAATGAAATCTATGTCATCAGGCCCGTAGCAGCATAATGAGTGGATTCAGGTACGATGATTCTAACTGAAATAAGTCACACAGAAAAAGAAACATCATAAGATATCACTAATACACGGAATGTAAACTTGGCTACACAGGAACTGAATTCCAAAATAGAACAGGGTCTCAAATTTAGAAAACCAATTTATGCTTGCTTAAGGGGAAAGGTGAGTTGGGGTGCTGCATAACAGCAGAGATTGAAATGAGCACAGATAAAGTTCCTTAAGCCAAATATGGAATAGACAAGAGCTACTCCTTTCTCAACGAAATGGACTCAACACCCCATATTAAACGCCTAAGAATGTACCTGACTAGTAAGTATCTTAAAACCTATGGATTGCTATGTCTCCAAAAGAGAATCAAGCGTGTGTACAGGGGCATAAACGCAGCAGTGATAGGATTGGAGAGGTTTGGTGAGCAAATGAAGAACCTTTGAAGTCACATTGCATGGTAACCTTTCCACGGGTCTCAACTCTCCAGGTTTAAGGTATTCTTCCTTCAGCTAAAACATGCATGTGGAACCCAGAGTATGATCAACCGTGTGAACGGGAGACCTGTTCAAATATGTCTCAGTTTTCGTACCCTGGTACTCGGGTGCAACATTCCAGACGCTTTACTAACACTCTCCCGACTTGGAGAGTCAGTCCCTTTAACCTCCTGTTTGGCCCAGTTTGCAATTTCTGCGGAAGATGAACAGGAATAGCGAGAACCAATGAGAGACTAGCTGGAGGTGTCTGGACGGGCAAATTTAACTCTCATTTCCCACCAGGAAGAGGAATTAACCAAAGGCTCAGCGTGCCGTGCCGGAACCAGATTATTGCCTGAAGCCATCCTGCGGTGTTGCGGCCAGGTCACAAGAAAGCGAGTTGAAGAAAGGAGCAGAGGGGCACTGTAATTCACAAACCTGCAGAGTTATAAATGACAGCTATCGTCCAAAAATATACTGAAGTAAGGCTGCCAAGAGGACTTGAAAACGGGGCAGAATTGCAGGAAACCGATTTCAGGAGGTAGACTGGAATTGCATTGAAAGCATAGGAAAAGAGGCAGAACGTCCACAATGATGCACTTGGCCAAAAAGGGCATATGCGTTTTTTCCTGAATATATTCAGGAAAAGACGCATACGCACTTTTTGGCCAACCAAGCAAGCTTGCAAAGGAAATCTGCACTACAATGAAGTCTCACTTCCCCCCGGTCAAAAGGGCCATCTGAAAAAAGTGTAAAATCCAGAAAGGCAGGACAGGCCATGGAGAACTGGGAGCCTTGTTATGCTGATGGGCGGGATGTAAATTGCCAACAGACACTCGGGAGAAGTGTATGGTGTTTCCTGAAACATCTAAAACACAAAGCAACAGAGCCTAGGGCACTTCCACTTATGGTCCTATAGCTTAGGGAAATTAAAATCAAAAAGACACAGCCACCCCTAAGTTTGGGACGCCTCTGTTTACAAGAACCTCGTTTACAGTACAAGTTCAACATCGCAGAAAATGAAAAATGGATAAAGAAGTTGTGGTATTTACTTACAAAGCAATATCACTCAGCAATGAAATCTATGTCATCAGGCCCTTAGCAGCACAATGAGTGGATTCAGGTATGATGATTCTAACTGAAATAAGTCACACAGAAAAAGAAACATCATAAGATATCAGTAATACACGGAATGTAAACTTGGCTACACAGGAACTGAATTACAGAACAGAACAGGGTCTCAAATTTAGAAAACCAACTTATGCTTGCTTAAGGGTAAAGGTGAGTTGAGGTGCTGCATAAAACCAGAGATTGAAATGAGCACAGATAAAGTTCCTTAAGCCAAATATGGAATAGACAAGAGCTACTCCTTGCTCAACGAAATGGACTCAATACCGCATATTAAATGCCTAAGAATGTACCTGACTAGTAAGTATCTTAAAACCTATGGATTGCTATGTCTCCGAAAGAGAATCAAGCATGTGTACAGGGGCATAAACGCAGCAGTGATAGGATTGGAGAGGTTCGGTGAGCAAATGAAGACCCTTTGAAGTCATATTGCATGGTACCCATTCCACGGGTTTCAACTACCCAGGTTTAAGGTATTCTTCCTTCAGCTAAAACATGCATGTGGAACCTAGAGTAGGATCAACCATGTGATCGGGAGATGTGTTCAAATATGTCTCAGTTTTCGTGCCCTGGTACTCGGGTGCAACATTCCAGACGCTTTACTAACACTCTCCCGACTTGGAGAGTCAGTCCCTTTAACCTCCTGTTTGGCCCAGTTTGCAATTTCTGTGGAAGATGAACAGGAATAGCGAGAACCAATGAGAGACTAGCTGGAGGTGTCTGGACGGGCAAATTTAACTCTCATTTCCCACCAGGAAGAGGAATTAACCAAAGGCTCAGCGTGCCGTGCTGGAACAAGATTAGGGCCTGAAGCCATCCTGCGATGTTGCGGCCAGTTCACAAGAAAGCGAGTTGAAGAAAGGAGCAGAGGGGCACTGTAATTCACAAAGCTGCAGAGTTATAAATGACAGCTATTGTCCAAAAATATACTGAAGTAAGGCTGCCAAGAGAACTTGAAAGCAGGGCAGAATTGCAGGAAACCGATTTCAGGAGGTAGACTGGAATTGCATTGAAAGCATAGGAAAAGAGGCAGAACGTCCACAATGATGCACTTGGCCAAAAAGGGCGTAAACGTTTTTTCCTGAATATATTCAGGAAAAAACGCATATGCCCTTTTTGGCCAACCAAGCAAGCTTGCAAAGGAAATCTGCACTACAATGAAGTCTCACTTCCCCCCGGTCAAAAGGGCCATCTGAAAAAAGTGTAAAATCCAGAAAGGCAGGACAGGCCATGGAGAACTGGGAGCCTTGTTATGCTGATGGGCGGGATGTAAATTGCCAACAGACACTCGGGAGAAGTGTATGGTGTTTCCTGAAACATCTAAAAAACAAAGCAACAGAGCCTAGGGCACTTCCACTTATGGTTTTAGCTTAGGGAAATTAAAATCAAAAAGACACAGCCACCCCAAAGTTTGGGACGCCTCTGTTTACAAGAACCTCATATACCGTACAAGTTCAATATCACAGAAAGTGAAAAATGGATAAAGAAGTTGTGGTATTTACTTACAAAGCAATATCACTCACAATGAAATCTATGTCATCAGCCCCTTAGCAGCACAATGAGTGGATTCAGGTATGATGATTCTAACTGAAATAAGTCACACAGAAAAAGAAACATCATAAGATATCACTAATACACGGAATGTAAACTTGGCTACACAGTAACTGAATTCCAAAATAGAACAGGGTCTCAAATTTAGAAAACCAACTTATGCTTGCTTAAGGGTAAAGGTGAGTTGGGGTGCTGCATAAAACCAGAGATTGAAATGAGCACAGATAAAGTTCCTTAAGCCAAATATGGAATAGACAAGAGCTACTCCTTGCTCAACGAAATGGACTCAACACCCCATATTAAACGCCTAAGAATGTACCTGACTAGTAAGTATCTTAAAACCTATGGATTGCTATGTCTCCAAAAGAGAATCAAGCGTGTGTACAGGGGCATAAACGCAGCAGTGATAGGATTGGAGAGGTTCGGTGAGCAAATGAAGACCCTTTGAAGTCATATTGCATGGTACCCATTCCACGGGTCTCAACTCTCCAGGTTTAAGGTATTCTTCCTTCAGCTAAAACATGCATGTGGAACCCAGAGTATGATCAACCGTGTGAACGGGAGACGTTTTCAAATATGTCTCAGTTTTCGTACCCTGGTACTCGGGTGCAACATTCCAGACGCTTTACTAACACTCTCCCGACTTGGAGAGTCAGTCCCTTTAACCTCCTGTTTGGCCCAGTTTGCAATTTCTGCGGAAGATGAACAGGAATAGCGAGAACCAATGAGAGACTAGCTGGAGGTGTCTGGACGGGCAAATTTAACTCTCATTTCCCACCAGGAAGAGGAATTAACCAAAGGCTCAGCGTGCCGTGCCGGAACCAGATTAGGGCCTGAAGCAATCCTGCGGTGTTGCGGCCAGCTCACAAGAAAGCGAGTTGAGGAAAGGAGCTCAGGGGCACTGTAATTCACAAACCTGCAGAGTTATAAATGACAGCTATCGTCCAAAAATATACTGAAGTAAGGCTGCCAAGAGGACTTGAAAGCGGGGCAGAATTGCAGGAAACCGATTTCAGGAGGTAGACTGGAATTGCATTGAAATCATAGGAAAAGAGGCAGAACGTCCACAATGATGCACTTGGCCAAAAAGGGCGTATGCGTTTTTTCCTGAATATATTCAGGAAAAACGCATACGTCCTTTTTGGCCAACCAAGCAAGCTTGCAAAGGAAATCTGCACTACAATGAAGTCTCACTTCCCCCCGGTCAAAAGGGCCATCAGAAAAAAGTGTAAAATCCAGAAAGGCAGGACAGGCCATGGAGAACTGGGAGCCTTGTTATGCTGATGGGCGGGATGGAAATTGCCAACAGCCACTCGGGAGAAGTGTATGGTGTTTCCTGAAACATCTAAAAAACAAAGCAACGGAGCCTAGGGCACTTCCACTTATAGTCCTATAGCTTAGGGAAATTAAAATCAAAAAGACACAGCCACCCCAAAGTTTGGGACGCCTCTGTTTACAAGAACCTCATTTACGGTACAAGTTCAATATCGCAGAAAGTGAAAAATGGATAAAGAAGTTATGGTACTTACGTATAATGCAATGTCACTCAGCAATGAAATCTCTGTCATCAGACCCGTAGCACCATAGTGAGTGGATTCAGGTATGATGATTCTAACTGAAATAAGTCACACAGAAAAAGAAACATCATAAGATATCACTAATACACGGAGTGTAAACTTGGCTACACAGGAACTGAATTACAGAACAGAACAGTGTCTCAAATTTGAAAACCAACTTATGCTTGCTTAAGGGTAAAGGTGAGTTGGGGTGCTTCATAAAACCAGAGATTGAAATGAGCACAGATAAAGTTCCTTAAGCCAAATATGGAATAGACAAGAGCTACTCCTTGCTCAACGAAATGGACTCAACACCGCATATTAAACGCCAAAGAATGTACCTGACTAGTAAGTATCTTAAAACTTATGGATTGCTATGTCTCCGAAAGAGAATCAAGCATGTGTACAGGGGCATAAACGCAGCAGTGATAGGATTGGAGAGGTTCGGTGAGCAAATGAAGACCCTTTGAAGTCATATTGCATGGTACCCATTCCACGGGTTTCAACTACCCAGGTTTAAGGTATTCTTCCTTCATCTAAAACATGCATGTGGAACCTAGAGTATGATCAACCATGTGATCGGGAGACGTGTTCAAATATGTCTCAGTTTTCGTACCCTGGTACTCGGGTGCAACATTCCAGATGCTTTACTAACACTCTCCCGACTTGGAGAGTCAGTCCCTTTAACCTCCTGTTTGGCCCAGTTTGCAATTTCTGCGGAAGATGAACAGGAATAGCGAGAACCAATGAGAGACTAGCTGGAGGTGTCTGGACGGGCAAATTTAACTCTCATTTCCCACCAGGAAGAGGAATTAACCAAAGGCTCAGCGTGCCGTGCCGGAACAAGATTAGGGCCTGAAGCCATCCTGCGATGTTGCGGCCAGGTCACAAGAAAGCGAGTTGAAGAAAGGAGCTCAGGGGCACTGTAATTCACAAACCTGCAGAGTTATAAATGACAGCTATCGTCCAAAAATATACTGAAGTAAGGCTGCCAAGAGGACTTGAAAGCGGGGCAGGATTGCAGGAAACCGATTTCAGGAGGTAGACTGGAATTGCATTGAAAGCATAGGAAAAGAGACAGAACGTCCACAATGATGCACTTGGCCAAAAAGGGCGTATGCGTTTTTTCCTGAATATATTCAGGAAAAAACGCATACGCCCTTTTTGGCCAACCAAGCAAGCTTGCAAAGGAAATCTGCACTACAATGAAGTCTCACTTCCCCCCGGTCAAAAGGGCCATCTGAAAAAAGTGTAAAATCCAGAAAGGCAGGACAGGCCATGGAGAACTGGGAGCCTTGTTATGCTGATGGGCGGGATGTAAATTGTCAACAGACACTCAGGAGAAGTGTATGGTGTTTCCTGAAACATCTAAAAAACAAAGCAACAGAGCCTAGGGCACTTCCACTTATGGTTCTATAGCTTAGGGAAATTAAAATCAAAAAGACACAGCCACCCCAAAGTTTGGGACGCCTCTGTTTACAAGAACCTCGTTTACAGTACAAGTTCAACATCGCAGAAAGTGAAAAATGGATAAAGAAGTTTTGGTATTTACTTACAAAGCAATATCACTCAACAATGAAATCTATGTCATCAGGCCCTTAGCAGCACAATGAGTGGATTCAGGTATGATGATTCTAACTGAAATAAGTCACACAGAAAAAGAAACATCATAAGATATCAGTAATACACGGAATGGAAACTTGGCTACACAGGAACTGAATTATAGAACAGAACAGGGTCTCAAATTTAGAAAACCAACTTATGCTTGCTTAAGGGTAAAGGTGAGTTGGGGTGCTGCATAAAACCAGAGATTGAAATGAGCACAGATAAAGTTCCTTAAGCCAAATATGGAATAGACAAGAGCTACTCCTTGCTCAACGAAATGGACTCAACACCCCATATTAAACGCCTAAGAATGTACCTGACTAGTAAGTATCTTAAAACCTATGGATTGCTATGTCTCCGAAAGAGAATCAAGCGTGTGTACAGGGGCATAAACGTAGCAGTGATAGGATTGGAGAGGTTCGGTGAGCAAATGAAGACCCTTTGAAGTCATATTGCATGGTACCCATTCCACGGGTTTCAACTACCCAGTTTTAAGGTATTCTTCCTTCAGCTAAAACATGCATGTGGAACCTAGAGTATGATCAACCATGTGATCGGGAGACGTGTTCAAATATGTCTCAGTTTTCGTACCCTGGTAATCGGTTGCAACATTCCAGACCTTTTACTAACACCCTCCCGACTTGGAGAGTCAGTCCCTTTAACCTCCTGTTTGGCCCAGTTTGCAATTTCTGCGGAAGATGAACAGGAATAGCGAGAACCAATGAGAGACTAGCTGGAGGTGTCTGGACGGGCAAATTTAACTCTCATTTCCCACCAGGAAGAGGAATTAACCAAAGGCTCAGCGTGCCGTGCCGGAACCAGATTAGGGCCTGAAGCCATCCTGCGGTGTTGCCGCCAGCTCACAAGAAAGCGAGTTGAAGAAAGGAGCTCAGGGGCACTGTAATTCACAAACCTGCAGAGTTATAAATGACAGCTATCGTCCAAAAATATACTGAAGTAAGGCTGCCAAGGGGACTTGAAAGCGGGGCAGAATTGCAGGAAACCGATTTCAGGAGGTAGACTGGAATTGCATTGAAAGCATAGGAAACGAGGCAGAACGTCCACAATGATGCACTTGGACAAAAAGGGCGTATGCGTTTTTTCCTGAATATATTCAGGAAAAAACGCATACGCCCTTTTTGGCCAACCAAGCAAGCTTGCAAAGGAAATCTGCACTACAATGAAGTCTCACTTCCCCCCGGTCAAAAGGGCCATCTGAAAAAAGTGTAAAATCCAGAAAGGCAGGACAGGCCATGGAGAACTGGGAGCCTTGTTATGCTGATGGGCGGGATGCAAATTGCCAACAGACACTCGGGAGAAGTGTATGGTGTTTCCTGAAACATCTAAAAAACAAAGCAACAGAGCCTAGGGCACTTCCACTTATGGTCCTATAGCTTAGGGAAATTAAAATCAAAAAGACACAGCCACCCCAAAGTTTGAGACAGCTCTGTTTACAAGAACCTCGTTTACCGTAAAAGTTCAACATCGCAGAAAGTGAAAAATGGATAAAGAAGTTGTGGTATTTACTTACAAAGCAATATCACTCAGCAATGAAATCTATGTCATCAGGCCCTTAGCAGCACAATGAGTGGATTCAGGTATGATGATTCTAACTGAAATAAGTTACACAGAAAAAGAAACATCATAAGATATCAGTAATACACGGAATGTAAACTTGGCTACACAGGAACTGAATTCCAAAACAGAACAGGGTCTCAAATTTAGAAAACCAACTTATGCTTGCTTAAGGGTAAAGGTGAGTTGGGGTGCTGCATAAAACCAGAGATTGAAATGAGCACAGATAAAGTTCCTTAAGCCAAATATGGAATAGACAAGAGCTACTCCTTGCTCAACGAAATGGACTCAACACCCCATATTAAACGCCTAAGAATGTACCTGACTAGTAAGTATCTTAAAACCTATGGATTGCTATGTCTCCGAAAGAGAATCAAGCATGTGTACAGGGGCATAAACGCAGCAGTGATAGGATTGGAAAGGTTCGGTGAGCAAATGAAGACCCTTTGAAGTCATATTGCATGGTACCCATTACACGGGTCTCAACTCTCCAGGTTTAAGGTATTCTTCCTTCAGCTAAAACATGCATGTGGAACCCAGAGTATGATCAACCGTGTGAACGGGAGACGTGTTCAAATATGTCTCAGTTTTCCTCCACTGGTACTCGGGTGCAACATTCCAGACGCTTTACTAACACTCTCCCACTTGGAGAGTCAGCGCCTTTAACCTCCTGTTTGGCCCAGTTTGCAATTTCTGCGGAAGATGAACAGGAATAGCGAGAACCAATGAGAGACTAGCTGGAGGTGTCTGGACGGGCAAATTTAACTCTCATTTCCCACCAGGAAGAGGAAATAACCAAAGGCTCAGCATGCCGTGCCGGAACCAGATTAGGGCCTGAAGCCATCCTGCGGTGTTGCGGCCAGCTCAAAAGAAAGCGAGTTGAAGAAAGGAGCTCAGGGGCACTGTAATTCACAAACCTGCAGAGTTATAAATGACAGCTATCGTCCAAAAATATACTGAAGTAAGGCTGCGAAGAGGACTTGAAAGCGGGGCAGGATTGCAGGAAACCGATTTCAGGAGGTAGACTGGAATTGCATTGAAAGCATAGGAAAATAGGCAGAACGTCCACAATGATGCACTTGGCCAAAAAGGGCGTATGCGTTTTTTCCTGAATATATTCAGGAAAAAACGCATACGCCCTCTTTGGCCAACCAAGCAAGCTTGCAAAGGAAATCTGCACTACAATGAAGTCTCACTTCCCCCCGGTCAAAAGGGCCATCTGAAAAAAGTGTAAAATCCAGAAAGGCAGGACAGGCCATGGAGAACTGGGAGCCTTGTTATGCTGATGGGCGGGATGTAAATTGCCAACAGACACTCGGGAGAAGTGTATGGTCTTTCCTGAAACATCTAAAAAACAAAGCAACAGAGCCTAGGGCACTTCCACTTATGGTCCTATAGCTTAGGGAAATTAAAATCAAAAAGACACAGCCACCCCAAAGTTTGGGACGCCTCTGTTTACAAGAACCTCGTTTACAGTACAAGTTCAACATCGCAGAAAGTGAAAAATGGATAAAGAAGTTGTGGTATTTACTTACAAAGCAATATCACTCAGCAATGAAATCTATGTCATCAGGCCCTTAGCAGCACAATGAGTGGATTCAGGTATGATGATTCTAACTAAAATAAGTCAAACAGAAAAATAAACATCATAAGATATCAGTAATACATGGAATGTAAACTTGGCTACACAGGAACTGAATTACAGAACAGAACAGTGTCTCAAATTTAGAAAACCAACTTATGCTTGCTTAAGGGGAAAGGTGAGTTGGGGTGCTGCATAAAACCAGAGATTGAAATGAGCACAGATGAAGTTCCTTAAGCCAAACATGGAATAGACAAGAGCTACTCCTTGCTCAACGAAATGGACTCAACACCCCATATTAAACGCCTAAGAATGTACCTGACTAGTAAGTATCTTAAAACCTATGGATTGCTATGTCTCCAAAAGAGAATGAAGCGAGTGTACAGGGGCATAAACGCAGCAGTGATAGGATTGGAGAGGTTCGGTGAGCAAATGAAGACCCTTTGAAGTCATATTGCATGGTACCCATTACAAAGGTCTCAACTCTCCAGGTTTAAGGTATTCTTCCTTCAGCTAAAACATGCATGTGGAACCTAGAGTATGATCAACCATGTGATCGGGAGACGTGTTCAAATATGTCTCAGTTTTCGTACCCTGGTACTCGGGTGCAACATTCCAGACGCTTTACTAACACTCTCCCGACTTGGAGAGTCAGTCCCTTTAACCTCCTGTTTGGCCCAGTTTGCAATTTCTGCGGAAGATGAACAGGAATAGCGAGAACCAATGAGAGACTAGCTGGAGGTGTCTGGACGGGCAAATTTAACTCTCATTTCCCACCAGGAAGAGGAATTAACCAAAGGCTCAGCGTGCCGTGCCGGAACCAGATTAGGGCCTGAAGCCATCCTGCGGTGTTGCGGCCAGGTCACAAGAAAGCGAGTTGAAGAAAGGAGCTCAGGGGCACTGTAATTCACAAACATGCAGAGTTATAAATGACAGCTATCGTCCAAAAATATAATGAAGTAAGGCTGCCAAGAGGACTTGAAGGCGGGGCAGAATTGCAGGAAACCGATTTCAGGAGGTAGACTGGAATTGCATTGAAAGCATAGGAAAAGAGGCAGAACGTCCACAATGATGCACTTGGCCAAAAAGGGCGTATGCGTTTTTTCCTGAATATATTCAGGAAAAGACGCATACGCCCTTTTTGGCCAACCAAGCAAGCTTGCAAAGGAAATCTGCACTACAATGAAGTCTCACTTCCCCCCGGTCAAAAGGGCCATCTGAAAAAAGTGTAAAATCCAGAAAGGCAGGACAGGCCATGGAGAACTGGGAGCCTTGTTATGCTGATGGGCGGGATGTAAATTGCCAACAGACACTCGGGAGAAGTGTATGGTCTTTCCTGAAACTTCTAAAAAACAAAGCAACAGAGCCTAGGGCACTTCCACTTATGGTCCTATAGCTTAGATAAATAAAAATCAAAAAGACACAGCCACCCCAATGTTTGGGACGCCTCTGTTTACAAGAACCTCATTTACAGTACAAGTACAACATCGCAGAAAGTGAAAAATGGATAAAGAAGTTTTGGTATTTACTTACAAAGCAATATCACTCAGCAATGAAATCTATGTCATCAGGCCCTTAGCAGCACAATGAGTGGATTCAGGTATGATGATTCTAACTGAAATAAGTCACACAGAAAAAGAAACATCATAAGATATCACTAATACACGGAATGTAAACTTGGCTACACAGGAACTGAATTACAGAACAGAACAGGGTCTCAAATTTAGAAAACCAACTTATGTTTGCTTAAGGGTAAAGGTGAGTTGAGGTGCTGCATAAAACCAGAGATTGAAATGAGCACAGATAAAGTTCCTTAAGCCAAATATGGAATAGACAAGAGCTACTCCTTGCTCAACGAAATGGACTCAATACCGCATATTAAACGCCTAAGAATGTACCTGACTATTAAGTATCTTAAAACCTATGGATTGCTATGTCTCCGAAAGAGAATCAAGCATGTGTACAGGGGCATAAACGCAGCAGTGATAGGATTGGAGAGGTTCGGTGAGCAAATGAAGACCCTTTGAAGTCATATTGCATGGTACCCATTCCACGGGTTTCAACTACCCAGGTTTAAGGTATTCTTCCTTCAGCTAAAACATGCATGTGGAACCCAGAGTATGATCAACCATGTGATCGGGAGACCTGTTCAAATATGTCTCAGTTTTCGTGCCCTGGTACTCGGGTGCAACATTCCAGACGCTTTACTAACACTCTACCGACTTGGAGAGTCAGTCCCTTTAACCTCCTGTTTGGCCCAGTTTGCAATTTCTGCGGAAGATGAACAGGAATAGCGAGAACCAATGAGAGACTAGCTGGAGGTGTCTGGACGGGCAAATTTAACTCTCATTTCCCACCAGGAAGAGGAATTAACCAAAGGCTCAGCGTGCCGTGCCGGAACCAGATTAGGGCCTGAAGCCATCCTGCAGTGTTGCGGCTAGCTCAAAAGAAAGTGAGTTGAAGAACGGAGCTCAGGGGCACTGTAATTCACAAACCTGCAGAGTTATAAATGACAGCTATCGTCCAAAAATATACTGAAGTAAGGCTGCCAAGAGGACTTGAAAACGGGGCAGAATTGCAGGAAACCGATTTCAGGAGGTAGACTGGAATTGCATTGAAAGCATAGGAAAAGAGGCAGAATGTCCACAATGATGCACTTGGCCAAAAAGGGCATATGCGTTTTTTCCTGAATATATTCAGGAAAAGACGCATACGCCCTTTTTGGCCAACCAAGCAAGCTTGCAAAGGAAATCTGCACTACAATGAAGTCTCACTTCCCCCCGGTCAAAAGGGCCATCTGAAAAAAGTGTAAAATCCAGAAAGGCAGGACAGGCCATGGAGAATTGGGAGCCTTGTTATGCTGATGGGCGGGATGTAAATTGCCAACAGACAATCGGGAGAAGTGTATGGTGTTTCCTGAAACATCTAAAAAACAAAGCAACAGAGCCTAGGGCACTTCCACTTATGGTTTTAGCTTAGGGAAATTAAAATCAAAAAGACACAGCCACCCCAAAGTTTGGGACACCTCTGTTTACAAGAACCTCATTTACCGTACAAGTTCAATATCACAGCAAGTGAAAAATGGATAAAGAACTTGTGGTACTTACGTACAATGCAATATCACTCAGCAATGAAATCTATGTCATCAGGCCCGTAGCAGCATAATGAGTGGATTCAGGTACGATGATTCTAACTGAAATAAGTCACACAGAAAAAGAAACATCATAAGATATCAGTAATACACGGAATGTAAACTTGGCTACACAGTAACTGAATTACAGAACAGAACAGGGTCTCAAATTTAGAAAACCAACCAATGCTTGCTTAAGGGTAAAGGTGAGTTGGGGTGCTGCATAAAACCATAGATGGAAATGAGCACAGATAAAGTTCCTTAAGCCAAATATGGAATAGACAAGAGCCACTCCTTGCTCAACGAAATGGACTCAACACAGCATATTAAATGCCAAAGACTGTACCTGACTAGTAAGTATCTTAAAACCTATGGATTGCTATTTCTCCGAAAGAGAATCAAGCATGTGTACAGGGGCATAAACGCAGCGGTGATAGGATTGGAGAGGTTCGGTGAGCAAATGAAGACCCTTTGAAGTCATATTGCATGGTACCCATTCCACGGGTTTCAACTACCCAGGTTTAAGGTATTCTTCCTTCAGCTAAAACATGCATGTGGAACCTAGAGTATGATCAACCATGTGATGGGGAGACGTGTTCAAATATGTCTCAGTTTTCGTACCCTGGTACTCGGGTGCAACATTCCAGACGCTTTACTAACACCCTCCCGACTTGGAGAGTCAGTCCCTTTAACCTCCTGTTTGGCCCAGTTTGCAATTTCTGCGGAAGATGAACAGGAATAGCGAGAACCAATGAGAGACTAGCTGGAGGTGTCTGGACGGGCAAATTTAACTCTCATTTCCCACCAGGAAGAGGAATTAACCAAAGGCTCAGCGTGCCGTGCCGGAACCAGATTATTGCCTGAAGCCATCCTGCGGTGTTGCGGCCAGGTCACAAGAAAGCGAGTTGAAGAAAGGAGCAGAGGGGCACTGTAATTCACAAACCTGCAGAGTTATAAATGACAGCTATCGTCCAAAAATATACTGAAGTAAGGCTGCCAAGAGGACTTGAAAGCGGGGCAGAATTGCAGGCAACCGATTTCAGGAGGTAGACTGGAATTGCATTGAAAGCATAGGAAAAGAGGCAGAACGTCCACAATGATACACTTAGCCAAAAATGGCGTAGGCGTTTTTTCCTGAATATATTCAGGAAAAAACGCATACGCCCTTTTTGGCCAACCAAGCAAGCTTGCAAACGAAATCTGCACTACAATGAAGTCTCATTTCCCCCCGGTCAAAAGGGCCATCTGAAAAAAGTGTAAAATCCAGAAAGGCAGGACAGGCCATGGAGAACTGGGAGCCTTGTTATGCTGATGGGCGGGATGTAAATTGCCAACAGACACTCGGGAGAAGTGTATGGTCTTTCCTGAAACATCTAAAAAACAAAGCAACAGAGCCTAGGGCACTTCCACTTATGGTCCTATAGCTTAGGGAAATTAAAATCAAAAAGACACAGCCACCCCAAAGTTTGGGACGCCTCTGTTTACAAGAACCTCGTTTACAGTACAAGTTCAACATCGCAGAAAGTGAAAAATGGATAAAGAAGTTGTGGTATTTACTTACAAAGCAATATCACTCAGCAATGAAATCTATGTCATCAGGCCCTTAGCAGCACAATGAGTGGATTCAGGTATGATGATTCTAACTGAAATAAGTCAAACAGAAAAATAAACATCATAAGATATCAGTAATACATGGAATGTAAACTTGGCTACACAGGAACTGAATTACAGAACAGAACAGTGTCTCAAATTTAGAAAACCAACTTATGCTTGCTTAAGGGGAAAGGTGAGTTGGGGTGCTGCATAAAACCAGAGATTGAAATGAGCACAGATGAAGTTCCTTAAGCCAAACATGGAATAGACAAGAGCTACTCCTTGCTCAACGAAATGGACTCAACACCCCATATAAAACGCCTAAGAATGTACCTGACTAGTAAGTATCTTAAAACCTATGGATTGCTATGTCTCCAAAAGAGAATCAAGCGTGTTTACAGGGGCATAAACGCAGCAGTGATAGGATTGGAGAGGTTCGGTGAGCAAATGAAGACCCTTTGAAGACATATTGCATGGTACCTATTCCACGTGTCTCAACTCTCCAGGTTTAAGGTATTCCTCCTTCAGCTAAAACATGCATGTGGAACCCAGAGTATGATCAACCGTGTGATCGAGAGACCTGTTCATATATGTCTCAGTTTCGGTCCCCTGGTACTCGGGTGCAACATTCCAGATGCTTTACTAACACTCTCCCCACTTGGAGAGTCAGCGCCTTTAACCTCCTGTTTGGCCCAGTTTGCAATTTCTGCGGTAGATGAACAGGAATAGGGAGAACCAATGAGAGACTAGCTGGAGGTGTCTGGACGGGCAAATTTAACTCTCATTTCCCACCAGGAAGAGGAAATAACCAAAGGCTCAGCGTGCCGTGCCGGAACCAGATTAGGGCCTGAAGCCATCCTGCAGTGTTGCGGCTAGCTCAAAAGAAAGTGAGTTGAAGAACGGAGCTCAGGGGCACTGTAATTCACAAACCTGCAGAGTTATAAATGACAGCTATCGTCCAAAAATATACTGAAGTAAGGCTGCCAAGAGGACTTGAAAACGGGGCAGAATTGCAGGAAACCGATTTCAGGAGGTAGACTGGAATTGCATTGAAAGCATAGGAAAAGAGGCAGAATGTCCACAATGATGCACTTGGCCAAAAAGGGCATATGCGTTTTTTCCTGAATATATTCAGGAAAAGACGCATACGCCCTTTTTGGCCAACCAAGCAAGCTTGCAAAGGAAATCTGCACTACAATGAAGTCTCACTTCCCCCCGGTCAAAAGGGCCATCTGAAAAAAGTGTAAAATCCAGAAAGGCAGGACAGGCCATGGAGAATTGGGAGCCTTGTTATGCTGATGGGCGGGATGTAAATTGCCAACAGACAATCGGGAGAAGTGTATGGTGTTTCCTGAAACATCTAAAAAACAAAGCAACAGAGCCTAGGGCACTTCCACTTATGGTTTTAGCTTAGGGAAATTAAAATCAAAAAGACACAGCCACCCCAAAGTTTGGGACGCCTCTGTTTACAAGAACCTCGTTTACAGTACAAGTTCAACATCGCAGAAAGTGAAAAATGGATAAAGAAGTTGTGGTATTTACTTACAAAGCAATATCACTCAGCAATGAAATCTATGTCATCAGGCCCTTAGCAGCACAATGAGTGGATTCAGGTATGATGATTCTAACTAAAATAAGTCAAACAGAAAAATAAACATCATAAGATATCAGTAATACATGGAATGTAAACTTGGCTACACAGGAACTGAATTACAGAACAGAACAGTGTCTCAAATTTAGAAAACCAACTTATGCTTGCTTAAGGGGAAAGGTGAGTTGGGGTGCTGCATAAAACCAGAGATTGAAATGAGCACAGATGAAGTTCCTTAAGCCAAACATGGAATAGACAAGAGCTACTCCTTGCTCAACGAAATGGACTCAACACCCCATATTAAACGCCTAAGAATGTACCTGACTAGTAAGTATCTTAAAACCTATGGATTGCTATGTCTCCAAAAGAGAATGAAGCGAGTGTACAGGGGCATAAACGCAGCAGTGATAGGATTGGAGAGGTTCGGTGAGCAAATGAAGACCCTTTGAAGTCATATTGCATGGTACCCATTACAAAGGTCTCAACTCTCCAGGTTTAAGGTATTCTTCCTTCAGCTAAAACATGCATGTGGAACCTAGAGTATGATCAACCATGTGATCGGGAGACGTGTTCAAATATGTCTCAGTTTTCGTACCCTGGTACTCGGGTGCAACATTCCAGACGCTTTACTAACACTCTCCCGACTTGGAGAGTCAGTCCCTTTAACCTCCTGTTTGGCCCAGTTTGCAATTTCTGCGGAAGATGAACAGGAATAGCGAGAACCAATGAGAGACTAGCTGGAGGTGTCTGGACGGGCAAATTTAACTCTCATTTCCCACCAGGAAGAGGAATTAACCAAAGGCTCAGCGTGCCGTGCCGGAACCAGATTAGGGCCTGAAGCCATCCTGCGGTGTTGCGGCCAGGTCACAAGAAAGCGAGTTGAAGAAAGGAGCTCAGGGGCACTGTAATTCACAAACATGCAGAGTTATAAATGACAGCTATCGTCCAAAAATATAATGAAGTAAGGCTGCCAAGAGGACTTGAAGGCGGGGCAGAATTGCAGGAAACCGATTTCAGGAGGTAGACTGGAATTGCATTGAAAGCATAGGAAAAGAGGCAGAACGTCCACAATGATGCACTTGGCCAAAAAGGGCGTATGCGTTTTTTCCTGAATATATTCAGGAAAAGACGCATACGCCCTTTTTGGCCAACCAAGCAAGCTTGCAAAGGAAATCTGCACTACAATGAAGTCTCACTTCCCCCCGGTCAAAAGGGCCATCTGAAAAAAGTGTAAAATCCAGAAAGGCAGGACAGGCCATGGAGAACTGGGAGCCTTGTTATGCTGATGGGCGGGATGTAAATTGCCAACAGACACTCGGGAGAAGTGTATGGTCTTTCCTGAAACTTCTAAAAAACAAAGCAACAGAGCCTAGGGCACTTCCACTTATGGTCCTATAGCTTAGATAAATTAAAATCAAAAAGACACAGCCACCCCAATGTTTGGGACGCCTCTGTTTACAAGAACCTCATTTACAGTACAAGTACAACATCGCAGAAAGTGAAAAATGGATAAAGAAGTTTTGGTATTTACTTACAAAGCAATATCACTCAGCAATGAAATCTATGTCATCAGGCCCTTAGCAGCACAATGAGTGGATTCAGGTATGATGATTCTAACTGAAATAAGTCACACAGAAAAAGAAACATCATAAGATATCACTAATACACGGAATGTAAACTTGGCTACACAGGAACTGAATTACAGAACAGAACAGGGTCTCAAATTTAGAAAACCAACTTATGTTTGCTTAAGGGTAAAGGTGAGTTGAGGTGCTGCATAAAACCAGAGATTGAAATGAGCACAGATAAAGTTCCTTAAGCCAAATATGGAATAGACAAGAGCTACTCCTTGCTCAACGAAATGGACTCAATACCGCATATTAAACGCCTAAGAATGTACCTGACTATTAAGTATCTTAAAACCTATGGATTGCTATGTCTCCGAAAGAGAATCAAGCATGTGTACAGGGGCATAAACGCAGCAGTGATAGGATTGGAGAGGTTCGGTGAGCAAATGAAGACCCTTTGAAGTCATATTGCATGGTACCCATTCCACGGGTTTCAACTACCCAGGTTTAAGGTATTCTTCCTTCAGCTAAAACATGCATGTGGAACCCAGAGTATGATCAACCATGTGATCGGGAGACCTGTTCAAATATGTCTCAGTTTTCGTGCCCTGGTACTCGGGTGCAACATTCCAGACGCTTTACTAACACTCTACCGACTTGGAGAGTCAGTCCCTTTAACCTCCTGTTTGGCCCAGTTTGCAATTTCTGCGGAAGATGAACAGGAATAGCGAGAACCAATGAGAGACTAGCTGGAGGTGTCTGGACGGGCAAATTTAACTCTCATTTCCCACCAGGAAGAGGAATTAACCAAAGGCTCAGCGTGCCGTGCCGGAACCAGATTAGGGCCTGAAGCCATCCTGCAGTGTTGCGGCTAGCTCAAAAGAAAGTGAGTTGAAGAACGGAGCTCAGGGGCACTGTAATTCACAAACCTGCAGAGTTATAAATGACAGCTATCGTCCAAAAATATACTGAAGTAAGGCTGCCAAGAGGACTTGAAAACGGGGCAGAATTGCAGGAAACCGATTTCAGGAGGTAGACTGGAATTGCATTGAAAGCATAGGAAAAGAGGCAGAATGTCCACAATGATGCACTTGGCCAAAAAGGGCATATGCGTTTTTTCCTGAATATATTCAGGAAAAGACGCATACGCCCTTTTTGGCCAACCAAGCAAGCTTGCAAAGGAAATCTGCACTACAATGAAGTCTCACTTCCCCCCGGTCAAAAGGGCCATCTGAAAAAAGTGTAAAATCCAGAAAGGCAGGACAGGCCATGGAGAATTGGGAGCCTTGTTATGCTGATGGGCGGGATGTAAATTGCCAACAGACAATCGGGAGAAGTGTATGGTGTTTCCTGAAACATCTAAAAAACAAAGCAACAGAGCCTAGGGCACTTCCACTTATGGTTTTAGCTTAGGGAAATTAAAATCAAAAAGACACAGCCACCCCAAAGTTTGGGACACCTCTGTTTACAAGAACCTCATTTACCGTACAAGTTCAATATCACAGCAAGTGAAAAATGGATAAAGAACTTGTGGTACTTACGTACAATGCAATATCACTCAGCAATGAAATCTATGTCATCAGGCCCGTAGCAGCATAATGAGTGGATTCAGGTACGATGATTCTAACTGAAATAAGTCACACAGAAAAAGAAACATCATAAGATATCAGTAATACACGGAATGTAAACTTGGCTACACAGTAACTGAATTACAGAACAGAACAGGGTCTCAAATTTAGAAAACCAACTTATGCTTGCTTAAGGGTAAAGGTGAGTTGGGGTGCTGCATAAAACCATAGATGGAAATGAGCACAGATAAAGTTCCTTAAGCCAAATATGGAATAGACAAGAGCCACTCCTTGCTCAACGAAATGGACTCAACACAGCATATTAAATGCCAAAGACTGTACCTGACTAGTAAGTATCTTAAAACCTATGGATTGCTATTTCTCCGAAAGAGAATCAAGCATGTGTACAGGGGCATAAACGCAGCGGTGATAGGATTGGAGAGGTTCGGTGAGCAAATGAAGACCCTTTGAAGTCATATTGCATGGTACCCATTCCACGGGTTTCAACTACCCAGGTTTAAGGTATTCTTCCTTCAGCTAAAACATGCATGTGGAACCTAGAGTATGATCAACCATGTGATGGGGAGACGTGTTCAAATATGTCTCAGTTTTCGTACCCTGGTACTCGGGTGCAACATTCCAGACGCTTTACTAACACCCTCCCGACTTGGAGAGTCAGTCCCTTTAACCTCCTGTTTGGCCCAGTTTGCAATTTCTGCGGAAGATGAACAGGAATAGCGAGAACCAATGAGAGACTAGCTGGAGGTGTCTGGACGGGCAAATTTAACTCTCATTTCCCACCAGGAAGAGGAATTAACCAAAGGCTCAGCGTGCCGTGCCGGAACCAGATTATTGCCTGAAGCCATCCTGCGGTGTTGCGGCCAGGTCACAAGAAAGCGAGTTGAAGAAAGGAGCAGAGGGGCACTGTAATTCACAAACCTGCAGAGTTATAAATGACAGCTATCGTCCAAAAATATACTGAAGTAAGGCTGCCAAGAGGACTTGAAAGCGGGGCAGAATTGCAGGAAACCGATTTCAGGAGGTAGACTGGAATTGCATTGAAAGCATAGGAAAAGAGGCAGAACGTCCACAATGATACACTTAGCCAAAAATGGCGTAGGCGTTTTTTCCTGAATATATTCAGGAAAAAACGCATACGCCCTTTTTGGCCAACCAAGCAAGCTTGCAAACGAAATCTGCACTACAATGAAGTCTCATTTCCCCCCGGTCAAAAGGGCCATCTGAAAAAAGTGTAAAATCCAGAAAGGCAGGACAGGCCATGGAGAACTGGGAGCCTTGTTATGCTGATGGGCGGGATGTAAATTGCCAACAGACACTCGGGAGAAGTGTATGGTCTTTCCTGAAACATCTAAAAAACAAAGCAACAGAGCCTAGGGCACTTCCACTTATGGTCCTATAGCTTAGGGAAATTAAAATCAAAAAGACACAGCCACCCCAAAGTTTGGGACGCCTCTGTTTACAAGAACCTCGTTTACAGTACAAGTTCAACATCGCAGAAAGTGAAAAATGGATAAAGAAGTTGTGGTATTTACTTACAAAGCAATATCACTCAGCAATGAAATCTATGTCATCAGGCCCTTAGCAGCACAATGAGTGGATTCAGGTATGATGATTCTAACTGAAATAAGTCAAACAGAAAAATAAACATCATAAGATATCAGTAATACATGGAATGTAAACTTGGCTACACAGGAACTGAATTACAGAACAGAACAGTGTCTCAAATTTAGAAAACCAACTTATGCTTGCTTAAGGGGAAAGGTGAGTTGGGGTGCTGCATAAAACCAGAGATTGAAATGAGCACAGATGAAGTTCCTTAAGCCAAACATGGAATAGACAAGAGCTACTCCTTGCTCAACGAAATGGACTCAACACCCCATATAAAACGCCTAAGAATGTACCTGACTAGTAAGTATCTTAAAACCTATGGATTGCTATGTCTCCAAAAGAGAATCAAGCGTGTTTACAGGGGCATAAACGCAGCAGTGATAGGATTGGAGAGGTTCGGTGAGCAAATGAAGACCCTTTGAAGACATATTGCATGGTACCTATTCCACGTGTCTCAACTCTCCAGGTTTAAGGTATTCCTCCTTCAGCTAAAACATGCATGTGGAACCCAGAGTATGATCAACCGTGTGATCGAGAGACCTGTTCATATATGTCTCAGTTTCGGTCCCCTGGTACTCGGGTGCAACATTCCAGATGCTTTACTAACACTCTCCCCACTTGGAGAGTCAGCGCCTTTAACCTCCTGTTTGGCCCAGTTTGCAATTTCTGCGGTAGATGAACAGGAATAGGGAGAACCAATGAGAGACTAGCTGGAGGTGTCTGGACGGGCAAATTTAACTCTCATTTCCCACCAGGAAGAGGAAATAACCAAAGGCTCAGCGTGCCGTGCCGGAACCAGATTAGGGCCTGAAGCCATCCTGCAGTGTTGCGGCTAGCTCAAAAGAAAGTGAGTTGAAGAACGGAGCTCAGGGGCACTGTAATTCACAAACCTGCAGAGTTATAAATGACAGCTATCGTCCAAAAATATACTGAAGTAAGGCTGCCAAGAGGACTTGAAAACGGGGCAGAATTGCAGGAAACCGATTTCAGGAGGTAGACTGGAATTGCATTGAAAGCATAGGAAAAGAGGCAGAATGTCCACAATGATGCACTTGGCCAAAAAGGGCATATGCGTTTTTTCCTGAATATATTCAGGAAAAGACGCATACGCCCTTTTTGGCCAACCAAGCAAGCTTGCAAAGGAAATCTGCACTACAATGAAGTCTCACTTCCCCCCGGTCAAAAGGGCCATCTGAAAAAAGTGTAAAATCCAGAAAGGCAGGACAGGCCATGGAGAATTGGGAGCCTTGTTATGCTGATGGGCGGGATGTAAATTGCCAACAGACAATCGGGAGAAGTGTATGGTGTTTCCTGAAACATCTAAAAAACAAAGCAACAGAGCCTAGGGCACTTCCACTTATGGTTTTAGCTTAGGGAAATTAAAATCAAAAAGACACAGCCACCCCAAAGTTTGGGACGCCTCTGTTTACAAGAACCTCATATACCGTACAAGTTCAATATCACAGAAAGTGAAAAATGGATAAAGAAGTTGTGGTATTTACTTACAAAGCAATATCACTCAACAATGAAATATATGTCATCAGCCCCTTAGCAGCACAATGAGTGGATTCAGGTATGATGATTCTAACTGAAATAAGTCACACAGAAAAAGAAACATCATAAGATATCAGTAATACACGGAATGTAAACTTGGCTACACAGGAACTGAATTACAGAACAGAACAGGGTCTCAAATTTAGAAAACCAACTTATGCTTGCTTAAGGGTAAAGGTGAGTTGGGGTGCTGCATAAAACCAGAGATTGAAATGAGCACAGATAAAGTTCCTTAAGCCAAATATGGAATAGACAAGAGCTACTCCTTGCTCAACGAAATGGACTCAACACCCCATATTAAACGCCTAAGAATGTACCTGACTAGTAAGTATCTTAAAACCTATGGATTGCTATGTCTCCGAAAGAGAATCAAGCATGTGTACAGGGGCATAAACGCAGCAGTGATAGGATTGGAGAGGTTCGGTGAGCAACTGAAGACCCTTTGAAGTCATATTGCATGGTACCCATTCCACGGGTTTCAACTACCCAGGTTTAAGGTATTCTTCCTTCAGCTAAAATATGCATGTGGAACCTAGAGTATGATCAACCATTTGATCGGGAGACGTGTTCAAATATGTCTCAGTTTTCGTACCCTGGTACTCGGGTGCAACATTCCAGACCTTTTACTAACACCCTCCCGACTTGGAGAGTCAGTCCCTTTAACCTCCTATTTGGCCCAGTTTGCAATTTCTGCGGAAGATGAACAGGAATAGCGAGAACCAATGAGAGACTAGCTGGAGGTGTCTGGACGGGCAAATTTAACTCTCATTTCCCACCAGGAAGAGGAATAAACCAACGGCTCAGCGTGCCGTGCCGGAACCAGATTAGGGCCTGAAGCCATCCTGCGGTGTTGCGGCCAGGTCACAAGAAAGCGAGTTGAAGAAAGGAGCAGAGGGGCACTGTAATTCACAAACCTGCAGAGTTATAAATGACAGCTATCGTCCAAAAATATACTGAAGTAAGGCTGCCAAGAGACTTGAAAGCGGGGCAGAATTGCAGGAAACCGATTTCAGGAGGTAGACTGGAATTGCATTGAAAGCATAGGAAAAGAGGCAGAACGTCCACAATGATACACTTGGCCAAAAAGGGTGTATGCTTTTTTTCCTGAATATATTCAGGAAAAAACGCATACGCACTTTTTGGCCAACCAAGCAAACTTGCAAAGGAAATCTGCACTACAATGAAGACTCACTTCCCCCCAGTCAAAAGGGCCATCTGAAAAAAGTGTAAAATCCAGAAAGGCAGGACAGGCCATGGAGAACTGGGAGCCTTGTTATGCTGATGGGCGGGATGTAAATTGCCAACAGCCACTTGGGAGAAGTGTATGTTGTTTCCTGAAACATCTAAAAACCAAAGCAACAGAGCCTAGGGCACTTCCACTTATGGTCCTATAGCTTAGGGAAATTAAAATCAAAGAGACACAGCCACCCCAAAGTTTGGGACGGCTCTGTTTACAAGAACCTCATTTACGGTACAAGTTCAATATCGCAGAAAGTGAAAAATGGATAAAGAAGTTGTGGTACTTACGTACAATGCAGTATCACTCAGCAATGAAATCTATGTCATCAGGCCCGTAGCAGCATAATGAGTGGATTCAGGTACGATGATTCTAACTGAAATAAGTCACACAGAAAAAGAAACATCATAAGATATCACTAACACACGGGATGTAAACTTGGCTACACAAGAACTGAATTACAGAACAGAACAGGGTCTCAAATTGAGAAAACCAACTTATGCTTGCTTAAGGGGAAAGTTGAGTTGGAGTGCTGCATAAAACCATAGATTGAAATGAGCACAGATAAAGTTCCTTAAGCCAAATATGGAATAGACAAGAGCTACTCCTTGCTCAACGAAATGGACTCAACACCCCATATTAAACGCCTAAGAATGTACCTGACTAGTAAGTATCTTAAAACCTATGGATTGCTATGTCTCCAAAAGAGAATGAAGCGTGTGTACAGGGGCATAAACGCATTAGTGATAGGATTGGAGAGGTTCGGTGAGCAAATGAAGACCCTTTGAAGATATATTGCATGGTACCCATTCCACGGGTCTCAACTCTCCAGGTTTAAGGTATTCTTCCTTCAGCTAAAACATGCATGTGGAACCCAGAGTATGATCAACCGTGTGATCGAGAGACCTGTTCAAATATGTCTCAGTTTTGGTCCCCTGGTACTCGGGTGCAACATTCCAGATGCTTTACTAACACTCTCCCCACTTGGAGAGTCAGCGCCTTTAACCTCCTGTTTGGCCCAGTTTGCAATTTCTGCGGAAGATGAACAGGAATAGTGAGAACCAATGAGAGACTAGCTGGAGGTGTCTGGACGGGCAAATTTAACTCTCATTTCCCACCAGGAAGAGGAAATAACCAAAGGCTCAGCGTGCCGTGCCGGAACCAGATTAGGGCCTGAAGCCATCCTGCGGTGTTGCGGCTAGCTCAAAAGAAAGTGAGTTGAAGAAAGGAGCTCAGGGGCACTGTAATTCACAAACCTGCAGAGTTATAAATGACAGCTATCGTCCAAAAATATACTGAAGTAAGGCTACCAAGAGGACTTGAAAACGGGGCAGAATTGCAGGAAACCGATTTCAGGAGGTAGACTGGAATTGCATTGAAAGCATAGGAAAAGAGGCAGAATGTCCACAATGATGCACTTGGCCAAAAAGGGCATATGCGTTTTTTCCTGAATATATTCAGGAAAAGACGCATACGCACTTTTTGGCCAACCAAGCAAGCTTGCAAAGGAAATCTGCACTACAATGAAGTCTCACTTCCCCCCGGTCAAAAGGGCCATCTGAAAAAAGTGTAAAATCCAGAAAGGCAGGACAGGCCATGGAGAACTGGGAGCCTTGTTATGCTGATGGGCGGGATGTAAATTGCCAACAGACACTCGGGAGAAGTGTATGGTGTTTCCTGAAACATCTAAAACACAAAGCAACAGAGCCTAGGGCACTTCCACTTATGGTCCTATAGCTTAGGGAAATTAAAATCAAAAAGACACAGCCACCCCAAAGTTTGGGACGCCTCTGTTTACAAGAACCTCGTTTACAGTACAAGTACAACATCGCAGAAAGTGAAAAATGGATAAAGAAGTTGTGGTATTTACTTACAAAGCAATATCACTCAGCAATGAAATCTATGTCATCAGGCCCTTAGCAGCACAATGAGTGGATTCAGGTATGATGATTCTAACTGAAATAAGTCACACAGAAAAAGAAACATCATAAGATATCACTAATACACGGAATGTAAACTTGGCTACACAGGAACTGAATTACAGAACAGAACAGGGTCTCAAATTTAGAAAACCAACTTATGCTTGCTTAAGGGTAAAGGTGAGTTGAGGTGCTGCATAAAACCAGAGATTGAAATGAGCACAGATAAAGTTCCTTAAGCCAAATATGGAATAGACAAGAGCTACTCCTTGCTCAACGAAATGGACTCAATACCGCATATTAAACGCCTAAGAATGTACCTGACTAGTAAGTATCTTAAAACCTATGGATTGCTATGTCTCCGAAAGAGAATCAAGCATGTGTACAGGGGCATAAACGCAGCAGTGATAGGATTGGAGAGGTTCGGTGAGCAAATGAAGACCCTTTGAAGTCATATTGCATGGTACCCATTCCACGGGTTTCAACTACCCAGGTTTAAGGTATTCTTCCTTCAGCTAAAACATGCATGTGGAACCTAGAGTAGGATCAACCATGTGATCGGGAGACCTGTTCAAATATGTCTCAGTTTTCGTGCCCTGGTACTCGGGTGCAACATTCCAGACGCTTTACTAACACTCTCCCGACTTGGAGAGTCAGTCCCTTTAACCTCCTGTTTGGCCCAGTTTGCAATTTCTGTGGAAGATGAACAGGAATAGCGAGAACCAATGAGAGACTAGCTGGAGGTGTCTGGACGGGCAAATTTAACTCTCATTTCCCACCAGGAAGAGGAATTAACCAAAGGCTCAGCGTGCCGTGCTGGAACAAGATTAGGGCCTGAAGCCATCCTGCGATGTTGCGGCCAGGTCACAAGAAAGCGAGTTGAAGAAAGGAGCAGAGGGGCACTGTAATTCACAAACCTGCAGAGTTATAAATGACAGCTATTGTCCAAAAATATACTGAAGTAAGGCTGCCAAGAGAACTTGAAAGCAGGGCAGAATTGCAGGAAACCGATTTCAGGAGGTAGACTGGAATTGCATTGAAAGCATAGGAAAAGAGGCAGAACGTCCACAATGATGCACTTGGCCAAAAAGGGCGTAAACGTTTTTTCCTGAATATATTCAGGAAAAAACGCATATGCCCTTTTTGGCCAACCAAGCAAGCTTGCAAAGGAAATCTGCACTACAATGAAGTCTCACTTCCCCCCGGTCAAAAGGGCCATCTGAAAAAAGTGTAAAATCCAGAAAGGCAGGACAGGCCATGGAGAACTGGGAGCCTTGTTATGCTGATGGGCGGGATGTAAATTGCCAACAGACACTCGGGAGAAGTGTATGGTGTTTCCTGAAACATCTAAAAAACAAAGCAACAGAGCCTAGGGCACTTCCACTTATGGTTTTAGCTTAGGGAAATTAAAATCAAAAAGACACAGCCACCCCAAAGTTTGGGACACCTCTGTTTACAAGAACCTCATATACCGTACAAGTTCAATATCACAGAAAGTGAAAAATGGATAAAGAAGTTGTGGTATTTACTTACAAAGCAATATCACTCAACAATGAAATCTATGTCATCAGCCCCTTAGCAGCACAATGAGTGGATTCAGGTATGATGATTCTAACTGAAATAAGTCACACAGAAAAAGAAACATCATAAGATATCAGTAATACACGGAATGTAAACTTGGCTACACAGTAACTGAATTACAGAACAGAACAGGGTCTCAAATTTAGAAAACCAACTTATGCTTGCTTAAGGGTAAAGGTGAGTTGGGTTGCTGCATAAAACCAGAGATTGAAATGAGCACAGATAAAGTTCCTTAAGCCAAATATGGAATAGACAAGAGCTACTCCTTGCTCAACGAAATGGACTCAACACTGCATATTAAACGCCTAAGAATGTACCTGACTAGTAAGTATCTTAAAACCTATGGATTGCTATGTCTCCGAAAGAGAATCAAGCATGTGTACAGGGGCATAAACGCAGCAGTGATAGGATTGGAGAGGTTCGGTGAGCAACTGAAGACCCTTTGAAGTCATATTGCATGGTACCCATTCCACGGGTTTCAACTACCCAGGTTTAAGGTATTCTTCCTTCAGCTAAAATATGCATGTGGAACCTAGAGTATGATCAACCATGTGATCGGGAGACGTGTTCAAATATGTCTCAGTTTTCGTACCCTGGTACTCGGGTGCAACATTCCAGACCTTTTACTAACACCCTCCCGACTTGGAGAGTCAGTCCCTTTAACCTCCTATTTGGCCCAGTTTGCAGTTTCTGCGGAAGATGAACAGGAATAGGGAGAACCAATGAGAGACTAGCTGGAGGTGTCTGGACGGGCAAATTTAACTCTCATTTCCCACCAGGAAGAGGAATTAACCAACGGCTCAGCGTGCCGTGCCGGAACCAGATTATTGCCTGAAGCCATCCTGCGGTGTTGCGGCCAGGTCACAAGAAAGCGAGTTGAAGAAAGGAGCAGAGGGGCACTGTAATTCACAAACCTGCAGAGTTATAAATGACAGCTATCGTCCAAAAATATACTGAAGTAAGGCTGCCAAGAGGACTTGAAAGCGGGGCAGAATTGCAGGAAACCGATTTCAGGAGGTAGACTGGAATTGCATTGAAAGCATAGGAAAAGAGGCAGAACGTCCACAATGATACACTTGGCCAAAAAGGGTGTATGCTTTTTTTCCTGAATATATTCAGGAAAAAACGCATACGCACTTTTTGGCCAACCAAGCAAACTTGCAAAGGAAATCTGCACTACAATGAAGACTCACTTCCCCCCGGTCAAAAGGGCCATCTGAAAAAAGTGTAAAATCCAGAAAGGCAGGACAGGCCATGGAGAACTGGGAGCCTTGTTATGCTGATGGGCGGGATGTAAATTGCCAACAGCCACTTGGGAGAAGTGTATGTTGTTTCCTGAAACATCTAAAAACCAAAGCAACAGAGCCTAGGGCACTTCCACTTATGGTCCTATAGCTTAGGGAAATTAAAATCAAAGAGACACAGCCACCCCAAAGTTTGGGACGGCTCTGTTTACAAGAACCTCATTTACGGTACAAGTTCAATATCGCAGAAAGTGAAAAATGGATAAAGAAGTTGTGGTACTTACGTACAATGCAGTATCACTCAGCAATGAAATCTATGTCATCAGACGCTTAGCAGCATAATGAGTGGATTCAGGTACGATGATTCTAACTGAAATAAGTCACACAGAAAAAGAAACATCATAAGATATCACTAACACACGGGATGTAAACTTGGCTACACAAGAACTGAATTACAGAACAGAACAGGGTCTCAAATTGAGAAAACCAACTTATGTTTTCTTAAGGGGAAAGTTGAGTTGGAGTGCTGCATAAAACCATAGATTGAAATGAGCACAGATAAAGTTCCTTAAGCCAAATATGGAATAGACAAGAGCTACTCCTTGCTCAACGAAATGGACTCAACACCCCATATTAAACGCCTAAGAATGTACCTGACTAGTAAGTATCTTAAATCCTATGGATTGCTATGTCTCCAAAAGAGAATGAAGCGTGTGTACAGGGGCATAAACGCATTAGTGATAGGATTGGAGAGGTTCGGTGAGCAAATGAAGACCCTTTGAAGATATATTGCATGGTACCCATTCCACGGGTCTCAACTCTCCAGGTTTAAGGTATTCTTCCTTCAGCTAAAACATGCATGTGGAACCCAGAGTATGATCAACCGTGTGATCGAGAGACCTGTTCAAATATGTCTCAGTTTTGGTCCCCTGGTACTCGGGTGCAACATTCCAGATGCTTTACTAACACTCTCTCCACTTGGAGAGTCAGCGCCTTTAACCTCCTGTTTGGCCCAGTTTGCAATTTCTGCGGAAGATGAACAGGAATAGGGAGAACCAATGAGAGACTAGCTGGAGGTGTCTGGACGGGCAAATTTAACTCTCATTTCCCACCAGGAAGAGGAAATAACCAAAGGCTCAGCGTGCCGTGCCGGAACCAGATTAGGGCCTGAAGCCATCCTGCGGTGTTGCGGCCAGCTCAAAAGAAAGCGAGTTGAAGAAAGGAGCTCAGGGGCACTGTAATTCACAAACCTGCAGAGTTATAAATGACAGCTATCGTCCATAAATATACTGAAGTAAGGCTGCCAAGAGGACTTGAAAGCGGGGCAGAATTGCAGGAAACCGATTTCAGGAGGTAGACTGGAATTGCATTGAAAGCATAGGGAAAGAGGCAAAACGTCCACAATGATGCACTTGGCCAAAAAGGGCGTATGCGTTTTTTCCTGAATATATTCAGGAAAAAACGCATACGCCCTTTTTGGCCAACCAAGCAAGCTTGCAAAGGAAATCTGCACTACAATGAAGTCTCACTTCCCCCCGGTCAAAAGGGCCATCTGAAAAAAGTGTAAAATCCAGAAAGGCAGGCCAGGCCATGGAGAACTGGGAGCCTTGTTATGCTGATGGGCGGGATGTAAATTGCCAACAGACACTCGGGAGAAGTGTATGGTGTTTCCTGAAACATCTAAAAAACAAAGCAACAGAGCCTAGGGCACTTCCACTTATGGTCCTATAGCTTAGGGAAATTAAAATCAAAAAGACACAGCCACCCCAATGTTTGGGACGCCTCTGTTTACAAGAACCTCATTTACCGTACAAGTTCAATATCACAGAAAGTGAAAAATGGATAAAGAAGTTGTGGTACTTACGTACAATGCAGTATCACTCAACAATGAAATCTATGTCATCAGGCCCGTAGCAGCATAATGAGTGGATTCAGGTACGATGATTCTAACTGAAATAAGTCACACAGAAAAAGAAACATCATAAGATATCACTAATACACAGAATGTAAACTTGGCTACACAGGAACTGAATTCCAAAACAGAACAGGGTCTCAAATTTAGAAAACCAACTTATGCTTGCTTAAGCGGAAAGGTGAGTTGGGGTGCTGCATAAAACCAGAGATTGAAATGAGCACAGATAAAGTTCCTTAAGCCAAATATGGAATAGATAAGAGCTACTCCTTGCTCAACGAAATGGACTCAACACCCCATATTAAATGCCTAAGAATGTACCTGACTAGTAAGTATCTTAAAACCTATGGATTGCTATGTCTCCAAAAGAGAATCAAGCGTCTGTACAGGGGAATAAACGCAGCAGTGATAGGATTGGAGAGGTTCGGTGAGCAAATGAAGACCCTTTGAAGTCATATTGCATGGTACCCATTACACGGGTCTCAACTCTCCAGGTTTAAGGTATTCTTCCTTCAGCTAAAACATGCATGTGGAACCCAGAGTATGATCAACCGTGTGAACGGGAGACGTGTTCAAATATGTCTCAGTTTTCCTCCCCTGGTACTCGGGTGCAACATTCCAGACGCTTTACTAACACCCTCCCGACTTGGAGAGTCAGTCCCTTTAACCTCCTGTTTGGCCCAGTTTGCAATTTCTGCGGAAGATGAACAGGAATAGCGAGAACCAATGAGAGACTAGCTGGAGGTGTCTGGACGGGCAAATTTAACTCTCATTTCCCACCAGGAAGAGGAATTAACCAAAGGCTCAGCGTGCCGTGCCGGAACCAGATTAGGGCCTGAAGCCATCCTGCGGTGTTGCGGCCAGCTCAAAAGAAAGCGAGTTGAAGAAAGGAGCTCAGGGGCACTGTAATTCACAAACCTGCAGAGTTATAAATGACAGCTATCGTCCAAAAATATACTGAAGTAAGGCTGCCAAGAGGACTTGAAAGCGGGGCAGAATTGCAGGAAACCGATTTCAGGAGGTAGACTGGAATTGCATTGAAAGCATAGGAAAAGAGGCAGAACGTCCACAATGATGCACTTGGCCAAAAAGGGCGTATGCGTTTTTTCCTGAATATATTCAGGAAAAAACGCATACGCCCTTTTTGGCCAACCAAGCAAGCTTGCAAAGGAAATCTGCACTACAATGAAGTCTCACTTCCCCCCGGTCAAAAGGGCCATCTGAAAAAAGTGTAAAATCCAGAAAGGCAGGACAGGCCATGGAGAACTGGGAGCCTTGTTATGCTGATGGGCGGGATGTAAATTGCCAACAGACACTCGGGAGAAGTGTATGGTGTTTCCTGAAACATCTAAAAAACAAAGCAACAGAGCCTAGGGCACTTCCACTTATGGTCCTATAGCTTAGGGAAATTAAAATCAAAAAGACACAGCCACCCCAAAGTTTGGGACGCCTCTGTTTACAAGAACCTCATTTACAGTACAAGTTCAACATCGCAGAAAGTGAAAAATGGATAAAGAAGTTGTGGTACTTACGTACAATGCAGTATCACTCAACAATGAAATCTATGTCATCAGGCCCGTAGCAGCATAATGAGTGGATTCAGGTACGATGATTCTAACTGAAATAAGTCACACAGAAAAAGAAACATCATAAGATATCACTAATACACAGAATGTAAACTTGGCTACACAGGAACTGAATTCCAAAACAGAACAGGGTCTCAAATTTAGAAAACCAACTTATGCTTGCTTAAGGGGAAAGGTGAGTTGGGGTGCTGCATAAAACCAGAGATTGAAATGAGCACAGATAAAGTTCCTTAAGCCAAATATGGAATAGACAAGAGCTACTCCTTGCTCAACGAAATGGACTCAACACCCCATATTAAATGCCTAAGAATGTACCTGACTAGTAAGTATCTTAAAACCTATGGATTGCTATGTCTCCAAAAGAGAATCAAGCGTCTGTACAGGGGGATAAACGCAGCAGTGATAGGATTGGAGAAGTTCGGTGAGCAAATGAAGACCCTTTGAAGTCATATTGCATGGTACCCATTACACGTGTCTCAACTCTCCAGGTTTAAGGTATTCTTCCTTCAGCTAAAACATGCATGTGGAACCCAGAGTATGATCAACCGTGTGAACAGGAGACGTGTTCAAATATGTCTCAGTATTCCTCCCCTGGTACTCGGGTGCAACATTCCAGATGCTTTACTAACACCCTCCCGACTTGGAGAGTCAGTCCCTTTAACCTCCTGTTTGGCCCAGTTTGCAATTTCTGCGGAAGATGAACAGGAATAGCGAGAACCAATGAGAGACTAGCTGGAGGTGTCTGGACGGGCAAATTTAACTCTCATTTCCCACCAGGAAGAGGAATTAACCAAAGGCTCAGCGTGCCGTGCCGGAACCAGATTAGGGCCTGAAGCCATCCTGCGGTGTTGCGGCCAGGTCACAAGAAAGCGAGTTGAAGAAAGGAGCTCAGGGGCACTGTAATTCACAAACCTGCAGAGTTATAAATGACAGCTATCGTCCAAAAATATACTGAAGTAAGGCTGCCAAGAGGACTTGAAAGCAGGGCAGAATTGCAGGAAACCGATTTCAGGAGGTAGACTGGAATTGCATTGAAAGCATAGGAAAAGAGGCAGAACGTCCACAATGATGCACTTGGCCAAAAAGGGCGTATGCGTTTTTTCCTGAATATATTCAGGAAAAAACGCATACGCACTTTTTGGCCAACCAAGCAAGCTTGCAAAGGAAATCTGCACTACAATGAAGTCTCACTTCCCCCCGGTCAAAAGGGCCATCTGAAAAAAGTGTAAAATCCAAAAAGGCAGGACAGGCCATGGAGAACTGGGAGCCTTGTTATGCTGATGGGCGGGATGTAAATTGCCAACAGACACTTGGGAGAAGTGTATGGTGTTCCCTGAAACATCTAAAAAACAAAGCAACAGAGCCTAGGGCACTTCCACTTATGGTCCTATAGCTTAGGGAAATTAAAATCAAAAAGACACAGCCACCCCAAAGTTTGGGACGCCTCTGTTTACAAGAACCTCGTTTACAGTACAAGTTCAACATCGCAGAAAGTGAAAAATGGATAAAGAATTTGTGGTATTTACTTACAAAGCAATATCACGCAGCAATGAAATCTATGTCATCAGGCCCTTAGCAGCACAATGAGTGGATTCAGGTATGACGATTCTAACTGAAATAAGTCACACAGAAAAAGAAACATCATAAGATATCAGTAATACACGGAATGTAAACTTGGCTCCAAAGGAACTGAATTACAGAACAGAACAGGGTCTCAAATTTAGAAAACCAACTTATGCTTGCTTAAGGGTAAAGGTGAGTTGGGGTGCTGCATAAAACCAGAGATTGAAATGAGCACAGATAAAGTTCCTTAAGCCAAATATGGAATACACAAGAGCTACTCCTTGCTCAACAAAATGGACTCAACACCCCATATTAAGCGCCTAAGAATGTACCTGACTAGTAAGTATCTTAAAACCTATGGATTGCTATATCTCCAAAAGAGAATCAAGCGGGTGTCCAGGGGCATAAATGCAGCAGTGATAGGATTGGAGAGGTTCGGTGAGCAAACAAAGACCCTTTGAAGTCATATTGCATGGTACCCATTCCACGGGTCTCAACTCTCCAGGTTTCAGGGATTCTTCCTTCAGCTAAAACATGCATGTGGAACCTAGAGTATGATCAACCATGTGATCGGGAAACGTGTTCAAATATGTCTCAGTTCTCGTACCCTGGTACTCGGGTGCAACATTCCAGACGCTTTACTAACACCCTCCCGACTTGGAGAGTCAGTCCCTTTAACCTCCTGTTTGGCCCAGTTTGCAATTTCTGCGGAAGATGAACAGGAATAGCGAGAACCAATGAGAGACTAGCTGGAGGTGTCTGGACGGGCAAATTTAACTCTCATTTCCCACCAGGAAGAGGAATTAACCAAAGGCTCAGCGTGCCGTGCCGGAACCAGATTAGGGCCTGAAGCCATCCTGCGGTGTTGCGGCCAGGTCACAAGAAAGTGAGTTGAAGAAAGGAGCTCAGGGGCACTGTAATTCACAAACCTGCAGAGTTATAAATGACAGCTATCGTCCAAAAATATACTGAAGTAAGGCTGCCAAGAGGACTTGAAAGCGGGGCAGAATTGCAGGAAACCGATTTCAGGAGGTAGACTGGAATTGCATTGAAAGCATAGGAAAAGAGGCAGAACGTCCACAATGATGCACTTGGCCAAAAAGGGCGTATGCGTTTTTTCCTGAATATATTCAGGAAAAAACGCATACGCCCTTTTTGGCCAACCAAGCAAACTTGCAAAGGAAATCTGCACTACAATGAAGTCTCACTTCCCCCCGGTCAAAAGGGCCATCTGAAAAAAGTGTAAAATCCAGAAAGGCAGGACAGGCCATGGAGAACTGGGAGCCTTGTTATGCTGATGGGCGGGATGTAAATTGCCAGCAGACACTCGGGAGAAGTGTATGGTGTTTCCTGAAACATCTAAAAAACAAAGCAACAGAGCCTAGGGCACTTCCACTTATGGTCCTATAGCTTAGGGAAATTAAAATCAAAAAGACACAGCCACCCCAAAGTTTGGGACGCCTCTGTTTACAAGAACCTCGTTTACAGTACAAGTTCAACATCGCAGAAAGTGAAAAATGGATAAAGAAGTTGTGGTATTTACTTACAAAGCAATATCACTCAGCAATGAAATCTATGTCATCAGGCCCTTAGCAGCACAATGAGTGGATTCAGGTATGATGATTCTAACTGAAATAAGTCACACAGAAAAAGAAACATCATAAGATATCAGTAATACACGGAATGTAAACTTGGCTACACAGGAACTGAATTACAGAACAGAACAGGGTCTCAAATTTAGAAAACCAACTTATGCTTGCTTAAGGGGAAAGGTGAGTTGGGGTGCTGCATAAAACCAGAGATTGAAATGAGCACAGATAAAGTTCCTTAAGCCAAATATGGAATAGACAAGAGCTACTCCTTGCTCAACGAAATGGACTCAACACCCCATATTAAATGCCTAAGAATGTACCTGACTAGTAAGTATCTTAAAACCTATGGATTGCTATGTCTCCAAAAGAGAATCAAGCGTCTGTACAGGGGGATAAACGCAGCAGTGATAGGATTGGAGAAGTTCGGTGAGCAAATGAAGACCCTTTGAAGTCATATTGCATGGTACCCATTACACGTGTCTCAACTCTCCAGGTTTAAGGTATTCTTCCTTCAGCTAAAACATGCATGTGGAACCCAGAGTATGATCAACCGTGTGAACAGGAGACGTGTTCAAATATGTCTCAGTATTCCTCCCCTGGTACTCGGGTGCAACATTCCAGATGCTTTACTAACACCCTCCCGACTTGGAGAGTCAGTCCCTTTAACCTCCTGTTTGGCCCAGTTTGCAATTTCTGCGGAAGATGAACAGGAATAGCGAGAACCAATGAGAGACTAGCTGGAGGTGTCTGGACGGGCAAATTTAACTCTCATTTCCCACCAGGAAGAGGAATTAACCAAAGGCTCAGCGTGCCGTGCCGGAACCAGATTAGGGCCTGAAGCCATCCTGCGGTGTTGCGGCCAGGTCACAAGAAAGCGAGTTGAAGAAAGGAGCTCAGGGGCACTGTAATTCACAAACCTGCAGACTTATAAATGACAGCTATCGTCCAAAAATATACTGAAGTAAGGCTGCCAAGAGGACTTGAAAGCAGGGCAGAATTGCAGGAAACCGATTTCAGGAGGTAGACTGGAATTGCATTGAAAGCATAGGAAAAGAGGCAGAACGTCCACAATGATGCACTTGGCCAAAAAGGGCGTATGCGTTTTTTCCTGAATATATTCAGGAAAAAACGCATACGCACTTTTTGGCCAACCAAGCAAGCTTGCAAAGGAAATCTGCACTACAATGAAGTCTCACTTCCCCCCGGTCAAAAGGGCCATCTGAAAAAAGTGTAAAATCCAAAAAGGCAGGACAGGCCATGGAGAACTGGGAGCCTTGTTATGCTGATGGGCGGGATGTAAATTGCCAACAGACACTTGGGAGAAGTGTATGGTGTTCCCTGAAACATCTAAAAAACAAAGCAACAGAGCCTAGGGCACTTCCACTTATGGTCCTATAGCTTAGGGAAATTAAAATCAAAAAGACACAGCCACCCCAAAGTTTGGGACGCCTCTGTTTACAAGAACCTCGTTTACAGTACAAGTTCAACATCGCAGAAAGTGAAAAATGGATAAAGAATTTGTGGTATTTACTTACAAAGCAATATCACGCAGCAATGAAATCTATGTCATCAGGCCCTTAGCAGCACAATGAGTGGATTCAGGTATGACGATTCTAACTGAAATAAGTCACACAGAAAAAGAAACATCATAAGATATCAGTAATACACGGAATGTAAACTTGGCTCCAAAGGAACTGAATTACAGAACAGAACAGGGTCTCAAATTTAGAAAACCAACTTATGCTTGCTTAAGGGTAAAGGTGAGTTGGGGTGCTGCATAAAACCAGAGATTGAAATGAGCACAGATAAAGTTCCTTAAGCCAAATATGGAATACACAAGAGCTACTCCTTGCTCAACAAAATGGACTCAACACCCCATATTAAGCGCCTAAGAATGTACCTGACTAGTAAGTATCTTAAAACCTATGGATTGCTATATCTCCAAAAGAGAATCAAGCGGGTGTCCAGGGGCATAAATGCAGCAGTGATAGGATTGGAGAGGTTCGGTGAGCAAACAAAGACCCTTTGAAGTCATATTGCATGGTACCCATTCCACGGGTCTCAACTCTCCAGGTTTCAGGGATTCTTCCTTCAGCTAAAACATGCATGTGGAACCTAGAGTATGATCAACCATGTGATCGGGAAACGTGTTCAAATATGTCTCAGTTCTCGTACCCTGGTACTCGGGTGCAACATTCCAGACGCTTTACTAACACCCTCCCGACTTGGAGAGTCAGTCCCTTTAACCTCCTGTTTGGCCCAGTTTGCAATTTCTGCGGAAGATGAACAGGAATAGCGAGAACCAATGAGAGACTAGCTGGAGGTGTCTGGACGGGCAAATTTAACTCTCATTTCCCACCAGGAAGAGGAATTAACCAAAGGCTCAGCGTGCCGTGCCGGAACCAGATTAGGGCCTGAAGCCATCCTGCGGTGTTGCGGCCAGGTCACAAGAAAGTGAGTTGAAGAAAGGAGCTCAGGGGCGCTGTAATTCACAAACCTGCAGAGTTATAAATGACAGCTATCGTCCAAAAATATACTGAAGTAAGGCTGCCAAGAGGACTTGAAAGCGGGGCAGAATTGCAGGAAACCGATTTCAGGAGGTAGACTGGAATTGCATTGAAAGCATAGGAAAAGAGGCAGAACGTCCACAATGATGCACTTGGCCAAAAAGGGCGTATGCGTTTTTTCCTGAATATATTCAGGAAAAAACGCATACGCCCTTTTTGGCCAACCAAGAAAACTTGCAAAGGAAATCTGCACTACAATGAAGTCTCACTTCCCCCCGGTCAAAAGGGCCATCTGAAAAAAGTGTAAAATCCAGAAAGGCAGGACAGGCCATGGAGAACTGGGAGCCTTGTTATGCTGATGGGCGGGATGTAAATTGCCAGCAGACACTCGGGAGAAGTGTATGGTGTTTCCTGAAACATCTAAAAAACAAAGCAACAGAGCCTAGGGCACTTCCACTTATGGTCCTATAGCTTAGGGAAATTAAAATCAAAAAGACACAGCCACCCCAAAGTTTGGGACGCCTCTGTTTACAAGAACCTCGTTTACAGTACAAGTTCAACATCGCAGAAAGTGAAAAATGGATAAAGAAGTTGTGGTATTTACTTACAAAGCAATATCACTCAGCAATGAAATCTATGTCATCAGGCCCTTAGCAGCACAATGAGTGGATTCAGGTATGATGATTCTAACTGAAATAAGTCACACAGAAAAAGAAACATCATAAGATATCAGTAATACACGGAATGTAAACTTGGCTACACAGGAACTGAATTACAGAACAGAACAGGGTCTCAAATTTAGAAAACCAACTTATGCTTGCTTAAGGGGAAAGGTGAGTTGGGGTGCTGCATAAAACCAGAGATTGAAATGAGCACAGATAAAGTTCCTTAAGCCAAATATGGAATAGACAAGAGCTACTCCTTGCTCAACGAAATGGACTCAACACCGCATATTAAAAGCCTAAGAATGTACCTGACTAGTAAGTATCTTAAAACCTATGGATTGCTATGTCTCCGAAAGAGAATCACGCATGTGTACAGGGGCATAAACGCAGCAGTGATAGGATTGGAGAGGCTCGGTGAGCAAACAAAGACCCTTAGAAGTCATATTGCATGGTACCCATTCCACGGGTTTCAACTACCCAGGTTTAAGGTATTCTTCCTTCAGCTAAAACATGCATGTGGAACCTAGAGTATGATCAACCATGTCATCGGGAGACGTGTTCAAATATGTCTCAGTTTTCGTACCCTGGTACTCGGGTGCAACATTCCAGACGCTTTACTAACACTCTCCCGACTTGGAGAGTCAGTGCCTTTAACCTCCTGTTTGGCCCAGTTTGCAATTTCTGCGGAAGATGAACAGGAATAGCGAGAACCAATGAGAGACTAGCTGGAGGTGTCTGGACGGGCAAATTTAACTCTCATTTCCCACCAGGAAGAGGAATTAACCAAAGGCTCAGCGTGCCGTGCCGGAACCAGATTAGGGCCTGAAGCCATCCTGCGGTGTTGCGGCCAGGTCACAAGAAAGCGAGTTGAAGAAAGGAGCTCAGGGGCACTGTAATTCACAAACCTGCAGAGTTATAAATGACAGCTATCGTCCAAAAATATACTGAAGTAAGGCTGCCAAGAGGACTTGAAAGCGGGGCAGAATTGCAGGAAACCGATTTCAGGAGGTAGACTGGAATTGCATTGAAAGCATAGGAAAAGAGGCAGAACGTCCACAATGATGCACTTGGCTAAAAAGGGCGTATGCGTTTTTTCCTGAATATATTAAGGAAAAAACGCATACGCCCTTTTTGGCCAACCAAGCAAGCTTGCAAAGGAAATCTGCACTACAATGAAGTCTCACTTCCCCCCGGTCAAAAGGGCCATCTGAAAAAAGTGTAAAATCCAGAAAGGCGGGACAGGCCATGGAGAACTGGGAGCCTTGTTATGCTGATGGGCGGGATGTAAATTGCCAACAGACACTCGGGAGAAGTGTATGGTGTTTCCTGAAACATCTAAAAAACAAAGCAACAGAGCCTAGGGCAATTCCACTTATGGTCCTATAGCTTAGGGAAATTAAAATCAAAAAGACACAGCCACCCCAAAGTTTGGGACGCCTCTGTTTACAAGAACCTCGTTTACCGTACAAGTTCAATATCACAGAAAGTGAAAAATGGATAAAGAAGTTGTGGTATTTACTTACAAAGCAATATCACTCAGCAATGAAATCTATGTCATCAGGCCCTTAGCAGCACAATGAGTGGATTCAGGTATGATGATTCTAACTGAAATAAGTCACACAGAAAAAGAAACATCATAAGATATCAGTAATACACGGAATGTAAACTTGGCTACACAGGAACTGAATTACAGAACAGAACAGGGTCTCAAATTTAGAAAACCAACTTATGCTTGCTTAAGGGGAAAGGTGAGTTGGGGTGCTGCATAAAACCAGAGATTGAAATGAGCACAGATAAAGTTCCTTAAGCCAAATATGGAATAGACAAGAGCTACTCCTTGCTCAACGAAATGGACTCAACACCGCATATTAAACGCCTAAGAATGTACCTGACTAGTAAGTATCTTAAAACCTATGGATTGCTATGTCTCCAAAAGAGAATCAAGCATGTGTACAGGGGCATAAACGCAGCAGTGATAGGATTGGAGAGGTTCGGTGAGCAAATGAAGACCCTCTGAAGTCATATTGCATGGTACCCATTCCACGGGTCTCAACTCTCCAGGTTTCAGGGATTCTTCCTTCAGCTAAAACATGCATGTGGAACCTAGAGTATGATCAACCATGTGATCGGGAAAAGTGTTCAAATATGTCTCAGTTCTCGTACCCTGGTACTCGGGTGCAACATTCCAGACGCTTTACTAACACCCTCCCGACTTGGAGAGTCAGTCCCTTTAACCTCCTGTTTGGCCCAGTTTGCAATTTCTGCGGAAGATGAACAGGAATAGCGAGAACCAATGAGAGACTAGCTGGAGGTGTCTGGACGGGCAAATTTAACTCTCATTTCCCACCAGGAAGAGGAATTAACCAAAGGCTCAGCGTGCCGTGCCGGAACCAGATTAGGGCCTGAAGCCATCCTGCGGTGTTGCGGCCAGGTCACAAGAAAGCGAGTTGAAGAAAGGAGCTCAGGGGCACTGTAATTCACAAACCTGCAGACTTATAAATGACAGCTATCATCCAAAAATATACTGAAGTAAGGCTGCCAAGAGGACTTGAAAGCGGGGCAGAATTGCAGGAAACCGATTTCAGGAGGTAGACTGGAATTGCATTGAAAGCATAGGAAAAGAGGCAGAACGTCCACAATGATGCACTTGGCCAAAAAGGGCGTATGCGTTTTTTCCTGAATATATTCAGGAAAAAACGCATACGCCCTTTTTGGCCAACCAAGCAAGCTTGCAAAGGAAATCTGCACTACAATGAAGTCTCACTTCCCCCCGGTCAAAAGGGCCATCTGAAAAAAGTGTAAAATCCAGAAAGGCAGGACAGGCCATGGAGAACTGGGAGCCTTGTTATGCTGATGGGCTGAATGAAAATTGCCAGCAGACACTCGGGAGAAGTGTATGGTGTTTCCTGAAACATCTAAAAAACAAAGCAACAGAGCCTAGGGCACTTCCATTATGGTCCTATAGCTTAGGGAAATTAAAATCAAAAAGACACAGCCACCCCAAACATTGGGACGCCTCTGTTTACAAGAACCTCATTTACAGTACAAGTTCAACATCGCAGAAAGTGAAAAATGGATAAAGAAGTTGTGGTATTTACTTACAAAGCAATATCACTCAGCAATGAAATCTATGTCATCAGGCCCTTAGCAGCACAATGAGTGGATTCAGGTATGATGATTCTAACTGAAATAAGTCACACAGAAAAAGAAACATCATAAGATATCAGTAATACACGGAATGTAAACTTGGCTACACAGGAACTGAATTACAGAACAGAACAGGGTCTCAAATTTAGAAAACCAACTTATGCTTGCTTAAGGGGAAAGGTGAGTTGGGGTGCTGCATAAAACCAGAGATTGAAATGAGCACAGATAAAGTTCCTTAAGCCAAATATGGAATAGACAAGAGCTACTCCTTGCTCAACGAAATGGACTCAACACCCCATATTAAGCGCCTAAGAATGTACCTGACTAGTAAGTATCTTAAAACCTATGGATTGCTATGTCTCCGAAAGAGAATCACGCATGTGTACAGGGGCATAAACGCAGCAGTGATAGGATTGGAGAGGTTCGGTGAGCAAATGAAGACCCTTAGAAGTCATATTGCATGGTACCCATTCCACGGGTTTCAACTACCCAGGTTTAAGGTATTCTTCCTTCAGCTAAAACATGCATGTGGAACCTAGAGTATGATCAACCATGTCATCGGGAGACGTGTTCAAATATGTCTCAGTTTTCGTACTCTGGTACTCGGGTGCAACATTCCAGACGCTTTACTAACACTCTCCCGACTTGGAGAGTCAGTGCCTTTAACCTCCTGTTTGGCCCAGTTTGCAATTTCTGTGGAAGATGAACAGGAATAGCGAGAACCAATGAGAGACTAGCTGGAGGTGTCTGGACGGGCAAATTTAACTCTCATTTCCCACCAGGAAGAGGAATTAACCAAAGGCTCAGCGTGCCGTGCCGGAACCAGATTAGGGCCTGAAGCCATCCTGCGGTGTTGCGGCCAGCTCAAAAGAAAGCGAGTTGAAGAAAGGAGCTCAGGGGCACTGTAATTCACAAACCTGCAGAGTTATAAATGACAGCTATCGTCCAAAAATATACTGAAGTAAGGCTGCCAAGAGGACTTGAAAGCGGGGCAGAATTGCAGGAAACCGATTTCAGGAGGTAGACTGGAATTGCATTGAAAGCATAGGAAAAGAGGCAGAACGTCCACAATGATGCACTTGGCCAAAAAGGGCGTATGCGTTTTTTCCTGAATATATTCAGGAAAAAACGCATACGCCCTTTTTGGCCAACCAAGCAAGCTTGCAAAGGAAATCTGCACTACAATGAAGTCTCACTTCCCCCCGGTCAAAAGGGCCATCTGAAAAAAGTGTAAAATCCAGAAAGGCAGGACAGGCCATGGAGAACTGGGAGCCTTGTTATGCTGATGGGCGGGATGTAAATTGCCAACAGACACTCGGGAGAAGTGTATGGTGTTTCCTGAAACATCTAAAAAACAAAGCAACAGAGCCTAGGGCACTTCCACTTATGGTCCTATAGCTTAGGGAAATTAAAATCAAAAAGACACAGCCACCCCAAAGTTTGGGACGCCTCTGTTTACAAGAACCTCATTTACAGTACAAGTTCAACATCGCAGAAAGTGAAAAATGGATAAAGAAGTTGTGGTACTTACGTACAATGCAGTATCACTCAACAATGAAATCTATGTCATCAGGCCCGTAGCAGCATAATGAGTGGATTCAGGTACGATGATTCTAACTGAAATAAGTCACACAGAAAAAGAAACATCATAAGATATCACTAATACACAGAATGTAAACTTGGCTACACAGGAACTGAATTCCAAAACAGAACAGGGTCTCAAATTTAGAAAACCAACTTATGCTTGCTTAAGGGGAAAGGTGAGTTGGGGTGCTGCATAAAACCAGAGATTGAAATGAGCACAGATAAAGTTCCTTAAGCCAAATATGGAATAGACAAGAGCTACTCCTTGCTCAACGAAATGGACTCAACACCCCATATTAAATGCCTAAGAATGTACCTGACTAGTAAGTATCTTAAAACCTATGGATTGCTATGTCTCCAAAAGAGAATCAAGCGTCTGTACAGGGGGATAAACGCAGCAGTGATAGGATTGGAGAAGTTCGGTGAGCAAATGAAGACCCTTTGAAGTCATATTGCATGGTACCCATTACACGTGTCTCAACTCTCCAGGTTTAAGGTATTCTTCCTTCAGCTAAAACATGCATGTGGAACCCAGAGTATGATCAACCGTGTGAACAGGAGACGTGTTCAAATATGTCTCAGTATTCCTCCCCTGGTACTCGGGTGCAACATTCCAGATGCTTTACTAACACCCTCCCGACTTGGAGAGTCAGTCCCTTTAACCTCCTGTTTGGCCCAGTTTGCAATTTCTGCGGAAGATGAACAGGAATAGCGAGAACCAATGAGAGACTAGCTGGAGGTGTCTGGACGGGCAAATTTAACTCTCATTTCCCACCAGGAAGAGGAATTAACCAAAGGCTCAGCGTGCCGTGCCGGAACCAGATTAGGGCCTGAAGCCATCCTGCGGTGTTGCGGCCAGGTCACAAGAAAGCGAGTTGAAGAAAGGAGCTCAGGGGCACTGTAATTCACAAACCTGCAGAGTTATAAATGACAGCTATCGTCCAAAAATATACTGAAGTAAGGCTGCCAAGAGGACTTGAAAGCAGGGCAGAATTGCAGGAAACCGATTTCAGGAGGTAGACTGGAATTGCATTGAAAGCATAGGAAAAGAGGCAGAACGTCCACAATGATGCACTTGGCCAAAAAGGGCGTATGCGTTTTTTCCTGAATATATTCAGGAAAAAACGCATACGCACTTTTTGGCCAACCAAGCAAGCTTGCAAAGGAAATCTGCACTACAATGAAGTCTCACTTCCCCCCGGTCAAAAGGGCCATCTGAAAAAAGTGTAAAATCCAAAAAGGCAGGACAGGCCATGGAGAACTGGGAGCCTTGTTATGCTGATGGGCGGGATGTAAATTGCCAACAGACACTTGGGAGAAGTGTATGGTGTTCCCTGAAACATCTAAAAAACAAAGCAACAGAGCCTAGGGCACTTCCACTTATGGTCCTATAGCTTAGGGAAATTAAAATCAAAAAGACACAGCCACCCCAAAGTTTGGGACGCCTCTGTTTACAAGAACCTCGTTTACAGTACAAGTTCAACATCGCAGAAAGTGAAAAATGGATAAAGAATTTGTGGTATTTACTTACAAAGCAATATCACGCAGCAATGAAATCTATGTCATCAGGCCCTTAGCAGCACAATGAGTGGATTCAGGTATGACGATTCTAACTGAAATAAGTCACACAGAAAAAGAAACATCATAAGATATCAGTAATACACGGAATGTAAACTTGGCTCCAAAGGAACTGAATTACAGAACAGAACAGGGTCTCAAATTTAGAAAACCAACTTATGCTTGCTTAAGGGTAAAGGTGAGTTGGGGTGCTGCATAAAACCAGAGATTGAAATGAGCACAGATAAAGTTCCTTAAGCCAAATATGGAATACACAAGAGCTACTCCTTGCTCAACAAAATGGACTCAACACCCCATATTAAGCGCCTAAGAATGTACCTGACTAGTAAGTATCTTAAAACCTATGGATTGCTATATCTCCAAAAGAGAATCAAGCGGGTGTCCAGGGGCATAAATGCAGCAGTGATAGGATTGGAGAGGTTCGGTGAGCAAACAAAGACCCTTTGAAGTCATATTGCATGGTACCCATTCCACGGGTCTCAACTCTCCAGGTTTCAGGGATTCTTCCTTCAGCTAAAACATGCATGTGGAACCTAGAGTATGATCAACCATGTGATCGGGAAACGTGTTCAAATATGTCTCAGTTCTCGTACCCTGGTACTCGGGTGCAACATTCCAGACGCTTTACTAACACCCTCCCGACTTGGAGAGTCAGTCCCTTTAACCTCCTGTTCGGCCCAGTTTGCAATTTCTGCGGAAGATGAACAGGAATAGCGAGAACCAATGAGAGACTAGCTGGAGGTGTCTGGACGGGCAAATTTAACTCTCATTTCCCACCAGGAAGAGGAATTAACCAAAGGCTCAGCGTGCCGTGCCGGAACCAGATTAGGGCCTGAAGCCATCCTGCGGTGTTGCGGCCAGGTCACAAGAAAGTGAGTTGAAGAAAGGAGCTCAGGGGCACTGTAATTCACAAACCTGCAGAGTTATAAATGACAGCTATCGTCCAAAAATATACTGAAGTAAGGCTGCCAAGAGGACTTGAAAGCGGGGCAGAATTGCAGGAAACCGATTTCAGGAGGTAGACTGGAATTGCATTGAAAGCATAGGAAAAGAGGCAGAACGTCCACAATGATGCACTTGGCCAAAAAGGGCGTATGCGTTTTTTCCTGAATATATTCAGGAAAAAACGCATACGCCCTTTTTGGCCAACCAAGCAAACTTGCAAAGGAAATCTGCACTACAATGAAGTCTCACTTCCCCCCGGTCAAAAGGGCCATCTGAAAAAAGTGTAAAATCCAGAAAGGCAGGACAGGCCATGGAGAACTGGGAGCCTTGTTATGCTGATGGGCGGGATGTAAATTGCCAGCAGACACTCGGGAGAAGTGTATGGTGTTTCCTGAAACATCTAAAAAACAAAGCAACAGAGCCTAGGGCACTTCCACTTATGGTCCTATAGCTTAGGGAAATTAAAATCAAAAAGACACAGCCACCCCAAAGTTTGGGACGCCACTGTTTACAAGAACCTCGTTTACAGTACAAGTTCAACATCGCAGAAAGTGAAAAATGGATAAAGAAGTTGTGGTATTTACTTACAAAGCAATATCACTCAGCAATGAAATCTATGTCATCAGGCCCTTAGCAGCACAATGAGTGGATTCAGGTATGATGATTCTAACTGAAATAAGTCACACAGAAAAAGAAACATCATAAGATATCAGTAATACACGGAATGTAAACTTGGCTACACAGGAACTGAATTACAGAACAGAACAGGGTCTCAAATTTAGAAAACCAACTTATGCTTGCTTAAGGGGAAAGGTGAGTTGGGGTGCTGCATAAAACCAGAGATTGAAATGAGCACAGATAAAGTTCCTTAAGCCAAATATGGAATAGACAAGAGCTACTCCTTGCTCAACGAAATGGACTCAACACCGCATATTAAAAGCCTAAGAATGTACCTGACTAGTAAGTATCTTAAAACCTATGGATTGCTATGTCTCCGAAAGAGAATCACGCATGTGTACAGGGGCATAAACGCAGCAGTGATAGGATTGGAGAGGCTCGGTGAGCAAACAAAGACCCTTAGAAGTCATATTGCATGGTACCCATTCCACGGGTTTCAACTACCCAGGTTTAAGGTATTCTTCCTTCAGCTAAAACATGCATGTGGAACCTAGAGTATGATCAACCATGTCATCGGGAGACGTGTTCAAATATGTCTCAGTTTTCGTACCCTGGTACTCGGGTGCAACATTCCAGACGCTTTACTAACACTCTCCCGACTTGGAGAGTCAGTGCCTTTAACCTCCTGTTTGGCCCAGTTTGCAATTTCTGCGGAAGATGAACAGGAATAGCGAGAACCAATGAGAGACTAGCTGGAGGTGTCTGGACGGGCAAATTTAACTCTCATTTCCCACCAGGAAGAGGAATTAACCAAAGGCTCAGCGTGCCGTGCCGGAACCAGATTAGGGCCTGAAGCCATCCTGCGGTGTTGCGGCCAGGTCACAAGAAAGCGAGTTGAAGAAAGGAGCTCAGGGGCACTGTAATTCACAAACCTGCAGAGTTATAAATGACAGCTATCATCCAAAAATATACTGAAGTAAGGCTGCCAAGAGGACTTGAAAGCGGGGCAGAATTGCAGGAAACCGATTTCAGGAGGTAGACTGGAATTGCATTGAAAGCATAGGAAAAGAGGCAGAACGTCCACAATGATGCACTTGGCTAAAAAGGGCGTATGCGTTTTTTCCTGAATATATTCAGGAAAAAACGCATACGCCCTTTTTGGCCAACCAAGCAAGCTTGCAAAGGAAATCTGCACTACAATGAAGTCTCACTTCCCCCCGGTCAAAAGGGCCATCTGAAAAAAGTGTAAAATCCAGAAAGGCGGGACAGGCCATGGAGAACTGGGAGCCTTGTTATGCTGATGGGCGGGATGTAAATTGCCAACAGACACTCGGGAGAAGTGTATGGTGTTTCCTGAAACATCTAAAAAACAAAGCAACAGAGCCTAGGGCACTTCCACTTATGGTCCTATAGCTTAGGGAAATTAAAATCAAAAAGACACAGCCACCCCAAAGTTTGGGACGCCTCTGTTTACAAGAACCTCGTTTACCGTACAAGTTCAATATCACAGAAAGTGAAAAATGGATAAAGAAGTTGTGGTATTTACTTACAAAGCAATATCACTCAGCAATGAAATCTATGTCATCAGGCCCTTAGCAGCACAATGAGTGGATTCAGGTATGATGATTCTAACTGAAATAAGTCACACAGAAAAAGAAACATCATAAGATATCAGTAATACACGGAATGTAAACTTGGCTACACAGGAACTGAATTACAGAACAGAACAGGGTCTCAAATTTAGAAAACCAACTTATGCTTGCTTAAGGGTAAAGGTGAGTTGGGGTGCTGCATAAAACCAGAGATTGAAATGAGCACAGATAAAGTTCCTTAAGCCAAATATGGAATAGACAAGAGCTACTCCTTGCTCAACGAAATGGACTCAACACCGCATATTAAACGCCTAAGAATGTACCTGACTAGTAAGTATCTTAAAACCTATGGATTGCTATGTCTCCAAAAGAGAATCAAGCGGGTGTCCAGGGGCATAAATGCAGGAGTGATAGGATTGGAGAGGTTCGGTGAGCAAACAAAGACCGTTTGAAGTCATATTGCATGGTACCCATTCCACGGGTCTCAACTCTCCAGGTTTCAGGGATTCTTCCTTCAGCTAAAACATGCATGTGGAACCTAGAGTATGATCAACCATGTGATCGGGAAACGTGTTCAAATATGTCTCAGTTCTCGTACCCTGGTACTCGGGTGCAACATTCCAGACGCTTTACTAACACCCTCCCGACTTGGAGAGTCAGTCCCTTTAACCTCCTGTTTGGCCCAGTTTGCAATTTCTGCGGAAGATGAACAGGAATAGCGAGAACCAATGAGAGACTAGCTGGAGGTGTCTGGACGGGCAAATTTAACTCTCATTTCCCACCAGGAAGAGGAATTAACCAAAGGCTCAGCGTGCCGTGCCGGAACCAGATTAGGGCCTGAAGCCATCCTGCGGTGTTGCGGCCAGGTCACAAGAAAGCGAGTTGAAGAAAGGAGCTCAGGGGCACTGTAATTCACAAACCTGCAGACTTATAAATGACAGCTATCATCCAAAAATATACTGAAGTAAGGCTGCCAAGAGGACTTGAAAGCGGGGCAGAATTGCAGGAAACCGATTTCAGGAGGTAGACTGGAATTGCATTGAAAGCATAGGAAAAGAGGCAGAACGTCCACAATGATGCACTTGGCCAAAAAGGGCGTATGCGTTTTTTCCTGAATATATTCAGGAAAAAACGCATACGCCCTTTTTGGCCAACCAAGCAAGCTTGCAAAGGAAATCTGCACTACAATGAAGTCTCACTTCCCCCCGGTCAAAAGGGCCATCTGAAAAAAGTGTAAAATCCAGAAAGGCAGGACAGGCCATGGAGAACTGGGAGCCTTGTTATGCTGATGGGCGGAATGAAAATTGCCAGCAGACACTCGGGAGAAGTGTATGGTGTTTCCTGAAACATCTAAAAAACAAAGCAACAGAGCCTAGGGCACTTCCATTATGGTCCTATAGCTTAGGGAAATTAAAATCAAAAAGACACAGCCACCCCAAACATTGGGACGCCTCTGTTTACAAGAACCTCGTTTACAGTACAAGTTCAACATCGCAGAAAGTGAAAAATGGATAAAGAAGTTGTGGTATTTACTTACAAAGCAATATCACTCAGCAATGAAATCTATGTCATCAGGCCCTTAGCAGCACAATGAGTGGATTCAGGTATGATGATTCTAACTGAAATAAGTCACACAGAAAAAGAAACATCATAAGATATCAGTAATACACGGAATGTAAACTTGGCTACACAGGAACTGAATTACAGAACAGAACAGGGTCTCAAATTTAGAAAACCAACTTATGCTTGCTTAAGGGGAAAGGTGAGTTGGGGTGCTGCATAAAACCAGAGATTGAAATGAGCACAGATAAAGTTCCTTAAGCCAAATATGGAATAGACAAGAGCTACTCCTTGCTCAACGAAATGGACTCAACACCCCATATTAAGCGCCTAAGAATGTACCTGACTAGTAAGTATCTTAAAACCTATGGATTGCTATGTCTCCGAAAGAGAATCACGCATGTGTACAGGGGCATAAACGCAGCAGTGATAGGATTGGAGAGGTTCGGTGAGCAAATGAAGACCCTTAGAAGTCATATTGCATGGTACCCATTCCACGGGTTTCAACTACCCAGGTTTAAGGTATTCTTCCTTCAGCTAAAACATGCATGTGGAACCTAGAGTATGATCAACCATGTCATCGGGAGACGTGTTCAAATATGTCTCAGTTTTCGTACTCTGGTACTCGGGTGCAACATTCCAGACGCTTTACTAACACTCTCCCGACTTGGAGAGTCAGTGCCTTTAACCTCCTGTTTGGCCCAGTTTGCAATTTCTGCGGAAGATGAACAGGAATAGCGAGAACCAATGAGAGACTAGCTGGAGGTGTCTGGACGGGCAAATTTAACTCTCATTTCCCACCAGGAAGAGGAATTAACCAAAGGCTCAGCGTGCCGTGCCGGAACCAGATTAGGGCCTGAAGCCATCCTGCGGTGTTGCGGCCAGGTCACAAGAAAGCGAGTTGAAGAAAGGAGCTCAGGGGCACTGTAATTCACAAACCTGCAGAGTTATAAATGACAGCTATCGTCCAAAAATATACTGAAGTAAGGCTGCCAAGAGGACTTGAAAGCGGGGCAGAATTGCAGGAAACCGATTTCAGGAGGTAGACTGGAATTGCATTGAAAGCATAGGAAAAGAGGCAGAACGTCCACAATGATGCACTTGGCCAAAAAGGGCGTATGCGTTTTTTCCTGAATATATTCAGGAAAAAACGCATACGCCCTTTTTGGCCAACCAAGCAAGCTTGCAAAGGAAATCTGCACTACAATGAAGTCTCACTTCCCCCCGGTCAAAAGGGCCATCTGAAAAAAGTGTAAAATCCAGAAAGGCGGGACAGGCCATGGAGAACTGGGAGCCTTGTTATGCTGATGGGCGGGATGTAAATTGCCAACAGACACTCGGGAGAAGTGTATGGTGTTTCCTGAAACATCTAAAAAACAAAGCAACAGAGCCTAGGGCACTTCCACTTATGGTCCTATAGCTTAGGGAAATTAAAATCAAAAAGACACAGCCACCCCAAACATTGGGACGCCTCTGTTTACAAGAACCTCGTTTACAGTACAAGTTCAACATCGCAGAAAGTGAAAAATGGATAAAGAAGTTGTGGTATTTACTTACAAAGCAATATCACTCAGCAATGAAATCTATGTCATCAGGCCCTTAGCAGCACAATGAGTGGATTCAGGTATGATGATTCTAACTGAAATAAGTCACACAGAAAAAGAAACATCATAAGATATCAGTAATACACGGAATGTAAACTTGGCTACACAGGAACTGAATTACAGAACAGAACAGGGTCTCAAATTTAGAAAACCAACTTATGCTTGCTTAAGGGTAAAGGTGAGTTGGGGTGCTGCATAAAACCAGAGATTGAAATGAGCACAGATAAAATTCCTTAAGCCAAATATGGAATAGACAAGAGCTACTCCTTGCTCAACGAAATGGACTCAACACCGCATATTAAACGCCTAAGAATGTACCTGACTAGTAAGTATCTTAAAACCTATGGATTACTATGTCTCCGAAAGAGAATCAAGCATGTGTACAGGGGCATAAACGCAGCAGTGATAGGATTGGAGAGGTTCGGTGAGCAAATGAAGACCCTCTGAAGTCATATTGCATGGTACCCATTCCACGGGTTTCAACTACCCAGGTTTAAGGTATTCTTCCTTCAGCTAAAACATGCATGTGGAACCTAGAGTATGATCAACCATGTGATCGGGAAACGTGTTCAAATATGTCTCTGTTTTCGTACCCTGGTACTCGGGTGCAACATTCCAGACGCTTAACTAACATCCTCCCGACTTGGAGAGTCAGTCCCTTTAACCTCCTGTTTGGCCCAGTTTGCAATTTCTGCGGAAGAAGAACAGGAATAGCGAGAACCAATGAGAGACTAGCTGGAGGTGTCTGGACGGGCAAATTTAACTCTCATTTCCCACCAGGAAGAGGAATTAACCAAAGGCTCAGCGTGCCGTGCCGGAACCAGATTAGGGCCTGAAGCCATCCTGCGGTGTTGCGGCCAGGTCACAAGAAAGCAAGTTGAAGAAAGGAGCTCAGGGGCACTGTAATTCACAAACCTGCAGACTTATAAATGACAGCTATCGTCCAAAAATATACTGAAGTAAGGCTGCCAAGAGGACTTGAAAGCGGGGCAGAATTGCAGGAAACCGATTTCAGGAGGTAGACTGGAATTGCATTGAAAGCATAGGAAAAGAGGCAGAACGTCCACAATGATGCACTTGGCCAAAAAGGGCGTATGCGTTTTTTCCTGAATATATTCAGGAAAAAACGCATACGCCCTTTTTGGCCAACCAAGCAAGCTTGCAAAGGAAATCTGCACTACAATGAAGTCTCACTTCCCCCCGGTCAAAAGGGCCATCTGAAAAAAGTGTAAAATCCAGAAAGGCAGGACAGGCCATGGAGAACTGGGAGCCTTGTTATGCTGACGGGCGGGATGAAAATTGCCAGCAGACACTCGGGAGAAGTGTATGGTGTTTCCTGAAACATCTAAAAAACAAAGCAACAGAGCCTAGGGCACTTCCACTTATGGTCCTATAGCTTAGGGAAATTAAAATCAAAAAGACACAGCCACCCCAAAGTTTGGAACGCCTCTGTTGACAAGAACCTCGTTTACAGTACAAGTTCAACATCGCAGAAAGTGAAAAATGGATAAAGAAGTTGTGGTATTTACTTACAAAGCAATATCACTCAGCAATGAAATCTATGTCATCAGGCCCTTAGCAGCACAATGAGTGGATTCAGGTATGATGATTCTAACTGAAATAAGTCACACAGAAAAAGAAACATCATAAGATATCAGTAATACACGGAATGTAAACTTGGCTACACAGGAACTGAATTACAGAACAGAACAGGGTCTCAAATTTAGAAAACCAACTTATGCTTGCTTAAGGGGAAAGGTGAGTTGGGGTGCTGCATAAAACCAGAGATTGAAATGAGCACAGATAAAGTTCCTTAAGCCAAATATGGAATAGACAAGAGCTACTCCTTGCTCAACGAAATGGACTCAACACCGCATATTAAACGCCTAAGAATGTACCTGACTAGTAAGTATCTTAAAACCTATGGATTACTATGTCTCCGAAAGAGAATCAAGCATGTGTACAGGGGCATAAACGCAGCAGTGATAGGATTGGAGAGGTTCGGTGAGCAAACGAAGACCCTCTGAAGTCATATTGCATGGTACCCATTCCACGGGTTTCAACTACCCAGGTTTAAGGTATTCTTCCTTCAGCTAAAACATGCATGTGGAACCTAGAGTATGATCAACCATGTGATCGGGAAACGTATTCAAATATGTCTCTGTTTTCGTACCCTGGTACTCGGGTGCAACATTCCAGACGCTTTACTAACACCCTCCCGACTTGGAGAGTCAGTCCCTTTAACCTCCTCTTTGGCCCAGTTTGCAATTTCTGCGGAAGATGAACAGGAATAGCGAGAACCAATGAGAGACTAGCTGGAGGTGTCTGGACGGGCAAATTTAACTCTCATTTCCCACCAGGAAGAGGAATTAACCAAAGGCTCAGCGTGCCCTGCCGGAACCAGTTTAGGGCCTGAAGACATCCTGCGGTGTTGCGGCCAGCTCAAAAGAAAGCGAGTTGAAGAAAGGAGCTCAGGGGCACTGTATTTCACAAAACTGCAGAGTTATAAATGACAGCTATCGTCCAAAAATATACTGAAGTAAGGCTGCCAAGAGGACTTGAAAGCGGGGCAGAATTGCAGGAAACCGATTTCAGGAGGTAGACTGGAATTGCATTGAAAGCATAGGAAAAGAGGCAGAACGTCCACAATGATGCACTTGGCCAAAAAGGGCGTATGTGTTTTTTCCTGAATATATTCAGGAAAAAACGCATACGCCCTTTTTGGCCAACCAAGCAAGCTTGCAAAGGAAATCTGCACTACAATGAAGTCTCACTTCCCCCCGGTCAAAAGGGCCATCTGAAAAAAGTGTAAAATCCAGAAAGGCAGGACAGGCCATGGAGAACTGGGAGCCTTGTTATGCTGACGGGCGGGATGTAAATTGCCAACAGACACTCGGGAGAAGTGTATGGTGTTTCCTGAAACATCTAAAAAACAAAGCAACAGAGCCTAGGGCACTTCCACTTATGGTCCTATAGCTTAGGGAAATTAAAATCAAAAAGACACAGCCACCCCAAAGTTTGGAACGCCTCTGTTTACAAGAACCTCGTTTACAGTACAAGTTCAACATCGCAGAAAGTGAAAAATGGATAAAGAAGTTGTGGTATTTACTTACAAAGCAATATCACTCAGCAATGAAATCTATGTCATCAGGCCCTTAGCAGCACAATGAGTGGATTCAGGTATGATGATTCTAACTGAAATAAGTCACACAGAAAAAGAAACATCATAAGATATCAGTAATACACGGAATGTAAACTTGGCTACACAGGAACTGAATTACAGAACAGAACAGGGTCTCAAATTTAGAAAACCAACTTATGCTTGCTTAAGGGGAAAGGTGAGTTGGGGTGCTGCATAAAACCAGAGATTGAAATGAGCACAGATAAAGTTCCTTAAGCCAAATATGGAATAGACAAGAGCTACTCCTTGCTCAACGAAATGGACTCAACACCGCATATTAAACGCCTAAGAATGTACCTGACTAGTAAGTATCTTAAAACCTATGGATTACTATGTCTCCGAAAGAGAATCAAGCATGTGTACAGGGGCATAAACGCAGCAGTGATAGGATTGGAGAGGTTCGGTGAGCAAACGAAGACCCTCTGAAGTCATATTGCATGGTACCCATTCCACGGGTTTCAACTACCCAGGTTTAAGGTATTCTTCCTTCAGCTAAAACATGCATGTGGAACCTAGAGTATGATCAACCATGTGATCGGGAAACGTATTCAAATATGTCTCTGTTTTCGTACCCTGGTACTCGGGTGCAACATTCCAGACGCTTTACTAACACCCTCCCGACTTGGAGAGTCAGTCCCTTTAACCTCCTCTTTGGCCCAGTTTGCAATTTCTGCGGAAGATGAACAGGAATAGCGAGAACCAATGAGAGACTAGCTGGAGGTGTCTGGACGGGCAAATTTAACTCTCATTTCCCACCAGGAAGAGGAATTAACCAAAGGCTCAGCGTGCCCTGCCGGAACCAGTTTAGGGCCTGAAGACATCCTGCGGTGTTGCGGCCAGCTCAAAAGAAAGCGAGTTGAAGAAAGGAGCTCAGGGGCACTGTATTTCACAAAACTGCAGAGTTATAAATGACAGCTATCGTCCAAAAATATACTGAAGTAAGGCTGCCAAGAGGACTTGAAAGCGGGGCAGAATTGCAGGAAACCGATTTCAGGAGGTAGACTGGAATTGCATTGAAAGCATAGGAAAAGAGGCAGAACGTCCACAATGATGCACTTGGCCAAAAAGGGCGTATGTGTTTTTTCCTGAATATATTCAGGAAAAAACGCATACGCCCTTTTTGGCCAACCAAGCAAGCTTGCAAAGGAAATCTGCACTACAATGAAGTCTCACTTCCCCCCGGTCAAAAGGGCCATCTGAAAAAAGTGTAAAATCCAGAAAGGCAGGACAGGCCATGGAGAACTGGGAGCCTTGTTATGCTGACGGGCGGGATGTAAATTGCCAACAGACACTCGGGAGAAGTGTATGGTGTTTCCTGAAACATCTAAAAAACAAAGCAACAGAGCCTAGGGCACTTCCACTTATGGTCCTATAGCTTAGGGAAATTAAAATCAAAAAGACACAGCCACCCCAAAGTTTGGAACGCCTCTGTTTACAAGAACCTCATTTACAGTACAAGTTCAACATCGCAGAAAGTGAAAAATGGATAAAGAAGTTGTGGTATTTACTTACAAAGCAATATCACTCAGCAATGAAATCTATGTCATCAGGCCCTTAGCAGCACAATGAGTGGATTCAGGTATGATGATTCTAACTGAAATAAGTCACACAGAAAAAGAAACATCATAAGATATCAGTAATACACGGAATGTAAACTTGGCTACACAGGAACTGAATTACAGAACAGAACAGGGTCTCAAATTTAGAAAACCAACTTATGCTTGCTTAAGGGGAAAGGTGAGTTGGGGTGCTGCATAAAACCAGAGATTGAAATGAGCACAGATAAAGTTCCTTAAGCCAAATATGGAATAGACAAGAGCTACTCCTTGCTCAACGAAATGGACTCAACACCCCATATTAAGCGCCTAAGAATGTACCTGACTAGTAAGTATCTTAAAACCTATGGATTACTATGTCTCCGAAAGAGAATCAAGCATGTGTACAGGGGCATAAACGCAGCAGTGATAGGATTGGAGAGGTTCGGTGAGCAAATGAAGACCCTCTGAAGTCATATTGCATGGTACACATTCCACGGGTTTCAACTACCCAGGTTTAAGGTATTCTTCCTTCAGCTAAAACATGCATGTGGAACCTAGAGTATGATCAACCATGTGATCGGGAAACGTGTTCAAATATGTCTCAGTTCTCGTACCCTGGTACTCGGGTGCAACATTCCAGACGCTTTACTAACACCCTCCCGACTTGGAGAGTCAGTCCCTTTAACCTCCTGTTTGGCCCAGTTTGCAATTTCTGCGGAAGATGAACAAGAATAGCGAGAACCAATGAGAGACTAGCTGGAGGTGTCTGGACGGGCAAATTTAACTCTCATTTCCCACCAGGAAGAGGAATTAACCAAAGGCTCAGCGTGCCCTGCCGGAACCAGATTAGGGCCTGAAGCCATCCTGCGGTGTTGCGGCCAGGTCACAAGAAAGCGAGTTGAAGAAAGGAGCTCAGGGGCACTGTAATTCACAAACCTGCAGAGTTATAAATGACAGCTATCGTCCAAAAATATACTGAAGTAAGGCTGCCAAGAGGACTTGAAAGCGGGGCAGAATTGCAGGAAACCGATTTCAGGAGGTAGACTGGAATTGCATTGAAAGCATAGGAAAAGAGGCAGAACGTCCACAATGATGCACTTGGCCAAAAAGGGCGTATGCGTTTTTTCCTGAATATATTCAGGAAAAAACGCATACGCCCTTTTTGGCCAACCAAGCAAGCTTGCAAAGGAAATCTGCACTACAATGAAGTCTCACTTCCCCCCGGTCAAAAGGGCCATCTGAAAAAAGTGTAAAATCCAGAAAGACAGGACAGGCCATGGAGAACTGGGAGCCATGTTATGCTGACGGGCGGGATGAAAATTGCCAGCAGACACTCGGGAGAAGTGTATGCTGTTTCCTGAAACATCTAAAAAACAAAGCAACAGAGCCTAGGGCACTTCCACTTATGGTCCTATAGCTTAGGGAAATTAAAATCAAAAAGACACAGCCACCCCAAACATTGGGACGCCTCTGTTTACAAGAACCTCGTTTACAGTACAAGTTCAACATCGCAGAAAGTGAAAAATGGATAAAGAAGTTGTGGTATTTACTTACAAAGCAATATCACTCAGCAATGAAATCTAGGTCATCAGGCCCTTAGCAGCACAATGAGTGGATTCAGGTATGATGATTCTAACTGAAATAAGTCACACAGAAAAAGAAACATCATAAGATATCAGTAATACACGGAATGTAAACTTGGCTACACAGGAACTGAATTACAGAACAGAACAGGGTCTCAAATTTAGAAAACCAACTTATGCTTGCTTAAGGGGAAAGGTGAGTTGGGGTGCTGCATAAAACCAGAGATTGAAATGAGCACAGATAAAGTTCCTTAAGCCAAATATGGAATAGACAAGAGCTACTCCTTGCTCAACGAAATGGACTCAACACCGCATATTAAACGCCTAAGAATGTACCTGACTAGTAAGTATCTTAAAACCTATGGATTACTATGTCTCCGAAAGAGAATCAAGCATGTGTACAGGGGCATAAACGCAGCAGTGATAGGATTGGAGAGGTTCGGTGAGCAAATGAAGACCCTCTGAAGTCATATTGCATGGTACCCATTCCACGGGTTTCAACTACCCAGGTTTAAGGTATTCTTCCTTCAGCTAAAACATGCATGTGGAACCTAGAGTATGATCAACCATGTGATCGGGAAACGTATTCAAATATGTCTCTGTTTTCGTACCCTGGTACTCGGGTGCAACATTCCAGACGCTTTACTAACACCCTCCCGACTTGGAGAGTCAGTCCCTTTAACCTCCTCTTTGGCCCAGTTTGCAATTTCTGCGGAAGATGAACAGGAATAGCGAGAACCAATGAGAGACTAGCTGGAGGTGTCTGGACGGGCAAATTTAACTCTCATTTCCCACCAGGAAGAGGAATTAACCAAAGGCTCAGCGTGCCCTGCCGGAACCAGTTTAGGGCCTGAAGACATCCTGCGGTGTTGCGGCCAGCTCAAAAGAAAGCGAGTTGAAGAAAGGAGCTCAGGGGCACTGTAATTCACAAAACTGCAGAGTTATAAATGACAGCTATCGTCCAAAAATATACTGAAGTAAGGCTGCCAAGAGGACTTGAAAGCGGGGCAGAATTGCAGGAAACCGATTTCAGGAGGTAGACTGGAATTGCATTGAAAGCATAGGAAAAGAGGCAGAACGTCCACAATGATGCACTTGGCCAAAAAGGGCGTATGTGTTTTTTCCTGAATATATTCAGGAAAAAACGCATACGCCCTTTTTGGCCAACCAAGCAAGCTTGCAAAGGAAATCTGCACTACAATGAAGTCTCACTTCCCCCCGGTCAAAAGGGCCATCTGAAAAAAGTGTAAAATCCAGAAAGGCAGGACAGGCCATGGAGAACTGGGAGCCTTGTTATGCTGACGGGCGGGATGTAAATTGCCAACAGACACTCGGGAGAAGTGTATGGTGTTTCCTGAAACATCTAAAAAACAAAGCAACAGAGCCTAGGGCACTTCCACTTATGGTCCTATAGCTTAGGGAAATTAAAATCAAAAAGACACAGCCACCCCAAACATTGGGACGCCTCTGTTTACAAGAACCTCGTTTACAGTACAAGTTCAACATCGCAGAAAGTGAAAAATGGATAAAGAAGTTGTGGTATTTACTTACAAAGCAATATCACTCAGCAATGAAATCTATGTCATCAGGCCCTTAGCAGCACAATGAGTGGATTCAGGTATGATGATTCTAACTGAAATAAGTCACACAGAAAAAGAAACATCATAAGATATCAGTAATACACGGAATGTAAACTTGGCTACACAGGAACTGAATTACAGAACAGAACAGGGTCTCAAATTTAGAAAACCAACTTATGCTTGCTTAAGGGGAAAGGTGAGTTGGGGTGCTGCATAAAACCAGAGATTGAAATGAGCACAGATAAAGTTCCTTAAGCCAAATATGGAATAGACAAGAGCTACTCCTTGCTCAACGAAATGGACTCAACACCCCATATTAAGCGCCTAAGAATGTACCTGACTATTAAGTATCTTAAAACCTATGGATTACTATGTCTCCGAAAGAGAATCAAGCATGTGTACAGGGGCATAAACGCAGCAGTGATAGGATTGGAGAGGTTCGGTGAGCAAATGAAGACCCTCTGAAGTCATATTGCATGGTACCCATTCCACGGGTCTCAACTCTCCAGGTTTCAGGGATTCTTCCTTCAGCTAAAACATGCATGTGGAACCTAGAGTATGATCAACCATGTGATCGGGAAACGTGTTCAAATATGTCTCAGTTCTCGTACCCTGGTACTCGGGTGCAACATTCCAGACGCTTTACTAACACCCTCCCGACTTGGAGAGTCAGTCCCTTTAACCTCCTGTTTGGCCCAGTTTGCAATTTCTGCGGAAGATGAACAGGAATAGCGAGAACCAATGAGAGACTAGCTGGAGGTGTCTGGACGGGCAAATTTAACTCTCATTTCCCACCAGGAAGAGGAATTAACCAAAGGCTCATCGTGCCATGCCGGAACCAGATTAGGGCCTGAAGCCATCCTGCGGTGTTGCGGCCAGGTCACAAGAAAGCGAGTTGAAGAAAGGAGCTCAGGGGCACTGTCATTCACAAACCTGCAGAGTTATAAATGACAGCTATCGTCCAAAAATATACTGAAGTAAGGCTGCCAAGAGGACTTGAAAGCGGGGCAGAATTGCAGGAAACCGATTTCAGGAGGTAGACTGGAATTGCATTGAAAGCATAGGAAAAGAGGCAGAACGTCCACAATGATGCACTTGGCCAAAAAGGGCGTATGCGTTTTTTCCTGAATATATTCAGGAAAAAACGCATACGCCCTTTTTGGCCAACCAAGCAAGCTTGCAAAGGAAATCTGCACTACAATGAAGTCTCACATCCCCCCGGTCAAAAGGGCCATCTGAAAAAAGTGTAAAATCCAGAAAGGCAGGACAGGCCATGGAGAACTGGGAGCCTTGTTATGCTGATGGGCGGGATGAAAATTGCCAGCAGACACTCGGGAGAAGTGTATGGTGTTTCCTGAAACATCTAAAAAACAAAGCAACAGAGCCTAGGGCACTTCCACTTATGGTCCTATAGCTTAGGGAAATTAAAATCAAAAAGACACAGCCACCCCAAACATTGGGACGCCTCTGTTTACAAGAACCTCGTTTACAGTACAAGTTCAACATCGCAGAAAGTGAAAAATGGATAAAGAAGTTGTGGTATTTACTTACAAAGCAATATCACTCAGCAATGAAATCTATGTCATCAGGCCCTTAGCAGCACAATGAGTGGATTCAGGTATGATGATTCTAACTGAAATAAGTCACACAGAAAAAGAAACATCATAAGATATCAGTAATACACGGAATGTAAACTTGGCTACACAGGAACTGAATTACAGAACAGAACAGGGTCTCAAATTTAGAAAACCAACCTATGCTTGCTTAAGGGGAAAGGTGAGTTGGGGTGCTGCATAAAACCAGAGATTGAAATGAGCACAGATAAAGTTCCTTAAGCCAAATATGGAATAGACAAGAGCTACTCCTTGCTCAACGAAATGGACTCAACACCGCATATTAAACGCCTAAGAATGTACCTGACTAGTAAGTATCTTAAAACCTATGGATTACTATGTCTCCGAAAGAGAATCAAGCATGTGTACGGGGGCATAAACGCAGCAGTGATAGGATTGGAGAGGTTCGGTGAGCAAATGAAGACCCTCTGAAGTCATATTGCATGGTACCCATTCCACGGGTTTCAACTACCCAGGTTTAAGGTATTCTTCCTTCAGCTAAAACATGCATGTGGAACCTAGAGTATGATCAACCATGTGATCGGGAAACGTATTCAAATATGTCTCAGTTCTCGTACCCTGGTACTCGGGTGCAACATTCCAGACGCTTTACTAACACCCTCCCGACTTGGAGAGTCAGTCCCTTTAACCTCCTGTTTGGCCCAGTTTGCAATTTCTGCGGAAGATGAACAGGAATAGCGAGAACCAATGAGAGACTAGCTGGAGGTGTCTGGACGGGCAAATTTAACTCTCATTTCCCACCAGGAAGAGGAATTAACCAAAGGCTCAGCGTGCCGTGCCGGAACCAGATTAGGGCCTGAAGCCATCCTGCAGTGTTGCGGCCAGCTCAAAAGAAAGCGAGTTGAAGAAAGGAGCTCAGGGGCACTGTAATTCACAAACCTGCAGACTTATAAATGACAGCTATCGTCCAAAAATATACTGAAGTAAGGCTGCCAAGAGGACTTGAAAGCGGGGCAGAATTGCAGGAAACCGATTTCAGGAGGTAGACTGGAATTGCATTGAAAGCATAGGAAAAGAGGCAGAACGTCCACAATGATGCACTTGGCCAAAAAGGGCGTATGCGTTTTTTCCTGAATATATTCAGGAAAAAACGCATACGCCCTTTTTGGCCAACCAAGCAAGCTTGCAAAGGAAATCTGCCCTACAATGAAGTCTCACATCCCCCCGGTCAAAAGGGCCATCTGAAAAAAGTGTAAAATCCAGAAAGGCAGGACAGGCCATGGAGAACTGGGAGCCTTGTTATGCTGATGGGCGGGATGAAAATTGCCAGCAGACACTCGGGAGAAGTGTATGGTGTTTCCTGAAACATCTAAAAAACAAAGCAACAGAGCCTAGGGCACTTCCACTTATGGTCCTATAGCTTAGGGAAATTAAAATCAAAAAGACACAGCCACCCCAAACATTGGGACGCCTCTGTTTACAAGAACCTCGTTTACAGTACAAGTTGAACATCGCAGAAAGTGAAAAATGGATAAAGAAGTTGTGGTATTTACTTACAAAGCAATATCACTCAGCAATGAAATCTAGGTCATCAGGCCCTTAGCAGCACAATGAGTGGATTCAGGTATGATGATTCTAACTGAAATAAGTCACACAGAAAAAGAAACATCATAAGATATCAGTAATACACGGAATGTAAACTTGGCTACACAGGAACTGAATTACAGAACAGAATAGGGTCTCAAATTTAGAAAACCAACTTATGCTTGCTTAAGGGGAAAGGTGAGTTGGGGTGCTGCATAAAACCAGAGATTGAAATGAGCACAGATAAAGTTCCTTAAGCCAAATATGGAATAGACAAGAGCTACTCCTTGCTCAACGAAATGGACTCAACACCGCATATTAAACGCCTAAGAATGTACCTGACTAGTAAGTATCTTAAAACCTATGGATTGCTATGTCTCCGAAAGAGAATCAAGCATGTGTACAGGGGCATAAACGCAGCAGTGATAGGATTGGAGAGGTTCGGTGAGCAAATGAAGACCCTCTGAAGTCATATTGCATGGTACCCATTCCACGGGTTTCAACTACCCAGGTTTAAGGTATTCTTCCTTCAGCTAAAACATGCATGTGGAACCTAGAGTATGATCAACCATGTGATCGGGAGATGTGTTCAAATATGTCTCAGTTCTCGTACCCTGGTACTCGGGTGCAACATTCCAGACGCTTTACTAACACCCTCCCGACTTGGAGAGTCAGTCCCTTTAACCTCCTGTTTGGCCCAGTTTGCAATTTCTGCGGAAGATGAACAGGAATAGCGAGAACCAATGAGAGACTAGCTGGAGGTGTCTGGACGGGCAAATTTAACTCTCATTTCCCACCAGGAAGAGGAATTAACCAAAGGCTCAGCGTGCCGTGCCGGAACCAGATTAGGGCCTGAAGCCATCCTGCGGTGTTGCGGCCAGCTCAAAAGAAAGCGAGTTGAAGAAAGGAGCTCAGGGGCACTGTAATTCACAAACCTGCAGACTTATAAATGACAGCTATCGTCCAAAAATATACTGAAGTAAGGCTGCCAAGAGGACTTGAAAGCGGGGCAGAATTGCAGGAAACCGATTTCAGGAGGTAGACTGGAATTGCATTGAAAGCATAGGAAAAGAGGCAGAACGTCCACAATGATGCACTTGGCCAAAAAGGGCGTATGCGTTTTTTCCTGAATATATTCAGGAAAAAACGCATACGCCCTTTTTGGCCAACCAAGCAAGCTTGCAAAGGAAATCTGCACTACAATGAAGTCTCACTTCCCCCCGGTCAAAAGGGCCATCTGAAAAAAGTGTAAAATCCAGAAAGGCAGGACAGGCCATGGAGAACTGGGAGCCTTGTTATGCTGATGGGCGGGATGTAAATTGCCAACAGACACTCGGGAGAAGTGTATGGTGTTTCCTGAAACATCTAAAAAACAAAGCAACAGAGCCTAGGGCACTTCCACTTATGGTCCTATAGCTTAGGGAAATTAAAATAAAAAAGACACAGCCACCCCAAAGTTTGGGACGCCTCTGTTTACAAGAACCTCATTTACCGTACAAGATCAATATCACAGAAAGTGAAAAATGGATAAAGAACTTGTGGTACTTACATACAATGCAGTATCACTCAACAATGAAATCTATGTCATCAGGCCCGTAGCAGCATAATGAGTGTATTCAGGTACGATGATTCTAACTGAAATAAGTCACACAGAAAAAGAAACATCATAAGATATCACTAATACACGGAATGTAAACTTGGCTACACAGGAACTGAATTCCAAAACAGAACAGGGTCTCAAAATTAGAAAACCAACTTATGCTTGCTTAAGGGGAAAGGTGAGTTGGGGTGCTGCATAAAACCAGACATTGAAATGAGCACAGATAAAGTTCCTTAAGCCAAATATGGAATAGACAAGAGCTACTCCTTGCTCAACGAAATGGACTCAACACCACATATTAAACGCCTAAGAATGTACCTGACTAGTAAGTATATTAAAACCTATGGATTGCTATGTCTCCAAAAGAGAATCAAGCATGTGTACAGGGGCATAAACGCAGCAGTGATAGGATTGGAGAGGTTCAGTGAGCAAATGAAGACCCTTTGAAGTCATATTGCATGGTACCCATTCCACGGGTCTCAACTCTCCAGGTTTAAGGTATTCTTCCTTCAGCTAAAACATGCATGTGGAACCCAGAGTATGATCAACCGTGTGAACAGGAGACATGTTCAAATATGTCTCAGTTTTCCTCCCCTGGTACTCGGGTGCAACATTCCAGACGCTTTACTAACACTCTCCCCACTTGGAGAGTCAGCACCTTTAAGCTCCTGTTTGGCCCAGTTTGCAATTTCTGCGGAAGATGAACAGAAATAGGGAGAACCAATGAGAGACTAGCTGGAGGTGTCTGGACGGGCAAATTTAACTCTCATTTCCCACCAGGAAGAGGAAATAACCAAAGGCTCAGCATGCCGTGCCGGAACCAGATTAGGGCCTGAAGCCATCCTGCGGTGTTGCGGCCAGCTCAAAAGAAAGCGAGTTGAAGAAAGGAGCTCAGGGGCACTGTAATTCACAAACCTGCAGACTTATAAATGACAGCTATCGTCCAAAAATATACTGAAGTAAGGCTGCCAAGAGGACTTGAAAGTGGGGCAGAATTGCAGGAAACCAATTTCAGGAGGTAGACTGGAATTGCATTGAAAGCATAGGAAAAGAGGCAGAACGTCCACAATGATGCACTTGGCCAAAAAGGGCGTATGCGTTTTTTCCTGAATATATTCAGGAAAAAACGCATACGCACTTTTTGGCCAACCAAGCAAGCTTGCAAAGGAAATCTGCACTACAATGAAGTCTCACTTCCCCCCGGTCAAAAGGGCCATCTGAAAAAAGTAAAAAATCCAGAAAGGCAGGACAGGCCATGGAGAACTGGGAGCCTTGTTATGCTGATGGGCGGGATGTAAATTGCCAACAGACACTCGGGAGAAGTGTATGCTGTTTCCTGAAACATCTAAAAAACAAAGCAACAGAGCCTAGGGCACTTCCACTTATGGTCCTATAGCTTAGGGAAATTAAAATCAAAAAGACACAGCCACCCCAAAGTTTGGAACGCCTCTGTTTACAAGAACCTCGTTTACAGTACAAGTTCAACATCGCAGAAATTGAAAAATGGATAAAGAAGTTGTGGTATTTACTTACAAAGCAATATCACTCAGCAATGAAATCTATGACATCAGGCCCTTAGCAGCACAATGAGTGGATTCAGGTATGATGATTCTAACTGAAATAAGTCACACAGAAAAAGAAACATCATAAGATATCAGTAATACACGGAATGTAAACTTGGCTACACAGGAACTGAATTACAGAACAGAACAGGGTCTCAAATTTAGAAAACCAACTTATGCTTGCTTAAGGGGAAAGGTGAGTTGGGGTGCTGCATAAAACCAGAGATTGAAATGAGCACAGATAAAGTTCCTTAAGCCAAATATGGAATAGACAAGAGCTACTCCTTGCTCAACGAAATGGACTCAACACCCCATATTAAACGCCTAAGAAAGTACCTGACTAGTAAGTATCTTAAAACCTATGGATTGCTATGTCTCCGAAAGAGAATCAAGCATGTGTACAGGGGCATAAACGCAGCAGTGATAGGATTGGAGAGGTTTGGTGAGCAAATGAAGACCCTTTGAAGTCATATTGCATCGTACCCATTCCACGGGTTTCAACTACCCAGGTTTAAGGTATTCTTCCTTCTGCTAAAACATGCATGTGGAACCTAGAGTATGATCAACCATGTGATCGGGAGACGTGTTCAAATATGTCTCAGTTTTCGTACCCTGGTACTCGGGTGCAACATTCCAGATGCTTTACTAACACTCTCCCGACTTGGAGAGTCAGTCCCTTTAACCTCCTGTTTGGCCCAGTTTGCAATTTCTGCGGAAGATGAACAGGAATAGCGAGAACCAATGAGAGACTAGCTGGAGGTGTCTGGACGGGCAAATTTAACTCTCATTTCCCACGAGGAAGAGGAATTAACCAAAGGCTCAGCGTGCCGTGACGGAACCAGATTAGGGCCTGAAGCCATCCTGCGGTGTTGCGGCCAGGTCACAAGAAAGCGAGTTGAAGAAAGGAGCTCAGGGGCACTGTAATTCACAAACCTGCAGAGTTATAAATGACAGCTATCGTCCAAAAATATACTGAAGTAAGGCTGCCAAGAGGACTTGAAAGCAGGGCAGAATTGCAGGAATCCGATTTCAGGAGGTAGACTGGAATTGCATTGAAAGCATAGGAAAAGAGGCAGAACGTCCACAATGATGCACTTGGCCAAAAAGGGCGTATGCGTTTTTTCCTGAATATATTCAGGAAAAAACGCATACGCACTTTTTGGCCAACCAAGCAAGCTTGCAAAGGAAATCTGCACTACAATGAAGTCTCACATCCCCCCGGTCAAAAGGGCCATCTGAAAAAAGTGTAAAATCCAGAAAGGCAGGACAGGCCATGGAGAACTGGGAGCCTTGTTATGCTGATGGGCGGGATGAAAATTGCCAGCAGACACTCGGGAGAAGTGTATGGTGTTTCCTGAAACATCTAAAAAACAAAGCAACAGAGCCTAGGGCATTTCCACTTATGGTCCTATAGCTTAGGGAAATTAAAATCAAAAAGACACAGCCACCCCAAACATTGGGACGCCTCTGTTTACAAGAACCTCGTTTACAGTACAAGTTGAACATCGCAGAAAGTGAAAAATGGATAAAGAAGTTGTGGTATTTACTTACAAAGCAATATCACTCAGCAATGAAATCTAGGTCATCAGGCCCTTAGCAGCACAATGAGTGGATTCAGGTATGATGATTCTAACTGAAATAAGTCACACAGAAAAAGAAACATCATAAGATATCAGTAATACACGGAATGTAAACTTGGCTACACAGGAACTGAATTACAGAACAGAACAGGGTCTCAAATTTAGAAAACCAACTTATGCTTGCTTAAGGGGAAAGGTGAGTTGGGGTGCTGCATAAAACCAGAGATTGAAATGAGCACAGATAAAGTTCCTTAAGCCAAATATGGAATAGACAAGAGCTACTCCTTGCTCAACGAAATGGACTCAACACCCCATATTAAGCGCCTAAGAATGTACCTGACTAGTAAGTATCTTAAAACCTATGGATTGCTATATCTCCAAAAGAGAATCAAGCGTGTGTCCAGGGGCATAAATGCAGCAGTGATAGGATTGGAGAGGTTCGGTGAGCAAATGAAGACCCTCTGAAGTCATATTGCATGGTACCCATTCCACGGGTTTCAACTACCCAGGTTTAAGGTATTCTTCCTTCAGCTAAAACATGCATGTGGAACCTAGAGTATGATCAACCATGTGATCGGGAGACGTGTTCAAATATGTCTCAGTTTTCGTACCCTGGTACTCGGGTGCAACATTCCAGACACTTTACTAACACCCTCCCGACTTGGAGAGTCAGTCCCTTTAACCTCCTGTTTGGCCCAGTTTGCAATTTCTGCGGAAGATGAACAGGAATAGCGAGAACCAATGAGAGACTAGCTGGAGGTGTCTGGACGGGCAAATTTAACTCTCATTTCCCACCAGGAAGAGGAATTAACCAAAGGCTCAGCGTGCCGTGCCGGAACCAGATTAGGGCCTGAAGCCATCCTGCGGTGTTGCGGCCAGCTCAAAAGAAAGCGAGTTTAAGAAAGGAGCTCAGGGGCACTGTAATTCACAAACCTGCAGACTTATAAATGACAGCTATCGTCCAAAAATATACTGAAGTAAGGCTGCCAAGAGGACTTGAAAGCGGGGCAGAATTGCAGGAAACCGATTTCAGGAGGTAGACTGGAATTGCATTGAAAGCATAGGAAAAGAGGCAGAACGTCCACAATGATGCACTTGGCCAAAAAGGGCGTATGCGTTTTTTCCTGAATATATTCAGGAAAAAACGCATACGCCCTTTTTGGCCAACCAAGCAAGCTTGCAAAGGAAATCTGCACTACAATGAAGTCTCACATCCCCCCGGTCAAAAGGGCCATCTGAAAAAAGTGTAAAATCCAGAAAGGCAGGACAGGCCATGGAGAACTGGGAGCCTTGTTATGCTGATGGGCGGGATGTAAATTGCCAACAGACACTCGGGAGAAGTGTATGGTGTTTCCTGAAACATCTAAAAAACAAAGCAACAGAGCCTAGGGCACTTCCACTTATGGTCCTATAGCTTAGGGAAATTAAAATCAAAAAGACACAGCCACCCCAAACATTGGGACGCCTCTGTTTACAAGAACCTCGTTTACAGTACAAGTTCAACATCGCAGAAAGTGAAAAATGGATAAAGAAGTTGTGGTATTTACTTACAAAGCAATATCACTCAGCAATGAAATCTATGTCATCAGGCCCTTAGCAGCACAATGAGTGGATTCAGGTATGATGATTCTAACTGAAATAAGTCACACAGAAAAAGAAACATCATAAGATATCAGTAATACACGGAATGTAAACTTGGCTACACAGGAACTGAATTACAGAACAGAACAGGGTCTCAAATTTAGAAAACCAACTTATGCTTGCTTAAGGGGAAAGGTGAGTTGGGGTGCTGCATAAAACCAGAGATTGAAATGAGCACAGATAAAGTTCCTTAAGCCAAATATGGAATAGACAAGAGCTACTCCTTGCTCAACGAAATGGACTCAACACCCCATATTAAGCGCCTAAGAATGTACCTGACTAGTAAGTATCTTAAAACCTATGGATTGCTATATGTCTAAAAGAGAATCAAGCGTGTGTCCAGGGGCATAAATGCAGCAGTGATAGGATTGGAGAGGTTCGGTGAGCAAACAAAGACCCTTTGAAGTCATATTGCATGGTACCCATTCCACGGGTCTCAACTCTCCAGGTTTCAGGGATTCTTCCTTCAGCTAAAACATGCATGTGGAACCTAGAGTATGATCAACCATGTGATCGGGAAACGTGTTCAAATATGTCTCAGTTCTCGTACCCTGGTACTCGGGTGCAACATTCCAGACGCTTTACTAACACCCTCCCGACTTGGAGAGTCAGTCCCTTTAACCTCCTGTTTGGCCCAGTTTGCAATTTCTGCGGAAGATGAACAGGAATAGCGAGAACCAATGAGAGACTAGCTGGAGGTGTCTGGACGGGCAAATTTAACTCTCATTTCCCACCAGGAAGAGGAATTAACCAAAGGCTCAGCGTGCCGTGCCGGAACCAGATTAGGGCCTGAAGCCATCCTGCGGTGTTGCGGCCAGCTCAAAAGAAAGCGAGTTTAAGAAAGGAGCTCAGGGGCACTGTAATTCACAAACCTGCAGACTTATAAATGACAGCTATCGTCCAAAAATATACTGAAGTAAGGCTGCCAAGAGGACTTGAAAGCGGGGCAGAATTGCAGGAAACCGATTTCAGGAAGTAGACTGGAATTGCATTGAAAGCATAGGAAAAGAGGCAGAACGTCCACAATGATGCACTTGGCCAAAAAGGGCGTATGCGTTTTTTCCTGAATATATTCAGGAAAAAACGCATACGCACTTTTTGGCCAACCAAGCAAGCTTGCAAAGGAAATCTGCACTACAATGAAGTCTCACATCCCCCCGGTCAAAAGGGCCATCTGAAAAAAGTGTAAAATCCAGAAAGGCAGGACAGGCCATGGAGAACTGGGAGCCTTGTTATGCTGATGGGCGGGATGAAAATTGCCAGCAGACACTCGGGAGAAGTGTATGGTGTTTCCTGAAACATCTAAAAAACAAAGCAACAGAGCCTAGGGCATTTCCACTTATGGTCCTATAGCTTAGGGAAATTAAAATCAAAAAGACACAGCCACCCCAAACATTGGGACGCCTCTGTTTACAAGAACCTCGTTTACAGTACAAGTTGAACATCGCAGAAAGTGAAAAATGGATAAAGAAGTTGTGGTATTTACTTACAAAGCAATATCACTCAGCAATGAAATCTAGGTCATCAGGCCCTTAGCAGCACAATGAGTGGATTCAGGTATGATGATTCTAACTGAAATAAGTCACACAGAAAAAGAAACATCATAAGATATCAGTAATACACGGAATGTAAACTTGGCTACACAGGAACTGAATTACAGAACAGAACAGGGTCTCAAATTTAGAAAACCAACTTATGCTTGCTTAAGGGGAAAGGTGAGTTGGGGTGCTGCATAAAACCAGAGATTGAAATGAGCACAGATAAAGTTCCTTAAGCCAAATATGGAATAGACAAGAGCTACTCCTTGCTCAACGAAATGGACTCAACACCCCATATTAAGCGCCTAAGAATGTACCTGACTAGTAAGTATCTTAAAACCTATGGATTGCTATATCTCCAAAAGAGAATCAAGCGTGTGTCCAGGGGCATAAATGCAGCAGTGATAGGATTGGAGAGGTTCGTCGAGCAAATGAAGACCCTCTGAAGTCATATTGCATGGTACCCATTCCACGGGTTTCAACTACCCAGGTTTAAGGTATTCTTCCTTCAGCTAAAACATGCATGTGGAACCTAGAGTATGATCAACCATGTGATCGGGAGACGTGTTCAAATATGTCTCAGTTTTCGTACCCTGGTACTCGGGTGCAACATTCCAGACACTTTACTAACACCCTCCCGACTTGGAGAGTCAGTCCCTTTAACCTCCTGTTTGGCCCAGTTTGCAATTTCTGCGGAAGATGAACAGGAATAGCGAGAACCAATGAGAGACTAGCTGGAGGTGTCTGGACGGGCAAATTTAACTCTCATTTCCCACCAGGAAGAGGAATTAACCAAAGGCTCAGCGTGCCGTGCCGGAACCAGATTAGGGCCTGAAGCCATCCTGCGGTGTTGCGGCCAGCTCAAAAGAAAGCGAGTTTAAGAAAGGAGCTCAGGGGCACTGTAATTCACAAACCTGCAGACTTATAAATGACAGCTATCGTCCAAAAATATACTGAAGTAAGGCTGCCAAGAGGACTTGAAAGCGGGGCAGAATTGCAGGAAACCGATTTCAGGAGGTAGACTGGAATTGCATTGAAAGCATAGGAAAAGAGGCAGAACGTCCACAATGATGCACTTGGCCAAAAAGGGCGTATGCGTTTTTTCCTGAATATATTCAGGAAAAAACGCATACGCCCTTTTTGGCCAACCAAGCAAGCTTGCAAAGGAAATCTGCACTACAATGAAGTCTCACATCCCCCCGGTCAAAAGGGCCATCTGAAAAAAGTGTAAAATCCAGAAAGGCAGGACAGGCCATGGAGAACTGGGAGCCTTGTTATGCTGATGGGCGGGATGTAAATTGCCAACAGACACTCGGGAGAAGTGTATGGTGTTTCCTGAAACATCTAAAAAACAAAGCAACAGAGCCTAGGGCACTTCCACTTATGGTCCTATAGCTTAGGGAAATTAAAATCAAAAAGACACAGCCACCCCAAACATTGGGACGCCTCTGTTTACAAGAACCTCGTTTACAGTACAAGTTCAACATCGCAGAAAGTGAAAAATGGATAAAGAAGTTGTGGTATTTACTTACAAAGCAATATCACTCAGCAATGAAATCTATGTCATCAGGCCCTTAGCAGCACAATGAGTGGATTCAGGTATGATGATTCTAACTGAAATAAGTCACACAGAAAAAGAAACATCATAAGATATCAGTAATACACGGAATGTAAACTTGGCTACACAGGAACTGAATTACAGAACAGAACAGGGTCTCAAATTTAGAAAACCAACTTATGCTTGCTTAAGGGGAAAGGTGAGTTGGGGTGCTGCATAAAACCAGAGATTGAAATGAGCACAGATAAAGTTCCTTAAGCCAAATATGGAATAGACAAGAGCTACTCCTTGCTCAACGAAATGGACTCAACACCCCATATTAAGCGCCTAAGAATGTACCTGACTAGTAAGTATCTTAAAACCTATGGATTGCTATATGTCTAAAAGAGAATCAAGCGTGTGTCCAGGGGCATAAATGCAGCAGTGATAGGATTGGAGAGGTTCGGTGAGCAAACAAAGACCCTTTGAAGTCATATTGCATGGTACCCATTCCACGGGTCTCAACTCTCCAGGTTTCAGGGATTCTTCCTTCAGCTAAAACATGCATGTGGAACCTAGAGTATGATCAACCATGTGATCGGGAAACGTGTTCAAATATGTCTCAGTTCTCGTACCCTGGTACTCGGGTGCAACATTCCAGACGCTTTACTAACACCCTCCCGACTTGGAGAGTCAGTCCCTTTAACCTCCTGTTTGGCCCAGTTTGCAATTTCTGCGGAAGATGAACAGGAATAGCGAGAACCAATGAGAGACTAGCTGGAGGTGTCTGGACGGGCAAATTTAACTCTCATTTCCCACCAGGAAGAGGAATTAACCAAAGGCTCAGCGTGCCGTGCCGGAACCAGATTAGGGCCTGAAGCAATCCTGCGGTGTTGCGGCCAGGTCACAAGAAAGCGAGTTGAAGAAAGGAGCTCAGGGGCACTGTAATTCACAAACCTGCAGAGTTATAAATGACAGCTATCGTCCAAAAATATACTGAAGTAAGGCTGCCAAGAGGACTTGAAAGCGGGGCAGAATTGCAGGAAACCGATTTCAGGAGGTAGACTGGAATTGCATTGAAAGCATAGGAAAAGAGGCAGAACGTCCACAATGATGCACTTGGCCAAAAAGGGCGTATGCGTTTTTTCCTGAATATATTCAGGAAAAAACGCATACGCACTTTTTGGCCAACCAAGCAAGCTTGCAAAGGAAATCTGCACTACAATGAAGTCTCACATCCCCCCGGTCAAAAGGGCCATCTGAAAAAAGTGTAAAATCCAGAAAGGCAGGACAGGCCATGGAGAACTGGGAGCCTTGTTATGCTGATGGGCGGGATGAAAATTGCCAGCAGACACTCGGGAGAAGTGTATGGTGTTTCCTGAAACATCTAAAAAACAAAGCAACAGAGCCTAGGGCACTTCCACTTATGGTCCTATAGCTTAGGGAAATTAAAATCAAAAAGACACAGCCAACCCAAACATTGGGACGCCTCTGTTTACAAGAACCTCGTTTACAGTACAAGTTCAACATCGCAGAAAGTGAAAAATGGATAAAGAAGTTGTGGTATTTACTTACAAAGCAATATCACTCAGCAATGAAATCTAGGTCATCAGGCCCTTAGCAGCACAATGAGTGGATTCAGGTATGATGATTCTAACTGAAATAAGTCACACAGAAAAAGAAACATCATAAGATATCAGTAATACACGGAATGTAAACTTGGCTACACAGGAACTGAATTACAGAACAGAACAGGGTCTCAAATTTAGAAAACCAACTTATGCTTGCTTAAGGGGAAAGGTGAGTTGGGGTGCTGCATAAAACCAGAGATTGAAATGAGCACAGATAAAGTTCCTTAAGCCAAATATGGAATAGACAAGAGCTACTCCTTGCTCAATGAAATGGACTCAACACCCCATATTAAGCGCCTAAGAATGTACCTGACTAGTAAGTATCTTAAAACCTATGGATTGCTATATCTCCAAAAGAGAATCAAGCGTGTGTCCAGGGGCATAAATGCAGCAGTGATAGGATTGGAGAGGTTCGGTGAGCAAATGAAGACCCTCTGAAGTCATATTGCATGGTACCCATTCCACGGGTTTCAACTACCCAGGTTTAAGGTATTCTTCCTTCAGCTAAAACATGCATGTGGAACCTAGAGTATGATCAACCATGTGATCGGGAGACGTGTTCAAATATGTCTCAGTTTTCGTACCCTGGTACTCGGGTGCAACATTCCAGACGCTTTACTAACACCCTCCCGACTTGGAGAGTCAGTCCCTTTAACCTCCTGTTTGGCCCAGTTTGCAATTTCTGCGGAAGATGAACAGGAATAGCGAGAACCAATGAGAGACTAGCTGGAGGTGTCTGGACGGGCAAATTTAACTCTCATTTCCCACCAGGAAGAGGAATTAACCAAAGGCTCAGCGTGCCGTGCCGGAACCAGATTAGGGCCTGAAGCCATCCTGCGGTGTTGCGGCCAGCTCAAAAGAAAGCGAGTTTAAGAAAGGAGCTCAGGGGCACTGTAATTCACAAACCTGCAGACTTATAAATGACAGCTATCGTCCAAAAATATACTGAAGTAAGGCTGCCAAGAGGACTTGAAAGCGGGGCAGAATTGCAGGAAACCGATTTCAGGAAGTAGACTGGAATTGCATTGAAAGCATAGGAAAAGAGGCAGAACGTCCACAATGATGCACTTGGCCAAAAAGGGCGTATGCGTTTTTTCCTGAATATATTCAGGAAAAAACGCATACGCCCTTTTTGGCCAACCAAGCAAGCTTGCAAAGGAAATCTGCACTACAATGAAGTCTCACATCCCCCCGGTCAAAAGGGCCATCTGAAAAAAGTGTAAAATCCAGAAAGGCAGGACAGGCCATGGAGAACTGGGAGCCTTGTTATGCTGATGGGCGGGATGTAAATTGCCAACAGACACTCGGGAGAAGTGTATGGTGTTTCCTGAAACATCTAAAAAACAAAGCAACAGAGCCTAGGGCACTTCCACTTATGGTCCTATAGCTTAGGGAAATTAAAATCAAAAAGACACAGCCACCCCAAACATTGGGACGCCTCTGTTTACAAGAACCTCGTTTACAGTACAAGTTCAACATCGCAGAAAGTGAAAAATGGATAAAGAAGTTGTGGTATTTACTTACAAAGCAATATCACTCAGCAATGAAATCTATGTCATCAGGCCCTTAGCAGCACAATGAGTGGATTCAGGTATGATGATTCTAACTGAAATAAGTCACACAGAAAAAGAAACATCATAAGATATCAGTAATACACGGAATGTAAACTTGGCTACACAGGAACTGAATTACAGAACAGAACAGGGTCTCAAATTTAGAAAACCAACTTATGCTTGCTTAAGGGGAAAGGTGAGTTGGGGTGCTGCATAAAACCAGAGATTGAAATGAGCACAGATAAAGTTCCTTAAGCCAAATATGGAATAGACAAGAGCTACTCCTTGCTCAACGAAATGGACTCAACACCCCATATTAAGCGCCTAAGAATGTACCTGACTAGTAAGTATCTTAAAACCTATGGATTGCTATATCTCTAAAAGAGAATCAAGCGTGTGTCCAGGGGCATAAATGCAGCAGTGATAGGATTGGAGAGGTTCGGTGAGCAAACAAAGACCCTTTGAAGTCATATTGCATGGTACCCATTCCACGGGTCTCAACTCTCCAGGTTTCAGGGATTCTTCCTTCAGCTAAAACATGCATGTGGAACCTAGAGTATGATCAACCATGTGATCGGGAAACGTGTTCAAATATGTCTCAGTTCTCGTACCCTGGTACTCGGGTGCAACATTCCAGACGCTTTACTAACACCCTCCCGACTTGGAGAGTCAGTCCCTTTAACCTCCTGTTTGGCCCAGTTTGCAATTTCTGCGGAAGATGAACAGGAATAGCGAGAACCAATGAGAGACTAGCTGGAGGTGTCTGGACGGGCAAATTTAACTCTCATTTCCCACCAGGAAGAGGAATTAACCAAAGGCTCAGCGTGCCGTGCCGGAACCAGATTAGGGCCTGAAGCAATCCTGCGGTGTTGCGGCCAGGTCACAAGAAAGCGAGTTGAAGAAAGGAGCTCAGGGGCACTGTAATTCACAAACCTGCAGAGTTATAAATGACAGCTATCGTCCAAAAATATACTGAAGTAAGGCTGCCAAGAGGACTTGAAAGCGGGGCAGAATTGCAGGAAACCGATTTCAGGAGGTAGACTGGAATTGCATTGAAAGCATAGGAAAAGAGGCAGAACGTCCACAATGATGCACTTGGCCAAAAAGGGCGTATGCGTTTTTTCCTGAATATATTCAGGAAAAAACGCATACGCACTTTTTGGCCAACCAAGCAAGCTTGCAAAGGAAATCTGCACTACAATGAAGTCTCACATCCCCCCGGTCAAAAGGGCCATCTGAAAAAAGTGTAAAATCCAGAAAGGCAGGACAGGCCATGGAGAACTTGGAGCCTTGTTATGCTGATGGGCGGGATGAAAATTGCCAGCAGACACTCGGGAGAAGTGTATGGTGTTTCCTGAAACATCTAAAAAACAAAGCAACAGAGCCTAGGGCACTTCCACTTATGGTCCTATAGCTTAGGGAAATTAAAATCAAAAAGACACAGCCACCCCAAACATTGGGACGCCTCTGTTTACAAGAACCTCGTTTACAGTACAAGTTCAACATCGCAGAAAGTGACAAATGGATAAAGAAGTTGTGGTATTTACTTACAAAGCAATATCACTCAGCAATGAAATCTAGGTCATCAGGCCCTTAGCAGCACAATGAGTGGATTCAGGTATGATGATTCTAACTGAAATAAGTCACACAGAAAAAGAAACATCATAAGATATCAGTAATACACGGAATGTAAACTTGTCTACACAGGAACTGAATTACAGAACAGAACAGGGTCTCAAATTTAGAAAACCAACTTATGCTTGCTTAAGGGGAAAGGTGAGTTGGGGTGCTGCATAAAACCAGAGATTGAAATGAGCACAGATAAAGTTCCTTAAGCCAAATATGGAATAGACAAGAGCTACTCCTTGCTCAACGAAATGGACTCAACACCCCATATTAAGCGCCTAAGAATGTACCTGACTAGTAAGTATCTTAAAACCTATGGATTGCTATATCTCCAAAAGAGAATCAAGCGTGTGTCCAGGGGCATAAATGCAGCAGTGATAGGATTGGAGAGGTTCGGTGAGCAAATGAAGACCCTCTGAAGTCATATTGCATGGTACCCATTCCACGGGTTTCAACTACCCAGGTTTAAGGTATTCTTCCTTCAGCTAAAACATGCATGTGGAACCTAGAGTATGATCAACCATGTGATCGGGAGACGTGTTCAAATATGTCTCAGTTTTCGTACCCTGGTACTCGGGTGCAACATTCCAGACGCTTTACTAACACCCTCCCGACTTGGAGAGTCAGTCCCTTTAACCTCCTGTTTGGCCCAGTTTGCAATTTCTGCGGAAGATGAACAGGAATAGCGAGAACCAATGAGAGACTAGCTGGAGGTGTCTGGACGGGCAAATTTAACTCTCATTTCCCACCAGGAAGAGGAATTAACCAAAGGCTCAGCGTGCCGTGCCGGAACCAGATTAGGGCCTGAAGCCATCCTGCGGTGTTGCGGCCAGCTCAAAAGAAAGCGAGTTTAAGAAAGGAGCTCAGGGGCACTGTAATTCACAAACCTGCAGACTTATAAATGACAGCTATCGTCCAAAAATATACTGAAGTAAGGCTGCCAAGAGGACTTGAAAGCGGGGCAGAATTGCAGGAAACCGATTTCAGGAGGTAGACTGGAATTGCATTGAAAGCATAGGAAAAGAGGCAGAACGTCCACAATGATGCACTTGGCCAAAAAGGGCGTATGCGTTTTTTCCTGAATATATTCAGGAAAAAACGCATACGCCCTTTTTGGCCAACCAAGCAAGCTTGCAAAGGAAATCTGCACTACAATGAAGTCTCACATCCCCCCGGTCAAAAGGGCCATCTGAAAAAAGTGTAAAATCCAGAAAGGCAGGACAGGCCATGGAGAACTGGGAGCCTTGTTATGCTGATGGGCGGGATGTAAATTGCCAACAGACACTCGGGAGAAGTGTATGGTGTTTCCTGAAACATCTAAAAAACAAAGCAACAGAGCCTAGGGCACTTCCACTTATGGTCCTATAGCTTAGGGAAATTAAAATCAAAAAGACACAGCCACCCCAAACATTGGGACGCCTCTGTTTACAAGAACCTCGTTTACAGTACAAGTTCAACATCGCAGAAAGTGAAAAATGGATAAAGAAGTTGTGGTATTTACTTACAAAGCAATATCACTCAGCAATGAAATCTATGTCATCAGGCCCTTAGCAGCACAATGAGTGGATTCAGGTATGATGATTCTAACTGAAATAAGTCACACAGAAAAAGAAACATCATAAGATATCAGTAATACACGGAATGTAAACTTGGCTACACAGGAACTGAATTACAGAACAGAACAGGGTCTCAAATTTAGAAAACCAACTTATGCTTGCTTAAGGGGAAAGGTGAGTTGGGGTGCTGCATAAAACCAGAGATTGAAATGAGCACAGATAAAGTTCCTTAAGCCAAATATGGAATAGACAAGAGCTACTCCTTGCTCAACGAAATGGACTCAACACCCCATATTAAGCGCCTAAGAATGTACCTGACTAGTAAGTATCTTAAAACCTATGGATTGCTATATCTCTAAAAGAGAATCAAGCGTGTGTCCAGGGGCATAAATGCAGCAGTGATAGGATTGGAGAGGTTCGGTGAGCAAACAAAGACCCTTTGAAGTCATATTGCATGGTACCCATTCCACGGGTCTCAACTCTCCAGGTTTCAGGGATTCTTCCTTCAGCTAAAACATGCATGTGGAACCTAGAGTATGATCAACCATGTGATCGGGAAACGTGTTCAAATATGTCTCAGTTCTCGTACCCTGGTACTCGGGTGCAACATTCCAGACGCTTTACTAACACCCTCCCGACTTGGAGAGTCAGTCCCTTTAACCTCCTGTTTGGCCCAGTTTGCAATTTCTGCGGAAGATGAACAGGAATAGCGACAACCAATGAGAGACTAGCTGGAGGTGTCTGGACGGGCAAATTTAACTCTCATTTCCCACCAGGAAGAGGAATTAACCAAAGGCTCAGCGTGCCGTGCCGGAACCAGATTAGGGCCTGAAGCCATCCTGCGGTGTTGCGGCCAGGTCACAAGAAAGCGAGTTGAAGAAAGGAGCTCAGGGGCACTGTCATTCACAAACCTGCAGACTTATAAATGACAGCTATCGTCCAAAAATATACTGAAGTAAGGCTGCCAAGAGGACTTGAAAGCGGGGCAGAATTGCAGGAAACCGATTTCAGGAGGTAGACTGGAATTGCATTGAAAGCATAGGAAAAGAGGCAGAACGTCCACAATGATGCACTTGGCCAAAAAGGGCGTATGCGTTTTTTCCTGAATATATTCAGGAAAAAACGCATACGCCCTTTTTGGCCAACCAAGCAAGCTTGCAAAGGAAATCTGCACTACAATGAAGTCTCACTTCCCCCCGGTCAAAAGGGCCATCTGAAAAAAGTGTAAAATCCAGAAAGGCAGGACAGGCCATGGAGAACTGGGAGCCTTGTTATGCTGATGGGCGGGATGAAAATTGCCAGCAGACACTCGGGAGAAGTGTATGGTGTTTCCTGAAACATCTAAAAAACAAAGCAACAGAGCCTAGGGCACTTCCACTTATGGTCCTATAGCTTAGGGAAATTAAAATCAAAAAGACACAGCCACCCCAAACATTGAGACGCCTCTGTTTACAAGAACCTCATTTACAGTACAAGTTCAACATCGCAGAAAGTGAAAAATGGATAAAGAAGTTGTGGTATTTACTTACAAAGCAATATCACTCAGCAATGAAATCTATGTCATCAGGCCCTTAGCAGCACAATGAGTGGATTCAGGTATGATGATTCTAACTGAAATAAGTCACACAGAAAAAGAAACATCATAAGATATCAGTAATACACGGAATACAAACTTGGCTACACAGGAACTGAATTACAGAACAGAACAGGGTCTCAAATTTAGAAAACCAACTTATGCTTGCTTAAGGGGAAAGGTGAGTTGGGGTGCTGCATAAAACCAGAGATTGAAATGAGCACAGATAAAGTTCCTTAAGCCAAATATGGAATAGACAAGAGCTACTCCTTGCTCAACGAAATGGACTCAACACCGCATATTAAACGCCTAAGAATGTACCTGACTAGTAAGTATCTTAAAACCTATGGATTACTATGTCTCCGAAAGAGAATCAAGCATGTGTACAGGGGCATAAACGCAGCAGTGATAGGATTGGAGAGGTTCGGTGAGCAAATGAAGACCCTCTGAAGTCATATTGCATGGTACCCATTCCACGGGTTTCAACTACCCAGGTTTAAGGTATTCTTCCTTCAGCTAAAACATGCATGTGGAACCTAGAGTATGAACAACCATGTGATCGGGAAATGTGTTCAAATATGTCTCTGTTTTCGTACCCTGGTACTCGGGTGCAACATTCCAGACGCTTTACTAACACCCTCCCGACTTGGAGAGTCAGTCCCTTTAACCTCCTGTTTGGCCCAGTTTGCAATTTCTGCGGAAGATGAACAGGAATAGTGAGAACCAATGAGAGACTAGCTGGAAGTGTCTGGACGGGCAAATTTAACTCTCATTTCCCACCAGGAAGAGGAATTAACCAAAGGCTCAGCGTGCCGTGCCGGAACCAGATTAGGGCCTGAAGCCATCCTGCGGTGTTGCGGCCAGGTCACAAGAAAGCAAGTTGAAGAAAGGAGCTCAGGGGCACTGTAATTCACAAACCTGCAGAGTTATAAATGACAGCTATCGTCCAAAAATATACTGAAGTAAGGCTGCCAAGAGGACTTGAAAGCGGGGCAGAATTGCAGGAAACCGATTTCAGGAGGTAGACTGGAATTGCATTGAAAGCATAGGAAAAGAGGCAGAACGTCCACAATGATGCACTTGGCCAAAAAGGGCGTATGCGTTTTTTCCTGAATATATTCAGGAAAAAACGCATACGCCCTTTTTGGCCAACCAAGCAAGCTTGCAAAGGAAATCTGCACTACAATGAAGTCTCACTTCCCCCCGGTCAAAAGGGCCATCTGAAAAAAGTGTAAAATCCAGAAAGGCAGGACAGGCCATGGAGAACTGGGAGCCTTGTTATGCTGATGGGCGGGATGAAAATTGCCAGCAGACACTCGGGAGAAGTGTATGGTGTTTCCTGAAACATCTAAAAAACAAAGCAACAGAGCCTAGGGCACTTCCACTTATGGTCCTATAGCTTAGGGAAATTAAAATCAAAAAGACACAGCCACCCCAAACATTGGGACGCCTCTGTTTACAAGAACCTCGTTTACAGTACAAGTTCAACATCGCAGAAAGTGAAAAATGGATAAAGAAGTTGTGGTATTTACTTACAAAGCAATATCACTCAGCAATGAAATCTATGTCATCAGGCCCTTAGCAGCACAATGAGTGGATTCAGGTATGATGATTCTAACTGAAATAAGTCACACAGAAAAAGAAACATCATAAGATATCAGTAATACACGGAATGTAAACTTGGCTACACAGGAACTGAATTACAGAACAGAACAGGGTCTCAAATTTAGAAAACCAACTTATGCTTGCTTAAGGGTAAAGGTGAGTTGGGGTGCTGCATAAAACCAGAGATTGAAATGAGCACAGATAAAGTTCCTTAAGCCAAATATGGAATAGACAAGAGCTACTCCTTGCTCAACGAAATGGACTCAACACCGCATATTAAACGCCTAAGAATGTACCTGACTAGTAAGTATCTTAAAACCTATGGATTACTATGTCTCCAAAAGAGAATCAAGCATGTGTACAGGGGCATAAACGCAGCAGTGATAGGATTGGAGAGGTTCGGTGAGCAAATGAAGACCCTCTGAAGTCATATTGCATGGTACCCATTCCACGGGTTTCAACTACCCAGGTTTAAGGTATTCTTCCTTCAGCTAAAACATGCATGTGGAACCTAGAGTATGATCAACCATGTGATCGGGAAACGTGTTCAAATATGTCTCAGTTCTCGTACGCTGGTACTCGGGTGCAACATTCCAGACGCTTTACTAACACCCTCCCGACTTGGAGAGTCAGTCCCTTTAACCTCCTGTTTGGCCCAGTTTGCAATTTCTGCGGAAGATGAACAGGAATAGCGAGAACCAATGAGAGACTAGCTGGAGGTGTCTGGACGGGCAAATTTAACTCTCATTTCCCACCAGGAAGAGGAATTAACCAAAGGCTCAGCGTGCCGTGCCGGAACCAGATTAGGGCCTGAAGCCATCCTGCGGTGTTGCGGCCAGGTCACAAGAAAGCGAGTTGAAGAAAGGAGCTCAGGGGCACTGTCATTCACAAACCTGCAGACTTATAAATGACAGCTATCGTCCAAAAATATACTGAAGTAAGGCTGCCAAGAGGACTTGAAAGCGGGGCAGAATTGCAGGAAACCGATTTCAGGAGGTAGACTGGAATTGCATTGAAAGCATAGGAAAAGAGGCAGAACGTCCACAATGATGCACTTGGCCAAAAAGGGCGTATGCGTTTTTTCCTGAATATATTCAGGAAAAAACGCATACGCCCTTTTTGGCCAACCAAGCAAGCTTGCAAAGGAAATCTGCACTACAATGAAGTCTCACTTCCCCCCGGTCAAAAGGGCCATCTGAAAAAAGTGTAAAATCCAGAAAGGCAGGACAGGCCATGGAGAACTGGGAGCCTTGTTATGCTGATGGGCGGGATGAAAATTGCCAGCAGACACTCGGGAGAAGTGTATGGTGTTTCCTGAAACATCTAAAAAACAAAGCAACAGAGCCTAGGGCACTTCCACTTATGGTCCTATAGCTTAGGGAAATTAAAATCAAAAAGACACAGCCACCCCAAACATTGAGACGCCTCTGTTTACAAGAACCTCGTTTACAGTACAAGTTCAACATCGCAGAAAGTGAAAAATGGATAAAGAAGTTGTGGTATTTACTTACAAAGCAATATCACTCAGCAATGAAATCTATGTCATCAGGCCCTTAGCAGCACAATGAGTGGATTCAGGTATGATGATTCTAACTGAAATAAGTCACACAGAAAAAGAAACATCATAAGATATCAGTAATACACGGAATGTAAACTTGGCTACACAGGAACTGAATTACAGAACAGAACAGGGTCTCAAATTTAGAAAACCAACTTATGCTTGCTTAAGGGGAAAGGTGAGTTGGGGTGCTGCATAAAACCAGAGATTGAAATGAGCACAGATAAAGTTCCTTAAGCCAAATATGGAATAGACAAGAGCTACTCCTTGCTCAACGAAATGGACTCAACACCGCATATTAAACGCCTAAGAATGTACCTGACTAGTAAGTATCTTAAAACCTATGGATTGCTATGTCTCTGAAAGAGAATCAAGCATGTGTACAGGGGCATAAACGCAGCAGTGATAGGATTGGAGAGGTTCGGTGAGCAAATGAAGACCCTTTGAAGTCATATTGCATGGTACCCATTCCACGGGTCTCAACTCTCCAGGTTTCAGGGATTCTTCCTTCAGCTAAAACATGCATGTGGAACCTAGAGTATGATCAACCATGTGATCGGGAAACGTGTTCAAATATGTCTCAGTTCTCGTACCCTGGTACTTGGGTGCAACATTCCAGACGCTTTAATAACACCCTCCCGACTTGGAGAGTCAGTCCCTTTAACCTCCTGTTTGGCCCAGTTTGCAATTTCTGCGGAAGATGAACAGGAATAGCGAGAACCAATGAGAGACTAGCTGGAGGTGTCTGGACGGGCAAATTTAACTCTCATTTCCCACCAGGAAGAGGAATTAACCAAAGGCTCAGCGTGCCGTGCCGGAACCAGATTAGGGCCTGAAGCCATCCTGCGGTGTTGCGGCCAGGTCACAAGAAAGCGAGTTGAAGAAAGGAGCTCAGGGGCACTGTCATTCACAAACCTGCAGACTTATAAATGACAGCTATCGTCCAAAAATATACTGAAGTAAGGCTGCCAAGAGGACTTGAAAGCGGGGCAGAATTGCAGGAAACCGATTTCAGGAGGTAGACTGGAATTGCATTGAAAGCATAGGAAAAGAGGCAGAACGTCCACAATGATGCACTTGGCCAAAAAGGGCGTATGCGTTTTTTCCTGAATATATTCAGGAAAAAACGCATACGCCCTTTTTGGCCAACCAAGCAAGCTTGCAAAGGAAATCTGCACTACAATGAAGTCTCACATCCCCCCGGTCAAAAGGGTCATCTGAAAAAAGTGTAAAATCCAGAAAGGCAGGACAGGCCATGGAGAACTGGGAGCCTTGTTATGCTGATGGGCGGGATGAAAATTGCCAACAGACACTCGGGAGAAGTGTATGGTGTTTCCTGAAACATCTAAAAAACAAAGCAACAGAGCCTAGGGCACTTCCACTTATGGTCCTATAGCTTAGGGAAATTAAAATCAAAAAGACACAGCCACCCCAAACATTGGGACGCCTCTGTTTACAAGAACCTCGTTTACAGTACAAGTTCAACATCGCAGAAAGTGAAAAATGGATAAAGAAGTTGTGGTATTTACTTACAAAGCAATATCACTCAGCAATGAAATCTATGTCATCAGGCCCTTAGCAGCACAATGAGTGGATTCAGGTATGATGATTCTAACTGAAATAAGTCACACAGAAAAAGAAACATCATAAGATATCAGTAATACACGGAATGTAAACTTGGCTACACAGGAACTGAATTACAGAACAGAACAGGGTCTCAAATTTAGAAAACCAACTTATGCTTGCTTAAGGGGAAAGGTGAGTTGGGGTGCTGCATAAAACCAGAGATTGAAATGAGCACAGATAAAGTTCCTTAAGCCAAATATGGAATAGACAAGAGCTACTCCTTGCTCAACGAAATGGACTCAACACCGCATGTTAAACGCCTAAGAATGTACCTGACTAGTAAGTATCTTAAAACCTATGGATTGCTATGTCTCCGAAAGAGAATCAAGCATGTGTACAGGGGCATAAACGCAGCAGTGATAGGATTGGAGAGGTTCGGTGAGCAAATGAAGACCCTCTGAAGTCATATTGCATGGTACCCATTCCACGGGTTTCAACTACCCAGGTTTAAGGTATTCTTCCTTCAGCTAAAACATGCATGTGGAACCTAGAGTATGATCAACCATGTGATCGGGAGACGTGTTCATATATGTCTCAGTTCTCGTACCCTGGTACTCGGGTGCCACATTCCAGACGCTTTACTAACACCCTCCCCAGTTGGAGAGTCAGCCCCTTTAACCTCCTGTTTGGCCCAGTTTGCAATTTCTGCGGAAGATGAACAGGAATAGCGAGAACCAATGAGAGACTAGCTGGAGGTGTCTGGACGGGCAAATTTAACTCTCATTTCCCACGAGGAAGAAGAATTAACCAAAGGCTCAGCGTGCCGTGACGGAACCAGATTAGGGCCTGAAGCCATCCTGCGGTGTTGCGGCCAGGTCACAAGAAAGCGAGTTGAAGAAAGGAGCTCAGGGGCACTGTAATTCACAAACCTGCAGAGTTATAAATGACAGCTATCGTCCAAAAATATACTGAAGTAAGGCTGCCAAGAGGACTTGAAAGCGGGGCAGAATTGCAGGAAACCGATTTCAGGAGGTAGACTGGAATTGCATTGAAAGCATAGGAAAAGAGGCAGAACGTCCACAATGATGCACTTGGCCAAAAAGGGCGTATGCGTTTTTTCCTGAATATATTCAGGAAAAAACGCATACGCACTTTTTGGCCAACCAAGCAAGCTTGCAAAGGAAATCTGCACTACAATGAAGTCTCACATCCCCCCGGTCAAAAGGGCCATCTGAAAAAAGTGTAAAATCCAGAAAGGCAGGACAGGCCATGGAGAACTGGGAGCCTTGTTATGCTGATGGGCGGGATGAAAATTGCCAGCAGACACTCGGGAGAAGTGTATGGTGTTTCCTGAAACATCTAAAAAACAAAGCAACAGAGCCTAGGGCACTTCCACTTATGGTCCTATAGCTTAGGGAATTTAAAATCAAAAAGACACAGCCACCCCAAACATTGGGACGCCTCTGTTTACAAGAACCTCGTTTACAGTACAAGTTAAACATCGCAGAAAGTGAAAAATGGATAAAGAAGTTGTGGTATTTACTTACAAAGCAATATCACTCAGCAATGAAATCTAGGTCATCAGGCCCTTAGCAGCACAATGAGTGGATTCAGGTATGATGATTCTAACTGAAATAAGTCACACAGAAAAAGAAACATCATAAGATATCAGTAATACACGGAATGTAAACTTGGCTACACAGGAACTGAATTACAGAACAGAACAGGGTCTCAAATTTAGAAAACCAACTTATGCTTGCTTAAGGGTAAAGGTGAGTTGGGGTGCTGCATAAAACCAGAGATTGAAATGAGCACAGATAAAGTTCCTTAAGCCAAATATGGAATAGACAAGAGCTACTCCTTGCTCAACGAAATGGACTCAACACCCCATATTAAGCGCCTAAGAATGTACCTGACTAGTAAGTATCTTAAAACCTATGGATTGCTATATCTCCAAAAGAGAATCAAGCGTGTGTCCAGGGGCATAAATGCAGCAGTGATAGGATTGGAGAGGTTCGGTGAGCAAACAAAGACCCTTTGAAGTCATATTGCATGGTACCCATTCCACGGGTCTCAACTCTCCAGGTTTCAGGGATTCTTCCTTCAGCTAAAACATGCATGTGGAACCTAGAGTATGATCAACCATGTGATCGGGAAACGTGTTCAAATATGTCTCAGTTCTCGTACCCTGGTACTTGGGTGCAACATTCCAGACGCTTTAATAACACCCTCCCGACTTGGAGAGTCAGTCCCTTTAACCTCCTGTTTGGCCCAGTTTGCAATTTCTGCGGAAGATGAACAGGAATAGCGAGAACCAATGAGAGACTAGCTGGAGGTGTCTGGACGGGCAAATTTAACTCTCATTTCCCACCAGGAAGAGGAATTAACCAAAGGCTCAGCGTGCCATGCCGGAACCAGATTAGGGCCTGAAGCCATCCTGCGGTGTTGCGGCCAGGTCAAAAGAAAGCGAGTTGAAGAAAGGAGCTCAGGGGCACTGTCATTCACAAACCTGCAGAGTTATAAATGACAGCTATCGTCCAAAAATATACTGAAGTAAGGCTGCCAAGAGGACTTGAAAGCGGGGCAGAATTGCAGGAAACCGATTTCAGGAGGTAGACTGGAATTGCATTGAAAGCATAGGAAAAGAGGCAGAACGTCCACAATGATGCACTTGGCCAAAAAGGGCGTATGCGTTTTTTCCTGAATATATTCAGGAAAAAACGCATACGCCCTTTTTGGCCAACCAAGCAAGCTTGCAAAGGAAATCTGCACTACAATGAAGTCTCACATCCCCCCGGTCAAAAGGGCCATCTGAAAAAAGTGTAAAATCCAGAAAGGCAGGACAGGCCATGGAGAACTGGGAGCCTTGTTATGCTGATGGGCGGGATGAAAATTGCCAGCAGACACTCGGGAGAAGTGTATGGTGTTTCCTGAAACATCTAAAAAACAAAGCAACAGAGCCTAGGGCACTTCCACTTATGGTCCTATAGCTTAGGGAAATTAAAATCAAAAAGACACAGCCACCCCAAACATTGGGACGCCTCTGTTTACAAGAACCTCGTTTACAGTACAAGTTCAACATCGCAGAAAGTGAAAAATGGATAAAGAAGTTGTGGTATTTACTTACAAAGCAATATCACTCAGCAATGAAATCTATGTCATCAGGCCCTTAGCAGCACAATGAGTGGATTCAGGTATGATGATTCTAACTGAAATAAGTCACACAGAAAAAGAAACATCATAAGATATCAGTAATACACGGAATGTAAACTTGGCTACACAGGAACTGAATTACAGAACAGAACAGGGTCTCAAATTTAGAAAACCAACTTATGCTTGCTTAAGGGGAAAGGTGAGTTGGGGTGCTGCATAAAACCAGAGATTGAAATGAGCACAGATAAAGTTCCTTAAGCCAAATATGGAATAGACAAGAGCTACTCCTTGCTCAACGAAATGGACTCAACACCGCATATTAAACGCCTAAGAATGTACCTGACTAGTAAGTATCTTAAAACCTATGGATTGCTATATCTCCAAAAGAGAATCAAGCGTGTGTCCAGGGGCATAAATGCAGCAGTGATAGGACTGGAGAGGTTCGGTGAGCAAACGAAGACCCTCTGAAATCATATTGCATGGTACCCATTCCACGGGTTTCAACTACCCAGGTTTAAGGTATTCTTCCTTCAGCTAAAACATGCATGTGGAACCTAGAGTATGATCAACCATGTGATCGGGAGACGTGTTCAAATATGTCTCAGTTTTCGTACCCTGGTACTCGGGTGCAACATTCCAGACGCTTTACTAACACCCTCCCAACTTGGAGAGTCAGTCCCTTTAAACTCCTGTTTGGCCCAGTTTGCAATTTCTGCGGAAGATGAACAGGAATAGCGAGAACCAATGAGAGACTAGCTGGAGGTGTCTGGACGGGCAAATTTAACTCTCATTTCCCACCAGGAAGAGGAATTAACCAAAGGCTCAGCGTGCCGTGCCGGAACCAGATTAGGGCCTGAAGCCATCCTGCGGTGTTGCGGCCAGGTCACAAGAAAGCGAGTTGAAGAAAGGAGCTCAGGGGCACTGTCATTCACAAACCTGCAGACTTATAAATGACAGCTATCGTCCAAAAATATACTGAAGTAAGGCTGCCAAGAGGACTTGAAAGCGGGGCAGAATTGCAGGAAACCGATTTCAGGAGGTAGACTGGAATTGCATTGAAAGCATAGGAAAAGAGGCAGAACGTCCACAATGATGCACTTGGCCAAAAAGGGCGTATGCGTTTTTTCCTGAATATATTCAGGAAAAAACGCATACGCCCTTTTTGGCCAACCAAGCAAGCTTGCAAAGGAAATCTGCACTACAATGAAGTCTCACATCCCCCCGGTCAAAAGGGCCATCTGAAAAAATTGTAAAATCCAGAAAGGCAGGACAGGCCATGGAGAACTGGGAGCCTTGTTATGCTGATGGGCGGGATGAAAATTGCCAGCAGACACTCGGGAGAAGTGTATGGTGTTTCCTGAAACATCTAAAAACCAAAGCAACAGAGCCTAGGGCACTTCCACTTATGGTCCTATAGCTTAGGGAAATTAAAATAAAAAAGACACAGCCACCCCAAACATTGGGACGCCTCTGTTTACAAGAACCTCGTTTACAGTACAAGTTCAACATCGCAGAAAGTGAAAAATGGATAAAGAAGTTGTGGTATTTACTTACAAAGCAATATCACTCAGCAATGAAATCTATGTCATCAGGCCCTTAGCAGCACAATGAGTGGATTCAGGTATGATGATTCTAACTGAAATAAGTCACACAGAAAAAGAAACATCATAAGATATCAGTAATACACGGAATGTAAACTTGGCTACACAAGAACTGAATTACAGAACAGAACAGGGTCTCAAATTTAGAAAACCAACTTATGCTTGCTTAAGGGTAAAGGTGAGTTGGGGTGCTGCATAAAACCAGAGATTGAAATGAGCACAGATAAAGTTCCTTAAGCCAAATATGGAATAGACAAGAGCTACTCCTTGCTCAACGAAATGGACTCAACACCGCATATTAAACGCCTAAGAATGTACCTGACTAGTAAGTATCTTAAAACCTATGGATTGCTATGTCTCCGAAAGAGAATCAAGCATGTGTACAGGGGCATAAACGCAGCAGTGATAGGATTGGAGAGGGTTGGTGAGCAAATGAAGACCCTTTGAAGTCATATTGCATCGTACCCATTCCACGGGTTTCAACTACCCAGGTTTAAGGTATTCTTCCTTCTGCTAAAACATGCATGTGGAACCTAGAGTATGATCAACCATGTGATCGGGAGACGTGTTCAAATATGTCTCAGTTTTCGTACCCTGGTACTCGGGTGCAACATTCCAGACACTTTACTAACACTCTCCCGACTTGGAGAGTCAGTGCCTTTAACCTCCTGTTTGGCCCAGTTTGCAATTTCTGCGGAAGATGAACAGGAATAGCGAGAACCAATGAGAGACTAGCTGGAGGTGTCTGGACGGGCAAATTTAACTCTCATTTCCCACGAGGAAGAGGAATTAACCAAAGGCTCAGCGTGCCGTGACGGAACCAGATTAGGGCCTGAAGCCATCCTGCGGTGTTGCGGCCAGGTCACAAGAAAGCGAGTTGAAGAAAGGAGCTCAGGGGCACTGTAATTCACAAACCTGCAGAGTTATAAATGACAGCTATCGTCCAAAAATATACTGAAGTAAGGCTGCCAAGAGGACTTGAAAGCGGGGCAGAATTTCAGGAAACCGATTTCAGGAGGTAGACTGGAATTGCATTGAAAGCATAGGAAAAGAGGCAGAACGTCCACAATGATGCACTTGGCCAAAAAGGGCGTATGCGTTTTTTCCTGAATATATTCAGGAAAAAACGCATACGCCCTTTTTGGCCAACCAAGCAAGCTTGCAAAGGAAATCTGCACTACAATGAAGTCTCACTTCCCCCCGGTCAAAAGGGCCATCTGAAAAAAGCGTAAAATCCAGAAAGGCAGGACAGGCCATGGAGAACTGGGAGCCTTGTTATGCTGATGGGCGGGATGTAAATTGCCAACAGACACTCGGGAGAAGTGTATGGTGTTTCCTGAAACATCTAAAAAACAAAGCAACAGAGCCTAGGGCACTTCCACTTATGGTCCTATAGCTTAGGGAAATTAAAATAAAAACGACACAGCCACCCCAAAGTTTGGGACGCCTCTGTTTACAAGAACCTCGTTTACCGTACAAGATCAATATCACAGAAAGTGAAAAATGGATAAAGAACTTGTGGTACTTACGTACAATGCAGTATCACTCAACAATGAAATCTATGTCATCAGGCCCGTAGCAGCATAATGAGTGTATTCAGGTACGATGATTCTAACTGAAATAAGTCACACAGAAAAAGAAACATCATAAGATATCACTAATACACGGAATGTAAACTTGGTTACACAGGAACTGAATTCCAAAACAGAACAGGGTCTCAAATTTAGAAAACCAACTTATGCTTGCTTAAGGGGAAAGGTGAGTTGGGGTGCTGCATAAAACCAGAGATTGAAATGAGCACAGATAAAGTTCCTTAAGCCAAATATGGAATAGACAAGAGCTACTGCTTGCTCAACGAAATGGACTCAACACCCCATATTAAACACCTAAGAATGTACCTGACTAGTAAGTATCTTAAAACCTATGGATTGCTATGTCTCCGAAAGAGAATCAAGCATGTGTACAGGGGCATAAACGCAGCAGTGATAGGATTGGAGAGGTTTGGTGAGCAAATGAAGACCCTTTGAAGTCATATTGCATCGTACCCATTCCACGGGTTTCAACTACCCAGGTTTAAGGTATTCTTCCTTCTGCTAAAACATGCATGTGGAACCTAGAGTATGATCAACCATGTGATCGGGAGACGTGTTCAAATATGTCTCAGTTTTCGTACCCTGGTACTCGGGTGCAACATTCCAGACACTTTACTAACACTCTCCCGACTTGGAGAGTCAGTCCCTTTAACCTCCTGTTTGGCCCAGTTTGCAATTTCTGCGGAAGATGAACAGGAATAGCGAGAACCAATGAGAGACTAGCTGGAGGTGTCTGGACGGGCAAATTTAACTCTCATTTCCCACGAGGAAGAGGAATTAACCAAAGGCTCAGCGTGCCGTGACGGAACCAGATTAGGGCCTGAAGCCATCCTGCGGTGTTGCGGCCAGGTCACAAGAAAGCGAGTTGAAGAAAGGAGCTCAGGGGCACTGTAATTCACAAACCTGCAGAGTTATAAATGACAGCTATCGTCCAAAAATATACTGAAGTAAGGCTGCCAAGAGGACTTGAAAGCGGGGCAGAATTGCAGGAATCCGATTTCAGGAGGTAGACTGGAATTGCATTGAAAGCATAGGAAAAGAGGCAGAACGTCCACAATGATGCACTTGGCCAAAAAGGGCGTATGCGTTTTTTCCTGAATATATTCAGGAAAAAACGCATACGCCCTTTTTGGCCAACCAAGCAAATTGCAAAGGAAATCTGCACTACAATGAAGTCTCACTTCAACCCGGTCAAAAGGGCCATCTGAAAAAAGTGTAAAATCCAGAAAAGCAGGACAGGCCATGGAGAACTGGGAGCCTTGTTATGCTGATGGGCGGGGTGTAATTTGCCAACAGACACTCGGGAGAAGTGTATGGTGTTTCCTGAAACATCTAAAAAACAAAGCAACAGAGCCTAGGGCACTTCCACTTATGGTCCTATAGCTTAGGGAAATTAAAATCAAAAAGACACAGCCACCCCAAAGTTTGGGACGCCTCTGTTTACAAGAACCTCGTTTACGGTACAAGTTCAATATCGCACAAAGTGAAAAATGGATAAAGAAGTTGTGGTACTTACGTACAATGCAATATCACTCAGCAATGAAATCTATGTCATCAGGCCCGTAGCAGCATAATGAGTGGATTCAGGTATGATGATTCTAACTGAAATAAGTCACACAGAAAAAGAAACATCATAAGATATCACTAATACACGGAATGTAAACTTGGCTACACAGGAACTGAATTACAAAACAGAACAGGGTCTCAAATTTAGAAAACCAACTTATGCTTGCTTAAGGGGAAAGGTGAGTTGGGGTGCTGCATAAAACCAGCGATTGAAATGAGCACAGATAAAGTTCCTTTAGCCAAATATGTAATAGACAAGAGCTACTCCTTGCTCAACGAAATGGACTCAACAAACCATATTACACGCCTAAGAATGTACCTGACTAGTAAGTATCTTAAAACCTATGGATTGCTATGTCTCCAAAAGAGAATGAAGCGTGTGTACAGGGGCATAAATGCAGCAGTGATAGGATTGGAGAGGTTCAGTGAGCAAATGAAGACCCCTTGAAGTCATATTGCATGGTACCCATTCCACGGGTCTCAACTCTCCACTTTTCAGGGATTCTTCCTTCAGCTAAAACATGCATGTGGAACCCAGAGTATGATCCACCGTGTAATCGGGAGACGTGTTCAAATATGTCTCAGTTTTCGTCCCCTGGTACTCGGGTGCAACATTCCAGACGCTTTACTAACACTCTCCCGACTTGGAGAGTCAGTGCCTTTAACCTCCTGTTTGTCCCAGTTTACAATTTCTGCGGAAGATGAACAGGAATAGGGAGAACCAATGAGAGACTAGCTGGAGGTGTCTGAACGGGCAAATTTAACTCTCATTTCCCACCAGGAAGAGGAATTAACCAAAGGCTCAGCATGCCGTGCCGGAACCAGATTAGGGCCTGAAGCCATCCTGCGGTGTTGCGGCCAGGTCACAAGAAAGCGAGTTGAAGAAAGGAGCTCAGGGGCACTGTAATTCACAAACCTGCAGAGTTATAAATGACAGCTATCGTCCAAAAATATACTGAAGTAAGGCTGCCAAGAGGACTTGAAAGCGGGGCAGAATTGCAGGAAACCGATTTCAGGAGGTAGACTGGAATTGCATTGAAAGCATAGGAAAAGAGGCAGAACGTCCACAATGATGCACTTGGCCAAAAAGGGCGTATGCGTTTTTTCCTGAATATATTCAGGAAAAAACGCATACGCCCTTTTTGGCCAACCAAGCAAGCTTGCAAAGGAAATCTGCACTACAATGAAGTCTCACTTCCCCCCGGTCAAAAGGGCCATCTGAAAAAAGTGTAAAATCCAGAAAGGCAGGACAGGCCATGGAGAACTGGGAGCCTTGTTATGCTGATGGGCGGGATGTAAATTGCCAACAGACACTCGGGAGAAGTGTATGGTGTTTCCTGAAACATCTAAAAAACAAAGCAACAGAGCCTAGGGCACTTCCACTTATGGTCCTATAGCTTAGGGAAATTAAAATAAAAAAGACACAGCCACCCCAAAGTTTGGGACGCCTCTGTTTACAAGAACCTCGTTTACCGTACAAGTTCAATATCACAAAGTGCGAAAAATAGATAAAGAAGTTGTGGTACTTACGTACAATGCAATATCACTCAGCAATGAAATCTATGTCATCAGGCCCATAGCAGCATAATGAGTGGATTCAGGTATGATGATTCTAACTGAAATAAGTCACACAGAAAAAGAAACATCATAAGATATCACTAATACACGGAATGTAAACTTGGCTACACAGGAACTGAATTACAAAACAGAACATGGTCTCAAATTTAGAAAACCAACTTATGCTTGCTTAAGGGGAAAGGTGAGTTGGGGTGCCACATAAAACCAGCGATTGAAATGAGCACAGATAAAATTCCTTAAGCCAAATATGTAATAGACAAGAGCTACTCCTTGCTCAACGAAATGGACTCAACAACCCATATTACACGCCTAAGAATGTACCTGACTAGTAAGTATCTTAAAACCTATGGATTGCTATGTCTCCAAAAGAGAATGAAGCGTGTGTACAAGGGCATAAATGCAGCAGTGATAGGATTGGAGAGGTTCGGTGAGCAAATGAAGACACTTTGAAGTCATATTGCATCGTACCCATTCCACGGGTTTCAACTACCCAGGTTTAAGGTATTCTTCCTTCTGCTAAAACATGCATGTGGAACCTAGAGTATGATCAACCATGTGATCGGGAGACGTGTTCAAATATGTCTCAGTTTTCGTACAATGGTACTCGGGTGCAACATTCCAGACACTTTACTAACACTCTCTCGACTTGGAGAGTCAGTCCCTTTAACCTCCTGTTTGGCCCAGTTTGCAATTTCTGCGGAAGATGAACAGGAATAGCGAGAACCAATGAGAGACTAGCTGGAGGTGTCTGGACGGGCAAATTTAACTCTCATTTCCCACCAGGAAGAGGAATTAACCAAAGGCTCAGCGTGCCGTGCCGGAACAAGTTTAGGGCCTGAAGCCATCCTGCGGTGTTGCGGCCAGCTCAAAAGAAAGCGAGTTGAAGAAAGGAGCTCAGGGGCACTGTAATTCACAAACCTGCAGACTTATAAATGACAGCTATCGTCCAAAAATATACTGAAGTAAGGCTGCCAAGAGGACTTGAAAGCGGGGCAGAATTGCAGGAAACCAATTTCAGGAGGTAGACTGGAATTGCATTGAAAGCATAGGAAAAGAGGCAGAACGTCCACAATGATGCACTTGGCCAAAAAGGGCGTATGCGTTTTTTCCTGAATATATTCAGGAAAAAACGCATACGCCCTTTTTGGCCAACCAAGCAAGCTTGCAAAGGAAATCTGCACTACAATGAAGTCTCACTTCCCCCCGGTCAAAAGGGCCATCTGAAAAAAGTAAAAAATCCAGAAAGGCAGGACAGGCCATGGAGAACTGGGAGCCTTGTTATGCTGATGGGCGGGATGTAAATTGCCAACAGACACTCGGGAGAAGTGTATGCTGTTTCCTGAAACATCTAAAAAACAAAGCAACAGAGCCTAGGGCACTTCCACTTATGGTCCTATAGCTTAGGGAAATTAAAATAAAAAAGACACAGCCACCCCAAAGATTGGAACGCCTCTGTTTACAAGAACCTCGTTTACAGTACAAGTTCAACATCGCAGAAAATGAAAAATGGATAAAGAAGTTGTGGTATTTACTTACAAAGCAATATCACTCAGCAATGAAATCTATGTCATCAGGCCCTTAGCAGCACAATGAGTGGATTCAGGTATGATGATTCTAACTGAAATAAGTCACACAGAAAAAGAAACATCATAACATATCAGTAATACACGGAATGTAAACTTGGCTACACAGGAACTGAATTACAGAACAGAACAGGGTCTCAAATTTAGAAAACCAACTTATGCTTGCTTAAGGGGAAAGGTGAGTTGGGGTGCTGCATAAAACCAGAGATTGAAATGAGCACAGATAAAGTTCCTTAAGCCAAATATGGAATAGACAAGAGCTACTCCTTGCTCAACGAAATGGACTCAACACCCCATATTAAACGCCTAAGAATGTACCTGACTAGTAAGTATCTTAAAACCTATGGATTGCTATGTCTCCGAAAGAGAATCAAGCATGTGTACAGGGGCATAAACGCAGCAGTGATAGGATTGGAGAGGTTCAGTGCGCAAATGAAGACCCTTTGAAGTCATATTGCATCGTACCCATTCCACGGGTTTCAACTACCCAGTTTTAAGGTATTCTTCATTCTGCTAAAACATGCATGTGGAACCTAGAGTATGATCAACCATGTGATCGGGAGACGTGTTCAAATATGTCTCAGTTTTCGTACCCTGGTACTCGGGTGCAACATTCCAGACACTTTACTAACACTCTCCCGACTTGGAGAGTCAGTGCCTTTAACCTCCTGTTTGGCCCAGTTTGCAATTTCTGCGGAAGATGAACAGGAATAGCGAGAACCAATGAGAGACTAGCTGGAGGTGTCTGGACGGGCAAATTTAACTCTCATTTCCCACGAGGAAGAGGAATTAACCAAAGGCTCAGCGTGCCGTGACGGAACCAGATTAGGGCCTGAAGCCATCCTGCGGTGTTGCGGCCAGGTCACAAGAAAGCGAGTTGAAGAAAGGAGCTCAGGGGCACTGTAATTCACAAACCTGCAGAGTTATAAATGACAGCTATCGTCCAAAAATATACTGAAGTAAGGCTGCCAAGAGGACTTGAAAGCGGGGCAGAATTGCAGGAAACCGATTTCAGGAGGTAGACTGGAATTGCATTGAAAGCATAGGAAAAGAGGCAGAACGTCCACAATGATGCACTTGGCCAAAAAGGGCGTATGCGTTTTTTCCTGAATATATTCAGGAAAAAACGCATACGCCCTTTTTGGCCAACCAAGCAAGCTTGCAAAGGAAATCTGCACTACAATGAAGTCTCACTTCCCCCCGGTCAAAAGGGCCATCTGAAAAAAGCGTAAAATCCAGAAAGGCAGGACAGGCCATGGAGAACTGGGAGCCTTGTTATGCTGATGGGCGGGATGTAAATTGCCAACAGACACTCGGGAGAAGTGTATGGTGTTTCCTGAAACATCTAAAAAACAAAGCAACAGAGCCTAGGGCACTTCCACTTATGGTCCTATAGCTTAGGGAAATTAAAATAAAAAAGACACAGCCACCCCAAAGTTTGGGACGCCTCTGTTTACAAGAACCTCGTTTACCGTACAAGTTCAATATCACAAAGTGTGAAAAATAGATAAAGAAGTTGTGGTACTTACGTACAATGCAATATCACTCAGCAATGAAATCTATGTCATCAGGCCCGTAGCAGCATAATGAGTGGATTCAGGTATGATGATTCTAACTGAAATAAGTCACACAGAAAAAGAAACATCATAAGATATCACTAGTACACGGAATGTAAACTTGGCTACACAGGAACTGAATTACAAAACAGAACATGGTCTCAAATTTAGAAAACCAACTTATGCTTGCTTAAGGGGAAAGGTGAGTTGGGGTGCTGCATAAAACCAGCAATTGAAATGAGCACAGATAAAGTTCCTTAAGACAAATATGTAATAGACAAGAGCTACTCCTTGCTCAAAGAAATGGACTCAACAACCCATATTACACGCCTAAGAATGTACCTGACTAGTAAGTATCTTAAAACCTATGGATTGCTATGTCTCCAAAAGAGAATGAAGCGTGTGTACAAGGGCATAAACGCAGCAGTGATAGGATTGGAGAGGTTCGGTGAGCAAATGAAGACACTTTGAAGTCATATTGCATCGTACCCATTCCACGGGTTTCAACTACCCAGGTTTAAGGTATTCTTCCTTCTGCTAAAACATGCATGTGGAACCTAGAGTATGATCAACCATGTGATCGGGAGACGTGTTCAAATATGTCTCAGTTTTCGTACCCTGGTACTCGGGTGCAACATTCCAGACACTTTACTAACACTCTCTCGACTTGGAGAGTCAGTCCCTTTAACCTCCTGTTTGGCCCAGTTTGCAATTTCTGCGGAAGATGAACAGGAATAGCGAGAACCAATGAGAGACTAGCTGGAGGTGTCTGGACGGGCAAATTTAACTCTCATTTCCCACCAGGAAGAGGAATTAACCAAAGGCTCAGCGTGCCGTGACGGAACCAGTTTAGGGCCTGAAGCCATCCTGCGGTGTTACGGCCAGGTCACAAGAAAGCGAGTTGAAGAAAGGAGCTCAGGGGCACTGTAATTCACAAACCTGCAGAGTTATAAATGACAGCTATCGTCCAAAAATATACTGAAGTAAGGCTGCCAAGAGGACTTGAAAGCGGGGCAGAATTGCAGGAAACCGATTTCAGGAGGTAGACTGGAATTGCATTGAAAGCATAGGAAAAGAGGCAGAACGTCCACAATGATGCACTTGGCCAAAAAGGGCGTATGCGTTTTTTCCTGAATATATTCAGGAAAAAACGCATACGCCCTTTTTGGCCAACCAAGCAAACTTGCAAAGGAAATCTGCACTACAATGAAGTCTCACTTCCCCCCGGTCAAAAGGGCCATCTGAAAAAAGTGTAAAATCCAGAAAGGCAGGACAGGCCATGGAGAACTGGGAGCCTTGTTATGCTGATGGGCGGGATGTAAATTGCCAACAGACACTCGGGAGAAGTGTATGGTGTTTCCTGAAACATCTAAAAAACAAAGCAACAGAGCCTAGGGCACTTCCACTTATGGTCCTATAGCTTAGGGAAATTAAAATAAAAACGACACAGCCACCCCAAAGTTTGGGACGCCTCTGTTTACAAGAACCTCGTTTACCGTACAAGATCAATATCACAGAAAGTGAAAAATGGATAAAGAACTTGTGGTACTTACGTACAATGCAGTATCACTCAACAATGAAATCTATGTCATCAGGCCCGTAGCAGCATAATGAGTGTATTCAGGTACGATGATTCTAACTGAAATAAGTCACACAGAAAAAGAAACATCATAAGATATCACTAATACACGGAATGTAAACTTGGTTACACAGGAACTGAATTCCAAAACAGAACAGGGTCTCAAATTTAGAAAACCAACTTATGCTTGCTTAAGGGGAAAGGTGAGTTGGGGTGCTGCATAAAACCAGAGATTGAAATGAGCACAGATAAAGTTCCTTAAGCCAAATATGGAATAGACAAGAGCTACTGCTTGCTCAACGAAATGGACTCAACACCCCATATTAAACACCTAAGAATGTACCTGACTAGTAAGTATCTTAAAACCTATGGATTGCTATGTCTCCGAAAGAGAATCAAGCATGTGTACAGGGGCATAAACGCAGCAGTGATAGGATTGGAGAGGTTTGGTGAGCAAATGAAGACCCTTTGAAGTCATATTGCATCGTACCCATTCCACGGGTTTCAACTACCCAGGTTTAAGGTATTCTTCCTTCTGCTAAAACATGCATGTGGAACCTAGAGTATGATCAACCATGTGATCGGGAGACGTGTTCAAATATGTCTCAGTTTTCGTACCCTGGTACTCGGGTGCAACATTCCAGACACTTTACTAACACTCTCCCGACTTGGAGAGTCAGTCCCTTTAACCTCCTGTTTGGCCCAGTTTGCAATTTCTGCGGAAGATGAACAGGAATAGCGAGAACCAATGAGAGACTAGCTGGAGGTGTCTGGACGGGCAAATTTAACTCTCATTTCCCACGAGGAAGAGGAATTAACCAAAGGCTCAGCGTGCCGTGACGGAACCAGATTAGGGCCTGAAGCCATCCTGCGGTGTTGCGGCCAGGTCACAAGAAAGCGAGTTGAAGAAAGGAGCTCAGGGGCACTGTAATTCACAAACCTGCAGAGTTATAAATGACAGCTATCGTCCAAAAATATACTGAAGTAAGGCTGCCAAGAGGACTTGAAAGCGGGGCAGAATTGCAGGAATCCGATTTCAGGAGGTAGACTGGAATTGCATTGAAAGCATAGGAAAAGAGGCAGAACGTCCACAATGATGCACTTGGCCAAAAAGGGCGTATGCGTTTTTTCCTGAATATATTCAGGAAAAAACGCATACGCCCTTTTTGGCCAACCAAGCAAATTGCAAAGGAAATCTGCACTACAATGAAGTCTCACTTCAACCCGGTCAAAAGGGCCATCTGAAAAAAGTGTAAAATCCAGAAAAGCAGGACAGGCCATGGAGAACTGGGAGCCTTGTTATGCTGATGGGCGGGGTGTAATTTGCCAACAGACACTCGGGAGAAGTGTATGGTGTTTCCTGAAACATCTAAAAAACAAAGCAACAGAGCCTAGGGCACTTCCACTTATGGTCCTATAGCTTAGGGAAATTAAAATCAAAAAGACACAGCCACCCCAAAGTTTGGGACGCCTCTGTTTACAAGAACCTCGTTTACGGTACAAGTTCAATATCGCACAAAGTGAAAAATGGATAAAGAAGTTGTGGTACTTACGTACAATGCAATATCACTCAGCAATGAAATCTATGTCATCAGGCCCGTAGCAGCATAATGAGTGGATTCAGGTATGATGATTCTAACTGAAATAAGTCACACAGAAAAAGAAACATCATAAGATATCACTAATACACGGAATGTAAACTTGGCTACACAGGAACTGAATTACAAAACAGAACAGGGTCTCAAATTTAGAAAACCAACTTATGCTTGCTTAAGGGGAAAGGTGAGTTGGGGTGCTGCATAAAACCAGCGATTGAAATGAGCACAGATAAAGTTCCTTTAGCCAAATATGTAATAGACAAGAGCTACTCCTTGCTCAACGAAATGGACTCAACAACCCATATTACACGCCTAAGAATGTACCTGACTAGTAAGTATCTTAAAACCTATGGATTGCTATGTCTCCAAAAGAGAATGAAGCGTGTGTACAGGGGCATAAACGCAGCAGTGATAGGATTGGAGAGGTTCAGTGAGCAAATGAAGACCATTTGAAGTCATATTGCATGGTACCCATTCCACGGGTCTCAACTCTCCACTTTTCAGGGATTCTTCCTTCAGCTAAAACATGCATGTGGAACCCAGAGTATGATCCACCGTGTAATCGGGAGACGTGTTCAAATATGTCTCAGTTTTCGTCCCCTGGTACTCGGGTGCAACATTCCAGACGCTTTACTAACACTCTCCCGACTTGGAGAGTCAGTGCCTTTAACCTCCTGTTTGTCCCAGTTTACAATTTCTGCGGAAGATGAACAGGAATAGGGAGAACCAATGAGAGACTAGCTGGAGGTGTCTGAACGGGCAAATTTAACTCTCATTTCCCACCAGGAAGAGGAATTAACCAAAGGCTCAGCATGCCGTGCCGGAACCAGATTAGGGCCTGAAGCCATCCTGCGGTGTTGCGGCCAGGTCACAAGAAAGCGAGTTGAAGAAAGGAGCTCAGGGGCACTGTAATTCACAAACCTGCAGAGTTATAAATGACAGCTATCGTCCAAAAATATACTGAAGTAAGGCTGCCAAGAGGACTTGAAAGCGGGGCAGAATTGCAGGAAACCGATTTCAGGAGGTAGACTGGAATTGCATTGAAAGCATAGGAAAAGAGGCAGAACGTCCACAATGATGCACTTGGCCAAAAAGGGCGTATGCGTTTTTTCCTGAATATATTCAGGAAAAAACGCATACGCCCTTTTTGGCCAACCAAGCAAGCTTGCAAAGGAAATCTGCACTACAATGAAGTCTCACTTCCCCCCGGTCAAAAGGGCCATCTGAAAAAAGTGTAAAATCCAGAAAGGCAGGACAGGCCATGGAGAACTGGGAGCCTTGTTATGCTGATGGGCGGGATGTAAATTGCCAACAGACACTCGGGAGAAGTGTATGGTGTTTCCTGAAACATCTAAAAAACAAAGCAACAGAGCCTAGGGCACTTCCACTTATGGTCCTATAGCTTAGGGAAATTAAAATAAAAAAGACACAGCCACCCCAAAGTTTGGGACGCCTCTGTTTACAAGAACCTCGTTTACCGTACAAGTTCAATATCACAAAGTGCGAAAAATAGATAAAGAAGTTGTGGTACTTACGTACAATGCAATATCACTCAGCAATGAAATCTATGTCATCAGGCCCGTAGCAGCATAATGAGTGGATTCAGGTATGATGATTCTAACTGAAATAAGTCACACAGAAAAAGAAACATCATAAGATATCACTAATACACGGAATGTAAACTTGGCTACACAGGAACTGAATTACAAAACAGAACATGGTCTCAAATTTAGAAAACCAACTTATGCTTGCTTAAGGGGAAAGGTGAGTTGGGGTGCCACATAAAACCAGCGATTGAAATGAGCACAGATAAAATTCCTTAAGCCAAATATGTAATAGACAAGAGCTACTCCTTGCTCAAAGAAATGGACTCAACAACCCATATTACACGCCTAAGAATGTACCTGACTAGTAAGTATCTTAAAACCTATGGATTGCTATGTCTCCAAAAGAGAATGAAGCGTGTGTACAAGGGCATAAACGCAGCAGTGATAGGATTGGAGAGGTTCGGTGAGCAAATGAAGACACTTTGAAGTCATATTGCATCGTACCCATTCCACGGGTTTCAACTACCCAGGTTTAAGGTATTCTTCCTTCTGCTAAAACATGCATGTGGAACCTAGAGTATGATCAACCATGTGATCGGGAGACGTGTTCAAATATGTCTCAGTTTTCGTACCATGGTACTCGGGTGCAACATTCCAGACACTTTACTAACACTCTCTCGACTTGGAGAGTCAGTCCCTTTAACCTCCTGTTTGGCCCAGTTTGCAATTTCTGCGGAAGATGAACAGGAATAGCGAGAACCAATGAGAGACTAGCTGGAGGTGTCTGGACGGGCAAATTTAACTCTCATTTCCCACCAGGAAGAGGAATTAACCAAAGGCTCAGCGTGCCGTGCCGGAACCAGTTTAGGGCCTGAAGCCATCCTGCGGTGTTGCGGCCAGGTCACAAGAAAGCGAGTTGAAGAAAGGAGCTCAGGGGCACTGTAATTCACAAACCTGCAGAGTTATAAATGACAGCTATCGTCCAAAAATATACTGAAGTAAGGCTGCCAAGAGGACTTGAAAGTGGGGCAGAATTGTACGAAACCGATTTCAGGAGGTAGACTGGAATTGCATTGAAAGCATAGGAAAAGAGGCAGAACGTCCACAATGATGCACTTGGCCAAAAAGGGCGTATGCGTTTTTTCCTGAATATATTCAGGAAAAAACGCATACGCCCTTTTTGGCCAACCAAGCAAACTTGCAAAGGAAATCTGCACTACAATGAAGTCTCACTTCCCCCCGGTCAAAAGGGCCATCTGAAAAAAGTGTAAAATCCAGAAAGGCAGGACAGGCCATGGAGAACTGGGAGCCTTGTTATGCTGATGGGCGGGATGTAAATTGCCAACAGACACTCGGGAGAAGTGTATGGTGTTTCCTGAAACATCTAAAAAACAAAGCAACAGAGCCTAGGGCACTTCCACTTATGGTCCTATAGCTTAGGGAAATTAAAATAAAAAAGACACAGCCACCCCAAAGTTTGGGACGCCTCTGTTTACAAGAACCTCGTTTACCGTACAAGATCAATATCACAGAAAGTGAAAAATGGATAAAGAACTTGTGGTACTTACGTACAATGCAGTATCACTCAACAATGAAATCTATGTCATCAGGCCCGTAGCAGCATAATGAGTGTATTCAGGTACGATGATTCTAACTGAAATAAGTCACACAGAAAAAGAAACATCATAAGATATCACTAATACACGGAATGTAAACTTGGTTACACAGGAACTGAATTCCAAAACAGAACAGGGTCTCAAATTTAGAAAACCAACTTATGCTTGCTTAAGGGGAAAGGTGAGTTGGGGTGCTGCATAAAACCAGACATTGAAATGAGCACAGATAAAGTTCCTTAAGCCAAATATGGAATACACAAGAGCTACTCCTTGCTCAACGAAATGGACTCAACACCACATATTAAACGCTTAAGAATGTACCTGACTAGTAAGTATATTAAAACCTATGGATTGCTATGTCTCCAAAGGAGAATCAAGCATGTGTACAGGGGCATAAACGCAGCAGTGATAGGATTGGAGAGGTTTGGTGAGCAAATGAAGACCCTTTGAAATCATATTGCATGGTACCCATTCCACGGGTCTCAACTCTCCAGGTTTAAGGTATTCTTCCTTCAGCTAAAACATGCATGTGGAACCCAGAGTATGATCAACCGTGTGAACAGGAGACATGTTCAAATATGTCTCAGTTTTCCTCCCCTGGTACTCGGGTGCAACATTCCAGACGCTTTACTAACACTCTCCCCACTTGGAGAGTCAGCACCTTTAAGCTCCTGTTTGGCCCAGTTTGCAATTTCTGCGGAAGATGAACAGAAATAGGGAGAACCAATGAGAGACTAGCTGGAGGTGTCTGGACGGGCAAATTTAACTCTCATTTCCCACCAGGAAGAGGAAATAACCAAAGGCTCAGCATGCCGTGCCGGAACCAGATTAGGGCCTGAAGCCATCCTGCGGTGTTGCGGCCAGCTCAAAAGAAAGCGAGTTGAAGAAAGGAGCTCAGGGGCACTGTAATTCACAAACCTGCAGACTTATAAATGACAGCTATCGTCCAAAAATATACTGAAGTAAGGCTGCCAAGAGGACTTGAAAGCGGGGCAGAATTGCAGGAAACCAATTTCAGGAGGTAGACTGGAATTGCATTGAAAGCATAGGAAAAGAGGCAGAACGTCCACAATGATGCACTTGGCCAAAAAGGGCGTATGCGTTTTTTCCTGAATATATTCAGGAAAAAACGCATACGCCCTTTTTGGCCAACCAAGCAAGCTTGCAAAGGAAATCTGCACTACAATGAAGTCTCACTTCCCCCCGGTCAAAAGGGCCATCTGAAAAAAGTAAAAAATCCAGAAAGGCAGGACAGGCCATGGAGAACTGGGAGCCTTGTTATGCTGATGGGCGGGATGTAAATTGCCAACAGACACTCGGGAGAAGTGTATGCTGTTTCCTGAAACATCTAAAAAACAAAGCAACAGAGCCTAGGGCACTTCCACTTATGGTCCTATAGCTTAGGGAAATTAAAATAAAAAAGACACAGCCACCCCAAAGATTGGAACGCCTCTGTTTACAAGAACCTCGTTTACAGTACAAGTTCAACATCGCAGAAAGTGAAAAATGGATAAAGAAGTTGTGGTATTTACTTACAAAGCAATATCACTCAGCAATGAAATCTATGTCATCAGGCCCTTAGCAGCACAATGAGTGGATTCAGGTATGATGATTCTAACTGAAATAAGTCACACAGAAAAAGAAACATCATAACATATCAGTAATACACGGAATGTAAACTTGGCTACACAGGAACTGAATTACAGAACAGAACAGGGTCTCAAATTTAGAAGACCAACTTATGCTTGCTTAAGGGGAAAGGTGAGTTGGGGTGCTGCATAAAACCAGAGATTGAAATGAGCACAGATAAAGTTCCTTAAGCCAAATATGGAATAGACAAGAGCTACTCCTTGCTCAACGAAATGGACTCAACACCCCATATTAAACGCCTAAGAATGTACCTGACTAGTAAGTATCTTAAAACCTATGGATTGCTATGTCTCCAAAAGAGAATGAAGCGTGTGTACAAGGGCATAAACGCAGCAGTGATAGGATTGGAGAGGTTCGGTGAGCAAATGAAGACACTTTGAAGTCATATTGCATCGTACCCATTCCACGGGTTTCAACTACCCAGGTTTAAGGTATTCTTCCTTCTGCTAAAACATGCATGTGGAACCTAGAGTATGATCAACCATGTGATCGGGAGACGTGTTCAAATATGTCTCAGTTTTCGTACCATGGTACTCGGGTGCAACATTCCAGACACTTTACTAACACTCTCTCGACTTGGAGAGTCAGTCCCTTTAACCTCCTGTTTGGCCCAGTTTGCAATTTCTGCGGAAGATGAACAGGAATAGCGAGAACCAATGAGAGACTAGCTGGAGGTGTCTGGACGGGCAAATTTAACTCTCATTTCCCACCAGGAAGAGGAATTAACCAAAGGCTCAGCGTGCCGTGCCGGAACCAGTTTAGGGCCTGAAGCCATCCTGCGGTGTTGCGGCCAGGTCACAAGAAAGCGAGTTGAAGAAAGGAGCTCAGGGGCACTGTCATTCACAAACCTGCAGAGTTATAAATGACAGCTATCGTCCAAAAATATACTGAAGTAAGGCTGCCAAGAGGACTTGAAAGTGGGGCAGAATTGTAGGAAACCGATTTCAGGAGGTAGACTGGAATTGCATTGAAAGCATAGGAAAAGAGGCAGAACGTCCACAATGATGCACTTGGCCAAAAAGGGCGTATGCGTTTTTTCCTGAATATATTCAGGAAAAAACGCATACGCCCTTTTTGGCCAACCAAGCAAACTTGCAAAGGAAATCTGCACTACAATGAAGTCTCACTTCCCCCCGGTCAAAAGGGCCATCTGAAAAAAGTGTAAAATCCAGAAAGGCAGGACAGGCCATGGAGAACTGGGAGCCTTGTTATGCTGATGGGCGGGATGTAAATTGCCAACAGACACTCGGGAGAAGTGTATGGTGTTTCCTGAAACATCTAAAAAACAAAGCAACAGAGCCTAGGGCACTTCCACTTATGGTCCTATAGCTTAGGGAAATTAAAATAAAAAAGACACAGCCACCCCAAAGTTTGGGACGCCTCTGTTTACAAGAACCTCGTTTACCGTACAAGATCAATATCACAGAAAGTGAAAAATGGATAAAGAACTTGTGGTACTTACGTACAATGCAGTATCACTCAACAATGAAATCTATGTCATCAGGCCCGTAGCAGCATAATGAGTGTATTCAGGTACGATGATTCTAACTGAAATAAGTCACACAGAAAAAGAAACATCATAAGATATCACTAATACACGGAATGTAAACTTGGTTACACAGGAACTGAATTCCAAAACAGAACAGGGTCTCAAATTTAGAAAACCAACTTATGCTTGCTTAAGGGGAAAGGTGAGTTGGGGTGCTGCATAAAACCAGACATTGAAATGAGCACAGATAAAGTTCCTTAAGCCAAATATGGAATACACAAGAGCTACTCCTTGCTCAACGAAATGGACTCAACACCACATATTAAACGCCTAAGAATGTACCTGACTAGTAAGTATATTAAAACCTATGGATTGCTATGTCTCCAAAGGAGAATCAAGCATGTGTACAGGGGCATAAACGCAGCAGTGATAGGATTGGAGAGGTTCAGTGAGCAAATGAAGACCCTTTGAAATCATATTGCATGGTACCCATTCCACGGGTCTCAACTCTCCAGGTTTAAGGTATTCTTCCTTCAGCTAAAACATGCATGTGGAACCCAGAGTATGATCAACCGTGTGAATAGGAGACATGTTCAAATATGTCTCAGTTTTCCTCCCCTGGTACTCGGGTGCAACATTCCAGACGCTTTACTAACACTCTCCCCACTTGGAGAGTCAGCACCTTTAAGCTCCTGTTTGGCCCAGTTTGCAATTTCTGCGGAAGATGAACAGAAATAGGGAGAACCAATGAGAGACTAGCTGGAGGTGTCTGGACGGGCAAATTTAACTCTCATTTCCCACCAGGAAGAGGAAATAACCAAAGGCTCAGCATGCCGTGCCGGAACCAGATTAGGGCCTGAAGCCATCCTGCGGTGTTGCGGCCAGCTCAAAAGAAAGCGAGTTGAAGAAAGGAGCTCAGGGGCACTGTAATTCACAAACCTGCAGACTTATAAATGACAGCTATCGTCCAAAAATATACTGAAGTAAGGCTGCCAAGAGGACTTGAAAGCGGGGCAGAATTGCAGGAAACCAATTTCAGGTGGTAGACTGGAATTGCATTGAAAGCATAGGAAAAGAGGCAGAACGTCCACAATGATGCACTTGGCCAAAAAGGGCGTATGCGTTTTTTCCTGAATATATTCAGGAAAAAACGCATACGCCCTTTTTGGCCAACCAAGCAAGCTTGCAAAGGAAATCTGCACTACAATGAAGTCTCACTTCCCCCCGGTCAAAAGGGCCATCTGAAAAAAGTAAAAAATCCAGAAAGGCAGGACAGGCCATGGAGAACTGGGAGCCTTGTTATGCTGATGGGCGGGATGTAAATTGCCAACAGACACTCGGGAGAAGTGTATGCTGTTTCCTGAAACATCTAAAAAACAAAGCAACAGAGCCTAGGGCACTTCCACTTATGGTCCTATAGCTTAGGGAAATTAAAATAAAAAAGACACAGCCACCCCAAAGATTGGAACGCCTCTGTTTACAAGAACCTCGTTTACAGTACAAGTTCAACATCGCAGAAAGTGAAAAATGGATAAAGAAGTTGTGGTATTTACTTACAAAGCAATATCACTCAGCAATGAAATCTATGTCATCAGGCCCTTAGCAGCACAATGAGTGGATTCAGGTATGATGATTCTAACTGAAATAAGTCACACAGAAAAAGAAACATCATAACATATCAGTAATACACGGAATGTAAACTTGGCTACACAGGAACTGAATTACAGAACAGAACAGGGTCTCAAATTTAGAAGACCAACTTATGCTTGCTTAAGGGGAAAGGTGAGTTGGGGTGCTGCATAAAACCAGAGATTGAAATGAGCACAGATAAAGTTCCTTAAGCCAAATATGGAATAGACAAGAGCTACTCCTTGCTCAACGAAATGGACTCAACACCCCATATTAAACGCCTAAGAATGTACCTGACTAGTAAGTATCTTAAAACCTATGGATTGCTATGTCTCCGAAAGAGAATCAAGCATGTGTACAGGGGCATAAACGCAGCAGTGATAGGATTGGAGAGGTTCAGTGCGCAAATGAAGACCCTTTGAAGTCATATTGCATCGTACCCATTCCACGGGTTTCAACTACCCAGTTTTAAGGTATTCTTCATTCTTCTAAAACATGCATGTGGAACCTAGAGTATGATCAACCATGTGATCGGGAGACGTGTTCAAATATGTCTCAGTTTTCGTACCCTGGTACTTGGGTGCAACATTCCACACGCTTTACTAACACTCTCCCGACTTGGAGAGTCAGTCCCTTTAACCTCCTGTTTGGCCCAGTTTGCAATTTCTGCGGAAGATGAACAGGAATAGCGAGAACCAATGAGAGACTAGCTGGAGGTGTCTGGACGGGCAAATTTAACTCTCATTTCCCACCAGGAAGAGGAATTAACCAAAGGCTCAGCGTGCCGTGACGGAACCAGATTAGGGCCTGAAGCCATCCTGCGGTGTTGCGGCCAGCTCAAAAGAAAGCGAGTTGAAGAAAGGAGCTCAGGGGCACTGTAATTCACAAACCTGCAGAGTTATAAATGACAGCTATCGTCCAAAAATATACTGAAGTAAGGCTGCCAAGAGGACTTGAAAGCGGGGCAGAATTGCAGGAAACTGATTTCAGGAGGTAGACTGGAATTGCATTGAAAGCATAGGAAAAGAGGCAGAACGTCCCCAATGATGCACTTGGCCTAAAAGGGCGTATGCGTTTTTTCCTGAATATATTCAGGAAAAAACGCATACGCCCTTTTTGGCCAACCAAGCAAACTTGCAAAGGAAATCTGCACTACAATGAAGTCTCACTTCAACCCGGTCAAAAGGGCCATCTGAAAAAAGTGTAAAATCCAGAAAGGCAGGACAGGCCATGGAGAACTGGGAGCCTTGTTATGCTGATGGGCGGGATGTAAATTGCCAACAGACACTCGGGAGAAGTGTATGGTGTTTCCTGAAACATCTAAAAAACAAAGCAACAGAGCCTAGGGCACTTCCACTTATGGTCCTATAGCTTAGGGAAATTAAAATCAAAAAGACACAGCCACCCCAAAGTTTGGGACGGCTCTGTTTACAAGAACCTCATTTACGGTACAAGTTCAATATCGCACAAAGTGAAAAATGGATAAAGAAGTTGTGGTACTTACGTACAATGCAATATCACTCAGCAATGAAATCTATGTCATCAGGCCCGTAGCAGCATAATGAGTGGATTCAGGTATGATGATTCTAACTGAAATAAGTCACACAGAAAAAGAAACATCATAAGATATCACTAATACACGGAATGTAAACTTGGCTACACAGGAACTGAATTACAAAACAGAACAGGGTCTCAAATTTAGAAAACCAACTTATGCTTGCTTAAGGGGAAAGGTGAGTTGGGGTGCTGCATAAAACCAGCGATTGAAATGAGCACAGATAAAGTTCCTTAAGCCAAATATGTAATAGACAAGAGCTACTCCTTGCTAAACGAAATGGACTGAACAACCCATATTACACGCCTAAGAATGTACCTGACTAGTAAGTATCTTAAAACCTATGGATTGCTATGTCTCCAAAAGAGAATGAAGTGTGTGTACAAGGGCATAAACGCAGCAGTGATAGGATTGGAGAGGTTCGGTGAGCAAATGAAGACCCTTGGAAGTCATATTGCATCGTACCCATTCCACGGGTTTCAACTACGCAGGTTTAAGGTATTCTTCCTTCTGCTAAAACATGCATGTGGAACCTAGAGTATGATCAACCATGTGATCGGGAGACGTGTTCAAATATGTCTCAGTTTTCGTACCCTGGTACTCGGGTGCAACATTCCAGACACTTTACTAACACTCTCCCGACTTGGAGAGTCAGTCCCTTTAACCTCCTGTTTGGCCCAGTTTGCAATTTCTGCGGAAGATGAACAGGAATAGCGAGAACCAATGAGAGACTAGCTGGAGGTGTCTGGACGGGCAAATTTAACTCTCATTTCCCACCAGGAAGAGGAATTAACCAAAGGCTCAGCATGCGTGCCGGAACCAGATTAGGGCCTGAAGCCATCCTGCGGTGTTGCGGCCAGCTCAAAAGAAAGCGAGTTGAAGAAAGGAGCTCAGGGGCACTGTAATTCACAAACCTGCAGAGTTATAAATGACAGCTATTGTCCAAAAATATACTGAAGTAAGGCTGCCAAGAGGACTTGAAAGCGGGGCAGAATTGCAGGAATCCGATTTCAGGAGGTAGACTGGAATTGCATTGAAAGCATAGGAAAAGAGGCAGAACGTCCACAATGATGCACTTGGCCAAAAAGTGCGTATGCGTTTTTTCCTGAATATATTCAGGAAAAAACGCATACGCCCTTTTTGGCCAACCAAGCAAACTTGCAAAGGAAATCTGCACTACAATGAAGTCTCACTTCAACCCGGTCAAAAGGGCCATCTGAAAAAAGTGTAAAATCCAGAAAGGCAGGACAGGCCATGGAGAACTGGGAGCCTTGTTATGCTGATGGGCGGGGTGTAATTTGCCAACAGACACTCGGGAGAAGTGTATGGTGTTTCCTGAAACATCTAAAAAACAAAGCAACAGAGCCTAGGGCACTTCCACTTATGGTCCTATAGCTTAGGGAAATTAAAATCAAAAAGACACAGCCACCTCAAAGTTTGGGACGGCTCTGTTTACAAGAACCTCGTTTACGGTACAAGTTCAATATCACAAAGTGCGAAAAATAGATAAAGAAGTTGTGGTACTTACGTACAATGCAATATCACTCAGCAATGAAATCTATGTCATCAGGCCCTTAGCAGCACAATGAGTGGATTCAGGTATGATGATTCTAACTGAAATAAGTCACACAGAAAAAGGAACATCATAAGATATCACTAATACACGGAATGTAAACTTGGCTACACAGGAACTGAATTACAAAACAGAACATGGTCTCAAATTTAGAAAAGCAACTTATGCTTGCTTAAGGGGAAAGGTGAGTTGGAGTGCTGCATAAAACCAGCGATTGAAATGAGCACAGATAAAGTTCCTTAAGCCAAATATGTAATAGACAAGAGCTACTCCTTGCTCAACGAAATGGACTCAACAACCCATATTACACGCCTAAGAATGTACCTGACTAGTAAGTATCTTAAAACCTATGGATTGCTATGTCTCCAAAAGAGAATGAAGCGTGTGTACAAGGGCATAAACGCAGCAGTGATAGGATTGGAGAGGTTCGGTGAGCAAATGAAGACACTTTGAAGTCATATTGCATCGTACCCATTCCACGGGTTTCAACTACCCAGGTTTAAGGTATTCTTCCTTCTGCTAAAACATGCATGTGGAACCTAGAGTATGATCAACCATGTGATCGGGAGACGTGTTCAAATATGTCTCAGTTTTCGTACCATGGTACTTGGGTGCAACATTCCAGACACTTTACTAACACTCTCTCGACTTGGAGAGTCAGTCCCTTTAACCTCCTGTTTGGCCCAGTTTGCAATTTCTGCGGAAGATGAACAGGAATAGCGAGAACCAATGAGAGACTAGCTGGAGGTGTCTGAACGGGCAAATTTAACTCTCATTTCCCACCAGGAAGAGGAATTAACCAAAGGCTCAGCGTGCCGTGACGGAACCAGATTAGGGCCTGAAGCCATCCTGCGGTGTTGCGGCCAGGTCACAAGAAAGCGAGTTGAAGAAAGGAGCTCAGGGGCACTGTAATTCACAAACCTGCAGAGTTATAAATGACAGCTATCGTCCAAAAATATACAGAAGTAAGGCTGCCAAGAGGACTTGAAAGCGGGGCAGAATTGCAGGAAACCGATTTCAGGAGGTAGACTGGAATTGCATTGAAAGCATAGGAAAAGAGGCAGAACGTCCACAATGATGCACTTGGCCAAAAAGGGCGTATGCGTTTTTTCCTGAATATATTCAGGAAAAACCGCATACGCCCTTTTTGGCCAACCAAGCAAGCTTGCAAAGGAAATTTGCACTACAATGAAGTCTCACTTCCCCCCGGTCAAAAGGGCCATCTGAGAAAAGTGTAAAATCCAGAAAGGCAGGACAGGCCATGGAGAACTTGGAGCCTTGTTATGCTGATGGGCGGGATGTAAATTGCCAACAGCCACTCGGGAGAAGTGTATGGTGTTTCCTGAAACATCTAAAAAACAAAGCAACGGAGCCTAGGGCACTTCCACTTATGGTCCTATAGCTTAGGGAAATTAAAATCAAAAAGACACAGCCACCCCACAGTTTGGGACAGCTCTGTTTACAAGAACCTCGTTTACGGTGTAAGTTCAATATCGCAGAAAGTGAAAAATGGATAAAGAAGTTGTGGTACTTATGTACAATGCAAAATCACTCAGCCATGAAATCTATGTCATCAGGCCCATAGCAGCACAATGAGTGGATTCAGGTATGATGATTCTAACTGAAATATGTCACACAGAAAAAGAAACATCATAAGATATCACTAATACACGGAATGTGAACTTGGCTACACATGAACTGAATTACAAAACAGAACATGGTCTCAAGTTTAGAAAACCAACTTATGCTTCCTTAAGGGGGAAAGTGAGTTGGGGTGCTGCATAAAACCAGAGTTTGAAATTAGCACAGATACCATTCAATAAGCCAAATATGTAATAGACAAGACCTACCCCTTGCTCAACAAAATGGACTCAACAATGAGGTATCACCTCACACCTGATAGAATGGGCATCATGAGAAAATCTACAAACAAAAATGCTGGAAAGGTTGTGGAGAAAAGGAACCCTCTTCCACTATTGTTGGGAATATAAATTGATACAGTCACTACGGAGAACAATATGGAGTTTCTTAAGAAACTAACAATAGAATTACCATATGATACAGCAATCCCAGTACTGGACATATACCCAGACAAAACCATAAATCAAAACGAGACATTCACCGCAATGTTCATTGCATCACTATTTACAATATCGAGGTAATGGAAGCAACCTAAATGCCCACAGACAGACGAATGCATAAAGCTGTGGTACATATATAAAATGGAATATTACTAAGCCATGTAAAGGAATGAAATTGGGTCATTTGTAGAGACGTCGATGGATCTAGAGACTGTCATACAGAGTGAAGTAAGTCAGAAAGAGAAAAACAAATCTTGTATATTCATGCATATATGTGGAACCTAGAAAAACTGTACAGATTAACCATTTTGCAAGGCATAAATAGAGCAACAGATGTAGACAACAAATGTATGGACAACAAGGGGGGAAAGCTGTTGGGGGTGTGGTGGTGGGAGGAGTTGAGAGACTGGGATTGGCATGTATACATTTATATGTATAAAATAGATAACCAATAAGAACCTGCTGTATAAAAATATAAAATAAAATTCAAAATTAAAAAGAAATAAAATTTAAAAAATAAAACAGAAAAAACAATTATTCCCTTCACATACATGTATTTATATGAATAAATTATTTCCATGCTTATATCTGTAAATACAAAAAAGAGGAATAAAATCTACCTTGAACCAAAAACGAAAAAGAGAAAAAAAACACAGAACCCACCAGTTCCACAGAGGAAAACCGTATCAGGGCACTTGCTCCAGTTGTAAACAATTCTGAAGTTGGCCAGTGGTGGGGAATCGTCTCCCATTCAGCCAGCAGCCCCCACGCAACAAGCGTCCTCATTGCAAAGCTGGGGCACCGTGCCGAGGCATCTGTGAGTAAACGTGAGCTGAGCCCCAGGCCAGTTGCTGCTGAACTATTCCCACCCGTCCCAGGTAAAACACCTGAATATATACAAGGACTTGAAAGCCTAGAGGAAGGGCCATAGAGCCACACGAGTGACAGCATGCCGGCCGACTTGGTGCCTGCAGGCCAGCCAGGATGGTCCTGGCCCTGGGTGCTCTTCTGGAAGATTTCCATTTCCCTGACTGAGATACCCGTCCTGTCCCTGCCCCCACTGCTTTTTTCCTTCCTCACCTCTGCCCAGGGAGAAATTCCAGCAGCAGGTATGGGTGACACATCCTCTTCTTTAGCAGGTGGCAGCCTGGCAACTGCTGCAGAAAGTCCAGCAGAGCCCCACTCACACTGGGCCACCCACAAAGCCGTGGCCTCTCACTCCCTCCCACCAGCCCAGCCCCGAGACTGCTGACAGGGCAGAGAAAATGGTGTCAGGCACGGCTGCAGGGGCTCTTGCTGCCTGGAGTGGTATTTATATTGATCTCAACCCAGGCACACCTGGGGAGGGCTGGCCCGCACGGTAAGGCTGCCCAGGTCAGCCAATCATCACCCCTCAGGGGCTCACAGTTGCAGAAAATGGAACTTGCTGAACCGGCCAGGTCCAAGGAACAGGTGTGGGCTCCTGAGAGTCAGGATAGACAAGGGGCTGCAGCTTTGGCTTGTTTTCTAATCATTTTATCTGGCCCATGAGTGGGAGACAACTTCAAGAAAACCCTCTCCTTATGAGAGGAACCCAGGAGTCAGGGAGAGGAGGGGTGGGTGGTGGTTGGAGACAGAGGCCTGGTGCCCCGGGTGCAGTGGAAGTCTCTGGAAGACCAGGTGGAGGGAGGCCGCACAGAGTGACGCCCAGGGTCACAGACCTGTCGCAGCTGCTGTTTGTTAGTTCAAGTCCTGCTCTGAGGTGCTCTGTGCCAGCTCTGAGCGACAGGTGAGCTGGGGGTGCTCTGCAATGAGGGCTATGTGCACGGTTCCTGTGTGCCCAGCCCTGCCATGGTACCTGCAAGGGTAGCTCTGTATCCTGGGAAGGGCCTGACCACGAGAGCCCCGTGGGCTGGGGTGGGGGTGGGGTACCTGCCCAGGTGAGCTCCATATTCTGGGATTGGTCTGACCACGAGAGCCCCATGGGCTGCTGGGGACCTGGTAAAGGATGTCAGGACAGTCAGTGAAGCCACCGAGGATATACCTCCAGTTGCTCCTAATTCCTACACCCTGCTGGTCATTCTACCAACCACCAGGACATGGTATTCTGTATTAGTCTTCAATGATGCCTTCTTTTGTATTCCATTAGTCCCAGAGTCACAAGAAATTTTGGCTTGTGAGTGGCAGGACTCAACATACAACTAAAACAATACTTCCGGGCCGTCTTGCCCCAAGGGTGCAAAAATTCCCACACCATCTTTGGGGAAAGCTTAGCTAAAGACCTAAAAGTTCTACCTCTGGAAAAGGAAACCCTCCTTCAGTACGCAGACGACATTCTGATCGCCAGCCCTACTAAGGAGGCCTCTGAACTACCAAGCCAATAAAGGATAGAAGTTGTCCAAGAAAAAGCTCAAATATCACAGACTGCGGTGACCTGCCTGGGCTTCATTCTCACAGAAGGTCGGAGAAGCCCATCCCAGGAAAGGGAAGAAACCATTTGCAGCCTTACCCCTTTCTAAAACTAGAAGACAGCTTAGGGGTTCCTGGGGAGGCCAGGGTTTGCTGCTTCTGGATCCCTAACTACAGTCTACTAGCTGGGCCTCTATATGAAACACTGAAAGGAAAAGATGATGATCCTTTTGAATAGAATCCAGAAGTGGCCTTTCAAGAATGGAAAGAGCAGTCAATTCAGACCCTTGCCCTGGAACTCCCTAATTTAGCTAAACCCTTTGACCTTTACATTCCCGGTGAAAGGTGAATCGCCATTGGAGAATTAGTGCAAAAACTGGGACCACTTGAAATGGAACAATGCAAGAATGCCATCCAGGTAGGATAAACTACGGTCACCAAGGGGCTTGGCCCACTGCCGCATCTGGCCAAGATACTGGCGGTATCTAAAAACCTGGAAATCAGCAGCCCAAAAGGCCACCTCCTTCCTAAGGGAAAAGGACCCCACGTGGTGATCCTAACCACCAACGATGCCCTGAAGTTGCAGGGTTCGCTCCGTGGGCACACCGACCTCGAGTGAGGAGGCCCTCCAACTCCAACATCCAGAGAGATAACCGGGGGCAACAGGGCACCATGACGACTCGTGTGAACATCACTTGACCTGGAGTTTCTCTCATAAAACAATAAGAGTGTGTCCCAAAAGAGTAGACTACTGCTTGCAGGACTTACTGCACCCAGAGGGGAGCTAATAATCTTGGTGGGGGAACCGTATATCACACTGTCACCATAGAAAAGCCTACAGACACCGTGATGATGGTGGCCAATAAGACCGGCTGGACTCCTGTTTACTTCAAAAGGCTGTTGACTCAGTGGTCATCATGGTCCTTGATCACCACTGACCCTGGACTGTCTGGGAGTTGAGCGGGCAGGGCTCTGACACCTGGTGCTGTTTGTACGTTAATTCAGGGGCCTAATTGAAGAAAGCGCAGACTACTGGTCAGAGCATCTAGGCTGGCAGAAACGGTCAGCCTAAGGTGGCCGAACAAATGTGGGGCGGGGTGAAACCGGCCCCCACAGCGTCTCTGCACATCTCTTTCCTGGACCCTTAAAGGTCATTAGAATCTATAACACTTCCAATGCTGGTGCTCAGGTGGACGAGCAGGGAGGCAGGGGGCCTGGGGACAATCAACGTCACCTGGAGGCTGCTGGGGAGAAGCTCTGACCCTCGCCCCCGGGTATTAGGGCTCCCAACTCAGCACTCAGCAGTTACAGAAGAAGTGTCTGCACCCTCAGCACTCCAAGAATGAGGAACGGGACAAAAGGCAGAGGAGGGGTTTGTCCCCAGCAAAGCCCATTAAAAATCCCTGGGAGATAAAAATAGAATCTGGGCAATAAAGTCAAGTCTAACCTTTTTTATCCTTTGTGCTTTGTCTAATTTCACGTGCTCCTAGGGTCCCGCATGCAGAGGTTCCACACCTGGCACTTCAGACCAGATTTCCTAGTGCAGAATGGCTGGGTCGACACCTCAGCTCCTGGGGCCCAGTGCAGACTCCGCGATATAGAGCCTGAGCTGCAGCCAACCTGGCCCTCGAGAGCTCCGCCCCCTCCCTCCCACTGACTCTGACAGGATCTCTACACAGCAGCCCAGCCCACAGCCCACGGGGTAGTGCATGCTCTCACCTCTCCATTCTCTGATCAAAATATAAAGTTTCCTTTGCTTGTGAACCAAACTCAGTCTCGATCTGTTGGCCCCAATGACACTGGGCAGGGGGACACTTGTTGGGGTCCACTCTGGAGGATCAGTAACAGAAATTGAGACTATTGTAACCTCAATGAACAGATGTGTGAGCCAAACTGTAGTTAACATAGAACAGTGTATAAGGCTCGGGTAAAATAAGATGTTTCTAACACTTCCATTTGATATTTCCATCACTTTATTATAAGCAAGTTCAGTGAAAAGGTTTGTCTTATTTGTCAGGTCAATATTAGAGAAACGAAGTGATTTCTTTCCAAGGATGTACATCTAATAATCTTGGTTAAAGCTTCAATCTTGTTTTAAATGCTTTTCCATTGAAAATGATACCTCTCTTTCAGCTCCCCCATTTCTGAGAAGTATAAAATCTTATAATTTATTATTACCAAAGGGGAAAGGTGGGAGGAGGGATAAATTAACAGTTTGGGATTAACACATACACACTGCTATGTATAAAATAGATCATCAACAAGGAACTACTGTATAGCACAGGGAACTACACTCAACATTTTGCAATAACCTATAAGGGGAAATAATCTGAAAAAGAATAGATATTTTTATTGACATCATCTATCAATGACAGTTAAAGTGTAACCTAAGGGAAGCTGGTGGTGAGTGCTTCTGACCCTGAAGACTTCAATCATCTAAAGTTTGGACTCTGCCTACTTCCCAAGGCCCTTAATGAACATATGTGTAGCCGTAGCTTAAAAAATTCCCCAGTTTGGGTTTCGGGGAGACACTGATTTTGAAAAAGCCCTGGTGTTCTCCTTACATGAATGGGACTCTTCCTACTGCTAAAACATGTCTGTCACACCCAGAGGATGGTATACCGTCTGATCGGGAAGAGTTTGGAAAAGGCATCTCATCTCCTCATCTCCTGGTGCTCGGGTTCACCCCTCCAGCGTCTTTACTAACAGTCTCCCCACTTGGAGATGTCAGCACTGTCAACATCCTGTTGCGTACAGTTTGGAATTTGTCCAGAGGATGAAGCGGAAGGATGAGGAACAATGAGAGACAAGTCCTAGGTGTTCAGACAGGCACATGTCACTCTAATTTCCAATCAGGAAGACGAATTGACCAAAGGCTAGGGTTGCCCATGGAAACAGTATAGGGCTTGAGGAAATCCCGCTGCTTTGTGGCCAGTTCCCATAAACACAAGTTGAACAATGGAACTCAGGGGCAGTAAAATTCACAAAACTGCAGAGTTGAAAATATCCATCACTGAAAAATGTCTTGAGGAAAGTCAGAGAAAAGGACTTGTAAGCAAGGGAGAATGGCAGGAAAGGGATTTGAGGAGGTAGAAAGGACTCGCCATTAAGCACAAGAAAAGGAGCTGAACATTGCCAACATTGCAGTTGGCCAAAAAGGGTGTATGCGTTTTTTTCTGTATATATTCAAGAAAAGGGCATACACTTTTTTAGCCAACCAAACAGGTGGGCACTGGAAGTCAATACTACAAAAGATATCACTTCGCATCAGTCAGAAGAGCCATCCTCATAAAGCGTAAACAACAGAAATGCAGGACAGGGCAAGGAGAAGAGGGAGCCCTGTGAGACTTATAGTGGAAATGTATATTGCCAACGGCCATTCTGGAGAAGTGTATTGTGTTTACTAAAGCATCTAAAAAATGAGCTACAGAGCATAGGGCACTTGCACTCATGGGCGTATATCTTGAGAAAAACAAAAATCGAGAGGACACAGGCACCCCAATGTTTACCCCCTCTCTGTTTAAAAGATCCTCAACTAGGATATAACTTAAATGTCTCTGGAGGGAAAAAATGGGTAGAGATGTGGTACTTAGGTAGAGTGGAATATTATTCAGCCTGGAAATCAATGAAATATGGCCAGTTGTAACAACTCCGGAGGAGTTACGTATGATCTTTCTAAGTGACAGAATTCAAAAAGAAAAAGACACATATCATAAGATATCACTTAAAGGTGGAATCCAAAATGGCTACACATGAAATAAATTACAAAACAAAAACATAGTCAAATATGTAGAAAACACGCATAAGGCTGCTAAACGGGAAAGGTGGGGAGGGGTGAGGCATCACCCAGGAGGTTGAAATTAGCAAAGATACCATTCCAAATACCAAACTGATAATCAACAAGGCCTACACGGTAGCTAAAAGAACTGCACTCAGCACACTCAAGTCACCGGAAAAGAATATATACGACTGGTAAGAATCTGAAAAAGAATTTACTGATGTCTCTCTGTACGTGAATCAAGTGGATGTACAGCAGCAAGAAACAGAGCTTTGAAAATCAGCTGTAACCAATATAGTAATAAATTGAAAAAAATAAACGACAGAGAGACAGAGAAAACCTCTTACAACTTTTCCTCAGGGCCGGTGATGCAACATGGATTGAACACATCTAGACCCACAGCAGGATGAGACATAAGGCTGGAAACTGTTTGCGCTAAGAGAAATGTGAGGTTGGGTGAGGAAATGCACACCCTTTAAAGTAATACTACCTGGTACCCATTCAATGGGTCCCAAATATGCAGGTTCAAGGGATCTTCCTACAGCTAAAACATGCATGGAAAACACAGAGGACTGTACACCATGTGATCGGGAGATGTGTCTAAAATGCAGCTCATTTATCCTCTCCTGGTGCTCCTGTTCACCATTCCAGCCACGTTACTTAGAATCTCCCCACTTGGAGAATCAGCACATTTCAACTTCTGTTTCACACATTTTGCAAATTGTGAGGAGGATGAACGGGGAACCAATGAGAGAATAGTTGTAGGGGTTTGGACGGGCACATATCACTCTAATTTCCCATTAAGAATAAGAATTGAAAAAAGGCTCAGCCCGCCTCGCCCGAGCCAAAATAGGGCCTGAAGCAATCCTGCGGGTTTGAGGCCAGCTCACAAAAGAGCAACTTAAAAAATGGAGCTCAGGGTCACTGCAATTCACAAACCTGCAGAGTTATAAATGAAAACTAACGTCCAAAAATATGTTGAGGTAAGGCAAAGAAGAGGATCTGAATGCAAGACAGAATTGCAAGAAACAGATTTCAAGAGATAGATTGGACTCGTCTTTAAAGCACATGAAAAGCGGCAGAATTTCGACAATGATGCAGTTGGCCCAAAAGGGCGTATGCGTTTTTTCCTGATTATATCCAGGAAAAAACGCATACGCACTTTATGGGCAACGAAGCAAGCAAGCAATGCAAATGTGCACAACAAAGAAGTCTCATTTCCCACTGGTCAAAAGGGCCATCCTAAAAAATTGTAAAAACCAGAAATGCAGGACAGGCCATGGAGAACAGGGAGCCTTTATACGCTGATGGGCAGTGTGTGAACTGCCGCGAGCCACTCTGGAGAAGTGTATGGTGGTTCCTAAATCATCTAAAAAACAGAGCTACAGAGCATAGGACACTTCCAATCATGGGAGTATATCTAGGGAAATCTAAAAATTAACAAGACACAAGCACACCACAGTTTAGGGCTACTCTGTTTACAAGAACCTCAACTTCAGTATACCTTAAATATCCCAGGAAAGAGAACAATGGATAAAGAAGATGTGGTACTTATGTACAATGGAATATCTCTTCACCATGAAATCAATGTAATAAGGCTAGTAGAAGGATAAAGAGTGGATTTAGGTCCGATAATACTACTTGAAATAAGTCAAACAGAAAAAGAAACATATCATAAGATATCACTTATAGAGGGAGGGTAAATATGGCTGCACAAGAAATGAATTACAGAACAGAACAGTGTCTCACATTTAGAAAACACACTTATTTCAGCTTAAGGGGAAAGGAGAGGTGGGGTGATGCATAAAACCAGAGTTTGATATTAGCACAGATACCGTTCAATAAACCAAATAGATATTAGACAAGATCTACACCTTGCTCAATGAACTGGCCTCAACACACCCTATACACCGCAGAGAAATATATCTGAGTAATAAGAATCTTAAAACCCATGTATTGATATATCTCCATAAGGGAATCAAGTGTGTGCAGAGTGGCACAAACACAGCAGTGAAAATGAGCTAAACCCCATTATAGAAATAAATTTTAAAAACAAAACGCAGAAACAATGAAAGAGAGAAAAATTCTTACAAAATTCGCTCAGGGGCTGTGATGCAACCTGGATTGACCACATATAAACCCACAGCTGGATAAGACATAAGGCTGGACACTTGGGGCTGAGAGGATTGATGAGCTTTGGTGAGCAACTGCCAAAAGTTTAATGCAATACTTCATGCTACTCATTCCAAGGGTCCCAACACTCCAGGTTGAAGGGAATCTTCCTACAGCTAAACCATGCTTGGGAAACCCAGCGACTGGTATACCATATGATCGGGAAAGGTTTCTAAAACGCACCTCATTTTTCCTCTCCTGGGGCTCCGGATCGACATTCCAGCCGCTTTACCAAAAATATCCCCACATGGAGAGTCAATGCCTTTAAGTTCTGGTATCGCACAGTCTGCAGTTAGTGCGGAGGATGAATGGGAATAGGGGGAACCAGTGAGAAACTAGCTGTAGCGGTTTCAATGGGCACATGTCACTCTAAATTCACATCAGTAAGAAGAATAAACCAAAGGCACAGCAAGGTGCCCCAGAAGAAGAATAGGGCCTGAAGGAATGCTGTGGTTATGAGGCAAGATCACAAAAATAAGAGCTGAAAAATGGAGCTAAGGGCCACTGCAATTCAAAAACTTGCAGAGTTATAAAGGCCAACTATTTTCAAAAAATATATTGAGGTAAGGCTATGAAGAGGCATTGAAAGCAAGGCAGAATTGCAGGAAAACGATTTCAGGAGGTAGACTGGAATTGCATTTAAAGCATAGGAAAAGAGGCAGAACGTCCACAATGATGCACTTGGCCAAAAAGGGCGTATGCGTTTTTTCCTGAATATATTCAGGAAAAAACGCATACGCCCTTTTTGGCCAACCAAGCAAACTTGCAAAGGAAATCTGCACTACAATGAAGTCTCACTTCCCCCCGGTCAAAAGGGCCATCTGAAAAAAGTGTAAAATCCAGAAAGGCAGGACAGGCCATGGAGAACTGGGAGCCTTGTTATGCTGATGGGCGGGATGAAAATTGCCAGCAGACACTCGGGAGAAGTGTATGGTGTTTCCTGAAACATCTAAAAAACAAAGCAACAGAGCCTAGGGCACTTCCACTTATGGTCCTATAGCTTAGGGAAATTAAAATCAAAAAGACACAGCCACCCCAAAATTTGGGACGCCTCTGTTTACAAGAACCTCGTTAACCGTACAAGTTCAATATCACAGAAAGTGAAAAATGGATAAAGAACTTGTGGTACTTACGTACAATGCAGTATCACTCAGCAATGAAATCTATGTCATCAGGCCCGCAGCAGCATAATGAGTGGATACAGGTACGATGATTCTAACTGAAATAAGACACACAGAAAAAGAAACATCATAAGATATCAGTAATACACGGAATGTAAACTTGGCTACACAGGAACTGAATTACAGAACAGAACAGGGTCTCAAATTTAGAAAACCAACTTATGCTTGGTTAAGGCTAAAGGTGAGTTGGGGTGCTGCATAAAACCAGAGATTGAAATGAGCACAGATAAAGTTCCTTAAGCCAAATATGGAATAGACAAGAGCTACTCCCTGCTCAACGAAATGGACTCAACACCGCCTATTAAACGCCTAAGAATGTACCTGACTAGTAAGTATCTTAAAACCTATGGATTGCTATGTCTCCGAAAGAGAATCAAGCATGTGTACAGGGGCATAAACGCAGCAGTGATAGGATTGGAGAGGTTCGGTGAGCAAATGAAGACCCTTTGAAGTCATATTGCATGGTACCCATTCCACGGGTTTCAACTACCCAGGTTTAAGGTATTCTTCCTTCAGGTAAAACATGCATGTGGAACCTAGAGTATGATCAACCATGTGATCGGGAGACGTGTTCAAATATGTCTCAGTTTTCGTACCCTGGTACTCGGGTGCAATATTCCAGACGCTTTACTAACACCCTCCCGACTTGGAGAGTCAGTCCCTTTAACCTCCTGTTTGGCCCAGTTTGCAATTTCTGCGGAAGATGAACAGGAATAGCGAGAACCAATGAGAGAATAGCTGGAGGTGTCTGGACGGGCAAATTTAACTCTCATTTCCCACCAGGAAGAGGAATTAACCAAAGGCTCAGCGTGCCGTGCCGGAACCAGATTAGGGCCTGAAGCCATCCTGCGGTGTTGTGGCCAGCTCAAAAGAAAGCGAGTTGAAGAAAGGAGCTCAGGGGCACTGTAATTCACAAACCTGCAGAGTTATAAATGACAGCTATCGTCCAAAAATATACTGAAGTAAGGCTGCCAAGAGGACTTGAAAGCGGGGCAGAATTGCAGGAAACCGATTTCAGGAGGTAGACTGGAATTGCAGTGAAAGCATAGGAAAAGAGGCAGAACGTCCACAATGATGCACTTGGCCAAAAAGGGCGTATGCGTTTTTTCCTGAATATATTCAGGAAAAAACGCATACGCCCTTTTTGGCCAAGCAAGCAAGCTTGCAAAGGAAATCTGCACTACAATGAAGTCTCACTTCCCCCCGGTCAAAAGGGCCATCTGAAAAAAGTGTAAAATCCAGAAAGGCAGGACAGGCCATGGAGAACTGGGAGCCTTGTTATGCTGATGGGCGGGATGTAAATTGCCAACAGACACTCGGGAGAAGTGTATGGTGTTTCCTGAAACATCTAAAAAACAAAGCAACAGAGCCTAGGGCACTTCCACTTATGGTCCTATAGCTTAGGGAAATTAAAATCAAAAAGACACAGCCACCCCAAACATTGGGACGCCTCTGTTTACAAGAACCTCGTTTACAGTACAAGTTCAACATCGCAGAAAGTGAAAAATGGATAAAGAAGTTGTGGTATTTACTTACAAAGCAATATCACTCAGCAATGAAATCTATGTCATCAGGCCCTTAGCAGCACAATGAGTGGATTCAGGTATGATGATTCTAACTGAAATAAGTCACACAGAAAAAGAAACATCATAAGATATCAGTAATACACGGAATGTAAACTTGGCTACACAGGAACTGAATTACAGAACAGAACAGGGTCTCAAATTTAGAAAACCAACTTATGCTTGCTTAAGGGTAAAGGTGAGTTGGGGTGCTGCATAAAACCAGAGATTGAAATGAGCACAGATAAAGTTCCTTAAGCCAAATATGGAATAGACAAGAGCTACTCCTTGCTCAACGAAATGGACTCAACACCGCATATTAAACGCCTAAGAATGTACCTGACTAGTAAGTATCTTAAAACCTATGGATTGCTATGTCTCCGAAAGAGAATCAAGCATGTGTACAGGGGCATAAACGCAGCAGTGATAGGATTGGAGAGGTTCGGTGAGCAAATGAAGACCCTTTGAAGTCATATTGCATGGTACCCATTCCACGGGTTTCAACTACCCAGGTTTAAGGTATTCTTCCTTCAGCTAAAACATGCATGTGGAACCTAGAGTATGATCAACCATGTGATCGGGAGACGTGTTCAAATATGTCTCAGTTTTCGTACCCTGGTACTCGGGTGCAATATTCCAGACGCTTTACTAACACCCTCCCGACTTGGAGAGTCAGTCCCTTTAACCTCCTGTTTGGCCCAGTTTGCAATTTCTGCGGAAGATGAACAGGAATAGCGAGAACCAATGAGAGACTAGCTGGAGGTGTCTGGACGGGCAAATTTAACTCTCATTTCCCACCAGGAAGAGGAATTAACCAAAGGCTCAGCGTGCCGTGCCGGAACCAGATTAGGGCCTGAAGCCATCCTGCGGTGTTGCGGCCAGCTCAAAAGAAAGCGAGTTGAAGAAAGGAGCTCAGGGGCACTGTAATTCACAAACCTGCAGAGTTATAAATGACAGCTATCGTCCAAAAATATACTGAAGTAAGGCTGCCAAGAGGACTTGAAAGCGGGGCAGAATTGCAGGAAACCGATTTCAGGAGGTAGACTGGAATTGCAGTGAAAGCATAGGAAAAGAGGCAGAACGTCCACAATGATGCACTTGGCCAAAAAGGGCGTATGCGTTTTTTCCTGAATATATTCAGGAAAAAACGCATACGCCCTTTTTGGCCAACCAAGCAAGCTTGCAAAGGAAATCTGCACTACAATGAAGTCTCACTTCCCCCCGGTCAAAAGGGCCATCTGAAAAAAGTGTAAAATCCAGAAAGGCAGGACAGGCCATGGAGAACTGGGAGCCTTGTTATGCTGATGGGCGGGATGTAAATTGCCAACAGACACTCGGGAGAAGTGTATGGTGTTTCCTGAAACATCTAAAAAACAAAGCAACAGAGCCTAGGGCACTTCCACTTATGGTCCTATAGCTTAGGGAAATTAAAATCAAAAAGACACAGCCACCCCAAACATTGGGACGCCTCTGTTTACAAGAACCTCGTTTACAGTACAAGTTCAACATCGCAGAAAGTGAAAAATGGATAAAGAAGTTGTGGTATTTACTTACAAAGCAATATCACTCAGCAATGAAATCTATGTCATCAGGCCCTTAGCAGCACAATGAGTGGATTCAGGTATGATGATTCTAACTGAAATAAGTCACACAGAAAAAGAAACATCATAAGATATCAGTAATACACGGAATGTAAACTTGGCTACACAGGAACTGAATTACAGAACAGAACAGGGTCTCAAATTTAGAAAACCAACTTATGCTTGCTTAAGGGGAAAGGTGAGTTGGGGTGCTGCATAAAACCAGAGATTGAAATGAGCACAGATAAAGTTCCTTAAGCCAAATATGGAATAGACAAGAGCTACTCCTTGCTCAACGAAATGGACTCAACACCGCATATTAAACGCCTAAGAATGTACCTGACTAGTAAGTATCTTAAAACCTATGGATTGCTATGTCTCTGAAAGAGAATCAAGCATGTGTACAGGGGCATAAACGCAGCAGTGATAGGATTGGAGAGGTTCGGTGAGCAAATGAAGACCCTTTGAAGTCATATTGCATGGTACCCATTCCACGGGTTTCAACTACCCAGGTTTAAGGTATTCTTCCTTCAGCTAAAACATGCATGTGGAACCTAGAGTATGATCAACCATGTGATCGGGAAACGTGTTCAAATATGTCTCAGTTCTCGTACCCTGGTACTCGGGTGCAACATTCCAGACGCTTTACTAACACCCTCCCGACTTGGAGAGTCAGTCCCTTTAACCTCCTGTTTGGCCCAGTTTGCAATTTCTGCGGAAGATGAACAGGAATAGCGAGAACCAATGAGAGACTAGCTGGAGGTGTCTGGACGGGCAAATTTAACTCTCATTTCCCACCAGGAAGAGGAATTAACCAAAGGCTCAGCGTGCCGTGCCGGAACCAGATTAGGGCCTGAAGCCATCCTGCGGTGTTGCGGCCAGCTCAAAAGAAAGCGAGTTGAAGAAAGGAGCTCAGGGGCACTGTAATTCACAAACCTGCAGAGTTATAAATGACAGCTATCGTCCAAAAATATACTGAAGTAAGGCTGCCAAGAGGACTTGAAAGCAGGGCAGAATTGCAGGAAACCGATTTCAGGAGGTAGACTGGAATTACATTGAAAGCATAGGAAAAGAGGCAGAACGTCCACAATGATGCACTTGGCCAAAAAGGGCGTATGCGTTTTTTCCTGAATATATTCAGGAAAAAATGCATACGCCCTTTTTGGCCAACCAAACAAGCTTGCAAAGGAAATCTGCACTACAATGAAGTCTCACTTCCCCCCGGTCAAAAGGGCCATCTGAAAAAAGTGTAAAATCCAGAAAGGCAGGACAGGCCATGGAGAACTGGGAGCCTTGTTATGCTGATGGGCGGGATGTAAATTGCCAACAGACACTCGGGAGAAGTGTATGGTGTTTCCTGAAACATCTAAAAAACAAAGCAACAGAGCCTAGGGCACTTCCACTTATGGTCCTATAGCTTAGGGAAATTAAAATCAAAAAGACACAGCCACCCCAAAGTTTGGGACGCCTCTGTTTACAAGAACCTCGTTTACAGTACAAGTTCAACATCGCAGAAAGTGAAAAATGGATAAAGAAGTTGTGGTATTTACTTACAAAGCAATATCACTCAGCAATGAAATCTATGTCATCAGGCCCTTAGCAGCACAATGAGTGGATTCAGGTATGATGATTCTAACTGAAATAAGTCACACAGAAAAAGAAACATCATAAGATATCAGTAATACACGGAATGTAAACTTGGCTACACAGGAACTGAATTACAGAACAGAACAGGGTCTCAAATTTAGAAAACCAACTTATGCTTGCTTAAGGGGAAAGGTGAGTTGGGGTGCTGCATAAAACCAGAGATTGAAATGAGCACAGATAAAGTTCCTTAAGCCAAATATGGAATAGACAAGAGCTACTCCTTGCTCAACGAAATGGACTCAACACCCCATATTAAACGCCTAAGAATGTACCTGACTAGTAAGTATCTTAAAACCTATGGATTGCTATGTCTCCGAAAGAGAATCAAGCATGTGTACAGGGGCATAAACGCAGCAGTGATAGGATTGGAGAGGTTCGGTGAGCAAATGAAGACCCTTTGAAGTCATATTGCATGGTACCCATTCCACGGGTTTCAACTACCCAGGTTTAAGGTATTCTTCCTTCAGGTAAAACATGCATGTGGAACCTAGAGTATGATCAACCATGTGATCGGGAGACGTGTTCAAATATGTCTCAGTTTTCGTACCCTGGTACTCGGGTGCAATATTCCAGACGCTTTACTAACACCCTCCCGACTTGGAGAGTCAGTCCCTTTAACCTCCTGTTTGGCCCAGTTTGCAATTTCTGCGGAAGATGAACAGGAATAGCGAGAACCAATGAGAGAATAGCTGGAGGTGTCTGGACGGGCAAATTTAACTCTCATTTCCCACCAGGAAGAGGAATTAACCAAAGGCTCAGCGTGCCGTGCCGGAACCAGATTAGGGCCTGAAGCCATCCTGCGGTGTTGCGGCCAGCTCAAAAGAAAGCGAGTTGAAGAAAGGAGCTCAGGGGCACTGTAATTCACAAACCTGCAGAGTTATAAATGACAGCTATCGTCCAAAAATATACTGAAGTAAGGCTGCCAAGAGGACTTGAAAGCGGGGCAGAATTGCAGGAAACCGATTTCAGGAGGTAGACTGGAATTGCAGTGAAAGCATAGGAAAAGAGGCAGAACGTCCACAATGATGCACTTGGCCAAAAAGGGCGTATGCATTTTTTCCTGAATATATTCAGGAAAAAACGCATACGCCCTTTTTGGCCAACCAAGCAAGCTTGCAAAGGAAATCTGCACTACAATGAAGTCTCACTTCCCCCCGGTCAAAAGGGCCATCTGAAAAAAGTGTAAAATCCAGAAAGGCAGGACAGGCCATGGAGAACTGGGAGCCTTGTTATGCTGTTGGGCGGGATGTAAATTGCCAACAGACACTCGGGAGAAGTGTATGGTGTTTCCTGAAACATCTAAAAAACAAAGCAACAGAGCCTAGGGCACTTCCACTTATGGTCCTATAGCTTAGGGAAATTAAAATCAAAAAGACACAGCCACCCCAAACATTGGGACGCCTCTGTTTACAAGAACCTCGTTTACAGTACAAGTTCAACATCGCAGAAAGTGAAAAATGGATAAAGAAGTTGTGGTATTTACTTACAAAGCAATATCACTCAGCAATGAAATCTATGTCATCAGGCCCTTAGCAGCACAATGAGTGGATTCAGGTATGATGATTCTAACTGAAATAAGTCACACAGAAAAAGAAACATCATAAGATATCAGTAATACACGGAATGTAAACTTGGCTACACAGGAACTGAATTACAGAACAGAACAGGGTCTCAAATTTAGAAAACCAACTTATGCTTGCTTAAGGGTAAAGGTGAGTTGGGGTGCTGCATAAAACCAGAGATTGAAATGAGCACAGATAAAGTTCCTTAAGCCAAATATGGAATAGACAAGAGCTACTCCTTGCTCAACGAAATGGACTCAACACCGCATATTAAACGCCTAAGAATGTACCTGACTAGTAAGTATCTTAAAACCTATGGATTGCTATGTCTCCGAAAGAGAATCAAGCATGTGTACAGGGGCATAAACGCAGCAGTGATAGGATTGGAGAGGTTCGGTGAGCAAATGAAGACCCTTTGAAGTCATATTGCATGGTACCCATTCCACGGGTTTCAACTACCCAGGTTTAAGGTATTCTTCCTTCAGCTAAAACATGCATGTGGAACCTAGAGTATGATCAACCATGTGATCGGGAGACGTGTTCAAATATGTCTCAGTTTTCGTACCCTGGTACTCGGGTGCAATATTCCAGACGCTTTACTAACACCCTCCCGACTTGGAGAGTCAGTCCCTTTAACCTCCTGTTTGGCCCAGTTTGCAATTTCTGCGGAAGATGAACAGGAATAGCGAGAACCAATGAGAGACTAGCTGGAGGTGTCTGGACGGGCAAATTTAACTCTCATTTCCCACCAGGAAGAGGAATTAACCAAAGGCTCAGCGTGCCGTGCCGGAACCAGATTAGGGCCTGAAGCCATCCTGCGGTGTTGCGGCCAGCTCAAAAGAAAGCGAGTTGAAGAAAGGAGCTCAGGGGCACTGTAATTCACAAACCTGCAGAGTTATAAATGACAGCTATCGTCCAAAAATATACTGAAGTAAGGCTGCCAAGAGGACTTGAAAGCGGGGCAGAATTGCAGGAAACCGATTTCAGGAGGTAGACTGGAATTGCAGTGAAAGCATAGGAAAAGAGGCAGAACGTCCACAATGATGCACTTGGCCAAAAAGGGCGTATGCGTTTTTTCCTGAATATATTCAGGAAAAAACGCATACGCCCTTTTTGGCCAAGCAAGCAAGCTTGCAAAGGAAATCTGCACTACAATGAAGTCTCACTTCCCCCCGGTCAAAAGGGCCATCTGAAAAAAGTGTAAAATCCAGAAAGGCAGGACAGGCCATGGAGAACTGGGAGCCTTGTTATGCTGATGGGCGGGATGTAAATTGCCAACAGACACTCGGGAGAAGTGTATGGTGTTTCCTGAAACATCTAAAAAACAAAGCAACAGAGCCTAGGGCACTTCCACTTATGGTCCTATAGCTTAGGGAAATTAAAATCAAAAAGACACAGCCACCCCAAACATTGGGACGCCTCTGTTTACAAGAACCTCGTTTACAGTACAAGTTCAACATCGCAGAAAGTGAAAAATGGATAAAGAAGTTGTGGTATTTACTTACAAAGCAATATCACTCAGCAATGAAATCTATGTCATCAGGCCCTTAGCAGCACAATGAGTGGATTCAGGTATGATGATTCTAACTGAAATAAGTCACACAGAAAAAGAAACATCATAAGATATCAGTAATACACGGAATGTAAACTTGGCTACACAGGAACTGAATTACAGAACAGAACAGGGTCTCAAATTTAGAAAACCAACTTATGCTTGCTTAAGGGGAAAGGTGAGTTGGGGTGCTGCATAAAACCAGAGATTGAAATGAGCACAGATAAAGTTCCTTAAGCCAAATATGGAATAGACAAGAGCTACTCCTTGCTCAACGAAATGGACTCAACACCGCATATTAAACGCCTAAGAATGTACCTGACTAGTAAGTATCTTAAAACCTATGGATTGCTATGTCTCCGAAAGAGAATCAAGCATGTGTACAGGGGCATAAACGCAGCAGTGATAGGATTGGAGAGGTTCGGTGAGCAAATGAAGACCCTTTGAAGTCATATTGCATGGTACCCATTCCACGGGTTTCAACTACCCAGGTTTAAGGTATTCTTCCTTCAGCTAAAACATGCATGTGGAACCTAGAGTATGATCAACCATGTGATCGGGAGACGTGTTCAAATATGTCTCAGTTTTCGTACCCTGGTACTCGGGTGCAATATTCCAGACGCTTTACTAACACCCTCCCGACTTGGAGAGTCAGTCCCTTTAACCTCCTGTTTGGCCCAGTTTGCAATTTCTGCGGAAGATGAACAGGAATAGCGAGAACCAATGAGAGAATAGCTGGAGGTGTCTGGACGGGCAAATTTAACTCTCATTTCCCACCAGGAAGAGGAATTAACCAAAGGCTCAGCGTGCCGTGCCGGAACCAGATTAGGGCCTGAAGCCATCCTGCGGTGTTGCGGCCAGCTCAAAAGAAAGCGAGTTGAAGAAAGGAGCTCAGGGGCACTGTAATTCACAAACCTGCAGAGTTATAAATGACAGCTATCGTCCAAAAATATACTGAAGTAAGGCTGCCAAGAGGACTTGAAAGCGGGGCAGAATTGCAGGAAACCGATTTCAGGAGGTAGACTGGAATTGCAGTGAAAGCATAGGAAAAGAGGCAGAACGTCCACAATGATGCACTTGGCCAAAAAGGGCGTATGCGTTTTTTCCTGAATATATTCAGGAAAAAACGCATACGCCCTTTTTGGCCAACCAAGCAAGCTTGCAAAGGAAATCTGCACTACAATGAAGTCTCACTTCCCCCCGGTCAAAAGGGCCATCTGAAAAAAGTGTAAAATCCAGAAAGGCAGGACAGGCCATGGAGAACTGGGAGCCTTGTTATGCTGATGGGCGGGATGTAAATTGCCAACAGACACTCGGGAGAAGTGTATGGTGTTTCCTGAAACATCTAAAAAACAAAGCAACAGAGCCTAGGGCACTTCCACTTATGGTCCTATAGCTTAGGGAAATTAAAATCAAAAAGACACAGCCACCCCAAACATTGGGACGCCTCTGTTTACAAGAACCTCGTTTACAGTACAAGTTCAACATCGCAGAAAGTGAAAAATGGATAAAGAAGTTGTGGTATTTACTTACAAAGCAATATCACTCAGCAATGAAATCTATGTCATCAGGCCCTTAGCAGCACAATGAGTGGATTCAGGTATGATGATTCTAACTGAAATAAGTCACACAGAAAAAGAAACATCATAAGATATCAGTAATACACGGAATGTAAACTTGGCTACACAGGAACTGAATTACAGAACAGAACAGGGTCTCAAATTTAGAAAACCAACTTATGCTTGCTTAAGGGTAAAGGTGAGTTGGGGTGCTGCATAAAACCAGAGATTGAAATGAGCACAGATAAAGTTCCTTAAGCCAAATATGGAATAGACAAGAGCTACTCCTTGCTCAACGAAATGGACTCAACACCGCATATTAAACGCCTAAGAATGTACCTGACTAGTAAGTATCTTAAAACCTATGGATTGCTATGTCTCCGAAAGAGAATCAAGCATGTGTACAGGGGCATAAACGCAGCAGTGATAGGATTGGAGAGGTTCGGTGAGCAAATGAAGACCCTTTGAAGTCATATTGCATGGTACCCATTCCACGGGTTTCAACTACCCAGGTTTAAGGTATTCTTCCTTCAGCTAAAACATGCATGTGGAACCTAGAGTATGATCAACCATGTGATCGGGAGACGTGTTCAAATATGTCTCAGTTTTCGTACCCTGGTACTCGGGTGCAATATTCCAGACGCTTTACTAACACCCTCCCGACTTGGAGAGTCAGTCCCTTTAACCTCCTGTTTGGCCCAGTTTGCAATTTCTGCGGAAGATGAACAGGAATAGCGAGAACCAATGAGAGACTAGCTGGAGGTGTCTGGACGGGCAAATTTAACTCTCATTTCCCACCAGGAAGAGGAATTAACCAAAGGCTCAGCGTGCCGTGCCGGAACCAGATTAGGGCCTGAAGCCATCCTGCGGTGTTGCGGCCAGCTCAAAAGAAAGCGAGTTTAAGAAAGGAGCTCAGGGGCACTGTAATTCACAAACCTGCAGAGTTATAAATGACAGCTATCGTCCAAAAATATACTGAAGTAAGGCTGCCAAGAGGACTTGAAAGCGGGGCAGAATTGCAGGAAACCGATTTCAGGAGGTAGACTGGAATTGCATTGAAAGCATAGGAAAAGAGGCAGAACGTCCACAATAATGCACTTGGCCAAAAAGGGCGTATGCGTTTTTTCCTGAATATATTCAGGAAAAAACGCATACGCCCTTTTTGGCCAACCAAGCAAGCTTGCAAAGGAAATCTGCACTACAATGAAGTCTCACATCCCCCCGGTCAAAAGGGTCATCTGAAAAAAGTGTAAAATCCAGAAAGGCAGGACAGGCCATGGAGAACTGGGAGCCTTGTTATGCTGATGGGCGGGATGAAAATTGCCAGCAGACACTCGGGAGAAGTGTATGGTGTTTCCTGAAACATCTAAAAAACAAAGCAACAGAGCCTAGGGCACTTCCATTATGGTCCTATATCTTAGGGAAATTAAAATCAAAAAGACACAGCCACCCCAAACATTGGGACGCCTCTGTTTACAAGAACCTCGTTTACAGTACAAGTTCAACATCGCAGAAAGTGAAAAATGGATAAAGAAGTTGTGGTATTTACTTACAAAGCAATATCACTCAGCAATGAAATCTATGTCATCAGGCCCTTAGCAGCACAATGAGTGGATTCAGGTATGATGATTCTAACTGAAATAAGTCACACAGAAAAAGAAACATCATAAGATATCAGTAATACACGGAATGTAAACTTGGCTACACAGGAACTGAATTACAGAACAGAACAGGGTCTCAAATTTAGAAAACCAACTTATGCTTGCTTAAGGGGAAAGGTGAGTTGGGGTGCTGCATAAAACCAGAGATTGAAATGAACACAGATAAAGTTCCTTAAGCCAAATATGGAATAGACAAGAGCTACTCCTTGCTCAACGAAATGGACTCAACACCGCATGTTAAACGCCTAAGAATGTACCTGACTAGTAAGTATCTTAAAACCTATGGATTGCTATGTCTCCGAAAGAGAATCAAGCATGTGTACAGGGGCATAAACGCAGCAGTGATAGGATTGGAGAGGTTCGGTGAGCAAATGAAGACCCTTTGAAGTCATATTGCATGGTACCCATTCCACGGGTCTCAACTACCCAGGTTTAAGGTATTCTTCCTTCAGCTAAAACATGCATGTGGAACCTAGAGTATGATCAACCATGTGATTGGGAGACGTGTTCAAATATGTCTCAGTTCTCGTACCCTGGTACTCGGGTGCAACATTCCAGACGCTTTACTAACACTCTCCCGACTTGGAGAGTCAGTCCCTTTAACCTCCTGTTTGGCCCAGTTTGCAATTTCTGCGGAAGATGAACAGGAATAGCGAGAACCAATGAGAGAATAGCTGGAGGTGTCTGGACGGGCAAATTTAACTCTCATTTCCCACCAGGAAGAGGAATTAACCAAAGGCTCAGCGTGCCGTGCCGGAACCAGATTAGGGCCTGAAGCCATCCTGCGGTGTTGCGGCCAGGTCACAAGAAAGCGAGTTGAAGAAAGGAGCTCAGGGGCACTGTCATTCACAAACCTGCAGACTTATAAATGACAGCTATCGTCCAAAAATATACTGAAGTAAGGCTGCCAAGAGGACTTGAAAGCGGGGCAGAATTGCAGGAAACCGATTTCAGGAGGTAGACTGGAATTGCACTGAAAGCATAGGAAAAGAGGCAGAACGTCCACAATGATGCACTTGGCCAAAAAGGGCGTATGCGTTTTTTCCTGAATATATTCAGGAAAAAACGCATACGCCCTTTTTGGCCAACCAAGCAAGCTTGCAAAGGAAATCTGCACTACAATGAAGTCTCACATCCCCCTGGTCAAAAGGGCCATCTGAAAAAATTGTAAAATCCAGAAAGGCAGGACAGGCCATGGAGAACTGGGAGCCTTGTTATGCTGATGGGCGGGATGAAAATTGCCAGCAGACACTCGGGAGAAGTGTATGGTGTTTCCTGAAACATCTAAAAACCAAAGCAACAGAGCCTAGGGCACTTCCACTTATGGTCCTATAGCTTAGGGAAATTAAAATCAAAAAGACACAGCCACCCCAAACATTGGGATGCCTCTGTTTACAAGAACCTCGTTTACAGTACAAGTTCAACATCGCAGAAAGTGAAAAATGGATAAAGAAGTTGTGGTATTTACTTACAAAGCAATATCACTCAGCAATGAAATCTATGTCATCAGGCCCTTAGCAGCACAATGAGTGGATTCAGGTATGATGATTCTAACTGAAATAAGTCACACAGAAAAAGAAACATCATAAGATATCAGTAATACACGGAATGTAAACTTGGCTACACAAGAACTGAATTACAGAACAGAACAGGGTCTCAAATTTAGAAAACCAACTTATGCTTGCTTAAGGGTAAAGGTGAGTTGGGGTGATGCATAAAACCAGAGATTGAAATGAGCACAGATAAAGTTCCTTAAGCCAAATATGGAATAGACAAGAGCTACTCCTTGCTCAACGAAATGGACTCAACACCGCATATTAAACGCCTAAGAATGTACCTGACTAGTAAGTATCTTAAAACCTATGGATTGCTATGTCTCCGAAAGAGAATCAAGCATGTGTACAGGGGCATAAACGCAGCAGTGATAGGATTGGAGAGGATCGGTGAGCAAATGAAGACCCTTTGAAGTCATATTGCATGGTACGCATTCCAAGGGTTTCAACTACCAATGTTTAAGGTATTCTTCCTTCAGCTAAAACATGCATGTGGAACCTAGAGTATGATCAACCATGTGATCGGGAAACGTGTTCAAATATGTCTCAGTTTTCGTACCCTGGTACTCGGGTGCAACATTCCAGACGCTTTACTAACACCCTCCCGACTTGGAGAGTCAGTCCCTTTAACCTCCTGTTTGGCCCAGTTTGCAATTTCTGCGGAAGATAAACTGGAATAGCGAGAACCAATGAGAGACTAGCTGGAGGTGTCTGGACGGGCAAATTTAACTCTCATTTCCCACCAGGAAGAGGAATTAACCAAAGGCTCAGCGTGCCGTGCCGGAACCAGTTTAGGGCCTGAAGCCATCCTGCGGTGTTGCGGCCAGCTCAAAAGAAAGCGAGTTGAAGAAAGGAGCTCAGGGGCACTGTAATTCACAAACCTGCAGAGTTATAAATGACAGCTATCGTCCAAAAATATACTGAAGTAAGGCTGCCAAGAGGACTTGAAAGTGGGGCAGAATTGCAGGAAACTGATTTCAGGAGGTAGACTGGAATTGCATTGAAAGCATAGGAAAAGAGGCAGAACGTCCACAATGATGCACTTGGCCAAAAAGGGCGTATGCGTTTTTTCCTGAATATATTCAAGAAAAAACGCTTACGCCCTTTTTGGCCAACCAAGCAAACTTGCAAAGGAAATCTGCACTACAATGAAGTCTCACTTCCCCCCGGTCAAAAGGGCCATCTGAAAAAAGTGTAAAATCCAGAAAGGCAGGACAGGCCATGGAGAACTGAGAGCCTTGTTATGCTGATGGGCGGGATGTAAATTGCCAACAGACACTCGGGAGAAGTGTATGGTGTTTCCTGAAACATCTAAAAAACAAAGCAACAGAGCCTAGGGCACTTCCACTTATGGTCCTATAGCTTAGGGAAATTAAAATAAAAAAGACACAGCCACCCCAAAGTTTGGGACGCCTCTGTTTACAAGAACCTCGTTTACCGTACAAGATCAATATCACAGAAAATGAAAAATGGATAAAGAATTTGTGGTACTTACGTACAATGCAGTATCACTCAAAAATGAAATCTATGTCATCAGGCCCGTAGCAGCATAATGAGTGTATTCAGGTACGATGATTCTAACTGAAATAAGTCACACAGAAAAAGAAACATCATAAGATATCACTAATACACGGAATGTAAACTTGGCTACACAGGAACTGAATTCCAAAACAGAACAGGGTCTCAAAATTAGAAAACCAACTTATGCTTGCTTAAGGGGAAAGGTGAGTTGGGGTGCTGCATAAAACCAGACATTGAAATGAGCACAGATAAAGTTCCTTAAGCCAAATATGGAATAGACAAGAGCTACTCCTTGCTCAACGAAATGGACTCAACGCCACATATTAAACGCCTAAGAATGTACCTGACTAGTAAGTATATTAAAACCTATGGATTGCTATGTCTCCAAAAGAGAATCAAGCATGTGTACAGGGGCATAAACGCAGCAGTGATAGGATTGGAGAGGTTCAGTGAGCAAATGAAGACCCTTTGAAGTCATATTGCATGGTACCCATTCCACGGGTCTCAACTCTCCAGGTTTAAGGTATTCTTCCTTCAGCTAAAACATGCATGTGGAACCCAGAGTATGATCAACCGTGTGAACAGGAGACATGTTCAAATATGTCTCAGTTTTCCTCCCCTGGTACTCGGGTGCAACATTCCAGACGCTTTACTAACACTCTCCCCACTTGGAGAGTCAGCACCTTTAAGCTCCTGTTTGGCCCAGTTTGCAATTTCTGCGGAAGATAAACAGAAATAGGGAGAACCAATGAGAGACTAGCTGGAGGTGTCTGGACGGGCAAATTTAACTCTCATTTACCACCAGGAAGAGGAAATAACCAAAGGCTCATCATGCCGTGCCGGAACCAGATTAGGGCCTGAAGCCATCCTGCGGTGTTGCGGCCAGCTCAAAAGAAAGCGAGTTGAAGAAAGGAGCTCAGGGGCACTGTCATTCACAAACCTGCAGACTTATAAATGACAGCTATCGTCCAAAAATATACTGAAGTAAGGCTGCCAAGAGGACTTGAAAGTGGGGCAGAATTGCAGGAAACCAATTTCAGGAGGTAGACTGGAATTGCATTGAAAGCATAGGAAAAGAGGCAGAACGTCCACAATGATGCACTTGGCCAAAAAGGGCGTATGCGTTTTTTCCTGAATATATTCAGGAAAAAACGCATACGCCCTTTTTGGCCAACCAAGCAAACTTGCAAAGGAAATCTGCACTACAATGAAGTCTCACTTCCCCCCGGTCAAAAGGGCCATCTGAAAAAAGTAAAAAATCCAGAAAGCCAGGACAGGCCATGGAGAACTGGGAGCCTTATTATGCTGATGGGCGGGATGTAAACTGCCAACAGACACTCGGGAGAAGTGTATGCTGTTTCCTGAAACATCTAAAAAACAAAGCAACAGAGCCTAGGGCACTTCCACTTATGGTCCTATAGCTTAGGGAAATTAAAATCAAAAAGACACAGCCACCCCAAAGTTTGGAACGCCTCTGTTTACAAGAACCTCGTTTACAGTACAAGTTCAACATCGCAGAAAGTGAAAAATGGATAAAGAAGTTGTGGTATTTACTTACAAAGCAATATCACTCAGCAATGAAATCTATGTCATCAGGCCCTTAGCAGCACAATGAGTGGATTCAGGTATGATGATTCTAACTGAAATAAGTCACACAGAAAAAGAAACATCATAAGATATCAGTAATACACGGAATGTAAACTTGGCTACACAGGAACTGAATTACAGAACAGAACAGGGTCTCAAATTTAGAAAACCAACTTATGCTTGCTTAAGGGGAAAGGTGAGTTGGGGTGCTGCATAAAACCAGAGATTGAAATGAGCACAGATAAAGTTCCTTAAGCCAAATATGGAATAGACAAGAGCTACTCCTTGCTCAACGAAATGGACTCAACACCCCATATTAAACGCCTAAGAATGTACCTGACTAGTAAGTATCTTAAAACCTATGGATTGCTATGTCTCCGAAAGAGAATCAAGCATGTGTACAGGGGCATAAACGCAGCAGTGATAGGATTGGAGAGGGTTGGTGAGCAAATGAAGACCCTTTGAAGTCATATTGCATCGTACCCATTCCACGGGTTTCAACTACCCAGGTTTAAGGTATTCTTCCTTCTGCTAAAACATGCATGTGGAACCTAGAGTATGATCAACCATGTGATCGGGAGACGTGTTCAAATATGTCTCAGTTTTCGTACCCTGGTACTCGGGTGCAACATTCCAGACACTTTACTAACACTCTCCCGACTTGGAGAGTCAGTGCCTTTAACCTCCTGTTTGGCCCAGTTTGCAATTTCTGCGGAAGATAAACAGGAATAGCGAGAACCAATGAGAGACTAGCTGGAGGTGTCTGGACGGGCAAATTTAACTCTCATTTCCCACGAGGAAGAGGAATTAACCAAAGGCTCAGCGTGCCGTGACGGAACCAGATTAGGGCCTGAAGCCATCCTGCGGTGTTGCGGCCAGGTCACAAGAAAGCGAGTTGAAGAAAGGAGCTCAGGGGCACTGTAATTCACAAACCTGCAGAGTTATAAATGACAGCTATCGTCCAAAAATATACTGAAGTAAGGCTGCCAAGAGGACTTGAAAGCGGGGCAGAATTGCAGGAAACCGATTTCAGGAGGTAGACTGGAATTGCATTGAAAGCATAGGAAAAGAGGCAGAACGTCCACAATGATGCACTTGGCCAAAAAGGGCGTATGCGTTTTTTCCTGAATATATTCAGGAAAAAACGCATACGCCCTTTTTGGCCAACCAAGCAAGCTTGCAAAGGAAATCTGCACTACAATGAAGTCTCACTTCCCCCCGGTCAAAAGGGCCATCTGAAAAAAGCGTAAAATCCAGAAAGGCAGGACAGGCCATGGAGAACTGGGAGCCTTGTTATGCTGATGGGCGGGATGTAAATTGCCAACAGACACTCGGGAGAAGTGTATGGTGTTTCCTGAAACATCTAAAAAACAAAGCAACAGAGCCTAGGGCACTTCCACTTATGGTCCTATAGCTTAGGGAAATTAAAATAAAAAAGACACAGCCACCCCAAAGTTTGGGACGCCTCTGTTTACAAGAACCTCGTTTACCGTACAAGTTCAATATCACAAAGTGTGAAAAATAGATAAAGAAGTTGTGGTACTTACGTACAATGCAATATCACTCAGCAATGAAATCTATGTCATCAGGCCCGTAGCAGCATAATGAGTGGATTCAGGTATGATGATTCTAACTGAAATAAGTCACACAGAAAAAGAAACATCATAAGATATCACTAGTACACGGAATGTAAACTTGGCTACACAGGAACTGAATTACAAAACAGAACATGGTCTCAAATTTAGAAAACCAACTTATGCTTGCTTAAGGGGAAAGGTGAGTTGGGGTGCTACATAAAACCAGCAATTGAAATGAGCACAGATAAAGTTCCTTAAGACAAATATGTAATAGACAAGAGCTACTCCTTGCTCAAAGAAATGGACTCAACAACCCATATTACACGCCTAAGAATGTACCTGACTAGTAAGTATCTTAAAACCTATGGATTGCTATGTCTCCAAAAGAGAATGAAGCGTGTGTACAAGGGCATAAACGCAGCAGTGATAGGATTGGAGAGGCTCGGTGAGCAAATGAAGACACTTTGAAGTCATATTGCATCGTACCCATTCCACGGGTTTCAACTACCCAGGTTTAAGGTATTCTTCCTTCTGCTAAAACATGCATGTGGAACCTAGAGTATGATCAACCATGTGATCGGGAGACGTGTTCAAATATGTCTCAGTTTTCGTACCCTGGTACTCGGGTGCAACATTCCAGACACTTTACTAACACTCTCTCGACTTGGAGAGTCAGTCCCTTTAACCTCCTGTTTGGCCCAGTTTGCAATTTCTGCGGAAGATGAACAGGAATAGCGAGAACCAATGAGAGACTAGCTGGAGGTGTCTGGACGGGCAAATTTAACTCTCATTTCCCACCAGGAAGAGGAATTAACCAAAGGCTCAGCGTGCCGTGCCGGAACCAGTTTAGGGCCTGAAGCCATCCTGCGGTGTTACGGCCAGGTCACAAGAAAGCGAGTTGAAGAAAGGAGCTCAGGGGCACTGTAATTCACAAACCTGCAGAGTTATAAATGACAGCTATCGTCCAAAAATATACTGAAGTAAGGCTGCCAAGAGGACTTGAAAGCGGGGCAGAATTGCAGGAAACCGATTTCAGGAGGTAGACTGGAATTGCATTGAAAGCATAGGAAAAGAGGCAGAACGTCCACAATGATGCACTTGGCCAAAAAGGGCGTATGCGTTTTTTCCTGAATATATTCAGGAAAAAACGCATACGCCCTTTTTGGCCAACCAAGCAAACTTGCAAAGGAAATCTGCACTACAATGAAGTCTCACTTCCCCCCGGTCAAAAGGGCCATCTGAAAAAAGTGTAAAATCCAGAAAGGCAGGACAGGCCATGGAGAACTGGGAGCCTTGTTATGCTGATGGGCGGGATGTAAATTGCCAACAGACACTCGGGAGAAGTGTATGGTGTTTCCTGAAACATCTAAAAAACAAAGCAACAGAGCCTAGGGCACTTCCACTTATGGTCCTATAGCTTAGGGAAATTAAAATAAAAACGACACAGCCACCCCAAAGTTTGGGACGCCTCTGTTTACAAGAACCTCGTTTACCGTACAAGATCAATATCACAGAAAGTGAAAAATGGATAAAGAACTTGTGGTACTTACGTACAATGCAGTATCACTCAACAATGAAATCTATGTCATCAGGCCCGTAGCAGCATAATGAGTGTATTCAGGTACGATGATTCTAACTGAAATAAGTCACACAGAAAAAGAAACATCATAAGATATCACTAATACACGGAATGTAAACTTGGTTACACAGGAACTGAATTCCAAAACAGAACAGGGTCTCAAATTTAGAAAACCAACTTATGCTTGCTTAAGGGGAAAGGTGAGTTGGGGTGCTGCATAAAACCAGAGATTGAAATGAGCACAGATAAAGTTCCTTAAGCCAAATATGGAATAGACAAGAGCTACTGCTTGCTCAACGAAATGGACTCAACACCCCATATTAAACACCTAAGAATGTACCTGACTAGTAAGTATCTTAAAACCTATGGATTGCTATGTCTCCGAAAGAGAATCAAGCATGTGTACAGGGGCATAAACGCAGCAGTGATAGGATTGGAGAGGTTTGGTGAGCAAATGAAGACCCTTTGAAGTCATATTGCATCGTACCCATTCCACGGGTTTCAACTACCCAGGTTTAAGGTATTCTTCCTTCTGCTAAAACATGCATGTGGAACCTAGAGTATGATCAACCATGTGATCGGGAGACGTGTTCAAATATGTCTCAGTTTTCGTACCCTGGTACTCGGGTGCAACATTCCAGACACTTTACTAACACTCTCCCGACTTGGAGAGTCAGTCCCTTTAACCTCCTGTTTGGCCCAGTTTGCAATTTCTGCGGAAGATGAACAGGAATAGCGAGAACCAATGAGAGACTAGCTGGAGGTGTCTGGACGGGCAAATTTAACTCTCATTTCCCACGAGGAAGAGGAATTAACCAAAGGCTCAGCGTGCCGTGACGGAACCAGATTAGGGCCTGAAGCCATCCTGCGATGTTGCGGCCAGGTCACAAGAAAGCGAGTTGAAGAAAGGAGCTCAGGGGCACTGTAATTCACAAACCTGCAGAGTTATAAATGACAGCTATCGTCCAAAAATATACTGAAGTAAGGCTGCCAAGAGGACTTGAAAGCGGGGCAGAATTGCAGGAATCCGATTTCAGGAGGTAGACTGGAATTGCATTGAAAGCATAGGAAAAGAGGCAGAACGTCCACAATGATGCACTTGGCCAAAAAGGGCGTATGCGTTTTTTCCTGAATATATTCAGGAAAAAACGCATACGCCCTTTTTGGCCAACCAAGCAAATTGCAAAGGAAATCTGCACTACAATGAAGTCTCACTTCAACCCGGTCAAAAGGGCCATCTGAAAAAAGTGTAAAATCCAGAAAAGCAGGACAGGCCATGGAGAACTGGGAGCCTTGTTATGCTGATGGGCGGGGTGTAATTTGCCAACAGACACTCGGGAGAAGTGTATGGTGTTTCCTGAAACATCTAAAAAACAAAGCAACAGAGCCTAGGGCACTTCCACTTATGGTCCTATAGCTTAGGGAAATTAAAATCAAAAAGACACAGCCACCCCAAAGTTTGGGACGCCTCTGTTTACAAGAACCTCGTTTACGGTACAAGTTCAATATCGCACAAAGTGAAAAATGGATAAAGAAGTTGTGGTACTTACGTACAATGCAATATCACTCAGCAATGAAATCTATGTCATCAGGCCCGTAGCAGCATAATGAGTGGATTCAGGTATGATGATTCTAACTGAAATAAGTCACACAGAAAAAGAAACATCATAAGATATCACTAATACACGGAATGTAAACTTGGCTACACAGGAACTGAATTACAAAACAGAACAGGGTCTCAAATTTAGAAAACCAACTTATGCTTGCTTAAGGGGAAAGGTGAGTTGGGGTGCTGCATAAAACCAGCGATTGAAATGAGCACAGATAAAGTTCCTTTAGCCAAATATGGAATAGACAAGAGCTACTCCTTGCTCAACGAAATGGACTCAACAACCCATATTACACGCCTAAGAATGTACCTGACTAGTAAGTATCTTAAAACCTATGGATTGCTATGTCTCCAAAAGAGAATGAAGCGTGTGTACAGGGGCATAAACGCAGCAGTGATAGGATTGGAGAGGTTCAGTGAGCAAATGAAGACCCTTTGAAGTCATATTGCATGGTACCCATTCCACGGGTCTCAACTCTCCACTTTTCAGGGATTCTTCCTTCAGCTAAAACATGCATGTGGAACCCAGAGTATGATCCACCGTGTAATCGGGAGACGTGTTCAAATATGTCTCAGTTTTCGTCCCCTGGTACTCGGGTGCAACATTCCAGACGCTTTACTAACACTCTCCCGACTTGGAGAGTCAGTGCCTTTAACCTCCTGTTTGTCCCAGTTTACAATTTCTGCGGAAGATGAACAGGAATAGGGAGAACCAATGAGAGACTAGCTGGAGGTGTCTGAACGGGCAAATTTAACTCTCATTTCCCACCAGGAAGAGGAATTAACCAAAGGCTCAGCATGCCGTGCCGGAACCAGATTAGGGCCTGAAGCCATCCTGCGGTGTTGCGGCCAGGTCACAAGAAAGCGAGTTGAAGAAAGGAGCTCAGGGGCACTGTAATTCACAAACCTGCAGAGTTATAAATGACAGCTATCGTCCAAAAATATACTGAAGTAAGGCTGCCAAGAGGACTTGAAAGCGGGGCAGAATTGCAGGAAACCGATTTCAGGAGGTAGACTGGAATTGCATTGAAAGCATAGGAAAAGAGGCAGAACGTCCACAATGATGCACTTGGCCAAAAAGGGCGTATGCGTTTTTTCCTGAATATATTCAGGAAAAAACGCATACGCCCTTTTTGGCCAACCAAGCAAGCTTGCAAAGGAAATCTGCACTACAATGAAGTCTCACTTCCCCCCGGTCAAAAGGGCCATCTGAAAAAAGTGTAAAATCCAGAAAGGCAGGACAGGCCATGGAGAACTGGGAGCCTTGTTATGCTGATGGGCGGGATGTAAATTGCCAACAGACACTCGGGAGAAGTGTATGGTGTTTCCTGAAACATCTAAAAAACAAAGCAACAGAGCCTAGGGCACTTCCAATTATGGTCCTATAGCTTAGGGAAATTAAAATAAAAAAGACACAGCCACCCCAAAGTTTGGGACGCCTCTGTTTACAAGAACCTCGTTTACCGTACAAGTTCAATATCACAAAGTGCGAAAAATAGATAAAGAAGTTGTGGTACTTACGTACAATGCAATATCACTCAGCAATGAAATCTATGTCATCAGGCCCGTAGCAGCATAATGAGTGGATTCAGGTATGATGATTCTAACTGAAATAAGTCACACAGAAAAAGAAACATCATAAGATATCACTAATACACGGAATGTAAACTTGGCTACACAGGAACTGAATTACAAAACAGAACATGGTCTCAAATTTAGAAAACCAACTTATGCTTGCTTAAGGGGAAAGGTGAGTTGGGGTGCCACATAAAACCAGCGATTGAAATGAGCACAGATAAAATTCCTTAAGCCAAATATGTAATAGACAAGAGCTACTCCTTGCTCAAAGAAATGGACTCAACAACCCATATTACACGCCTAAGAATGTACCTGACTAGTAAGTATCTTAAAACCTATGGATTGCTATGTCTCCAAAAGAGAATGAAGCGTGTGTACAAGGGCATAAACGCAGCAGTGATAGGATTGGAGAGGTTCGGTGAGCAAATGAAGACACTTTGAAGTCATATTGCATCGTACCCATTCCACGGGTTTCAACTACCCAGGTTTAAGGTATTCTTCCTTCTGCTAAAACATGCATGTGGAACCTAGAGTATGATCAACCATGTGATCGGGAGACGTGTTCAAATATGTCTCAGTTTTAGTACCATGGTACTCGGGTGCAACATTCCAGACACTTTACTAACACTCTCTCGACTTGGAGAGTCAGTCCCTTTAACCTCCTGTTTGGCCCAGTTTGCAATTTCTGCGGAAGATGAACAGGAATAGCGAGAACCAATGAGAGACTAGCTGGAGGTGTCTGGACGGGCAAATTTAACTCTCATTTCCCACCAGGAAGAGGAATTAACCAAAGGCTCAGCGTGCCGTGCCGGAACAAGTTTAGGGCCTGAAGCCATCCTGCGGTGTTGCGGCCAGGTCACAAGAAAGCGAGTTGAAGAAAGGAGCTCAGGGGCACTGTAATTCACAAACCTGCAGAGTTATAAATGACAGCTATCGTCCAAAAATATACTGAAGTAAGGCTGCCAAGAGGACTTGAAAGTGGGGCAGAATTGTAGGAAACCGATTTCAGGAGGTAGACTGGAATTGCATTGAAAGCATAGGAAAAGAGGCAGAACGTCCACAATGATGCACTTGGCCAAAAAGGGCGTATGCGTTTTTTCCTGAATATATTCAGGAAAAAACGCATACGCCCTTTTTGGCCAACCAAGCAAACTTGCAAAGGAAATCTGCACTACAATGAAGTCTCACTTCCCCCCGGTCAAAAGGGCCATCTGAAAAAAGTGTAAAATCCAGAAAGGCAGGACAGGCCATGGAGAACTGGGAGCCTTGTTATGCTGATGGGCGGGATGTAAATTGCCAACAGACACTCGGGAGAAGTGTATGGTGTTTCCTGAAACATCTAAAAAACAAAGCAACAGAGCCTAGGGCACTTCCACTTATGGTCCTATAGCTTAGGGAAATTAAAATAAAAAAGACACAGCCACCCCAAAGTTTGGGACGCCTCTGTTTACAAGAACCTCGTTTACCGTACAAGATCAATATCACAGAAAGTGAAAAATGGATAAAGAACTTGTGGTACTTACGTACAATGCAGTATCACTCAACAATGAAATCTATGTCATCAGGCCCGTAGCAGCATAATGAGTGTATTCAGGTACGATGATTCTAACTGAAATAAGTCACACAGAAAAAGAAACATCATAAGATATCACTAATACACGGAATGTAAAGTTGGTTACACAGGAACTGAATTCCAAAACAGAACAGGGTCTCAAATTTAGAAAACCAACTTATGCTTGCTTAAGGGGAAAGGTGAGTTGGGGTGCTGCATAAAACCAGACATTGAAATGAGCACAGATAAAGTTCCTTAAGCCAAATATGGAATACACAAGAGCTACTCCTTGCTCAACGAAATGGACTCAACACCACATATTAAACGCCTAAGAATGTACCTGACTAGTAAGTATATTAAAACCTATGGATTGCTATGTCTCCAAAGGAGAATCAAGCATGTGTACAGGGGCATAAACGCAGCAGTGATAGGATTGGAGAGGTTCAGTGAGCAAATGAAGACCCTTTGAAATCATATTGCATGGTACCCATTCCACGGGTCTCAACTCTCCAGGTTTAAGGTATTCTTCCTTCAGCTAAAACATGCATGTGGAACCCAGAGTATGATCAACCGTGTGAACAGGAGACATGTTCAAATATGTCTCAGTTTTCCTCCCCTGGTACTCGGGTGCAACATTCCAGACGCTTTACTAACACTCTCCCCACTTGGAGAGTCAGCACCTTTAAGCTCCTGTTTGGCCCAGTTTGCAATTTCTGCGGAAGATGAACAGAAATAGGGAGAACCAATGAGAGACTAGCTGGAGGTGTCTGGACGGGCAAATTTAACTCTCATTTCCCACCAGGAAGAGGAAATAACCAAAGGCTCAGCATGCCGTGCCGGAACCAGATTAGGGCCTGAAGCCATCCTGCGGTGTTGCGGCCAGCTCAAAAGAAAGCGAGTTGAAGAAAGGAGCTCAGGGGCACTGTAATTCACAAACCTGCAGACTTATAAATGACAGCTATCGTCCAAAAATATACTGAAGTAAGGCTGCCAAGAGGACTTGAAAGCGGGGCAGAATTGCAGGAAACCAATTTCAGGAGGTAGACTGGAATTGCATTGAAAGCATAGGAAAAGAGGCAGAACGTCCACAATGATGCACTTGGCCAAAAAGGGCGTATGCGTTTTTTCCTGAATATATTCAGGAAAAAACGCATACGCCCTTTTTGGCCAACCAAGCAAGCTTGCAAAAGAAATCTGCACTACAATGAAGTCTCACTTCCCCCCGGTCAAAAGGGCCATCTGAAAAAAGTAAAAAATCCAGAAAGGCAGGACAGGCCATGGAGAACTGGGAGCCTTGTTATGCTGATGGGCGGGATGTAAATTGCCAACAGACACTCGGGAGAAGTGTATGCTGTTTCCTGAAACATCTAAAAAACAAAGCAACAGAGCCTAGGGCACTTCCACTTATGGTCCTATAGCTTAGGGAAATTAAAATAAAAAAGACACAGCCACCCCAAAGATTGGAAAGCCTCTGTTTACAAGAACCTCGTTTACAGTACAAGTTCAACATCGCAGAAAGTGAAAAATGGATAAAGAAGTTGTGGTATTTACTTACAAAGCAATATCACTCAGCAATGAAATCTATGTCATCAGGCCCTTAGCAGCACAATGAGTGGATTCAGGTATGATGATTCTAACTGAAATAAGTCACACAGAAAAAGAAACATCATAACATATCAGTAATACACGGAATGTAAACTTGGCTACACAGGAACTGAATTACAGAACAGAACAGGGTCTCATATTTAGAAGACCAACTTATGCTTGCTTAAGGGGAAAGGTGAGTTGGGGTGCTGCATAAAACCAGAGATTGAAATGAGCACAGATAAAGTTCCTTAAGCCAAATATGGAATAGACAAGAGCTACTCCTTGCTCAACGAAATGGACTCAACACCCCATATTAAACGCCTAAGAATGTACCTGACTAGTAAGTATCTTAAAACCTATGGATTGCTATGTCTCCGAAAGAGAATCAAGCATGTGTACAGGGGCATAAACGCAGCAGTGATAGGATTGGAGAGGTTCAGTGCGCAAATGAAGACCCTTTGAAGTCATATTGCATCGTACCCATTCCACGGGTTTCAACTACCCAGTTTTAAGGTATTCTTCATTCTGCTAAAACATGCATGTGGAACCTAGAGTATGATCAACCATGTGATCGGGAGACGTGTTCAAATATGTCTCAGTTTTCGTACCCTGGTACTCGGGTGCAACATTCCAGACACTTTACTAACACTCTCCCGACTTGGAGAGTCAGTCCCTTTAACCTCCTGTTTGGCCCAGTTTGCAATTTCTGCGGAAGATGAACAGGAATAGCGAGAACCAATGAGAGACTAGCTGGAGGTGTCTGGACGGGCAAATTTAACTCTCATTTCCCACCAGGAAGAGGAATTAACCAAAGGCTCAGCATGCGTGCCGGAACCAGATTAGGGCCTGAAGCCATCCTGCGGTGTTGCGGCCAGCTCAAAAGAAAGCGAGTTGAAGAAAGGAGCTCAGGGGCACTGTAATTCACAAACCTGCAGAGTTATAAATGACAGCTATTGTCCAAAAATATACTGAAGTAAGGCTGCCAAGAGGACTTGAAAGCGGGGCAGAATTGCAGGAATCCGATTTCAGGAGGTAGACTGGAATTGCATTGAAAGCATAGGAAAAGAGGCAGAACGTCCACAATGATGCACTTGGCCAAAAAGTGCGTATGCGTTTTTTCCTGAATATATTCAGGAAAAAACGCATACGCCCTTTTTGGCCAACCAAGCAACCTTGCAAAGGAAATCTGCACTACAATGAAGTCTCACTTCAACCCGGTCAAAAGGGCCATCTGAAAAAAGTGTAAAATCCAGAAAGGCAGGACAGGCCATGGAGAACTGGGAGCCTTGTTATGCTGATGGGCGGGGTGTAATTTGCCAACAGACACTCGGGAGAAGTGTATGGTGTTTCCTGAAACATCTAAAAAACAAAGCAACAGAGCCTAGGGCACTTCCACTTATGGTCCTATAGCTTAGGGAAATTAAAATCAAAAAGACACAGCCACCTCAAAGTTTGGGACGGCTCTGTTTACAAGAACCTCGTTTACGGTACAAGTTCAATATCACAAAGTGCGAAAAATAGATAAAGAAGTTGTGGTACTTACGTACAATGCAATATCACTCAGCAATGAAATCTATGTCATCAGGCCCTTAGCAGCACAATGAGTGGATTCAGGTATGATGATTCTAACTGAAATAAGTCACACAGAAAAAGAAACATCATAAGATATCACTAATACACGGAATGTAAACTTGGCTACACAGGAACTGAATTACAAAACAGAACATGGTCTCAAATTTAGAAAAGCAACTTATGCTTGCTTAAGGGGAAAGGTGAGTTGGAGTGCTGCATAAAACCAGCGATTGAAATGAGCACAGATAAAGTTCCTTAAGCCAAATATGTAATAGACAAGAGCTACTCCTTGCTCAACGAAATGGACTCAACAACCCATATTACACGCCTAAGAATGTACCTGACTAGTAAGTATCTTAAAACCTATGGATTGCTATGTCTCCAAAAGAGAATGAAGCGTGTGTACAAGGGCATAAACGCAGCAGTGATAGGATTGGAGAGGTTCGGTGAGCAAATGAAGACACTTTGAAGTCATATTGCATCGTACCCATTCCACGGGTTTCAACTACCCAGGTTTAAGGTATTCTTCCTTCTGCTAAAACATGCATGTGGAACCTAGAGTATGATCAACCATGTGATCGGGAGACGTGTTCAAATATGTCTCAGTTTTCGTACCATGGTACTTGGGTGCAACATTCCAGACACTTTACTAACACTCTCTCGACTTGGAGAGTCAGTCCCTTTAACCTCCTGTTTGGCCCAGTTTGCAATTTCTGCGGAAGATGAACAGGAATAGCGAGAACCAATGAGAGACTAGCTGGAGGTGTCTGAACGGGCAAATTTAACTCTCATTTCCCACCAGGAAGAGGAATTAACCAAAGGCTCAGCGTGCCGTGACGGAACCAGATTAGGGCCTGAAGCCATCCTGCGGTGTTGCGGCCAGGTCACAAGAAAGCGAGTTGAAGAAAGGAGCTCAGGGGCACTGTAATTCACAAACCTGCAGAGTTATAAATGACAGCTATCGTCCAAAAATATACTGAAGTAAGGCTGCCAAGAGGACTTGAAAGCGGGGCAGAATTGCAGGAAACCGATTTCAGGAGGTAGACTGGAATTGCATTGAAAGCATAGGAAAAGAGGCAGAACGTCCACAATGATGCACTTGGCCAAAAAGGGCGTATGCGTTTTTTCCTGAATATATTCAGGAAAAACCGCATACGCCCTTTTTGGCCAACCAAGCAAGCTTGCAAAGGAAATTTGCACTACAATGAAGTCTCACTTCCCCCCGGTCAAAAGGGCCATCTGAGAAAAGTGTAAAATCCAGAAAGGCAGGACAGGCCATGGAGAACTTGGAGCCTTGTTATGCTGATGGGCGGGATGTAAATTGCCAACAGCCACTCGGGAGAAGTGTATGGTGTTTCCTGAAACATCTAAAAAACAAAGCAACAGAGCCTAGGGCACTTCCACTTATGGTCCTATAGCTTAGGGAAATTAAAATCAAAAAGACACAGCCACCCCACAGTTTGGGACAGCTCTGTTTACAAGAACCTCGTTTACGGTGTAAGTTCAATATCGCAGAAAGTGAAAAATGGATAAAGAAGTTGTGGTACTTATGTACAATGCAAAATCACTCAGCCATGAAATCTATGTCATCAGGCCCATAGCAGCATAATGAGTGGATTCAGGTATGATGATTCTAACTGAAATATGTCACACAGAAAAAGAAACATCATAAGATATCACTAATACACGGAATGTGAACTTGGCTACACATGAACTGAATTACAAAACAGAACATGGTCTCAAGTTTAGAAAACCAACTTATGCTTCCTTAAGGGGGAAAGTGAGTTGGGGTGCTGCATAAAACCAGAGTTTGAAATTAGCACAGATACCATTCAATAAGCCAAATATGTAATAGACAAGACCTACCCCTTGCTCAACAAAATGGACTCAACAATGAGGTATCACCTCACACCTGATAGAATGGGCATCATGAGAAAATCTACAAACAAAAATGCTGGAAAGGTTGTGGAGAAAAGGAACCCTCTTCCACTATTGTTGGGAATATAAATTGATACAGTCACTACGGAGAACAATATGGAGTTTCTTAAGAAACTAACAATAGAATTACCATATGATACAGCAATCCCAGTACTGGACATATACCCAGACAAAACCATAAATCAAAACGAGACATTCACCGCAATGTTCATTGCATCACTATTTACAATATCGAGGTAATGGAAGCAACCTAAATGCCCACAGACAGACGAATGCATAAAGCTGTGGTACATATATAAAATGGAATATTACTAAGCCATGTAAAGGAATGAAATTGGGTCATTTGTAGAGACGTCGATGGATCTAGAGACTGTCATACAGAGTGAAGTAAGTCAGAAAGAGAAAAACAAATCTTGTATATTCATGCATATATGTGGAACCTAGAAAAACTGTACAGATTAACCATTTTGCAAGGCATAAATAGAGCAACAGATGTAGACAACAAATGTATGGACAACAAGGGGGGAAAGCTGTTGGGGGTGTGGTGGTGGGAGGAGTTGAGAGACTGGGATTGGCATGTATACATTTATATGTATAAAATAGATAACCAATAAGAACCTGCTGTATAAAAATATAAAATAAAATTCAAAATTAAAAAGAAATAAAATTTAAAAAATAAAACAGAAAAAACAATTATTCCCTTCACATACATGTATTTATATGAATAAATTATTTCCATGCTTATATCTGTAAATACAAAAAAGAGGAATAAAATCTACCTTGAACCAAAAACGAAAAAGAGAAAAAAAACACAGAACCCACCAGTTCCACAGAGGAAAACCGTATCAGGGCACTTGCTCCAGTTGTAAACAATTCTGAAGTTGGCCAGTGGTGGGGAATCGTCTCCCATTCAGCCAGCAGCCCCCACGCAACAAGCGTCCTCATTGCAAAGCTGGGGCACCGTGCCGAGGCATCTGTGAGTAAACGTGAGCTGAGCCCCAGGCCAGTTGCTGCTGAACTATTCCCACCCGTCCCAGGTAAAACACCTGAATATATACAAGGACTTGAAAGCCTAGAGGAAGGGCCATAGAGCCACACGAGTGACAGCATGCCGGCCGACTTGGTGCCTGCAGGCCAGCCAGGATGGTCCTGGCCCTGGGTGCTCTTCTGGAAGATTTCCATTTCCCTGACTGAGATACCCGTCCTGTCCCTGCCCCCACTGCTTTTTTCCTTCCTCACCTCTGCCCAGGGAGAAATTCCAGCAGCAGGTATGGGTGACACATCCTCTTCTTTAGCAGGTGGCAGCCTGGCAACTGCTGCAGAAAGTCCAGCAGAGCCCCACTCACACTGGGCCACCCACAAAGCCGTGGCCTCTCACTCCCTCCCACCAGCCCAGCCCCGAGACTGCTGACAGGGCAGAGAAAATGGTGTCAGGCACGGCTGCAGGGGCTCTTGCTGCCTGGAGTGGTATTTATATTGATCTCAACCCAGGCACACCTGGGGAGGGCTGGCCCGCACGGTAAGGCTGCCCAGGTCAGCCAATCATCACCCCTCAGGGGCTCACAGTTGCAGAAAATGGAACTTGCTGAACCGGCCAGGTCCAAGGAACAGGTGTGGGCTCCTGAGAGTCAGGATAGACAAGGGGCTGCAGCTTTGGCTTGTTTTCTAATCATTTTATCTGGCCCATGAGTGGGAGACAACTTCAAGAAAACCCTCTCCTTATGAGAGGAACCCAGGAGTCAGGGAGAGGAGGGGTGGGTGGTGGTTGGAGACAGAGGCCTGGTGCCCCGGGTGCAGTGGAAGTCTCTGGAAGACCAGGTGGAGGGAGGCCGCACAGAGTGACGCCCAGGGTCACAGACCTGTCGCAGCTGCTGTTTGTTAGTTCAAGTCCTGCTCTGAGGTGCTCTGTGCCAGCTCTGAGCGACAGGTGAGCTGGGGGTGCTCTGCAATGAGGGCTATGTGCACGGTTCCTGTGTGCCCAGCCCTGCCATGGTACCTGCAAGGGTAGCTCTGTATCCTGGGAAGGGCCTGACCACGAGAGCCCCGTGGGCTGGGGTGGGGGTGGGGTACCTGCCCAGGTGAGCTCCATATTCTGGGATTGGTCTGACCACGAGAGCCCCATGGGCTGCTGGGGACCTGGTAAAAGATGTCAGGACAGTCAGTGAAGCCACCGAGGATATACCTCCAGTTGCTCCTAATTCCTACACCCTGCTGGTCATTCTACCAACCACCAGGACATGGTATTCTGTATTAGTCTTCAATGATGCCTTCTTTTGTATTCCATTAGTCCCAGAGTCACAAGAAATTTTGGCTTGTGAGTGGCAGGACTCAACATACAACTAAAACAATACTTCCGGGCCGTCTTGCCCCAAGGGTGCAAAAATTCCCACACCATCTTTGGGGAAAGCTTAGCTAAAGACCTAAAAGTTCTACCTCTGGAAAAGGAAACCCTCCTTCAGTACGCAGACGACATTCTGATCGCCAGCCCTACTAAGGAGGCCTCTGAACTACCAAGCCAATAAAGGATAGAAGTTGTCCAAGAAAAAGCTCAAATATCACAGACTGCGGTGACCTGCCTGGGCTTCATTCTCACAGAAGGTCGGAGAAGCCCATCCCAGGAAAGGGAAGAAACCATTTGCAGCCTTACCCCTTTCTAAAACTAGAAGACAGCTTAGGGGTTCCTGGGGAGGCCAGGGTTTGCTGCTTCTGGATCCCTAACTACAGTCTACTAGCTGGGCCTCTATATGAAACACTGAAAGGAAAAGATGATGATCCTTTTGAATAGAATCCAGAAGTGGCCTTTCAAGAATGGAAAGAGCAGTCAATTCAGACCCTTGCCCTGGAACTCCCTAATTTAGCTAAACCCTTTGACCTTTACATTCCCGGTGAAAGGTGAATCGCCATTGGAGAATTAGTGCAAAAACTGGGACCACTTGAAATGGAACAATGCAAGAATGCCATCCAGGTAGGATAAACTACGGTCACCAAGGGGCTTGGCCCACTGCCGCATCTGGCCAAGATACTGGCGGTATCTAAAAACCTGGAAATCAGCAGCCCAAAAGGCCACCTCCTTCCTAAGGGAAAAGGACCCCACGTGGTGATCCTAACCACCAACGATGCCCTGAAGTTGCAGGGTTCGCTCCGTGGGCACACCGACCTCGAGTGAGGAGGCCCTCCAACTCCAACATCCAGAGAGATAACCGGGGGCAACAGGGCACCATGACGACTCGTGTGAACATCACTTGACCTGGAGTTTCTCTCATAAAACAATAAGAGTGTGTCCCAAAAGAGTAGACTACTGCTTGCAGGACTTACTGCACCCAGAGGGGAGCTAATAATCTTGGTGGGGGAACCGTATATCACACTGTCACCATAGAAAAGCCTACAGACACCGTGATGATGGTGGCCAATAAGACCGGCTGGACTCCTGTTTACTTCAAAAGGCTGTTGACTCAGTGGTCATCATGGTCCTTGATCACCACTGACCCTGGACTGTCTGGGAGTTGAGCGGGCAGGGCTCTGACACCTGGTGCTGTTTGTACGTTAATTCAGGGGCCTAATTGAAGAAAGCGCAGACTACTGGTCAGAGCATCTAGGCTGGCAGAAACGGTCAGCCTAAGGTGGCCGAACAAATGTGGGGCAGGGTGAAACCGGCCCCCACAGCGTCTCTGCACATCTCTTTCCTGGACCCTTAAAGGTCATTAGAATCTATAACACTTCCAATGCTGGTGCTCAGGTGGACGAGCAGGGAGGCAGGGGGCCTGGGGACAATCAACGTCACCTGGAGGCTGCTGGGGAGAAGCTCTGACCCTCGCCCCCGGGTATTAGGGCTCCCAACTCAGCACTCAGCAGTTACAGAAGAAGTGTCTGCACCCTCAGCACTCCAAGAATGAGGAACGGGACAAAAGGCAGAGGAGGGGTTTGTCCCCAGCAAAGCCCATTAAAAATCCCTGGGAGATAAAAATAGAATCTGGGCAATAAAGTCAAGTCTAACCTTTTTTATCCTTTGTGCTTTGTCTAATTTCACGTGCTCCTAGGGTCCCGCATGCAGAGGTTCCACACCTGGCACTTCAGACCAGATTTCCTAGTGCAGAATGGCTGGGTCGACACCTCAGCTCCTGGGGCCCAGTGCAGACTCCGCGATATAGAGCCTGAGCTGCAGCCAACCTGGCCCTCGAGAGCTCCGCCCCCTCCCTCCCACTGACTCTGACAGGATCTCTACACAGCAGCCCAGCCCACAGCCCACGGGGTAGTGCATGCTCTCACCTCTCCATTCTCTGATCAAAATATAAAGTTTCCTTTGCTTGTGAACCAAACTCAGTCTCGATCTGTTGGCCCCAATGACACTGGGCAGGGGGACACTTGTTGGGGTCCACTCTGGAGGATCAGTAACAGAAATTGAGACTATTGTAACCTCAATGAACAGATGTGTGAGCCAAACTGTAGTTAACATAGAACAGTGTATAAGGCTCGGGTAAAATAAGATGTTTCTAACACTTCCATTTGATATTTCCATCACTTTATTATAAGCAAGTTCAGTGAAAAGGTTTGTCTTATTTGTCAGGTCAATATTAGAGAAACGAAGTGATTTCTTTCCAAGGATGTACATCTAATAATCTTGGTTAAAGCTTCAATCTTGTTTTAAATGCTTTTCCATTGAAAATGATACCTCTCTTTCAGCTCCCCCATTTCTGAGAAGTATAAAATCTTATAATTTATTATTACCAAAGGGGAAAGGTGGGAGGAGGGATAAATTAACAGTTTGGGATTAACACATACACACTGCTATGTATAAAATAGATCATCAACAAGGAACTACTGTATAGCACAGGGAACTACACTCAACATTTTGCAATAACCTATAAGGGGAAATAATCTGAAAAAGAATAGATATTTTTATTGACATCATCTATCAATGACAGTTAAAGTGTAACCTAAGGGAAGCTGGTGGTGAGTGCTTCTGACCCTGAAGACTTCAATCATCTAAAGTTTGGACTCTGCCTACTTCCCAAGGCCCTTAATGAACATATGTGTAGCCGTAGCTTAAAAAATTCCCCAGTTTGGGTTTCGGGGAGACACTGATTTTGAAAAAGCCCTGGTGTTCTCCTTACATGAATGGGACTCTTCCTACTGCTAAAACATGTCTGTCACACCCAGAGGATGGTATACCGTCTGATCGGGAAGAGTTTGGAAAAGGCATCTCATCTCCTCATCTCCTGGTGCTCGGGTTCACCCCTCCAGCGTCTTTACTAACAGTCTCCCCACTTGGAGATGTCAGCACTGTCAACATCCTGTTGCGTACAGTTTGGAATTTGTCCAGAGGATGAAGCGGAAGGATGAGGAACAATGAGAGACAAGTCCTAGGTGTTCAGACAGGCACATGTCACTCTAATTTCCAATCAGGAAGACGAATTGACCAAAGGCTAGGGTTGCCCATGGAAACAGTATAGGGCTTGAGGAAATCCCGCTGCTTTGTGGCCAGTTCCCATAAACACAAGTTGAACAATGGAACTCAGGGGCAGTAAAATTCACAAAACTGCAGAGTTGAAAATATCCATCACTGAAAAATGTCTTGAGGAAAGTCAGAGAAAAGGACTTGTAAGCAAGGGAGAATGGCAGGAAAGGGATTTGAGGAGGTAGAAAGGACTCGCCATTAAGCACAAGAAAAGGAGCTGAACATTGCCAACATTGCAGTTGGCCAAAAAGGGTGTATGCGTTTTTTTCTGTATATATTCAAGAAAAGGGCATACACTTTTTTAGCCAACCAAACAGGTGGGCACTGGAAGTCAATACTACAAAAGATATCACTTCGCATCAGTCAGAAGAGCCATCCTCATAAAGCGTAAACAACAGAAATGCAGGACAGGGCAAGGAGAAGAGGGAGCCCTGTGAGACTTATAGTGGAAATGTATATTGCCAACGGCCATTCTGGAGAAGTGTATTGTGTTTACTAAAGCATCTAAAAAATGAGCTACAGAGCATAGGGCACTTGCACTCATGGGCGTATATCTTGAGAAAAACAAAAATCGAGAGGACACAGGCACCCCAATGTTTACCCCCTCTCTGTTTAAAAGATCCTCAACTAGGATATAACTTAAATGTCTCTGGAGGGAAAAAATGGGTAGAGATGTGGTACTTAGGTAGAGTGGAATATTATTCAGCCTGGAAATCAATGAAATATGGCCAGTTGTAACAACTCCGGAGGAGTTACGTATGATCTTTCTAAGTGACAGAATTCAAAAAGAAAAAGACACATATCATAAGATATCACTTAAAGGTGGAATCCAAAATGGCTACACATGAAATAAATTACAAAACAAAAACATAGTCAAATATGTAGAAAACACGCATAAGGCTGCTAAACGGGAAAGGTGGGGAGGGGTGAGGCATCACCCAGGAGGTTGAAATTAGCAAAGATACCATTCCAAATACCAAACTGATAATCAACAAGGCCTACACGGTAGCTAAAAGAACTGCACTCAGCACACTCAAGTCACCGGAAAAGAATATATACGACTGGTAAGAATCTGAAAAAGAATTTACTGATGTCTCTCTGTACGTGAATCAAGTGGATGTACAGCAGCAAGAAACAGAGCTTTGAAAATCAGCTGTAACCAATATAGTAATAAATTGAAAAAAATAAACGACAGAGAGACAGAGAAAACCTCTTACAACTTTTCCTCAGGGCCGGTGATGCAACATGGATTGAACACATCTAGACCCACAGCAGGATGAGACATAAGGCTGGAAACTGTTTGCGCTAAGAGAAATGTGAGGTTGGGTGAGGAAATGCACACCCTTTAAAGTAATACTACCTGGTACCCATTCAATGGGTCCCAAATATGCAGGTTCAAGGGATCTTCCTACAGCTAAAACATGCATGGAAAACCCAGAGGACTGTACACCATGTGATCGGGAGATGTGTCTAAAATGCAGCTCATTTATCCTCTCCTGGTGCTCCTGTTCACCATTCCAGCCACGTTACTTAGAATCTCCCCACTTGGAGAATCAGCACATTTCAACTTCTGTTTCACACATTTTGCAAATTGTGAGGAGGATGAACGGGGAACCAATGAGAGAATAGTTGTAGGGGTTTGGACGGGCACATATCACTCTAATTTCCCATTAAGAATAAGAATTGAAAAAAGGCTCAGCCCGCCTCGCCCGAGCCAAAATAGGGCCTGAAGCAATCCTGCGGGTTTGAGGCCAGCTCACAAAAGAGCAACTTAAAAAATGGAGCTCAGGGTCACTGCAATTCACAAACCTGCAGAGTTATAAATGAAAACTAACGTCCAAAAATATGTTGAGGTAAGGCAAAGAAGAGGATCTGAATGCAAGACAGAATTGCAAGAAACAGATTTCAAGAGATAGATTGGACTCGTCTTTAAAGCACATGAAAAGCGGCAGAATTTCGACAATGATGCAGTTGGCCCAAAAGGGCGTATGCGTTTTTTCCTGATTATATCCAGGAAAAAACGCATACGCACTTTATGGGCAACGAAGCAAGCAAGCAATGCAAATGTGCACAACAAAGAAGTCTCATTTCCCACTGGTCAAAAGGGCCATCCTAAAAAATTGTAAAAACCAGAAATGCAGGACAGGCCATGGAGAACAGGGAGCCTTTATACGCTGATGGGCAGTGTGTGAACTGCCGAGAGCCACTCTGGAGAAGTGTATGGTGGTTCCTAAATCATCTAAAAAACAGAGCTACAGAGCATAGGACACTTCCAATCATGGGAGTATATCTAGGGAAATCTAAAAATTAACAAGACACAAGCACACCACAGTTTAGGGCTACTCTGTTTACAAGAACCTCAACTTCAGTATACCTTAAATATCCCAGGAAAGAGAACAATGGATAAAGAAGATGTGGTACTTATGTACAATGGAATATCTCTTCACCATGAAATCAATGTAATAAGGCTAGTAGAAGGATAAAGAGTGGATTTAGGTCCGATAATACTACTTGAAATAAGTCAAACAGAAAAAGAAACATATCATAAGATATCACTTATAGAGGGAGGGTAAATATGGCTGCACAAGAAATGAATTACAGAACAGAACAGTGTCTCACATTTAGAAAACACACTTATTTCAGCTTAAGGGGAAAGCAGAGGTGGGGTGATGCATAAAACCAGAGTTTGATATTAGCACAGATACCGTTCAATAAACCAAATAGATATTAGACAAGATCTACACCTTGCTCAATGAACTGGCCTCAACACACCCTATACACCGCAGAGAAATATATCTGAGTAATAAGAATCTTAAAACCCATGTATTGATATATCTCCATAAGGGAATCAAGTGTGTGCAGAGTGGCACAAACACAGCAGTGAAAATGAGCTAAACCCCATTATAGAAATAAATTTTAAAAACAAAACGCAGAAACAATGAAAGAGAGAAAAATTCTTACAAAATTCGCTCAGGGGCTGTGATGCAACCTGGATTGACCACATATAAACCCACAGCTGGATAAGACATAAGGCTGGACACTTGGGGCTGAGAGGATTGATGAGCTTTGGTGAGCAACTGCCAAAAGTTTAATGCAATACTTCATGCTACTCATTCCAAGGGTCCCAACACTCCAGGTTGAAGGGAATCTTCCTACAGCTAAACCATGCTTGGGAAACCCAGCGACTGGTATACCATATGATCGGGAAAGGTTTCTAAAACGCACCTCATTTTTCCTCTCCTGGGGCTCCGGATCGACATTCCAGCCGCTTTACCAAAAATATCCCCACATGGAGAGTCAATGCCTTTAAGTTCTGGTATCGCACAGTCTGCAGTTAGTGCGGAGGATGAATGGGAATAGGGGGAACCAGTGAGAAACTAGCTGTAGCGGTTTCAATGGGCACATGTCACTCTAAATTCACATCAGTAAGAAGAATAAACCAAAGGCACAGCAAGGTGCCCCAGAAGAAGAATAGGGCCTGAAGGAATGCTGTGGTTATGAGGCAAGATCACAAAAATAAGAGCTGAAAAATGGAGCTAAGGGCCACTGCAATTCAAAAACTTGCAGAGTTATAAAGGCCAACTATTTTCAAAAAATATATTGAGGTAAGGCTATGAAGAGGCATTGAAAGCAAGGCAGAATTGCAGGAAAACGATTTCAGGAGGTAGACTGGAATTGCATTTAAAGCATAGGAAAAGAGGCAGAACGTCCACAATGATGCACTTGGCCAAAAAGGGCGTATGCGTTTTTTCCTGAATATATTCAGGAAAAAACGCATACGCCCTTTTTGGCCAACCAAGCAAACTTGCAAAGGAAATCTGCACTACAATGAAGTCTCACTTCCCCCCGGTCAAAAGGGCCATCTGAAAAAAGTGTAAAATCCAGAAAGGCAGGACAGGCCATGGAGAACTGGGAGCCTTGTTATGCTGATGGGCGGGATGTAAATTGCCAACAGACACTCAGGAGAAGTGTATGGTGTTTCCTGAAACATCTAAAAAACAAAGCAACAGAGCCTAGGGCACTTCCACTTATGGTCCTATAGCTTAGGGAAATTAAAATCAAAAAGACACAGCCACCCCAAAATTTGGGACGCCTCTGTTTACAAGAACCTCGTTAACCGTACAAGTTCAATATCACAGAAAGTGAAAAATGGATAAAGAACTTGTGGTACTTACGTACAATGCAGTATCACTCAGCAATGAAATCTATGTCATCAGGCCCGCAGCAGCATAATGAGTGGATACAGGTACGATGATTCTAACTGAAATAAGACACACAGAAAAAGAAACATCATAAGATATCAGTAATACACGGAATGTAAACTTGGCTACACAGGAACTGAATTACAGAACAGAACAGGGTCTCAAATTTAGAAAACCAACTTATGCTTGCTTAAGGCTAAAGGTGAGTTGGGGTGCTGCATAAAACCAGAGATTGAAATGAGCACAGATAAAGTTCCTTAAGCCAAATATGGAATAGACAAGAGCTACTCCCTGCTCAACGAAATGGACTCAACACCGCCTATTAAACGCCTAAGAATGTACCTGACTAGTAAGTATCTTAAAACCTATGGATTGCTATGTCTCCGAAAGAGAATCAAGCATGTGTACAGGGGCATAAACGCAGCAGTGATAGGATTGGAGAGGTTCGGTGAGCAAATGAAGACCCTTTGAAGTCATATTGCATGGTACCCATTCCACGGGTTTCAACTACCCAGGTTTAAGGTATTCTTCCTTCAGCTAAAACATGCATGTGGAACCTAGAGTATGATCAACCATGTGATCGGGAGACGTGTTCAAATATGTCTCAGTTTTCGTACCCTGGTACTCGGGTGCAATATTCCAGACGCTTTACTAACACCCTCCCGACTTGGAGAGTCAGTCCCTTTAACCTCCTGTTTGGCCCAGTTTGCAATTTCTGCGGAAGATGAACAGGAATAGCGAGAACCAATGAGAGAATAGCTGGAGGTGTCTGGACGGGCAAATTTAACTCTCATTTCCCACCAGGAAGAGGAATTAACCAAAGGCTCAGCGTGCCGTGCCGGAACCAGATTAGGGCCTGAAGCCATCCTGCGGTGTTGCGGCCAGGTCACAAGAAAGCGAGTTGAAGAAAGGAGCTCAGGGGCACTGTAATTCACAAACCTGCAGAGTTATAAATGACAGCTATCGTCCAAAAATATACTGAAGTAAGGCTGCCAAGAGGACTTGAAAGCGGGGCAGAATTGCAGGAAACCGATTTCAGGAGGTAGACTGGAATTGCAGTGAAAGCATAGGAAAAGAGGCAGAACGTCCACAATGATGCACTTGGCCAAAAAGGGCGTATGCGTTTTTTCCTGAATATATTCAGGAAAAAACGCATACGCCCTTTTTGGCCAACCAAGCAAGCTTGCAAAGGAAATCTGCACTACAATGAAGTCTCACTTCCCCCCGGTCAAAAGGGCCATCTGAAAAAAGTGTAAAATCCAGAAAGGCAGGACAGGCCATGGAGAACTGGGAGCCTTGTTATGCTGATGGGCGGGATGTAAATTGCCAACAGACACTCGGGAGAAGTGTATGGTGTTTCCTGAAACATCTAAAAAACAAAGCAACAGAGCCTAGGGCACTTCCACTTATGGTCCTATAGCTTAGGGAAATTAAAATCAAAAAGACACAGCCACCCCAAACATTGGGACGCCTCTGTTTACAAGAACCTCGTTTACAGTACAAGTTCAACATCGCAGAAAGTGAAAAATGGATAAAGAAGTTGTGGTATTTACTTACAAAGCAATATCACTCAGCAATGAAATCTATGTCATCAGGCCCTTAGCAGCACAATGAGTGGATTCAGGTATGATGATTCTAACTGAAATAAGTCACACAGAAAAAGAAACATCATAAGATATCAGTAATACACGGAATGTAAACTTGGCTACACAGGAACTGAATTACAGAACAGAACAGGGTCTCAAATTTAGAAAACCAACTTATGCTTGCTTAAGGGGAAAGGTGAGTTGGGGTGCTGCATAAAACCAGAGATTGAAATGAGCACAGATAAAGTTCCTTAAGCCAAATATGGAATAGACAAGAGCTACTCCTTGCTCAACGAAATGGACTCAACACCGCATATTAAACGCCTAAGAATGTACCTGACTAGTAAGTATCTTAAAACCTATGGATTGCTATGTCTCTGAAAGAGAATCAAGCATGTGTACAGGGGCATAAACGCAGCAGTGATAGGATTGGAGAGGTTCGGTGAGCAAATGAAGACCCTTTGAAGTCATATTGCATGGTACCCATTCCACGGGTTTCAACTACCCAGGTTTAAGGTATTCTTCCTTCAGCTAAAACATGCATGTGGAACCTAGAGTATGATCAACCATGTGATCGGGAAACGTGTTCAAATATGTCTCAGTTCTCGTACCCTGGTACTCGGGTGCAACATTCCAGACGCTTTACTAACACCCTCCCGACTTGGAGAGTCAGTCCCTTTAACCTCCTGTTTGGCCCAGTTTGCAATTTCTGCGGAAGATGAACAGGAATAGCGAGAACCAATGAGAGACTAGCTGGAGGTGTCTGGACGGGCAAATTTAACTCTCATTTCCCACCAGGAAGAGGAATTAACCAAAGGCTCAGCGTGCCGTGCCGGAACCAGATTAGGGCCTGAAGCCATCCTGCGGTGTTGCGGCCAGCTCAAAAGAAAGCGAGTTGAAGAAAGGAGCTCAGGGGCACTGTAATTCACAAACCTGCAGAGTTATAAATGACAGCTATCGTCCAAAAATATACTGAAGTAAGGCTGCCAAGAGGACTTGAAAGCGGGGCAGAATTGCAGGAAACCGATTTCAGGAGGTAGACTGGAATTGCAGTGAAAGCATAGGAAAAGAGGCAGAACGTCCACAATGATGCACTTGGCCAAAAAGGGCGTATGCGTTTTTTCCTGAATATATTCAGGAAAAAACGCATACGCCCTTTTTGGCCAAGCAAGCAAGCTTGCAAAGGAAATCTGCACTACAATGAAGTCTCACTTCCCCCCGGTCAAAAGGGCCATCTGAAAAAAGTGTAAAATCCAGAAAGGCAGGACAGGCCATGGAGAACTGGGAGCCTTGTTATGCTGATGGGCGGGATGTAAATTGCCAACAGACACTCGGGAGAAGTGTATGGTGTTTCCTGAAACATCTAAAAAACAAAGCAACAGAGCCTAGGGCACTTCCACTTATGGTCCTATAGCTTAGGGAAATTAAAATCAAAAAGACACAGCCACCCCAAACATTGGGACGCCTCTGTTTACAAGAACCTCGTTTACAGTACAAGTTCAACATCGCAGAAAGTGAAAAATGGATAAAGAAGTTGTGGTATTTACTTACAAAGCAATATCACTCAGCAATGAAATCTATGTCATCAGGCCCTTAGCAGCACAATGAGTGGATTCAGGTATGATGATTCTAACTGAAATAAGTCACACAGAAAAAGAAACATCATAAGATATCAGTAATACACGGAATGTAAACTTGGCTACACAGGAACTGAATTACAGAACAGAACAGGGTCTCAAATTTAGAAAACCAACTTATGCTTGCTTAAGGGTAAAGGTGAGTTGGGGTGCTGCATAAAACCAGAGATTGAAATGAGCACAGATAAAGTTCCTTAAGCCAAATATGGAATAGACAAGAGCTACTCCTTGCTCAACGAAATGGACTCAACACCGCATATTAAACGCCTAAGAATGTACCTGACTAGTAAGTATCTTAAAACCTATGGATTGCTATGTCTCCGAAAGAGAATCAAGCATGTGTACAGGGGCATAAACGCAGCAGTGATAGGATTGGAGAGGTTCGGTGAGCAAATGAAGACCCTTTGAAGTCATATTGCATGGTACCCATTCCACGGGTTTCAACTACCCAGGTTTAAGGTATTCTTCCTTCAGCTAAAACATGCATGTGGAACCTAGAGTTTGATCAACCATGTGATCGGGAGACGTGTTCAAATATGTCTCAGTTTTCGTACCCTGGTACTCGGGTGCAATATTCCAGACGCTTTACTAACACCCTCCCGACTTGGAGAGTCAGTCCCTTTAACCTCCTGTTTGGCCCAGTTTGCAATTTCTGCGGAAGATGAACAGGAATAGCGAGAACCAATGAGAGACTAGCTGGAGGTGTCTGGACGGGCAAATTTAACTCTCATTTCCCACCAGGAAGAGGAATTAACCAAAGGCTCAGCGTGCCGTGCCGGAACCAGATTAGGGCCTGAAGCCATCCTGCGGTGTTGCGGCCAGCTCAAAAGAAAGCGAGTTGAAGAAAGGAGCTCAGGGGCACTGTAATTCACAAACCTGCAGAGTTATAAATGACAGCTATCGTCCAAAAATATACTGAAGTAAGGCTGCCAAGAGGACTTGAAAGCGGGGCAGAATTGCAGGAAACCGATTTCAGGAGGTAGACTGGAATTGCAGTGAAAGCATAGGAAAAGAGGCAGAACGTCCACAATGATGCACTTGGCCAAAAAGGGCGTATGCGTTTTTTCCTGAATATATTCAGGAAAAAACGCATACGCCCTTTTTGGCCAACCAAGCAAGCTTGCAAAGGAAATCTGCACTACAATGAAGTCTCACTTCCCCCCGGTCAAAAGGGCCATCTGAAAAAAGTGTAAAATCCAGAAAGGCAGGACAGGCCATGGAGAACTGGGAGCCTTGTTATGCTGATGGGCGGGATGTAAATTGCCAACAGACACTCGGGAGAAGTGTATGGTGTTTCCTGAAACATCTAAAAAACAAAGCAACAGAGCCTAGGGCACTTCCACTTATGGTCCTATAGCTTAGGGAAATTAAAATCAAAAAGACACAGCCACCCCAAACATTGGGACGCCTCTGTTTACAAGAACCTCGTTTACAGTACAAGTTCAACATCGCAGAAAGTGAAAAATGGATAAAGAAGTTGTGGTATTTACTTACAAAGCAATATCACTCAGCAATGAAATCTATGTCATCAGGCCCTTAGCAGCACAATGAGTGGATTCAGGTATGATGATTCTAACTGAAATAAGTCACACAGAAAAAGAAACATCATAAGATATCAGTAATACACGGAATGTAAACTTGGCTACACAGGAACTGAATTACAGAACAGAACAGGGTCTCAAATTTAGAAAACCAACTTATGCTTGCTTAAGGGGAAAGGTGAGTTGGGGTGCTGCATAAAACCAGAGATTGAAATGAGCACAGATAAAGTTCCTTAAGCCAAATATGGAATAGACAAGAGCTACTCCTTGCTCAACGAAATGGACTCAACACCGCATATTAAACGCCTAAGAATGTACCTGACTAGTAAGTATCTTAAAACCTATGGATTGCTATGTCTCTGAAAGAGAATCAAGCATGTGTACAGGGGCATAAACGCAGCAGTGATAGGATTGGAGAGGTTCGGTGAGCAAATGAAGACCCTTTGAAGTCATATTGCATGGTACCCATTCCACGGGTTTCAACTACCCAGGTTTAAGGTATTCTTCCTTCAGCTAAAACATGCATGTGGAACCTAGAGTATGATCAACCATGTGATCGGGAAACGTGTTCAAATATGTCTCAGTTCTCGTACCCTGGTACTCGGGTGCAACATTCCAGACGCTTTACTAACACCCTCCCGACTTGGAGAGTCAGTCCCTTTAACCTCCTGTTTGGCCCAGTTTGCAATTTCTGCGGAAGATGAACAGGAATAGCGAGAACCAATGAGAGACTAGCTGGAGGTGTCTGGACGGGCAAATTTAACTCTCATTTCCCACCAGGAAGAGGAATTAACCAAAGGCTCAGCGTGCCGTGCCGGAACCAGATTAGGGCCTGAAGCCATCCTGCGGTGTTGCGGCCAGGTCACAAGAAAGCGAGTTGAAGAAAGGAGCTCAGGGGCACTGTAATTCACAAACCTGCAGAGTTATAAATGACAGCTATCGTCCAAAAATATACTGAAGTAAGGCTGCCAAGAGGACTTGAAAGCAGGGCAGAATTGCAGGAAACCGATTTCAGGAGGTAGACTGGAATTGCATTGAAAGCATAGGAAAAGAGGCAGAACGTCCACAATGATGCACTTGGCCAAAAAGGGCGTATGCGTTTTTTCCTGAATATATTCAGGAAAAAATGCATACGCCCTTTTTGGCCAACCAAACAAGCTTGCAAAGGAAATCTGCACTACAATGAAGTCTCACTTCCCCCCGGTCAAAAGGGCCATCTGAAAAAAGTGTAAAATCCAGAAAGGCAGGACAGGCCATGGAGAACTGGGAGCCTTGTTATGCTGATGGGCGGGATGTAAATTGCCAACAGACACTCGGGAGAAGTGTATGGTGTTTCCTGAAACATCTAAAAAACAAAGCAACAGAGCCTAGGGCACTTCCACTTATGGTCCTATAGCTTAGGGAAATTAAAATCAAAAAGACACAGCCACCCCAAAGTTTGGGACGCCTCTGTTTACAAGAACCTCGTTTACAGTACAAGTTCAACATCGCAGAAAGTGAAAAATGGATAAAGAAGTTGTGGTATTTACTTACAAAGCAATATCACTCAGCAATGAAATCTATGTCATCAGGCCCTTAGCAGCACAATGAGTGGATTCAGGTATGATGATTCTAACTGAAATAAGTCACACAGAAAAAGAAACATCATAAGATATCAGTAATACACGGAATGTAAACTTGGCTACACAGGAACTGAATTACAGAACAGAACAGGGTCTCAAATTTAGAAAACCAACTTATGCTTGCTTAAGGGGAAAGGTGAGTTGGGGTGCTGCATAAAACCAGAGATTGAAATGAGCACAGATAAAGTTCCTTAAGCCAAATATGGAATAGACAAGAGCTACTCCTTGCTCAACGAAATGGACTCAACACCCCATATTAAACGCCTAAGAATGTACCTGACTAGTAAGTATCTTAAAACCTATGGATTGCTATGTCTCCGAAAGAGAATCAAGCATGTGTACAGGGGCATAAACGCAGCAGTGATAGGATTGGAGAGGTTCGGTGAGCAAATGAAGACCCTTTGAAGTCATATTGCATGGTACCCATTCCACGGGTTTCAACTACCCAGGTTTAAGGTATTCTTCCTTCAGCTAAAACATGCATGTGGAACCTAGAGTATGATCAACCATGTGATCGGGAGACGTGTTCAAATATGTCTCAGTTTTCGTACCCTGGTACTCGGGTGCAATATTCCAGACGCTTTACTAACACCCTCCCGACTTGGAGAGTCAGTCCCTTTAACCTCCTGTTTGGCCCAGTTTGCAATTTCTGCGGAAGATGAACAGGAATAGCGAGAACCAATGAGAGAATAGCTGGAGGTGTCTGGACGGGCAAATTTAACTCTCATTTCCCACCAGGAAGAGGAATTAACCAAAGGCTCAGCGTGCCGTGCCGGAACCAGATTAGGGCCTGAAGCCATCCTGCGGTGTTGCGGCCAGCTCAAAAGAAAGCGAGTTGAAGAAAGGAGCTCAGGGGCACTGTAATTCACAAACCTGCAGAGTTATAAATGACAGCTATCGTCCAAAAATATACTGAAGTAAGGCTGCCAAGAGGACTTGAAAGCGGGGCAGAATTGCAGGAAACCGATTTCAGGAGGTAGACTGGAATTGCAGTGAAAGCATAGGAAAAGAGGCAGAACGTCCACAATGATGCACTTGGCCAAAAAGGGCGTATGCGTTTTTTCCTGAATATATTCAGGAAAAAACGCATACGCCCTTTTTGGCCAACCAAGCAAGCTTGCAAAGGAAATCTGCACTACAATGAAGTCTCACTTCCCCCCGGTCAAAAGGGCCATCTGAAAAAAGTGTAAAATCCAGAAAGGCAGGACAGGCCATGGAGAACTGGGAGCCTTGTTATGCTGTTGGGCGGGATGTAAATTGCCAACAGACACTCGGGAGAAGTGTATGGTGTTTCCTGAAACATCTAAAAAACAAAGCAACAGAGCCTAGGGCACTTCCACTTATGGTCCTATAGCTTAGGGAAATTAAAATCAAAAAGACACAGCCACCCCAAACATTGGGACGCCTCTGTTTACAAGAACCTCGTTTACAGTACAAGTTCAACATCGCAGAAAGTGAAAAATGGATAAAGAAGTTGTGGTATTTACTTACAAAGCAATATCACTCAGCAATGAAATCTATGTCATCAGGCCCTTAGCAGCACAATGAGTGGATTCAGGTATGATGATTCTAACTGAAATAAGTCACACAGAAAAAGAAACATCATAAGATATCAGTAATACACGGAATGTAAACTTGGCTACACAGGAACTGAATTACAGAACAGAACAGGGTCTCAAATTTAGAAAACCAACTTATGCTTGCTTAAGGGTAAAGGTGAGTTGGGGTGCTGCATAAAACCAGAGATTGAAATGAGCACAGATAAAGTTCCTTAAGCCAAATATGGAATAGACAAGAGCTACTCCTTGCTCAACGAAATGGACTCAACACCGCATATTAAACGCCTAAGAATGTACCTGACTAGTAAGTATCTTAAAACCTATGGATTGCTATGTCTCCGAAAGAGAATCAAGCATGTGTACAGGGGCATAAACGCAGCAGTGATAGGATTGGAGAGGTTCGGTGAGCAAATGAAGACCCTTTGAAGTCATATTGCATGGTACCCATTCCACGGGTTTCAACTACCCAGGTTTAAGGTATTCTTCCTTCAGCTAAAACATGCATGTGGAACCTAGAGTATGATCAACCATGTGATCGGGAGACGTGTTCAAATATGTCTCAGTTTTCGTACCCTGGTACTCGGGTGCAATATTCCAGACGCTTTACTAACACCCTCCCGACTTGGAGAGTCAGTCCCTTTAACCTCCTGTTTGGCCCAGTTTGCAATTTCTGCGGAAGATGAACAGGAATAGCGAGAACCAATGAGAGACTAGCTGGAGGTGTCTGGACGGGCAAATTTAACTCTCATTTCCCACCAGGAAGAGGAATTAACCAAAGGCTCAGCGTGCCGTGCCGGAACCAGATTAGGGCCTGAAGCCATCCTGCGGTGTTGCGGCCAGCTCAAAAGAAAGCGAGTTGAAGAAAGGAGCTCAGGGGCACTGTAATTCACAAACCTGCAGAGTTATAAATGACAGCTATCGTCCAAAAATATACTGAAGTAAGGCTGCCAAGAGGACTTGAAAGCGGGGCAGAATTGCAGGAAACCGATTTCAGGAGGTAGACTGGAATTGCAGTGAAAGCATAGGAAAAGAGGCAGAACGTCCACAATGATGCACTTGGCCAAAAAGGGCGTATGCGTTTTTTCCTGAATATATTCAGGAAAAAACGCATACGCCCTTTTTGGCCAACCAAGCAAGCTTGCAAAGGAAATCTGCACTACAATGAAGTCTCACTTCCCCCCGGTCAAAAGGGCCATCTGAAAAAAGTGTAAAATCCAGAAAGGCAGGACAGGCCATGGAGAACTGGGAGCCTTGTTATGCTGTTGGGCGGGATGTAAATTGCCAACAGACACTCGGGAGAAGTGTATGGTGTTTCCTGAAACATCTAAAAAACAAAGCAACAGAGCCTAGGGCACTTCCACTTATGGTCCTATAGCTTAGGGAAATTAAAATCAAAAAGACACAGCCACCCCAAACATTGGGACGCCTCTGTTTACAAGAACCTCGTTTACAGTACAAGTTCAACATCGCAGAAAGTGAAAAATGGATAAAGAAGTTGTGGTATTTACTTACAAAGCAATATCACTCAGCAATGAAATCTATGTCATCAGGCCCTTAGCAGCACAATGAGTGGATTCAGGTATGATGATTCTAACTGAAATAAGTCACACAGAAAAAGAAACATCATAAGATATCAGTAATACACGGAATGTAAACTTGGCTACACAGGAACTGAATTACAGAACAGAACAGGGTCTCAAATTTAGAAAACCAACTTATGCTTGCTTAAGGGTAAAGGTGAGTTGGGGTGCTGCATAAAACCAGAGATTGAAATGAGCACAGATAAAGTTCCTTAAGCCAAATATGGAATAGACAAGAGCTACTCCTTGCTCAACGAAATGGACTCAACACCGCATATTAAACGCCTAAGAATGTACCTGACTAGTAAGTATCTTAAAACCTATGGATTGCTATGTCTCCGAAAGAGAATCAAGCATGTGTACAGGGGCATAAACGCAGCAGTGATAGGATTGGAGAGGTTCGGTGAGCAAATGAAGACCCTTTGAAGTCATATTGCATGGTACCCATTCCACGGGTTTCAACTACCCAGGTTTAAGGTATTCTTCCTTCAGCTAAAACATGCATGTGGAACCTAGAGTATGATCAACCATGTGATCGGGAGACGTGTTCAAATATGTCTCAGTTTTCGTACCCTGGTACTCGGGTGCAATATTCCAGACGCTTTACTAACACCCTCCCGACTTGGAGAGTCAGTCCCTTTAACCTCCTGTTTGGCCCAGTTTGCAATTTCTGCGGAAGATGAACAGGAATAGCGAGAACCAATGAGAGAATAGCTGGAGGTGTCTGGACGGGCAAATTTAACTCTCATTTCCCACCAGGAAGAGGAATTAACCAAAGGCTCAGCGTGCCGTGCCGGAACCAGATTAGGGCCTGAAGCCATCCTGCGGTGTTGCGGCCAGCTCAAAAGAAAGCGAGTTGAAGAAAGGAGCTCAGGGGCACTGTCATTCACAAACCTGCAGAGTTATAAATGACAGCTATCGTCCAAAAATATACTGAAGTAAGGCTGCCAAGAGGACTTGAAAGCGGGGCAGAATTGCAGGAAACCGATTTCAGGAGGTAGACTGGAATTGCAGTGAAAGCATAGGAAAAGAGGCAGAACGTCCACAATGATGCACTTGGCCAAAAAGGGCGTATGCGTTTTTTCCTGAATATATTCAGGAAAAAACGCATACGCCCTTTTTGGCCAACCAAGCAAGCTTGCAAAGGAAATCTGCACTACAATGAAGTCTCACTTCCCCCCGGTCAAAAGGGCCATCTGAAAAAAGTGTAAAATCCAGAAAGGCAGGACAGGCCATGGAGAACTGGGAGCCTTGTTATGCTGATGGGCGGGATGTAAATTGCCAACAGACACTCGGGAGAAGTGTATGGTGTTTCCTGAAACATCTAAAAAACAAAGCAACAGAGCCTAGGGCACTTCCACTTATGGTCCTATAGCTTAGGGAAATTAAAATCAAAAAGACACAGCCACCCCAAACATTGGGACGCCTCTGTTTACAAGAACCTCGTTTACAGTACAAGTTCAACATCGCAGAAAGTGAAAAATGGATAAAGAAGTTGTGGTATTTACTTACAAAGCAATATCACTCAGCAATGAAATCTATGTCATCAGGCCCTTAGCAGCACAATGAGTGGATTCAGGTATGATGATTCTAACTGAAATAAGTCACACAGAAAAAGAAACATCATAAGATATCAGTAATACACGGAATGTAAACTTGGCTACACAGGAACTGAATTACAGAACAGAACAGGGTCTCAAATTTAGAAAACCAACTTATGCTTGCTTAAGGGGAAAGGTGAGTTGGGGTGCTGCATAAAACCAGAGATTGAAATGAGCACAGATAAAGTTCCTTAAGCCAAATATGGAATAGACAAGAGCTACTCCTTGCTCAACGAAATGGACTCAACACCGCATATTAAACGCCTAAGAATGTACCTGACTAGTAAGTATCTTAAAACCTATGGATTGCTATGTCTCCGAAAGAGAATCAAGCATGTGTACAGGGGCATAAACGCAGCAGTGATAGGATTGGAGAGGTTCGGTGAGCAAATGAAGACCCTTTGAAGTCATATTGCATGGTACCCATTCCACGGGTTTCAACTACCCAGGTTTAAGGTATTCTTCCTTCAGCTAAAACATGCATGTGGAACCTAGAGTATGATCAACCATGTGATCGGGAGACGTGTTCAAATATGTCTCAGTTTTCGTACCCTGGTACTCGGGTGCAATATTCCAGACGCTTTACTAACACCCTCCCGACTTGGAGAGTCAGTCCCTTTAACCTCCTGTTTGGCCCAGTTTGCAATTTCTGCGGAAGATGAACAGGAATAGCGAGAACCAATGAGAGACTAGCTGGAGGTGTCTGGACGGGCAAATTTAACTCTCATTTCCCACCAGGAAGAGGAATTAACCAAAGGCTCAGCGTGCCGTGCCGGAACCAGATTAGGGCCTGAAGCCATCCTGCGGTGTTGCGGCCAGCTCAAAAGAAAGCGAGTTGAAGAAAGGAGCTCAGGGGCACTGTAATTCACAAACCTGCAGAGTTATAAATGACAGCTATCGTCCAAAAATATACTGAAGTAAGGCTGCCAAGAGGACTTGAAAGCGGGGCAGAATTGCAGGAAACCGATTTCAGGAGGTAGACTGGAATTGCAGTGAAAGCATAGGAAAAGAGGCAGAACGTCCACAATGATGCACTTGGCCAAAAAGGGCGTATGCGTTTTTTCCTGAATATATTCAGGAAAAAACGCATACGCCCTTTTTGGCCAACCAAGCAAGCTTGCAAAGGAAATCTGCACTACAATGAAGTCTCACTTCCCCCCGGTCAAAAGGGCCATCTGAAAAAAGTGTAAAATCCAGAAAGGCAGGACAGGCCATGGAGAACTGGGAGCCTTGTTATGCTGATGGGTGGGATGTAAATTGCCAACAGACACTCGGGAGAAGTGTATGGTGTTTCCTGAAACATCTAAAAAACAAAGCAACAGAGCCTAGGGCACTTCCACTTATGGTCCTATAGCTTAGGGAAATTAAAATCAAAAAGACACAGCCACCCCAAACATTGGGACGCCTCTGTTTACAAGAACCTCGTTTACAGTACAAGTTCAACATCGCAGAAAGTGAAAAATGGATAAAGAAGTTGTGGTATTTACTTACAAAGCAATATCACTCAGCAATGAAATCTATGTCATCAGGCCCTTAGCAGCACAATGAGTGGATTCAGGTATGATGATTCTAACTGAAATAAGTCACACAGAAAAAGAAACATCATAAGATATCAGTAATACACGGAATGTAAACTTGGCTACACAGGAACTGAATTACAGAACAGAACAGGGTCTCAAATTTAGAAAACCAACTTATGCTTGCTTAAGGGTAAAGGTGAGTTGGGGTGCTGCATAAAACCAGAGATTGAAATGAGCACAGATAAAGTTCCTTAAGCCAAATATGGAATAGACAAGAGCTACTCCTTGCTCAACGAAATGGACTCAACACCGCATATTAAACGCCTAAGAATGTACCTGACTAGTAAGTATCTTAAAACCTATGGATTGCTATGTCTCCGAAAGAGAATCAAGCATGTGTACAGGGGCATAAACGCAGCAGTGATAGGATTGGAGAGGTTCGGTGAGCAAATGAAGACCCTTTGAAGTCATATTGCATGGTACCCATTCCACGGGTTTCAACTACCCAGGTTTAAGGTATTCTTCCTTCAGCTAAAACATGCATGTGGAACCTAGAGTATGATCAACCATGTGATCGGGAGACGTGTTCAAATATGTCTCAGTTTTCGTACCCTGGTACTCGGGTGCAATATTCCAGACGCTTTACTAACACCCTCCCGACTTGGAGAGTCAGTCCCTTTAACCTCCTGTTTGGCCCAGTTTGCAATTTCTGCGGAAGATGAACAGGAATAGCGAGAACCAATGAGAGACTAGCTGGAGGTGTCTGGACGGGCAAATTTAACTCTCATTTCCCACCAGGAAGAGGAATTAACCAAAGGCTCAGTGTGCCGTGCCGGAACCAGATTAGGGCCTGAAGCCATCCTGCGGTGTTGCGGCCAGCTCAAAAGAAAGCGAGTTGAAGAAAGGAGCTCAGGGGCACTGTAATTCACAAACCTGCAGAGTTATAAATGACAGCTATCGTCCAAAAATATACTGAAGTAAGGCTGCCAAGAGGACTTGAAAGCGGGGCAGAATTGCAGGAAACCGATTTCAGGAGGTAGACTGGAATTGCATTGAAAGCATAGGAAAAGAGGCAGAACGTCCACAATGATGCACTTGGCCAAAAAGGGCGTATGCGTTTTTTCCTGAATATATTCAGGAAAAAACGCATACGCCCTTTTTGGCCAAGCAAGCAAGCTTGCAAAGGAAATCTGCACTACAATGAAGTCTCACTTCCCCCCGGTCAAAAGGGCCATCTGAAAAAAGTGTAAAATCCAGAAAGGCAGGACAGGCCATGGAGAACTGGGAGCCTTGTTATGCTGATGGGCGGGATGTAAATTGCCAACAGACACTCGGGAGAAGTGTATGGTGTTTCCTGAAACATCTAAAAAACAAAGCAACAGAGCCTAGGGCACTTCCACTTATGGTCCTATAGCTTAGGGAAATTAAAATCAAAAAGACACAGCCACCCCAAACATTGGGACGCCTCTCTTTACAAGAACCTCGTTTACAGTACAAGTTCAACATCGCAGAAAGTGAAAAATGGATAAAGAAGTTGTGGTATTTACTTACAAAGCAATATCACTCAGCAATGAAATCTATGTCATCAGGCCCTTAGCAGCACAATGAGTGGATTCAGGTATGATGATTCTAACTGAAATAAGTCACACAGAAAAAGAAACATCATAAGATATCAGTAATACACGGAATGTAAACTTGGCTACACAGGAACTGAATTACAGAACAGAACAGGGTCTCAAATTTAGAAAACCAACTTATGCTTGCTTAAGGGGAAAGGTGAGTTGGGGTGCTGCATAAAACCAGAGATTGAAATGAGCACAGATAAAGTTCCTTAAGCCAAATATGGAATAGACAAGAGCTACTCCTTGCTCAACGAAATGGACTCAACACCGCATATTAAACGCCTAAGAATGTACCTGACTAGTAAGTATCTTAAAACCTATGGATTGCTATGTCTCCGAAAGAGAATCAAGCATGTGTACAGGGGCATAAACGCAGCAGTGATAGGATTGGAGAGGTTCGGTGAGCAAATGAAGACCCTTTGAAGTCATATTGCATGGTACCCATTCCACGGGTTTCAACTACCCAGGTTTAAGGTATTCTTCCTTCAGCTAAAACATGCATGTGGAACCTAGAGTATGATCAACCATGTGATCGGGAGACGTGTTCAAATATGTCTCAGTTTTCGTACCCTGGTACTCGGGTGCAATATTCCAGACGCTTTACTAACACCCTCCCGACTTGGAGAGTCAGTCCCTTTAACCTCCTGTTTGGCCCAGTTTGCAATTTCTGCGGAAGATGAACAGGAATAGCGAGAACCAATGAGAGACTAGCTGGAGGTGTCTGGACGGGCAAATTTAACTCTCATTTCCCACCAGGAAGAGGAATTAACCAAAGGCTCAGTGTGCCGTGCCGGAACCAGATTAGGGCCTGAAGCCATCCTGCGGTGTTGCGGCCAGCTCAAAAGAAAGCGAGTTGAAGAAAGGAGCTCAGGGGCACTGTAATTCACAAACCTGCAGAGTTATAAATGACAGCTATCGTCCAAAAATATACTGAAGTAAGGCTGCCAAGAGGACTTGAAAGCGGGGCAGAATTGCAGGAAACCGATTTCAGGAGGTAGACTGGAATTGCAGTGAAAGCATAGGAAAAGAGGCAGAACGTCCACAATGATGCACTTGGCCAAAAAGGGCGTATGCGTTTTTTCCTGAATATATTCAGGAAAAAACGCATACGCCCTTTTTGGCCAACCAAGCAAGCTTGCAAAGGAAATCTGCACTACAATGAAGTCTCACTTCCCCCCGGTCAAAAGGGCCATCTGAAAAAAGTGTAAAATCCAGAAAGGCAGGACAGGCCATGGAGAACTGGGAGCCTTGTTATGCTGATGGGCGGGATGTAAATTGCCAACAGACACTCGGGAGAAGTGTATGGTGTTTCCTGAAACATCTAAAAAACAAAGCAACAGAGCCTAGGGCACTTCCACTTATGGTCCTATAGCTTAGGGAAATTAAAATCAAAAAGACACAGCCACCCCAAACATTGGGACGCCTCTGTTTACAAGAACCTCGTTTACAGTACAAGTTCAACATCGCAGAAAGTGAAAAATGGATAAAGAAGTTGTGGTATTTACTTACAAAGCAATATCACTCAGCAATGAAATCTATGTCATCAGGCCCTTAGCAGCACAATGAGTGGATTCAGGTATGATGATTCTAACTGAAATAAGTCACACAGAAAAAGAAACATCATAAGATATCAGTAATACACGGAATGTAAACTTGGCTACACAGGAACTGAATTACAGAACAGAACAGGGTCTCAAATTTAGAAAACCAACTTATGCTTGCTTAAGGGGAAAGGTGAGTTGGGGTGCTGCATAAAACCAGAGATTGAAATGAGCACAGATAAAGTTCCTTAAGCCAAATATGGAATAGACAAGAGCTACTCCTTGCTCAACGAAATGGACTCAACACCGCATATTAAACGCCTAAGAATGTACCTGACTAGTAAGTATCTTAAAACCTATGGATTGCTATGTCTCCGAAAGAGAATCAAGCATGTGTACAGGGGCATAAACGCAGCAGTGATAGGATTGGAGAGGTTCGGTGAGCAAATGAAGACCCTTTGAAGTCATATTGCATGGTACCCATTCCACGGGTTTCAACTACCCAGGTTTAAGGTATTCTTCCTTCAGCTAAAACATGCATGTGGAACCTAGAGTATGATCAACCATGTGATCGGGAGACGTGTTCAAATATGTCTCAGTTTTCGAACCCTGGTACTCGGGTGCAATATTCCAGAGGCTTTACTAACACCCTCCCGACTTGGAGAGTCAGTCCCTTTAACCTCCTGTTTGGCCCAGTTTGCAATTTCTGCGGAAGATGAACAGGAATAGCGAGAACCAATGAGAGACTAGCTGGAGGTGTCTGGACGGGCAAATTTAACTCTCATTTCCCACCAGGAAGAGGAATTAACCAAAGGCTCAGCGTGCCGTGCCGGAACCAGATTAGGGCCTGAAGCCATCCTGCGGTGTTGCGGCCAGCTCAAAAGAAAGCGAGTTGAAGAAAGGAGCTCAGGGGCACTGTAATTCACAAACCTGCAGACTTATAAATGACAGCTATCGTCCAAAAATATACTGAAGTAAGGCTGCCAAGAGGACTTGAAAGCGGGGCAGAATTGCAGGAAACCGATTTCAGGAGGTAGACTGGAATTGCATTGAAAGCATAGGAAAAGAGGCAGAACGTCCACAATGATGCACTTGGCCAAAAAGGGCGTATGCGTTTTTTCCTGAATATATTCAGGAAAAAACGCATACGCCCTTTTTGGCCAACCAAGCAAGCTTGCAAAGGAAATCTGCACTACAATGAAGTCTCACTTCCCCCCGGTCAAAAGGGCCATCTGAAAAAAGTGTAAAATCCAGAAAGGCAGGACAGGCCATGGAGAACTGGGAGCCTTGTTATGCTGATGGGCGGGATGTAAATTGCCAACAGACACTCGGGAGAAGTGTATGGTGTTTCCTGAAACATCTAAAAAACAAAGCAACAGAGCCTAGGGCACTTCCACTTATGGTCCTATAGCTTAGGGAAATTAAAATCAAAAAGACACAGCCACCCCAAACATTGGGACGCCTCTGTTTACAAGAACCTCGTTTACAGTACAAGTTCAACATCGCAGAAAGTGAAAAATGGATAAAGAAGTTGTGGTATTTACTTACAAAGCAATATCACTCAGCAATGAAATCTATGTCATCAGGCCCTTAGCAGCACAATGAGTGGATTCAGGTATGATGATTCTAACTGAAATAAGTCACACAGAAAAAGAAACATCATAAGATATCAGTAATACACGGAATGTAAACTTGGCTACACAGGAACTGAATTACAGAACAGAACAGGGTCTCAAATTTAGAAAACCAACTTATGCTTGCTTAAGGGTAAAGGTGAGTTGGGGTGCTGCATAAAACCAGAGATTGAAATGAGCACAGATAAAGTTCCTTAAGCCAAATATGGAATAGACAAGAGCTACTCCTTGCTCAACGAAATGGACTCAACACCGCATATTAAACGCCTAAGAATGTACCTGACTAGTAAGTATCTTAAAACCTATGGATTGCTATGTCTCCGAAAGAGAATCAAGCATGTGTACAGGGGCATAAACGCAGCAGTGATAGGATTGGAGAGGTTCGGTGAGCAAATGAAGACCCTTTGAAGTCATATTGCATGGTACCCATTCCACGGGTTTCAACTACCCAGGTTTAAGGTATTCTTCCTTCAGCTAAAACATGCATGTGGAACCTAGAGTATGATCAACCATGTGATCGGGAGACGTGTTCAAATATGTCTCAGTTTTCGTACCCTGGTACTCGGGTGCAATATTCCAGACGCTTTACTAACACCCTCCCGACTTGGAGAGTCAGTCCCTTTAACCTCCTGTTTGGCCCAGTTTGCAATTTCTGCGGAAGATGAACAGGAATAGCGAGAACCAATGAGAGAATAGCTGGAGGTGTCTGGACGGGCAAATTTAACTCTCATTTCCCACCAGGAAGAGGAATTAACCAAAGGCTCAGCGTGCCGTGCCGGAACCACATTAGGGCCTGAAGCCATCCTGCGGTGTTGCGGCCAGCTCAAAAGAAAGCGAGTTGAAGAAAGGAGCTCAGGGGCACTGTAGTTCACAAACCTGCAGAGTTATAAATGACAGCTATCGTCCAAAAATATACTGAAGTAAGGCTGCCAAGAGGACTTGAAAGCGGGGCAGAATTGCAGGAAACCGATTTCAGGAGGTAGACTGGAATTGCAGTGAAAGCATAGGAAAAGAGGCAGAACGTCCACAATGATGCACTTGGCCAAAAAGGGCGTATGCGTTTTTTCCTGAATATATTCAGGAAAAAACGCATACGCCCTTTTTGGCCAAGCAAGCAAGCTTGCAAAGGAAATCTGCACTACAATGAAGTCTCACTTCCCCCCGGTCAAAAGGGCCATCTGAAAAAAGTGTAAAATCCAGAAAGGCAGGACAGGCCATGGAGAACTGGGAGCCTTGTTATGCTGATGGGCGGGATGTAAATTGCCAACAGACACTCGGGAGAAGTGTATGGTGTTTCCTGAAACATCTAAAAAACAAAGCAACAGAGCCTAGGGCACTTCCACTTATGGTCCTATAGCTTAGGGAAATTAAAATCAAAAAGACACAGCCACCCCAAACATTGGGACGCCTCTGTTTACAAGAACCTCGTTTACAGTACAAGTTCAACATCGCAGAAAGTGAAAAATGGATAAAGAAGTTGTGGTATTTACTTACAAAGCAATATCACTCAGCAATGAAATCTATGTCATCAGGCCCTTAGCAGCACAATGAGTGGATTCAGGTATGATGATTCTAACTGAAATAAGTCACACAGAAAAAGAAACATCATAAGATATCAGTAATACACGGAATGTAAACTTGGCTACACAGGAACTGAATTACAGAACAGAACAGGGTCTCAAATTTAGAAAACCAACTTATGCTTGCTTAAGGGTAAAGGTGAGTTGGGGTGCTGCATAAAACCAGAGATTGAAATGAGCACAGATAAAGTTCCTTAAGCCAAATATGGAATAGACAAGAGCTACTCCTTGCTCAACGAAATGGACTCAACACCGCATATTAAACGCCTAAGAATGTACCTGACTAGTAAGTATCTTAAAACCTATGGATTGCTATGTCTCCGAAAGAGAATCAAGCATGTGTACAGGGGCATAAACGCAGCAGTGATAGGATTGGAGAGGTTCGGTGAGCAAATGAAGACCCTTTGAAGTCATATTGCATGGTACCCATTCCACGGGTTTCAACTACCCAGGTTTAAGGTATTCTTCCTTCAGCTAAAACATGCATGTGGAACCTAGAGTATGATCAACCATGTGATCGGGAGACGTGTTCAAATATGTCTCAGTTTTCGTACCCTGGTACTCGGGTGCAACATTCCAGACGCTTTACTAACACCCTCCCGACTTGGAGAGTCAGTCCCTTTAACCTCCTGTTTGGCCCAGTTTGCAATTTCTGCGGAAGATGAACAGGAATAGCGAGAACCAATGAGAGACTAGCTGGAGGTGTCTGGACGGGCAAATTTAACTCTCATTTCCCACCAGGAAGAGGAATTAACCAAAGGCTCAGCGTGCCGTGCCGGAACCAGATTAGGGCCTGAAGCCATCCTGCGGTGTTGCGGCCAGGTCACAAGAAAGCGAGTTGAAGAAAGGAGCTCAGGGGCACTGTAATTCACAAACCTGCAGAGTTATAAATGACAGCTATCGTCCAAAAATATACTGAAGTAAGGCTGCCAAGAGGACTTGAAAGCGGGGCAGAATTGCAGGAAACCGATTTCAGGAGGTAGACTGGAATTGCAGTGAAAGCATAGGAAAAGAGGCAGAACGTCCACAATGATGCACTTGGCCAAAAAGGGCGTATGCGTTTTTTCCTGAATATATTCAGGAAAAAACGCATACGCCCTTTTTGGCCAACCAAGCAAGCTTGCAAAGGAAATCTGCACTACAATGAAGTCTCACTTCCCCCCGGTCAAAAGGGCCATCTGAAAAAAGTGTAAAATCCAGAAAGGCAGGACAGGCCATGGAGAACTGGGAGCCTTGTTATGCTGATGGGCGGGATGTAAATTGCCAACAGACACTCAGGAGAAGTGTATGGTGTTTCCTGAAACATCTAAAAAACAAAGCAACAGAGCCTAGGGCACTTCCACTTATGGTCCTATAGCTTAGGGAAATTAAAATCAAAAAGACACAGCCACCCCAAAGTTTGGGACGCCTCTGTTTACAAGAACCTCGTTTACAGTACAAGTTCAACATCGCAGAAAGTGAAAAATGGATAAAGAAGTTGTGGTATTTACTTACAAAGCAATATCACTCAGCAATGAAATCTATGTCATCAGGCCCTTAGCAGCACAATGAGTGGATTCAGGTATGATGATTCTAACTGAAATAAGTCACACAGAAAAAGAAACATCATAAGATATCAGTAATACACGGAATGTAAACTTGGCTACACAGGAACTGAATTACAGAACAGAACAGGGTCTCAAATTTAGAAAACCAACTTATGCTTGCTTAAGGGTAAAGGTGAGTTGGGGTGCTGCATAAAACCAGAGATTGAAATGAGCACAGATAAAGTTCCTTAAGCCAAATATGGAATAGACAAGAGCTACTCCTTGCTCAACGAAATGGACTCAACACCGCATATTAAATGCCTAAGAATGTACCTGACTAGTAAGTATCTTAAAACCTATGGATTGCTATGTCTCCGAAAGAGAATCAAGCATGTGTACAGGGGCATAAACGCAGCAGTGATAGGATTGGAGAGTTTCGGTGAGCAAATGAAGACCCTTTGAAGTCATATTGCATGGTACCCATTCCACGGGTTTCAACTACCCAGGTTTAAGGTATTCTTCCTTCAGCTAAAACATGCATGTGGAACCTAGAGTATGATCAACCATGTGATCGGGAGACCTGTTCAAATATGTCTCAGTTTTCGTACCCTGATACTCGGGTGCAACATTCCAGACGCTTTACTAACACCCTCCCGACTTGGAGAGTCAGTCCCTTTAACCTCCTGTTTGGCCCAGTTTGCAATTTCTGCGGAAGATGAACAGGAATAGCGAGAACCAATGAGAGACTAGCTGGAGGTGTCTGGACGGGCAAATTTAACTCTCATTTCCCACCAGGAAGAGGAATTAACCAAAGGCTCAGCGTGCCGTGCCGGAACCAGATTAGGGCCTGAAGCCATCCTGCGGTGTTGCGGCCAGGTCACAAGAAAGCGAGTTGAAGAAAGGAGCTCAGGGGCACTGTAATTCACAAACCTGCAGAGTTATAAATGACAGCTATCGTCCAAAAATATACTGAAGTAAGGCTGCCAAGAGGACTTGAAAGCGGGGCAGAATTGCAGGAAACCGATTTCAGGAGGTAGACTGGAATTGCAGTGAAAGCATAGGAAAAGAGGCAGAACGTCCACAATGATGCACTTGGCCAAAAAGGGCGTATGCGTTTTTTCCTGAATATATTCAGGAAAAAACGCATACGCCCTTTTTGGCCAACCAAGCAAGCTTGCAAAGGAAATCTGCACTACAATGAAGTCTCACTTCCCCCCGGTCAAAAGGGCCATCTGAAAAAAGTGTAAAATCCAGAAAGGCAGGACAGGCCATGGAGAACTGGGAGCCTTGTTATGCTGATGGGCGGGATGTAAATTGCCAACAGACACTCGGGAGAAGTGTATGGTGTTTCCTGAAACATCTAAAAAACAAAGCAACAGAGCCTAGGGCACTTCCACTTATGGTCCTATAGCTTAGGGAAATTAAAATCAAAAAGACACAGCCACCCCAAAGTTTGGGACGCCTCTGTTTACAAGAACCTCGTTTACAGTACAAGTTCAACATCGCAGAAAGTGAAAAATGGATAAAGAAGTTGTGGTATTTACTTACAAAGCAATATCACTCAGCAATGAAATCTATGTCATCAGGCCCTTAGCAGCACAATGAGTGGATTCAGGTATGATGATTCTAACTGAAATAAGTCACACAGAAAAAGAAACATCATAAGATATCAGTAATACACGGAATGTAAACTTGGCTACACAGGAACTGAATTACAGAACAGAACAGGGTCTCAAATTTAGAAAACCAACTTATGCTTGCTTAAGGGTAAAGGTGAGTTGGGGTGCTGCATAAAACCAGAGATTGAAATGAGCACAGATAAAGTTCCTTAAGCCAAATATGGAATAGACAAGAGCTACTCCTTGCTCAACGAAATGGACTCAACACCGCATATTAAATGCCTAAGAATGTACCTGACTAGTAAGTATCTTAAAACCTATGGATTGCTATGTCTCCGAAAGAGAATCAAGCATGTGTACAGGGGCATAAACGCAGCAGTGATAGGATTGTAGAGGTTCGGTGAGCAAATGAAGACCCTTTGAAGTCATATTGCATGGTACCCATTCCACGGGTTTCAACTACCCAGGTTTAAGGTATTCTTCCTTCAGCTAAAACATGCATGTGGAACCTAGAGTATGATCAACCATGTGATCGGGAGACGTGTTCAAATATGTCTCAGTTTTCGTACCCTGGTACTCGGGTGCAATATTCCAGACGCTTTACTAACACCCTCCCGACTTGGAGAGTCAGTCCCTTTAACCTCCTGTTTGGCCCAGTTTGCAATTTCTGCGGAAGATGAACAGGAATAGCGAGAACCAATGAGAGACTAGCTGGAGGTGTCTGGACGGGCAAATTTAACTCTCATTTCCCACCAGGAAGAGGAATTAACCAAAGGCTCAGCGTGCCGTGCCGGAACCAGATTAGGGCCTGAAGCCATCCTGCGGTGTTGCGGCCAGGTCACAAGAAAGCGAGTTGAAGAAAGGAGCTCAGGGGCACTGTAATTCACAAACCTGCAGAGTTATAAATGACAGCTATCGTCCAAAAATATACTGAAGTAAGGCTGCCAAGAGGACTTGAAAGCGGGGCAGAATTGCAGGAAACCGATTTCAGGAGGTAGACTGGAATTGCATTGAAAGCATAGGAAAAGAGGCAGAACGTCCACAATGATGCACTTGGCCAAAAAGGGCGTATGCGTTTTTTCCTGAATATATTCAGGAAAAAACGCATACGCCCTTTTTGGCCAACCAAGCAAGCTTGCAAAGGAAATCTGCACTACAATGAAGTCTCACTTCCCCCCGGTCAAAAGGGCCATCTGAAAAAAGTGTAAAATCCAGAAAGGCAGGACAGGCCATGGAGAACTGGGAGCCTTGTTATGCTGATGGGCGGGATGTAAATTGCCAACAGACACTCGGGAGAAGTGTATGGTGTTTCCTGAAACATCTAAAAAACAAAGCAACAGAGCCTAGGGCACTTCCACTTATGGTCCTATAGCTTAGGGAAATTAAAATCAAAAAGACACAGCCACCCCAAAGTTTGGGACGCCTCTGTTTACAAGAACCTCGTTTACAGTACAAGTTCAACATCGCAGAAAGTGAAAAATGGATAAAGAAGTTGTGGTATTTACTTACAAAGCAATATCACTCAGCAATGAAATCTATGTCATCAGGCCCTTAGCAGCACAATGAGTGGATTCAGGTATGATGATTCTAACTGAAATAAGTCACACAGAAAAAGAAACATCATAAGATATCAGTAATACACGGAATGTAAACTTGGCTACACAGGAACTGAATTACAGAACAGAACAGGGTCTCAAATTTAGAAAACCAACTTATGCTTGCTTAAGGGGAAAGGTGAGTTGGGGTGCTGCATAAAACCAGAGATTGAAATGAGCACAGATAAAGTTCCTTAAGCCAAATATGGAATAGACAAGAGCTACTCCTTGCTCATCGAAATGGACTCAACACCGTATATTAAACGCCTAAGAATGTACCTGACTAGTAAGTATCTTAAAACCTATGGATTGCTATGTCTCCGAAAGAGAATCAAGCATGTGTACAGGGGCATAAACGCAGCAGTGATAGGATTGGAGAGGTTCGGTGAGCAAATGAAGACCCTCTGAAGTCATATTGCATGGTACCCATTCCACGGGTTTCAACTACCCAGGTTTAAGGTATTCTTCCTTCAGCTAAAACATGCATGTGGAACCTAGAGTATGATCAACCATGTGATCGGGAGACGTGTTCAAATATGTCTCAGTTTTCGTACCCTGGTACTCGGGTGCAACATTCCAGACGCTTTACTAACACCCTCCCGACTTGGAGAGTCAGTCCCTTTAACATCCTGTTTGGCCCAGTTTGCAATTTCTGCGGAAGATGAACAGGAATAGCGAGAACCAATGAGAGACTAGCTGGAGGTGTCTGGACGGGCAAATTTAACTCTCATTTCCCACCAGGAAGAGGAATTAACCTAAGGCTCAGCGTGCCGTGCCAGAACCAGATTAGGGCCTGAAGCCATCCTGCGGTGTTGTGGCCAGCTCAAAAGAAAGCGAGTTGAAGAAAGGAGCTCAGGGGCACTGTAATTCACAAACCTGCAGAGTTATAAATGACAGCTTTCGTCCAAAAATATACTGAAGTAAGGCTGCCAAGAGGACTTGAAAGCGGGGCAGAATTGCAGGAAACCGATTTCAGGAGGTAGACTGGAATTGCATTGAAAGCATAGGAAAAGAGGCAGAACGTCCACAATGATGCACTTGGCCAAAAAGGGCGTATGCGTTTTTTCCTGAATATATTCAGGAAAAAACGCATACGCCCTTTTTGGCCAACCAAGCAAGCTTGCAAAGGAAATCTGCACTACAATGAAGTCTCACTTCCCCCCGGTCAAAAGGGCCATCTGAAAAAAGTGTAAAATCCAGAAAGGCAGGACAGGCCATGGAGAACTGGGAGCCTTGTTATGCTGATGGGCGGGATGAAAATTGCCAGCAGACACTCGGGAGAAGTGTATGGTGTTTCCTGAAACATCTAAAAAACAAAGCAACAGAGCCTAGGGCACTTCCACTTATGGTCCTATAGCTTAGGGAAATTAAAATCAAAAAGACACAGCCACCCCAAACATTGGGACGCCTCTGTTTACAAGAACCTCGTTTACAGTACAAGTTCAACATCGCAGAAAGTGAAAAATGGATAAAGAAGTTGTGGTATTTACTTACAAAGCAATATCACTCAGCAATGAAATCTATGTCATCAGGCCCTTAGCAGCACAATGAGTGGATTCAGGTATGATGATTCTAACTGAAATAAGTCACACAGAAAAAGAAACATCATAAGATATCAGTAATACACGGAATGTAAACTTGGCTACACAGGAACTGAATTACAGAACAGAACAGGGTCTCAAATTTAGAAAACCAACTTATGCTTGCTTAAGGGGAAAGGTGAGTTGGGGTGCTGCATAAAACCAGAGATTGAAATGAGCACAGATAAAGTTCCTTAAGCCAAATATGGAATAGACAAGAGCTACTCCTTGCTCAACGAAATGGACTCAACACCCCATATTAAGCGCCTAAGAATGTACCTGACTAGTAAGTATCTTAAAACATATGGATTGCTATATCTCCAAAAGAGAATCAAGCATGTGTCCAGGGGCATAAATGCAGCAGTGATAGGATTGGAGAGGTTCGGTGAGCAAACAAAGACCCTTTGAAGTCATATTGCATGGTACCCATTCCACGGGTCTCAACTCTCCAGGTTTCAGGGATTCTTCCTTCAGGTAAAACATGCATGTGGAACCTAGAGTATGATCAACCATGTGATCGGGAAACGTGTTCAAATATGTCTCAGTTCTCGTACCCTGGTACTCGGGTGCAACATTCCAGACGCTTTACTAACACCCTCCCGACTTGGAGAGTCAGTCCCTTTAACCTCCTGTTTGGCCCAGTTTGCAATTTCTGCGGAAGATGAACAGGAATAGCGAGAACCAATGAGAGACTAGCTGGAGGTGTCTGGACGGGCAAATTTAACTCTCATTTCCCACCAGGAAGAGGAATTAACCAAAGGCTCAGCGTGCCGTGCCGGAACCAGATTAGGGCCTGAAGCCATCCTGCAGTGTTGCGGCCAGCTCAAAAGAAAGCGAGTTTAAGAAAGGAGCTCAGGGGCACTGTAATTCACAAACCTGCAGACTTATAAATGACAGCTATCGTCCAAAAATATACTGAAGTAAGGCTGCCAAGAGGACTTGAAAGCGGGGCAGAATTGCAGGAAACCGATTTCAGGAGGTAGACTGGAATTGCATTGAAAGCATAGGAAAAGAGGCAGAACATCCACAATGATGCACTTGGCCAAAAAGGGCGTATGCGTTTTTTCCTGAATATATTCAGGAAAAAACGCATACGCCCTTTTTGGCCAACCAAGCAAGCTTGCAAAGGAAATCTGCACTACAATGAAGTCTCACTTCCCCCCGGTCAAAAGGGCCATCTGAAAAAAGTGTAAAATCCAGAAAGGCAGGACAGGCCATGGAGAACTGGGAGCCTTGTTATGCTGATGGGTGGGATGTAAATTGCCAACAGACACTCGGGAGAAGTGTATGGTGTTTCCTGAAACATCTAAAAAACAAAGCAACAGAGCCTAGGGCACTTCCACTTATGGTCCTATAGCTTAGGGAAATTAAAATCAAAAAGACACAGCCACCCCAAAGTTTGGGACGCCTCTGTTTACAAGAACCTCGTTTACCGTACAAGTTCAACATCGCAGAAAGTGAAAAATGGATAAAGAAGTTGTGGTATTTACTTACAAAGCAATATCACTCAGCAATGAAATCTATGTCATCAGGCCCTTAGCAGCACAATGAGTGGATTCAGGTATGATGATTCTAACTGAAATAAGTCACACAGAAAAAGAAACATCATAAGATATCAGTAATACACGGAATGTAAACTTGGCTACACAGGAACTGAATTACAGAACAGAACAGGGTCTCAAATTTAGAAAACCAACTTATGCTTGCTTAAGGGTAAAGGTGAGTTGGGGTGCTGCATAAAACCAGAGATTGAAATGAGCACAGATAAAGTTCCTTAAGCCAAATATGGAATAGACAAGAGCTACTCCTTGCTCAACGAAATGGACTCAACACCGCATATTAAACGCCTAAGAATGTACCTGACTAGTAAGTATCTTAAAACCTATGGATTGCTATGTCTCCGAAAGAGAATCAAGCATGTGTACAGGGGCATAAACGCAGCAGTGATAGGATTGGAGAGGTTCGGTGAGCAAATGAAGACCCTTTGAAGTCATATTGCATGGTACCCATTCCACGGGTTTCAACTACCCAGGTTTAAGGTATTCTTCCTTCAGGTAAAACATGCATGTGGAACCTAGAGTATGATCAACCATGTGATCGGGAGACGTGTTCAAATATGTCTCAGTTTTCGTACCCTGGTACTCGGGTGCAACATTCCAGACGCTTTACTAACACCCTCCCGACTTGGAGAGTCAGTCCCTTTAACCTCCTATTTGGCCCAGTTTGCAATTTCTGCGGAAGATGAACAGGAATAGCGAGAACCAATGAGAGACTAGCTGGAGGTGTCTGGACGGGCAAATTTAACTCTCATTTCCCACCAGGAAGAGGAATTAACCAAAGGCTCAGCGTGCCGTGCCGGAACCAGATTAGGGCCTGAAGCCATCCTGCGGTGTTGCGGCCAGGTCACAAGAAAGCGAGTTGAAGAAAGGAGCTCAGTGGCACTGTAATTCACAAACCTGCAGAGTTATAAATGACAGCTATCGTCCAAAAATATACTGAAGTAAGGCTGCCAGGAGGACTTGAAAGCGGGGCAGAATTGCAGGAAACCGATTTCAGGAGGTAGACTGGAATTGCAGTGAAAGCATAGGAAAAGAGGCAGAACGTCCACAATGATGCACTTGGCCAAAAAGGGCGTATGCGTTTTTTCCTGAATATATTCAGGAAAAAACGCATACGCCCTTTTTGGCCAACCAAGCAAGCTTGCAAAGGAAATCTGCACTACAATGAAGTCTCACTTCCCCCCGGTCAAAAGGGCCATCTGAAAAAAGTGTAAAATCCAGAAAGGCAGGACAGGCCATGGAGAACTGGGAGCCTTGTTATGCTGATGGGCGGGATGTAAATTGCCAACAGACACTCAGGAGAAGTGTATGGTGTTTCCTGAAACATCTAAAAAACAAAGCAACAGAGCCTAGGGCACTTCCACTTATGGTCCTATAGCTTAGGGAAATTAAAATCAAAAAGACACAGCCACCCCAAAGTTTGGGACGCCTCTGTTTACAAGAACCTCGTTTACAGTACAAGTTCAACATCGCAGAAAGTGAAAAATGGATAAAGAAGTTGTGGTATTTACTTACAAAGCAATATCACTCAGCAATGAAATCTATGTCATCAGGCCCTTAGCAGCACAATGAGTGGATTCAGGTATGATGATTCTAACTGAAATAAGTCACACAGAAAAAGAAACATCATAAGATATCAGTAATACACGGAATGTAAACTTGGCTACACAGGAACTGAATTACAGAACAGAACAGGGTCTCAAATTTAGAAAACCAACTTATGCTTGCTTAAGGGTAAAGGTGAGTTGGGGTGCTGCATAAAACCAGAGATTGAAATGAGCACAGATAAAGTTCCTTAAGCCAAATATGGAATAGACAAGAGCTACTCCTTGCTCAACGAAATGGACTCAACACCGCATATTAAATGCCTAAGAATGTACCTGACTAGTAAGTATCTTAAAACCTATGGATTGCTATGTCTCCGAAAGAGAATCAAGCATGTGTACAGGGGCATAAACGCAGCAGTGATAGGATTGGAGAGTTTCGGTGAGCAAATGAAGACCCTTTGAAGTCATATTGCATGGTACCCATTCCACGGGTTTCAACTACCCAGGTTTAAGGTATTCTTCCTTCAGCTAAAACATGCATGTGGAACCTAGAGTATGATCAACCATGTGATCGGGAGACGTGTTCAAATATGTCTCAGTTTTCGTACCCTGGTACTCGGGTGCAACATTCCAGACGCTTTACTAACACCCTCCCGACTTGGAGAGTCAGTCCCTTTAACCTCCTGTTTGGCCCAGTTTGCAATTTCTGCGGAAGATGAACAGGAATAGCGAGAACCAATGAGAGACTAGCTGGAGGTGTCTGGACGGGCAAATTTAACTCTCATTTCCCACCAGGAAGAGGAATTAACCAAAGGCTCAGCGTGCCGTGCCGGAACCAGATTAGGGCCTGAAGCCATCCTGCGGTGTTGCAGCCAGGTCACAAGAAAGCGAGTTGAAGAAAGGAGCTCAGGGGCACTGTAATTCACAAACCTGCAGAGTTATAAATGACAGCTATCGTCCAAAAATATACTGAAGTAAGGCTGCCAAGAGGACTTGAAAGCGGGGCAGAATTGCAGGAAACCGATTTCAGGAGGTAGACTGGAATTGCAGTGAAAGCATAGGAAAAGAGGCAGAACGTCCACAATGATGCACTTGGCCAAAAAGGGCGTATGCGTTTTTTCCTGAATATATTCAGGAAAAAACGCATACGCCCTTTTTGGCCAACCAAGCAAGCTTGCAAAGGAAATCTGCACTACAATGAAGTCTCACTTCCCCCCGGTCAAAAGGGCCATCTGAAAAAAGTGTAAAATCCAGAAAGGCAGGACAGGCCATGGAGAACTGGGAGCCTTGTTATGCTGATGGGCGGGATGTAAATTGCCAACAGACACTCGGGAGAAGTGTATGGTGTTTCCTGAAACATCTAAAAAACAAAGCAACAGAGCCTAGGGCACTTCCACTTATGGTCCTATAGCTTAGGGAAATTAAAATCAAAAAGACACAGCCACCCCAAAGTTTGGGACGCCTCTGTTTACAAGAACCTCGTTTACAGTACAAGTTCAACATCGCAGAAAGTGAAAAATGGATAAAGAAGTTGTGGTATTTACTTACAAAGCAATATCACTCAGCAATGAAATCTATGTCATCAGGCCCTTAGCAGCACAATGAGTGGATTCAGGTATGATGATTCTAACTGAAATAAGTCACACAGAAAAAGAAACATCATAAGATATCAGTAATACACGGAATGTAAACTTGGCTACACAGGAACTGAATTACAGAACAGAACAGGGTCTCAAATTTAGAAAACCAACTTATGCTTGCTTAAGGGTAAAGGTGAGTTGGGGTGCTGCATAAAACCAGAGATTGAAATGAGCACAGATAAAGTTCCTTAAGCCAAATATGGAATAGACAAGAGCTACTCCTTGCTCAACGAAATGGACTCAACACCGCATATTAAATGCCTAAGAATGTACCTGACTAGTAAGTATCTTAAAACCTATGGATTGCTATGTCTCCGAAAGAGAATCAAGCATGTGTACAGGGGCATAAACGCAGCAGTGATAGGATTGTAGAGGTTCGGTGAGCAAATGAAGACCCTTTGAAGTCATATTGCATGGTACCCATTCCACGGGTTTCAACTACCCAGGTTTAAGGTATTCTTCCTTCAGCTAAAACATGCATGTGGAACCTAGAGTATGATCAACCATGTGATCGGGAGACGTGTTCAAATATGTCTCAGTTTTCGTACCCTGGTACTCGGGTGCAATATTCCAGACGCTTTACTAACACCCTCCCGACTTGGAGAGTCAGTCCCTTTAACCTCCTGTTTGGCCCAGTTTGCAATTTCTGCGGAAGATGAACAGGAATAGCGAGAACCAATGAGAGACTAGCTGGAGGTGTCTGGACGGGCAAATTTAACTCTCATTTCCCACCAGGAAGAGGAATTAACCAAAGGCTCAGCGTGCCGTGCCGGAACCAGATTAGGGCCTGAAGCCATCCTGCGGTGTTGCGGCCAGGTCACAAGAAAGCGAGTTGAAGATAGGAGCTCAGGGGCACTGTAATTCACAAACCTGCAGAGTTATAAATGACAGCTATCGTCCAAAAATATACTGAAGTAAGGCTGCCAAGAGGACTTGAAAGCGGGGCAGAATTGCAGGAAACCGATTTCAGGAGGTAGACTGGAATTGCATTGAAAGCATAGGAAAAGAGGCAGAACGTCCACAATGATGCACTTGGCCAAAAAGGGCGTATGCGTTTTTTCCTGAATATATTCAGGAAAAAACGCATACGCCCTTTTTGGCCAACCAAGCAAGCTTGCAAAGGAAATCTGCACTACAATGAAGTCTCACTTCCCCCCGGTCAAAAGGGCCATCTGAAAAAAGTGTAAAATCCAGAAAGGCAGGACAGGCCATGGAGAACTGGGAGCCTTGTTATGCTGATGGGCGGGATGTAAATTGCCAACAGACACTCGGGAGAAGTGTATGGTGTTTCCTGAAACATCTAAAAAACAAAGCAACAGAGCCTAGGGCACTTCCACTTATGGTCCTATAGCTTAGGGAAATTAAAATCAAAAAGACACAGCCACCCCAAAGTTTGGGACGCCTCTGTTTACAAGAACCTCGTTTACAGTACAAGTTCAACATCGCAGAAAGTGAAAAATGGATAAAGAAGTTGTGGTATTTACTTACAAAGCAATATCACTCAGCAATGAAATCTATGTCATCAGGCCCTTAGCAGCACAATGAGTGGATTCAGGTATGATGATTCTAACTGAAATAAGTCACACAGAAAAAGAAACATCATAAGATATCAGTAATACACGGAATGTAAACTTGGCTACACAGGAACTGAATTACAGAACAGAACAGGGTCTCAAATTTAGAAAACCAACTTATGCTTGCTTAAGGGTAAAGGTGAGTTGGGGTGCTGCATAAAACCAGAGATTGAAATGAGCACAGATAAAGTTCCTTAAGCCAAATATGGAATAGACAAGAGCTACTCCTTGCTCATCGAAATGGACTCAACACCGTATATTAAACGCCTAAGAATGTACCTGACTAGTAAGTATCTTAAAACCTATGGATTGCTATGTCTCCGAAAGAGAATCAAGCATGTGTACAGGGGCATAAACGCAGCAGTGATAGGATTGGAGAGGTTCGGTGAGCAAATGAAGACCCTCTGAAGTCATATTGCATGGTACCCATTCCACGGGTTTCAACTACCCAGGTTTAAGGTATTCTTCCTTCAGCTAAAACATGCATGTGGAACCTAGAGTATGATCAACCATGTGATCGGGAGACGTGTTCAAATATGTCTCAGTTTTCGTACCCTGGTACTCGGGTGCAACATTCCAGATGCTTTACTAACACCCTCCCGACTTGGAGAGTCAGTCCCTTTAACCTCCTGTTTGGCCCAGTTTGCAATTTCTGCGGAAGATGAACAGGAATAGCGAGAACCAATGAGAGACTAGCTGGAGGTGTCTGGACGGGCAAATTTAACTCTCATTTCCCACCAGGAAGAGGAATTAACCTAAGGCTCAGCGTGCCGTGCCAGAACCAGATTAGGGCCTGAAGCCATCCTGCGGTGTTGTGGCCAGCTCAAAAGAAAGCGAGTTGAAGAAAGGAGCTCAGGGGCACTGTAATTCACAAACCTGCAGAGTTATAAATGACAGCTTTCGTCCAAAAATATACTGAAGTAAGGCTGCCAAGAGGACTTGAAAGCGGGGCAGAATTGCAGGAAACCGATTTCAGGAGGTAGACTGGAATTGCATTGAAAGCATAGGAAAAGAGGCAGAACGTCCACAATGATGCACTTGGCCAAAAAGGGCGTATGCGTTTTTTCCTGAATATATTCAGGAAAAAACGCATACGCCCTTTTTGGCCAACCAAGCAAGCTTGCAAAGGAAATCTGCACTACAATGAAGTCTCACTTCCCCCCGGTCAAAAGGGCCATCTGAAAAAAGTGTAAAATCCAGAAAGGCAGGACAGGCCATGGAGAACTGGGAGCCTTGTTATGCTGATGGGCGGGATGTAAATTGCCAACAGACACTCGGGAGAAGTGTATGGTGTTTCCTGAAACATCTAAAAAACAAAGCAACAGAGCCTAGGGCACTTCAACTTATGGTCCTATAGCTTAGGGAAATTAAAATCAAAAAGACACAGCCACCCCAAAGTTTGGGACGCCTCTGTTTACAAGAACCTCGTTTACAGTACAAGTTCAACATCGCAGAAAGTGAAAAATGGATAAAGAAGTTGTGGTATTTACTTACAAAGCAATATCACTCAGCAATGAAATCTATGTCATCAGGCCCGTAGCAGCACAATGAGTGGATTCAGGTATGATGATTCTAACTGAAATAAGTCACACAGAAAAAGAAACATCATAAGATATCACTAATACACGGAATGTAAACTTGGCTACACAGGAACTGAATTACAGAACAGAACAGGGTCTCAAATTTAGAAAACCAACTTATGCTTGCTTAAGGGGAAAGGGGAGTTGGGGTGCTGCATAAAACCAGAGATTGAAATGAGCACAGATAAAGTTCCTTAAGCCAAATATGGAATAGACAAGAGCTACTCCTTGCTCAACGAAATGGACTCAACACCGCATATTAAACGCCTAAGAATGTACCTGACTAGTAAGTATCTTAAAACCTATGGATTGCTATGTCTCCGAAAGAGAATCAAGCATGTGTACAGGGGCATAAACGCAGCAGTGATAGGATTGGAGAGGTTCGGTGAGCAAATGAAGACCCTTTGAAGTCATATTTCATGGTACCCATTCCACGGGTTTCAACTACCCAGGTTTAAGGTATTCTTCCTTCAGGTAAAACATGCATGTGGAACCTAGAGTATGATCAACCATGTGATCGGGAGACGTGTTCAAATATGTCTCAGTTTTCGTACCCTGGTACTCGGGTGCAATATTCCAGACGCTTTACTAACACCCTCCCGACTTGGAGAGTCAGTCCCTTTAACCTCCTGTTTGGCCCAGTTTGCAATTTCTGCGGAAGATGAACAGGAATAGCGAGAACCAATGAGAGACTAGCTGCAGGTGTCTGGACGGGCAAATTTAACTCTCATTTCCCACCAGGAAGAGGAATTAACCAAAGGCTCAGCGTGCCGTGCCGGAACCAGATTAGGGCCTGAAGCCATCCTGCGGTGTTGCGGCCAGCTCAAAAGAAAGCGAGTTGAAGAAAGGAGCTCAGGGGCACTGTAATTCACAAACCTGCAGAGTTATAAATGGCAGCTATCGTCCAAAAATATACTGAAGTAAGGCTGCCAAGAGGACTTGAAAGCGGGGCAGAATTGCAGGAAACCGATTTCAGGAGGTAGACTGGAATTGCATTGAAAGCATAGGAAAAGAGGCAGAACGTCCACAATGATGCACTTGGCCAAAAAGGGCGTATGCGTTTTTTCCTGAATATATTCAGAAAAAAACGCATACGCCCTTTTTGGCCAACCAAACAAGCTTGCAAAGGAAATCTGCACTACAATGAAGTCTCACTTCCCCCCGGTCAAAAGGGCCATCTGAAAAAAGTGTAAAATCCAGAAAGGCAGGACAGGCCATGGAGAACTGGGAGCCTTGTTATGCTGATGGGCGGGATGTAAATTGCCAACAGACACTCGGGAGAAGTGTATGGTGTTTCCTGAAACATCTAAAAAACAAAGCAACAGAGCCTAGGGCACTTCCACTTATGGTCCTATAGCTTAGGGAAATTAAAATCAAAAAGACACAGCCACCCCAAAGTTTGGGACGCCTCTGTTTACAAGAACCTCGTTTACAGTACAAGTTCAACATCGCAGAAAGTGAAAAATGGATAAAGAAGTTGTGGTATTTACTTACAAAGCAATATCACTCAGCAATGAAATCTATGTCATCAGGCCCTTAGCAGCACAATGAGTGGATTCAGGTATGATGATTCTAACTGAAATAAGTCACACAGAAAAAGAAACATCATAAGATATCACTAATACACGGAATGTAAACTTGGCTACACAGGAACTGAATTACAGAACAGAACAGGGTCTCAAATTTAGAAAACCAACTTATGCTTGCTTAAGGGGAAAGGTGAGTTGGGGTGCTGCATAAAACCAGAGATTGAAATGAGCACAGATAAAGTTCCTTAAGCCAAATATGGAATAGACAAGAGCTACTCCTTGCTCAACGAAATGGACTCAACACCGCATATTAAATGCCTAAGAATGTACCTGACTAGTAAGTATCTTAAAACCTATGGATTGCTATGTCTCCGAAAGAGAATCAAGCATGTGTAAAGGGGCATAAACGCAGCAGTGATAGGATTGGAGAGGTTCGGTGAGCAAATGAAGACCCTTTGAAGTCATATTGCATGGTACCCATTCCACGGGTTTCAACTACCCAGGTTTAAGGTATTCTTCCTTCAGCTAAAACATGCATGTGGAACCTAGAGTATGATCAACCATGTGATCGGGAGACGTGTTCAAATATGTCTCAGTTTTCGTCCCCTGGTACTCGGGTGCAACATTCCAGACGCTTTACTAACACCCTCCCGACTTGGAGAGTCAGTCCCTTTAACCTCCTGTTTGGCCCAGTTTGCAATTTCTGCGGAAGATGAACAGGAATAGCGAGAACCAATGAGAGACTAGCTGGAGGTGTCTGGACGGGCAAATTTAACTCTCATTTCCCACCAGGAAGAGGAATTAACCAAAGGCTCAGCATGCCGTGCCGGAACCAGATTAGGGCCTGAAGCCATCCTGCGGTGTTGCGGCCAGGTCACAAGAAAGCGAGTTGAAGAAAGGAGCTCAGGGGCACTGTAATTCACAAACCTGCAGAGTTATAAATGACAGCTATCGTCCAAAAATATACTGAAGTAAGGCTGCCAAAAGGACTTGAAAGCGGGGCAGAATTGCAGGAAACCGATTTCAGGAGGTAGACTGGAATTGCATTGAAAGCATAGGAAAAGAGGCAGAACGTCCACAATGATGCACTTGGCCAAAAAGGGCGTATGCGTTTTTTCCTGAATATATTCAGGAAAAAACGCATACGCCCTTTTTGGCCAACCAAGCAAGCTTGCAAAGGAAATCTGCACTACAATGAAGTCTCACTTCCCCCCGGTCAAAAGGGCCATCTGAAAAAAGTGTAAAATCCAGAAAGGCAGGACAGGCCATGGAGAACTGGGAGCCTTGTTATGCTGATGGGCGGGATGTAAATTGCCAACAGACACTCGGGAGAAGTGTATGGTGTTTCCTGAAACATCTAAAAAACAAAGCAACAGAGCCTAGGGCACTTCCACTTATGGTCCTATAGCTTAGGGAAATTAAAATCAAAAAGACACAGCCACCCCAAAGTTTGGGACACCTCTGTTTACAAGAACCTCGTTTACAGTACAAGTTCAACATCGCAGAAAGTGAAAAATGGATAAAGAAGTTGTGGTATTTACTTACAAAGCAATATCACTCAGCAATGAAATCTATGTCATCAGGCCCTTAGCAGCACAATGAGTGGATTCAGGTATGATGATTCTAACTGAAATAAGTCACACAGAAAAAGAAACATCATAAGATATCAGTAATACATGGAATGTAAACTTGGCTACACAGGAACTGTATTACAGAACAGAACAGGGTCTCAAATTTAGAAAACCAACTTATGCTTGCTTAAGGGGAAAGGTGAGTTGGGGTGCTGCATAAAACCAGAGATTGAAATGAGCACAGATAAAGTTCCTTAAGCCAAATATGGAATAGACAAGAGCTACTCCTTGCTCAACGAAATGGACTCAACACCGCATATTAAACGCCTAAGAATGTACCTGACTAGTAAGTATCTTAAAACCTATGGATTGCTATGTCTCCGAAAGAGAATCAAGCATGTGTACAGGGGCATAAACGCAGCAGTGATAGGATTGGAGAGGTTCGGTGAGCAAATGAAGACCCTCTGAAGTCATATTGCATGGTACCCATTCCACGGGTTTCAACTACCCAGGTTTAAGGTATTCTTCCTTCAGGTAAAACATGCATGTGGAACCTAGAGTATGATCAACCATGTGATCGGGAGACGTGTTCAAATATGTCTCAGTTTTCGTACCCTGGTACTCGGGTGCAACATTCCAGACGCTTTACTAACACCCTCCCGACTTGGAGAGTCAGTCCCTTTAACCTCCTGTTTGGCCCAGTTTGCAATTTCTGCGGAAGATGAACAGGAATAGCGAGAACCAATGAGAGACTAGCTGGAGGTGTCTGGACGGGCAAATTTAACTCTCATTTCCCACCAGGAAGAGGAATTAACCAAAGGCTCAGCGTGCCGTGCCGGAACCAGATTAGGGCCTGAAGCCATCCTGCGGTGTTGCGGCCAGCTCAAAAGAAAGCGAGTTGAAGAAAGGAGCTCAGGGGCACTGTAATTCACAAACCTGCAGAGTTATAAATGGCAGCTATCGTCCAAAAATATACTGAAGTAAGGCTGCCAAGAGGACTTGAAAGCGGGGCAGAATTGCAGGAAACCGATTTCAGGAGGTAGACTGGAATTGCATTGAAAGCATAGGAAAAGAGGCAGAACGTCCACAATGATGCACTTGGCCAAAAAGGGCGTATGCGTTTTTTCCTGAATATATTCAGAAAAAAACGCATACGCCCTTTTTGGCCAACCAAACAAGCTTGCAAAGGAAATCTGCACTACAATGAAGTCTCACTTCCCCCCGGTCAAAAGGGCCATCTGAAAAAAGTGTAAAATCCAGAAAGGCAGGACAGGCCATGGAGAACTGGGAGCCTTGTTATGCTGATGGGCGGGATGTAAATTGCCAACAGACACTCGGGAGAAGTGTATGGTGTTTCCTGAAACATCTAAAAAACAAAGCAACAGAGCCTAGGGCACTTCCACTTATGGTCCTATAGCTTAGGGAAATTAAAATCAAAAAGACACAGCCACCCCAAAGTTTGGGACGCCTCTGTTTACAAGAACCTCGTTTACAGTACAAGTTCAACATCGCAGAAAGTGAAAAATGGATAAAGAAGTTGTGGTATTTACTTACAAAGCAATATCACTCAGCAATGAAATCTATGTCATCAGGCCCTTAGCAGCACAATGAGTGGATTCAGGTATGATGATTCTAACTGAAATAAGTCACACAGAAAAAGAAACATCATAAGATATCACTAATACACGGAATGTAAACTTGGCTACACAGGAACTGAATTACAGAACAGAACAGGGTCTCAAATTTAGAAAACCAACTTATGCTTGCTTAAGGGGAAAGGTGAGTTGGGGTGCTGCATAAAACCAGAGATTGAAATGAGCACAGATAAAGTTCCTTAAGCCAAATATGGAATAGACAAGAGCTACTCCTTGCTCAACGAAATGGACTCAACACCGCATATTAAATGCCTAAGAATGTACCTGACTAGTAAGTATCTTAAAACCTATGGATTGCTATGTCTCCGAAAGAGAATCAAGCATGTGTAAAGGGGCATAAACGCAGCAGTGATAGGATTGGAGAGGTTCGGTGAGCAAATGAAGACCCTTTGAAGTCATATTGCATGGTACCCATTCCACGGGTTTCAACTACCCAGGTTTAAGGTATTCTTCCTTCAGCTAAAACATGCATGTGGAACCTAGAGTATGATCAACCATGTGATCGGGAGACGTGTTCAAATATGTCTCAGTTTTCGTCCCCTGGTACTCGGGTGCAACATTCCAGACGCTTTACTAACACCCTCCCGACTTGGAGAGTCAGTCCCTTTAACCTCCTGTTTGGCCCAGTTTGCAATTTCTGCGGAAGATGAACAGGAATAGCGAGAACCAATGAGAGACTAGCTGGAGGTGTCTGGACGGGCAAATTTAACTCTCATTTCCCACCAGGAAGAGGAATTAACCAAAGGCTCAGCATGCCGTGCCGGAACCAGATTAGGGCCTGAAGCCATCCTGCGGTGTTGCGGCCAGGTCACAAGAAAGCGAGTTGAAGAAAGGAGCTCAGGGGCACTGTAATTCACAAACCTGCAGAGTTATAAATGACAGCTATCGTCCAAAAATATACTGAAGTAAGGCTGCCAAAAGGACTTGAAAGCGGGGCAGAATTGCAGGAAACCGATTTCAGGAGGTAGACTGGAATTGCATTGAAAGCATAGGAAAAGAGGCAGAACGTCCACAATGATGCACTTGGCCAAAAAGGGCGTATGCGTTTTTTCCTGAATATATTCAGGAAAAAACGCATACGCCCTTTTTGGCCAACCAAGCAAGCTTGCAAAGGAAATCTGCACTACAATGAAGTCTCACTTCCCCCCGGTCAAAAGGGCCATCTGAAAAAAGTGTAAAATCCAGAAAGGCAGGACAGGCCATGGAGAACTGGGAGCCTTGTTATGCTGATGGGCGGGATGTAAATTGCCAACAGACACTCGGGAGAAGTGTATGGTGTTTCCTGAAACATCTAAAAAACAAAGCAACAGAGCCTAGGGCACTTCCACTTATGGTCCTATAGCTTAGGGAAATTAAAATCAAAAAGACACAGCCACCCCAAAGTTTGGGACACCTCTGTTTACAAGAACCTCGTTTACAGTACAAGTTCAACATCGCAGAAAGTGAAAAATGGATAAAGAAGTTGTGGTATTTACTTACAAAGCAATATCACTCAGCAATGAAATCTATGTCATCAGGCCCTTAGCAGCACAATGAGTGGATTCAGGTATGATGATTCTAACTGAAATAAGTCACACAGAAAAAGAAACATCATAAGATATCAGTAATACATGGAATGTAAACTTGGCTACACAGGAACTGTATTACAGAACAGAACAGGGTCTCAAATTTAGAAAACCAACTTATGCTTGCTTAAGGGGAAAGGTGAGTTGGGGTGCTGCATAAAACCAGAGATTGAAATGAGCACAGATAAAGTTCCTTAAGCCAAATATGGAATAGACAAGAGCTACTCCTTGCTCAACGAAATGGACTCAACACCGCATATTAAACGCCTAAGAATGTACCTGACTAGTAAGTATCTTAAAACCTATGGATTGCTATGTCTCCGAAAGAGAATCAAGCATGTGTACAGGGGCATAAACGCAGCAGTGATAGGATTGGAGAGGTTCGGTGAGCAAATGAAGACCCTCTGAAGTCATATTGCATGGTACCCATTCCACGGGTTTCAACTACCCAGGTTTAAGGTATTCTTCCTTCAGGTAAAACATGCATGTGGAACCTAGAGTATGATCAACCATGTGATCGGGAGACGTGTTCAAATATGTCTCAGTTTTCGTACCCTGGTACTCGGGTGCAACATTCCAGACGCTTTACTAACACCCTCCCGACTTGGAGAGTCAGTCCCTTTAACCTCCTGTTTGGCCCAGTTTGCAATTTCTGCGGAAGATGAACAGGAATAGCGAGAACCAATGAGAGACTAGCTGGAGGTGTCTGGACGGGCAAATTTAACTCTCATTTCCCACCAGGAAGAGGAATTAACCAAAGGCTCAGCGTGCCGTGCCGGAACCAGATTAGGGCCTGAAGCCATCCTGCGGTGTTGCGGCCAGGTCACAAGAAAGCGAGTTGAAGAAAGGAGCTCAGGGGCACTGTAATTCACAAACCTGCAGAGTTATAAATGGCAGCTATCGTCCAAAAATATACTGAAGTAAGGCTGTCAAGAGGACTTGAAAGCGGGGCAGAATTGCAGGAAACCGATTTCAGGAGGTAGACTGGAATTGCATTGAAAGCATAGGAAAAGAGGCAGAACGTCCACAATGATGCACTTGGCCAAAAAGGGCGTATGCGTTTTTTCCTGAATATATTCAGAAAAAAACGCATACGCACTTTTTGGCCAACCAAACAAGCTTGCAAAGGAAATCTGCACTACAATGAAGTCTCACTTCCCCCCGGTCAAAAGGGCCATCTGAAAAAAGTGTAAAATCCAGAAAGGCAGGACAGGCCATGGAGAACTGGGAGCCTTGTTATGCTGATGGGCGGGATGTAAATTGCCAACAGACACTCGGGAGAAGTGTATGGTGTTTCCTGAAACATCTAAAAAACAAAGCAACAGAGCCTAGGGCACTTCCACTTATGGTCCTATAGCTTAGGGAAATTAAAATCAAAAAGACACAGCCACCCCAAAGTTTGGGACGCCTCTGTTTACAAGAACCTCGTTTACAGTACAAGTTCAACATCGCAGAAAGTGAAAAATGGATAAAGAAGTTGTGGTATTTACTTACAAAGCAATATCACTCAGCAATGAAATCTATGTCATCAGGCCCTTAGCAGAACAATGAGTGGATTCAGGTATGATGATTCTAACTGAAATAAGTCACACAGAAAAAGAAACATCATAAGATATCAGTAATACACGGAATGTAAACTTGGCTACACAGGAACTGAATTACAGAACAGAACAGGGTCTCAAATTTAGAAAACCAACTTATGCTTGCTTAAGGGGAAAGGTGAGTTGGGGTGCTGCATAAAACCAGAGATTGAAATGAGCACAGATAAAGTTCCTTAAGCCAAATATGGAATAGACAAGAGCTACTCCTTGCTCAACGAAATGGACTCAACACCGCATATTAAACGCCTAAGAATGTACCTGACTAGTAAGTATCTTAAAACCTATGGATTGCTATGTCTCCGAAAGAGAATCAAGCATGTGTACAGGGGCATAAACGCAGCAGTGATAGGATTGGAGAGGTTCGGTGAGCAAATGAACACCCTTTGAAGTCATATTGCATGGTACCAATTCCACGGGTTTCAACTACCCAGGTTTAAGGTATTCTTCCTTCAGCTAAAACATGCATGTGGAACCTAGAGTATGATCAACCATGTGATCGGGAGACGTGTTCAAATATGTCTCAGTTTTCGTACCCTGGTACTCGGGTGCAATATTCCAGACGCTTTACTAACACCCTCCCGACCTGGAGAGTCAGGCCCTTTAACCTCCTGTTTGGCCCAGTTTGCAATTTCTGCGGAAGATGAACAGGAATAGTGAGAACCAATGAGAGAATAGCTGGAGGTGTCTGGACGGGCAAATTTAACTCTCATTTCCCACCAGGAAGAGGAATTAACCAAAGGCTCAGCATGCCGTGCCGGAACCAGATTAGGGCCTGAAGCCATCCTGCGGTGTTGCGGCCAGCTCAAAAGAATGCGAGTTGAAGAAAGGAGCTCAGGGGCACTGTAATTCACAAACCTGCAGAGTTATAAATGACAGCTATCGTCCAAAAATATACTGAAGTAAGGCTGCCAAGAGGACTTGAAAGCGGGGCAGAATTGCAGGAAACCGATTTCAGGAGGTAGACTGGAATTGCATTGAAAGCATAGGAAAAGAGGCAGAACGTCCACAATGATGCACTTGGCCAAAAAGGGCGTATGCGTTTTTTCCTGAATATATTCAGGAAAAAACGCATACGCCCTTTTTGGCCAACCAAACAAGCTTGCAAAGGAAATCTGCACTACAATGAAGTCTCACTTCCCCCCGGTCAAAAGGGCCATCTGAAAAAAGTGTAAAATCCAGAAAGGCAGGACAGGCCATGGAGAACTGGGAGCCTTGTTATGCTGATGGGCGGGATGTAAATTGCCAACAGACACTCGGGAGAAGTGTATGGTGTTTCCTGAAACATCTAAAAAACAAAGCAACAGAGCCTAGGGCACTTCCACTTATGGTCCTATAGCTTAGGGAAATTAAAATCAAAAAGACACAGCCACCCCAAAGTTTGGGACGCCTCTGTTTACAAGAACCTCGTTTACAGTACAAGTTCAACATCGCAGAAAGTGAAAAATGGATAAAGAAGTTGTGGTATTTACTTACAAAGCAATATCACTCAGCAATGAAATCTATGTCATCAGGCCCTTAGCAGCACAATGAGTGGATTCAGGTATGATGATTCTAACTGAAATAAGTCACACAGAAAAAGAAACATCATAAGATATCAGTAATACACGGAATGTAAACTTGGCTACACAGGAACTGAATTACAGAACAGAACAGGGTCTCAAATTTAGAAAACCAACTTATGCTTGCTTAAGGGTAAAGGTGAGTTGGGGTGCTGCATAAAACCAGAGATTGAAATGAACACAGATAAAGTTCCTTAAGCCAAATATGGAATAGACAAGAGCTACTCCTTGCTCAACGAAATGGACTCAACACCGCATATTAAACGCCTAAGAATGTACCTGACTAGTAAGTATCTTAAAACCTATGGATTGCTATGTCTCCGAAAGAGAATCAAGCATGTGTACAGGGGCATAAACGCAGCAGTGATAGGATTGGAGAGGTTCGGTGAGCAAATGAAGACCCTCTGAAGTCATATTGCATGGTACCCATTCCACGGGTTTCAACTACCCAGGTTTAAGGTATTCTTCCTTCAGGTAAAACATGCATGTGGAACCTAGAGTATGATCAACCATGTGATCGGGAGACGTGTTCAAATATGTCTCAGTTTTCGTACCCTGGTACTCGGGTGCAACATTCCAGACGCTTTACTAACACCCTCCCGACTTGGAGAGTCAGTCCCTTTAACCTCCTGTTTGGCCCAGTTTGCAATTTCTGCGGAAGATGAACAGGAATAGCGAGAACCAATGAGAGACTAGCTGGAGGTGTCTGGACGGGCAAATTTAACTCTCATTTCCCACCAGGAAGAGGAATTAACCAAAGGCTCAGCGTGCCGTGCCGGAACCAGATTAGGGCCTGAAGCCATCCTGCGGTGTTGCGGCCAGCTCAAAAGAAAGCGAGTTGAAGAAAGGAGCTCAGGGGCACTGTAATTCACAAACCTGCAGAGTTATAAATGACAGCTATCGTCCAAAAATATACTGAAGTAAGGCTGCCAAGAGGACTTGAAAGCGGGGCAGAATTGCAGGAAACCGATTTCAGGAGGTAGACTGGAATTGCATTGAAAGCATAGGAAAAGAGGCAGAACGTCCACAATGATGCACTTGGCCAAAAAGGGCGTATGCGTTTTTTCCTGAATATATTCAGGAAAAAACGCATACGCCCTTTTTGGCCAACCAAGCAAGCTTGCAAAGGAAATCTGCACTACAATGAAGTCTCACTTCCCCCCGGTCAAAAGGGCCATCTGAAAAAAGTGTAAAATCCAGAAAGGCAGGACAGGCCATGGAGATCTGGGAGCCTTGTTATGCTGATGGGCGGGATGTAAATTGCCAACAGACACTCTGGAGAAGTGTATGGTGTTTCCTGAAACATCTAAAAAACAAAGCAACAGAGCCTAGGGCACTTCCACTTATGGTCCTATAGCTTAGGGAAATTAAAATCAAAAAGACACAGCCACCCCAAAGTTTGGGACGCCTCTGTTTACAAGAACCTCGTTTACAGTACAAGTTCAACATCGCAGAAAGTGAAAAATGGATAAAGAAGTTGTGGTATTTACTTACAAAGCAATATCACTCAGCAATGAAATCTATGTCATCAGGCCCTTAGCAGCACAATGAGTGGATTCAGGTATGATGATTCTAACTGAAATAAGTCACACAGAAAAAGAAACATCATAAGATATCAGTAATACACGGAATGTAAACTTGGCTACACAGGAACTGAATTACAGAACAGAACAGGGTCTCAAATTTAGAAAACCAACTTATGCTTGCTTAAGGGGAAAGGTGAGTTGGGGTGCTGCATAAAACCAGAGATTGAAATGAGCACAGATAAAGTTCCTTAAGCCAAATATGGAATAGACAAGAGCTACTCCTTGCTCAACGAAATGGACTCAACACCGCATATTAAACGCCTAAGAATGTACCTGACTAGTAAGTATCTTAAAACCTATGGATTGCTATGTCTCCGAAAGAGAATCAAGCATGTGTACAGGGGCATAAACGCAGCAGTGATAGGATTGGAGAGGTTCGGTGAGCAAATGAAGACCCTCTGAAGTCATATTGCATGGTACCCATTCCACGGGTTTCAACTACCCAGGTTTAAGGTATTCTTCCTTCAGCTAAAACATGCATGTGGAACCTAGAGTATGATCAACCATGTGATCGGGAGACGTGTTCAAATATGTCTCAGTTTTCGTACCCTGGTACTCGGGTGCAACATTCCAGACGCTTTACTAACACCCTCCCGACTTGGAGAGTCAGTCCCTTTAACCTCCTGTTTGGCCCAGTTTGCAATTTCTGCGGAAGATGAACAGGAATAGCGAGAACCAATGAGAGACTAGCTGGAGGTGTCTGGACGGGCAAATTTAACTCTCATTTCCCACCAGGAAGAGGAATTAACCAAAGGCTCAGCGTGCCGTGCCGGAACCAGATTAGGGCCTGAAGCCATCCTGCGGTGTTGCGGCCAGCTCAAAAGAAAGCGAGTTGAAGAAAGGAGCTCAGGGGCACTGTCATTCACAAACCTGCAGAGTTATAAATGACAGCTATCGTCCAAAAATATACTGAAGTAAGGCTGCCAAGAGGACTTGAAAGCGGGGCAGAATTGCAGGAAACCGATTTCAGGAGGCAGACTGGAATTGCATTGAAAGCATAGGAAAAGAGGCAGAACGTCCACAATGATGCACTTGGCCAAAAAGGGCGTATGCGTTTTTTCCTGAATATATTCAGGAAAAAACGCATACGCCCTTTTTGGCCAACCAAGCAAGCTTGCAAAGGAAATCTGCACTACAATGAAGTCTCACTTCCCCCCGGTCAAAAGGGCCATCTGAAAAAAGTGTAAAATCCAGAAAGGCAGGACAGGCCATGGAGAACTGGGAGCCTTGTTATGCTGATGGGCGGGATGTAAATTGCCAACAGACACTCGGGAGAAGTGTATGGTGTTTCCTGAAACATCTAAAAAACAAAGCAACAGAGCCTAGGGCACTTCCACTTATGGTCCTATAGCTTAGGGAAATTAAAATCAAAAAGACACAGCCACCCCAAAGTTTGGGACGCCTCTGTTTACAAGAACCTCGTTTACAGTACAAGTTCAACATCGCAGAAAGTGAAAAATGGATAAAGAAGTTGTGGTATTTACTTACAAAGCAATATCACTCAGCAATGAAATCTATGTCATCAGGCCCTTAGCAGCACAATGAGTGGATTCAGGTATGATGATTCTAACTGAAATAAGTCACACAGAAAAAGAAACATCATAAGATATCAGTAATACACGGAATGTAAACTTGGCTACACAGGAACTGAATTACAGAACAGAACAGGGTCTCAAATTTAGAAAACCAACTTATGCTTGCTTAAGGGGAAAGGTGAGTTGGGGTGCTGCATAAAACCAGAGATTGAAATGAGCACAGATAAAGTTCCTTAAGCCAAATATGGAATAGACAAGAGCTACTCCTTGCTCAACGAAATGGACTCAACACCGCATATTAAATGCCTAAGAATGTACCTGACTAGTAAGTATCTTAAAACCTATGGATTGCTATGTCTCCGAAAGAGAATCAAGCATGTGTACAGGGGCATAAACGCAGCAGTGATAGGATTGGAGAGGTTCGGTGAGCAAATGAAGACCCTTTGAAGTCATATTGCATGGTACCCATTCCACGGGTTTCAACTACCCAGGTTTAAGGTATTCTTCCTTCAGCTAAAACATGCATGTGGAACCTAGAGTATGATCAACCATGTGATCGGGAGACGTGTTCAAATATGTCTCAGTTTTCGTACCCTGGTACTCGGGTGCAACATTCCAGACGCTTTACTAACACCCTCCCGACTTGGAGAGTCAGTCCCTTTAACCTCCTGTTTGGCCCAGTTTGCAATTTCTGCGGAAGATGAACAGGAATAGCGAGAACCAATGAGAGACTAGCTGGAAGGTGTCTGGACGGGCAAATTTAACTCTCATTTCCCACCAGGAAGAGGAATTAACCAAAGGCTCAGCGTGCCGTTCCGGGACCAGATTAGGGCCTGAAGCCATCCTGCGGTGTTGCGGCCAGCTCAAAAGAAAGCGAGTTGAAGAAAGGAGCTCAGGGGCACTGTAATTCACAAACCTGCAGAGTTATAAATGACAGCTATCGTCCAAAAATATACTGAAGTAAGGCTGCCAAGAGGACTTGAAAGCGGGGCAGAATTGCAGGAAACCGATTTCAGGAGGCAGACTGGAATTGCATTGAAAGCATAGGAAAAGAGGCAGAACGTCCACAATGATGCACTTGGCCAAAAAGGGCGTATGCGTTTTTTCCTGAATATATTCAGGAAAAAACGCATACGCCCTTTTTGGCCAAGCAAGCAAGCTTGCAAAGGAAATCTGCACTACAATGAAGTCTCACTTCCCCCCGGTCAAAAGGGCCATCTGAAAAAAGTGTAAAATCCAGAAAGGCAGGACAGGCCATGGAGAACTGGGAGCCTTGTTATGCTGATGGGCGGGATGTAAATTGCCAACAGACACTCGGGAGAAGTGTATGGTGTTTCCTGAAACATCTAAAAAACAAAGCAACAGAGCCTAGGGCACTTCCACTTATGGTCCTATAGCTTAGGGAAATTAAAATCAAAAAGACACAGCCACCCCAAAGTTTGGGACGCCTCTGTTTACAAGAACCTCGTTTACCGTACAAGTTCAACATCGCAGAAAGTGAAAAATGGATAAAGAAGTTGTGGTATTTACTTACAAAGCAATATCACTCAGCAATGAAATCTATGTCATCAGGCCCTTAGCAGCACAATGAGTGGATTCAGGTATGATGATTCTAACTGAAATAAGTCACACAGAAAAAGAAACATCATAAGATATCAGTAATACACGGAATGTAAACTTGGCTACACAGGAACTGAATTACAGAACAGAACAGGGTCTCAAATTTAGAAAACCAACTTATGCTTGCTTAAGGGGAAAGGTGAGTTGGGGTGCTGCATAAAACCAGAGATTGAAATGAGCACAGATAAAGTTCCTTAAGCCAAATATGGAATAGACAAGAGCTACTCCTTGCTCAACGAAATGGACTCAACACCGCATATTAAATGCCTAATAATGTACCTGACTAGTAAGTATCTTAAAACCTATGGATTGCTATGTCTCCGAAAGAGAATCAAGCATGTGTACAGGGGCATAAACGCAGCAGTGATAGGATTGGAGAGGTTCGGTGAGCAAATGAAGACCCTTTGAAGTCATATTGCATGGTACCCATTCCACGGGTTTCAACTACCCAGGTTTAAGGTATTCTTCCTTCAGCTAAAACATGCATGTGGAACCTAGAGTATGATCAACCATGTGATCGGGAGACGTGTTCAAATATGTCTCAGTTTTCGTACCCTGGTACTCGGGTGCAACATTCCAGATGCTTTACTAACACCCTCCCGACTTGGAGAGTCAGTCCCTTTAACCTCCTGTTTGGCCCAGTTTGCAATTTCTGCGGAAGATGAACAGGAATAGCGAGAACCAATGAGAGACTAGCTGGAAGGTGTCTGGACGGGCAAATTTAACTCTCATTTCCCACCAGGAAGAGGAATTAACCAAAGGCTCAGCGTGCCGTGCCGGAACCAGATTAGGGCCTGAAGCCATCCTGCGGTGTTGCGGCCAGCTCAAAAGAAAGCGAGTTGAAGAAAGGAGCTCAGGGGCACTGTAATTCACAAACCTGCAGAGTTATAAATGACAGCTATCGTCCAAAAATATACTGAAGTAAGGCTGCCAAGAGGACTTGAAAGCGGGGCAGAATTGCAGGAAACCGATTTCAGGAGGCAGACTGGAATTGCATTGAAAGCATAGGAAAAGAGGCAGAACGTCCACAATGATGCACTTGGCCAAAAAGGGCGTATGCGTTTTTTCCTGAATATATTCAGGAAAAAACGCATACGCCCTTTTTGGCCAACCAAGCAAGCTTGCAAAGGAAATCTGCACTACAATGAAGTCTCACTTCCCCCCGGTCAAAAGGGCCATCTGAAAAAAGTGTAAAATCCAGAAAGGCAGGACAGGCCATGGAGAACTGGGAGCCTTGTTATGCTGATGGGTGGGATGTAAATTGCCAACAGACACTCGGGAGAAATGTATGGTGTTTCCTGAAACATCTAAAAAACAAAGCAACAGAGCCTAGGGCACTTCCACTTATGGTCCTATAGCTTAGGGAAATTAAAATCAAAAAGACACAGCCACCCCAAAGTTTGGGACGCCTCTGTTTACAAGAACCTCGTTTACCGTACAAGTTCAACATCGCAGAAAGTGAAAAATGGATAAAGAAGTTGTGGTATTTACTTACAAAGCAATATCACTCAGCAATGAAATCTATGTCATCAGGCCCTTAGCAGCACAATGAGTGGATTCAGGTATGATGATTCTAACTGAAATAAGTCACACAGAAAAAGAAACATCATAAGATATCAGTAATACACGGAATGTAAACTTGGCTACACAGGAACTGAATTACAGAACAGAACAGGGTCTCAAATTTAGAAAACCAACTTATGCTTGCTTAAGGGGAAAGGTGAGTTGGGGTGCTGCATAAAACCAGAGATTGAAATGAGCACAGATAAAGTTCCTTAAGCCAAATATGGAATAGACAAGAGCTACTCCTTGCTCAACGAAATGGACTCAACACCGCATATTAAATGCCTAAGAATGTACCTGACTAGTAAGTATCTTAAAACCTATGGATTGCTATGTCTCCGAAAGAGAATCAAGCATGTGTACAGGGGCATAAACGCAGCAGTGATAGGATTGGAGAGGTTCGGTGAGCAAATGAAGACCCTTTGAAGTCATATTGCATGGTACCTATTCCACGGGTTTCAACTACCCAGGTTTAAGGTATTCTTCCTTCAGCTAAAACATGCATGTGGAACCTAGAGTATGATCAACCATGTGATCGGGAGACGTGTTCAAATATGTCTCAGTTTTCGTACCCTGGTACTCGGGTGCAACATTCCAGACGCTTTACTAACACCCTCCCGACTTGGAGAGTCAGTCCCTTTAACCTCCTGTTTGGCCCAGTTTGCAATTTCTGCGGAAGATGAACAGGAATAGCGAGAACCAATGAGAGACTAGCTGGAGGTGTCTGGACGGGCAAATTTAACTCTCATTTCCCACCAGGAAGAGGAATTAACCAAAGGCTCAGCGTGCCGTGCCGGAACCAGATTAGGGCCTGAAGCCATCCTGCGGTGTTGCGGCCAGCTCAAAAGAAAACGAGTTGAAGAAAGGAGCTCAGGGGCACTGTAATTCACAAACCTGCAGAGTTATAAATGACAGCTATCGTCCAAAAATATACTGAAGTAAGGCTGCCAAGAGGACTTGAAAGCGGGGCAGAATTGCAGGAAACCGATTTCAGGAGGTAGACTGGAATTGCATTGAAAGCATAGGAAAAGAGGCAGAACGTCCACAATGATGCACTTGGCCAAAAAGGGCGTATGCGTTTTTTCCTGAATATATTCAGGAAAAAACGCATACGCCCTTTTTGGCCAAGCAAGCAAGCTTGCAAAGGAAATCTGCACTACAATGAAGTCTCACTTCCCCCCGGTCAAAAGGGCCATCTGAAAAAAGTGTAAAATCCAGAAAGGCAGGACAGGCCATGGAGAACTGGGAGCCTTGTTATGCTGATGGGCGGGATGTAAATTGCCAACAGACACTCGGGAGAAGTGTATGGTGTTTCCTGAAACATCTAAAAAACAAAGCAACAGAGCCTAGGGCACTTCCACTTATGGTCCTATAGCTTAGGGAAATTAAAATCAAAAAGACACAGCCACCCCAAAGTTTGGGACGCCTCTGTTTACAAGAACCTCGTTTACCGTACAAGTTCAACATCGCAGAAAGTGAAAAATGGATAAAGAAGTTGTGGTATTTACTTACAAAGCAATATCACTCAGCAATGAAATCTATGTCATCAGGCCCTTAGCAGCACAATGAGTGGATTCAGGTATGATGATTCTAACTGAAATAAGTCACACAGAAAAAGAAACATCATAAGATATCAGTAATACACGGAATGTAAACTTGGCTACACAGGAACTGAATTACAGAACAGAACAGGGTCTCAAATTTAGAAAACCAACTTATGCTTGCTTAAGGGGAAAGGTGAGTTGGGGTGCTGCATAAAACCAGAGATTGAAATGAGCACAGATAAAGTTCCTTAAGCCAAATATGGAATAGACAAGAGCTACTCCTTGCTCAACGAAATGGACTCAACACCGCATATTAAATGCCTAAGAATGTACCTGACTAGTAAGTATCTTAAAACCTATGGATTGCTATGTCTCCGAAAGAGAATCAAGCATGTGTACAGGGGCATAAACGCAGCAGTGATAGGATTGGAGAGGTTCGGTGAGCAAATGAAGACCCTTTGAAGTCATATTGCATGGTACCCATTCCACGGGTTTCAACTACCCAGGTTTAAGGTATTCTTCCTTCAGCTAAAACATGCATGTGGAACCTAGAGTATGATCAACCATGTGATCGGGAGACGTGTTCAAATATATCTCAGTTTTTGTACCCTGGTACTCGGGTGCAACATTCCAGATGCTTTACTAACACCCTCCCAACTTGGAGAGTCAGTCCCTTTAACCTCCTGTTTGGCCCAGTTTGCAATTTCTGCGGAAGATGAACAGGAATAGCGAGAACCAATGAGAGACTAGCTGGAGGTGTCTGGACGGGCAAATTTAACTCTCATTTCCCACCAGGAAGAGGAATTAACCAAAGGCTCAGCGTGCCGTGCCGGAACCAGATTAGGGCCTGAAGCCATCCTGCGGTGTTGCGGCCAGGTCACAAGAAAGCGAGTTGAAGAAAGGAGCTCAGGGGCACTGTAATTCACAAACCTGCAGAGTTATAAATGACAGCTATCGTCCAAAAATATACTGAAGTAAGGCTGCCAAGAGGACTTGAAAGCGGGGCAGAATTGCAGGAAACCGATTTCAGGAGGTAGACTGGAATTGCATTGAAAGCATAGGAAAAGAGGCAGAACGTCCACAATGATGCACTTGGCCAAAAAGGGCGTATGCGTTTTTTCCTGAATATATTCAGGAAAAAACGCATACGCCCTTTTTGGCCAACCAAGCAAGCTTGCAAAGGAAATCTACACTACAATGAAGTCTCACTTCCCCCCGGTCAAAAGGGCCATCTGAAAAAAGTGTAAAATCCAGAAAGGCAGGACAGGCCATGGAGAACTGGGAGCCTTGTTATGCTGATGGGCGGGATGTAAATTGCCAACAGACACTCGGGAGAAGTGTATGGTGTTTCCTGAAACATCTAAAAAACAAAGCAACAGAGCCTAGGGCACTTCCACTTATGGTCCTATAGCTTAGGGAAATTAAAATCAAAAAGACACAGCCACCCCAAAGTTTGGGACGCCTCTGTTTACAAGAACCTCGTTTACAGTACAAGTTCAACATCGCAGAAAGTGAAAAATGGATAAAGAAGTTGTGGTATTTACTTACAAAGCAATATCACTCAGCAATGAAATCTATGTCATCAGGCCCTTAGCAGCACAATGAGTGGATTCAGGTATGATGATTCTAACTGAAATAAGTCACACAGAAAAAGAAACATCATAAGATATCAGTAATACACGGAATGTAAACTTGGCTACACAGGAACTGAATTACAGAACAGAACAGGGTCTCAAATTTAGAAAACCAACTTATGCTTGCTTAAGGGGAAAGGTGAGTTGGGGTGCTGCATAAAACCAGAGATTGAAATGAGCACAGATAAAGTTCCTTAAGCCAAATATGGAATAGACAAGAGCTACTCCTTGCTCAACGAAATGGACTCAACACCGCATATTAAATGCCTAAGAATGTACCTGACTAGTAAGTATCTTAAAACCTATGGATTGCTATGTCTCCGAAAGAGAATCAAGCATGTGTACAGGGGCATAAACGCAGCAGTGATAGGATTGGAGATGTTCGGTGAGCAAATGAAGACCCTTTGAAGTCATATTACATGGTACCCATTCCACGGGTTTCAACTACCCAGGTTTAAGGTATTCTTCCTTCAGCTAAAACATGCATGTGGAACCTAGAGTATGATCAACCATGTGATCGGGAGACGTGTTCAAATATGTCTCAGTTTTTGTACCCTGGTACTCGGGTGCAACATTCCAGACGCTTTACTAACACCCTCCCGACTTGGAGAGTCAGTCCCTTTAACCTCCTGTTTGGCCCAGTTTGCAATTTCTGCGGAAGATGAACAGGAATAGCGAGAACCAATGAGAGACTAGCTGGAGGTGTCTGGACGGGCAAATTTAACTCTCATTTCCCACCAGGAAGAGGAATTAACCAAAGGCTCAGCGTGCCGTGCCGGAACCAGATTAGGGCCTGAAGCCATCCTGCGGTGTTGCGGCCAGCTCAAAAGAAAGCGAGTTGAAGAAAGGAGCTCAGGGGCACTGTAATTCACAAACCTGCAGAGTTATAAATGACAGCTATCGTCCAAAAATATACTGAAGTAAGGCTGCCAAGAGGACTTGAAAGCGGGGCAGAATTGCAGGAAACCGATTTCAGGAGGTAGACTGGAATTGCATTGAAAGCATAGGAAAAGAGGCAGAACGTCCACAATGATGCACTTGGCCAAAAAGGGCGTATGCGTTTTTTCCTGAATATATTCAGGAAAAAACGCATACGCCCTTTTTGGCCAACCAAGCAAGCTTGCAAAGGAAATCTGCACTACAATGAAGTCTCACTTCCCCCCGGTCAAAAGGGCCATCTGAAAAAAGTGTAAAATCCAGAAAGACAGGACAGGCCATGGAGAACTGGGAGCCTTGTTATGCTGATGGGCGGGATGTAAATTGCCAAGAGACACTCGGGAGAAGTGTATGGTGTTTCCTGAAACATCTAAAAAACAAAGCAACAGAGCCTAGGGCACTTCCACTTATGGTCCTATAGCTTAGGGAAATTAAAATCAAAAAGACACAGCCACCCCAAACATTGGGACGCCTCTGTTTACAAGAACCTCGTTTACAGTACAAGTTCAACATCGCAGAAAGTGAAAAATGGATAAAGAAGTTGTGGTATTTACTTACAAAGCAATATCACTCAGCAATGAAATCTATGTCATCAGGCCCTTAGCAGCACAATGAGTGGATTCAGGTATGATGATTCTAACTGAAATAAGTCACACAGAAATAGAACCATCATAAGATATCAGTAATACACGGAATGTAAACTTGGCTACACAGGAACTGAATTACAGAACAGAACAGGGTCTCAAATTTAGAAAACCAACTTATGCTTGCTTAAGGGGAAAGGTGAGTTGGGGTGCTGCATAAAACCAGAGATTGAAATGAACACAGATAAAGTTCCTTAAGCCAAATATGGAATAGACAAGAGCTACTCCTTGCTCAACGAAATGGACTCAACACCGCATATTAAATGCCTAATAATGTACCTGACTAGTAAGTATCTTAAAACCTATGGATTGCTATGTCTCCGAAAGAGAATCAAGCATGTGTACAGGGGCATAAACGAAGCAGTGATAGGATTGGAGAGGTTCGGTGAGCAAATGAAGACCCTTTGAAGTCATATTGCATGGTACCCATTCCACGGGTTTCAACTACCCAGGTTTAAGGTATTCTTCCTTCAGCTAAAACATGCATGTGGAACCTAGAGTATGATCAACCATGTGATCGGGAGACGTGTTCAAATATGTCTCAGTTTTCGTACCCTGGTACTCGGGTGCAACATTCCAGACGCTTTACTAACACCCTCCCGACTTGGAGAGTCAGTCCCTTTAACCTCCTGTTTGGCCCAGTTTGCAATTTCTGCGGAAGATGAACAGGAATAGCGAGAACCAATGAGAGACTAGCTGGAGGTGTCTGGACGGGCAAATTTAACTCTCATTTCCCACCAGGAAGAGGAATTAACCAAAGGCTCAGCGTGCCGTGCCGGAACCAGATTAGGGCCTGAAGCCATCCTGCGGTGTTGCGGCCAGGTCACAAGAAAGCGAGTTGAAGAAAGGAGCTCAGGGGCACTGTAATTCACAAACCTGCAGAGTTATAAATGACAGCTATCGTCCAAAAATATACTGAAGTAAGGCTGCCAAGAGGACTTGAAAGCGGGGCAGAATTGCAGGAAACCGATTTCAGGAGGTAGACTGGAATTGCATTGAAAGCATAGGAAAAGAGGCAGAACGTCCACAATGATGCACTTGGCCAAAAAGGGCGTATGCGTTTTTTCCTGAATATATTCAGGAAAAAACGCATACGCCCTTTTTGGCCAACCAAGCAAGCTTGCAAAGGAAATCTACACTACAATGAAGTCTCACTTCCCCCCGGTCAAAAGGGCCATCTGAAAAAAGTGTAAAATCCAGAAAGGCAGGACAGGCCATGGAGAACTGGGAGCCTTGTTATGCTGATGGGCGGGATGTAAATTGCCAACAGACACTCGGGAGAAGTGTATGGTGTTTCCTGAAACATCTAAAAAACAAAGCAACAGAGCCTAGGGCACTTCCACTTATGGTCCTATAGCTTAGGGAAATTAAAATCAAAATGACACAGCCACCCCAAAGTTTGGGACGCCTCTGTTTACAAGAACCTCGTTTACAGTACAAGTTCAACATCGCAGAAAGTGAAAAATGGATAAAGAAGTTGTGGTATTTACTTACAAAGCAATATCACTCAGCAATGAAATCTATGTCATCAGGCCCTTAGCAGCACAATGAGTGGATTCAGGTATGATGATTCTAACTGAAATAAGTCACACAGAAAAAGAAACATCATAAGATATCAGTAATACACGGAATGTAAACTTGGCTACACAGGAACTGAATTACAGAACAGAACAGGGTCTCAAATTTAGAAAACCAACTTATGCTTGCTTAAGGGGAAAGGTGAGTTGGGGTGCTGCATAAAACCAGAGATTGAAATGAGCACAGATAAAGTTCCTTAAGCCAAATATGGAATAGACAAGAGCTACTCCTTGCTCAACGAAATGGACTCAACACCGCATATTAAATGCCTAAGAATGTACCTGACTAGTAAGTATCTTAAAACCTACGGATTGCTATGTCTCCGAAAGAGAATCAAGCATGTGTACAGGGGCATAAACGCAGCAGTGATAGGATTGGAGAGGTTCGGTGAGCAAATGAAGACCCTTTGAAGTCATATTGCATGGTACCCATTCCACGGGTTTCAACTACCCAGGTTTAAGGTATTCTTCCTTCAGCTAAAACATGCATGTGGAACCTAGAGTATGATCAACCATGTGATCGGGAGACGTGTTCAAATATGTCTCAGTTTTCGTACCCTGGTACTCGGGTGCAACATTCCAGACGCTTTACTAACACCCTCCCGACTTGGAGAGTCAGTCCCTTTAACCTCCTGTTTGGCCCAGTTTGCAATTTCTGCGGAAGATGAACAGGAATAGCGAGAACCAATGAGAGACTAGCTGGAGGTGTCTGGACGGGCAAATTTAACTCTCATTTCCCACCAGGAAGAGGAATTAACCAAAGGCTCAGCGTGCCATGCCGGAACCAGATTAGGGCCTGAAGCCATCCTGCGGTGTTGCGGCCAGCTCAAAAGAAAGCGAGTTGAAGAAAGGAGCTCAGGGGCACTGTAATTCACAAACCTGCAGAGTTATAAATGACAGCTATCGTCCAAAAATATACTGAAGTAAGGCTGCCAAGAGGACTTGAAAGCGGGGCAGAATTGCAGGAAACCGATTTCAGGAGGTAGACTGGAATTGCATTGAAAGCATAGGAAAAGAGGCAGAACGTCCACAATGATGCACTTGGCCAAAAAGGGCGTATGCGTTTTTTCCTGAATATATTCAGGAAAAAACGCATACGCACTTTTTGGCCAACCAAGCAAGCTTGCAAAGGAAATCTGCACTACAATGAAGTCTCACTTCCCCCCGGTCAAAAGGGCCATCTGAAAAAAGTGTAAAATCCAGAAAGGCAGGACAGGCCATGGAGAACTGGGAGCCTTGTTATGCTGATGGGCGGGATGTAAATTGCCAACAGACACTCGGGAGAAGTGTATGGTGTTTCCTGAAACATCTAAAAAACAAAGCAACAGAGCCTAGGGCACTTCCACTTATGGTCCTATAGCTTAGGGAAATTAAAATCAAAAAGACACAGCCACCCCAAAGTTTGGGACGCCTCTGTTTACAAGAACCTCGTTTACAGTACAAGTTCAACATCGCAGAAAGTGAAAAATGGATAAAGAAGTTGTGGTATTTACTTACAAAGCAATATCACTCAGCAATGAAATCTATGTCATCAGGCCCTTAGCAGCACAATGAGTGGATTCAGGTATGATGATTCTAACTGAAATAAGTCACACAGAAAAAGAAACATCATAAGATATCAGTAATACACGGAATGTAAACTTGGCTACACAGGAACTGAATTACAGAACAGAACAGGGTCTCAAATTTAGAAAACCAACTTATGCTTGCTTAAGGGTAAAGGTGAGTTGGGGTGCTGCATAAAACCAGAGATTGAAATGAGCACAGATAAAGTTCCTTAAGCCAAATATGGAATAGACAAGAGCTACTCCTTGCTCAACGAAATGGACTCAACACCCCATATTAAACGCCTAAGAATGTACCTGACTAGTAAGTATCTTAAAACCTATGGATTGCTATGTCTCCGAAAGAGAATCAAGCATGTGTACAGGGGCATAAACGCAGCAGTGATAGGATTGGAGAGGTTCGGTGAGCAAATGAAGACCCTTTGAAGTCATATTGCATGGTACCCATTCCACGGGTTTCAACTACCCAGGTTTAAGGTATTCTTCCTTCAGCTAAAACATGCATGTGGAACCTAGAGTATGATCAACCATGTGATCGGGAGACGTGTTCAAATATGTCTCAGTTTTCGTCCCCTGGTACTCGGGTGCAACATTCCAGACGCTTTACTAACACCCTCCCGACTTGGAGAGTCAGTCCCTTTAACCTCCTGTTTGGCCCAGTTTGCAATTTCTGCGGAAGATGAACAGGAATAGCGAGAACCAATGAGAGACTAGCTGGAGGTGTCTGGACGGGCAAATTTAACTCTCATTTCCCACCAGGAAGAGGAATTAACCAAAGGCTCAGCGTGCCGTGCCGGAACCAGATTAGGGCCTGAAGCCATCCTGCGGTGTTGCGGCCAGGTCACAAGAAAGCGAGTTGAAGAAAGGAGCTCAGGGGCACTGTAATTCACAAACCTGCAGAGTTATAAATGACAGCTATCGTCCAAAAATATACTGAAGTAAGGCTGCCAAGAGGACTTGAAAGCGGGGCAGAATTGCAGGAAACCGATTTCAGGAGGTAGACTGGAATTGCATTGAAAGCATAGGAAAAGAGGCAGAACGTCCACAATGATGCACTTGGCCAAAAAGGGCGTATGCGTTTTTTCCTGAATATATTCAGGAAAAAACGCATACGCCCTTTTTGGCCAACCAAGCAAGCTTGCAAAGGAAATCTACACTACAATGAAGTCTCACTTCCCCCCGGTCAAAAGGGCCATCTGAAAAAAGTGTAAAATCCAGAAAGGCAGGACAGGCCATGGAGAACTGGGAGCCTTGTTATGCTGATGGGCGGGATGTAAATTGCCAACAGACACTCGGGAGAAGTGTATGGTGTTTCCTGAAACATCTAAAAAACAAAGCAACAGAGCCTAGGGCACTTCCACTTATGGTCCTATAGCTTAGGGAAATTAAAATCAAAAAGACACAGCCACCCCAAAGTTTGGGACGCCTCTGTTTACAAGAACCTCGTTTACAGTACAAGTTCAACATCGCAGAAAGTGAAAAATGGATAAAGAAGTTGTGGTATTTACTTACAAAGCAATATCACTCAGCAATGAAATCTATGTCATCAGGCCCTTAGCAGCACAATGAGTGGATTCAGGTATGATGATTCTAACTGAAATAAGTCACACAGAAAAAGAAACATCATAAGATATCAGTAATACACGGAATGTAAACTTGGCTACACAGGAACTGAATTACAGAACAGAACAGGGTCTCAAATTTAGAAAACCAACTTATGCTTGCTTAAGGGGAAAGGTGAGTTGGGGTGCTGCATAAAACCAGAGATTGAAATGAGCACAGATAAAGTTCCTTAAGCCAAATATGGAATAGACAAGAGCTACTCCTTGCTCAACGAAATGGACTCAACACCGCATATTAAATGCCTAAGAATGTACCTGACTAGTAAGTATCTTAAAACCTATGGATTGCTATGTCTCCGAAAGAGAATCAAGCATGTGTACAGGGGCATAAACGCAGCAGTGATAGGATTGGAGATGTTCGGTGAGCAAATGAAGACCCTTTGAAGTCATATTACATGGTACCCATTCCACGGGTTTCAACTACCCAGGTTTAAGGTATTCTTCCTTCAGCTAAAACATGCATGTGGAACCTAGAGTATGATCAACCATGTGATCGGGAGACGTGTTCAAATATGTCTCAGTTTTTGTACCCTGGTACTCGGGTGCAACATTCCAGACGCTTTACTAACACCCTCCCGACTTGGAGAGTCAGTCCCTTTAACCTCCTGTTTGGCCCAGTTTGCAATTTCTGCGGAAGATGAACAGGAATAGCGAGAACCAATGAGAGACTAGCTGGAGGTGTCTGGACGGGCAAATTTAACTCTCATTTCCCACCAGGAAGAGGAATTAACCAAAGGCTCAGCGTGCCGTGCCGGAACCAGATTAGGGCCTGAAGCCATCCTGCGGTGTTGCGGCCAGCTCAAAAGAAAGCGAGTTGAAGAAAGGAGCTCAGGGGCACTGTAATTCACAAACCTGCAGAGTTATAAATGACAGCTATCGTCCAAAAATATACTGAAGTAAGGCTGCCAAGAGGACTTGAAAGCGGGGCAGAATTGCAGGAAACCGATTTCAGGAGGTAGACTGGAATTGCATTGAAAGCATAGGAAAAGAGGCAGAACGTCCACAATGATGCACTTGGCCAAAAAGGGCGTATGCGTTTTTTCCTGAATATATTCAGGAAAAAACGCATACGCACTTTTTGGCCAACCAAGCAAGCTTGCAAAGGAAATCTGCACTACAATGAAGTCTCACTTCCCCCCGGTCAAAAGGGCCATCTGAAAAAAGTGTAAAATCCAGAAAGACAGGACAGGCCATGGAGAACTGGGAGCCTTGTTATGCTGATGGGCGGGATGTAAATTGCCAAGAGACACTCGGGAGAAGTGTATGGTGTTTCCTGAAACATCTAAAAAACAAAGCAACAGAGCCTAGGGCACTTCCACTTATGGTCCTATAGCTTAGGGAAATTAAAATCAAAAAGACACAGCCACCCCAAACATTGGGACGCCTCTGTTTACAAGAACCTCGTTTACAGTACAAGTTCAACATCGCAGAAAGTGAAAAATGGATAAAGAAGTTGTGGTATTTACTTACAAAGCAATATCACTCAGCAATGAAATCTATGTCATCAGGCCCTTAGCAGCACAATGAGTGGATTCAGGTATGATGATTCTAACTGAAATAAGTCACACAGAAATAGAACCATCATAAGATATCAGTAATACACGGAATGTAAACTTGGCTACACAGGAACTGAATTACAGAACAGAACAGGGTCTCAAATTTAGAAAACCAACTTATGCTTGCTTAAGGGGAAAGGTGAGTTGGGGTGCTGCATAAAACCAGAGATTGAAATGAACACAGATAAAGTTCCTTAAGCCAAATATGGAATAGACAAGAGCTACTCCTTGCTCAACGAAATGGACTCAACACCGCATATTAAATGCCTAAGAATGTACCTGACTAGTAAGTATCTTAAAACCTATGGATTGCTATGTCTCCGAAAGAGAATCAAGCATGTGTACAGGGGCATAAACGAAGCAGTGATAGGATTGGAGAGGTTCGGTGAGCAAATGAAGACCCTTTGAAGTCATATTGCATGGTACCCATTCCACGGGTTTCAACTACCCAGGTTTAAGGTATTCTTCCTTCAGCTAAAACATGCATGTGGAACCTAGAGTATGATCAACCATGTGATCGGGAGACGTGTTCAAATATGTCTCAGTTTTCGTACCCTGGTACTCGGGTGCAACATTCCAGACGCTTTACTAACACCCTCCCGACTTGGAGAGTCAGTCCCTTTAACCTCCTGTTTGGCCCAGTTTGCAATTTCTGCGGAAGATGAACAGGAATAACGAGAACCAATGAGAGACTAGCTGGAGGTGTCTGGACGGGCAAATTTAACTCTCATTTCCCACCAGGAAGAGGAATTAACCAAAGGCTCAGCGTGCCGTGCCGGAACCAGATTAGGGCCTGAAGCCATCCTGCGGTGTTGCGGCCAGCTCAAAAGAAAGCGAGTTGAAGAAAGGAGCTCAGGGGCACTGTAATTCACAAACCTGCAGAGTTATAAATGACAGCTATCGTCCAAAAATATACTGAAGTAAGGCTGCCAAGAGGACTTGAAAGCGGGGCAGAATTGCAGGAAACCGATTTCAGGAGGTAGACTGGAATTGCATTGAAAGCATAGGAAAAGAGGCAGAACGTCCACAATGATGCACTTGGCCAAAAAGGGCGTATGCGTTTTTTCCTGAATATATTCAGGAAAAAACGCATACGCCCTTTTTGGCCAACCAAGCAAGCTTGCAAAGGAAATCTACACTACAATGAAGTCTCACTTCCCCCCGGTCAAAAGGGCCATCTGAAAAAAGTGTAAAATCCAGAAAGGCAGGACAGGCCATGGAGAACTGGGAGCCTTGTTATGCTGATGGGCGGGATGTAAATTGCCAACAGACACTCGGGAGAAGTGTATGGTGTTTCCTGAAACATCTAAAAAACAAAGCAACAGAGCCTAGGGCACTTCCACTTATGGTCCTATAGCTTAGGGAAATTAAAATCAAAATGACACAGCCACCCCAAAGTTTGGGACGCCTCTGTTTACAAGAACCTCGTTTACAGTACAAGTTCAACATCGCAGAAAGTGAAAAATGGATAAAGAAGTTGTGGTATTTACTTACAAAGCAATATCACTCAGCAATGAAATCTATGTCATCAGGCCCTTAGCAGCACAATGAGTGGATTCAGGTATGATGATTCTAACTGAAATAAGTCACACAGAAAAAGAAACATCATAAGATATCAGTAATACACGGAATGTAAACTTGGCTACACAGGAACTGAATTACAGAACAGAACAGGGTCTCAAATTTAGAAAACCAACTTATGCTTGCTTAAGGGGAAAGGTGAGTTGGGGTGCTGCATAAAACCAGAGATTGAAATGAGCACAGATAAAGTTCCTTAAGCCAAATATGGAATAGACAAGAGCTACTCCTTGCTCAACGAAATGGACTCAACACCGCATATTAAATGCCTAAGAATGTACCTGACTAGTAAGTATCTTAAAACCTACGGATTGCTATGTCTCCGAAAGAGAATCAAGCATGTGTACAGGGGCATAAACGCAGCAGTGATAGGATTGGAGAGGTTCGGTGAGCAAATGAAGACCCTTTGAAGTCATATTGCATGGTACCCATTCCACGGGTTTCAACTACCCAGGTTTAAGGTATTCTTCCTTCAGCTAAAACATGCATGTGGAACCTAGAGTATGATCAACCATGTGATCGGGAGACGTGTTCAAATATGTCTCAGTTTTCGTACCCTGGTACTCGGGTGCAACATTCCAGACGCTTTACTAACACCCTCCCGACTTGGAGAGTCAGTCCCTTTAACCTCCTGTTTGGCCCAGTTTGCAATTTCTGCGGAAGATGAACAGGAATAGCGAGAACCAATGAGAGACTAGCTGGAGGTGTCTGGACGGGCAAATTTAACTCTCATTTCCCACCAGGAAGAGGAATTAACCAAAGGCTCAGCGTGCCATGCCGGAACCAGATTAGGGCCTGAAGCCATCCTGCGGTGTTGCGGCCAGCTCAAAAGAAAGCGAGTTGAAGAAAGGAGCTCAGGGGCACTGTAATTCACAAACCTGCAGAGTTATAAATGACAGCTATCATCCAAAAATATACTGAAGTAAGGCTGCCAAGAGGACTTGAAAGCGGGGCAGAATTGCAGGAAACCGATTTCAGGAGGTAGACTGGAATTGCATTGAAAGCATAGGAAAAGAGGCAGAACGTCCACAATGATGCACTTGGCCAAAAAGGGCGTATGCGTTTTTTCCTGAATATATTCAGGAAAAAACGCATACGCACTTTTTGGCCAACCAAGCAAGCTTGCAAAGGAAATCTGCACTACAATGAAGTCTCACTTCCCCCCGGTCAAAAGGGCCATCTGAAAAAAGTGTAAAATCCAGAAAGGCAGGACAGGCCATGGAGAACTGGGAGCCTTGTTATGCTGATGGGCGGGATGTAAATTGCCAACAGACACTCGGGAGAAGTGTATGGTGTTTCCTGAAACATCTAAAAAACAAAGCAACAGAGCCTAGGGCACTTCCACTTATGGTCCTATAGCTTAGGGAAATTAAAATCAAAAAGACACAGCCACCCCAAAGTTTGGGACGCCTCTGTTTACAAGAACCTCGTTTACAGTACAAGTTCAACATCGCAGAAAGTGAAAAATGGATAAAGAAGTTGTGGTATTTACTTACAAAGCAATATCACTCAGCAATGAAATCTATGTCATCAGGCCCTTAGCAGCACAATGAGTGGATTCAGGTATGATGATTCTAACTGAAATAAGTCACACAGAAAAAGAAACATCATAAGATATCAGTAATACACGGAATGTAAACTTGGCTACACAGGAACTGAATTACAGAACAGAACAGGGTCTCAAATTTAGAAAACCAACTTATGCTTGCTTAAGGGTAAAGGTGAGTTGGGGTGCTGCATAAAACCAGAGATTGAAATGAGCACAGATAAAGTTCCTTAAGCCAAATATGGAATAGACAAGAGCTACTCCTTGCTCAACGAAATGGACTCAACACCCCATATTAAACGCCTAAGAATGTACCTGACTAGTAAGTATCTTAAAACCTATGGATTGCTATGTCTCCGAAAGAGAATCAAGCATGTGTACAGGGGCATAAACGCAGCAGTGATAGGATTGGAGAGGTTCGGTGAGCAAATGAAGACCCTTTGAAGTCATATTGCATGGTACCCATTCCACGGGTTTCAACTACCCAGGTTTAAGGTATTCTTCCTTCAGCTAAAACATGCATGTGGAACCTAGAGTATGATCAACCATGTGATCGGGAGACGTGTTCAAATATGTCTCAGTTTTCGTACCCTGGTACTCGGGTGCAACATTCCAGACGCTTTACTAACACCCTCCCGACTTGGAGAGTCAGTCCCTTTAACCTCCTGTTTGGCCCAGTTTGCAATTTCTGCGGAAGATGAACAGGAATAGCGAGAACCAATGAGAGACTAGCTGGAGGTGTCTGGACGGGCAAATTTAACTCTCATTTCCCACCAGGAAGAGGAATTAACCAAAGGCTCAGCGTGCCGTGCCGGAACCAGATTAGGGCCTGAAGCCATCCTGCGGTGTTGCGGCCAGCTCAAAAGAAAGCGAGTTGAAGAAAGGAGCTCAGGGGCACTGTAATTCACAAACCTGCAGAGTTATAGATGACAGCTATCGTCCAAAAATATACTGAAGTAAGGCTGCCAAGAGGACTTGAAAGCGGGGCAGAATTGCAGGAAACCGATTTCAGGAGGCAGACTGGAATTGCATTGAAAGCATAGGAAAAGAGGCAGAACGTCCACAATGATGCACTTGGCCAAAAAGGGCGTATGCGTTTTTTCCTGAATATATTCAGGAAAAAACGCATACGCCCTTTTTGGCCAACCAAGCAAGCTTGCAAAGGAAATCTGCACTACAATGAAGTCTCACTTCCCCCCGGTCAAAAGGGCCATCTGAAAAAAGTGTAAAATCCAGAAAGGCAGGACAGGCCATGGAGAACTGGGAGCCTTGTTATGCTGATGGGCGGGATGTAAATTGCCAACAGACACTCGGGAGAAGTGTATGGTGTTTCCTGAAACATCTAAAAAACAAAGCAACAGAGCCTAGGGCACTTCCACTTATGGTCCTATAGCTTAGGGAAATTAAAATCAAAAAGACACAGCCACCCCAAAGTTTGGGACCCCTCTGTTTACAAGAACCTCGTTTACAGTACAAGTTCAACATCGCAGAAAGTGAAAAATGGATAAAGAAGTTGTGGTATTTACTTACAAAGCAATATCACTCAGCAATGAAATCTATGTCATCAGGCCCTTAGCAGCACAATGAGTGGATTCAGGTATGATGATTCTAACTGAAATAAGTCACACAGAAAAAGAAACATCATAAGATATCAGTAATACACGGAATGTAAACTTGGCTACACAGGAACTGAATTACAGAACAGAACAGGGTCTCAAATTTAGAAAACCAACTTATGCTTGCTTAAGGGGAAAGGTGAGTTGGGGTGCTGCATAAAACCAGAGATTGAAATGAGCACAGATAAAGTTCCTTAAGCCAAATATGGAATAGACAAGAGCTACTCCTTGCTCAATGAAATGGACTCAACACCGCATATTAAATGCCTAAGAATGTACCTGACTAGTAAGTATCTTAAAACCTATGGATTGCTATGTCTCCGAAAGAGAATCAAGCATGTGTACAGGGGCATAAACGCAGCAGTGATAGGATTGGAGAGGTTCGGTGAGCAAATGAAGACCCTTTGAAGTCATATTGCATGGTACCCATTCCACGGGTTTCAACTACCCAGGTTTAAGGTATTCTTCCTTCAGGTAAAACATGCATGTGGAACCTAGAGTATGATCAACCATGTGATCGGGAGACGTTTTCAAATATGTCTCAGTTTTCGTACCCTGGTACTCGGGTGCAACATTCCAGACGCTTTACTAACACCCTCCCGACTTGGAGAGTCAGTCCCTTTAACCTCCTGTTTGGCCCAGTTTGCAATTTCTGCGGAAGATGAACAGGAATAGCGAGAACCAATGAGAGACTAGCTGGAGGTGTCTGGACGGGCAAATTTAACTCTCATTTCCCACCAGGAAGAGGAATTAACCAAAGGCTCAGCGTGCCGTGCCGGAACCAGATTAGGGCCTGAAGCCATCCTGCGGTGTTGCGGCCAGCTCAAAAGAAAGCGAGTTGAAGAAAGGAGCTCAGGGGCACTGTAATTCACAAACCTGCAGAGTTATAAATGACAGCTATCGTCCAAAAATATACTGAAGTAAGGCTGCCAAGAGGACTTGAAAGCGGGGCAGAATTGCAGGAAACCGATTTCAGGAGGCAGACTGGAATTGCATTGAAAGCATAGGAAAAGAGGCAGAACGTCCACAATGATGCACTTGGCCAAAAAGGGCGTATGCGTTTTTTCCTGAATATATTCAGGAAAAAACGCATACGCCCTTTTTGGCCAACCAAGCAAGCTTGCAAAGGAAATCTGCACTACAATGAAGTCTCACTTCCCCCCGGTCAAAAGGGCCATCTGAAAAAAGTGTAAAATCCAGAAAGGCAGGACAGGCCATGGAGAACTGGGAGCCTTGTTATGCTGATGGGCGGGATGTAAATTGCCAACAGACACTCGGGAGAAGTGTATGGTGTTTCCTGAAACATCTAAAAAACAAAGCAACAGAGCCTAGGGCACTTCCACTTATGGTCCTATAGCTTAGGGAAATTAAAATCAAAAAGACACAGCCACCCCAAACATTGGGACGCCTCTGTTTACAAGAACCTCGTTTACAGTACAAGTTCAACATCGCAGAAAGTGAAAAATGGATAAAGAAGTTGTGGTATTTACTTACAAAGCAATATCACTCAGCAATGAAATCTATGTCATCAGGCCCTTAGCAGCACAATGAGTGGATTCAGGTATGATGATTCTAACTGAAATAAGTCACACAGAAAAAGAAACATCATAAGATATCAGTAATACACGGAATGTAAACTTGGCTACACAGGAACTGAATTACAGAACAGAACAGGGTCTCAAATTTAGAAAACCAACTTATGCTTGCTTAAGGGGAAAGGTGAGTTGGGGTGCTGCATAAAACCAGAGATTGAAATGAGCACAGATAAAGTTCCTTAAGCCAAATATGGAATAGACAAGAGCTACTCCTTGCTCAACGAAATGGACTCAACACCGCATATTAAATGCCTAAGAATGTACCTGACTAGTAAGTATCTTAAAACCTATGGATTGCTATGTCTCCGAAAGAGAATCAAGCATGTGTACAGGGGCATAAACGCAGCAGTGATAGGATTGGAGAGGTTCGGTGAGCAAATGAAGACCCTTTGAAGTCATATTGCATGGTACCCATTCCACGGGTTTCAACTACCCAGGTTTAAGGTATTCTTCCTTCAGCTAAAACATGCATGTGGAACCTAGAGTATGATCAACCATGTGATCGGGAGACGTGTTCAAATATGTCTCAGTTTTCGTACCCTGGTACTCGGGTGCAACATTCCAGACGCTTTACTAACACCCTCCCGACTTGGAGAGTCAGTCCCTTTAACCTCCTGTTTGGCCCAGTTTGCAATTTCTGCGGAAGATGAACAGGAATAGCGAGAACCAATGAGAGACTAGCTGGAGGTGTCTGGACGGGCAAATTTAACTCTCATTTCCCACCAGGAAGAGGAATTAACCAAAGGCTCAGCGTGCCGTGCCGGAACCAGATTAGGGCCTGAAGCCATCCTGCGGTGTTGCGGCCAGCTCAAAAGAAAGCGAGTTGAAGAAAGGAGCTCAGGGGCACTGTAATTCACAAACCTGCAGAGTTATAAATGACAGCTATCGTCCAAAAATATACTGAAGTAAGGCTGCCAAGAGGACTTGAAAGCGGGGCAGAATTGCAGGAAACCGATTTCAGGAGGTAGACTGGAATTGCATTGAAAGCATAGGAAAAGAGGCAGAACGTCCACAATGATGCACTTGGCCAAAAAGGGCGTATGCGTTTTTTCCGGAATATATTCAGGAAGAAACGCATACGCCCTTTTTGGCCAACCAAGCAAGCTTGCAAAGGAAATCTGCACTACAATGAAGTCTCACTTCCCCCCGGTCAAAAGGGCCATCTGAAAAAAGTGTAAAATCCAGAAAGGCAGGACAGGCCATGGAGAACTGGGAGCCTTGTTATGCTGATGGGCGGGATGTAAATTGCCAACAGACACTCGGGAGAAGTGTATGGTGTTTCCTGAAACATCTAAAAAACAAAGCAACAGAGCCTAGGGCACTTCCACTTATGGTCCTATAGCTTAGGGAAATTAAAATCAAAAAGACACAGCCACCCCAAACATTGGGACGCCTCTGTTTACAAGAACCTCGTTTACAGTACAAGATCAACATCGCAGAAAGTGAAAAATGGATAAAGAAGTTGTGGTATTTACTTACAAAGCAATATCACTCAGCAATGAAATCTATGTCATCAGGCCCTTAGCAGCACAATGAGTGGATTCAGGTATGATGATTCTAACTGAAATAAGTCACACAGAAAAAGAAACATCATAAGATATCAGTAATACACGGAATGTAAACTTGGCTACACAGGAACTGAATTACAGAACAGAACAGGGTCTCAAATTTAGAAAACCAACTTATGCTTGCTTAAGGGGAAAGGTGAGTTGGGGTGCTGCATAAAACCAGAGATTGAAATGAGCACAGATAAAGTTCCTTAAGCCAAATATGGAATAGACAAGAGCTACTCCTTGCTCAATGAAATGGACTCAACACCGCATATTAAATGCCTAAGAATGTACCTGACTAGTAAGTATCTTAAAACCTATGGATTGCTATGTCTCCGAAAGAGAATCAAGCATGTGTACAGGGGCATAAACGCAGCAGTGATAGGATTGGAGAGGTTCGGTGAGCAAATGAAGACCCTTTGAAGTCATATTGCATGGTACCCATTCCACGGGTTTCAACTACCCAGGTTTAAGGTATTCTTCCTTCAGCTAAAACATGCATGTGGAACCTAGAGTATGATCAACCATGTGATCGGGAGACGTTTTCAAATATGTCTCACTTTTCGTACCCTGGTACTCGGGTGCAACATTCCAGACGCTTTACTAACACCCTCCCGACTTGGAGAGTCAGTCCCTTTAACCTCCTGTTTGGCCCAGTTTGCAATTTCTGCGGAAGATGAACAGGAATAGCGAGAACCAATGAGAGACTAGCTGGAGGTGTCTGGACGGGCAAATTTAACTCTCATTTCCCACCAGGAAGAGGAATTAACCAAAGGCTCAGCGTGCCGTGCCGGAACCAGATTAGGGCCTGAAGCCATCCTGCGGTGTTGCGGCCAGCTCAAAAGAAAGCGAGTTGAAGAAAGGAGCTCAGGGGCACTGTAATTCACAAACCTGCAGAGTTATAAATGACAGCTATCGTCCAAAAATATACTGAAGTAAGGCTGCCAAGAGGACTTGAAAGCGGGGCAGAATTGCAGGAAACCGATTTCAGGAGGCAGACTGGAATTGCATTGAAAGCATAGGAAAAGAGGCAGAACGTCCACAATGATGCACTTGGCCAAAAAGGGCGTATGCGTTTTTTCCTGAATATATTCAGGAAAAAACGCATACGCCCTTTTTGGCCAACCAAGCAAGCTTGCAAAGGAAATCTGCACTACAATGAAGTCTCACTTCCCCCCGGTCAAAAGGGCCATCTGAAAAAAGTGTAAAATCCAGAAAGGCAGGACAGGCCATGGAGAACTGGGAGCCTTGTTATGCTGATGGGCGGGATGTAAATTGCCAACAGACACTCGGGAGAAGTGTATGGTGTTTCCTGAAACATCTAAAAAACAAAGCAACAGAGCCTAGGGCACTTCCACTTATGGTCCTATAGCTTAGGGAAATTAAAATCAAAAAGACACAGCCACCCCAAACATTGGGACGCCTCTGTTTACAAGAACCTCGTTTACAGTACAAGTTCAACATCGCAGAAAGTGAAAAATGGATAAAGAAGTTGTGGTATTTACTTACAAAGCAATATCACTCAGCAATGAAATCTATGTCATCAGGCCCTTAGCAGCACAATGAGTGGATTCAGGTATGATGATTCTAACTGAAATAAGTCACACAGAAAAAGAAACATCATAAGATATCAGTAATACACGGAATGTAAACTTGGCTACACAGGAACTGAATTACAGAACAGAACAGTGTCTCAAATTTAGAAAACCAACTTATGCTTGCTTAAGGGGAAAGGTGAGTTGGGGTGCTGCATAAAACCAGAGATTGAAATGAACACAGATAAAGTTCCTTAAGCCAAATATGGAATAGACAAGAGCTACTCCTTGCTCAACGAAATGGACTCAACACCGCATATTAAATGCCTAAGAATGTACCTGACTAGTAAGTATCTTAAAACCTATGGATTGCTATGTCTCTGAAAGAGAATCAAGCATGTGTACAGGGGCATAAACGCAGCAGTGATAGGATTGGAGAGGTTCGGTGAGCAAATGAAGACCCTTTGAAGTCATATTGCATGGTACCCATTCCACGGGTTTCAACTACCCAGGTTTAAGGTATTCTTCCTTCAGCTAAAACATGCATGTGGAACCTAGAGTATGATCAACCATGTGATCGGGAGACGTGTTCAAATATGTCTCAGTTTTCGTACCCTGGTATTCGGGTGCAACATTCCAGACGCTTTACTAACACCCTCCCGACTTGGAGAGTCAGTCCCTTTAACCTCCTGTTTGGCCCAGTTTGCAATTTCTGCGGAAGATGAACAGGAATAGCGAGAACCAATGAGAGACTAGCTGGAGGTGTCTGGACGGGCAAATTTAACTCTCATTTCCCACCAGGAAGAGGAATTAACCAAAGGCTCAGCGTGCCGTGCCGGAACCAGATTAGGGCCTGAAGCCATCCTGCGGTGTTGCGGCCAGCTCAAAAGAAAGCGAGTTGAAGAAAGGAGCTCAGGGGCACTGTAATTCACAAACCTGCAGAGTTATAAATGACAGCTATCGTCCAAAAATATACTGAAGTAAGGCTGCCAAGAGGACTTGAAAGCGGGGCAGAATTGCAGGAAACCGATTTCAGGAGGTAGACTGGAATTGCATTGAAAGCATAGGAAAAGAGGCAGAACGTCCACAATGATGCACTTGGCCAAAAAGGGCGTATGCGTTTTTTCCTGAATATATTCAGGAAAAAACGCATACGCCATTTTTGGCCAACCAAGCAAGCTTGCAAAGGAAATCTGCACTACAATGAAGTCTCACTTCCCCCCGGTCAAAAGGGCCATCTGAAAAAAGTGTAAAATCCAGAAAGGCAGGACAGGCCATGGAGAACTGGGAGCCTTGTTATGCTGATGGGCGGGATGTAAATTGCCAACAGACACTCGGGAGAAGTGTATGGTGTTTCCTGAAACATCTAAAAAACAAAGCAACAGAGCCTAGGGCACTTCCACTTATGGTCCTATAGCTTAGGGAAATTAAAATCAAAAAGACACAGCCACCCCAAACATTGGGACGCCTCTGTTTACAAGAACCTCGTTTACAGTACAAGTTCAACATCGCAGAAAGTGAAAAATGGATAAAGAAGTTGTGGTATTTACTTACAAAGCAATATCACTCAGCAATGAAATCTATGTCATCAGGCCCTTAGCAGCACAATGAGTGGATTCAGGTATGATGATTCTAACTGAAATAAGTCACACAGAAAAAGAAACATCATAAGATATCAGTAATACACGGAATGTAAACTTGGCTACACAGGAACTGAATTACAGAACAGAACAGGGTCTCAAATTTAGAAAACCAACTTATGCTTGCTTAAGGGGAAAGGTGAGTTGGGGTGCTGCATAAAACCAGAGATTGAAATGAGCACAGATAAAGTTCCTTAAGCCAAATATGGAATAGACAAGAGCTACTCCTTGCTCAACGAAATGGACTCAACACCCCATATTAAACGCCTAAGAATGTACCTGACTAGTAAGTATCTTAAAACCTATGGATTGCTATGTCTCCGAAAGAGAATCAAGCATGTGTACAGGGGCATAAACGCAGCAGTGATAGGATTGGAGAGGTTCGGTGAGCAAATGAAGACCCTTTGAAGTCATATTGCATGGTACCCATTCCACGGGTTTCAACTACCCAGGTTTAAGGTATTCTTCCTTCAGCTAAAACATGCATGTGGAACCTAGAGTATGATCAACCATGTGATCGGGAGACGTGTTCAAATATGTCTCAGTTTTCGTACCCTGGTACTCGGGTGCAACATTCCAGACGCTTTACTAACACCCTCCCGACTTGGAGAGTCAGTCCCTTTAACCTCCTGTTTGGCCCAGTTTGCAATTTCTGCGGAAGATGAACAGGAATAGCGAGAACCAATGAGAGACTAGCTGGAGGTGTCTGGACGGGCAAATTTAACTCTCATTTCCCACCAGGAAGAGGAATTAACCAAAGGCTCAGCGTGCCGTGCCGGAACCAGATTAGGGCCTGAAGCCATCCTGCGGTGTTGCGGCCAGCTCAAAAGAAAGCGAGTTGAAGAAAGGAGCTCAGGGGCACTGTAATTCACAAACCTGCAGAGTTATAAATGACAGCTATCGTCCAAAAATATACTGAAGTAAGGCTGCCAAGAGGACTTGAAAGCGGGGCAGAATTGCAGGAAACCGATTTCAGGAGGTAGACTGGAATTGCATTGAAAGCATAGGAAAAGAGGCAGAACGTCCACAATGATGCACTTGGCCAAAAAGGGCGTATGCGTTTTTTCCTGAATATATTCAGGAAAAAACGCATACGCCCTTTTTGGCCAACCAAGCAAGCTTGCAAAGGAAATCTGCACTACAATGAAGTCTCACTTCCCCCCGGTCAAAAGGGCCATCTGAAAAAAGTGTAAAATCCAGAAAGGCAGGACAGGCCATGGAGAACTGGGAGCCTTGTTATGCTGATGGGCGGGATGTAAATTGCCAACAGACACTCGGGAGAAGTGTATGGTGTTTCCTGAAACATCTAAAAAACAAAGCAACAGAGCCTAGGGCACTTCCACTTATGGTCCTATAGCTTAGGGAAATTAAAATCAAAAAGACACAGCCACCCCAAACATTGGGACGCCTCTGTTTACAAGAACCTCGTTTACAGTACAAGTTCAACATCGCAGAAAGTGAAAAATGGATAAAGAAGTTGTGGTATTTACTTACAAAGCAATATCACTCAGCAATGAAATCTATGTCATCAGGCCCTTAGCAGCACAATGAGTGGATTCAGGTATGATGATTCTAACTGAAATAAGTCACACAGAAAAAGAAACATCATAAGATATCAGTAATACACGGAATGTAAACTTGGCTACACAGGAACTGAATTACAGAACAGAACAGTGTCTCAAATTTAGAAAACCAACTTATGCTTGCTTAAGGGGAAAGGTGAGTTGGGGTGCTGCATAAAACCAGAGATTGAAATGAACACAGATAAAGTTCCTTAAGCCAAATATGGAATAGACAAGAGCTACTCCTTGCTCAACGAAATGGACTCAACACCGCATATTAAATGCCTAAGAATGTACCTGACTAGTAAGTATCTTAAAACCTATGGATTGCTATGTCTCTGAAAGAGAATCAAGCATGTGTACAGGGGCATAAACGCAGCAGTGATAGGATTGGAGAGGTTCGGTGAGCAAATGAAGACCCTTTGAAGTCATATTGCATGGTACCCATTCCACGGGTTTCAACTACCCAGGTTTAAGGTATTCTTCCTTCAGCTAAAACATGCATGTGGAACCTAGAGTATGATCAACCATGTGATCGGGAGACGTGTTCAAATATGTCTCAGTTTTCGTACCCTGGTATTCGGGTGCAACATTCCAGACGCTTTACTAACACCCTCCCGACTTGGAGAGTCAGTCCCTTTAACCTCCTGTTTGGCCCAGTTTGCAATTTCTGCGGAAGATGAACAGGAATAGCGAGAACCAATGAGAGACTAGCTGGAGGTGTCTGGACGGGCAAATTTAACTCTCATTTCCCACCAGGAAGAGGAATTAACCAAAGGCTCAGCGTGCCGTGCCGGAACCAGATTAGGGCCTGAAGCCATCCTGCGGTGTTGCGGCCAGCTCAAAAGAAAGCGAGTTGAAGAAAGGAGCTCAGGGGCACTGTAATTCACAAACCTGCAGAGTTATAAATGACAGCTATCGTCCAAAAATATACTGAAGTAAGGCTGCCAAGAGGACTTGAAAGCGGGGCAGAATTGCAGGAAACCGATTTCAGGAGGTAGACTGGAATTGCATTGAAAGCATAGGAAAAGAGGCAGAACGTCCACAATGATGCACTTGGCCAAAAAGGGCGTATGCGTTTTTTCCTGAATATATTCAGGAAAAAACGCATACGCCATTTTTGGCCAACCAAGCAAGCTTGCAAAGGAAATCTGCACTACAATGAAGTCTCACTTCCCCCCGGTCAAAAGGGCCATCTGAAAAAAGTGTAAAATCCAGAAAGGCAGGACAGGCCATGGAGAACTGGGAGCCTTGTTATGCTGATGGGCGGGATGTAAATTGCCAACAGACACTCGGGAGAAGTGTATGGTGTTTCCTGAAACATCTAAAAAACAAAGCAACAGAGCCTAGGGCACTTCCACTTATGGTCCTATAGCTTAGGGAAATTAAAATCAAAAAGACACAGCCACCCCAAACATTGGGACGCCTCTGTTTACAAGAACCTCGTTTACAGTACAAGTTCAACATCGCAGAAAGTGAAAAATGGATAAAGAAGTTGTGGTATTTACTTACAAAGCAATATCACTCAGCAATGAAATCTATGTCATCAGGCCCTTAGCAGCACAATGAGTGGATTCAGGTATGATGATTCTAACTGAAATAAGTCACACAGAAAAAGAAACATCATAAGATATCAGTAATACACGGAATGTAAACTTGGCTACACAGGAACTGAATTACAGAACAGAACAGGGTCTCAAATTTAGAAAACCAACTTATGCTTGCTTAAGGGGAAAGGTGAGTTGGGGTGCTGCATAAAACCAGAGATTGAAATGAGCACAGATAAAGTTCCTTAAGCCAAATATGGAATAGACAAGAGCTACTCCTTGCTCAACGAAATGGACTCAACACCCCATATTAAACGCCTAAGAATGTACCTGACTAGTAAGTATCTTAAAACCTATGGATTGCTATGTCTCCGAAAGAGAATCAAGCATGTGTACAGGGGCATAAACGCAGCAGTGATAGGATTGGAGAGGTTCGGTGAGCAAATGAAGACCCTTTGAAGTCATATTGCATGGTACCCATTCCACGGGTTTCAACTACCCAGGTTTAAGGTATTCTTCCTTCAGCTAAAACATGCATGTGGAACCTAGAGTATGATCAACCATGTGATCGGGAGACGTGTTCAAATATGTCTCAGTTTTCGTACCCTGGTACTCGGGTGCAACATTCCAGACGCTTTACTAACACCCTCCCGACTTGGAGAGTCAGTCCCTTTAACCTCCTGTTTGGCCCAGTTTGCAATTTCTGCGGAAGATGAACAGGAATAGCGAGAACCAATGAGAGACTAGCTGGAGGTGTCTGGACGGGCAAATTTAACTCTCATTTCCCACCAGGAAGAGGAATTAACCAAAGGCTCAGCGTGCCGTGCCGGAACCAGATTAGGGCCTGAAGCCATCCTGCGGTGTTGCGGCCAGCTCAAAAGAAAGCGAGTTGAAGAAAGGAGCTCAGGGGCACTGTAATTCACAAACCTGCAGAGTTATAAATGACAGCTATCGTCCAAAAATATACTGAAGTAAGGCTGCCAAGAGGACTTGAAAGCAGGGCAGAATTGCAGGAAACCGATTTCAGGAGGTAGACTGGAATTGCATTGAAAGCATAGGAAAAGAGGCAGAACGTCCACAATGATGCACTTGGCCAAAAAGGGCGTATGCGTTTTTTCCTGAATATATTCAGGAAAAAACGCATACGCCCTTTTTGGCCAACCAAGCAAGCTTGCAAAGGAAATCTGCACTACAATGAAGTCTCACTTCCCCCCGGTCAAAAGGGCCATCTGAAAAAAGTGTAAAATCCAGAAAGGCAGGACAGGCCATGGAGAACTGGGAGCCTTGTTATGCTGATGGGCGGGATGTAAATTGCCAACAGACACTCGGGAGAAGTGTATGGTGTTTCCTGAAACATCTAAAAAACAAAGCAACAGAGCCTAGGGCACTTCCACTTATGGTCCTATAGCTTAGGGAAATTAAAATCAAAAAGACACAGCCACCCCAAACATTGGGACGCCTCTGTTTACAAGAACCTCGTTTACAGTACAAGTTCAACATCGCAGAAAGTGAAAAATGGATAAAGAAGTTGTGGTATTTACTTACAAAGCAATATCACTCAGCAATGAAATCTATGTCATCAGGCCCTTAGCAGCACAATGAGTGGATTCAGGTATGATGATTCTAACTGAAATAAGTCACACAGAAAAAGAAACATCATAAGATATCAGTAATACACGGAATGTAAACTTGGCTACACAGGAACTGAATTACAGAACAGAACAGGGTCTCAAATTTAGAAAACCAACTTATGCTTGCTTAAGGGGAAAGGTGAGTTGGGGTGCTGCATAAAACCAGAGATTGAAATGAGCACAGATAAAGTTCCTTAAGCCAAATATGGAATAGACAAGAGCTACTCCTTGCTCAACGAAATGGACTCAACACCGCATATTAAACGCCTAAGAATGTACCTGACTAGTAAGTATCTTAAAACCTATGGATTGCTATGTCTCCGAAAGAGAATCAAGCATGTGTACAGGGGCATAAACGCAGCAGTGATAGGATTGGAGAGGTTCGGTGAGCAAATGAAGACCCTCTGAAGTCATATTGCATGGTACCCATTCCACGGGTTTCAACTACCCAGGTTTAAGGTATTCTTCCTTCAGGTAAAACATGCATGTGGAACCTAGAGTATGATCAACCATGTGATCGGGAGACGTGTTCAAATATGTCTCAGTTTTCGTACCCTGGTACTCGGGTGCAACATTCCAGACGCTTTACTAACACCCTCCCGACTTGGAGAGTCAGTCCCTTTAACCTCCTGTTTGGCCCAGTTTGCAATTTCTGCGGAAGATGAACAGGAATAGCGAGAACCAATGAGAGACTAGCTGGAGGTGTCTGGACGGGCAAATTTAACTCTCATTTCCCACCAGGAAGAGGAATTAACCAAAGGCTCAGCATGCCGTGCCGGAACCAGATTAGGGCCTGAAGCCATCCTGCGGTGTTGCGGCCAGCTCAAAAGAAAGCGAGTTGAAGAAAGGAGCTCAGGGGCACTGTAATTCACAAACCTGCAGAGTTATAAATGACAGCTATCGTCCAAAAATATACTGAAGTAAGGCTGCCAAGAGGACTTGAAAGCGGGGCAGAATTGCAGGAAACCGATTTCAGGAGGTAGACTGGAATTGCATTGAAAGCATAGGAAAAGAGGCAGAACGTCCACAATGATGCACTTGGCCAAAAAGGGCGTATGCGTTTTTTCCTGAATATATTCAGGAAAAAACGCATACGCCCTTTTTGGCCAACCAAGCAAGCTTGCAAAGGAAATCTGCACTACAATGAAGTCTCACTTCCCCCCGGTCAAAAGGGCCATCTGAAAAAAGTGTAAAATCCAGAAAGGCAGGACAGGCCATGGAGAACTGGGAGCCTTGTTATGCTGATGGGCGGGATGTAAATTGCCAACAGACACTCGGGAGAAGTGTATGGTGTTTCCTGAAACATCTAAAAAACAAAGCAACAGAGCCTAGGGCACTTCCACTTATGGTCCTATAGCTTAGGGAAATTAAAATCAAAAAGACACAGCCACCCCAAACATTGGGACGCCTCTGTTTACAAGAACCTCGTTTACAGTACAAGTTCAACATCGCAGAAAGTGAAAAATGGATAAAGAAGTTGTGGTATTTACTTACAAAGCAATATCACTCAGCAATGAAATCTATGTCATCAGGCCCTTAGCAGCACAATGAGTGGATTCAGGTATGATGATTCTAACTGAAATAAGTCACACAGAAAAAGAAACATCATAAGATATCAGTAATACACGGAATGTAAACTTGGCTACACAGGAACTGAATTACAGAACAGAACAGGGTCTCAAATTTAGAAAACCAACTTATGCTTGCTTAAGGGTAAAGGTGAGTTGGGGTGCTGCATAAAACCAGAGATTGAAATGAGCACAGATAAAGTTCCTTAAGCCAAATATGGAATAGACAAGAGCTACTCCTTGCTCAACGAAATGGACTCAACACCCCATATTAAACGCCTAAGAATGTACCTGACTAGTAAGTATCTTAAAACCTATGGATTGCTATGTCTCCGAAAGAGAATCAAGCATGTGTACAGGGGCATAAACGCAGCAGTGATAGGATTGGAGAGGTTCGGTGAGCAAATGAAGACCCTTTGAAGTCATATTGCATGGTACCCATTCCACGGGTTTCAACTACCCAGGTTTAAGGTATTCTTCCTTCAGCTAAAACATGCATGTGGAACCTAGAGTATGATCAACCATGTGATCGGGAGACGTGTTCAAATATGTCTCAGTTTTCGTACCCTGGTACTCGGGTGCAACATTCCAGACGCTTTACTAACACCCTCCCGACTTGGAGAGTCAGTCCCTTTAACCTCCTGTTTGGCCCAGTTTGCAATTTCTGCGGAAGATGAACAGGAATAGCGAGAACCAATGAGAGACTAGCTGGAGGTGTCTGGACGGGCAAATTTAACTCTCATTTCCCACCAGGAAGAGGAATTAACCAAAGGCTCAGCGTGCCGTGCCGGAACCAGATTAGGGCCTGAAGCCATCCTGCGGTGTTGCGGCCAGCTCAAAAGAAAGCGAGTTGAAGAAAGGAGCTCAGGGGCACTGTAATTCACAAACCTGCAGAGTTATAAATGACAGCTATCGTCCAAAAATATACTGAAGTAAGGCTGCCAAGAGGACTTGAAAGCAGGGCAGAATTGCAGGAAACCGATTTCAGGAGGTAGACTGGAATTGCATTGAAAGCATAGGAAAAGAGGCAGAACGTCCACAATGATGCACTTGGCCAAAAAGGGCGTATGCGTTTTTTCCTGAATATATTCAGGAAAAAACGCATACGCCCTTTTTGGCCAACCAAGCAAGCTTGCAAAGGAAATCTGCACTACAATGAAGTCTCACTTCCCCCCGGTCAAAAGGGCCATCTGAAAAAAGTGTAAAATCCAGAAAGGCAGGACAGGCCATGGAGAACTGGGAGCCTTGTTATGCTGATGGGCGGGATGTAAATTGCCAACAGACACTCGGGAGAAGTGTATGGTGTTTCCTGAAACATCTAAAAAACAAAGCAACAGAGCCTAGGGCACTTCCACTTATGGTCCTATAGCTTAGGGAAATTAAAATCAAAAAGACACAGCCACCCCAAACATTGGGACGCCTCTGTTTACAAGAACCTCGTTTACAGTACAAGTTCAACATCGCAGAAAGTGAAAAATGGATAAAGAAGTTGTGGTATTTACTTACAAAGCAATATCACTCAGCAATGAAATCTATGTCATCAGGCCCTTAGCAGCACAATGAGTGGATTCAGGTATGATGATTCTAACTGAAATAAGTCACACAGAAAAAGAAACATCATAAGATATCAGTAATACACGGAATGTAAACTTGGCTACACAGGAACTGAATTACAGAACAGAACAGGGTCTCAAATTTAGAAAACCAACTTATGCTTGCTTAAGGGGAAAGGTGAGTTGGGGTGCTGCATAAAACCAGAGATTGAAATGAGCACAGATAAAGTTCCTTAAGCCAAATATGGAATAGACAAGAGCTACTCCTTGCTCAACGAAATGGACTCAACACCGCATATTAAACGCCTAAGAATGTACCTGACTAGTAAGTATCTTAAAACCTATGGATTGCTATGTCTCCGAAAGAGAATCAAGCATGTGTACAGGGGCATAAACGCAGCAGTGATAGGATTGGAGAGGTTCGGTGAGCAAATGAAGACCCTTTGAAGTCATATTGCATGGTACCCATTCCACGGGTTTCAGCTACCCAGGTTTAAGGTATTCTTCCTTCAGCTAAAACATGCATGTGGAACCTAGAGTATGATCAACCATGTGATCGGGAGACGTGTTCAAATATGTCTCAGTTTTCGTACCCTGGTACTCGGGTGCAACATTCCAGACGCTTTACTAACACCCTCCCGACTTGGAGAGTCAGTCCCTTTAACCTCCTGTTTGGCCCAGTTTGCAATTTCTGCGGAAGATGAACAGGAATAGCGAGAACCAATGAGAGACTAGCTGGAGGTGTCTGGACGGGCAAATTTAACTCTCATTTCCCACCAGGAAGAGGAATTAACCAAAGGCTCAGCGTGCCGTGCCGGAACCAGATTAGGGCCTGAAGCCATCCTGCGGTGTTGCGGCCAGCTCAAAAGAAAGCGAGTTGAAGAAAGGAGCTCAGGGGCACTGTAATTCACAAACCTGCAGAGTTATAAATGACAGCTATCGTCCAAAAATATACTGAAGTAAGGCTGCCAAGAGGACTTGAAAGCGGGGCAGAATTGCAGGAAACCGATTTCAGGAGGTAGACTGGAATTGCATTGAAAGCATAGGAAAAGAGGCAGAACGTCCACAATGATGCACTTGGCCAAAAAGGGCGTATGCGTTTTTTCCTGAATATATTCAGGAAAAAACGCATACGCCCTTTTTGGCCAACCAAGCAAGCTTGCAAAGGAAATCTGCACTACAATGAAGTCTCACTTCCCCCCGGTCAAAAGGGCCATCTGAAAAAAGTGTAAAATCCAGAAAGGCAGGACAGGCCATGGAGAACTGGGAGCCTTGTTATGCTGATGGGCGGGATGTAAATTGCCAACAGACACTCGGGAGAAGTGTATGGTGTTTCCTGAAACATCTAAAAAACAAAGCAACAGAGCCTAGGGCACTTCCACTTATGGTCCTATAGCTTAGGGAAATTAAAATCAAAAAGACACAGCCACCCCAAACATTGGGACGCCTCTGTTTACAAGAACCTCGTTTACAGTACAAGTTCAACATCGCAGAAAGTGAAAAATGGATAAAGAAGTTGTGGTATTTACTTACAAAGCAATATCACTCAGCAATGAAATCTATGTCATCAGGCCCTTAGCAGCACAATGAGTGGATTCAGGTATGATGATTCTAACTGAAATAAGTCACACAGAAAAAGAAACATCATAAGATATCAGTAATACACGGAATGTAAACTTGGCTACACAGGAACTGTATTACAGAACATAACAGGGTCTCAAATTTAGAAAACCAACTTATGCTTGCTTAAGGGGAAAGGTGAGTTGGGGTGCTGCATAAAACCAGAGATTGAAATGAGCACAGATAAAGTTCCTTAAGCCAAATATGGAATAGACAAGAGCTACTCCTTGCTCAACGAAATGGACTCAACACCCCATATTAAACGCCTAAGAATGTACCTGACTAGTAAGTATCTTAAAACCTATGGATTGCTATGTCTCCGAAAGAGAATCAAGCATGTGTACAGGGGCATAAACGCAGCAGTGATAGGATTGGAGAGGTTCGGTGAGCAAATGAAGACCCTTTGAAGTCATATTGCATGGTACCCATTCCACGGGTTTCAACTACCCAGGTTTAAGGTATTCTTCCTTCAGCTAAAACATGCATGTGGAACCTAGAGTATGATCAACCATGTGATCGGGAGACGTGTTCAAATATGTCTCAGTTTTCGTACCCTGGTACTCGGGTGCAACATTCCAGACGCTTTACTAACACCCTCCCGACTTGGAGAGTCAGTCCCTTTAACCTCCTGTTTGGCCCAGTTTGCAATTTCTGCGGAAGATGAACAGGAATAGCGAGAACCAATGAGAGACTAGCTGGAGGTGTCTGGACGGGCAAATTTAACTCTCATTTCCCACCAGGAAGAGGAATTAACCAAAGGCTCAGCGTGCCATGCCGGAACCAGATTAGGGCCTGAAGCCATCCTGCGGTGTTGCGGCCAGCTCAAAAGAAAGCGAGTTGAAGAAAGGAGCTCAGGGGCACTGTAATTCACAAACCTGCAGACTTATAAATGACAGCTATCGTCCAAAAATATACTGAAGTAAGGCTGCCAAGAGGACTTGAAAGCAGGGCAGAATTGCAGGAAACCGATTTCAGGAGGTAGACTGGAATTGCATTGAAAGCATAGGAAAAGAGGCAGAACGTCCACAATGATGCACTTGGCCAAAAAGGGCGTATGCGTTTTTTCCTGAATATATTCAGGAAAAAACGCATACGCCCTTTTTGGCCAACCAAGCAAGCTTGCAAAGGAAATCTGCACTACAATGAAGTCTCACTTCCCCCCGGTCAAAAGGGCCATCTGAAAAAAGTGTAAAATCCAGAAAGGCAGGACAGGCCATGGAGAACTGGGAGCCTTGTTATGCTGATGGGCGGGATGTAAATTGCCAACAGACACTCGGGAGAAGTGTATGGTGTTTCCTGAAACATCTAAAAAACAAAGCAACAGAGCCTAGGGCACTTCCACTTATGGTCCTATAGCTTAGGGAAATTAAAATCAAAAAGACACAGCCACCCCAAACATTGGGACGCCTCTGTTTACAAGAACCTCGTTTACAGTACAAGTTCAACATCGCAGAAAGTGAAAAATGGATAAAGAAGTTGTGGTATTTACTTACAAAGCAATATCACTCAGCAATGAAATCTATGTCATCAGGCCCTTAGCAGCACAATGAGTGGATTCAGGTATGATGATTCTAACTGAAATAAGTCACACAGAAAAAGAAACATCATAAGATATCAGTAATACACGGAATGTAAACTTGGCTACACAGGAACTGAATTACAGAACAGAACAGGGTCTCAAATTTAGAAAACCAACTTATGCTTGCTTAAGGGGAAAGGTGAGTTGGGGTGCTGCATAAAACCAGAGATTGAAATGAGCACAGATAAAGTTCCTTAAGCCAAATATGGAATAGACAAGAGCTACTCCTTGCTCAACGAAATGGACTCAACACCGCATATTAAACGCCTAAGAATGTACCTGACTAGTAAGTATCTTAAAACCTATGGATTGCTATGTCTCCGAAAGAGAATCAAGCATGTGTACAGGGGCATAAACGCAGCAGTGATAGGATTGGAGAGGTTCGGTGAGCAAATGAAGACCCTTTGAAGTCATATTGCATGGTACCCATTCCACGGGTTTCAGCTACCCAGGTTTAAGGTATTCTTCCTTCAGCTAAAACATGCATTTGGAACCTAGAGTATGATCAACCATGTGATCGGGAGACGTGTTCAAATATGTCTCAGTTTTCGTACCCTGGTACTCGGGTGCAACATTCCAGACGCTTTACTAACACCCTCCCGACTTGGAGAGTCAGTCCCTTTAACCTCCTGTTTGGCCCAGTTTGCAATTTCTGCGGAAGATGAACAGGAATAGCGAGAACCAATGAGAGACTAGCTGGAGGTGTCTGGACGGGCAAATTTAACTCTCATTTCCCACCAGGAAGAGGAATTAACCAAAGGCTCAGCGTGCCGTGCCGGAACCAGATTAGGGCCTGAAGCCATCCTGCGGTGTTGCGGCCAGCTCAAAAGAAAGCGAGTTGAAGAAAGGAGCTCAGGGGCACTGTAATTCACAAACCTGCAGAGTTATAAATGACAGCTATCGTCCAAAAATATACTGAAGTAAGGCTGCCAAGAGGACTTGAAAGCGGGGCAGAATTGCAGGAAACCGATTTCAGGAGGTAGACTGGAATTGCATTGAAAGCATAGGAAAAGAGGCAGAACGTCCACAATGATGCACTTGGCCAAAAAGGGCGTATGCGTTTTTTCCTGAATATATTCAGGAAAAAACGCATACGCCCTTTTTGGCCAACCAAGCAAGCTTGCAAAGGAAATCTGCACTACAATGAAGTCTCACTTCCCCCCGGTCAAAAGGGCCATCTGAAAAAAGTGTAAAATCCAGAAAGGCAGGACAGGCCATGGAGAACTGGGAGCCTTGTTATGCTGATGGGCGGGATGTAAATTGCCAACAGACACTCGGGAGAAGTGTATGGTGTTTCCTGAAACATCTAAAAAACAAAGCAACAGAGCCTAGGGCACTTCCACTTATGGTCCTATAGCTTAGGGAAATTAAAATCAAAAAGACACAGCCACCCCAAACATTGGGACGCCTCTGTTTACAAGAACCTCGTTTACAGTACAAGTTCAACATCGCAGAAAGTGAAAAATGGATAAAGAAGTTGTGGTATTTACTTACAAAGCAATATCACTCAGCAATGAAATCTATGTCATCAGGCCCTTAGCAGCACAATGAGTGGATTCAGGTATGATGATTCTAACTGAAATAAGTCACACAGAAAAAGAAACATCATAAGATATCAGTAATACACGGAATGTAAACTTGGCTACACAGGAACTGAATTACAGAACAGAACAGGGTCTCAAATTTAGAAAACCAACTTATGCTTGCTTAAGGGGAAAGGTGAGTTGGGGTGCTGCATAAAACCAGAGATTGAAATGAGCACAGATAAAGTTCCTTAAGCCAAATATGGAATAGACAAGAGCTACTCCTTGCTCAACGAAATGGACTCAACACCGCATATTAAACGCCTAAGAATGTACCTGACTAGTAAGTATCTTAAAACCTATGGATTGCTATGTCTCCGAAAGAGAATCAAGCATGTGTACAGGGGCATAAACGCAGCAGTGATAGGATTGGAGAGGTTCGGTGAGCAAATGAAGACCCTTTGAAGTCATATTGCATGGTACCCATTCCACGGGTTTCAACTACCCAGGTTTAAGGTATTCTTCCTTCAGCTAAAACATGCATGTGGAACCTAGAGTATGATCAACCATGTGATCGGGAGACGTGTTCAAATATGTCTCAGTTTTCGTACCCTGGTACTCGGGTGCAACATTCCAGACGCTTTACTAACACCCTCCCGACTTGGAGAGTCAGTCCCTTTAACCTCCTGTTTGGCCCAGTTTGCAATTTCTGCGGAAGATGAACAGGAATAGCGAGAACCAATGAGAGACTAGCTGGAGGTGTCTGGACGGGCAAATTTAACTCTCATTTCCCACCAGGAAGAGGAATTAACCAAAGGCTCAGCGTGCCGTGCCGGAACCAGATTAGGGCCTGAAGCCATCCTGCGGTGTTGCTGCCAGCTCAAAAGAAAGCGAGTTGAAGAAAGGAGCTCAGGGGCACTGTAATTCACAAACCTGCAGAGTTATAAATGACAGCTATCGTCCAAAAATATACTGAAGTAAGGCTGCCAAGAGGACTTGAAAGCGGGGCAGAATTGCAGGAAACCGATTTCAGGAGGTAGACTGGAATTGCATTGAAAGCATAGGAAAAGAGGCAGAACGTCCACAATGATGCACTTGGCCATAAAGGGCATATGCGTTTTTTCCTGAATATATTCAGGAAGAAACGCATACGCCCGTTTTGGCCAACCAAGCAAGCTTGCAAAGGAAATCTGCACTACAATGAAGTCTCACTTCCCCCCGGTCAAAAGGGCCATCTGAAAAAAGTGTAAAATCCAGAAAGGCAGGACAGGCCATGGAGAACTGGGAGCCTTGTTATGCTGATGGGCGGGATGTAAATTGCCAACAGACACTCGGGAGAAGTGTATGGTGTTTCCTGAAACATCTAAAAAACAAAGCAACAGAGCCTAGGGCACTTCCACTTATGGTCCTATAGCTTAGGGAAATTAAAATCAAAAAGACACAGCCACCCCAAAGTTTGGGACGCCTCTGTTTACAAGAACCTCGTTTACAGTACTAGTTCAACATTGCAGAAAGTGAAAAATGGATAAAGAAGTTGTGGTATTTACTTACAAAGCAATATCACTCAGCAATGAAATCTATGTCATCAGGCCCTTAGCAGCACAATGAGTGGATTCAGGTATGATGATTCTAACTGAAATAAGTCACACAGAAAAAGAAACATCATAAGATATCAGTAATACACGGAATGTAAACTTGGCTACACAGGAACTGAATTACAGAACAGAACAGGGTCTCAAATTTAGAAAACCAACTTATGCTTGCTTAAGGGTAAAGGTGAGTTGGGGTGCTGCATAAAACCAGAGATTGAAATGAGCACAGATAAAGTTCCTTAAGCCAAATATGGAATAGACAAGAGCTACTCCTTGCTCAACGAAATGGACTCAACACCGCATATTAAACGCCTAAGAATGTACCTGACTAGTAAGTATCTTAAAACCTATGGATTGCTATGTCTCCGAAAGAGAATCAAGCATGTGTACAGGGGCATAAACGCAGCAGTGATAGGATTGGAGAGGTTCGGTGAGCAAATGAAGACCCTTTGAAGTCATATTGCATGGTACCCATTCCACGGGTTTCAACTACCCAGGTTTAAGGTATTCTTCCTTCAGCTAAAACATGCATGTGGAACCTAGAGTATGATCAACCATGTGATCGGGAGACGTGTTCAAATATGTCTCAGTTTTCGTACCCTGGTACTCGGGTGCAACATTCCAGACGCTTTACTAACACCCTCCCGACTTGGAGAGTCAGTCCCTTTAACCTCCTGTTTGGCCCAGTTTGCAATTTCTGCGGAAGATGAACAGGAATAGCGAGAACCAATGAGAGACTAGCTGGAGGTGTCTGGACGGGCAAATTTAACTCTCATTTCCCACCAGGAAGAGGAATTAACCAAAGGCTCAGCGTGCCGTGCCGGAACCAGATTAGGGCCTGAAGCCATCCTGCGGTGTTGCGGCCAACTCAAAAGAAAGCGAGTTGAAGAAAGGAGCTCAGGGGCACTGTAATTCACAAACCTGCAGAGTTATAAATGACAGCTATCGTCCAAAAATATACTGAAGTAAGGCTGCCAAGAGGACTTGAAAGCGGGGCAGAATTGCAGGAAACCGATTTCAGGAGGTAGACTGGAATTGCATTGAAAGCATAGGAAAAGAGGCAGAACGTCCACAATGATGCACTTGGCCAAAAAGGGCGTATGCGTTTTTTCCTGAATATATTCAGGAAAAAACGCATACGCCCTTTTTGGCCAACCAAGCAAGCTTGCAAAGGAAATCTGCACTACAATGAAGTCTCACTTCCCCCCGGTCAAAAGGGCCATCTGAAAAAAGTGTAAAATCCAGAAAGGCAGGACAGGCCATGGAGAACTGGGAGCCTTGTTATGCTGATGGGCGGGATGTAAATTGCCAACAGACACTCGGGAGAAGTGTATGGTGTTTCCTGAAACATCTAAAAAACAAAGCAACAGAGCCTAGGGCACTTCCACTTATGGTCCTATAGCTTAGGGAAATTAAAATCAAAAAGACACAGCCACCCCAAACATTGGGACGCCTCTGTTTACAAGAACCTCGTTTACAGTACAAGTTCAACATCGCAGAAAGTGAAAAATGGATAAAGAAGTTGTGGTATTTACTTACAAAGCAATATCACTCAGCAATGAAATCTATGTCATCAGGCCCTTAGCAGCACAATGAGTGGATTCAGGTATGATGATTCTAACTGAAATAAGTCACACAGAAAAAGAAACATCATAAGATATCAGTAATACACGGAATGTAAACTTGGCTACACAGGAACTGAATTACAGAACAGAACAGGGTCTCAAATTTAGAAAACCAACTTATGCTTGCTTAAGGGTAAAGGTGAGTTGGGGTGCTGCATAAAACCAGAGATTGAAATGAGCACAGATAAAGTTCCTTAAGCCAAATATGGAATAGACAAGAGCTACTCCTTGCTCAACGAAATGGACTCAACACCCCATATTAAACGCCTAAGAATGTACCTGACTAGTAAGTATCTTAAAACCTATGGATTGCTATGTCTCCGAAAGAGAATCAAGCATGTGTACAGGGGCATAAACGCAGCAGTGATAGGATTGGAGAGGTTCGGTGAGCAAATGAAGACCCTTTGAAGTCATATTGCATGGTACCCATTCCACGGGTTTCAACTACCCAGGTTTAAGGTATTCTTCCTTCAGCTAAAACATGCATGTGGAACCTAGAGTATGATCAACCATGTGATCGGGAGACGTGTTCAAATATGTCTCAGTTTTCGTACCCTGGTACTCGGGTGCAACATTCCAGACGCTTTACTAACACCCTCCCGACTTGGAGAGTCAGTCCCTTTAACCTCCTGTTTGGCCCAGTTTGCAATTTCTGCGGAAGATGAACAGGAATAGCGAGAACCAATGAGAGACTAGCTGGAGGTGTCTGGACGGGCAAATTTAACTCTCATTTCCCACCAGGAAGAGGAATTAACCAAAGGCTCAGCGTGCCGTGCCGGAACCAGATTAGGGCCTGAAGCCATCCTGCGGTGTTGCGGCCAGGTCACAAGAAAGCGAGTTGAAGAAAGGAGCTCAGGGGCACTGTAATTCACAAACCTGCAGAGTTATAAATGACAGCTATCGTCCAAAAATATACTGAAGTAAGGCTGCCAAGAGGACTTGAAAGCGGGGCAGAATTGCAGGAAACCGATTTCAGGAGGTAGACTGGAATTGCATTGAAAGCATAGGAAAAGAGGCAGAACGTCCACAATGATGCACTTGGCCATAAAGGGCGTATGCGTTTTTTCCTGAATATATTCAGGAAGAAACGCATACGCCCTTTTTGGCCAACCAAGCAAGCTTGCAAAGGAAATCTGCACTACAATGAAGTCTCACTTCCCCCCGGTCAAAAGGGCCATCTGAAAAAAGTGTAAAATCCAGAAAGGCAGGACAGGCCATGGAGAACTGGGAGCCTTGTTATGCTGATGGGCGGGATGTAAATTGCCAACAGACACTCGGGAGAAGTGTATGGTGTTTCCTGAAACATCTAAAAAACAAAGCAACAGAGCCTAGGGCACTTCCACTTATGGTCCTATAGCTTAGGGAAATTAAAATCAAAAAGACACAGCCACCCCAAAGTTTGGGACGCCTCTGTTTACAAGAACCTCGTTTACAGTACTAGTTCAACATCGCAGAAAGTGAAAAATGGATAAAGAAGTTGTGGTATTTACTTACAAAGCAATATCACTCAGCAATGAAATCTATGTCAGCAGGTCCTTAGCAGCACAATGAGTGGATTCAGGTATGATGATTCTAACTGAAATAAGTCACACAGAAAAAGAAACATCATAAGATATCAGTAATACACGGAATGTAAACTTGGCTACACAGGAACTGAATTACAGAACAGAACAGGGTCTCAAATTTAGAAAACCAACTTATGCTTGCTTAAGGGTAAAGGTGAGTTGGGGTGCTGCATAAAACCAGAGATTGAAATGAGCACAGATAAAGTTCCTTAAGCCAAATATGGAATAGACAAGAGCTACTCCTTGCTCAACGAAATGGACTCAACACCGCATATTAAACGCCTAAGAATGTACCTGACTAGTAAGTATCTTAAAACCTATGGATTGCTATGTCTCCGAAAGAGAATCAAGCATGTGTACAGGGGCATAAATGCAGCAGTGATAGGATTGGAGAGGTTCGGTGAGCAAATGAAGACCCTTTGAAGTCATATTGCATGGTACCCATTCCACGGGTTTCAACTACCCAGGTTTAAGGTATTCTTCCTTCAGCTAAAACATGCATGTGGAACCTAGAGTATGATCAACCATGTCATCGGGAGACGTGTTCAAATATGTCTCAGTTTTCGTACCCTGGTACTCGGGTGCAACATTCCAGACGCTTTACTAACATCCTCCCGACTTGGAGAGTCAGTCCCTTTAACCTCCTCTTTGGCCCAGTTTGCAATTTCAGCGGAAGATGAACAGGAATAGCGAGAACCAATGAGAGACTAGCTGGAGGTGTCTGGACGGGCAAATTTAACTCTCATTTCCCACCAGGAAGAGGAATTAACCAAAGGCTCAGCGTGCCGTGCCGGAACCAGATTAGGGCCTGAAGCCATCCTGCGGTGTTGCTGCCAGCTCAAAAGAAAGCGAGTTGAAGAAAGGAGCTCAGGGGCACTGTAATTCACAAACCTGCAGACTTATAAATGACAGCTATCGTCCAAAAATATACTGAAGTAAGGCTGCCAAGAGGACTTGAAAGCGGGGCAGAATTGCAGGAAACCGATTTCAGGAGGTAGACTGGAATTGCATTGAAAGCATAGGAAAAGAGGCAGAACGTCCACAATGATGCACTTGGCCAAAAAGGGCGTATGCGTTTTTTCCTGAATATATTCAGGAAGAAACGCATACGCCCGTTTTGGCCAACCAAGCAAGCTTGCAAAGGAAATCTGCACTACAATGAAGTCTCACTTCCCCCCGGTCAAAAGGGCCATCTGAAAAAAGTGTAAAATCCAGAAAGCCAGGACAGGCCATGGAGAACTGGGAGCCTTGTTATGCTGATGGGCGGGATGTAAATTGCCAACAGACACTCGGGAGAAGTGTATGGTGTTTCCTGAAACATCTAAAAAACAAAGCAACAGAGCCTAGGGCACTTCCACTTATGGTCCTATAGCTTAGGGAAATTAAAATCAAAAAGACACAGCCACCCCAAAGTTTGGGACGCCTCTGTTTACAAGAACCTCGTTTACAGTACTAGTTCAACATCGCAGAAAGTGAAAAATGGATAAAGAAGTTGTGGTATTTACTTACAAAGCAATATCACTCAGCAATGAAATCTATGTCATCAGGCCCTTAGCAGCACAATGAGTGGATTCAGGTATGATGATTCTAACTGAAATAAGTCACACAGAAAAAGAAACATCATAAGATATCAGTAATACACGGAATGTAAACTTGGCTACACAGGAACTGAAATACAGAACAGAACAGGGTCTCAAATTTAGAAAACCAACTTATGCTTGCTTAAGGGTAAAGATGAGTTGGGGTGCTGCATAAAACCAGAGATTGAAATGAACACAGATAAAGTTCCTTAAGCCAAATATGGAATAGACAAGAGCTACTCCTTGCTCAACGAAATGGACTCAACACCGCATATTAAATGCCTAAGAATGTACCTGACTAGTAAGTATCTTAAAACCTATGGATTGCTATGTCTCCGAAAGAGAATCAAGCATGTGTACAGGGGCATAAACGCAGCAGTGATAGGATTGGAGAGGTTCGGTGAGCAAATGAAGACCCTTTGAAGTCATATTGCATGGTACCCATTCCACGGGTTTCAACTACCCAGGTTTAAGGTATTCTTCCTTCAGCTAAAACATGCATGTGGAACCTAGAGTATGATCAACCATGTGATCGGGAGACGTGTTCAAATATGTCTCAGTTTTCGTACCCTGGTACTCGGGTGCAACATTCCAGACGCTTTACTAACACCCTCCCGACTTGGAGAGTCAGTCCCTTTAACCTCCTGTTTGGCCCAGTTTGCAATTTCTGCAGAAGATGAACAGGAATAGCGAGAACCAATGAGAGACTAGCTGGAGGTGTCTGGACGGGCAAATTTAACTCTCATTTCCCACCAGGAAGAGGAATTAACCAAAGGCTCAGCGTGCCGTGCCGGAACCAGATTAGGGCCTGAAGCCATCCTGCGGTGTTGCGGCCAGGTCACAAGAAAGCGAGTTGAAGAAAGGAGCTCAGGGGCACTGTAATTCACAAACCTGCAGAGTTATAAATGACAGCTATCGTCCAAAAATATACTGAAGTAAGGCTGCCAAGAGGACTTGAAAGCGGGGCAGAATTGCAGGAAACCGATTTCAGGAGGTAGACTGGAATTGCATTGAAAGCATAGGAAAAGAGGCAGAACGTCCACAATGATGCACTTGGCCAAAAAGGGCGTATGCGTTTTTTCCTGAATATATTCAGGAAAAAACGCATACGCCCTTTTTGGCCAACCAAGCAAGCTTGCAAAGGAAATCTGCACTACAATGAAGTCTCACTTCCCCCCGGTCAAAAGGGCCATCTGAAAAAAGTGTAAAATCCAGAAAGGCAGGACAGGCCATGGAGAACTGGGAGCCTTGTTATGCTGATGGGCGGGATGTAAATTGCCAACAGACACTCGGGAGAAGTGTATGGTGTTTCCTGAAACATCTAAAAAACAAAGCAACAGAGCCTAGGGCACTTCCACTTATGGTCCTATAGCTTAGGGAAATTAAAATCAAAAAGACACAGCCACCCCAAACATTGGGACACCTCTGTTTACAAGAACCTCGTTTACAGTACAAGTTCAACATCGCAGAAAGTGAAAAATGGATAAAGAAGTTGTGGTATTTACTTACAAAGCAATATCACTCAGCAATGAAATCTATGTCATCAGGCCCTTAGCAGCACAATGAGTGGATTCAGGTATGATGATTCTAACTGAAATAAGTCACACAGAAAAAGAAACATCATAAGATATCAGTAATACACGGAATGTAAACTTGGCTACACAGGAACTGAATTACAGAACAGGGTCTCAAATTTAGAAAACCAACTTATGCTTGCTTAAGGGGAAAGGTGAGTTGGGGTGCTGCATAAAACCAGAGATTGAAATGAGCACAGATAAAGTTCCTTAAGCCAAATATGGAATAGACAAGAGCTACTCCTTGCTCAACGAAATGGACTCAACACCGCATATTAAACGCCTAAGAATGTACCTGACTAGTAAGTATCTTAAAACCTATGGATTGCTATGTCTCCAAAAGAGAATCAAGCGTGTGTACAGGGGCATAAACGCAGCAGTGATAGGATTGGAGAGGTTCGGTGAGCAAATGAAGACCCTTTGAAGTCATATTGCATGGTACCCATTCCACGGGTTTCAACTACCCAGGTTTAAGGTATTCTTCCTTCAGCTAAAACATGCATGTGGAACCTAGAGTATGATCAACCATGTGATCGGGAGACGTGTTCAAATATGTCTCAGTTTTCGTACCCTGGTACTCGGGTGCAACATTCCAGACGCTTTACTAACACCCTCCCGACTTGGAGAGTCAGTCCCTTTAACCTCCTGTTTGGCCCAGTTTGCAATTTCTGCGGAAGATGAACAGGAATAGCGAGAACCAATGAGAGACTAGCTGGAGGTGTCTGGACGGGCAAATTTAACTCTCATTTCCCACCAGGAAGAGGAATTAACCAAAGGCTCAGCGTGCCGTGCCGGAACCAGATTAGGGCCTGAAGCCATCCTGCGGTGTTGCGGCCAGCTCAAAAGAAAGCGAGTTGAAGAAAGGAGCTCAGGGGCACTGTAATTCACAAACCTGCAGAGTTATAAATGACAGCTATCGTCCAAAAATATACTGAAGTAAGGCTGCCAAGAGGACTTGAAAGTGGGGCAGAATTGCAGGAAACCGATTTCAGGAGGTAGACTGGAATTGCATTGAAAGCATAGGAAAAGAGGCAGAACGTCCACAATGATGCACTTGGCCAAAAAGGGCGTATGCGTTTTTTCCTGAATATATTCAGGAAGAAACGCATACGCCCTTTTTGGCCAACCAAGCAAGCTTGCAAAGGAAATCTGCACTACAATGAAGTCTCACTTCCCCCCGGTCAAAAGGGCCATCTGTAAAAAGTGTAAAATCCAGAAAGGCAGGACAGGCCATGGAGAACTGGGAGCCTTGTTATGCTGATGGGCGGGATGTAAATTGCCAACAGACACTCGGGAGAAGTGTATGGTGTTTCCTGAAACATCTAAAAAACAAAGCAACAGAGCCTAGGGCACTTCCACTTATGGTCCTATAGCTTAGGGAAATTAAAATCAAAAAGACACAGCCACCCCAAACATTGGGACGCCTCTGTTTACAAGAACCTCGTTTACAGTACAAGTTCAACATCGCAGAAAGTGAAAAATGGATAAAGAAGTTGTGGTATTTACTTACAAAGCAATATCACTCAGCAATGAAATCTATGTCATCAGGCCCTTAGCAGCACAATGAGTGGATTCAGGTATGATGATTCTAACTGAAATAAGTCACACAGAAAAAGAAACATCATAAGATATCAGTAATACACGGAATGTAAACTTGGCTACACAGGAACTGAATTACAGAACAGAACAGGGTCTCAAATTTAGAAAACCAACTTATGCTTGCTTAAGGGTAAAGGTGAGTTGGGGTGCTGCATAAAACCAGAGATTGAAATGAGCACAGATAAAGTTCCTTAAGCCAAATATGGAATAGACAAGAGCTACTCCTTGCTCAACGAAATGGACTCAACACCCCATATTAAACGCCTAAGAATGTACCTGACTAGTAAGTATCTTAAAACCTATGGATTGCTATGTCTCCGAAAGAGAATCAAGCATGTGTACAGGGGCATAAACGCAGCAGTGATAGGATTGGAGAGGTTCGGTGAGCAAATGAAGACCCTTTGAAGTCATATTGCATGGTACCCATTCCACGGGTTTCAACTACCCAGGTTTAAGGTATTCTTCCTTCAGCTAAAACATGCATGTGGAACCTAGAGTATGATCAACCATGTGATCGGGAGACGTGTTCAAATATGTCTCAGTTTTCGTACCCTGGTACTCGGGTGCAACATTCCAGACGCTTTACTAACACCCTCCCGACTTGGAGAGTCAGTCCCTTTAACCTCCTGTTTGGCCCAGTTTGCAATTTCTGCGGAAGATGAACAGGAATAGCGAGAACCAATGAGAGACTAGCTGGAGGTGTCTGGACGGGCAAATTTAACTCTCATTTCCCACCAGGAAGAGGAATTAACCAAAGGCTCAGCGTGCCGTGCCGGAACCAGATTAGGGCCTGAAGCCATCCTGCGGTGTTGCGGCCAGGTCACAAGAAAGCGAGTTGAAGAAAGGAGCTCAGGGGCACTGTAATTCACAAACCTGCAGAGTTATAAATGACAGCTATCGTCCAAAAATATACTGAAGTAAGGCTGCCAAGAGGACTTGAAAGCGGGGCAGAATTGCAGGAAACCGATTTCAGGAGGTAGACTGGAATTGCATTGAAAGCATAGGAAAAGAGGCAGAACGTCCACAATGATGCACTTGGCCATAAAGGGCGTATGCGTTTTTTCCTGAATATATTCAGGAAGAAACGCATACGCCCGTTTTGGCCAACCAAGCAAGCTTGCAAAGGAAATCTGCACTACAATGAAGTCTCACTTCCCCCCGGTCAAAAGGGCCATCTGAAAAAAGTGTAAAATCCAGAAAGGCAGGACAGGCCATGGAGAACTGGGAGCCTTGTTATGCTGATGGGCGGGATGTAAATTGCCAACAGACACTCGGGAGAAGTGTATGGTGTTTCCTGAAACATCTAAAAAACAAAGCAACAGAGCCTAGGGCACTTCCACTTATGGTCCTATAGCTTAGGGAAATTAAAATCAAAAAGACACAGCCACCCCAAAGTTTGGGACGCCTCTGTTTACAAGAACCTCGTTTACAGTACTAGTTCAACATCGCAGAAAGTGAAAAATGGATAAAGAAGTTGTGGTATTTACTTACAAAGCAATATCACTCAGCAATGAAATCTATGTCATCAGGTCCTTAGCAGCATAATGAGTGGATTCAGGTATGATGATTCTAACTGAAATAAGTCACACAGAAAAAGAAACATCATAAGATATCAGTAATACACGGAATGTAAACTTGGCTACACAGGAACTGAATTACAGAACAGAACAGGGTCTCAAATTTAGAAAACCAACTTATGCTTGCTTAAGGGTAAAGATGAGTTGGGGTGCTGCATAAAACCAGAGATTGAAATGAACACAGATAAAGTTCCTTAAGCCAAATATGGAATAGACAAGAGCTACTCCTTGCTCAACGAAATGGACTCAACACCGCATATTAAATGCCTAAGAATGTACCTGACTAGTAAGTATCTTAAAACCTATGGATTGCTATGTCTCCGAAAGAGAATCAAGCATGTGTACAGGGGCATAAACGCAGCAGTGATAGGATTGGAGAGGTTCGGTGAGCAAATGAAGACCCTTTGAAGTCATATTGCATGGTACCCATTCCACGGGTTTCAACTACCCAGGTTTAAGGTATTCTTCCTTCAGCTAAAACATGCATGTGGAACCTAGAGTATGATCAACCATGTGATCGGGAGACGTGTTCAAATATGTCTCAGTTTTCGTACCCTGGTACTCGGGTGCAACATTCCAGACGCTTTACTAACACCCTCCCGACTTGGAGAGTCAGTCCCTTTAACCTCCTGTTTGGCCCAGTTTGCAATTTCTGCGGAAGATGAACAGGAATAGCGAGAACCAATGAGAGACTAGCTGGAGGTGTCTGGACGGGCAAATTTAACTCTCATTTCCCACCAGGAAGAGGAATTAACCAAAGGCTCAGCGTGCCGTGCCGGAACCAGATTAGGGCCTGAAGCCATCCTGCGGTGTTGCGGCCAGCTCAAAAGAAAGCGAGTTGAAGAAAGGAGCTCAGGGGCACTGTAATTCACAAACCTGCAGAGTTATAAATGACAGCTATCGTCCAAAAATATACTGAAGTAAGGCTGCCAAGAGGACTTGAAAGCGGGGCAGAATTGCAGGAAACCGATTTCAGGAGGTAGACTGGAATTGCATTGAAAGCATAGGAAAAGAGGCAGAACGTCCACAATGATGCACTTGGCCAAAAAGGGCGTATGCGTTTTTTCCTGAATATATTCAGGAAAAAACGCATACGCCCTTTTTGGCCAACCAAGCAAGCTTGCAAAGGAAATCTGCACTACAATGAAGTCTCACTTCCCCCCGGTCAAAAGGGCCATCTGAAAAAAGTGTAAAATCCAGAAAGGCAGGACAGGCCATGGAGAACTGGGAGCCTTGTTATGCTGATGGGCGGGATGTAAATTGCCAACAGACACTCGGGAGAAGTGTATGGTGTTTCCTGAAACATCTAAAAAACAAAGCAACAGAGCCTAGGGCACTTCCACTTATGGTCCTATAGCTTAGGGAAATTAAAATCAAAAAGACACAGCCACCCCAAACATTGGGACACCTCTGTTTACAAGAACCTCGTTTACAGTACAAGTTCAACATCGCAGAAAGTGAAAAATGGATAAAGAAGTTGTGGTATTTACTTACAAAGCAATATCACTCAGCAATGAAATCTATGTCATCAGGCCCTTAGCAGCACAATGAGTGGATTCAGGTATGATGATTCTAACTGAAATAAGTCACACAGAAAAAGAAACATCATAAGATATCAGTAATACACGGAATGTAAACTTGGCTACACAGGAACTGAATTACAGAACAGGGTCTCAAATTTAGAAAACCAACTTATGCTTGCTTAAGGGGAAAGGTGAGTTGGGGTGCTGCATAAAACCAGAGATTGAAATGAGCACAGATAAAGTTCCTTAAGCCAAATATGGAATAGACAAGAGCTACTCCTTGCTCAACGAAATGGACTCAACACCGCATATTAAACGCCTAAGAATGTACCTGACTAGTAAGTATCTTAAAACCTATGGATTGCTATGTCTCCAAAAGAGAATCAAGCGTGTGTACAGGGGCATAAACGCAGCAGTGATAGGATTGGAGAGGTTCGGTGAGCAAATGAAGACCCTTTGAAGTCATATTGCATGGTACCCATTCCACGGGTTTCAACTACCCAGGTTTAAGGTATTCTTCCTTCAGCTAAAACATGCATGTGGAACCTAGAGTATGATCAACCATGTGATCGGGAGACGTGTTCAAATATGTCTCAGTTTTCGTACCCTGGTACTCGGGTGCAACATTCCAGACGCTTTACTAACACCCTCCCGACTTGGAGAGTCAGTCCCTTTAACCTCCTGTTTGGCCCAGTTTGCAATTTCTGCGGAAGATGAACAGGAATAGCGAGAACCAATGAGAGACTAGCTGGAGGTGTCTGGACGGGCAAATTTAACTCTCATTTCCCACCAGGAAGAGGAATTAACCAAAGGCTCAGCGTGCCGTGCCGGAACCAGATTAGGGCCTGAAGCCATCCTGCGGTGTTGCGGCCAGCTCAAAAGAAAGCGAGTTGAAGAAAGGAGCTCAGGGGCACTGTAATTCACAAACCTGCAGAGTTATAAATGACAGCTATCGTCCAAAAATATACTGAAGTAAGGCTGCCAAGAGGACTTGAAAGCGGGGCAGAATTGCAGGAAACCGATTTCAGGAGGTAGACTGGAATTGCATTGAAAGCATAGGAAAAGAGGCAGAACGTCCACAATGATGCACTTGGCCAAAAAGGGCGTATGCGTTTTTTCGTGAATATATTCAGGAAAAAACGCATACGCCCTTTTTGGCCAACCAAGCAAGCTTGCAAAGGAAATCTGCACTACAATGAAGTCTCACTTCCCCCCGGTCAAAAGGGCCATCTGAAAAAAGTGTAAAATCCAGAAAGGCAGGACAGGCCATGGAGAACTGGGAGCCTTGTTATGCTGATGGGCGGGATGTAAATTGCCAACAGACACTCGGGAGAAGTGTATGGTGTTTCCTGAAACATCTAAAAAACAAAGCAACAGAGCCTAGGGCACTTCCACTTATGGTCCTATAGCTTAGGGAAATTAAAATCAAAAAGACACAGCCACCCCAAAGTTTGGGACGCCTCTGTTTACAAGAACCTCATTTACCGTACAAGTTCAATATCACAGAAAGTGAAAAATGGATAAAGAAGTTGTGGTACTTACGTACAATGCAGTATCACTCAACAATGAAATCTATGTCATCAGGCCCGTAGCAGCATAATGAGTGGATTCAGGTACGATGATTCTAACTGAAATAAGTCACACAGAAAAAGAAACATCATAACTTATCACTAATACACAGAATGTAAACTTGGCTACACAGGAACTGAATTCCAAAACAGAACAGGGTCTCAAATTTAGAAAACCAACTTATGCTTGCTTAAGCGGAAAGGTGAGTTGGGGTGCTGCATAAAACCAGAGATTGAAATGAGCACAGATAAAGTTCCTTAAGCCAAATATGGAATACACAAGAGCTACTCCTTGCTCAACGAAATGGACTCAACACCCCATATTAAGCGCCTAAGAATGTACCTGACTAGTAAGTATCTTAAAACCTATGGATTGCTATGTCTCCAAAAGAGAATCAAGCGGGTGTCCAGGGGCATAAATGCAGCAGTGATAGGATTGGAGAGGTTTGGTGAGCAAACAAAGACCCTTTGAAGTCATATTGCATGGTACCCATTCCACGGGTCTCAACTCTCCAGGTTTAAGGTATTCTTCCTTCAGCTAAAACATGCATGTGGAACCCAGAGTATGATCAACCGTGTGAACGGGAGACGTGTTCAAATATGTCTCAGTTTTCCTCCCCTGGTACTCGGGTGCAACATTCCAGACGCTTTACTAACACCCTCCTGACTTGGAGAGTCAGTCCCTTTAACCTCCTGTTTGGCCCAGTTTGCAGTTTCTGCGGAAGATGAACAGGAATAGCGAGAACCAATGAGAGACTAGCTGGAGGTGTCTGGACGGGCAAATTTAACTCTCATTTCCCACCAGGAAGAGGAATTAACCAAAGGCTCAGCGTGCCGTGCCGGAACCAGATTAGGGCCTGAAGCCATCCTGCGGTGTTGCGGCCAGCTCAAAAGAAAGCGAGTTGAAGAAAGGAGCTCAGGGGCACTGTAATTCACAAACCTGCAGAGTTATAAATGACAGCTATCGTCCAAAAATATACTGAAGTAAGGCTGCCAAGAGGACTTGAAAGCGGGGCAGAATTGCAGGAAACCGATTTCAGGAGGTAGACTGGAATTGCATTGAAAGCATAGGAAAAGAGGCAGAACGTCCACAATGATGCACTTGGCCAAAAAGGGCGTATGCGTTTTTTCCTGAATATATTCAGGAAAAAACGCATACGCCCTTTTTGGCCAACCAAGCAAGCTTGCAAAGGAAATCTGCACTACAATGAAGTCTCACTTCCCCCCGGTCAAAAGGGCCATCTGAAAAAAGTGTAAAATCCAGAAAGGCAGGACAGGCCATGGAGAACTGGGAGCCTTGTTATGCTGATGGGCGGGATGTAAATTGCCAACAGACACTCGGGAGAAGTGTATGGTGTTTCCTGAAACATCTAAAAAACAAAGCAACAGAGCCTAGGGCACTTCCACTTATGGTCCTATAGCTTAGGGAAATTAAAATCAAAAAGACACAGCCACCCCAAAGTTTGGGACGCCTCTGTTTACAAGAACCTCGTTTACAGTACAAGTTCAACATCGCAGAAAGTGAAAAATGGATAAAGAATTTGTGGTATTTACTTACAAAGCAATATCACTCAGCAATGAAATCTATGTCATCAGGCCCTTAGCAGCACAATGAGTGGATTCAGGTATGACGATTCTAACTGAAATAAGTCACACAGAAAAAGAAACATCATAAGATATCAGTAATACACGGAATGTAAACTTGGCTCCAAAGGAACTGAATTACAGAACAGAACAGGGTCTCAAATTTAGAAAACCAACTTATGCTTGCTTAAGGGTAAAGGTGAGTTGGGGTGCTGCATAAAACCAGAGATTGAAATGAGCACAGATAAAGTTCCTTAAGCCAAATATGGAATACACAAGAGCTACTCCTTGCTCAACGAAATGGACTCAACACCCCATATTAAGCGCCTAAGAATGTACCTGACTAGTAAGTATCTTAAAACCTATGGATTGCTATATCTCCAAAAGAGAATCAAGCGGGTGTCCAGGGGCATAAATGCAGCAGTGATAGGATTGGAGAGGTTTGGTGAGCAAACAAAGACCCTTTGAAGTCATATTGCATGGTACCCATTCCACGGGTCTCAACTCTCCAGGTTTCAGGGATTCTTCCTTCAGCTAAAACATGCATGTGGAACCTAGAGTATGATCAACCATTTGATCGGGAAACGTGTTCAAATATGTCTCAGTTTTCGTACCCTGGTACTCGGGTGCAACATTCCAGACGCTTTACTAACACCCTCCCGACTTGGAGAGTCAGTCACTTTAACCTCCTGTTTGGCCCAGTTTGCAATTTCTGCGGAAGATGAACAGGAATAGCGAGAACCAATGAGAGACTAGCTGGAGGTGTCTGGACGGGCAAATTTAACTCTCATTTCCCACCAGGAAGAGGAATTAACCAAAGGCTCAGCGTGCCGTGCCGGAACCAGATTAGGGCCTGAAGCCATCCTGCGGTGTTGCGGCCAGGTCACAAGAAAGCGAGTTGAAGAAAGGAGCTCAGGGGCACTGTAATTCACAAACCTGCAGAGTTATAAATGACAGCTATCGTCCAAAAATATACTGAAGTAAGGCTGCCAAGAGGACTTGAAAGCGGGGCAGAATTGCAGGAAACCGATTTCAGGAGGTAGACTGGAATTGCATTGAAAGCATAGGAAAAGAGGCAGAACGTCCACAATGATGCACTTGGCCAAAAAGGGCGTATGCGTTTTTTCCTGAATATATTCAGGAAAAAACGCATACGCCCTTTTTGGCCAACCAAGCAAACTTGCAAAGGAAATCTGCACTACAATGAAGTCTCACTTCCCCCCGGTCAAAAGGGCCATCTGAAAAAAGTGTAAAATCCAGAAAGGCAGGACAGGCCATGGAGAACTGGGAGCCTTGTTATGCTGATGGGCGGGATGTAAATTGCCAGCAGACACTCGGGAGAAGTGTATGGTGTTTCCTGAAACATCTAAAAAACAAAGCAACAGAGCCTAGGGCACTTCCACTTATGGTCCTATAGCTTAGGGAAATTAAAATCAAAAAGACACAGCCACCCCAAAGTTTGGGACGCCTCTGTTTACAAGAACCTCGTTTACCGTACAAGTTCAATATCACAGAAAGTGAAAAATGGATAAAGAAGTTGTGGTATTTACTTACAAAGCAATAACACTCAGCAATGAAATCTATGTCATCAGGCCCTTAGCAGCACAATGAGTGGATTCAGGTATGATGATTCTAACTGAAATAAGTCACACAGAAAAAGAAACATCATAAGATATCAGTAATACACGGAATGTAAACTTGGCTACACAGGAACTGAATTACAGAACAGAACAGGGTCTCAAATTTAGAAAACCAACTTATGCTTGCTTATGGGGAAAGGTGAGTTGGGGTGCTGCATAAAACCATAGATTGAAATGAGCACAGATAAAGTTCCTTAAGCCAAATATGGAATAGACAAGAGCTACTCCTTGCTCAACGAAATGGACTCAACACCGCATATTAAAAGCCTAAGAATGTACCTGACTAGTAAGTATCTTAAAACCTATGGATTGCTATGTCTCCGAAAGAGAATCACGCATGTGTACAGGGGCATAAACGCAGCAGTGATAGGATTGGAGAGGCTCGATGAGCAAATGAAGACCCTTTGAAGTCATATTGCATGGTACCCATTCCACGGGTTTCAACTACCCAGGTTTAAGGTATTCTTCCTTCAGCTAAAACATGCATGTGGAACCTAGAGTATGATCAACCATGTGATCGGGAGACGTGTTCAAATATGTCTCAGTTTTCGTACCCTGGTACTCGGGTGCAATATTCCAGACGCTTTACTAACACCCTCCTGACTTGGAGAGTCAGTCCCTTTAACCTCCTGTTTGGCCCAGTTTGCAGTTTCTGCGGAAGATGAACAGGAATAGCGAGAACCAATGAGAGACTAGCTGGAGGTGTCTGGACGGGCAAATTTAACTCTCATTTCCCACCAGGAAGAGGAATTAACCAAAGGCTCAGCGTGCCGTGCCGGAACCAGATTAGGGCCTGAAGCCATCCTGCGGTGTTGCGGCCAGGTCACAAGAAAGCGAGTTGAAGAAAGGAGCTCAGGGGCACTGTAATTCACAAACCTGCAGAGTTATAAATGACAGCTATCGTCCAAAAATATACTGAAGTAAGGCTGCCAAGAGGACTTGAAAGCGGGGCAGAATTGCAGGAAACCGATTTCAGGAGGTAGACTGGAATTGCATTGAAAGCATAGGAAAAGAGGCAGAACGTCCACAATGATGCACTTGGCCAAAAAGGGCGTATGCGTTTTTTCCTGAATATATTCAGGAAAAAACGCATACGCCCTTTTTGGCCAACCAAGCAAACTTGCAAAGGAAATCTGCACTACAATGAAGTCTCACTTCCCCCCGGTCAAAAGGGCCATCTGAAAAAAGTGTAAAATCCAGAAAGGCAGGACAGGCCATGGAGAACTGGGAGCCTTGTTATGCTGATGGGCGGGATGTAAATTGCCAGCAGACACTCGGGAGAAGTGTATGGTGTTTCCTGAAACATCTAAAAAACAAAGCAACAGAGCCTAGGGCACTTCCACTTATGGTCCTATAGCTTAGGGAAATTAAAATCAAAAAGACACAGCCACCCCAAAGTTTGGGACGCCTCTGTTTACAAGAACCTCGTTTACCGTACAAGTTCAATATCACAGAAAGTGAAAAATGGATAAAGAAGTTGTGGTATTTACTTACAAAGCAATAACACTCAGCAATGAAATCTATGTCATCAGGCCCTTAGCAGCACAATGAGTGGATTCAGGTATGATGATTCTAACTGAAATAAGTCACACAGAAAAAGAAACATCATAAGATATCAGTAATACACGGAATGTAAACTTGGCTACACAGGAACTGAATTACAGAACAGAACAGGGTCTCAAATTTAGAAAACCAACTTATGCTTGCTTATGGGGAAAGGTGAGTTGGGGTGCTGCATAAAACCATAGATTGAAATGAGCACAGATAAAGTTCCTTAAGCCAAATATGGAATAGACAAGAGCTACTCCTTGCTCAACGAAATGGACTCAACACCGCATATTAAAAGCCTAAGAATGTACCTGACTAGTAAGTATCTTAAAACCTATGGATTGCTATGTCTCCGAAAGAGAATCACGCATGTGTACAGGGGCATAAACGCAGCAGTGATAGGATTGGAGAGGCTCGATGAGCAAATGAAGACCCTTTGAAGTCATATTGCATGGTACCCATTCCACGGGTTTCAACTACCCAGGTTTAAGGTATTCTTCCTTCAGCTAAAACATGCATGTGGAACCTAGAGTATGATCAACCATGTGATCGGGAGACGTGTTCAAATATGTCTCAGTTTTCGTACCCTGGTACTCGGGTGCAATATTCCAGACGCTTTACTAACACCCTCCTGACTTGGAGAGTCAGTCCCTTTAACCTCCTGTTTGGCCCAGTTTGCAGTTTCTGCGGAAGATGAACAGGAATAGCGAGAACCAATGAGAGACTAGCTGGAGGTGTCTGGACGGGCAAATTTAACTCTCATTTCCCACCAGGAAGAGGAATTAACCAAAGGCTCAGCGTGCCGTGCCGGAACCAGATTAGGGCCTGAAGCCATCCTGCGGTGTTGCGGCCAGCTCAAAAGAAAGCGAGTTGAAGAAAGGAGCTCAGGGGCACTGTAATTCACAAACCTGCAGAGTTATAAATGACAGCTATCGTCCAAAAATATACTGAAGTAAGGCTGCCAAGAGGACTTGAAAGCGGGGCAGAATTGCAGGAAACCGATTTCAGGAGGTAGACTGGAATTGCATTGAAAGCATAGGAAAAGAGGCAGAACGTCCACAATGATGCACTTGGCCAAAAAGGGCGTATGCGTTTTTTCCTGAATATATTCAGGAAAAAACGCATACGCCCTTTTTGGCCAACCAAGCAAGCTTGCAAAGGAAATCTGCACTACAATGAAGTCTCACTTCCCCCCGGTCAAAAGGGCCATCTGAAAAAAGTGTAAAATCCAGAAAGGCAGGACAGGCCATGGAGAACTGGGAGCCTTGTTATGCTGATGGGCGGGATGTAAATTGCCAACAGACACTCGGGAGAAGTGTATGGTGTTTCCTGAAACATCTAAAAAACAAAGCAACAGAGCCTAGGGCACTTCCACTTATGGTCCTATAGCTTAGGGAAATTAAAATCAAAAAGACACAGCCACCCCAAAGTTTGGGACGCCTCTGTTTACAAGAACCTCGTTTACAGTACAAGTTCAACATCGCAGAAAGTGAAAAATGGATAAAGAATTTGTGGTATTTACTTACAAAGCAATATCACGCAGCAATGAAATCTATGTCATCAGGCCCTTAGCAGCACAATGAGTGGATTCAGGTATGACGATTCTAACTGAAATAAGTCACACAGAAAAAGAAACATCATAAGATATCAGTAATACACGGAATGTAAACTTGGCTACACAGGAACTGAATTACAGAACAGAACAGGGTCTCAAATTTAGAAAACCAACTTATGCTTGCTTAAGGGTAAAGGTGAGTTGGGGTGCTGCATAAAACCAGAGATTGAAATGAGCACAGATAAAGTTCCTTAAGCCAAATATGGAATACACAAGAGCTACTCCTTGCTCAACGAAATGGACTCAACACCCCATATTAAGCGCCTAAGAATGTACCTGACTAGTAAGTATCTTAAAACCTATGGATTGCTATATCTCCAAAAGAGAATCAAGCGGGTGTCCAGGGGCATAAATGCAGCAGTGATAGGATTGGAGAGGTTTGGTGAGCAAACAAAGACCCTTTGAAGTCATATTGCATGGTACCCATTCCACGGGTCTCAACTCTCCAGGTTTCAGGGATTCTTCCTTCAGCTAAAACATGCATGTGGAACCTAGAGTATGATCAACCATTTGATCGGGAAACGTGTTCAAATATGTCTCAGTTTTCGTACCCTGGTACTCGGGTGCAACATTCCAGACGCTTTACTAACACCCTCCCGACTTGGAGAGTCAGTCACTTTAACCTCCTGTTTGGCCCAGTTTGCAATTTCTGCGGAAGATGAACAGGAATAGCGAGAACCAATGAGAGACTAGCTGGAGGTGTCTGGACGGGCAAATTTAACTCTCATTTCCCACCAGGAAGAGGAATTAACCAAAGGCTCAGCGTGCCGTGCCGGAACCAGATTAGGGCCTGAAGCCATCCTGCGGTGTTGCGGCCAGGTCACAAGAAAGCGAGTTGAAGAAAGGAGCTCAGGGGCACTGTAATTCACAAACCTGCAGAGTTATAAATGACAGCTATCGTCCAAAAATATACTGAAGTAAGGCTGCCAAGAGGACTTGAAAGCGGGGCAGAATTGCAGGAAACCGATTTCAGGAGGTAGACTGGAATTGCATTGAAAGCATAGGAAAAGAGGCAGAACGTCCACAATGATGCACTTGGCCAAAAAGGGCGTATGCGTTTTTTCCTGAATATATTCAGGAAAAAACGCATACGCCCTTTTTGGCCAACCAAGCAAACTTGCAAAGGAAATCTGCACTACAATGAAGTCTCACTTCCCCCCGGTCAAAAGGGCCATCTGAAAAAAGTGTAAAATCCAGAAAGGCAGGACAGGCCATGGAGAACTGGGAGCCTTGTTATGCTGATGGGCGGGATGTAAATTGCCAGCAGACACTCGGGAGAAGTGTATGGTGTTTCCTGAAACATCTAAAAAACAAAGCAACAGAGCCTAGGGCACTTCCACTTATGGTCCTATAGCTTAGGGAAATTAAAATCAAAAAGACACAGCCACCCCAAAGTTTGGGACGCCTCTGTTTACAAGAACCTCGTTTACCGTACAAGTTCAATATCACAGAAAGTGAAAAATGGATAAAGAAGTTGTGGTATTTACTTACAAAGCAATAACACTCAGCAATGAAATCTATGTCATCAGGCCCTTAGCAGCACAATGAGTGGATTCAGGTATGATGATTCTAACTGAAATAAGTCACACAGAAAAAGAAACATCATAAGATATCAGTAATACACGGAATGTAAACTTGGCTACACAGGAACTGAATTACAGAACAGAACAGGGTCTCAAATTTAGAAAACCAACTTATGCTTGCTTATGGGGAAAGGTGAGTTGGGGTGCTGCATAAAACCATAGATTGAAATGAGCACAGATAAAGTTCCTTAAGCCAAATATGGAATAGACAAGAGCTACTCCTTGCTCAACGAAATGGACTCAACACCGCATATTAAAAGCCTAAGAATGTACCTGACTAGTAAGTATCTTAAAACCTATGGATTGCTATGTCTCCGAAAGAGAATCACGCATGTGTACAGGGGCATAAACGCAGCAGTGATAGGATTGGAGAGGCTCGATGAGCAAACAAAGACCCTTAGAAGTCATATTGCATGGTACCCATTCCACGGGTTTCAACTACCCAGGTTTAAGGTATTCTTCCTTCAGCTAAAACATGCATGTGGAACCTAGAGTATGATCAACCATGTCATCGGGAGACGTGTTCAAATATGTCTCAGTTTTCGTACCCTGGTACTCGGGTGCAACATTCCAGACGCTTTACTAACACTCTCCCGACTTGGAGAGTCAGTGCCTTTAACCTCCTGTTTGGCCCAGTTTGCAATTTCTGCGGAAGATGAACAGGAATAGCGAGAACCAATGAGAGACTAGCTGGAGGTGTCTGGACGGGCAAATTTAACTCTCATTTCCCACCAGGAAGAGGAATTAACCAAAGGCTCAGCGTGCCGTGCCGGAACCAGATTAGGGCCTGAAGCCATCCTGCGGTGTTGCGGCCAGGTCACAAGAAAGCGAGTTGAAGAAAGGAGCTCAGGGGCACTGTAATTCACAAACCTGCAGAGTTATAAATGACAGCTATCGTCCAAAAATATACTGAAGTAAGGCTGCCAAGAGGACTTGAAAGCGGGGCAGAATTGCAGGAAACCGATTTCAGGAGGTAGACTGGAATTGCATTGAAAGCATAGGAAAAGAGGCAGAACGTCCACAATGATGCACTTGGCTAAAAAGGGCGTATGCGTTTTTTCCTGAATATATTCAGGAAAAAACGCATACGCCCTTTTTGGCCAACCAAGCAAGCTTGCAAAGGAAATCTGCACTACAATGAAGTCTCACTTCCCCCCGGTCAAAAGGGCCATCTGAAAAAAGTGTAAAATCCAGAAAGGCGGGACAGGCCATGGAGAACTGGGAGCCTTGTTATGCTGATGGGCGGGATGTAAATTGCCAACAGACACTCGGGAGAAGTGTATGGTGTTTCCTGAAACATCTAAAAAACAAAGCAACAGAGCCTAGGGCACTTCCACTTATGGTCCTATAGCTTAGGGAAATTAAAATCAAAAAGACACAGCCACCCCAAAGTTTGGGACGCCTCTGTTTACAAGAACCTCGTTTACCGTACAAGTTCAATATCACAGAAAGTGAAAAATGGATAAAGAAGTTGTGGTATTTACTTACAAAGCAATATCACTCAGCAATGAAATCTATGTCATCAGGCCCTTAGCAGCACAATGAGTGGATTCAGGTATGATGATTCTAACTGAAATAAGTCACAAAGAAAAAGAAACATCATAAGATATCAGTAATACACGGAATGTAAACTTGGCTACACAGGAACTGAATTACAGAACAGAACAGGGTCTCAAATTTAGAAAACCAACTTATGCTTGCTTAAGGGGAAAGGTGAGTTGGGGTGCTGCATAAAACCAGAGATTGAAATGAGCACAGATAAAGTTCCTTAAGCCAAATATGGAATAGACAAGAGCTACTCCTTGCTCAACGAAATGGACTCAACACCGCATATTAAACGCCTAAGAATGTACCTGACTAGTAAGTATCTTAAAACCTATGGATTGCTATGTCTCCAAAAGAGAATCAAGCGGGTGTCCAGGGGCATAAATGCAGCAGTGATAGGATTGGAGAGGTTCGGTGAGCAAACAAAGACCCTTTGAAGTCATATTGCATGGTACCCATTCCACGGGTCTCAACTCTCCAGGTTTCAGGGATTCTTCCTTCAGCTAAAACATGCATGTGGAACCTAGAGTATGATCAACCATGTGATCGGGAAACGTGTTCAAATATGTCTCAGTTCTCGTACCCTGGTACTCGGGTGCAACATTCCAGACGCTTTACTAACACCCTCCCGACTTGGAGAGTCAGTCCCTTTAACCTCCTGTTTGGCCCAGTTTGCAATTTCTGCGGAAGATGAACAGGAATAGCGAGAACCAATGAGAGACTAGCTGGAGGTGTCTGGACGGGCAAATTTAACTCTCATTTCCCACCAGGAAGAGGAATTAACCAAAGGCTCAGCGTGCCGTGCCGGAACCAGATTAGGGCCTGAAGCCATCCTGCGGTGTTGCGGCCAGGTCACAAGAAAGCAAGTTGAAGAAAGGAGCTCAGGGGCACTGTAATTCACAAACCTGCAGACTTATAAATGACAGCTATCGTCCAAAAATATACTGAAGTAAGGCTGCCAAGAGGACTTGAAAGCGGGGCAGAATTGCAGGAAACCGATTTCAGGAGGTAGACTGGAATTGCATTGAAAGCATAGGAAAAGAGGCAGAACGTCCACAATGATGCACTTGGCCAAAAAGGGCGTATGCGTTTTTTCCTGAATATATTCAGGAAAAAACGCATACGCCCTTTTTGGCCAACCAAGCAAGCTTGCAAAGGAAATCTGCACTACAATGAAGTCTCACTTCCCCCCGGTCAAAAGGGCCATCTGAAAAAAGTGTAAAATCCAGAAAGGCAGGACAGGCCATGGAGAACTGGGAGCCTTGTTATGCTGATGGGCGGGATGAAAATTGCCAGCAGACACTCGGGAGAAGTGTATGGTGTTTCCTGAAACATCTAAAAAACAAAGCAACAGAGCCTAGGGCACTTCCATTATGGTCCTATAGCTTAGGGAAATTAAAATCAAAAAGACACAGCCACCCCAAACATTGGGACGCCTCTGTTTACAAGAACCTCGTTTACAGTACAAGTTCAACATCGCAGAAAGTGAAAAATGGATAAAGAAGTTGTGGTATTTACTTACAAAGCAATATCACTCAGCAATGAAATCTATGTCATCAGGCCCTTAGCAGCACAATGAGTGGATTCAGGTATGATGATTCTAACTGAAATAAGTCACACAGAAAAAGAAACATCATAAGATATCAGTAATACACGGAATGTAAACTTGGCTACACAGGAACTGAATTACAGAACAGAACAGGGTCTCAAATTTAGAAAACCAACTTATGCTTGCTTAAGGGGAAAGGTGAGTTGGGGTGCTGCATAAAACCAGAGATTGAAATGAGCACAGATAAAATTCCTTAAGCCAAATATGGAATAGACAAGAGCTACTCCTTGCTCAACGAAATGGACTCAACACCGCATATTAAACGCCTAAGAATGTACCTGACTAGTAAGTATCTTAAAACCTATGGATTACTATGTCTCCGAAAGAGAATCAAGCATGTGTACAGGGGCATAAACGCAGCAGTGATAGGATTGGAGAGGTTCGGTGAGCAAATGAAGACCCTCTGAAGTCATATTGCATGGTACCCATTCCACGGGTTTCAACTACCCAGGTTTAAGGTATTCTTCCTTCAGCTAAAACATGCATGTGGAACCTAGAGTATGATCAACCATGTGATCGGGAAACGTGTTCAAATATGTCTCTGTTTTCGTACCCTGGTACTCGGGTGCAACATTCCAGACGCTTTACTAACATCCTCCCGACTTGGAGAGTCAGTCCCTTTAACCTCCTGTTTGGCCCAGTTTGCAATTTCTGCGGAAGAAGAACAGGAATAGCGAGAACCAATGAGAGACTAGCTGGAGGTGTCTGGACGGGCAAATTTAACTCTCATTTCCCACCAGGAAGAGGAATTAACCAAAGGCTCAGCGTGCCGTGCCGGAACCAGATTAGGGCCTGAAGCCATCCTGCGGTGTTGCGGCCAGGTCACAAGAAAGCAAGTTGAAGAAAGGAGCTCAGGGGCACTGTAATTCACAAACCTGCAGACTTATAAATGACAGCTATCGTCCAAAAATATACTGAAGTAAGGCTGCCAAGAGGACTTGAAAGCGGGGCAGAATTGCAGGAAACCGATTTCAGGAGGTAGACTGGAATTGCATTGAAAGCATAGGAAAAGAGGCAGAACGTCCACAATGATGCACTTGGCCAAAAAGGGCGTATGCGTTTTTTCCTGAATATATTCAGGAAAAAACGCATACGCCCTTTTTGGCCAACCAAGCAATCTTGCAAAGGAAATCTGCACTACAATGAAGTCTCACTTCCCCCCGGTCAAAAGGGCCATCTGAAAAAAGTGTAAAATCCAGAAAGGCAGGACAGGCCATGGAGAACTGGGAGCCTTGTTATGCTGACGGGCGGGATGAATATTGCCAGCAGACACTCGGGAGAAGTGTATGGTGTTTCCTGAAACATCTAAAAAACAAAGCAACAGAGCCTAGGGCACTTCCACTTATGGTCCTATAGCTTAGGGAAATTAAAATCAAAAAGACACAGCCACCCCAAACATTGGGACGCCTCTGTTTACAAGAACCTCGTTTACAGTACAAGTTCAACATCGCAGAAAGTGAAAAATGGATAAAGAAGTTGTGGTATTTACTTACAAAGCAATATCACTCAGCAATGAAATCTATGTCATCAGGCCCTTAGCAGCACAATGAGTGGATTCAGGTATGATGATTCTAACTGAAATAAGTCACACAGAAAAAGAAACATCATAAGATATCAGTAATACACGGAATGTAAACTTGGCTACACAGGAACTGAATTACAGAACAGAACAGGGTCTCAAATTTAGAAAACCAACTTATGCTTGCTTAAGGGGAAAGGTGAGTTGGGGTGCTGCATAAAACCAGAGATTGAAATGAGCACAGATAAAGTTCCTTAAGCCAAATATGGAATAGACAAGAGCTACTCCTTGCTCAACGAAATGGACTCAACACCGCATATTAAACGCCTAAGAATGTACCTGACTAGTAAGTATCTTAAAACCTATGGATTACTATGTCTCCGAAAGAGAATCAAGCATGTGTACAGGGGCATAAACGCAGCAGTGATAGGATTGGAGTGGTTCGGTGAGCAAATGAAGACCCTCTGAAGTCATATTGCATGGTACCCATTCCACGGGTTTCAACTACCCAGGTTTAAGGTATTCTTCCTTCAGCTAAAACATGCATGTGGAACCTAGAGTATGATCAACCATGTGATCGGGAAACGTATTCAAATATGTCTCTGTTTTCGTACCCTGGTACTTGGGTGCAACATTCCAGACGCTTTACTAACACCCTCCCGACTTGGAGAGTCAGTCCCTTTAACCTCCTGTTTGGCCCAGTTTGCAATTTCTGCGGAAGATGAACAGGAATAGCGAGAACCAATGAGAGACTAGCTGGAGGTGTCTGGACGGGCAAATTTAACTCTCATTTCCCACCAGGAAGAGGAATTAACCAAAGGCTCAGCGTGCCCTCCCGGAACCAGATTAGGGCCTGAAGCCATCATGCATGTTGCGGCCAGCTCAAAAGAAAGCGAGTTGAAGAAAGGAGCTCAGGGGCACTGTAATTCACAAACCTGCAGAGTTATAAATGACAGCTATCGTCCAAAAATATACTGAAGTAAGGCTGCCAAGAGGACTTGAAAGCGGGGCAGAATTGCAGGAAACCGATTTCAGGAGGTAGACTGGAATTGCATTGAAAGCATAGGAAAAGAGGCAGAACGTCCACAATGATGCACTTGGCCAAAAAGGGCGTATGCGTTTTTTCCGGAATATATTCAGGAAAAAACGCATACGCCCTTTTTGGCCAACCAAGCAAGCTTGCAAAGGAAATCTGCACTACAATGAAGTCTCACTTCCCCCCGGTCAAAAGGGCCATCTGAAAAAAGTGTAAAATCCAGAAAGACAGGACAGGCCATGGAGAACTGGGAGCCTTGTTATGCTGATGGGCGGGATGAAAATTGCTAGCAGACACTCGGGAGAAGTGTATTGTGTTTCCTGAAACATCTAAAAAACAAAGCAACAGAGCCTAGGGCACTTCCACTTATGGTCCTATAGCTTAGGGAAATTAAAATCAAAAAGACACAGCCACCCCAAACATTGGGACGCCTCTGTTTACAAGAACCTCGTTTACAGTACAAGTTCAACATCGCAGAAAGTGAAAAATGGATAAAGAAGTTGTGGTATTTACTTACAAAGCAATATCACTCAGCAATGAAATCTATGTCATCAGGCCCTTAGCAGCACAATGAGTGGATTCAGGTATGATGATTCTAACTGAAATAAGTCACACAGAAAAAGAAACATCATAAGATATCAGTAATACACGGAATGTAAACTTGGCTACACAGGAACTGAATTACAGAACAGAACAGGGTCTCAAATTTAGAAAACCAACTTATGCTTGCTTAAGGGGAAAGGTGAGTTGGGGTGCTGCATAAAACCAGAGATTGAAATGAGCACAGATAAAGTTCCTTAAGCCAAATATGGAATAGACAAGAGCTACTCCTTGCTCAACGAAATGGACTCAACACCGCATATTAAACGCCTAAGAATGTACCTGACTAGTAAGTATCTTAAAACCTATGGATTACTATGTCTCCGAAAGAGAATCAAGCATGTGTACAGGGGCATAAACGCAGCAGTGATAGGATTGGAGTGGTTCGGTGAGCAAATGAAGACCCTCTGAAGTCATATTGCATGGTACCCATTCCACGGGTTTCAACTACCCAGGTTTAAGGTATTCTTCCTTCAGCTAAAACATGCATGTGGAACCTAGAGTATGATCAACCATGTGATCGGGAAACGTGTTCAAATATGTCTCAGTTCTCGTACCCTGGTACTCGGGTGCAACATTCCAGACGCTTTACTAACACCCTCCCGACTTGGAGAGTCAGTCCCTTTAACCTCCTGTTTGGCCCAGTTTGCAATTTCTGCGGAAGATGAACAGGAATAGCGAGAACCAATGAGAGACTAGCTGGAGGTGTCTGGACGGGCAAATTTAACTCTCATTTCCCACCAGGAAGAGGAATTAACCAAAGGCTCAGCGTGCCGTGCCGGAACCAGATTAGGGCCTGAAGCCATCCTGCGGTGTTGCGGCCAGCTCAAAAGAAAGCGAGTTGAAGAAAGGAGCTCAGGGGCACTGTAATTCACAAACCTGCAGACTTATAAATGACAGCTATCGTCCAAAAATATACTGAAGTAAGGCTGCCAAGAGGACTTGAAAGCGGGGCAGAATTGCAGGAAACCGATTTCAGGAGGTAGACTGGAATTGCATTGAAAGCATAGGAAAAGAGGCAGAACGTCCACAATGATGCACTTGGCCAAAAAGGGCGTATGCGTTTTTTCCTGAATATATTCAGGAAAAAACGCATACGCACTTTTTGGCCAACCAAGCAAGCTTGCAAAGGAAATCTGCACTACAATGAAGTCTCACATCCCCCCGGTCAAAAGGGCCATCTGAAAAAAGTGTAAAATCCAGAAAGGCAGGACAGGCCATGGAGAACTGGGAGCCTTGTTATGCTGATGGGCGGGATGAAAATTGCCAGCAGACACTCGGGAGAAGTGTATGGTGTTTCCTGAAACATCTAAAAAACAAAGCAACAGAGCCTAGGGCACTTCCATTATGGTCCTATAGCTTAGGGAAATTAAAATCAAAAAGACACAGCCACCCCAAACATTGGGACGCCTCTGTTTACAAGAACCTCGTTTACAGTACAAGTTCAACATCGCAGAAAGTGAAAAATGGATAAAGAAGTTGTGGTATTTACTTACAAAGCAATATCACTCAGCAATGAAATCTATGTCATCAGGCCCTTAGCAGCACAATGAGTGGATTCAGGTATGATGATTCTAACTGAAATAAGTCACACAGAAAAAGAAACATCATAAGATATCAGTAATACACGGAATGTAAACTTGGCTACACAGGAACTGAATTACAGAACAGAACAGGGTCTCAAATTTAGAAAACCAACTTATGCTTGCTTAAGGGGAAAGGTGAGTTGGGGTGCTGCATAAAACCAGAGATTGAAATGAGCACAGATAAAATTCCTTAAGCCAAATATGGAATAGACAAGAGCTACTCCTTGCTCAACGAAATGGACTCAACACCGCATATTAAACGCCTAAGAATGTACCTGACTAGTAAGTATCTTAAAACCTATGGATTACTATGTCTCCGAAAGAGAATCAAGCATGTGTACAGGGGCATAAACGCAGCAGTGATAGGATTGGAGAGGTTCGGTGAGCAAATGAAGACCCTCTGAAGTCATATTGCATGGTACCCATTCCACGGGTTTCAACTACCCAGGTTTAAGGTATTCTTCCTTCAGCTAAAACATGCATGTGGAACCTAGAGTATGATCAACCATGTGATCGGGAAACGTGTTCAAATATGTCTCTGTTTTCGTACCCTGGTACTCGGGTGCAACATTCCAGACGCTTTACTAACATCCTCCCGACTTGGAGAGTCAGTCCCTTTAACCTCCTGTTTGGCCCAGTTTGCAATTTCTGCGGAAGAAGAACAGGAATAGCGAGAACCAATGAGAGACTAGCTGGAGGTGTCTGGACGGGCAAATTTAACTCTCATTTCCCACCAGGAAGAGGAATTAACCAAAGGCTCAGCGTGCCGTGCCGGAACCAGATTAGGGCCTGAAGCCATCCTGCGGTGTTGCGGCCAGGTCACAAGAAAGCAAGTTGAAGAAAGGAGCTCAGGGGCACTGTAATTCACAAACCTGCAGACTTATAAATGACAGCTATCGTCCAAAAATATACTGAAGTAAGGCTGCCAAGAGGACTTGAAAGCGGGGCAGAATTGCAGGAAACCGATTTCAGGAGGTAGACTGGAATTGCATTGAAAGCATAGGAAAAGAGGCAGAACGTCCACAATGATGCACTTGGCCAAAAAGGGCGTATGCGTTTTTTCCTGAATATATTCAGGAAAAAACGCATACGCCCTTTTTGGCCAACCAAGCAATCTTGCAAAGGAAATCTGCACTACAATGAAGTCTCACTTCCCCCCGGTCAAAAGGGCCATCTGAAAAAAGTGTAAAATCCAGAAAGGCAGGACAGGCCATGGAGAACTGGGAGCCTTGTTATGCTGACGGGGGGGATGAATATTGCCAGCAGACACTCGGGAGAAGTGTATGGTGTTTCCTGAAACATCTAAAAAACAAAGCAACAGAGCCTAGGGCACTTCCACTTATGGTCCTATAGCTTAGGGAAATTAAAATCAAAAAGACACAGCCACCCCAAACATTGGGACGCCTCTGTTTACAAGAACCTCGTTTACAGTACAAGTTCAACATCGCAGAAAGTGAAAAATGGATAAAGAAGTTGTGGTATTTACTTACAAAGCAATATCACTCAGCAATGAAATCTATGTCATCAGGCCCTTAGCAGCACAATGAGTGGATTCAGGTATGATGATTCTAACTGAAATAAGTCACACAGAAAAAGAAACATCATAAGATATCAGTAATACACGGAATGTAAACTTGGCTACACAGGAACTGAATTACAGAACAGAACAGGGTCTCAAATTTAGAAAACCAACTTATGCTTGCTTAAGGGGAAAGGTGAGTTGGGGTGCTGCATAAAACCAGAGATTGAAATGAGCACAGATAAAGTTCCTTAAGCCAAATATGGAATAGACAAGAGCTACTCCTTGCTCAACGAAATGGACTCAACACCGCATATTAAACGCCTAAGAATGTACCTGACTAGTAAGTATCTTAAAACCTATGGATTACTATGTCTCCGAAAGAGAATCAAGCATGTGTACAGGGGCATAAACGCAGCAGTGATAGGATTGGAGTGGTTCGGTGAGCAAATGAAGACCCTCTGAAGTCATATTGCATGGTACCCATTCCACGGGTTTCAACTACCCAGGTTTAAGGTATTCTTCCTTCAGCTAAAACATGCATGTGGAACCTAGAGTATGATCAACCATGTGATCGGGAAACGTATTCAAATATGTCTCTGTTTTCGTACCCTGGTACTTGGGTGCAACATTCCAGACGCTTTACTAACACCCTCCCGACTTGGAGAGTCAGTCCCTTTAACCTCCTGTTTGGCCCAGTTTGCAATTTCTGCGGAAGATGAACAGGAATAGCGAGAACCAATGAGAGACTAGCTGGAGGTGTCTGGACGGGCAAATTTAACTCTCATTTCCCACCAGGAAGAGGAATTAACCAAAGGCTCAGCGTGCCCTGCCGGAACCAGATTAGGGCCTGAAGCCATCATGCATGTTGCGGCCAGCTCAAAAGAAAGCGAGTTGAAGAAAGGAGCTCAGGGGCACTGTAATTCACAAACCTGCAGAGTTATAAATGACAGCTATCGTCCAAAAATATACTGAAGTAAGGCTGCCAAGAGGACTTGAAAGCGGGGCAGAATTGCAGGAAACCGATTTCAGGAGGTAGACTGGAATTGCATTGAAAGCATAGGAAAAGAGGCAGAACGTCCACAATGATGCACTTGGCCAAAAAGGGCGTATGCGTTTTTTCCGGAATATATTCAGGAAAAAACGCATACGCCCTTTTTGGCCAACCAAGCAAGCTTGCAAAGGAAATCTGCACTACAATGAAGTCTCACTTCCCCCCGGTCAAAAGGGCCATCTGAAAAAAGTGTAAAATCCAGAAAGACAGGACAGGCCATGGAGAACTGGGAGCCTTGTTATGCTGATGGGCGGGATGAAAATTGCTAGCAGACACTCGGGAGAAGTGTATTGTGTTTCCTGAAACATCTAAAAAACAAAGCAACAGAGCCTAGGGCACTTCCACTTATGGTCCTATAGCTTAGGGAAATTAAAATCAAAAAGACACAGCCACCCCAAACATTGGGACGCCTCTGTTTACAAGAACCTCGTTTACAGTACAAGTTCAACATCGCAGAAAGTGAAAAATGGATAAAGAAGTTGTGGTATTTACTTACAAAGCAATATCACTCAGCAATGAAATCTATGTCATCAGGCCCTTAGCAGCACAATGAGTGGATTCAGGTATGATGATTCTAACTGAAATAAGTCACACAGAAAAAGAAACATCATAAGATATCAGTAATACACGGAATGTAAACTTGGCTACACAGGAACTGAATTACAGAACAGAACAGGGTCTCAAATTTAGAAAACCAACTTATGCTTGCTTAAGGGGAAAGGTGAGTTGGGGTGCTGCATAAAACCAGAGATTGAAATGAGCACAGATAAAGTTCCTTAAGCCAAATATGGAATAGACAAGAGCTACTCCTTGCTCAACGAAATGGACTCAACACCGCATATTAAACGCCTAAGAATGTACCTGACTAGTAAGTATCTTAAAACCTATGGATTACTATGTCTCCGAAAGAGAATCAAGCATGTGTACAGGGGCATAAACGCAGCAGTGATAGGATTGGAGTGGTTCGGTGAGCAAATGAAGACCCTCTGAAGTCATATTGCATGGTACCCATTCCACGGGTTTCAACTACCCAGGTTTAAGGTATTCTTCCTTCAGCTAAAACATGCATGTGGAACCTAGAGTATGATCAACCATGTGATCGGGAAACGTGTTCAAATATGTCTCAGTTCTCGTACCCTGGTACTCGGGTGCAACATTCCAGACGCTTTACTAACACCCTCCCGACTTGGAGAGTCAGTCCCTTTAACCTCCTGTTTGGCCCAGTTTGCAATTTCTGCGGAAGATGAACAGGAATAGCGAGAACCAATGAGAGACTAGCTGGAGGTGTCTGGACGGGCAAATTTAACTCTCATTTCCCACCAGGAAGAGGAATTAACCAAAGGCTCAGCGTGCCGTGCCGGAACCAGATTAGGGCCTGAAGCCATCCTGCGGTGTTGCGGCCAGCTCAAAAGAAAGCGAGTTGAAGAAAGGAGCTCAGGGGCACTGTAATTCACAAACCTGCAGACTTATAAATGACAGCTATCGTCCAAAAATATACTGAAGTAAGGCTGCCAAGAGGACTTGAAAGCGGGGCAGAATTGCAGGAAACCGATTTCAGGAGGTAGACTGGAATTGCATTGAAAGCATAGGAAAAGAGGCAGAACGTCCACAATGATGCACTTGGCCAAAAAGGGCGTATGCGTTTTTTCCTGAATATATTCAGGAAAAAACGCATACGCACTTTTTGGCCAACCAAGCAAGCTTGCAAAGGAAATCTGCACTACAATGAAGTCTCACATCCCCCCGGTCAAAAGGGCCATCTGAAAAAAGTGTAAAATCCAGAAAGGCAGGACAGGCCATGGAGAACTGGGAGCCTTGTTATGCTGATGGGCGGGATGAAAATTGCCAGCAGACACTCGGGAGAAGTGTATGGTGTTTCCTGAAACATCTAAAAAACAAAGCAACAGAGCCTAGGGCACTTCCACTTATGGTCCTATAGCTTAGGGAAATTAAAATCAAAAAGACACAGCCACCCCAAACATTGGGACGCCTCTGTTTACAAGAACCTCGTTTACAGTACAAGTTCAACATCGCAGAAAGTGAAAAATGGATAAAGAAGTTGTGGTATTTACTTACAAAGCAATATCACTCAGCAATGAAATCTAGGTCATCAGGCCCTTAGCAGCACAATGAGTGGATTCAGGTATGATGATTCTAACTGAAATAAGTCACACAGAAAAAGAAACATCATAAGATATCAGTAATACACGGAATGTAAACTTGGCTACACAGGAACTGAATTACAGAACAGAACAGGGTCTCAAATTTAGAAAACCAACTTATGCTTGCTTAAGGGGAAAGGTGAGTTGGGGTGCTGCATAAAACCAGAGATTGAAATGAGCACAGATAAAGTTCCTTAAGCCAAATATGGAATAGACAAGAGCTACTCCTTGCTCAACGAAATGGACTCAACACCCCATATTAAGCGCCTAAGAATGTACCTGACTAGTAAGTATCTTAAAACCTATGGATTGCTATATCTCCAAAAGAGAATCAAGCGTGTGTCCAGGGGCATAAATGCAGCAGTGATAGGATTGGAGAGGTTCGGTGAGCAAATGAAGACCCTCTGAAGTCATATTGCATGGTACCCATTCCACGGGTTTCAACTACCCAGGTTTAAGGTATTCTTCCTTCAGCTAAAACATGCATGTGGAACCTAGAGTATGATCAACCATGTGATCGGGAGACATGTTCAAATATGTCTCAGTTTTCGTACCCTGGTACTCGGGTGCAACATTCCAGACGCTTTACTAACACCCTCCCGACTTGGAGAGTCAGTCCCTTTAACCTCCTGTTTGGCCCAGTTTGCAATTTCTGCGGAAGATGAACAGGAATAGCGAGAACCAATGAGAGACTAGCTGGAGGTGTCTGGACGGGCAAATTTAACTCTCATTTCCCACCAGGAAGAGGAATTAACCAAAGGCTCAGCGTGCCGTGCCGGAACCAGATTAGGGCCTGAAGCCATCCTGCGGTGTTGCGGCCAGCTCAAAAGAAAGCGAGTTTAAGAAAGGAGCTCAGGGGCACTGTAATTCACAAACCTGCAGACTTATAAATGACAGCTATCGTCCAAAAATATACTGAAGTAAGGCTGCCAAGAGGACTTGAAAGCGGGGCAGAATTGCAGGAAACCGATTTCAGGAGGTAGACTGGAATTGCATTGAAAGCATAGGAAAAGAGGCAGAACGTCCACAATGATGCACTTGGCCAAAAAGGGCGTATGCGTTTTTTCCTGAATATATTCAGGAAAAAACGCATACGCCCTTTTTGGCCAACCAAGCAAGCTTGCAAAGGAAATCTGCACTACAATGAAGTCTCACTTCCCCCCGGTCAAAAGGGCCATCTGAAAAAAGTGTAAAATCCAGAAAGACAGGACAGGCCATGGAGAACTGGGAGCCTTGTTATGCTGACGGGCGGGATGAAAATTGCCAGCAGACACTCGGGAGAAGTGTATGGTGTTTCCTGAAACATCTAAAAAACAAAGCAACAGAGCCTAGGGCACTTCCACTTATGGTCCTATAGCTTAGGGAAATTAAAATCAAAAAGACACAGCCACCCCAAACATTGGGACGCCTCTGTTTACAAGAACCTCGTTTACAGTACAAGTTCAACATCGCAGAAAGTGAAAAATGGATAAAGAAGTTGTGGTATTTACTTACAAAGCAATATCACTCAGCAATGAAATCTAGGTCATCAGGCCCTTAGCAGCACAATGAGTGGATTCAGGTATGATGATTCTAACTGAAATAAGTCACACAGAAAAAGAAACATCATAAGATATCAGTAATACACGGAATGTAAACTTGGCTACACAGGAACTGAATTACAGAACAGAACAGGGTCTCAAATTTAGAAAACCAACTTATGCTTGCTTAAGGGGAAAGGTGAGTTGGGGTGCTGCATAAAACCAGAGATTGAAATGAGCACAGATAAAGTTCCTTAAGCCAAATATGGAATAGACAAGAGCTACTCCTTGCTCAACGAAATGGACTCAACACCCCATATTAAGCGCCTAAGAATGTACCTGACTAGTAAGTATCTTAAAACCTATGGATTGCTATATCTCCAAAAGAGAATCAAGCGTGTGTCCAGGGGCATAAATGCAGCAGTGATAGGATTGGAGAGGTTCGGTGAGCAAATGAAGACCCTCTGAAGTCATATTGCATGGTACCCATTCCACGGGTTTCAACTACCCAGGTTTAAGGTATTCTTCCTTCAGCTAAAACATGCATGTGGAACCTAGAGTATGATCAACCATGTGATCGGGAGACATGTTCAAATATGTCTCAGTTTTCGTACCCTGGTACTCGGGTGCAACATTCCAGACGCTTTACTAACACCCTCCCGACTTGGAGAGTCAGTCCCTTTAACCTCCTGTTTGGCCCAGTTTGCAATTTCTGCGGAAGATGAACAGGAATAGCGAGAACCAATGAGAGACTAGCTGGAGGTGTCTGGACGGGCAAATTTAACTCTCATTTCCCACCAGGAAGAGGAATTAACCAAAGGCTCAGCGTGCCGTGCCGGAACCAGATTAGGGCCTGAAGCCATCCTGCGGTGTTGCGGCCAGCTCAAAAGAAAGCGAGTTTAAGAAAGGAGCTCAGGGGCACTGTAATTCACAAACCTGCAGACTTATAAATGACAGCTATCGTCCAAAAATATACTGAAGTAAGGCTGCCAAGAGGACTTGAAAGCGGGGCAGAATTGCAGGAAACCGATTTCAGGAGGTAGACTGGAATTGCATTGAAAGCATAGGAAAAGAGGCAGAACGTCCACAATGATGCACTTGGCCAAAAAGGGCGTATGCGTTTTTTCCTGAATATATTCAGGAAAAAACGCATACGCCCTTTTTGGCCAACCAAGCAAGCTTGCAAAGGAAATCTGCACTACAATGAAGTCTCACTTCCCCCCGGTCAAAAGGGCCATCTGAAAAAAGTGTAAAATCCAGAAAGACAGGACAGGCCATGGAGAACTGGGAGCCTTGTTATGCTGACGGGCGGGATGAAAATTGCCAGCAGACACTCGGGAGAAGTGTATGGTGTTTCCTGAAACATCTAAAAAACAAAGCAACAGAGCCTAGGGCACTTCCACTTATGGTCCTATAGCTTAGGGAAATTAAAATCAAAAACACACAGCCACCCCAAACATTGGGACGCCTCTGTTTACAAGAACCTCGTTTACAGTACAAGTTCAACATCGCAGAAAGTGAAAAATGGATAAAGAAGTTGTGGTATTTACTTACAAAGCAATATCACTCAGCAATGAAATCTAGGTCATCAGGCCCTTAGCAGCACAATGAGTGGATTCAGGTATGATGATTCTAACTGAAATAAGTCACACAGAAAAAGAAACATCATAAGATATCAGTAATACACGGAATGTAAACTTGGCTACACAGGAACTGAATTACAGAACAGAACAGGGTCTCAAATTTAGAAAACCAACTTATGCTTGCTTAAGGGGAAAGGTGAGTTGGGGTGCTGCATAAAACCAGAGATTGAAATGAGCACAGATAAAGTTCCTTAAGCCAAATATGGAATAGACAAGAGCTACTCCTTGCTCAACGAAATGGACTCAACACCCCATATTAAGCCCCTAAGAATGTACCTGACTAGTAAGTATCTTAAAACCTATGGATTGCTATATCTCCAAAAGAGAATCAAGCGTGTGTCCAGGGGCATAAATGCAGCAGTGATAGGATTGGAGAGGTTCGGTGAGCAAATGAAGACCCTCTGAAGTCATATTGCATGGTACCCATTCCACGGGTTTCAACTACCCAGGTTTAAGGTATTCTTCCTTCAGCTAAAACATGCATGTGGAACCTAGAGTATGATCAACCATGTGATCGGGAGACATTTTCAAATATGTCTCAGTTTTCGTACCCTGGTACTCGGGTGCAACATTCCAGACGCTTTACTAACACCCTCCCGACTTGGAGAGTCAGTCCCTTTAACCTCCTGTTTGGCCCAGTTTGCAATTTCTGCGGAAGATGAACAGGAATAGCGAGAACCAATGAGAGACTAGCTGGAGGTGTCTGGACGGGCAAATTTAACTCTCATTTCCCACCAGGAAGAGGAATTAACCAAAGGCTCAGCGTGCCGTGCCGGAACCAGATTAGGGCCTGAAGCCATCCTGCGGTGTTGCGGCCAGCTCAAAAGAAAGCGAATTTAAGAAAGGAGCTCAGGGGCACTGTAATTCACAAACCTGCAGACTTATAAATGACAGCTATCGTCCAAAAATATACTGAAGTAAGGCTGCCAAGAGGACTTGAAAGCGGGGCAGAATTGCAGGAAACCGATTTCAGGAGGTAGACTGGAATTGCATTGAAAGCATAGGAAAAGAGGCAGAACGTCCACAATGATGCACTTGGCCAAAAAGGGCGTATGCGTTTTTTCCTGAATATATTCAGGAAAAAACGCATACGCCCTTTTTGGCCAACCAAGCAAGCTTGCAAAGGAAATCTGCACTACAATGAAGTCTCACTTCCCCCCGGTCAAAAGGGCCATCTGAAAAAAGTGTAAAATCCAGAAAGACAGGACAGGCCATGGAGAACTGGGAGCCTTGTTATGCTGACGGGCGGGATGAAAATTGCCAGCAGACACTCGGGAGAAGTGTATGGTGTTTCCTGAAACATCTAAAAAACAAAGCAACAGAGCCTAGGGCACTTCCACTTATGGTCCTATAGCTTAGGGAAATTAAAATCAAAAACACACAGCCACCCCAAACATTGGGACGCCTCTGTTTACAAGAACCTCATTTACAGTACAAGTTCAACATCGCAGAAAGTGAAAAATGGATAAAGAAGTTGTGGTATTTACTTACAAAGCAATATCACTCAGCAATGAAATCTAGGTCATCAGGCCCTTAGCAGCACAATGAGTGGATTCAGGTATGATGATTCTAACTGAAATAAGTCACACAGAAAAAGAAACATCATAAGATATCAGTAATACACGGAATGTAAACTTGGCTACACAGGAACTGAATTACAGAACAGAACAGGGTCTCAAATTTAGAAAACCAACTTATGCTTGCTTAAGGGGAAAGGTGAGTTGGGGTGCTGCATAAAACCAGAGATTGAAATGAGCACAGATAAAGTTCCTTAAGCCAAATATGGAATAGACAAGAGCTACTCCTTGCTCAACGAAATGGACTCAACACCGCATATTAAACGCCTAAGAATGTACCTGACTAGTAAGTATCTTAAAACCTATGGATTACTATGTCTCCAGAGAATCAAGCATGTGTACAGGGGCATAAACGCAGCAGTGATAGGATTGGAGAGGTTCGGTGAGCAAATGAAGACCCTCTGAAGTCATATTGCATGGTACCCATTCCACGGGTTTCAACTACCCAGGTTTAAGGTATTCTTCCTTCAGCTAAAACATGCATGTGGAACCTAGAGTATGATCAACCATGTGATCGGGAGACGTGTTCAAATATGTCTCAGTTTTCGTACCCTGGTACTCGGGTGCAACATTCCAGACGCTTTACTAACACCCTCCCGACTTGGAGAGTCAGTCCCTTTAACCTCCTGTTTGGCCCAGTTTGCAATTTCTGCGGAAGATGAACAGGAATAGCGAGAACCAATGAGAGACTAGCTGGAGGTGTCTGGACGGGCAAATTTAACTCTCATTTCCCACCAGGAAGAGGAATTAACCAAAGGCTCAGCGTGCCGTGCCGGAACCAGATTAGGGCCTGAAGCCATCCTGCGGTGTTGCGGCCAGGTCACAAGAAAGCGAGTTGAAGAAAGGAGCTCAGGGGCACTGTCATTCACAAACCTGCAGAGTTATAAATGACAGCTATCGTCCAAAAATATACTGAAGTAAGGCTGCCAAGAGGACTTGAAAGCGGGGCAGAATTGCAGGAAACCGATTTCAGGAGGTAGACTGGAATTGCATTGAAAGCATAGGAAAAGAGGCAGAACGTCCACAATGATGCACTTGGCCAAAAAGGGCGTATGCGTTTTTTCCTGAATATATTCAGGAAAAAACGCATACGCCCTTTTTGGCCAACCAAGCAAGCTTGCAAAGGAAATCTGCACTACAATGAAGTCTCACATCCCCCCGGTCAAAAGGGCCATCTGAAAAAAGTGTAAAATCCAGAAAGGCAGGACAGGCCATGGAGAACTGGGAGCCTTGTTATGCTGATGGGCGGGATGAAAATTGCCAGCAGACACTCGGGAGAAGTGTATGGTGTTTCCTGAAACATCTAAAAAACAAAGCAACAGAGCCTAGGGCACTTCCACTTATGGTCCTATAGCTTAGGGAAATTAAAATCAAAAAGACACAGCCACCCCAAAGTTTGGGACGCCTCTGTTTACAAGAACCTCGTTTACAGTACAAGTTCAACATCGCAGAAAGTGAAGAATGGATAAAGAAGTTGTGGTATTTACTTACAAAGCAATATCACTCAGCAATGAAATCTATGTCATCAGGCCCTTAGCAGCACAATGAGTGGATTCAGGTATGATGATTCTAACTGAAATAAGTCACACAGAAAAAGAAACATCATAAGATATCAGTAATACACGGAATGTAAACTTGGCTACACAGGAACTGAATTACAGAACAGAACAGGGTCTCAAATTTAGAAAACCAACTTATGCTTGCTTAAGGGTAAAGGAGAGTTGGGGTGCTGCATAAAACCAGAGATTGAAATGAGCACAGATAAAGTTCCTTAAGCCAAATATGGAATAGACAAGAGCTACTCCTTGCTCAACGAAATGGACTCAACACCGCATATTAAACGCCTAAGAATGTACCTGACTAGTAAGTATCTTAAAACCTATGGATTACTATGTCTCCGAAAGAGAATCAAGCATGTGTACAGGGGCATAAACGCAGCAGTGATAGGATTGGAGAGGTTCGGTGAGCAAATGAAGACCCTCTGAAGTCATATTGCATGGTACCCATTCCACGGGTTTCAACTACCCAGGTTTAAGGTATTCTTCCTTCAGCTAAAACATGCATGTGGAACCTAGAGTATGATCAACCATGTGATCGGGAAACGTGTTCAAATATGTCTCAGTTCTCGTACCCTGGTACTCGGGTGCAACATTCCAGACGCTTTACTAACACCCTCCCGACTTGGAGAGTCAGTCCCTTTAACCTCCTGTTTGGCCCAGTTTGCAATTTCTGCGGAAGATGAACAGGAATAGGGAGAACCAATGAGAGACTAGCTGGAGGTGTCTGGACGGGCAAATTTAACTCTCATTTCCCACCAGGAAGAGGAATTAACCAAAGGCTCAGCGTGCCGTGCCGGAACCAGATTAGGGCCTGAAGCCATCCTGCGGTGTTGCGGCCAGGTCACAAGAAAGCGAGTTGAAGAAAGGAGCTCAGGGGCACTGTCATTCACAAACCTGCAGACTTATAAATGACAGCTATCGTCCAAAAATATACTGAAGTAAGGCTGCCAAGAGGACTTGAAAGCGGGGCAGAATTGCAGGAAACCGATTTCAGGAGGTAGACTGGAATTGCATTGAAAGCATAGGAAAAGAGGCAGAACGTCCACAATGATGCACTTGGCCAAAAAGGGCGTATGCGTTTTTTCCTGAATATATTCAGGAAAAAACGCATACGCCCTTTTTGGCCAACCAAGCAAGCTTGCAAAGGAAATCTGCACTACAATGAAGTCTCACATCCCCCCGGTCAAAAGGGCCATCTGAAAAAAGTGTAAAATCCAGAAAGGCAGGACAGGCCATGGAGAACTGGGAGCCTTGTTATGCTGATGGGCGGGATGAAAATTGCCAGCAGACACTCGGGAGAAGTGTATGGTGTTTCCTGAAACATCTAAAAAACAAAGCAACAGAGCCTAGGGCACTTCCACTTATGGTCCTATAGCTTAGGGAAATTAAAATCAAAAAGACACAGCCACCCCAAACATTGGGACGCCTCTGTTTACAAGAACCTCGTTTACAGTACAAGTTCAACATCGCAGAAAGTGAAAAATGGATAAAGAAGTTGTGGTATTTACTTACAAAGCAATATCACTCAGCAATGAAATCTAGGTCATCAGGCCCTTAGCAGCACAATGAGTGGATTCAGGTATGATGATTCTAACTGAAATAAGTCACACAGAAAAAGAAACATCATAAGATATCAGTAATACACGGAATGTAAACTTGGCTACACAGGAACTGAATTACAGAACAGAACAGGGTCTCAAATTTAGAAAACCAACTTATGCTTGCTTAAGGGGAAAGGTGAGTTGGGGTGCTGCATAAAACCAGAGATTGAAATGAGCACAGATAAAGTTCCTTAAGCCAAATATGGAATAGACAAGAGCTACTCCTTGCTCAACGAAATGGACTCAACACCCCATATTAAGCGCCTAAGAATGTACCTGACTAGTAAGTATCTTAAAACCTATGGATTGCTATATCTCCAAAAGAGAATCAAGCGTGTGTCCAGGGGCATAAATGCAGCAGTGATAGGATTGGAGAGGTTCGGTGAGCAAATGAAGACCCTCTGAAGTCATATTGCATGGTACCCATTCCACGGGTTTCAACTACCCAGGTTTAAGGTATTCTTCCTTCAGCTAAAACATGCATGTGGAACCTAGAGTATGATCAACCATGTGATCGGGAGACGTGTTCAAATATGTCTCAGTTTTCGTACCCTGGTACTCGGGTGCAACATTCCAGACGCTTTACTAACACCCTCCCGACTTGGAGAGTCAGTCCCTTTAACCTCCTGTTTGGCCCAGTTTGCAATTTCTGCGGAAGATGAACAGGAATAGCGAGAACCAATGAGAGACTAGCTGGAGGTGTCTGGACGGGCAAATTTAACTCTCATTTCCCACCAGGAAGAGGAATTAACCAAAGGCTCAGCGTGCCGTGCCGGAACCAGATTAGGGCCTGAAGCCATCCTGTGGTGTTGCGGCCAGCTCAAAAGAAAGCGAGTTTAAGAAAGGAGCTCAGGGGCACTGTAATTCACAAACCTGCAGACTTATAAATGACAGCTATCGTCCAAAAATATACTGAAGTAAGGCTGCCAAGAGGACTTGAAAGCGGGGCAGAATTGCAGGAAACCGATTTCAGGAGGTAGACTGGAATTGCATTGAAAGCATAGGAAAAGAGGCAGAACGTCCACAATGATGCACTTGGCCAAAAAGGGCGTATGCGTTTTTTCCTGAATATATTCAGGAAAAAACGCATACGCCCTTTTTGGCCAACCAAGCAAGCTTGCAAAGGAAATCTGCACTACAATGAAGTCTCACATCCCCCCGGTCAAAAGGGCCATCTGAAAAAAGTGTAAAATCCAGAAAGGCAGGACAGGCCATGGAGAACTGGGAGCCTTGTTATGCTGATGGGCGGGATGTAAATTGCCAACAGACACTCGGGAGAAGTGTATGGTGTTTCCTGAAACATCTAAAAAACAAAGCAACAGAGCCTAGGGCACTTCCACTTATGGTCCTATAGCTTAGGGAAATTAAAATCAAAAAGACACAGCCACCCCAAACATTGGGACGCCTCTGTTTACAAGAACCTCGTTTACAGTACAAGTTCAACATCGCAGAAAGTGAAAAATGGATAAAGAAGTTGTGGTATTTACTTACAAAGCAATATCACTCAGCAATGAAATCTATGTCATCAGGCCCTTAGCAGCACAATGAGTGGATTCAGGTATGATGATTCTAACTGAAATAAGTCACACAGAAAAAGAAACATCATAAGATATCAGTAATACACGGAATGTAAACTTGGCTACACAGGAACTGAATTACAGAACAGAACAGGGTCTCAAATTTAGAAAACCAACTTATGCTTGCTTAAGGGGAAAGGTGAGTTGGGGTGCTGCATAAAACCAGAGATTGAAATGAGCACAGATAAAGTTCCTTAAGCCAAATATGGAATAGACAAGAGCTACTCCTTGCTCAACGAAATGGACTCAACACCCCATATTAAGAGCCTAAGAATGTACCTGACTAGTAAGTATCTTAAAACCTATGGATTGCTATATCTCTAAAAGAGAATCAAGCGTGTCCAGGGGCATAAATGCAGCAGTGATAGGATTGGAGAGGTTCGGTGAGCAAACAAAGACCCTTTGAAGTCATATTGCATGGTACCCATTCCACGGGTCTCAACTCTCCAGGTTTCAGGGATTCTTCCTTCAGCTAAAACATGCATGTGGAACCTAGAGTATGATCAACCATGTGATCGGGAAACGTGTTCAAATATGTCTCAGTTCTCGTACCCTGGTACTCGGGTGCAACATTCCAGACGCTTTACTAACACCCTCCCGACTTGGAGAGTCAGTCCCTTTAACCTCCTGTTTGGCCCAGTTTGCAATTTCTGCGGAAGATGAACAGGAATAGCGAGAACCAATGAGAGACTAGCTGGAGGTGTCTGGACGGGCAAATTTAACTCTCATTTCCCACCAGGAAGAGGAATTAACCAAAGGCTCAGCGTGCCGTGCCGGAACCAGATTAGGGCCTGAAGCAATCCTGCGGTGTTGCGGCCAGGTCACAAGAAAGCGAGTTGAAGAAAGGAGCTCAGGGGCACTGTAATTCACAAACCTGCAGAGTTATAAATGACAGCTATCGTCCAAAAATATACTGAAGTAAGGCTGCCAAGAGGACTTGAAAGCGGGGCAGAATTGCAGGAAACCGATTTCAGGAGGTAGACTGGAATTGCATTGAAAGCATAGGAAAAGAGGCAGAACGTCCACAATGATGCACTTGGCCAAAAAGGGCGTATGCGTTTTTTCCTGAATATATTCAGGAAAAAACGCATACGCCCTTTTTGGCCAACCAAGCAAGCTTGCAAAGGAAATCTGCACTACAATGAAGTCTCACTTCCCCCCGGTCAAAAGGGCCATCTGAAAAAAGTGTAAAATCCAGAAAGGCAGGACAGGCCATGGAGAACTGGGAGCCTTGTTATGCTGATGGGCGGGATGAAAATTGCCAGCAGACACTCGGGAGAAGTGTATGGTGTTTCCTGAAACATCTAAAAAACAAAGCAACAGAGCCTAGGGCACTTCCACTTATGGTCCTATAGCTTAGGGAAATTAAAATCAAAAAGACACAGCCACCCCAAACATTGAGACGCCTCTGTTTACAAGAACCTCGTTTACAGTACAAGTTCAACATCGCAGAAAGTGAAAAATGGATAAAGAAGTTGTGGTATTTACTTACAAAGCAATATCACTCAGCAATGAAATCTATGTCATCAGGCCCTTAGCAGCACAATGAGTGGATTCAGGTATGATGATTCTAACTGAAATAAGTCACACAGAAAAAGAAACATCATAAGATATCAGTAATACATGGAATGTAAACTTGGCTACACAGGAACTGAATTACAGAACAGAACAGGGTCTCAAATTTAGAAAACCAACTTATGCTTGCTTAAGGGGAAAGGTGAGTTGGGGTGCTGCATAAAACCAGAGATTGAAATGAGCACAGATAAAGTTCCTTAAGCCAAATATGGAATAGACAAGAGCTACTCCTTGCTCAACGAAATGGACTCAACACCGCATATTAAACGCCTAAGAATGTACCTGACTAGTAAGTATCTTAAAACCTATGGATTACTATGTCTCCGAAAGAGAATCAAGCATGTGTACAGGGGCATAAACGCAGCAGTGATAGGATTGGAGAGGTTCGGTGAGCAAATGAAGACCCTCTGAAGTCATATTGCATGGTACCCATTCCACGGGTTTCAACTACCCAGGTTTAAGGTATTCTTCCTTCAGCTAAAACATGCATGTGGAACCTAGAGTATGATCAACCATGTGATCGGGAAACGTGTTCAAATATGTCTCTGTTTTCGTACCCTGGTACTCGGGTGCAACATTCCAGACGCTTTACTAACACCCTCCCGACTTGGAGAGTCAGTCCCTTTAACCTCCTGTTTGGCCCAGTTTGCAATTTCTGCGGAAGATGAACAGGAATAGTGAGAACCAATGAGAGACTAGCTGGAAGTTTCTGGACGGGCAAATTTAACTCTCATTTCCCACCAGGAAGAGGAATTAACCAAAGGCTCAGCGTGCCGTGCCGGAACCAGATTAGGGCCTGAAGCCATCCTGCGGTGTTGCGGCCAGCTCAAAAGAAAGCAAGTTGAAGAAAGGAGCTCAGGGGCACTGTAATTCACAAACCTGCAGAGTTATAAATGACAGCTATCGTCCAAAAATATACTGAAGTAAGGCTGCCAAGAGGACTTGAAAGCGGGGCAGAATTGCAGGAAACCGATTTCAGGAGGTAGACTGGAATTGCATTGAAAGCATAGGAAAAGAGGCAGAACGTCCACAATGATGCACTTGGCCAAAAAGGGCGTATGCGTTTTTTCCTGAATATATTCAGGAAAAAACGCATACGCCCTTTTTGGCCAACCAAGCAAGCTTGCAAAGGAAATCTGCACTACAATGAAGTCTCACTTCCCCCCGGTCAAAAGGGCCATCTGAAAAAAGTGTAAAATCCAGAAAGGCAGGACAGGCCATGGAGAACTGGGAGCCTTGTTATGCTGATGGGCGGGATGAAAATTGCCAGCAGACACTCGGGAGAAGTGTATGGTGTTTCCTGAAACATCTAAAAAACAAAGCAACAGAGCCTAGGGCACTTCCACTTATGGTCCTATAGCTTAGGGAAATTAAAATCAAAAAGACACAGCCACCCCAAACATTGGGACGCCTCTGTTTACAAGAACCTCGTTTACAGTACAAGTTCAACATCGCAGAAAGTGAAAAATGGATAAAGAAGTTGTGGTATTTACTTACAAAGCAATATCACTCAGCAATGAAATCTATGTCATCAGGCCCTTAGCAGCACAATGAGTGGATTCAGGTATGATGATTCTAACTGAAATAAGTCACACAGAAAAAGAAACATCATAAGATATCAGTAATACACGGAATGTAAACTTGGCTACACAGGAACTGAATTACAGAACAGAACAGGGTCTCAAATTTAGAAAACCAACTTATGCTTGCTTAAGGGTAAAGGAGAGTTGGGGTGCTGCATAAAACCAGAGATTGAAATGAGCACAGATAAAGTTCCTTAAGCCAAATATGGAATAGACAAGAGCTACTCCTTGCTCAACGAAATGGACTCAACACCGCATATTAAACGCCTAAGAATGTACCTGACTAGTAAGTATCTTAAAACCTATGGATTACTATGTCTCCGAAAGAGAATCAAGCATGTGTACAGGGGCATAAACGCAGCAGTGATAGGATTGGAGAGGTTCGGTGAGCAAATGAAGACCCTCTGAAGTCATATTGCATGGTACCCATTCCACGGGTTTCAACTACCCAGGTTTAAGGTATTCTTCCTTCAGCTAAAACATGCATGTGGAACCTAGAGTATGATCAACCATGTGATCGGGAAACGTGTTCAAATATGTCTCAGTTCTCGTACCCTGGTACTCGGGTGCAACATTCCAGACGCTTTACTAACACCCTCCCGACTTGGAGAGTCAGTCCCTTTAACCTCCTGTTTGGCCCAGTTTGCAATTTCTGCGGAAGATGAACAGGAATAGGGAGAACCAATGAGAGACTAGCTGGAGGTGTCTGGACGGGCAAATTTAACTCTCATTTCCCACCAGGAAGAGGAATTAACCAAAGGCTCAGCGTGCCGTGCCGGAACCAGATTAGGGCCTGAAGCCATCCTGCGGTGTTGCGGCCAGGTCACAAGAAAGCGAGTTGAAGAAAGGAGCTCAGGGGCACTGTCATTCACAAACCTGCAGACTTATAAATGACAGCTATCGTCCAAAAATATACTGAAGTAAGGCTGCCAAGAGGACTTGAAAGCGGGGCAGAATTGCAGGAAACCGATTTCAGGAGGTAGACTGGAATTGCATTGAAAGCATAGGAAAAGAGGCAGAACGTCCACAATGATGCACTTGGCCAAAAAGGGCGTATGCGTTTTTTCCTGAATATATTCAGGAAAAAACGCATACGCCCTTTTTGGCCAACCAAGCAAGCTTGCAAAGGAAATCTGCACTACAATGAAGTCTCACATCCCCCCGGTCAAAAGGGCCATCTGAAAAAAGTGTAAAATCCAGAAAGGCAGGACAGGCCATGGAGAACTGGGAGCCTTGTTATGCTGATGGGCGGGATGAAAATTGCCAGCAGACACTCGGGAGAAGTGTATGGTGTTTCCTGAAACATCTAAAAAACAAAGCAACAGAGCCTAGGGCACTTCCACTTATGGTCCTATAGCTTAGGGAAATTAAAATCAAAAAGACACAGCCACCCCAAACATTGGGACGCCTCTGTTTACAAGAACCTCGTTTACAGTACAAGTTCAACATCGCAGAAAGTGAAAAATGGATAAAGAAGTTGTGGTATTTACTTACAAAGCAATATCACTCAGCAATGAAATCTAGGTCATCAGGCCCTTAGCAGCACAATGAGTGGATTCAGGTATGATGATTCTAACTGAAATAAGTCACACAGAAAAAGAAACATCATAAGATATCAGTAATACACGGAATGTAAACTTGGCTACACAGGAACTGAATTACAGAACAGAACAGGGTCTCAAATTTAGAAAACCAACTTATGCTTGCTTAAGGGGAAAGGTGAGTTGGGGTGCTGCATAAAACCAGAGATTGAAATGAGCACAGATAAAGTTCCTTAAGCCAAATATGGAATAGACAAGAGCTACTCCTTGCTCAACGAAATGGACTCAACACCCCATATTAAGCGCCTAAGAATGTACCTGACTAGTAAGTATCTTAAAACCTATGGATTGCTATATCTCCAAAAGAGAATCAAGCGTGTGTCCAGGGGCATAAATGCAGCAGTGATAGGATTGGAGAGGTTCGGTGAGCAAATGAAGACCCTCTGAAGTCATATTGCATGGTACCCATTCCACGGGTTTCAACTACCCAGGTTTAAGGTATTCTTCCTTCAGCTAAAACATGCATGTGGAACCTAGAGTATGATCAACCATGTGATCGGGAGACGTGTTCAAATATGTCTCAGTTTTCGTACCCTGGTACTCGGGTGCAACATTCCAGACGCTTTACTAACACCCTCCCGACTTGGAGAGTCAGTCCCTTTAACCTCCTGTTTGGCCCAGTTTGCAATTTCTGCGGAAGATGAACAGGAATAGCGAGAACCAATGAGAGACTAGCTGGAGGTGTCTGGACGGGCAAATTTAACTCTCATTTCCCACCAGGAAGAGGAATTAACCAAAGGCTCAGCGTGCCGTGCCGGAACCAGATTAGGGCCTGAAGCCATCCTGTGGTGTTGCGGCCAGCTCAAAAGAAAGCGAGTTTAAGAAAGGAGCTCAGGGGCACTGTAATTCACAAACCTGCAGACTTATAAATGACAGCTATCGTCCAAAAATATACTGAAGTAAGGCTGCCAAGAGGACTTGAAAGCGGGGCAGAATTGCAGGAAACCGATTTCAGGAGGTAGACTGGAATTGCATTGAAAGCATAGGAAAAGAGGCAGAACGTCCACAATGATGCACTTGGCCAAAAAGGGCGTATGCGTTTTTTCCTGAATATATTCAGGAAAAAACGCATACGCCCTTTTTGGCCAACCAAGCAAGCTTGCAAAGGAAATCTGCACTACAATGAAGTCTCACATCCCCCCGGTCAAAAGGGCCATCTGAAAAAAGTGTAAAATCCAGAAAGGCAGGACAGGCCATGGAGAACTGGGAGCCTTGTTATGCTGATGGGCGGGATGTAAATTGCCAACAGACACTCGGGAGAAGTGTATGGTGTTTCCTGAAACATCTAAAAAACAAAGCAACAGAGCCTAGGGCACTTCCACTTATGGTCCTATAGCTTAGGGAAATTAAAATCAAAAAGACACAGCCACCCCAAACATTGGGACGCCTCTGTTTACAAGAACCTCGTTTACAGTACAAGTTCAACATCGCAGAAAGTGAAAAATGGATAAAGAAGTTGTGGTATTTACTTACAAAGCAATATCACTCAGCAATGAAATCTATGTCATCAGGCCCTTAGCAGCACAATGAGTGGATTCAGGTATGATGATTCTAACTGAAATAAGTCACACAGAAAAAGAAACATCATAAGATATCAGTAATACACGGAATGTAAACTTGGCTACACAGGAACTGAATTACAGAACAGAACAGGGTCTCAAATTTAGAAAACCAACTTATGCTTGCTTAAGGGGAAAGGTGAGTTGGGGTGCTGCATAAAACCAGAGATTGAAATGAGCACAGATAAAGTTCCTTAAGCCAAATATGGAATAGACAAGAGCTACTCCTTGCTCAACGAAATGGACTCAACACCCCATATTAAGCGCCTAAGAATGTACCTGACTAGTAAGTATCTTAAAACCTATGGATTGCTATATCTCTAAAAGAGAATCAAGCGTGTCCAGGGGCATAAATGCAGCAGTGATAGGATTGGAGAGGTTCGGTGAGCAAACAAAGACCCTTTGAAGTCATATTGCATGGTACCCATTCCACGGGTCTCAACTCTCCAGGTTTCAGGGATTCTTCCTTCAGCTAAAACATGCATGTGGAACCTAGAGTATGATCAACCATGTGATCGGGAAACGTGTTCAAATATGTCTCAGTTCTCGTACCCTGGTACTCGGGTGCAACATTCCAGACGCTTTACTAACACCCTCCCGACTTGGAGAGTCAGTCCCTTTAACCTCCTGTTTGGCCCAGTTTGCAATTTCTGCGGAAGATGAACAGGAATAGCGAGAACCAATGAGAGACTAGCTGGAGGTGTCTGGACGGGCAAATTTAACTCTCATTTCCCACCAGGAAGAGGAATTAACCAAAGGCTCAGCGTGCCGTGCCGGAACCAGATTAGGGCCTGAAGCAATCCTGCGGTGTTGCGGCCAGGTCACAAGAAAGCGAGTTGAAGAAAGGAGCTCAGGGGCACTGTAATTCACAAACCTGCAGAGTTATAAATGACAGCTATCGTCCAAAAATATACTGAAGTAAGGCTGCCAAGAGGACTTGAAAGCGGGGCAGAATTGCAGGAAACCGATTTCAGGAGGTAGACTGGAATTGCATTGAAAGCATAGGAAAAGAGGCAGAACGTCCACAATGATGCACTTGGCCAAAAAGGGCGTATGCGTTTTTTCCTGAATATATTCAGGAAAAAACGCATACGCCCTTTTTGGCCAACCAAGCAAGCTTGCAAAGGAAATCTGCACTACAATGAAGTCTCACTTCCCCCCGGTCAAAAGGGCCATCTGAAAAAAGTGTAAAATCCAGAAAGGCAGGACAGGCCATGGAGAACTGGGAGCCTTGTTATGCTGATGGGCGGGATGAAAATTGCCAGCAGACACTCGGGAGAAGTGTATGGTGTTTCCTGAAACATCTAAAAAACAAAGCAACAGAGCCTAGGGCACTTCCACTTATGGTCCTATAGCTTAGGGAAATTAAAATCAAAAAGACACAGCCACCCCAAACATTGAGACGCCTCTGTTTACAAGAACCTCGTTTACAGTACAAGTTCAACATCGCAGAAAGTGAAAAATGGATAAAGAAGTTGTGGTATTTACTTACAAAGCAATATCACTCAGCAATGAAATCTATGTCATCAGGCCCTTAGCAGCACAATGAGTGGATTCAGGTATGATGATTCTAACTGAAATAAGTCACACAGAAAAAGAAACATCATAAGATATCAGTAATACATGGAATGTAAACTTGGCTACACAGGAACTGAATTACAGAACAGAACAGGGTCTCAAATTTAGAAAACCAACTTATGCTTGCTTAAGGGGAAAGGTGAGTTGGGGTGCTGCATAAAACCAGAGATTGAAATGAGCACAGATAAAGTTCCTTAAGCCAAATATGGAATAGACAAGAGCTACTCCTTGCTCAACGAAATGGACTCAACACCGCATATTAAACGCCTAAGAATGTACCTGACTAGTAAGTATCTTAAAACCTATGGATTACTATGTCTCCGAAAGAGAATCAAGCATGTGTACAGGGGCATAAACGCAGCAGTGATAGGATTGGAGAGGTTCGGTGAGCAAATGAAGACCCTCTGAAGTCATATTGCATGGTACCCATTCCACGGGTTTCAACTACCCAGGTTTAAGGTATTCTTCCTTCAGCTAAAACATGCATGTGGAACCTAGAGTATGATCAACCATGTGATCGGGAAACGTGTTCAAATATGTCTCTGTTTTCGTACCCTGGTACTCGGGTGCAACATTCCAGACGCTTTACTAACACCCTCCCGACTTGGAGAGTCAGTCCCTTTAACCTCCTGTTTGGCCCAGTTTGCAATTTCTGCGGAAGATGAACAGGAATAGTGAGAACCAATGAGAGACTAGCTGGAAGTTTCTGGACGGGCAAATTTAACTCTCATTTCCCACCAGGAAGAGGAATTAACCAAAGGCTCAGCGTGCCGTGCCGGAACCAGATTAGGGCCTGAAGCCATCCTGCGGTGTTGCGGCCAGCTCAAAAGAAAGCAAGTTGAAGAAAGGAGCTCAGGGGCACTGTAATTCACAAACCTGCAGAGTTATAAATGACAGCTATCGTCCAAAAATATACTGAAGTAAGGCTGCCAAGAGGACTTGAAAGCGGGGCAGAATTGCAGGAAACCGATTTCAGGAGGTAGACTGGAATTGCATTGAAAGCATAGGAAAAGAGGCAGAACGTCCACAATGATGCACTTGGCCAAAAAGGGCGTATGCGTTTTTTCCTGAATATATTCAGGAAAAAACGCATACGCCCTTTTTGGCCAACCAAGCAAGCTTGCAAAGGAAATCTGCACTACAATGAAGTCTCACTTCCCCCCGGTCAAAAGGGCCATCTGAAAAAAGTGTAAAATCCAGAAAGGCAGGACAGGCCATGGAGAACTGGGAGCCTTGTTATGCTGATGGGCGGGATGAAAATTGCCAGCAGACACTCGGGAGAAGTGTATGGTGTTTCCTGAAACATCTAAAAAACAAAGCAACAGAGCCTAGGGCACTTCCACTTATGGTCCTATAGCTTAGGGAAATTAAAATCAAAAAGACACAGCCACCCCAAACATTGGGACGCCTCTGTTTACAAGAACCTCGTTTACAGTACAAGTTCAACATCGCAGAAAGTGAAAAATGGATAAAGAAGTTGTGGTATTTACTTACAAAGCAATATCACTCAGCAATGAAATCTATGTCATCAGGCCCTTAGCAGCACAATGAGTGGATTCAGGTATGATGATTCTAACTGAAATAAGTCACACAGAAAAAGAAACATCATAAGATATCAGTAATACACGGAATGTAAACTTGGCTACACAGGAACTGAATTACAGAACAGAACAGGGTCTCAAATTTAGAAAACCAACTTATGCTTGCTTAAGGGTAAAGGTGAGTTGGGGTGCTGCATAAAACCAGAGATTGAAATGAGCACAGATAAAGTTCCTTAAGCCAAATATGGAATAGACAAGAGCTACTCCTTGCTCAACGAAATGGACTCAACACCGCATATTAAACGCCTAAGAATGTACCTGACTAGTAAGTATCTTAAAACCTATGGATTACTATGTCTCCGAAAGAGAATCAAGCATGTGTACAGGGGCATAAACGCAGCAGTGATAGGATTGGAGAGGTTCGGTGAGCAAATGAAGACCCTCTGAAGTCATATTGCATGGTACCCATTCCACGGGTTTCAACTACCCAGGTTTAAGGTATTCTTCCTTCAGCTAAAACATGCATGTGGAACCTAGAGTATGATCAACCATGTGATCGGGAAACGTGTTCAAATATGTCTCTGTTTTCGTACCCTGGTACTCGGGTGCAACATTCCAGATGCTTTACTAACACCCTCCCGACTTGGAGAGTCAGTCCCTTTAACCTCCTGTTTGGCCCAGTTTGCAATTTCTGCGGAAGATGAACAGGAATAGCGAGAACCAATGAAAGACTAGCTGGAGGTGTCTGGACGGGCAAATTTAACTCTCATTTCCCACCAGGAAGAGGAATTAACCAAAGGCTCAGCGTGCCGTGCCGGAACCAGATTAGGGCCTGAAGCCATCCTGCGGTGTTGCGACCAGGTCACAAGAAAGCGAGTTGAAGAAAGGAGCTCAGGGGCACTGTCATTCACAAACCTGCAGACTTATAAATGACAGCTATCGTCCAAAAATATACTGAAGTAAGGCTGCCAAGAGGACTTGAAAGCGGGGCAGAATTGCAGGAAACCGATTTCAGGAGGTAGACTGGAATTGCATTGAAAGCATAGGAAAAGAGGCAGAACGTCCACAATGATGCACTTGGCCAAAAAGGGCGTATGCGTTTTTTCCTGAATATATTCAGGAAAAAACGCATACGCGCTTTTTGGCCAACCAAGCAAGCTTGCAAAGGAAATCTGCACTACAATGAAGTCTCACATCCCCCCGGTCAAAAGGGCCATCTGAAAAAAGTGTAAAATCCAGAAAGGCAGGACAGGCCATGGAGAACTGGGAGCCTTGTTATGCTGATGGGCGGGATGAAAATTGCCAGCAGACACTCGGGAGAAGTGTATGGTGTTTCCTGAAACATCTAAAAAACAAAGCAACAGAGCCTAGGGCACTTCCACTTATGGTCCTATAGCTTAGGGAAATTAAAATCAAAAAGACACAGCCACCCCAAACATTGGGACGCCTCTGTTTACAAGAACCTCGTTTACAGTACAAGTTCAACATCGCAGAAAGTGAAAAATGGATAAAGAAGTTGTGGTATTTACTTACAAAGCAATATCACTCAGCAATGAAATCTATGTCATCAGGCCCTTAGCAGCACAATGAGTGGATTCAGGTATGATGATTCTAACTGAAATAAGTCACACAGAAAAAGAAACATCATAAGATATCAGTAATACACGGAATGTAAACTTGGCTACACAGGAACTGAATTACAGAACAGAACAGGGTCTCAAATTTAGAAAACCAACTTATGCTTGCTTAAGGGGAAAGGTGAGTTGGGGTGCTGCATAAAACCAGAGATTGAAATGAGCACAGATAAAGTTCCTTAAGCCAAATATGGAATAGACAAGAGCTACTCCTTGCTCAACGAAATGGACTCAACACCGCATATTAAACGCCTAAGAATGTACCTGACTAGTAAGTATCTTAAAACCTATGGATTACTATGTCTCCGAAAGAGAATCAAGCATGTGTACAGGGGCATAAACGCAGCAGTGATAGGATTGGAGAGGTTCGGTGAGCAAATGAAGACCCTCTGAAGTCATATTGCATGGTACCCATTCCACGGGTTTCAACTACCCAGGTTTAAGGTATTCTTCCTTCAGGTAAAACATGCATGTGGAACCTAGAGTATGATCAACCATGTGATCGGGAGACGTGTTCAAATATGTCTCAGTTCTCGTACCCTGGTACTCGGGTGCCACATTCCAGACGTTTTACTAACACCCTCCCCAGTTGGAGAGTCAGCCCCTTTAACCTCCTGTTTGGCCCAGTTTGCAATTTCTGCGGAAGATGAACAGGAATAGCGAGAACCAATGAGAGACTAGCTGGAGGTGTCTGGACGGGCAAATTTAACTCTCATTTCCCACGAGGAAGAAGAATTAACCAAAGGCTCAGCGTGCCGTGACGGAACAAGATTAGGGCCTGAAGCCATCCTGCGGTGTTGCGGCCAGGTCACAAGAAAGCGAGTTGAAGAAAGGAGCTCAGGGGCACTGTAATTCACAAACCTGCAGAGTTATAAATGACAGCTATCGTCCAAAAATATACTGAAGTAAGGCTGCCAAGAGGACTTGAAAGCGGGGCAGAATTGCAGGAAACCGATTTCAGGAGGTAGACTGGAATTGCATTGAAAGCATAGGAAAAGAGGCAGAACGTCCACAATGATGCACTTGGCCAAAAAGGGCGTATGCGTTTTTTCCTGAATATATTCAGGAAAAAACGCATACGCACTTTTTGGCCAACCAAGCAAGCTTGCAAAGGAAATCTGCACTACAATGAAGTCTCACATCCCCCCGGTCAAAAGGGCCATCTGAAAAAAGTGTAAAATCCAGAAAGGCAGGACAGGCCATGGAGAACTGGGAGCCTTGTTATGCTGATGGGCGGGATGAAAATTGCCAGCAGACACTCGGGAGAAGTGTATGGTGTTTCCTGAAACATCTAAAAAACAAAGCAACAGAGCCTAGGGCACTTCCACTTATGGTCCTATAGCTTAGGGAAATTAAAATCAAAAAGACACAGCCACCCCAAACATTGGGACGCCTCTGTTTACAAGAACCTCGTTTACAGTACAAGTTAAACATCGCAGAAAGTGAAAAATGGATAAAGAAGTTGTGGTATTTACTTACAAAGCAATATCACTCAGCAATGAAATCTAGGTCATCAGGCCCTTAGCAGCACAATGAGTGGATTCAGGTATGATGATTCTAACTGAAATAAGTCACACAGAAAAAGAAACATCATAAGATATCAGTAATACACGGAATGTAAACTTGGCTACACAGGAACTGAATTACAGAACAGAACAGGGTCTCAAATTTAGAAAACCAACTTATGCTTGCTTAAGGGGAAAGGTGAGTTGGGGTGCTGCATAAAACCAGAGATTGAAATGAGCACAGATAAAGTTCCTTAAGCCAAATATGGAATAGACAAGAGCTACTCCTTGCTCAACGAAATGGACTCAACACCGCATATTAAACGCCTAAGAATGTACCTGACTAGTAAGTATCTTAAAACCTATGGATTACTATGTCTCCGAAAGAGAATCAAGCATGTGTACAGGGGCATAAACGCAGCAGTGATAGGATTGGAGAGGTTCGGTGAGCAAACGAAGACCCTCTGAAGTCATATTGCATGGTACCCATTCCACGGGTTTCAACTACCCAGGTTTAAGGTATTCTTCCTTCAGCTAAAACATGCATGTGGAACCTAGAGTATGATCAACCATGTGATGGGGAAACGTGTTCAAATATGTCTCAGTTCTCGTACCCTGGTACTCGGGTGCAACATTCCAGACGCTTTACTAACACCCTCCCGACTTGGAGAGTCAGTCCCTTTAACCTCCTGTTTGGCGCAGTTTGCAATTTCTGCGGAAGATGAACAGGAATAGCGAGAACCAATGAGAGACTAGCTGGAGGTGTCTGGACGGGCAAATTTAACTCTCATTTCCCACCAGGAAGAGGAATTAACCAAAGGCTCAGCGTGCCGTGCCGGAACCAGATTAGGGCCTGAAGCCATCCTGCGGTGTTGCGGCCAGGTCACAAGAAAGCGAGTTGAAGAAAGGAGCTCAGGGGCACTGTAATTCACAAACCTGCAGACTTATAAATGACAGCTATCGTCCAAAAATATACTGAAGTAAGGCTGCCAAGAGGACTTGAAAGCGGGGCAGAATTGCAGGAAACCGATTTCAGGAGGTAGACTGGAATTGCATTGAAAGCATAGGAAAAGAGGCAGAACGTCCACAATGATGCACTTGGCCAAAAAGGGCGTATGCGTTTTTTCCTGAATATATTCAGGAAAAAACGCATACGCACTTTTTGGCCAACCAAGCAAGCTTGCAAAGGAAATCTGCACTACAATGAAGTCTCACATCCCCCCGGTCAAAAGGGCCATCTGAAAAAAGTGTAAAATCCAGAAAGGCAGGACAGGCCATGGAGAACTGGGAGCCTTGTTATGCTGATGGGCGGGATGAAAATTGCCAGCAGACACTCGGGAGAAGTGTATGGTGTTTCCTGAAACATCTAAAAAACAAAGCAACAGAGCCTAGGGCACTTCCACTTATGGTCCTATAGCTTAGGGAAATTAAAATCAAAAAGACACAGCCACCCCAAACATTGGGACGCCTCTGTTTACAAGAACCTCGTTTACAGTACAAGTTCAACATCGCAGAAAGTGAAAAATGGATAAAGAAGTTGTGGTATTTACTTACAAAGCAATATCACTCAGCAATGAAATCTATGTCATCAGGCCCTTAGCAGCACAATGAGTGGATTCAGGTATGATGATTCTAACTGAAATAAGTCACACAGAAAAAGAAACATCATAAGATATCAGTAATACACGGAATGTAAACTTGGCTACACAGGAACTGAATTACAGAACAGAACAGGGTCTCAAATTTAGAAAACCAACTTATGCTTGCTTAAGGGGAAAGGTGAGTTGGGGTGCTGCATAAAACCAGAGATTGAAATGAGCACAGATAAAGTTCCTTAAGCCAAATATGGAATAGACAAGAGCTACTCCTTGCTCAACGAAATGGACTCAACACCGCATATTAAACGCCTAAGAATGTACCTGACTAGTAAGTATCTTAAAACCTATGGATTACTATGTCTCCGAAAGAGAATCAAGCATGTGTACAGGGGCATAAACGCAGCAGTGATAGGATTGGAGAGGTTCGGTGAGCAAATGAAGACCCTCTGAAGTCATATTGCATGGTACCCATTCCACGGGTTTCAACTACCCAGGTTTAAGGTATTCTTCCTTCAGCTAAAACATGCATGTGGAACCTAGAGTATGATCAACCATGTGTTCGGGAGACATGTTCAAATATGTCTCAGTTTTCGTACCCTGGTACTCGGGTGCAACATTCCAGACGCTTTACTAACACCCTCCCGACTTGGAGAGTCAGTCCCTTTAACCTCCTGTTTGGCCCAGTTTGCAATTTCTGCGGAAGATGAACAGGAATAGCGAGAACCAATGAGAGACTAGCTGGAGGTGTCTGGACGGGCAAATTTAACTCTCATTTCCCACCAGGAAGAGGAATTAACCAAAGGCTCAGCGTGCCGTGCCGGAACCAGATTAGGGCCTGAAGCCATCCTGCGGTGTTGCGGCCAGCTCAAAAGAAAGCGAGTTTAAGAAAGGAGCTCAGGGGCACTGTAATTCACAAACCTGCAGACTTATAAATGACAGCTATCGTCCAAAAATATACTGAAGTAAGGCTGCCAAGAGGACTTGAAAGCGGGGCAGAATTGCAGGAAACCGATTTCAGGAGGTAGACTGGAATTGCATTGAAAGCATAGGAAAAGAGGCAGAACGTCCACAATGATGCACTTGGCCAAAAAGGGCGTATGCGTTTTTTCCTGAATATATTCAGGAAAAAACGCATACGCCCTTTTTGGCCAACCAAGCAAGCTTGCAAAGGAAATCTGCACTACAATGAAGTCTCACTTCCCCCCGGTCAAAAGGGCCATCTGAAAAAAGTGTAAAATCCAGAAAGACAGGACAGGCCATGGAGAACTGGGAGCCTTGTTATGCTGACGGGCGGGATGAAAATTGCCAGCAGACACTCGGGAGAAGTGTATGGTGTTTCCTGAAACATCTAAAAAACAAAGCAACAGAGCCTAGGGCACTTCCACTTATGGTCCTATAGCTTAGGGAAATTAAAATCAAAAAGACACAGCCACCCCAAACATTGGGACGCCTCTGTTTACAAGAACCTCGTTTACAGTACAAGTTCAACATCGCAGAAAGTGAAAAATGGATAAAGAAGTTGTGGTATTTACTTACAAAGCAATATCACTCAGCAATGAAATCTAGGTCATCAGGCCCTTAGCAGCACAATGAGTGGATTCAGGTATGATGATTCTAACTGAAATAAGTCACACAGAAAAAGAAACATCATAAGATATCAGTAATACACGGAATGTAAACTTGGCTACACAGGAACTGAATTACAGAACAGAACAGGGTCTCAAATTTAGAAAACCAACTTATGCTTGCTTAAGGGGAAAGGTGAGTTGGGGTGCTGCATAAAACCAGAGATTGAAATGAGCACAGATAAAGTTCCTTAAGCCAAATATGGAATAGACAAGAGCTACTCCTTGCTCAACGAAATGGACTCAACACCGCATATTAAACGCCTAAGAATGTACCTGACTAGTAAGTATCTTAAAACCTATGGATTACTATGTCTCCAAAAGAGAATCAAGCATGTGTACAGGGGCATAAACGCAGCAGTGATAGGATTGGAGAGGTTCGGTGAGCAAATGAAGACCCTCTGAAGTCATATTGCATGGTACCCATTCCACGGGTTTCAACTACCCAGGTTTAAGGTATTCTTCCTTCAGCTAAAACATGCATGTGGAACCTAGAGTATGATCAACCATGTGATCGGGAGACGTGTTCAAATATGTCTCAGTTTTCGTACCCTGGTACTCGGGTGCAACATTCCAGACGCTTTACTAACACCCTCCCGACTTGGAGAGTCAGTCCCTTTAACCTCCTGTTTGGCCCAGTTTGCAATTTCTGCGGAAGATGAACAGGAATAGCGAGAACCAATGAGAGACTAGCTGGAGGTGTCTGGACGGGCAAATTTAACTCTCATTTCCCACCAGGAAGAGGAATTAACCAAAGGCTCAGCGTGCCGTGCCGGAACCAGATTAGGGCCTGAAGCCATCCTGCGGTGTTGCGGCCAGGTCACAAGAAAGCGAGTTGAAGAAAGGAGCTCAGGGGCACTGTAATTCACAAACCTGCAGACTTATAAATGACAGCTATCGTCCAAAAATATACTGAAGTAAGGCTGCCAAGAGGACTTGAAAGCGGGGCAGAATTGCAGGAAACCGATTTCAGGAGGTAGACTGGAATTGCATTGAAAGCATAGGAAAAGAGGCAGAACGTCCACAATGATGCACTTGGCCAAAAAGGGCGTATGCGTTTTTTCCTGAATATATTCAGGAAAAAACGCATACGCACTTTTTGGCCAACCAAGCAAGCTTGCAAAGGAAATCTGCACTACAATGAAGTCTCACATCCCCCCGGTCAAAAGGGCCATCTGAAAAAAGTGTAAAATCCAGAAAGGCAGGACAGGCCATGGAGAACTGGGAGCCTTGTTATGCTGATGGGCGGGATGAAAATTGCCAGCAGACACTCGGGAGAAGTGTATGGTGTTTCCTGAAACATCTAAAAAACAAAGCAACAGAGCCTAGGGCACTTCCACTTATGGTCCTATAGCTTAGGGAAATTAAAATCAAAAAGACACAGCCACCCCAAACATTGGGACGCCTCTGTTTACAAGAACCTCGTTTACAGTACAAGTTCAACATCGCAGAAAGTGAAAAATGGATAAAGAAGTTGTGGTATTTACTTACAAAGCAATATCACTCAGCAATGAAATCTATGTCATCAGGCCCTTAGCAGCACAATGAGTGGATTCAGGTATGATGATTCTAACTGAAATAAGTCACACAGAAAAAGAAACATCATAAGATATCAGTAATACACGGAATGTAAACTTGGCTACACAGGAACTGAATTACAGAACAGAACAGGGTCTCAAATTTAGAAAATCAACTTATGCTTGCTTAAGGGGAAAGGTGAGTTGGGGTGCTGCATAAAACCAGAGATTGAAATGAGCACAGATAAAGTTCCTTAAGCCAAATATGGAATAGACAAGAGCTACTCCTTGCTCAACGAAATGGACTCAACACCGCATATTAAACGCCTAAGAATGTACCTGACTAGTAAGTATCTTAAAACCTATGGATTACTATGTCTCCGAAAGAGAATCAAGCATGTGTACAGGGGCATAAACGCAGCAGTGATAGGATTGGAGAGGTTCGGTGAGCAAATGAAGACCCTCTGAAGTCATATTGCATGGTACCCATTCCACGGGTTTCAACTACCCAGGTTTAAGGTATTCTTCCTTCAGCTAAAACATGCATGTGGAACCTAGAGTATGATCAACCATGTGATCGGGAGACGTGTTCAAATATGTCTCAGTTCTCGTACCCTGGTACTCGGGTGCCACATTCCAGACGTTTTACTAACACCCTCCCCAGTTGGAGAGTCAGCCCCTTTAACCTCCTGTTTGGCCCAGTTTGCAATTTCTGCGGAAGATGAACAGGAATAGCGAGAACCAATGAGAGACTAGCTGGAGGTGTCTGGACGGGCAAATTTAACTCTCATTTCCCACGAGGAAGAAGAATTAACCAAAGGCTCAGCGTGCCGTGACGGAACCAGATTAGGGCCTGAAGCCATCCTGCGGTGTTGCGGCCAGGTCACAAGAAAGCGAGTTGAAGAAAGGAGCTCAGGGGCACTGTAATTCACAAACCTGCAGAGTTATAAATGACAGCTATCGTCCAAAAATATACTGAAGTAAGGCTGCCAAGAGGACTTGAAAGCGGGGCAGAATTGCAGGAAACCGATTTCAGGAGGTAGACTGGAATTGCATTGAAAGCATAGGAAAAGAGGCAGAACGTCCACAATGATGCACTTGGCCAAAAAGGGCGTATGCGTTTTTTCCTGAATATATTCAGGAAAAAACGCATACGCCCTTTTTGGCCAACCAAGCAAGCTTGCAAAGGAAATCTGCACTACAATGAAGTCTCACTTCCCCCCGGTCAAAAGGGCCATCTGAAAAAAGTGTAAAATCCAGAAAGGCAGGACAGGCCATGGAGAACTGGGAGCCTTGTTATGCTGATGGGCGGGATGAAAATTGCCAGCAGACACTCGGGAGAAGTGTATGGTGTTTCCTGAAACATCTAAAAAACAAAGCAACAGAGCCTAGGGCACTTCCACTTATGGTCCTATAGCTTAGGGAAATTAAAATCAAAAAGACACAGCCACCCCAAACATTGGGACGCCTCTGTTTACAAGAACCTCGTTTACAGTACAAGTTCAACATCGCAGAAAGTGAAAAATGGATAAAGAAGTTGTGGTATTTACTTACAAAGCAATATCACTCAGCAATGAAATCTAGGTCATCAGGCCCTTAGCAGCACAATGAGTGGATTCAGGTATGATTATTCTAACTGAAATAAGTCACACAGAAAAAGAAACATCATAAGATATCAGTAATACACGGAATGTAAACTTGGCTACACAGGAACTGAATTACAGAACAGAACAGGGTCTCAAATTTAGAAAACCAACTTATGCTTGCTTAAGGGGAAAGGTGAGTTGGGGTGCTGCATAAAACCAGAGATTGAAATGAGCACAGATAAAGTTCCTTAAGCCAAATATGGAATAGACAAGAGCTACTCCTTGCTCAACGAAATGGACTCAACACCCCATATTAAGCGCCTAAGAATGTACCTGACTAGTAAGTATCTTAAAACCTATGGATTGCTATATCTCCAAAAGAGAATCAAGCGTGTGTCCAGGGGCATAAATGCAGCAGTGATAGGATTGGAGAGGTTCGGTGAGCAAATGAAGACCCTCTGAAGTCATATTGCATGGTACCCATTCCACGGGTTTCAACTACCCAGGTTTAAGGTATTCTTCCTTCAGCTAAAACATGCATGTGGAACCTAGAGTATGATCAACCATGTGATCGGGAGACGTGTTCAAATATGTCTCAGTTTTCGTACCCTGGTACTCGGGTGCAACATTCCAGACGCTTTACTAACACCCTCCCGACTTGGAGAGTCAGTCCCTTTAACCTACTGTTTGGCCCAGTTTGCAATTTCTGCGGAAGATGAACAGGAATAGCGAGAACCAATGAGAGACTAGCTGGAGGTGTCTGGACGGGCAAATTTAACTCTCATTTCCCACCAGGAAGAGGAATTAACCAAAGGCTCAGCGTGCCGTGCCGGAACCAGATTAGGGCCTGAAGCCATCCTGCGGTGTTGCGGCCAGCTCAAAAGAAAGCGAGTTTAAGAAAGGAGCTCAGGGGCACTGTAATTCACAAACCTGCAGACTTATAAATGACAGCTATCGTCCAAAAATATACTGAAGTAAGGCTGCCAAGAGGACTTGAAAGCGGGGCAGAATTGCAGGAAACCGATTTCAGGAGGTAGACTGGAATTGCATTGAAAGCATAGGAAAAGAGGCAGAACGTCCACAATGATGCACTTGGCCAAAAAGGGCGTATGCGTTTTTTCCTGAATATATTCAGGAAAAAACGCATACGCCCTTTTTGGCCAACCAAGCAAGCTTGCAAAGGAAATCTGCACTACAATGAAGTCTCACATCCCCCTGGTCAAAAGGGCCATCTGAAAAAAGTGTAAAATCCAGAAAGGCAGGACAGGCCATGGAGAACTGGGAGCCTTGTTATGCTGATGGGCGGGATGAAAATTGCCAGCAGACACTCGGGAGAAGTGTATGGTGTTTCCTGAAACATCTAAAAAACAAAGCAACAGAGCCTAGGGCACTTCCACTTATGGTCCTATAGCTTAGGGAAATTAAAATCAAAAAGACACAGCCACCCCAAACATTGGGACGCCTCTGTTTACAAGAACCTCGTTTACAGTACAAGTTCAACATCGCAGAAAGTGAAAAATGGATAAAGAAGTTGTGGTATTTACTTACAAAGCAATATCACTCAGCAATGAAATCTATGTCATCAGGCCCTTAGCAGCACAATGAGTGGATTCAGGTATGATGATTCTAACTGAAATAAGTCACACAGAAAAAGAAACATCATAAGATATCAGTAATACACGGAATGTAAACTTGGCTACACAGGAACTGAATTACAGAACAGAACAGGGTCTCAAATTTAGAAAACCAACTTATGCTTGCTTAAGGGGAAAGGTGAGTTGGGGTGCTGCATAAAACCAGAGATTGAAATGAGCACAGATAAAGTTCCTTAAGCCAAATATGGAATAGACAAGAGCTACTCCTTGCTCAACGAAATGGACTCAACACCGCATATTAAACGCCTAAGAATGTACCTGACTAGTAAGTATCTTAAAACCTATGGATTACTATGTCTCCGAAAGAGAATCAAGCATGTGTACAGGGGCATAAACGCAGCAGTGATAGGATTGGAGAGGTTCGGTGAGCAAATGAAGACCCTCTGAAGTCATATTGCATGGTACCCATTCCACGGGTTTCAACTACCCAGGTTTAAGGTATTCTTCCTTCAGCTAAAACATGCATGTGGAACCTAGAGTATGATCAACCATGTGATCGGGAGACGTGTTCAAATATGTCTCAGTTCTCGTACCCTGGTACTCGGGTGCCACATTCCAGACGTTTTACTAACACCCTCCCCAGTTGGAGAGTCAGCCCCTTTAACCTCCTGTTTGGCCCAGTTTGCAATTTCTGCGGAAGATGAACAGGAATAGCGAGAACCAATGAGAGACTAGCTGGAGGTGTCTGGACGGGCAAATTTAACTCTCATTTCCCACGAGGAAGAAGAATTAACCAAAGGCTCAGCGTGCCGTGACGGAACCAGATTAGGGCCTGAAGCCATCCTGCGGTGTTGCGGCCAGGTCACAAGAAAGCGAGTTGAAGAAAGGAGCTCAGGGGCACTGTAATTCACAAACCTGCAGAGTTATAAATGACAGCTATCGTCCAAAAATATACTGAAGTAAGGCTGCCAAGAGGACTTGAAAGCGGGGCAGAATTGCAGGAAACCGATTTCAGGAGGTAGACTGGAATTGCATTGAAAGCATAGGAAAAGAGGCAGAACGTCCACAATGATGCACTTGGCCAAAAAGGGCGTATGCGTTTTTTCCTGAATATATTCAGGAAAAAACGCATACGCACTTTTTGGCCAACCAAGCAAGCTTGCAAAGGAAATCTGCACTACAATGAAGTCTCACATCCCCCCGGTCAAAAGGGCCATCTGAAAAAAGTGTAAAATCCAGAAAGGCAGGACAGGCCATGGAGAACTGGGAGCCTTGTTATGCTGATGGGCGGGATGAAAATTGCCAGCAGACACTCGGGAGAAGTGTATGGTGTTTCCTGAAACATCTAAAAAACAAAGCAACAGAGCCTAGGGCACTTCCACTTATGGTCCTATAGCTTAGGGAAATTAAAATCAAAAAGACACAGCCACCCCAAACATTGGGACGCCTCTGTTTACAAGAACCTCGTTTACAGTACAAGTTCAACATCGCAGAAAGTGAAAAATGGATAAAGAAGTTGTGGTATTTACTTACAAAGCAATATCACTCAGCAATGAAATCTAGGTCATCAGGCCCTTAGCAGCACAATGAGTGGATTCAGGTATGATGATTCTAACTGAAATAAGTCACACAGAAAAAGAAACATCATAAGATATCAGTAATACACGGAATGTAAACTTGGCTACACAGGAACTGAATTACAGAACAGAACAGGGTCTCAAATTTAGAAAACCAACTTATGCTTGCTTAAGGGGAAAGGTGAGTTGGGGTGCTGCATAAAACCAGAGATTGAAATGAGCACAGATAAAGTTCCTTAAGCCAAATATGGAATAGACAAGAGCTACTCCTTGCTCAACGAAATGGACTCAACACCGCATATTAAACGCCTAAGAATGTACCTGACTAGTAAGTATCTTAAAACCTATGGATTGCTATGTCTCCGAAAGAGAATCAAGCATGTGTACAGGGGCATAAACGCAGCAGTGATAGGATTGGAGAGGATCGGTGAGCAAATGAAGACCCTTTGAAGTCATATTGCATGGTACGCATTCCAAGGGTTTCAACTACCAATATTTAAGGTATTCTTCCTTCAGCTAAAACATGCATGTGGAACCTAGAGTATGATCAACCATGTGATCGGGAAACGTGTTCAAATATGTCTCAGTTTTCGTACCCTGGTACTCGGGTGCAACATTCCAGACGCTTTACTAACACCCTCCCGACTTGGAGAGTCAGTCCCTTTAACCTCCTGTTTGGCCCAGTTTGCAATTTCTGCGGAAGATAAACTGGAATAGCGAGAACCAATGAGAGACTAGCTGGAGGTGTCTGGACGGGCAAATTTAACTCTTATTTCCCACCAGAAAGAGGAATTAACCAAAGGCTCAGCGTGCCGTGCCGGAACCAGTTTAGGGCCTGAAGCCATCCTGCGGTGTTGCGGCCAGCTCAAAAGAAAGCGAGTTGAAGAAAGGAGCTCAGGGGCACTGTAATTCACAAACCTGCAGAGTTATAAATGACAGCTATCGTCCAAAAATATACTGAAGTAAGGCTGCCAAGAGGACTTGAAAGTGGGGCAGAATTGCAGGAAACCGATTTCAGGAGGTAGACTGGAATTGCATTGAAAGCATAGGAAAAGAGGCAGAACGTCCACAATGATGCACTTGGCCAAAAAGGGCGTATGCGTTTTTTCCTGAATATATTCAGGAAAAAACGCATACGCCCTTTTTGGCCAACCAAGCAAACTTGCAAAGGAAATCTGCACTACAATGAAGTCTCACTTCCCCCCGGTCAAAAGGGCCATCTGAAAAAAGTGTAAAATCCAGAAAGGCAGGACAGGCCATGGAGAACTGGGAGCCTTGTTATGCTGATGGGCGGGATGTAAATTGCCAACAGACACTCGGGAGAAGTGTATGGTGTTTCCTGAAACATCTAAAAAACAAAGCAACAGAGCCTAGGGCACTTCCACTTATGGTCCTATAGCTTAGGGAAATTAAAATCAAAAAGACACAGCCACCCCAAAGTTTGGGACGCCTCTGTTTACAAGAACCTCGTTTACCGTACAAGATCAATATCACAGAAAGTGAAAAATGGATAAAGAACTTGTGGTACTTACGTACAATGCAGTATCACTCAACAATGAAATCTATGTCATCAGGCCCGTAGCAGCATAATGAGTGTATTCAGGTACGATGATTCTAACTGAAATAAGTCACACAGAAAAAGAAACATCATAAGATATCACTAATACACGGAATGTAAACTTGGCTACACAGGAACTGAATTACAAAACAGAACAGGGTCTCAAAATTAGAAAACCAACTTATGCTTGCTTAAGGGGAAAGGTGAGTTGGGGTGCTGCATAAAACCAGACATTTAAATGAGCACAGATAAAGTTCCTTAAGCCAAATATGGAATAGACAAGAGCTACTCCTTGCTCAACGAAATGGACTCAACACCACATATTAAACGCCTAAGAATGTACCTGACTAGTAAGTATCTTAAAACCTATGGATTGCTATGTCTCCAAAAGAGAATCAAGCATGTGTACAGGGGCATAAACGCAGCAGTGATAGGATTGGAGAGGTTCAGTGAGCAAATGAAGACCCTTTGAAGTCATATTGCATGGTACCCATTCCACGGGTCTCAACTCTCCAGGTTTAAGGTATTCTTCCTTCAGCTAAAACATGCATGTGGAACCCAGAGTATGATCAACCGTGTGAACAGGAGACATGTTCAAATATGTCTCAGTTTTCCTCCCCTGGTACTCGGGTGCAACATTCCAGACGCTTTACTAACACTCTCCCCACTTGGAGAGTTAGCACCTTTAAGCTCCTGTTTGGCCCAGTTTGCAATTTCTGCGGAAGATGAACAGAAATAGGGAGAACCAATGAGAGACTAGCTGGAGGTGTCTGGACGGGCAAATTTAACTCTCATTTCCCACCAGGAAGAGGAAATAACCAAAGGCTCAGCATGCCGTGCCGGAACCAGATTAGGGCCTGAAGCCATCCTGCGGTGTTGCGGCCAGGTCACAAGAAAGCGAGTTGAAGAAAGGAGCTCAGGGGCACTGTCATTCACAAACCTGCAGACTTATAAATGACAGCTATCGTCCAAAAATATACTGAAGTAAGGCTGCCAAGAGGACTTGAAAGCGGGGCAGAATTGCAGGAAACCGATTTCAGGAGGTAGACTGGAATTGCATTGAAAGCATAGGAAAAGAGGCAGAACGTCCACAATGATGCACTTGGCCAAAAAGGGCGTATGCGTTTTTTCCTGAATATATTCAGGAAAAAACGCATACGCCCTTTTTGGCCAACCAAGCAAGCTTGCAAAGGAAATCTGCACTACAATGAAGTCTCACTTCCCCCCGGTCAAAAGGGCCATCTGAAAAAAGTGTAAAATCCAGAAAGGCAGGACAGGCCATGGAGAACTGGGAGCCTTGTTATGCTGATGGGCGGGATGAAAATTGCCAGCAGACACTCGGGAGAAGTGTATGGTGTTTCCTGAAACATCTAAAAAACAAAGCAACAGAGCCTAGGGCACTTCCACTTATGGTCCTATAGCTTAGGGAAATTAAAATCAAAAAGACACAGCCACCCCAAACATTGGGACACCTCTGTTTACAAGAACCTCGTTTACAGTACAAGTTCAACATCGCAGAAAGTGAAAAATGGATAAAGAAGTTGTGGTATTTACTTACAAAGCAATATCACTCAGCAATGAAATCTATGTCATCAGGCCCTTAGCAGCACAATGAGTGGATTCAGGTATGATGATTCTAACTGAAATAAGTCACACAGAAAAAGAAACATCATAAGATATCAGTAATACACGGAATGTAAACTTGGCTACACAAGAACTGAATTACAGAACAGAACAGGGTCTCAAATTTAGAAAACCAACTTATGCTTGCTTAAGGGTAAAGGTGAGTTGGGGTGCTGCATAAAACCAGAGATTGAAATGAGCACAGATAAAGTTCCTTAAGCCAAATATGGAATAGACAAGAGCTACTCCTTGCTCAACGAAATGGACTCAACACCGCATATTAAACGCCTAAGAATGTACCTGACTAGTAAGTATCTTAAAACCTATGGATTGCTATGTCTCCGAAAGAGAATCAAGCATGTGTACAGGGGCATAAACGCAGCAGTGATAGGATTGGAGAGGATCGGTGAGCAAATGAAGACCCTTTGAAGTCATATTGCATGGTACGCATTCCAAGGGTTTCAACTACCAATGTTTAAGGTATTCTTCCTTCAGCTAAAACATGCATGTGGAACCTAGAGTATGATCAACCATGTGATCGGGAAACGTGTTCAAATATGTCTCAGTTTTCGTACCCTGGTACTCGGGTGCAACATTCCAGACGCTTTACTAACACCCTCCCGACTTGGAGAGTCAGTCCCTTTAACCTCCTGTTTGGCCCAGTTTGCAATTTCTGCGGAAGATAAACTGGAATAGCGAGAACCAATGAGAGACTAGCTGGAGGTGTCTGGACGGGCAAATTTAACTCTCATTTCCCACCAGGAAGAGGAATTAACCAAAGGCTCAGCGTGCCGTGCCGGAACCAGTTTAGGGCCTGAAGCCATCCTGCGGTGTTGCGGCCAGCTCAAAAGAAAGCGAGTTGAAGAAAGGAGGTCAGGGGCACTGTAATTCACAAACCTGCAGAGTTATAAATGACAGCTATCGTCCAAAAATATACTGAAGTAAGGCTGCCAAGAGGACTTGAAAGTGGGGCAGAATTGCAGGAAACTGATTTCAGGAGGTAGACTGGAATTGCATTGAAAGCATAGGAAAAGAGGCAGAACGTCCACAATGATGCACTTGGCCAAAAAGGGCGTATGCGTTTTTTCCTGAATATATTCAGGAAAAAAACGCATACGCCCTTTTTGGCCAACCAAGCAAGCTTGCAAAGGAAATCTGCACTACAATGAAGTCTCACTTCCCCCCGGTCAAAAGGGCCATCTGAAAAAAGTAAAAAATCCAGAAAGCCAGGACAGGCCATGGAGAACTGGGAGCCTTGTTATGCTGATGGGCGGGATGTAAATTGCCAACAGACACTCGGGAGAAGTGTATGCTGTTTCCTGAAACATCTAAAAAACAAAGCAACAGAGCCTAGGGCACTTCCACTTATGGTCCTATAGCTTAGGGAAATTAAAATCAAAAAGACACAGCCACCCCAAAGTTTGGAACGCCTCTGTTTACAAGAACCTCGTTTACAGTACAAGTTCAACATCGCAGAAAGTGAAAAATGGATAAAGAAGTTGTGGTATTTACTTACAAAGCAATATCACTCAGCAATGAAATCTATGTCATCAGGCCCTTAGCAGCACAATGAGTGGATTCAGGTATGATGATTCTAACTGAAATAAGTCACACAGAAAAAGAAACATCATAAGATATCAGTAATACACGGAATGTAAACTTGGCTACACAGGAACTGAATTACAGAACAGAACAGGGTCTCAAATTTAGAAAACCAACTTATGCTTGCTTAAGGGGAAAGGTGAGTTGGGGTGCTGCATAAAACCAGAGATTGAAATGAGCACAGATAAAGTTCCTTAAGCCAAATATGGAATAGACAAGAGCTACTCCTTGCTCAACGAAATGGACTCAACACCGCATATTAAACGCCTAAGAATGTACCTGACTAGTAAGTATCTTAAAACCTATGGATTACTATGTCTCCGAAAGAGAATCAAGCATGTGTACAGGGGCATAAACGCAGCAGTGATAGGATTGGAGAGGTTCGGTGAGCAAATGAAGACCCTCTGAAGTCATATTGCATGGTACCCATTCCACGGGTTTCAACTACCCAGGTTTAAGGTATTCTTCCTTCATCTAAAACATGCATGTGGAACCTAGAGTATGATCAACCATGTGATCGGGAGACGTGTTCAAATATGTCTCAGTTCTCGTACCCTGGTACTCGGGTGCCACATTCCAGACGTTTTACTAACACCCTCCCCAGTTGGAGAGTCAGCCCCTTTAACCTCCTGTTTGGCCCAGTTTGCAATTTCTGCGGAAGATGAACAGGAATAGTGAGAACCAATGAGAGACTAGCTGGAGGTGTCTGGACGGGCAAATTTAACTCTCATTTCCCACGAGGAAGAAGAATTAACCAAAGGCTCAGCGTGCCGTGACGGAACCAGATTAGGGCCTGAAGCCATCCTGCGGTGTTGCGGCCAGGTCACAAGAAAGCGAGTTGAAGAAAGGAGCTCAGGGGCACTGTAATTCACAAACCTGCAGAGTTATAAATGACAGCTATCGTCCAAAAATATACTGAAGTAAGGCTGCCAAGAGGACTTGAAAGCGGGGCAGAATTGCAGGAAACCGATTTCAGGAGGTAGACTGGAATTGCATTGAAAGCATAGGAAAAGAGGCAGAACGTCCACAATGATGCACTTGGCCAAAAAGGGCGTATGCGTTTTTTCCTGAATATATTCAGGAAAAAACGCATACGCACTTTTTGGCCAACCAAGCAAGCTTGCAAAGGAAATCTGCACTACAATGAAGTCTCACATCCCCCCGGTCAAAAGGGCCATCTGAAAAAAGTGTAAAATCCAGAAAGGCAGGACAGGCCATGGAGAACTGGGAGCCTTGTTATGCTGATGGGCGGGATGAAAATTGCCAGCAGACACTCGGGAGAAGTGTATGGTGTTTCCTGAAACATCTAAAAAACAAAGCAACAGAGCCTAGGGCACTTCCACTTATGGTCCTATAGCTTAGGGAAATTAAAATCAAAAAGACACAGCCACCCCAAACATTGGGACGCCTCTGTTTACAAGAACCTCGTTTACAGTACAAGTTCAACATCGCAGAAAGTGAAAAATGGATAAAGAAGTTGTGGTATTTACTTACAAAGCAATATCACTCAGCAATGAAATCTAGGTCATCAGGCCCTTAGCAGCACAATGAGTGGATTCAGGTATGATGATTCTAACTGAAATAAGTCACACAGAAAAAGAAACATCATAAGATATCAGTAATACACGGAATGTAAACTTGGCTACACAGGAACTGAATTACAGAACAGAACAGGGTCTCAAATTTAGAAAACCAACTTATGCTTGCTTAAGGGGAAAGGTGAGTTGGGGTGCTGCATAAAACCAGAGATTGAAATGAGCACAGATAAAGTTCCTTAAGCCAAATATGGAATAGACAAGAGCTACTCCTTGCTCAACGAAATGGACTCAACACCCCATATTAAGCGCCTAAGAATGTACCTGACTAGTAAGTATCTTAAAACCTATGGATTGCTATATCTCCAAAAGAGAATCAAGCGTGTGTCCAGGGGCATAAATGCAGCAGTGATAGGATTGGAGAGGTTCGGTGAGCAAATGAAGACCCTCTGAAGTCATATTGCATGGTACCCATTCCACGGGTTTCAACTACCCAGGTTTAAGGTATTCTTCCTTCAGCTAAAACATGCATGTGGAACCTAGAGTATGATCAACCATGTGATCGGGAGACGTGTTCAAATATGTCTCAGTTTTCGTACCCTGGTACTCGGGTGCAACATTCCAGACGCTTTACTAACACCCTCCCGACTTGGAGAGTCAGTCCCTTTAACCTACTGTTTGGCCCAGTTTGCAATTTCTGCGGAAGATGAACAGGAATAGCGAGAACCAATGAGAGACTAGCTGGAGGTGTCTGGACGGGCAAATTTAACTCTCATTTCCCACCAGGAAGAGGAATTAACCAAAGGCTCAGCGTGCCGTGCCGGAACCAGATTAGGGCCTGAAGCCATCCTGCGGTGTTGCGGCCAGGTCACAAGAAAGCGAGTTGAAGAAAGGAGCTCAGGGGCACTGTAATTCACAAACCTGCAGACTTATAAATGACAGCTATCGTCCAAAAATATACTGAAGTAAGGCTGCCAAGAGGACTTGAAAGCGGGGCAGAATTGCAGGAAACCGATTTCAGGAGGTAGACTGGAATTGCATTGAAAGCATAGGAAAAGAGGCAGAACGTCCACAATGATGCACTTGGCCAAAAAGGGCGTATGCGTTTTTTCCTGAATATATTCAGGAAAAAACGCATACGCCCTTTTTGGCCAACCAAGCAAGCTTGCAAAGGAAATCTGCACTACAATGAAGTCTCACATCCCCCCGGTCAAAAGGGCCATCTGAAAAAAGTGTAAAATCCAGAAAGGCAGGACAGGCCATGGAGAACTGGGAGCCTTGTTATGCTGATGGGCGGGATGAAAATTGCCAGCAGACACTCGGGAGAAGTGTATGGTGTTTCCTGAAACATCTAAAAAACAAAGCAACAGAGCCTAGGGCACTTCCACTTATGGTCTTATAGCTTAGGGAAATTAAAATCAAAAAGACACAGCCACCCCAAACATTGGGACGCCTCTGTTTACAAGAACCTCGTTTACAGTACAAGTTCAACATCGCAGAAAGTGAAAAATGGATAAAGAAGTTGTGGTATTTACTTACAAAGCAATATCACTCAGCAATGAAATCTATGTCATCAGGCCCTTAGCAGCACAATGAGTGGATTCAGGTATGATGATTCTAACTGAAATAAGTCACACAGAAAAAGAAACATCATAAGATATCAGTAATACACGGAATGTAAACTTGGCTACACAGGAACTGAATTACAGAACAGAACAGGGTCTCAAATTTAGAAAACCAACTTATGCTTGCTTAAGGGTAAAGGTGAGTTGGGGTGCTGCATAAAACCAGAGATTGAAATGAGCACAGATAAAGTTCCTTAAGCCAAATATGGAATAGACAAGAGCTACTCCTTGCTCAACGAAATGGACTCAACACCGCATATTAAACGCCTAAGAATGTACCTGACTAGTAAGTATCTTAAAACCTATGGATTGCTATGTCTCCGAAAGAGAATCAAGCATGTGTACAGGGGCATAAACGCAGCAGTGATAGGATTGGAGAGGATCGGTGAGCAAATGAAGACCCTTTGAAGTCATATTGCATGGTACGCATTCCAAGGGTTTCAACTACCAATATTTAAGGTATTCTTCCTTCAGCTAAAACATGCATGTGGAACCTAGAGTATGATCAACCATGTGATCGGGAAACGTGTTCAAATATGTCTCAGTTTTCGTACCCTGGTACTCGGGTGCAACATTCCAGACGCTTTACTAACACCCTCCGGACTTGGAGAGTCAGTCCCTTTAACCTCCTGTTTGGCCCAGTTTGCAATTTCTGCGGAAGATAAACTGGAATAGCGAGAACCAATGAGAGACTAGCTGGAGGTGTCTGGACGGGCAAATTTAACTCTTATTTCCCACCAGGAAGAGGAATTAACCAAAGGCTCAGCGTGCCGTGCCGGAACCAGTTTAGGGCCTGAAGCCATCCTGCGGTGTTGCGGCCAGCTCAAAAGAAAGCGAGTTGAAGAAAGGAGCTCAGGGGCACTGTCATTCACAAACCTGCAGAGTTATAAATGACAGCTATCGTCCAAAAATATACTGAAGTAAGGCTGCCAAGAGGACTTGAAAGTGGGGCAGAATTGCAGGAAACCGATTTCAGGAGGTAGACTGGAATTGCATTGAAAGCATAGGAAAAGAGGCAGAACGTCCACAATGATGCACTTGGCCAAAAAGGGCGTATGCGTTTTTTCCTGAATATATTCAGGAAAAAACGCATACGCCCTTTTTGGCCAACCAAGCAAACTTGCAAAGGAAATCTGCACTACAATGAAGTCTCACTTCCCCCCGGTCAAAAGGGCCATCTGAAAAAAGTGTAAAATCCAGAAAGGCAGGACAGGCCATGGAGAACTGGGAGCCTTGTTATGCTGATGGGCGGGATGTAAATTGCCAACAGACACTCGGGAGAAGTGTATGGTGTTTCCTGAAACATCTAAAAAACAAAGCAACAGAGCCTAGGGCACTTCCACTTATGGTCCTATAGCTTAGGGAAATTAAAATCAAAAAGACACAGCCACCCCAAAGTTTGGGACGCCTCTGTTTACAAGAACCTCGTTTACCGTACAAGATCAATATCACAGAAAGTGAAAAATGGATAAAGAACTTGTGGTACTTACGTACAATGCAGTATCACTCAACAATGAAATCTATGTCATCAGGCCCGTAGCAGCATAATGAGTGTATTCAGGTACGATGATTCTAACTGAAATAAGTCACACAGAAAAAGAAACATCATAAGATATCACTAATACACGGAATGTAAACTTGGCTACACAGGAACTGAATTACAAAACAGAACAGGGTCTCAAAATTAGAAAACCAACTTATGCTTGCTTAAGGGGAAAGGTGAGTTGGGGTGCTGCATAAAACCAGACATTTAAATGAGCACAGATAAAGTTCCTTAAGCCAAATATGGAATAGACAAGAGCTACTCCTTGCTCAACGAAATGGACTCAACACCACATATTAAACGCCTAAGAATGTACCTGACTAGTAAGTATCTTAAAACCTATGGATTGCTATGTCTCCAAAAGAGAATCAAGCATGTGTACAGGGGCATAAACGCAGCAGTGATAGGATTGGAGAGGTTCAGTGAGCAAATGAAGACCCTTTGAAGTCATATTGCATGGTACCCATTCCACGGGTCTCAACTCTCCAGGTTTAAGGTATTCTTCCTTCAGCTAAAACATGCATGTGGAACCCAGAGTATGATCAACCGTGTGAACAGGAGACATGTTCAAATATGTCTCAGTTTTCCTCCCCTGGTACTCGGGTGCAACATTCCAGACGCTTTACTAACACTCTCCCCACTTGGAGAGTCAGCACCTTTAAGCTCCTGTTTGGCCCAGTTTGCAATTTCTGCGGAAGATGAACAGAAATAGGGAGAACCAATGAGAGACTAGCTGGAGGTGTCTGGACGGGCAAATTTAACTCTCATTTCCCACCAGGAAGAGGAAATAACCAAAGGCTCAGCATGCCGTGCCGGAACCAGATTAGGGCCTGAAGCCATCCTGCGGTGTTGCGGCCAGGTCACAAGAAAGCGAGTTGAAGAAAGGAGCTCAGGGGCACTGTCATTCACAAACCTGCAGACTTATAAATGACAGCTATCGTCCAAAAATATACTGAAGTAAGGCTGCCAAGAGGACTTGAAAGCGGGGCAGAATTGCAGGAAACCGATTTCAGGAGGTAGACTGGAATTGCATTGAAAGCATAGGAAAAGAGGCAGAACGTCCACAATGATGCACTTGGCCAAAAAGGGCGTATGCGTTTTTTCCTGAATATATTCAGGAAAAAACGCATACGCCCTTTTTGGCCAACCAAGCAAGCTTGCAAAGGAAATCTGCACTACAATGAAGTCTCACTTCCCCCCGGTCAAAAGGGCCATCTGAAAAAAGTAAAAAATCCAGAAAGCCAGGACAGGCCATGGAGAACTGGGAGCCTTGTTATGCTGATGGGCGGGATGTAAATTGCCAACAGACACTCGGGAGAAGTGTATGCTGTTTCCTGAAACATCTAAAAAACAAAGCAACAGAGCCTAGGGCACTTCCACTTATGGTCCTATAGCTTAGGGAAATTAAAATCAAAAAGACACAGCCACCCCAAAGTTTGGAACGCCTCTGTTTACAAGAACCTCGTTTACAGTACAAGTTCAACATCGCAGAAAGTGAAAAATGGATAAAGAAGTTGTGGTATTTACTTACAAAGCAATATCACTCAGCAATGAAATCTATGTCATCAGGCCCTTAGCAGCACAATGAGTGGATTCAGGTATGATGATTCTAACTGAAATAAGTCACACAGAAAAAGAAACATCATAAGATATCAGTAATACACGGAATGTAAACTTGGCTACACAGGAACTGAATTACAGAACAGAACAGGGTCTCAAATTTAGAAAACCAACTTATGCTTGCTTAAGGGGAAAGGTGAGTTGGGGTGCTGCATAAAACCAGAGATTGAAATGAGCACAGATAAAGTTCCTTAAGCCAAATATGGAATAGACAAGAGCTACTCCTTGCTCAACGAAATGGACTCAACACCGCATATTAAACGCCTAAGAATGTACCTGACTAGTAAGTATCTTAAAACCTATGGATTACTATGTCTCCGAAAGAGAATCAAGCATGTGTACAGGGGCATAAACGCAGCAGTGATAGGATTGGAGAGGTTCGGTGAGCAAATGAAGACCCTCTGAAGTCATATTGCATGGTACCCATTCCACGGGTTTCAACTACCCAGGTTTAAGGTATTCTTCCTTCATCTAAAACATGCATGTGGAACCTAGAGTATGATCAACCATGTGATCGGGAGACGTGTTCAAATATGTCTCAGTTCTCGTACCCTGGTACTCGGGTGCCACATTCCAGACGTTTTACTAACACCCTCCCCAGTTGGAGAGTCAGCCCCTTTAACCTCCTGTTTGGCCCAGTTTGCAATTTCTGCGGAAGATGAACAGGAATAGTGAGAACCAATGAGAGACTAGCTGGAGGTGTCTGGACGGGCAAATTTAACTCTCATTTCCCACGAGGAAGAAGAATTAACCAAAGGCTCAGCGTGCCGTGACGGAACCAGATTAGGGCCTGAAGCCATCCTGCGGTGTTGCGGCCAGGTCACAAGAAAGCGAGTTGAAGAAAGGAGCTCAGGGGCACTGTAATTCACAAACCTGCAGAGTTATAAATGACAGCTATCGTCCAAAAATATACTGAAGTAAGGCTGCCAAGAGGACTTGAAAGCGGGGCAGAATTGCAGGAAACCGATTTCAGGAGGTAGACTGGAATTGCATTGAAAGCATAGGAAAAGAGGCAGAACGTCCACAATGATGCACTTGGCCAAAAAGGGCGTATGCGTTTTTTCCTGAATATATTCAGGAAAAAACGCATACGCACTTTTTGGCCAACCAAGCAAGCTTGCAAAGGAAATCTGCACTACAATGAAGTCTCACATCCCCCCGGTCAAAAGGGCCATCTGAAAAAAGTGTAAAATCCAGAAAGGCAGGACAGGCCATGGAGAACTGGGAGCCTTGTTATGCTGATGGGCGGGATGAAAATTGCCAGCAGACACTCGGGAGAAGTGTATGGTGTTTCCTGAAACATCTAAAAAACAAAGCAACAGAGCCTAGGGCACTTCCACTTATGGTCCTATAGCTTAGGGAAATTAAAATCAAAAAGACACAGCCACCCCAAACATTGGGACGCCTCTGTTTACAAGAACCTCGTTTACAGTACAAGTTCAACATCGCAGAAAGTGAAAAATGGATAAAGAAGTTGTGGTATTTACTTACAAAGCAATATCACTCAGCAATGAAATCTAGGTCATCAGGCCCTTAGCAGCACAATGAGTGGATTCAGGTATGATGATTCTAACTGAAATAAGTCACACAGAAAAAGAAACATCATAAGATATCAGTAATACACGGAATGTAAACTTGGCTACACAGGAACTGAATTACAGAACAGAACAGGGTCTCAAATTTAGAAAACCAACTTATGCTTGCTTAAGGGGAAAGGTGAGTTGGGGTGCTGCATAAAACCAGAGATTGAAATGAGCACAGATAAAGTTCCTTAAGCCAAATATGGAATAGACAAGAGCTACTCCTTGCTCAACGAAATGGACTCAACACCCCATATTAAGCGCCTAAGAATGTACCTGACTAGTAAGTATCTTAAAACCTATGGATTGCTATATCTCCAAAAGAGAATCAAGCGTGTGTCCAGGGGCATAAATGCAGCAGTGATAGGATTGGAGAGGTTCGGTGAGCAAATGAAGACCCTCTGAAGTCATATTGCATGGTACCCATTCCACGGGTTTCAACTACCCAGGTTTAAGGTATTCTTCCTTCAGCTAAAACATGCATGTGGAACCTAGAGTATGATCAACCATGTGATCGGGAGACGTGTTCAAATATGTCTCAGTTTTCGTACCCTGGTACTCGGGTGCAACATTCCAGACGCTTTACTAACACCCTCCCGACTTGGAGAGTCAGTCCCTTTAACCTACTGTTTGGCCCAGTTTGCAATTTCTGCGGAAGATGAACAGGAATAGCGAGAACCAATGAGAGACTAGCTGGAGGTGTCTGGACGGGCAAATTTAACTCTCATTTCCCACCAGGAAGAGGAATTAACCAAAGGCTCAGCGTGCCGTGCCGGAACCAGTTTAGGGCCTGAAGCCATCCTGCGGTGTTGCGGCCAGCTCAAAAGAAAGCGAGTTGAAGAAAGGAGCTCAGGGGCACTGTCATTCACAAACCTGCAGAGTTATAAATGACAGCTATCGTCCAAAAATATACTGAAGTAAGGCTGCCAAGAGGACTTGAAAGTGGGGCAGAATTGCAGGAAACCGATTTCAGGAGGTAGACTGGAATTGCATTGAAAGCATAGGAAAAGAGGCAGAACGTCCACAATGATGCACTTGGCCAAAAAGGGCGTATGCGTTTTTTCCTGAATATATTCAGGAAAAAACGCATACGCCCTTTTTGGCCAACCAAGCAAACTTGCAAAGGAAATCTGCACTACAATGAAGTCTCACTTCCCCCCGGTCAAAAGGGCCATCTGAAAAAAGTGTAAAATCCAGAAAGGCAGGACAGGCCATGGAGAACTGGGAGCCTTGTTATGCTGATGGGCGGGATGTAAATTGCCAACAGACACTCGGGAGAAGTGTATGGTGTTTCCTGAAACATCTAAAAAACAAAGCAACAGAGCCTAGGGCACTTCCATTTATGGTCCTATAGCTTAGGGAAATTAAAATCAAAAAGACACAGCCACCCCAAAGTTTGGGACGCCTCTGTTTACAAGAACCTCGTTTACCGTACAAGATCAATATCACAGAAAGTGAAAAATGGATAAAGAACTTGTGGTACTTACGTACAATGCAGTATCACTCAACAATGAAATCTATGTCATCAGGCCCGTAGCAGCATAATGAGTGTATTCAGGTACGATGATTCTAACTGAAATAAGTCACACAGAAAAAGAAACATCATAAGATATCACTAATACACGGAATGTAAACTTGGCTACACAGGAACTGAATTACAAACAGAACAGGGTCTCAAAATTAGAAAACCAACTTATGCTTGCTTAAGGGGAAAGGTGAGTTGGGGTGCTGCATAAAACCAGACATTTAAATGAGCACAGATAAAGTTCCTTAAGCCAAATATGGAATAGACAAGAGCTACTCCTTGCTCAACGAAATGGACTCAACACCACATATTAAACGCCTAAGAATGTACCTGACTAGTAAGTATCTTAAAACCTATGGATTGCTATGTCTCCAAAAGAGAATCAAGCATGTGTACAGGGGCATAAACGCAGCAGTGATAGGATTGGAGAGGTTCAGTGAGCAAATGAAGACCCTTTGAAGTCATATTGCATGGTACCCATTCCACGGGTCTCAACTCTCCAGGTTTAAGGTATTCTTCCTTCAGCTAAAACATGCATGTGGAACCCAGAGTATGATCAACCATGTGAACAGGAGACATGTTCAAATATGTCTCAGTTTTCCTCCCCTGGTACTCGGGTGCAACATTCCAGACGCTTTACTAACACTCTCCCCACTTGGAGAGTCAGCACCTTTAAGCTCCTGTTTGGCCCAGTTTGCAATTTCTGCGGAAGATGAACAGAAATAGGGAGAACCAATGAGAGACTAGCTGGAGGTGTCTGGACGGGCAAATTTAACTCTCATTTCCCACCAGGAAGAGGAAATAACCAAAGGCTCAGCATGCCGTGCCGGAACCAGATTAGGGCCTGAAGCCATCCTGCGGTGTTGCGGCCAGGTCACAAGAAAGCGAGTTGAAGAAAGGAGCTCAGGGGCACTGTCATTCACAAACCTGCAGACTTATAAATGACAGCTATCGTCCAAAAATATACTGAAGTAAGGCTGCCAAGAGGACTTGAAAGCGGGGCAGAATTGCAGGAAACTGATTTCAGGAGGTAGACTGGAATTGCATTGAAAGCATAGGAAAAGAGGCAGAACGTCCACAATGATGCACTTGGCCAAAAAGGGCGTATGCGTTTTTTCCTGAATATATTCAGGAAAAAACGCTTACGCCCTTTTTGGCCAACCAAGCAAGCTTGCAAAGGAAATCTGCACTACAATGAAGTCTCACTTCCCCCCGGTCAAAAGGGCCATCTGAAAAAAGTGTAAAATCCAGAAAGGCAGGACAGGCCATGGAGAACTGGGAGCCTTGTTATGCTGATGGGCGGGATGAAAATTGCCAGCAGACACTCGGGAGAAGTGTATGGTGTTTCCTGAAACATCTAAAAAACAAAGCAACAGAGCCTAGGGCACTTCCACTTATGGTCCTATAGCTTAGGGAAATTAAAATCAAAAAGACACAGCCACCCCAAACATTGGGACACCTCTGTTTACAAGAACCTCGTTTACAGTACAAGTTCAACATCGCAGAAAGTGAAAAATGGATAAAGAAGTTGTGGTATTTACTTACAAAGCAATATCACTCAGCAATGAAATCTATGTCATCAGGCCCTTAGCAGCACAATGAGTGGATTCAGGTATGATGATTCTAACTGAAATAAGTCACACAGAAAAAGAAACATCATAAGATATCAGTAATACACGGAATGTAAACTTGGCTACACAAGAACTGAATTACAGAACAGAACAGGGTCTCAAATTTAGAAAACCAACTTATGCTTGCTTAAGGGTAAAGGTGAGTTGGGGTGCTGCATAAAACCAGAGATTGAAATGAGCACAGATAAAGTTCCTTAAGCCAAATATGGAATAGACAAGAGCTACTCCTTGCTCAACGAAATGGACTCAACACCGCATATTAAACGCCTAAGAATGTACCTGACTAGTAAGTATCTTAAAACCTATGGATTGCTATGTCTCCGAAAGAGAATCAAGCATGTGTACAGGGGCATAAACGCAGCAGTGATAGGATTGGAGAGGATCGGTGAGCAAATGAAGACCCTTTGAAGTCATATTGCATGGTACGCATTCCAAGGGTTTCAACTACCAATGTTTAAGGTATTCTTCCTTCAGCTAAAACATGCATGTGGAACCTAGAGTATGATCAACCACGTGATCGGGAGACGTGTTCAAATATGTCTCAGTTTTCGTACCCTGGTACTCGGGTGCAACATTCCAGACGCTTTACTAACACCCTCCCGACTTGGAGAGTCAGTCCCTTTAACCTCCTGTTTGGCCCAGTTTGCAATTTCTGCGGAAGATAAACTGGAATAGCGAGAACCAATGAGAGACTAGCTGGAGGTGTCTGGACGGGCAAATTTAACTCTCATTTCCCACCAGGAAGAGGAATTAACCAAAGGCTCAGCGTGCCGTGCCGGAACCAGTTTAGGGCCTGAAGCCATCCTGCGGTGTTGCGGCCAGCTCAAAAGAAAGCGAGTTGAAGAAAGGAGCTCAGGGGCACTGTAATTCACAAACCTGCAGAGTTATAAATGACAGCTATCGTCCAAAAATATACTGAAGTAAGGCTGCCAAGAGGACTTGAAAGTGGGGCAGAATTGCAGGAAACTGATTTCAGGAGGTAGACTGGAATTGCATTGAAAGCATAGGAAAAGAGGCAGAACGTCCACAATGATGCACTTGGCCAAAAAGGGCGTATGCGTTTTTTCCTGAATATATTCAGGAAAAAACGCATACGCCCTTTTTGGCCAACCAAGCAAGCTTGCAAAGGAAATCTGCACTACAATGAAGTCTCACTTCCCCCCGGTCAAAAGGGCCATCTGAAAAAAGTAAAAAATCCAGAAAGCCAGGACAGGCCATGGAGAACTGGGAGCCTTGTTATGCTGATGGGCGGGATGTAAATTGCCAACAGACACTCGGGAGAAGTGTATGCTGTTTCCTGAAACATCTAAAAAACAAAGCAACAGAGCCTAGGGCACTTCCACTTATGGTCCTATAGCTTAGGGAAATTAAAATCAAAAAGACACAGCCACCCCAAAGTTTGGAACGCCTCTGTTTACAAGAACCTCGTTTACAGTACAAGTTCAACATCGCAGAAAGTGAAAAATGGATAAAGAAGTTGTGGTATTTACTTACAAAGCAATATCACTCAGCAATGAAATCTATGTCATCAGGCCCTTAGCAGCACAATGAGTGGATTCAGGTATGATGATTCTAACTGAAATAAGTCACACAGAAAAAGAAACATCATAAGATATCAGTAATACACGGAATGTAAACTTGGCTACACAGGAACTGAATTACAGAACAGAACAGGGTCTCAAATTTAGAAAACCAACTTATGCTTGCTTAAGGGGAAAGGTGAGTTGGGGTGCTGCATAAAACCAGAGATTGAAATGAGCACAGATAAAGTTCCTTAAGCCAAATATGGAATAGACAAGAGCTACTCCTTGCTCAACGAAATGGACTCAACACCCCATATTAAGCGCCTAAGAATGTACCTGACTAGTAAGTATCTTAAAACCTATGGATTGCTATGTCTCCGAAAGAGAATCAAGCATGTGTACAGGGGCATAAACGCAGCAGTTATAGGATTGGAGAGGGTTGGTGAGCAAATGAAGACCCTTTGAAGTCATATTGCATGGTACCCATTCCACGGGTTTCAACTACCCAGGTTTAAGGTATTCTTCCTTCTGCTAAAACATGCATGTGGAACCTAGAGTATGATCAACCATGTGATCGGGAGACGTGTTCAAATATGTCTCAGTTTTCGTACCCTGGTACTCGGGTGCAACATTCCAGACACTTTACTAACACTCTCCCGACTTGGAGAGTCAGTGCCTTTAACCTCCTGTTTGGCCCAGTTTGCAATTTCTGCGGAAGATGAACAGGAATAGCGAGAACCAATGAGAGACTAGCTGGAGGTGTCTGGACGGGCAAATTTAACTCTCATTTCCCACGAGGAAGAGGAATTAACCAAAGGCTCAGCGTGCCGTGACGGAACCAGATTAGGGCCTGAAGCCATCATGCGGTGTTGCGGCCAGGTCACAAGAAAGCGAGTTGAAGAAAGGAGCTCAGGGGCACTGTAATTCACAAACCTGCAGAGTTATAAATGACAGCTATCGTCCAAAAATATACTGAAGTAAGGCTGCCAAGAGGACTTGAAAGCGGGGCAGAATTGCAGGAAACCGATTTCAGGAGGTAGACTGGAATTGCATTGAAAGCATAGGAAAAGAGGCAGAACGTCCACAATGATGCACTTGGCCAAAAAGGGCGTATGCGTTTTTTCCTGAATATATTCAGGAAAAAACGCATACGCCCTTTTTGGCCAACCAAGCAAGCTTGCAAAGGAAATCTGCACTACAATGAAGTCTCACTTCCCCCCGGTCAAAAGGGCCATCTGAAAAAAGCGTAAAATCCAGAAAGGCAGGACAGGCCATGGAGAACTGGGAGCCTTGTTATGCTGATGGGCGGGATGTAAATTGCCAACAGACACTCGGGAGAAGTGTATGGTGTTTCCTGAAACATCTAAAAAACAAAGCAACAGAGCCTAGGGCACTTCCACTTATGGTCCTATAGCTTAGGGAAATTAAAATAAAAAAGACACAGCCACCCCAAAGTTTGGGACGCCTCTGTTTACAAGAACCTCGTTTACCGTACAAGTTCAATATCACAAAGTGCGAAAAATAGATAAAGAAGTTGTGGTACTTACGTACAATGCAATATCACTCAGCAATGAAATCTATGTCATCAGGCCCGTAGCAGCATAATGAGTGGATTCAGGTATGATGATTCTAACTGAAATAAGTCACACAGAAAAAGAAACATCATAAGATATCACTAGTACACGGAATGTAAACTTGGCTACACAGGAACTGAATTACAAAACAGAACAGGGTCTCAAATTTAGAAAACCAACTTATGCTTGCTTAAGGGGAAAGGTGAGTTGGGGTGCTGCATAAAACCAGCGATTGAAATGAGCACAGATAAAGTTCCTTTAGCCAAATATGTAATAGACAAGAGCTACTCCTTGCTCAACGAAATGGACTCAACAACCCATATTACACGCCTAAGAATGTACCTGACTAGTAAGTATCTTAAAACCTATGGATTGCTATGTGTCCAAAAGAGAATGAAGCGTGTGTACAGGGGCATAAACGCAGCAGTGATAGGATTGGAGAGGTTCAGTGAGCAAATGAAGACCCTTTGAAGTCATATTGCATGGTACCCATTCCACGGGTCTCAACTCTCCACTTTTCAGGGATTCTTCCTTCAGCTAAAACATGCATGTGGAACCCAGAGTATGATCCACCGTGTAATCGGGAGACGTGTTCAAATATGTCTCAGTTTTCGTCCCCTGGTACTCGGGTGCAACATTCCAGACGCTTTACTAACACTCTCCCGACTTGGAGAGTCAGTGCCTTTAACCTCCTGTTTGGCCCAGTTTGCAATTTCTGCGGAAGATGAACAGGAATAGGGAGAACCAATGAGAGACTAGCTGGAGGTGTCTGAACGGGCAAATTTAACTCTCATTTCCCACCAGGAAGGGGAATTAACCAAAGGCTCAGCATGCCGTGCCGGAACCAGATTAGGGCCTGAAGCCATCCTGCGGTGTTGCGGCCAGGTCACAAGAAAGCGAGTTGAAGAAAGGAGCTCAGGGGCACTGTAATTCACAAACCTGCAGAGTTATAAATGACAGCTATCGTCCAAAAATATACTGAAGTAAGGCTGCCAAGAGGACTTGAAAGCGGGGCAGAATTGCAGGAAACCGATTTCAGGAGGTAGACTGGAATTGCATTGAAAGCATAGGAAAAGAGGCAGAACGTCCACAATGATGCACTTGGCCAAAAAGGGCATATGCGTTTTTTCCTGAATATATTCAGGAAAAAACGCATACGCCCTTTTTGGCCAACCAAGCAAGCTTGCAAAGGAAATCTGCACTACAATGAAGTCTCACTTCCCCCCGGTCAAAAGGGCCATCTGAAAAAAGTGTAAAATCCAGAAAGGCAGGACAGGCCATGGAGAACTGGGAGCCTTGTTATGCTGATGGGCGGGATGTAAATTGCCAACAGACACTCGGGAGAAGTGTATGGTGTTTCCTGAAACATCTAAAAAACAAAGCAACAGAACCTAGGGCACTTCCACTTATGGTCCTATAGCTTAGGGAAATTAAAATAAAAAAGACACAGCCACCCCAAAGTTTGGGACGCCTCTGTTTACAAGAACCTCGTTTACCGTACAAGTTCAATATCACAAAGTGTGAAAAATAGATAAAGAAGTTGTGGTACTTACGTACAATGCAATATCACTCAGCAATGAAATCTATGTCATCAGGCCCGTAGCAGCATAATGAGTGGATTCAGGTATGATGATTCTAACTGAAATAAGTCACACAGAAAAAGAAACATCATAAGATATCACTAATACACGGAATGTAAACTTGGCTACACAGGAACTGAATTACAAAACAGAACATGGTCTCAAATTTAGAAAACCAACTTATGCTTGCTTAAGGGGAAAGGTGAGTTGGGGTGCTGCATAAAACCAGCGATTGAAATGAGCACAGATAAAGTTCCTTAAGCCAAATATGTAATACACAAGAGCTACTCCTTGCTCAAAGAAATGGACTCAACAACCCATATTACACGCCTAAGAATGTACCTGACTAGTAAGTATCTTAAAACCTATGGATTGCTATGTCTCCAAAAGAGAATGAAGCATGTGTACAAGGGCATAAACGCAGCAGTGATAGGATTGGAGAGGTTCGGTGAGCAAATGAAGACACTTTGAAGTCATATTGCATCGTACCCATTCCACGGGTTTCAACTACCCAGGTTTAAGGTATTCTTCTTTCTGCTAAAACATGCATGTGGAACCTAGAGTATGATCAACCATGTGATCGGGAGACGTGTTCAAATATGTCTCAGTTTTCGTACCCTGGTACTCGGGTGCAACATTCCAGACACTTTACTAACACTCTCCCGACTTGGAGAGTCAGTCCCTTTAACCTCCTGTTTGGCCCAGTTTGCAATTTCTGCGGAAGATGAACAGGAATAGCGAGAACCAATGAGAGACTAGCTGGAGGTGTCTGGACGGGCAAATTTAACTCTCATTTCCCACCAGGAAGAGGAATTAACCAAAGGCTCAGCGTGCCGTGCCGGAACCAGTTTAGGGCCTGAAGCCATCCTGCGGTGTTGCGGCCAGCTCACAAGAAAGCCAGTTGAAGAAAGGAGCTCAGGGGCACTGTAATTCACAAACCTGCAGAGTTATAAATGACAGCTATCGTCCAAAAATATACTGAAGTAAGGCTGCCAAGAGGACTTGAAATTGGGGCAGAATTGTAGGAAACCGATTTCAGGAGGTAGACTGGAATTGCATTGAAAGCATAGGAAAAGAGGCAGAACGTCCACAATGATGCACTTGGCCAAAAAGGGCGTATGCGTTTTTTCCTGAATATATTCAGGAAAAAACGCATACGCCCTTTTTGGCCAACCAAGGAAACTTGCAAAGGAAATCTGCACTACAATGAAGTCTCACTTCCCCCCGGTCAAAAGGGCCATCTGAAAAAAGTGTAAAATCCAGAAAGGCAGGACAGGCCATGGAGAACTGGGAGCCTTGTTATGCTGATGGGCGGGATGTAAATTGCCAACAGACACTCGGGAGAAGTGTATGGTGTTTCCTGAAACATCTAAAAAACAAAGCAACAGAGCCTAGGGCACTTCCACTTATGGTCCTATAGCTTAGGGAAATTAAAATAAAAAAGACACAGCCACCCCAAAGTTTGGGACGCCTCTGTTTACAAGAACCTCGTTTACCGTACAAGATCAATATCACAGAAAGTGAAAAATGGATAAAGAACTTGTGGTACTTACGTACAATGCAGTATCACTCAACAATGAAATCTATGTCATCAGGCCCGTAGCAGCATAATGAGTGTATTCAGGTACGATGACTCTAACTGAAATAAGTCACACAAAAAAAGAAACATCATAAGATATCACTAATACAAGGAATGTAAACTTGGTTACACAGGAACTGAATTCCAAAACAGAACAGGGTCTCAAATTTAGAAAACCAACTTATGCTTGCTTAAGGGGAAAGGTGAGTTGGGGTGCTGCATAAAACCAGACATTGAAATGAGCACAGATAAAGTTCCTTAAGCCAAATATGGAATACACAAGAGCTACTCCTTGCTCAACGAAATGGACTCAACACCACATATTAAACGCCTAAGAATGTACCAGACTAGTAAGTATATTAAAACCTATGGATTGCTATGTCTCCAAAGGAGAATCAAGCATGTGTACAGGGGCATAAACGCAGCAGTGATAGGATTGGAGAGGTTCAGTGAGCAAATGAAGACCCTTTGAAGTCATATTGCATGGTACCCATTCCACGGGTCTCAACTCTCCAGGTTTAAGGTATTCTTCCTTCAGCTAAAACATGCATGTGGAACCCAGAGTATGATCAACCGTGTGAACAGGAGACATGTTCAAATATGTCTCAGTTTTCCTCCCCTGGTACTCGGGTGCAACATTCCAGACGCTTTACTAACACTCTCCCCACTTGGAGAGTCAGCACCTTTAAGCTCCTGTTTGGCCCAGTTTGCAATTTCTGCGGAAGATGAACAGAAATAGGGAGAACCAATGAGAGACTAGCTGGAGGTGTCTGGACGGGCAAATTTAACTCTCATTTCCCACCAGGAAGAGGAAATAACCAAAGGCTCAGCATGCCGTGCCGGAACCAGATTAGGGCCTGAAGCCATCCTGCGGTGTTGCGGCCAGCTCAAAAGAAAGCGAGTTGAAGAAAGGAGCTCAGGGGCACTGTAATTCACAAACCTGCAGACTTATAAATGACAGCTATCGTCCAAAAATATACTGAAGTAAGGCTGCCAAGAGGACTTGAAAGCGGGGCAGAATTGCAGGAAACCAATTTCAGGAGGTAGACTGGAATTGCATTGAAAGCATAGGAAAAGAGGCAGAACGTCCACAATGATGCACTTGGCCAAAAAGGACGTATGCGTTTTTTCCTGAATATATTCAGGAAAAAACGCATACGCCCTTTTTGGCCAACCAAGCAAGCTTGCAAAGGAAATCTGCACTACAATGAAGTCTCACTTCCCCCCGGTCAAAAGGGCCATCTGAAAAAAGTGTAAAATCCAGAAAGGCAGGACAGGCCATGGAGAACTGGGAGCCTTGTTATGCTGATGGGCGGGATGTAAATTGCCAACAGACACTCGGGAGAAGTGTATGCTGTTTCCTGAAACATCTAAAAAACAAAGCAACAGAGCCTAGGGCACTTCCACTTATGGTCCTATAGCTTAGGGAAATTAAAATAAAAAAGACACAGCCACCCCAAAGTTTGGAACGCCTCTGTTTACAAGAACCTCATTTACAGTACAAGTTCAACATCGCAGAAAGTGAAAAATGGATAAAGAAGTTGTGGTATTTACTTACAAAGCAATATCACTCAGCAATGAAATCTATGTCATCAGGCCCTTAGCAGCACAATGAGTGGATTCAGGTATGATGATTCTAACTGAAATAAGTCACACAGAAAAAGAAACATCATAAGATATCAGTAATACACGGAATGTAAACTTGGCTACACAGGAACTGAATTACAGAACAGAACAGGGTCTCAAATTTAGAAAACCAACTTATGCTTGCTTAAGGGGAAAGGTGAGTTGGGGTGCTGCATAAAACCAGAGATTGAAATGAGCACAGATAAAGTTCCTTAAGCCAAATATGGAATAGACAAGAGCTACTCCTTGCTCAACGAAATGGACTCAACACCCCATATTAAACGCCTAAGAATGTACCTGACTAGTAAGTATCTTAAAACCTATGGATTGCTATGTCTCCGAAAGAGAATCAAGCATGTGTACAGGGGCATAAACGCAGCAGTGATAGGATTGGAGAGGTTCAGTGCGCAAATGAAGACCCTTTGAAGTCATATTGCATCGTACCCATTCCACGGGTTTCAACTACCCAGTTTTAAGGTATTCTTCATTCTGCTAAAACATGCATGTGGAACCTAGAGTATGATCAACCATGTGATCGGGAGACGTGTTCAAATATGTCTCAGTTTTCGTACCCTGGTACTTGGGTGCAACATTCCACACGCTTTACTAACACTCTCCCGACTTGGAGAGTAAGTCCCTTTAACCTCCTGTTTGGCCCAGTTTGCAATTTCTGCGGAAGATGAACAGGAATAGCGAGAACCAATGAGAGACTAGCTGGAGGTGTCTGGACGGGCAAATTTAACTCTCATTTCCCACCAGGAAGAGGAATTAACCAAAGGCTCAGCGTGCCGTGACGGAACCAGATTAGGGCCTGAAGCCATCCTGCGGTGTTGCGGCCAGCTCAAAAGAAAGCAAGTTGAAGAAAGGAGCTCAGGGGCACTGTAATTCACAAACCTGCAGAGTTATAAATGACAGCTATCGTCCAAAAATATACTGAAGTAAGGCTGCCAAGAGGACTTGAAAGCGGGGCAGAATTGCAGGAAACCGATTTCAGGAGGTAGACTGGAATTGCATTGAAAGCATAGGAAAAGAGGCAGAACGTCCACAATGATGCACTTGGCCAAAAAGTGCGTATGCGTTTTTTCCTGAATATATTCAGGAAAAAACGCATACGCCCTTTTTGGCCAACCAAGCAAACTTGCAAAGGAAATCTGCACTACAATGAAGTCTCACTTCAACCCGGTCAAAAGGGCCATCTGAAAAAAGTGTAAAATCCAGAAAGGCAGGACAGGCCATGGAGAACTGGGAGCCTTGTTATGCTGATGGGCGGGATGAAAATTTCCAGCAGACACTCGGGAGAAGTGTATGGTGTTTCCTGAAACATCTAAAAAACAAAGCAACAGAGCCTAGGGCACTTCCACTTATGGTCCTATAGCTTAGGGAAATTAAAATCAAAAAGACACAGCCACCCCAAACATTGGGACACCTCTGTTTACAAGAACCTCGTTTACAGTACAAGTTCAACATCGCAGAAAGTGAAAAATGGATAAAGAAGTTGTGGTATTTACTTACAAAGCAATATCACTCAGCAATGAAATCTATGTCATCAGGCCCTTAGCAGCACAATGAGTGGATTCAGGTATGATGATTCTAAGTGAAATAAGTCACACAGAAAAAGAAACATCATAAGATATCAGTAATACACGGAATGTAAACTTGGCTACACAGGAACTGAATTACAGAACAGAACAGGGTCTCAAATTTAGAAAACCAACTTATGCTTGCTTAAGGGGAAAGGTGAGTTGGGGTGCTGCATAAAACCAGAGATTGAAATGAGCACAGATAAAGTTCCTTAAGCCAAATATGGAATAGACAAGAGCTACTCCTTGCTCAACGAAATGGACTCAACACCGCACATTAAACGCCTAAGAATGTACCTGACTAGTAAGTATCTTAAAACCTATGGATTACTATGTCTCCGAAAGAGAATCAAACATGTGTACAGGGGCATAAACGCAGCAGTGATAGGATTGGAGAGGTTCGGTGAGCAAATGAAGACCCTCTGAAGTCATATTGCATGGTACCCATTCCACGGGTTTCAACTACCCAGGTTTAAGGTATTCTTCCTTCAGCTAAATCATGCATGTGGAACCTAGAGTATGATCAACCATGTGATCGGGAAACGTGTTCAAATATGTCTCAGTTCTCGTACCCTGATACTCGGGTGCAACATTCCAGACGCTTTACTAACACCCTCCCGACTTGGAGAGTCAGTCCCTTTAACCTCCTGTTTGGCCCAGTTTGCAATTTCTGCGGAAGATGAACAGGAATAGCGAGAACCAATGAGAGACTAGCTGGAGGTGTCTGGACGGGCAAATTTAACTCTCATTTCCCACCAGGAAGAGGAATTAACCAAAGGCTCAGCGTGCCGTGCCGGAACCAGATTAGGGCCTGAAGCCATCCTGCGGTGTTGCGGCCAGCTCAAAAGAAAGCGAGTTTAAGAAAGGAGCTCAGGGGCACTGTAATTCACAAACCTGCAGACTTATAAATGACAGCTATCGTCCAAAAATATACTGAAGTAAGGCTGCCAAGAGGACTTGAAAGCGGGGCAGAATTGCAGGAAACCGATTTCAGGAGGTAGACTGGAATTGCATTGAAAGCATAGGAAAAGAGGCAGAACGTCCACAATGATGCACTTGGCCAAAAAGGGCGTATGCGTTTTTTCCTGAATATATTCAGGAAAAAACGCATACGCCCTTTTTGGCCAACCAAGCAAGCTTGCAAAGGAAATCTGCACTACAATGAAGTCTCACATCCCCCCGGTCAAAAGGGCCATCTGAAAAAAGTGTAAAATCCAGAAAGGCAGGACAGGCCATGGAGAACTGGGAGCCTTGTTATGCTGATGGGCGGGATGAAAATTGCCAGCAGACACTCGGGAGAAGTGTATGGTGTTTCCTGAAACATCTAAAAAACAAAGCAACAGAGCCTAGGGCACTTCCACTTATGGTCCTATAGCTTAGGGAAATTAAAATCAAAAAGACACAGCCACCCCAAACATTGGGACGCCTCTGTTTACAAGAACCTCGTTTACAGTACAAGTTCAACATCGCAGAAAGTGAAAAATGGATAAAGAAGTTGTGGTATTTACTTACAAAGCAATATCACTCAGCAATGAAATCTATGTCATCAGGCCCTTAGCAGCACAATGAGTGGATTCAGGTATGATGATTCTAAGTGAAATAAGTCACACAGAAAAAGAAACATCATAAGATATCAGTAATACACGGAATGTAAACTTGGCTACACAGGAACTGAATTACAGAACAGAACAGGGTCTCAAATTTAGAAAACCAACTTATGCTTGCTTAAGGGTAAAGGTGAGTTGGGGTGCTGCATAAAACCAGAGATTGAAATGAGCACAGATAAAGTTCCTTAAGCCAAATATGGAATAGACAAGAGCTACTCCTTGCTCAACGAAATGGACTCAACACCGCACATTAAACGCCTAAGAATGTACCTGACTAGTAAGTATCTTAAAACCTATGGATTACTATGTCTCCGAAAGAGAATCAAACATGTGTACAGGGGCATAAACGCAGCAGTGATAGGATTGGAGAGGTTCGGTGAGCAAATGAAGACCCTCTGAAGTCATATTGCATGGTACCCATTCCACGGGTTTCAACTACCCAGGTTTAAGGTATTCTTCCTTCAGCTAAATCATGCATGTGGAACCTAGAGTATGATCAACCATGTGATCGGGAAACGTGTTCAAATATGTCTCAGTTCTCGTACCCTGGTACTCGGGTGCAACATTCCAGACGCTTTACTAACACCCTCCCGACTTGGAGAGTCAGTCCCTTTAACCTCCTGTTTGGCCCAGTTTGCAATTTCTGCGGAAGATGAACAGGAATAGCGAGAACCAATGAGAGACTAGCTGGAGGTGTCTGGACGGGCAAATTTAACTCTCATTTCCCACCAGGAAGAGGAATTAACCAAAGGCTCAGCGTGCCGTGCCGGAACCAGATTAGGGCCTGAAGCCATCCTGCGGTGTTGCGGCCAGCTCAAAAGAAAGCGAGTTTAAGAAAGGAGCTCAGGGGCACTGTAATTCACAAACCTGCAGACTTATAAATGACAGCTATCGTCCAAAAATATACTGAAGTAAGGCTGCCAAGAGGACTTGAAAGCGGGGCAGAATTGCAGGAAACCGATTTCAGGAGGTAGACTGGAATTGCATTGAAAGCATAGGAAAAGAGGCAGAACGTCCACAATGATGCACTTGGCCAAAAAGGGCGTATGCGTTTTTTCCTGAATATATTCAGGAAAAAACGCATACGCCCTTTTTGGCCAACCAAGCAAGCTTGCAAAGGAAATCTGCACTACAATGAAGTCTCACATCCCCCCGGTCAAAAGGGCCATCTGAAAAAAGTGTAAAATCCAGAAAGGCAGGACAGGCCATGGAGAACTGGGAGCCTTGTTATGCTGATGGGCGGGATGAAAATTGCCAGCAGACACTCGGGAGAAGTGTATGGTGTTTCCTGAAACATCTAAAAAACAAAGCAACAGAGCCTAGGGCACTTCCACTTATGGTCCTATAGCTTAGGGAAATTAAAATCAAAAAGACACAGCCACCCCAAACATTGGGACGCCTCTGTTTACAAGAACCTCGTTTACAGTACAAGTTCAACATCGCAGAAAGTGAAAAATGGATAAAGAAGTTGTGGTATTTACTTACAAAGCAATATCACTCAGCAATGAAATCTATGTCATCAGGCCCTTAGCAGCACAATGAGTGGATTCAGGTATGATGATTCTAACTGAAATAAGTCACACAGAAAAAGAAACATCATAAGATATCAGTAATACACGGAATGTAAACTTGGCTACACAGGAACTGAATTACAGAACAGAACAGGGTCTCAAATTTAGAAAACCAACTTATGCTTGCTTAAGGGGAAAGGTGAGTTGGGGTGCTGCATAAAACCAGAGATTGAAATGAGCACAGATAAAGTTCCTTAAGCCAAATATGGAATAGACAAGAGCTACTCCTTGCTCAACGAAATGGACTCAACACCGCATATTAAATGCCTAAGAATGTACCTGACTAGTAAGTATCTTAAAACCTATGGATTGCTATGTCTCTGAAAGAGAATCAAGCATGTGTACAGGGGCATAAACGCAGCAGAGATAGGATTGGAGAGGTTCGCTGAGCAAATGAAGACCCTTTGAAGTCATATGGCATCGTACCCATTCCACGGGTTTCAACTACCCAGTTTTAAGGTATTCTTCCTTCTGCTAAAACATGCATGTGGAACCCAGAGTATGATCAACCATGTGATCGGGAGACGTGTTCAAATATGTCTCAGTTTTCGTACCCTGGTACTTGGGTGCAACATTCCAGACGCTTTACTAACACTCTCCCGACTTGGAGAGTCAGTCCCTTTAACCTCCTGTTTGGCCCAGTTTGCAATTTCTGCGGAAGATGAACAGGAATAGCGAGAACCAATGAGAGACTAGCTGGAGGTGTCTGGACGGGCAAATTTAACTCTCATTTCCCACCAGGAAGAGGAATTAACCAAAGGCTCAGCGTGCCGTGACGGAACCAGATTAGGGCCTGAAGCCATCCTGCGGTGTTGCGGCCAGCTCAAAAGAAAGCGAGTTGAAGAAAGGAGCTCAGGGGCACTGTAATTCACAAACCTGCAGAGTTATAAATGACAGCTATCGTCCAAAAATATACTGAAGTAAGGCTGCCAAGAGGACTTGAAAGCGGGGCAGAATTGCAGGAAACCGATTTCAGGAGGTAGACTGGAATTGCATTGAAAGCATAGGAAAAGAGGCAGAACGTCCACAATGATGCACTTGGCCAAAAAGGGCGTATGCGTTTTTTCCTGAATATATTCAGGAAAAAACGCATACGCCCTTTTTGGCCAACCAAGCAAACTTGCAAAGGAAATCTGCACTACAATGAAGTCTCACTTCAACCCGGTCAAAAGGGCCATCTGAAAAAAGTGTAAAATCCAGAAAGGCAGGACAGGCCATGGAGAACTGGGAGACTTGTTATGCTGATGGGCGGGATGTAAATTGCCAACAGCCACTGTGGAGAAGTGTATGGTGTTTCCTGAAACATCTAAAACACAAAGCAACAGAGCCTAGGGCACTTGCACTTATGGTCCTATAGGTTAGGGAAATTACAATCAAAAAGACACAGCCACCCCAAAGTTTGGGATGGCTCTGTTTACAAGAACCTCGTTTACGGTACAAGTTCAATATCACAAAGTGCGAAAAATAGATAAAGAAGTTGTGGTACTTACGTACAATGCAATATCACTCAGCAATGAAATCTATGTCATCAGGCCCGTAGCAGCATAATGAGTGGATTCAGGTATGATGATTCTAACTGAAATAAGTCACACAGAAAAAGAAACATCATAAGTTATCACTAATACACGGAATGTAAACTTGGCTACACAGGAACTGAATTACAAAACAGAACATGGTCTCAAATTTAGAAAACCAACTTATGCTTGCTTAAGGGGAAAGGTGAGTTGGGGTGCTGCATAAAACCAGCGATTGAAATGAGCACAGATAAAGTTCCTTAAGCCAAATATGTAATAGACAAGAGCTACTCCTTGCTCAACGAAATGGACTCAACAACCCATATTACACGCCTAAGAATGTACCTGACTAGTAAGTATCTTAAAACCTATGGATTGCTATGTCTCCAAAAGAGAATGAAGCGTGTGTACAAGGGCATAAATGCAGCAGTGATAGGATTGGAGAGGTTCGGTGAGCAAATGAAGACCCTTTGAAGTCATATTGCATCGTACCCATTCCACGGGTTTCAACTACCCAGGTTTAAGGTATTCTTCCTTCTGCTGAAACATGCATGTGGAACCTAGAGTATGATCAACCATGTGATTGGGAGACGTGTTCAAATATGTCTCAGTTTTCATACCCTGGTACTCGGGTGCAACATTCCAGACACTTTACTAACACTCTCCCGACTTGGAGAGTCAGTCCCTTTAACCTCCTGTTTGGCCCAGTTTGCAATTTCTGCGGAAGATGAACAGGAATAGCGAGAACCAATGAGAGACTAGCTGGAGGTGTCTGGACGGGCAAATTTAACTCTCATTTCCCACCAGGAAGAGGAATTAACCAAAGGCTCAGCGTGCCGTGACGGAACCAGATTAGGGCCTGAAGCCATCCTGCGGTGTTGCGGCCAGCTCAAAAGAAAGCGAGTTGAAGAAAGGAGCTCAGGGGCACTGTAATTCACAAACCTGCAGAGTTATAAATGACAGCTATCGTCCAAAAATATACTGAAGTAAGGCTGCCAAGAGGACTTGAAAGCGGGGCAGAATTGCAGGAAACCGATTTCAGGAGGTAGACTGGAATTGCATTGAAAGCATAGGAAAAGAGGCAGAACGTCCACAATGATGCACTTGGCCAAAAAGTGCGTATGCGTTTTTTCCTGAATATATTCAGGAAAAAACGCATACGCCCTTTTTGGCCAACCAAGCAAACTTGCAAAGGAAATCTGCACTACAATGAAGTCTCACTTCAACCCGGTCAAAAGGGCCATCTGAAAAAAGTGTAAAATCCAGAAAGGCAGGACAGGCCATGGAGAACTGGGAGCCTTGTTATGCTGATGGGCGGGGTGTAATTTGCCAACAGACACTCGGGAGAAGTGTATGGTGTTTCCTGAAACATCTAAAAAACAAAGCAACAGAGCCTAGGGCACTTCCACTTATGGTCCTATAGCTTAGGGAAATTAAAATCAAAAAGACACAGCCACCCCAAAGTTTGGGACGGCTCTGTTTACAAGAACCTCGTTTACGGTACAAGTTCAATATCGCACAAAGTGAAAAATGGATAAAGAAGTTGTGGTACTTATGTACAATGCAATATCACTCAGCAATGAAATCTATGTCATCAGGCCCGTAGCAGCATAATGAGTGGATTCAGGTATGATGATTCTAACTGAAATAAGTCACACAGAAAAAGAAACATCATAAGATATCACTAATACACGGAATGTAAACTTGGCTACACAGGAACTGAATTACAAAACAGAACAGGGTCTCAAATTTAGAAAACCAACTTATGCTTGCTTAAGGGGAAAGGTGAGTTGGGGTGCTGCATAAAACCAGAGATTGAAATGAGCACAGATAAAGTTCCTTAAGCCAAATATGGAATAGACAAGAGCTACTCCTTGCTCAACGAAATGGACTCAACAACCCATATTACACGCCTAAGAATGTACCTGACTAGTAAGTATCTTAAAACCTATGGATTGCTATGTCTCCAAAAGAGAATGAAGCGTGTGTACAAGGGCATAAACGCAGCAGTGATAGGATTGGAGAGGTTCGGTGAGCAAATGAAGACCCTTTGAAGTCATATTGCATCGTACCCATTCCACGGGTTTCAACTACCCAGGTTTAAGGTATTCTTCCTTCTGCTAAAACATGCATGTGGAACCTAGAGTATGATCAACCATGTGATCGGGAGACGTGTTCAAATATGTCTCAGTTCTCGTCCCCTGGTACTCGGGTGCAACATTCCAGACGCTTTACTAACACTCTCCCGACTTGGAGAGTCAGTGCCTTTAACCTCCTGTTTGGCCCAGTTTGCAATTTCTGTGGAAGATGAACAGGAATAGGGAGAACCAATGAGAGACTAGCTGGAGGTGTCTGGACGGGCAAATTTAACTCTCATTTCCCACCAGGAAGAGGAATTAACCAAAGGCTCAGCATCTCGTGCCGGGACCAGATTAGGGCCTGAAGCCATCCTGCGGTGTTGCGGCCAGCTCACAAGAAAGCGAGTTGAAGAAAGGAGCTCAGGGGCACTGTAATTCACAAACCTGCAGAGTTATAAATGACAGCTATCGTCCAAAAATATACTGAAGTAAGGCTGCCAAGAGGACTTGAAAGCGGGGCAGAATTGCAGGAAACCGATTTCAGGAGGTAGACTGGAATTGCATTGAAAGCATAGGAAAACAGGGAGAACGTCCACAATGATGCACTTCGCCAAAAAGGACGTATGCGTTTTTTCCTGACATACGCCCTTTTTGGCCAACCAAGCAAGCTTGCAAAGGAAATTTGCACTACAATGAAGTCTCACTTCCCCCCGGTCAAAAGGGCCATCTGAGAAAAGTGTAAAATCCAGAAAGGCAGGACAGGCCATGGAGAACTTGGAGCCTTGTTATGCTGATGGGCGGGATGTAAATTGCCAACAGCCACTCGGGAGAAGTGTATGGTGTTTCCTGAAACATCTAAAAAACAAAGCAACAGAGCCTAGGGCACTTCCACTTATGGTCCTATAGCTTAGGGAAATTAAAATCAAAAAGACACAGCCACCCCACAGTTTGGGACAGCTCTGTTTACAAGAACCTCGTTTACGGTGTAAGTTCAATATCGCAGAAAGTGAAAAATGGATAAAGAAGTTGTGGTACTTATGTACAATGCAAAATCACTCAGCCATGAAATCTATGTCATCAGGCCCATAGCAGCATAATGAGTGGATTCAGGTATGATGATTCTAACTGAAATATGTCACACAGAAAAAGAAACATCATAAGATATCACTAATACACGGAATGTGAACTTGGCTACACATGAACTGAATTACAAAACAGAACAGGGTCTCAAGTTTAGAAAACCAACTTATGCTTCCTTAAGGGGGAAAGTGAGTTTGGGTGCTGCATAAAACCAGAGTTTGAAATTAGCACAGATACCATTCAATAAGCCAAATATGTAATAGACAAGACCTACCCCTTGCTCAACAAAATGGACTCAACAATGAGGTATCACCTCACACCTGATAGAATGGGCATCATGAGAAAATCTACAAACAAAAATGCTGGAAAGGTTGTGGAGAAAAGGAACCCCCTTCCACTATTGTTGGGAATATAAATTGATACAGTCACTACGGAGAACAATATGGAGTTTCTTAAGAAACTAACAATAGAATTACCATATGATACAGCAATCCCAGTACTGGACATATACCCAGACAAAACCATAAATCAAAACGAGACATTCACCGCAATGTTCATTGCATCACTATTTACAATATCGAGGTAATGGAAGCAACCTAAATGCCCACAGACAGACGAATGCATAAAGCTGTGGTACATATATAAAATGGAATATTACTAAGCCATGTAAAGGAATGAAATTGGGTCATTTGTAGAGACGTCGATGGATCTAGAGACTGTCATACAGAGTGAAGTAAGTCAGAAAAACAAATCTTGTATATTCATGCATATATGTGGAACCTAGAAAAACTGTACAGATTAACCATTTTGCAAGGCATAAATAGAGCAACAGATGTAGACAACAAATGTATGGACAACAAGGGGGGAAAGCTGTTGGGGGTGTGGTGGTGGGAGGAGTTGAGAGACTGGGATTGGCATGTATACATTTATATGTATAAAATAGATAACCAATAAGAACCTGCTGTATAAAAATATAAAATAAAATTCAAAATTAAAAAGAAATAAAATTTAAAAAATAAAACAGAAAAAACAATTATTCCCTTCACATACATGTATTTATATGAATAAATTATTTCCATGCTTATATCTGTAAATACAAAAAAGAGGAATAAAATCTACCTTGAACCAAAAACGAAAAAGAGAAAAAAAACACAGAACCCACCAGTTCCACAGAGGAAAACCGTATCAGGGCACTTGCTCCAGTTGTAAACAATTCTGAAGTTGGCCAGTGGTGGGGAATCGTCTCCCATTCAGCCAGCAGCCCCCACGCAACAAGCGTCCTCATTGCAAAGCTGGGGCACCGTGCCGAGGCATCTGTGAGTAAACGTGAGCTGAGCCCCAGGCCAGTTGCTGCTGAACTATTCCCACCCGTCCCAGGTAAAACACCTGAATATATACAAGGACTTGAAAGCCTAGAGGAAGGGCCATAGAGCCACACGAGTGACAGCATGCCGGCCGACTTGGTGCCTGCAGGCCAGCCAGGATGGTCCTGGCCCTGGGTGCTCTTCTGGAAGATTTCCATTTCCCTGACTGAGATACCCGTCCTGTCCCTGCCCCCACTGCTTTTTTCCTTCCTCACCTCTGCCCAGGGAGAAATTCCAGCAGCAGGTATGGGTGACACATCCTCTTCTTTAGCAGGTGGCAGCCTGGCAACTGCTGCAGAAAGTCCAGCAGAGCCCCACTCACACTGGGCCACCCACAAAGCCGTGGCCTCTCACTCCCTCCCACCAGCCCAGCCCCGAGACTGCTGACAGGGCAGAGAAAATGGTGTCAGGCACGGCTGCAGGGGCTCTTGCTGCCTGGAGTGGTATTTATATTGATCTCAACCCAGGCACACCTGGGGAGGGCTGGCCCGCACGGTAAGGCTGCCCAGGTCAGCCAATCATCACCCCTCAGGGGCTCACAGTTGCAGAAAATGGAACTTGCTGAACCGGCCAGGTCCAAGGAACAGGTGTGGGCTCCTGAGAGTCAGGATAGACAAGGGGCTGCAGCTTTGGCTTGTTTTCTAATCATTTTATCTGGCCCATGAGTGGGAGACAACTTCAAGAAAACCCTCTCCTTATGAGAGGAACCCAGGAGTCAGGGAGAGGAGGGGTGGGTGGTGGTTGGAGACAGAGGCCTGGTGCCCCGGGTGCAGTGGAAGTCTCTGGAAGACCAGGTGGAGGGAGGCCGCACAGAGTGACGCCCAGGGTCACAGACCTGTCGCAGCTGCTGTTTGTTAGTTCAAGTCCTGCTCTGAGGTGCTCTGTGCCAGCTCTGAGCGACAGGTGAGCTGGGGGTGCTCTGCAATGAGGGCTATGTGCACGGTTCCTGTGTGCCCAGCCCTGCCATGGTACCTGCAAGGGTAGCTCTGTATCCTGGGAAGGGCCTGACCACGAGAGCCCCGTGGGCTGGGGTGGGGGTGGGGTACCTGCCCAGGTGAGCTCCATATTCTGGGATTGGTCTGACCACGAGAGCCCCATGGGCTGCTGGGGACCTGGTAAAGGATGTCAGGACAGTCAGTGAAGCCACCGAGGATATACCTCCAGTTGCTCCTAATTCCTACACCCTGCTGGTCATTCTACCAACCACCAGGACATGGTATTCTGTATTAGTCTTCAATGATGCCTTCTTTTGTATTCCATTAGTCCCAGAGTCACAAGAAATTTTGGCTTGTGAGTGGCAGGACTCAACATACAACTAAAACAATACTTCCGGGCCGTCTTGCCCCAAGGGTGCAAAAATTCCCACACCATCTTTGGGGAAAGCTTAGCTAAAGACCTAAAAGTTCTACCTCTGGAAAAGGAAACCCTCCTTCAGTACGCAGACGACATTCTGATCGCCAGCCCTACTAAGGAGGCCTCTGAACTACCAAGCCAATAAAGGATAGAAGTTGTCCAAGAAAAAGCTCAAATATCACAGACTGCGGTGACCTGCCTGGGCTTCATTCTCACAGAAGGTCGGAGAAGCCCATCCCAGGAAAGGGAAGAAACCATTTGCAGCCTTACCCCTTTCTAAAACTAGAAGACAGCTTAGGGGTTCCTGGGGAGGCCAGGGTTTGCTGCTTCTGGATCCCTAACTACAGTCTACTAGCTGGGCCTCTATATGAAACACTGAAAGGAAAAGATGATGATCCTTTTGAATAGAATCCAGAAGTGGCCTTTCAAGAATGGAAAGAGCAGTCAATTCAGACCCTTGCCCTGGAACTCCCTAATTTAGCTAAACCCTTTGACCTTTACATTCCCGGTGAAAGGTGAATCGCCATTGGAGAATTAGTGCAAAAACTGGGACCACTTGAAATGGAACAATGCAAGAATGCCATCCAGGTAGGATAAACTACGGTCACCAAGGGGCTTGGCCCACTGCCGCATCTGGCCAAGATACTGGCGGTATCTAAAAACCTGGAAATCAGCAGCCCAAAAGGCCACCTCCTTCCTAAGGGAAAAGGACCCCACGTGGTGATCCTAACCACCAACGATGCCCTGAAGTTGCAGGGTTCGCTCCGTGGGCACACCGACCTCGAGTGAGGAGGCCCTCCAACTCCAACATCCAGAGAGATAACCGGGGGCAACAGGGCACCATGACGACTCGTGTGAACATCACTTGACCTGGAGTTTCTCTCATAAAACAATAAGAGTGTGTCCCAAAAGAGTAGACTACTGCTTGCAGGACTTACTGCACCCAGAGGGGAGCTAATAATCTTGGTGGGGGAACCGTATATCACACTGTCACCATAGAAAAGCCTACAGACACCGTGATGATGGTGGCCAATAAGACCGGCTGGACTCCTGTTTACTTCAAAAGGCTGTTGACTCAGTGGTCATCATGGTCCTTGATCACCACTGACCCTGGACTGTCTGGGAGTTGAGCGGGCAGGGCTCTGACACCTGGTGCTGTTTGTACGTTAATTCAGGGGCCTAATTGAAGAAAGCGCAGACTACTGGTCAGAGCATCTAGGCTGGCAGAAACGGTCAGCCTAAGGTGGCCGAACAAATGTGGGGCGGGGTGAAACCGGCCCCCACAGCGTCTCTGCACATCTCTTTCCTGGACCCTTAAAGGTCATTAGAATCTATAACACTTCCAATGCTGGTGCTCAGGTGGACGAGCAGGGAGGCAGGGGGCCTGGGGACAATCAACGTCACCTGGAGGCTGCTGGGGAGAAGCTCTGACCCTCGCCCCCGGGTATTAGGGCTCCCAACTCAGCACTCAGCAGTTACAGAAGAAGTGTCTGCACCCTCAGCACTCCAAGAATGAGGAACGGGACAAAAGGCAGAGGAGGGGTTTGTCCCCAGCAAAGCCCATTAAAAATCCCTGGGAGATAAAAATAGAATCTGGGCAATAAAGTCAAGTCTAACCTTTTTTATCCTTTGTGCTTTGTCTAATTTCACGTGCTCCTAGGGTCCCGCATACAGAGGTTCCACACCTGGCACTTCAGACCAGATTTCCTAGTGCAGAATGGCTGGGTCGACACCTCAGCTCCTGGGGCCCAGTGCAGACTCCGCGATATAGAGCCTGAGCTGCAGCCAACCTGGCCCTCGAGAGCTCCGCCCCCTCCCTCCCACTGACTCTGACAGGATCTCTACACAGCAGCCCAGCCCACAGCCCACGGGGTAGTGCATGCTCTCACCTCTCCATTCTCTGATCAAAATATAAAGTTTCCTTTGCTTGTGAACCAAACTCAGTCTCGATCTGTTGGCCCCAATGACACTGGGCAGGGGGACACTTGTTGGGGTCCACTCTGGAGGATCAGTAACAGAAATTGAGACTATTGTAACCTCAATGAACAGATGTGTGAGCCAAACTGTAGTTAACATAGAACAGTGTATAAGGCTCGGGTAAAATAAGATGTTTCTAACACTTCCATTTGATATTTCCATCACTTTATTATAAGCAAGTTCAGTGAAAAGGTTTGTCTTATTTGTCAGGTCAATATTAGAGAAACGAAGTGATTTCTTTCCAAGGATGTACATCTAATAATCTTGGTTAAAGCTTCAATCTTGTTTTAAATGCTTTTCCATTGAAAATGATACCTCTCTTTCAGCTCCCCCATTTCTGAGAAGTATAAAATCTTATAATTTATTATTACCAAAGGGGAAAGGTGGGAGGAGGGATAAATTAACAGTTTGGGATTAACACATACACACTGCTATGTATAAAATAGATCATCAACAAGGAACTACTGTATAGCACAGGGAACTACACTCAACATTTTGCAATAACCTATAAGGGGAAATAATCTGAAAAAGAATAGATATTTTTATTGACATCATCTATCAATGACAGTTAAAGTGTAACCTAAGGGAAGCTGGTGGTGAGTGCTTCTGACCCTGAAGACTTCAATCATCTAAAGTTTGGACTCTGCCTACTTCCCAAGGCCCTTAATGAACATATGTGTAGCCGTAGCTTAAAAAATTCCCCAGTTTGGGTTTCGGGGAGACACTGATTTTGAAAAAGCCCTGGTGTTCTCCTTACATGAATGGGACTCTTCCTACTGCTAAAACATGTCTGTCACACCCAGAGGATGGTATACCGTCTGATCGGGAAGAGTTTGGAAAAGGCATCTCATCTCCTCATCTCCTGGTGCTCGGGTTCACCCCTCCAGCGTCTTTACTAACAGTCTCCCCACTTGGAGATGTCAGCACTGTCAACATCCTGTTGCGTACAGTTTGGAATTTGTCCAGAGGATGAAGCGGAAGGATGAGGAACAATGAGAGACAAGTCCTAGGTGTTCAGACAGGCACATGTCACTCTAATTTCCAATCAGGAAGACGAATTGACCAAAGGCTAGGGTTGCCCATGGAAACAGTATAGGGCTTGAGGAAATCCCGCTGCTTTGTGGCCAGTTCCCATAAACACAAGTTGAACAATGGAACTCAGGGGCAGTAAAATTCACAAAACTGCAGAGTTGAAAATATCCATCACTGAAAAATGTCTTGAGGAAAGTCAGAGAAAAGGACTTGTAAGCAAGGGAGAATGGCAGGAAAGGGATTTGAGGAGGTAGAAAGGACTCGCCATTAAGCACAAGAAAAGGAGCTGAACATTGCCAACATTGCAGTTGGCCAAAAAGGGTGTATGCGTTTTTTTCTGTATATATTCAAGAAAAGGGCATACACTTTTTTAGCCAACCAAACAGGTGGGCACTGGAAGTCAATACTACAAAAGATATCACTTCGCATCAGTCAGAAGAGCCATCCTCATAAAGCGTAAACAACAGAAATGCAGGACAGGGCAAGGAGAAGAGGGAGCCCTGTGAGACTTATAGTGGAAATGTATATTGCCAACGGCCATTCTGGAGAAGTGTATTGTGTTTACTAAAGCATCTAAAAAATGAGCTACAGAGCATAGGGCACTTGCACTCATGGGCGTATATCTTGAGAAAAACAAAAATCGAGAGGACACAGGCACCCCAATGTTTACCCCCTCTCTGTTTAAAAGATCCTCAACTAGGATATAACTTAAATGTCTCTGGAGGGAAAAAATGGGTAGAGATGTGGTACTTAGGTAGAGTGGAATATTATTCAGCCTGGAAATCAATGAAATATGGCCAGTTGTAACAACTCCGGAGGAGTTACGTATGATCTTTCTAAGTGACAGAATTCAAAAAGAAAAAGACACATATCATAAGATATCACTTAAAGGTGGAATCCAAAATGGCTACACATGAAATAAATTACAAAACAAAAACATAGTCAAATATGTAGAAAACACGCATAAGGCTGCTAAACGGGAAAGGTGGGGAGGGGTGAGGCATCACCCAGGAGGTTGAAATTAGCAAAGATACCATTCCAAATACCAAACTGATAATCAACAAGGCCTACACGGTAGCTAAAAGAACTGCACTCAGCACACTCAAGTCACCGGAAAAGAATATATACGACTGGTAAGAATCTGAAAAAGAATTTACTGATGTCTCTCTGTACGTGAATCAAGTGGATGTACAGCAGCAAGAAACAGAGCTTTGAAAATCAGCTGTAACCAATATAGTAATAAATTGAAAAAAATAAACGACAGAGAGACAGAGAAAACCTCTTACAACTTTTCCTCAGGGCCGGTGATGCAACATGGATTGAACACATCTAGACCCACAGCAGGATGAGACATAAGGCTGGAAACTGTTTGCGCTAAGAGAAATGTGAGGTTGGGTGAGGAAATGCACACCCTTTAAAGTAATACTAGCTGGTACCCATTCAATGGGTCCCAAATATGCAGGTTCAAGGGATCTTCCTACAGCTAAAACATGCATGGAAAACCCAGAGGACTGTACACCATGTGATCGGGAGATGTGTCTAAAATGCAGCTCATTTATCCTCTCCTGGTGCTCCTGTTCACCATTCCAGCCACGTTACTTAGAATCTCCCCACTTGGAGAATCAGCACATTTCAACTTCTGTTTCACACATTTTGCAAATTGTGAGGAGGATGAACGGGGAACCAATGAGAGAATAGTTGTAGGGGTTTGGACGGGCACATATCACTCTAATTTCCCATTAAGAATAAGAATTGAAAAAAGGCTCAGCCCGCCTCGCCCGAGCCAAAATAGGGCCTGAAGCAATCCTGCGGGTTTGAGGCCAGCTCACAAAAGAGCAACTTAAAAAATGGAGCTCAGGGTCACTGCAATTCACAAACCTGCAGAGTTATAAATGAAAACTAACGTCCAAAAATATGTTGAGGTAAGGCAAAGAAGAGGATCTGAATGCAAGACAGAATTGCAAGAAACAGATTTCAAGAGATAGATTGGACTCGTCTTTAAAGCACATGAAAAGCGGCAGAATTTCGACAATGATGCAGTTGGCCCAAAAGGGCGTATGCGTTTTTTCCTGATTATATCCAGGAAAAAACGCATACGCACTTTATGGGCAACGAAGCAAGCAAGCAATGCAAATGTGCACAACAAAGAAGTCTCATTTCCCACTGGTCAAAAGGGCCATCCTAAAAAATTGTAAAAACCAGAAATGCAGGACAGGCCATGGAGAACAGGGAGCCTTTATACGCTGATGGGCAGTGTGTGAACTGCCGAGAGCCACTCTGGAGAAGTGTATGGTGGTTCCTAAATCATCTAAAAAACAGAGCTACAGAGCATAGGACACTTCCAATCATGGGAGTATATCTAGGGAAATCTAAAAATTAACAAGACACAAGCACACCACAGTTTAGGGCTACTCTGTTTACAAGAACCTCAACTTCAGTATACCTTAAATATCCCAGGAAAGAGAACAATGGATAAAGAAGATGTGGTACTTATGTACAATGGAATATCTCTTCACCATGAAATCAATGTAATAAGGCTAGTAGAAGGATAAAGAGTGGATTTAGGTCCGATAATACTACTTGAAATAAGTCAAACAGAAAAAGAAACATATCATAAGATATCACTTATAGAGGGAGGGTAAATATGGCTGCACAAGAAATGAATTACAGAACAGAACAGTGTCTCACATTTAGAAAACACACTTATTTCAGCTTAAGGGGAAAGGAGAGGTGGGGTGATGCATAAAACCAGAGTTTGAAATTAGCACAGATACCGTTCAATAAACCAAATAGATATTAGACAAGATCTACACCTTGCTCAATGAACTGGCCTCAACACACCCTATACACCGCAGAGAAATATATCTGAGTAATAAGAATCTTAAAACCCATGTATTGATATATCTCCATAAGGGAATCAAGTGTGTGCAGAGTGGCACAAACACAGCAGTGAAAATGAGCTAAACCCCATTATAGAAATAAATTTTAAAAACAAAACGCAGAAACAATGAAAGAGAGAAAAATTCTTACAAAATTCGCTCAGGGGCTGTGATGCAACCTGGATTGACCACATATAAACCCACAGCTGGATAAGACATAAGGCTGGACACTTGGGGCTGAGAGGATTGATGAGCTTTGGTGAGCAACTGCCAAAAGTTTAATGCAATACTTCATGCTACTCATTCCAAGGGTCCCAACACTCCAGGTTGAAGGGAATCTTCCTACAGCTAAACCATGCTTGGGAAACCCAGCGACTGGTATACCATATGATCGGGAAAGGTTTCTAAAACGCACCTCATTTTTCCTCTCCTGGGGCTCCGGATCGACATTCCAGCCGCTTTACCAAAAATATCCCCACATGGAGAGTCAATGCCTTTAAGTTCTGGTATCGCACAGTCTGCAGTTAGTGCGGAGGATGAATGGGAATAGGGGGAACCAGTGAGAAACTAGCTGTAGCGGTTTCAATGGGCACATGTCACTCTAAATTCACATCAGTAAGAAGAATAAACCAAAGGCACAGCAAGGTGCCCCAGAAGAAGAATAGGGCCTGAAGGAATCCTGTGGTTATGAGGCAAGATCACAAAAATAAGAGCTGAAAAATGGAGCTAAGGGCCACTGCAATTGAAAAACCTGCAGAGTTATAAAGGCCAACTATTTTCAAAAAATATATTGAGGTAAGGCTATGACGAGGCATTGAAAGCAAGGCAGAATTGCAGGAAAACGATTTCAGGAGGTAGACTGGAATTGCATTGAAAGCATAGGAAAAGAGGCAGAACGTCCACAATGATGCACTTGGCCAAAAAGGGCGTATGCGTTTTTTCCTGAATATATTCAGGAAAAAACGCATACGCCCTTTTTGGCCAACCAAGCAAGCTTGCAAAGGAAATCTGCACTACAATGAAGTCTCACTTCCCCCCGGTCAAAAGGGCCATCTGAAAAAAGTGTAAAATCCAGAAAGGCAGGACAGGCCATGGAGAACTGGGAGCCTTGTTATGCTGATGGGCGGGATGTAAATTGCCAACAGACACTCGGGAGAAGTGTATGGTGTTTCCTGAAACATCTAAAAAACAAAGCAACAGAGCCTAGGGCACTTCCACTTATGGTCCTATAGCTTAGGGAAATTAAAATCAAAAAGACACAGCCACCCCAAAGTTTGGGACGCCTCTGTTTACAAGAACCTCGTTTACAGTACAAGTTCAACATCGCAGAAAGTGAAAAATGGATAAAGAAGTTGTGGTATTTACTTACAAAGCAATATCACTCAGCAATGAAATCTATGTCATCAGGCCCTTAGCAGCACAATGAGTGGATTCAGGTATGATGATTCTAACTGAAATAAGTCACACAGAAAAAGAAACATCATAAGATATCAGTAATACACGGAATGTAAACTTGGCTACACAGGAACTGAATTACAGAACAGAACAGGGTCTCAAATTTAGAAAACCAACTTATGCTTGCTTAAGGGGAAAGGTGAGTTGGGGTGCTGCATAAAACCAGAGATTGAAATGAGCACAGATAAAGTTCCTTAAGCCAAATATGGAATAGACAAGAGCTACTCCTTGCTCAACGAAATGGACTCAACACCGCATATTAAACGCCTAAGAATGTACCTGACTAGTAAGTATCTTAAAACCTATGGATTGCTATGTCTCCGAAAGAGAATCAAGCATGTGTACAGGGGCATAAACGCAGCAGTGATAGGATTGGAGAGGTTCGGTGAGCAAATGAAGACCCTTTGAAGTCATATTGCATGGTACCCATTCCACGGGTTTCAACTACCCAGGTTTAAGGTATTCTTCCTTCAGCTAAAACATGCATGTGGAACCTAGAGTATGATCAACCATGTGATCGGGAGACGTGTTCAAATATGTCTCAGTTTTCGTACCCTGGTACTCGGGTGCAATATTCCAGACGCTTTACTAACACCCTCCCGACTTGGAGAGTCAGTCCCTTTAACCTCCTGTTTGGCCCAGTTTGCAATTTCTGCGGAAGATGAACAGGAATAGCGAGAACCAATGAGAGACTAGCTGGAGGTGTCTGGACGGGCAAATTTAACTCTCATTTCCCACCAGGAAGAGGAATTAACCAAAGGCTCAGCGTGCCGTGCCGGAACCAGATTAGGGCCTGAAGCCATCCTGCGGTGTTGCGGCCAGCTCAAAAGAAAGCGAGTTGAAGAAAGGAGCTCAGGGGCACTGTAATTCACAAACCTGCAGAGTTATAAATGACAGCTATCGTCCAAAAATATACTGAAGTAAGGCTGCCAAGAGGACTTGAAAGCGGGGCAGAATTGCAGGAAACCGATTTCAGGAGGTAGACTGGAATTGCAGTGAAAGCATAGGAAAAGAGGCAGAACGTCCACAATGATGCACTTGGCCAAAAAGGGCGTATGCGTTTTTTCCTGAATATATTCAGGAAAAAACGCATACGCCCTTTTTGGCCAACCAAGCAAGCTTGCAAAGGAAATCTGCACTACAATGAAGTCTCACTTCCCCCCGGTCAAAAGGGCCATCTGAAAAAAGTGTAAAATCCAGAAAGGCAGGACAGGCCATGGAGAACTGGGAGCCTTGTTATGCTGATGGGCGGGATGTAAATTGCCAACAGACACTCGGGAGAAGTGTATGGTGTTTCCTGAAACATCTAAAAAACAAAGCAACAGAGCCTAGGGCACTTCCACTTATGGTCCTATAGCTTAGGGAAATTAAAATCAAAAAGACACAGCCACCCCAAAGTTTGGGACGCCTCTGTTTACAAGAACCTCGTTTACAGTACAAGTTCAACATCGCAGAAAGTGAAAAATGGATAAAGAAGTTGTGGTATTTACTTACAAAGCAATATCACTCAGCAATGAAATCTATGTCATCAGGCCCTTAGCAGCACAATGAGTGGATTCAGGTATGATGATTCTAACTGAAATAAGTCACACAGAAAAAGAAACATCATAAGATATCAGTAATACACGGAATGTAAACTTGGCTACACAGGAACTGAATTACAGAACAGAACAGGGTCTCAAATTTAGAAAACCAACTTATGCTTGCTTAAGGGGAAAGGTGAGTTGGGGTGCTGCATAAAACCAGAGATTGAAATGAGCACAGATAAAGTTCCTTAAGCCAAATATGGAATAGACAAGAGCTACTCCTTGCTCAACGAAATGGACTCAACACCGCATATTAAACGCCTAAGAATGTACCTGACTAGTAAGTATCTTAAAACCTATGGATTGCTATGTCTCCGAAAGAGAATCAAGCATGTGTACAGGGGCATAAACGCAGCAGTGATAGGATTGGAGAGGTTCGGTGAGCAAATGAAGACCCTTTGAAGTCATATTGCATGGTACCCATTCCACGGGTTTCAACTACCCAGGTTTAAGGTATTCTTCCTTCAGCTAAAACATGCATGTGGAACCTAGAGTATGATCAACCATGTGATCGGGAGACGTGTTCAAATATGTCTCAGTTTTCGTACCCTGGTACTCGGGTGCAATATTCCAGACGCTTTACTAACACCCTCCCGACTTGGAGAGTCAGTCCCTTTAACCTCCTGTTTGGCCCAGTTTGCAATTTCTGCGGAAGATGAACAGGAATAGCGAGAACCAATGAGAGACTAGCTGGAGGTGTCTGGACGGGCAAATTTAACTCTCATTTCCCACCAGGAAGAGGAATTAACCAAAGGCTCAGCGTGCCGTGCCGGAACCAGATTAGGGCCTGAAGCCATCCTGCGGTGTTGCGGCCAGGTCACAAGAAAGCGAGTTGAAGAAAGGAGCTCAGGGGCACTGTAATTCACAAACCTGCAGAGTTATAAATGACAGCTATCGTCCAAAAATATACTGAAGTAAGGCTGCCAAGAGGACTTGAAAGCGGGGCAGAATTGCAGGAAACCGATTTCAGGAGGTAGACTGGAATTGCAGTGAAAGCATAGGAAAAGAGGCAGAACGTCCACAATGATGCACTTGGCCAAAAAGGGCGTATGCGTTTTTTCCTGAATATATTCAGGAAAAAACGCATACGCCCTTTTTGGCCAACCAAGCAAGCTTGCAAAGGAAATCTGCACTACAATGAAGTCTCACTTCCCCCCGGTCAAAAGGGCCATCTGAAAAAAGTGTAAAATCCAGAAAGGCAGGACAGGCCATGGAGAACTGGGAGCCTTGTTATGCTGATGGGCGGGATGTAAATTGCCAACAGACACTCGGGAGAAGTGTATGGTGTTTCCTGAAACATCTAAAAAACAAAGCAACAGAGCCTAGGGCACTTCCACTTATGGTCCTATAGCTTAGGGAAATTAAAATCAAAAAGACACAGCCACCCCAAAGTTTGGGACGCCTCTGTTTACAAGAACCTCGTTTACAGTACAAGTTCAACATCGCAGAAAGTGAAAAATGGATAAAGAAGTTGTGGTATTTACTTACAAAGCAATATCACTCAGCAATGAAATCTATGTCATCAGGCCCTTAGCAGCACAATGAGTGGATTCAGGTATGATGATTCTAACTGAAATAAGTCACACAGAAAAAGAAACATCATAAGATATCAGTAATACACGGAATGTAAACTTGGCTACACAGGAACTGAATTACAGAACAGAACAGGGTCTCAAATTTAGAAAACCAACTTATGCTTGCTTAAGGGTAAAGGTGAGTTGGGGTGATGCATAAAACCAGAGATTGAAATGAGCACAGATAAAGTTCCTTAAGCCAAATATGGAATACACAAGAGCTACTCCTTGCTCAACGAAATGGACTCAACACCCCATATTAAGCGCCTAATAATGTACCTGACTAGTAAGTATCTTAAAACGTATGGATTGCTATATCTCCAAAAGAGAATCAAGCGTGTGTCCAGGGGCATAAATGCAGCAGTGATAGGATTGGAGAGGTTCGGTGAGCAAACAAAGACCCTTTGAAGTCATATTGCATGGTACCCATTCCACGGGTCTCAACTCTCCAGGTTTCAGGGATTCTTCCTTCAGCTAAAACATGCATGTGGAACCTAGAGTATGATCAACCATGTGATCGGGAAACGTGTTCAAATATGTCTCAGTTCTCGTACCCTGGTACTCGGGTGCAACATTCCAGACGCTTTACTAACACCCTCCCGACTTGGAGAGTCAGTCCCTTTAACCTCCTGTTTGGCCCAGTTTGCAATTTCTGCGGAAGATGAACAGGAATAGCGAGAACCAATGAGAGACTAGCTGGAGGTGTCTGGACGGGCAAATTTAACTCTCATTTCCCACCAGGAAGAGGAATTAACCAAAGGCTCAGCGTGCCGTGCCGGAACCAGATTAGGGCCTGAAGCCATCCTGCGGTGTTGCGGCCAGGTCACAAGAAAGCGAGTTGAAGAAAGGAGCTCAGGGGCACTGTAATTCACAAACCTGCAGAGTTATAAATGACAGCTATCGTCCAAAAATATACTGAAGTAAGGCTGCCAAGAGGACTTGAAAGCGGGGCAGAATTGCAGGAAACCGATTTCAGGAGGTAGACTGGAATTGCATTGAAAGCATAGGAAAAGAGGCAGAACGTCCACAATGATGCACTTGGCCAAAAAGGGCGTATGCGTTTTTTCCTGAATATATTCAGGAAAAAAGGCATACGCCCTTTTTGGCCAACCAAGCAAGCTTGCAAAGGAAATCTGCACTACAATGAAGTCTCACTTCCCCCCGGTCAAAAGGGCCATCTGAAAAAAGTGTAAAATCCAGAAAGGCAGGACAGGCCATGGAGAACTGGGAGCCTTGTTATGCTGATGGGCGGGATGTAAATTGCCAACAGACACTCGGGAGAAGTGTATGGTGTTTCCTGAAACATCTAAAAAACAAAGCAACAGAGCCTAGGGCACTTCCACTTATGGTCCTATAGCTTAGGGAAATTAAAATAAAAAAGACACAGCCACCCCAAACATTGGGACGCCTCTGTTTACAAGAACCTCGTTTACAGTACAAGTTCAACATCGCAGAAAGTGAAAAATGGATAAAGAAGTTGTGGTATTTACTTACAAAGCAATATCACTCAGCAATGAAATCTATGTCATCAGGCCCTTAGCAGCACAATGAGTGGATTCAGGTATGATGATTCTAACTGAAATAAGTCACACAGAAAAAGAAACATCATAAGATATCAGTAATACACGGAATGTAAACTTGGCTACACAGGAACTGAATTACAGAACAGAACAGGGTCTCAAATTTAGAAAACCAACTTATGCTTGCTTAAGGGGAAAGGTGAGTTGGGGTGCTGCATAAAACCAGAGATTGAAATGAGCACAGATAAAGTTCCTTAAGCCAAATATGGAATAGACAAGAGCTACTCCTTGCTCAACGAAATGGACTCAACACCGCATATTAAATGCCTAAGAATGTACCTGACTAGTAAGTATCTTAAAACCGATGGATTGCTATGTCTCCGAAAGAGAATCAAGCATGTGTACAGGGGCATAAACGCAGCAGTGATAGGATTGGAGAGGTTCGGTGAGCAAATGAAGACCCTTTGAAGTCATATTGCATGGTACCCATTCCACGGGTTTCAACTACCCAGGTTTAAGGTATTCTTCCTTCAGCTAAAACATGCATGTGGAACCTAGAGTATGATCAACCATGTGATCGGGAGACGTGTTCAAATATGTCTCAGTTTTCGTACCCTGGTACTCGGGTGCAATATTCCAGACGCTTTACTAACACCCTCCCGACTTGGAGAGTCAGTCCCTTTAACCTCCTGTTTGGCCCAGTTTGCAATTTCTGCGGAAGATGAACAGGAATAGCGAGAACCAATGAGAGACTAGCTGGAGGTGTCTGGACGGGCAAATTTAACTCTCATTTCCCACCAGGAAGAGGAATTAACCAAAGGCTCAGCGTGCCGTGCCGGAACCAGATTAGGGCCTGAAGCCATCCTGCGGTGTTGCGGCCAGGTCACAAGAAAGCGAGTTGAAGAAAGGAGCTCAGGGGCACTGTAATTCACAAACCTGCAGAGTTATAAATGACAGCTATCGTCCAAAAATATACTGAAGTAAGGCTGCCAAGAGGACTTGAAAGCGGGGCAGAATTGCAGGAAACCGATTTCAGGAGGTAGACTGGAATTGCATTGAAAGCATAGGAAAAGAGGCAGAACGTCCACAATGATGCACTTGGCCAAAAAGGGCGTATGCGTTTTTTCCTGAATATATTCAGGAAAAAACGCATACGCCCTTTTTGGCCAACCAAGCAAGCTTGCAAAGGAAATCTGCACTACAATGAAGTCTCACTTCCCCCCGGTCAAAAGGGCCATCTGAAAAAAGTGTAAAATCCAGAAAGGCAGGACAGGCCATGGAGAACTGGGAGCCTTGTTATGCTGATGGGCGGGATGTAAATTGCCAACAGACACTCGGGAGAAGTGTATGGTGTTTCCTGAAACATCTAAAAAACAAAGCAACAGAGCCTAGGGCACTTCCACTTATGGTCCTATAGCTTAGGGAAATTAAAATCAAAAAGACACAGCCACCCCAAACATTGGGACGCCTCTGTTTACAAGAACCTCGTTTACAGTACAAGTTCAACATCGCAGAAAGTGAAAAATGGATAAAGAAGTTGTGGTATTTACTTACAAAGCAATATCACTCAGCAATGAAATCTATGTCATCAGGCCCTTAGCAGCACAATGAGTGGATTCAGGTATGATGATTCTAACTGAAATAAGTCACACAGAAAAAGAAACATCATAAGATATCAGTAATACACGGAATGTAAACTTGGCTACACAGGAACTGAATTACAGAACAGAACAGGGTCTCAAATTTAGAAAACCAACTTATGCTTGCTTAAGGGGAAAGGTGAGTTGGGGTGCTGCATAAAACCAGAGATTGAAATGAGCACAGATAAAGTTCCTTAAGCCAAATATGGAATAGACAAGAGCTACTCCTTGCTCAACGAAATGGACTCAACACCGCATATTAAACGCCTAAGAATGTACCTGACTAGTAAGTATCTTAAAACCTATGGATTGCTATGTCTCCGAAAGAGAATCAAGCATGTGTACAGGGGCATAAACGCAGCAGTGATAGGATTGGAGAGGTTCGGTGAGCAAATGAAGACCCTTTGAAGTCATATTGCATGGTACCCATTCCACGGGTTTCAACTACCCAGGTTTAAGGTATTCTTCCTTCAGCTAAAACATGCATGTGGAACCTAGAGTATGATCAACCATGTGATCGGGAGACGTGTTCAAATATGTCTCAGTTTTCGTACCCTGGTACTCGGGTGCAATATTCCAGACGCTTTACTAACACCCTCCCGACTTGGAGAGTCAGTCCCTTTAACCTCCTGTTTGGCCCAGTTTGCAATTTCTGCGGAAGATGAACAGGAATAGCGAGAACCAATGAGAGACTAGCTGGAGGTGTCTGGACGGGCAAATTTAACTCTCATTTCCCACCAGGAAGAGGAATTAACCAAAGGCTCAGCGTGCCGTGCCGGAACCAGATTAGGGCCTGAAGCCATCCTGCGGTGTTGCGGCCAGCTCAAAAGAAAGCGAGTTGAAGAAAGGAGCTCAGGGGCACTGTAATTCACAAACCTGCAGAGTTATAAATGACAGCTATCGTCCAAAAATATACTGAAGTAAGGCTGCCAAGAGGACTTGAAAGCGGGGCAGAATTGCAGGAAACCGATTTCAGGAGGTAGACTGGAATTGCAGTGAAAGCATAGGAAAAGAGGCAGAACGTCCACAATGATGCACTTGGCCAAAAAGGGCGTATGCGTTTTTTCCTGAATATATTCAGGAAAAAACGCATACGCCCTTTTTGGCCAACCAAGCAAGCTTGCAAAGGAAATCTGCACTACAATGAAGTCTCACTTCCCCCCGGTCAAAAGGGCCATCTGAAAAAAGTGTAAAATCCAGAAAGGCAGGACAGGCCATGGAGAACTGGGAGCCTTGTTATGCTGATGGGCGGGATGTAAATTGCCAACAGACACTCGGGAGAAGTGTATGGTGTTTCCTGAAACATCTAAAAAACAAAGCAACAGAGCCTAGGGCACTTCCACTTATGGTCCTATAGCTTAGGGAAATTAAAATCAAAAAGACACAGCCACCCCAAACATTGGGACGCCTCTGTTTACAAGAACCTCGTTTACAGTACAAGTTCAACATCGCAGAAAGTGAAAAATGGATAAAGAAGTTGTGGTATTTACTTACAAAGCAATATCACTCAGCAATGAAATCTATGTCATCAGGCCCTTAGCAGCACAATGAGTGGATTCAGGTATGATGATTCTAACTGAAATAAGTCACACAGAAAAAGAAACATCATAAGATATCAGTAATACACGGAATGTAAACTTGGCTACACAGGAACTGAATTACAGAACAGAACAGGGTCTCAAATTTAGAAAACCAACTTATGCTTGCTTAAGGGGAAAGGTGAGTTGGGGTGCTGCATAAAACCAGAGATTGAAATGAGCACAGATAAAGTTCCTTAAGCCAAATATGGAATAGACAAGAGCTACTCCTTGCTCAACGAAATGGACTCAACACCGCATATTAAACACCTAAGAATGTACCTGACTAGTAAGTATCTTAAAACCTATGGATTGCTATGTCTCCGAAAGAGAATCAAGCATGTGTACAGGGGCATAAACGCAGCAGTGATAGGATTGGAGAGGTTCGGTGAGCAAATGAAGACCCTTTGAAGTCATATTGCATGGTACCCATTCCACGGGTTTCAACTACCCAGGTTTAAGGTATTCTTCCTTCAGCTAAAACATGCATGTGGAACCTAGAGTATGATCAACCATGTGATCGGGAGACGTGTTCAAATATGTCTCAGTTTTCGTACCCTGGTACTCGGGTGCAACATTCCAGACGCTTTACTATCATCCTCCCGACTTGGAGAGTCAGTCCCTTTAACCTCCTGTTTGGCCCAGTTTGCAATTTCTGCGGAAGATGAACAGGAATAGCGAGAACCAATGAGAGACTAGCTGGAGGTGTCTGGACGGGCAAATTTAACTCTCATTTCCCACCAGGAAGAGGAATTAACCAAAGGCTCAGCATGCCGTGCCGGAACCAGATTAGGGCCTGAAGCCATCCTGCGGTGTTGCGGCCAGGTCACAAGAAAGCGAGTTGAAGAAAGGAGCTCAGGGGCACTGTAATTCACAAACCTGCAGAGTTATAAATGACAGCTATCGTCCAAAAATATACTGAAGTAAGGCTGCCAAGAGGACTTGAAAGCGGGGCAGAATTGCAGGAAACCGATTTCAGGAGGCAGACTGGAATTGCATTGAAAGCATAGGAAAAGAGGCAGAACGTCCACAATGATGCACTTGGCCAAAAAGGGCGTATGCGTTTTTTCCTGAATATATTCAGGAAAAAACGCATACGCCCTTTTTGGCCAACCAAGCAAGCTTGCAAAGGAAATCTGCACTACAATGAAGTCTCACTTCCCCCCGGTCAAAAGGGCCATCTGAAAAAAGTGTAAAATCCAGAAAGGCAGGACAGGCCATGGAGAACTGGGAGCCTTGTTATGCTGATGGGCGGGATGTAAATTGCCAACAGACACTCGGGAGAAGTGTATGGTGTTTCCTGAAACATCTAAAAAACAAAGCAACAGAGCCTAGGGCACTTCCACTTATGGTCCTATAGCTTAGGGAAATTAAAATCAAAAAGACACAGACACTCCAAAGTTTGGGACGCCTCTGTTTACAAGAACCTCGTTTACAGTACAAGTTCAACATCGCAGAAAGTGAAAAATGGATAAAGAAGTTGTGGTATTTACTTACAAAGCAATATCACTCAGCAATGAAATCTATGTCATCAGGCCCTTAGCAGCACAATGAGTGGATTCAGGTATGATGATTCTAACTGAAATAAGTCACACAGAAAAAGAAACATCATAAGATATCAGTAATACACGGAATGTAAACTTGGCTACACAGGAACTGAATTACAGAACAGAACAGGGTCTCAAATTTAGAAAACCAACTTATGCTTGCTTAAGGGGAAAGGTGAGTTGGGGTGCTGCATAAAACCAGAGATTGAAATGAGCACAGATAAAGTTCCTTAAGCCAAATATGGAATAGACAAGAGCTACTCCTTGCTCAACGAAATGGACTCAACACCCTATATTAAACGCCTAAGAATGTACCTGACTAGTAAGTATCTTAAAACCTATGGATTGCTATGTCTCCAAAAGAGAATCAAGCGTGTGTACAGGGGCATAAACGCAGCAGTGATAGGATTGGAGAGGTTCGGTGAGCAAATGAAGACCCTTTGAAGTCATATTGCATGGTACCCATTCCACGGGTTTCAACTACCCAGGTTTAAGGTATTCTTCCTTCAGCTAAAACATGCATGTGGAACCTAGAGTATGATCAACCATGTGATCGGGAGACGTGTTCAAATATGTCTCAGTTTTCGTACCCTGGTACTCGGGTGCAACATTCCAGACGCTTTACTAACACCCTCCCGACTTGGAGAGTCAGTCCCTTTAACCTCCTGTTTGGCCCAGTTTGCAATTTCTGCGGAAGATGAACAGGAATAGCGAGAACCAATGAGAGACTAGCTGGAGGTGTCTGGACGGGCAAATTTAACTCTCATTTCCCACCAGGAAGAGGAATTAACCAAAGGCTCAGCGTGCCGTGCCGGAACCAGATTAGGGCCTGAAGCCATCCTGCGGTGTTGCGGCCAGCTCAAAAGAAAGCGAGTTGAAGAAAGGAGCTCAGGGGCACTGTAATTCACAAACCTGCAGAGTTATAAATGACAGCTATCGTCCAAAAATATACTGAAGTAAGGCTGCCAAGAGGACTTGAAAGCGGGGCAGAATTGCAGGAAACCGATTTCAGGAGGTAGACTGGAATTGCATTGAAAGCATAGGAAAAGAGGCAGAACGTCCACAATGATGCACTTGGCCAAAAAGGGCGTATGCGTTTTTTCCTGAATATATTCAGGAAAAAACGCATACGCACTTTTTGGCCAACCAAGCAAGCTTGCAAAGGAAATCTGCACTACAATGAAGTCTCACTTCCCCCCGGTCAAAAGGGCCATCTGAAAAAAGTGTAAAATCCAGAAAGGCAGGACAGGCCATGGAGAACTGGGAGCCTTGTTATGCTGATGGGCGGGATGTAAATTGCCAACAGACACTCGGGAGAAGTGTATGGTGTTTCCTGAAACATCTAAAAAACAAAGCAACAGAGCCTAGGGCACTTCCACTTATGGTCCTATAGCTTAGGGAAATTAAAATCAAAAAGACACAGCCACCCCAAACATTGGGACGCCTCTGTTTACAAGAACCTCGTTTACAGTACAAGTTCAACATCGCAGAAAGTGAAAAATGGATAAAGAAGTTGTGGTATTTACTTACAAAGCAATATCACTCAGCAATGAAATCTATGTCATCAGGCCCTTAGCAGCACAATGAGTGGATTCAGGTATAATGATTCTAACTGAAATAAGTCACACAGAAAAAGAAACATCATAAGATATCAGTAATACACGGAATGTAAACTTGGCTACACAGGAACTGAATTACAGAACAGAACAGGGTCTCAAATTTAGAAAACCAACTTATGCTTGCTTAAGGGGAAAGGTGAGTTGGGGTGCTGCATAAAACCAGAGATTGAAATGAGCACAGATAAAGTTCCTTAAGCCAAATATGGAATAGACAAGAGCTACTCCTTGCTCAACGAAATGGACTCAACACCCCATATTAAACGCCTAAGAATGTACCTGACTAGTAAGTATCTTAAAACCTATGGATTGCTATGTCTCCGAAAGAGAATCAAGCATGTGTACAGGGGCATAAACGCAGCAGTGATAGGATTGGAGAGGTTCGGTGAGCAAATGAAGACCCTTTGAAGTCATATTGCATGGTACCCATTCCACGGGTTTCAACTACCCAGGTTTAAGGTATTCTTCCTTCAGCTAAAACATGCATGTGGAACCTAGAGTATGATCAACCATGTGATCGGGAGACGTGTTCAAATATGTCTCAGTTTTCGTACCCTGGTACTCGGGTGCAATATTCCAGACGCTTTACTAACACCCTCCCGACTTGGAGAGTCAGTCCCTTTAACCTCCTGTTTGGCCCAGTTTGCAATTTCTGCGGAAGATGAACAGGAATAGCGAGAACCAATGAGAGACTAGCTGGAGGTGTCTGGACGGGCAAATTTAACTCTCATTTCCCACCAGGAAGAGGAATTAACCAAAGGCTCAGCGTGCCGTGCCGGAACCAGATTAGGGCCTGAAGCCATCCTGCGGTGTTGCGGCCAGCTCAAAAGAAAGCGAGTTGAAGAAAGGAGCTCAGGGGCACTGTAATTCACAAACCTGCAGAGTTATAAATGACAGCTATCGTCCAAAAATATACTGAAGTAAGGCTGCCAAGAGGACTTGAAAGCGGGGCAGAATTGCAGGAAACCGATTTCAGGAGGTAGACTGGAATTGCAGTGAAAGCATAGGAAAAGAGGCAGAACGTCCACAATGATGCACTTGGCCAAAAAGGGCGTATGCGTTTTTTCCTGAATATATTCAGGAAAAAACGCATACGCCCTTTTTGGCCAACCAAGCAAGCTTGCAAAGGAAATCTGCACTACAATGAAGTCTCACTTCCCCCCGGTCAAAAGGGCCATCTGAAAAAAGTGTAAAATCCAGAAAGGCAGGACAGGCCATGGAGAACTGGGAGCCTTGTTATGCTGATGGGCGGGATGTAAATTGCCAACAGACACTCGGGAGAAGTGTATGGTGTTTCCTGAAACATCTAAAAAACAAAGCAACAGAGCCTAGGGCACTTCCACTTATGGTCCTATAGCTTAGGGAAATTAAAATAAAAAAGACACAGCCACCCCAAACATTGGGACGCCTCTGTTTACAAGAACCTCGTTTACAGTACAAGTTCAACATCGCAGAAAGTGAAAAATGGATAAAGAAGTTGTGGTATTTACTTACAAAGCAATATCACTCAGCAATGAAATCTATGTCATCAGGCCCTTAGCAGCACAATGAGTGGATTCAGGTATGATGATTCTAACTGAAATAAGTCACACAGAAAAAGAAACATCATAAGATATCAGTAATACACGGAATGTAAACTTGGCTACACAGGAACTGAATTACAGAACAGAACAGGGTCTCAAATTTAGAAAACCAACTTATGCTTGCTTAAGGGGAAAGGTGAGTTGGGGTGCTGCATAAAACCAGAGATTGAAATGAGCACAGATAAAGTTCCTTAAGCCAAATATGGAATAGACAAGAGCTACTCCTTGCTCAACGAAATGGACTCAACACCGCATATTAAACACCTAAGAATGTACCTGACTAGTAAGTATCTTAAAACCTATGGATTGCTATGTCTCCGAAAGAGAATCAAGCATGTGTACAGGGGCATAAACGCAGCAGTGATAGGATTGGAGAGGTTCGGTGAGCAAATGAAGACCCTTTGAAGTCATATTGCATGGTACCCATTCCACGGGTTTCAACTACCCAGGTTTAAGGTATTCTTCCTTCAGCTAAAACATGCATGTGGAACCTAGAGTATGATCAACCATGTGATCGGGAGACGTGTTCAAATATGTCTCAGTTTTCGTACCCTGGTACTCGGGTGCAACATTCCAGACGCTTTACTAACACCCTCCCGACTTGGAGAGTCAGTCCCTTTAACCTCCTGTTTGGCCCAGTTTGCAATTTCTGCGGAAGATGAACAGGAATAGCGAGAACCAATGAGAGACTAGCTGGAGGTGTCTGGACGGGCAAATTTAACTCTCATTTCCCACCAGGAAGAGGAATTAACCAAAGGCTCAGCGTGCCGTGCCGGAACCAGATTAGGGCCTGAAGCCATCCTGCGGTGTTGCGGCCAGCTCAAAAGAAAGCGAGTTGAAGAAAGGAGCTCAGGGGCACTGTAATTCACAAACCTGCAGAGTTATAAATGACAGCTATCGTCCAAAAATATACTGAAGTAAGGCTGCCAAGAGGACTTGAAAGCGGGACAGAATTGCAGGAAACCGATTTCAGGAGGTAGACTGGAATTGCATTGAAAGCATAGGAAAAGAGGCAGAACGTCCACAATGATGCACTTGGCCAAAAAGGGCGTATGTGTTTTTTCCTGAATATATTCAGGAAAAAACGCATACGCCCTTTTTGGCCAACCAAGCAAGCTTGCAAAGGAAATCTGCACTACAATGAAGTCTCACTTCCCCCCGGTCAAAAGGGCCATCTGAAAAAAGTGTAAAATCCAGAAAGGCAGGACAGGCCATGGAGAACTGGGAGCCTTGTTATGCTGATGGGCGGGATGTAAATTGCCAACAGACACTCGGGAGAAGTGTATGGTGTTTCCTGAAACATCTAAAAAACAAAGCAACAGAGCCTAGGGCACTTCCACTTATGGTCCTATAGCTTAGGGAAATTAAAATCAAAAAGACACAGCCACCCCAAACATTGGGACGCCTCTGTTTACAAGAACCTCGTTTACAGTACAAGTTCAACATCGCAGAAAGTGAAAAATGGATAAAGAAGTTGTGGTATTTACTTACAAAGCAATATCACTCAGCAATGAAATCTATGTCATCAGGCCCTTAGCAGCACAATGAGTGGATTCAGGTATGATGATTCTAACTGAAATAAGTCACACAGAAAAAGAAACATCATAAGATATCAGTAATACACGGAATGTAAACTTGGCTACACAGGAACTGAATTACAGAACAGAACAGGGTCTCAAATTTAGAAAACCAACTTATGCTTGCTTAAGGGGAAAGGTGAGTTGGGGTGCTGCATAAAACCAGAGATTGAAATGAGCACAGATAAAGTTCCTTAAGCCAAATATGGAATAGACAAGAGCTACTCCTTGCTCAACGAAATGGACTCAACACCGCATATTAAACACCTAAGAATGTACCTGACTAGTAAGTATCTTAAAACCTATGGATTGCTATGTCTCCGAAAGAGAATCAAGCATGTGTACAGGGGCATAAACGCAGCAGTGATAGGATTGGAGAGGTTCGGTGAGCAAATGAAGACCCTTTGAAGTCATATTGCATGGTACCCATTCCACGGGTTTCAACTACCCAGGTTTAAGGTATTCTTCCTTCAGCTAAAACATGCATGTGGAACCTAGAGTATGATCAACCATGTGATCGGGAGACGTGTTCAAATATGTCTCAGTTTTCGTACCCTGGTACTCGGGTGCAACATTCCAGACGCTTTACTAACACCCTCCCGACTTGGAGAGTCAGTCCCTTTAACCTCCTGTTTGGCCCAGTTTGCAATTTCTGCGGAAGATGAACAGGAATAGCGAGAACCAATGAGAGACTAGCTGGAGGTGTCTGGACGGGCAAATTTAACTCTCATTTCCCACCAGGAAGAGGAATTAACCAAAGGCTCAGCGTGCCGTGCCGGAACCAGATTAGGGCCTGAAGCCATCCTGCGGTGTTGCGGCCAGCTCAAAAGAAAGCGAGTTGAAGAAAGGAGCTCAGGGGCACTGTAATTCACAAACCTGCAGAGTTATAAATGACAGCTATCGTCCAAAAATATACTGAAGTAAGGCTGCCAAGAGGACTTGAAAGCGGGACAGAATTGCAGGAAACCGATTTCAGGAGGTAGACTGGAATTGCATTGAAAGCATAGGAAAAGAGGCAGAACGTCCACAATGATGCACTTGGCCAAAAAGGGCGTATGCGTTTTTTCCTGAATATATTCAGGAAAAAACGCATACGCCCTTTTTGGCCAACCAAGCAAGCTTGCAAAGGAAATCTGCACTACAATGAAGTCTCACTTCCCCCCGGTCAAAAGGGCCATCTGAAAAAAGTGTAAAATCCAGAAAGGCAGGACAGGCCATGGAGAACTGGGAGCCTTGTTATGCTGATGGGCGGGATGTAAATTGCCAACAGACACTCGGGAGAAGTGTATGGTGTTTCCTGAAACATCTAAAAAACAAAGCAACAGAGCCTAGGGCACTTCCACTTATGGTCCTATAGCTTAGGGAAATTAAAATCAAAAAGACACAGCCACCCCAAACATTGGGACGCCTCTGTTTACAAGAACCTCGTTTACAGTACAAGTTCAACATCGCAGAAAGTGAAAAATGGATAAAGAAGTTGTGGTATTTACTTACAAAGCAATATCACTCAGCAATGAAATCTATGTCATCAGGCCCTTAGCAGCACAATGAGTGGATTCAGGTATGATGATTCTAACTGAAATAAGTCACACAGAAAAAGAAACATCATAAGATATCAGTAATACACGGAATGTAAACTTGGCTACACAGGAACTGAATTACAGAACAGAACAGGGTCTCAAATTTAGAAAACCAACTTATGCTTGCTTAAGGGTAAAGGTGAGTTGGGGTGCTGCATAAAACCAGAGATTGAAATGAGCACAGATAAAGTTCCTTAAGCCAAATATGGAATAGACAAGAGCTACTCCTTGCTCAACGAAATGGACTCAACAACCCATATTAAACGCCTAAGAATGTACCTGACTAGTAAGTATCTTAAAACCTATGGATTGCTATGTCTCCGAAAGAGAATCAAGCATGTGTACAGGGGCATAAACGCAGCAGTGATAGGATTGGAGAGGTTCGGTGAGCAAATGAAGACCCTTTGAAGTCATATTGCATGGTACCCATTCCACGGGTTTCAACTACCCAGGTTTAAGGTATTCTTCCTTCAGCTAAAACATGCATGTGGAACCTAGAGTATGATCAACCATGTGATCGGGAGACGTGTTCAAATATGTCTCAGTTTTCGTACCCTGGTACTCGGGTGCAACATTCCAGACGCTTTACTATCATCCTCCCGACTTGGAGAGTCAGTCCCTTTAACCTCCTGTTTGGCCCAGTTTGCAATTTCTGCGGAAGATGAACAGGAATAGCGAGAACCAATGAGAGACTAGCTGGAGGTGTCTGGACGGGCAAATTTAACTCTCATTTCCCACCAGGAAGAGGAATTAACCAAAGGCTCAGCGTGCCGTGCCGGAACCAGATTAGGGCCTGAAGCCATCCTGCGGTGTTGCGGCCAGGTCACAAGAAAGCGAGTTGAAGAAAGGAGCTCAGGGGCACTGTAATTCACAAACCTGCAGAGTTATAAATGACAGCTATCGTCCAAAAATATACTGAAGTAAGGCTGCCAAGAGGACTTGAAAGCGGGGCAGAATTGCAGGAAACCGATTTCAGGAGGCAGACTGGAATTGCATTGAAAGCATAGGAAAAGAGGCAGAACGTCCACAATGATGCACTTGGCCAAAAAGGGCGTATGCGTTTTTTCCTGAATATATTCAGGAAAAAACGCATACGCCCTTTTTGGCCAACCAAGCAAGCTTGCAAAGGAAATCTGCACTACAATGAAGTCTCACTTCCCCCCGGTCAAAAGGGCCATCTGAAAAAAGTGTAAAATCCAGAAAGGCAGGACAGGCCATGGAGAACTGGGAGCCTTGTTATGCTGATGGGCGGGATGTAAATTGCCAACAGACACTCGGGAGAAGTGTATGGTGTTTCCTGAAACATCTAAAAAACAAAGCAACAGAGCCTAGGGCACTTCCACTTATGGTCCTATAGCTTAGGGAAATTAAAATCAAAAAGACACAGCCACCCCAAACATTGGGACGCCCCTGTTTACAAGAACCTCGTTTACAGTACAAGTTCAACATCGCAGAAAGTGAAAAATGGATAAAGAAGTTGTGGTATTTACTTACAAAGCAATATCACTCAGCAATGAAATCTATGTCATCAGGCCCTTAGCAGCACAATGAGTGGATTCAGGTATGATGATTCTAACTGAAATAAGTCACACAGAAAAAGAAACATCATAAGATATCAGTAATACACGGAATGTAAACTTGGCTACACAGGAACTGAATTACAGAACAGAACAGGGTCTCAAATTTAGAAAACCAACTTATGCTTGCTTAAGGGGAAAGGTGAGTTGGGGTGCTGCATAAAACCAGAGATTGAAATGAGCACAGATAAAGTTCCTTAAGCCAAATATGGAATAGACAAGAGCTACTCCTTGCTCAACGAAATGGACTCAACACCGCATATTAAACACCTAAGAATGTACCTGACTAGTAAGTATCTTAAAACCTATGGATTGCTATGTCTCCGAAAGAGAATCAAGCATGTGTACAGGGGCATAAACGCAGCAGTGATAGGATTGGAGAGGTTCGGTGAGCAAATGAAGACCCTTTGAAGTCATATTGCATGGTACCCATTCCACGGGTTTCAACTACCCAGGTTTAAGGTATTCTTCCTTCAGCTAAAACATGCATGTGGAACCTAGAGTATGATCAACCATGTGATCGGGAGACGTGTTCAAATATGTCTCAGTTTTCGTACCCTGGTACTCGGGTGCAACATTCCAGACGCTTTACTAACACCCTCCCGACTTGGAGAGTCAGTCCCTTTAACCTCCTGTTTGGCCCAGTTTGCAATTTCTGCGGAAGATGAACAGGAATAGCGAGAACCAATGAGAGACTAGCTGGAGGTGTCTGGACGGGCAAATTTAACTCTCATTTCCCACCAGGAAGAGGAATTAACCAAAGGCTCAGCGTGCCGTGCTGGAACCAGATTAGGGCCTGAAGCCATCCTGCGGTGTTGCGGCCAGCTCAAAAGAAAGCGAGTTGAAGAAAGGAGCTCAGGGGCACTGTAATTCACAAACCTGCAGAGTTATAAATGACAGCTATCGTCCAAAAATATACTGAAGTAAGGCTGCCAAGAGGACTTGAAAGCGGGACAGAATTGCAGGAAACCGATTTCAGGAGGTAGACTGGAATTGCATTGAAAGCATAGGAAAAGAGGCAGAACGTCCACAATGATGCACTTGGCCAAAAAGGGCATATGCGTTTTTTCCTGAATATATTCAGGAAAAAACGCATACGCCCTTTTTGGCCAACCAAGCAAGCTTGCAAAGGAAATCTGCACTACAATGAAGTCTCACTTCCCCCCGGTCAAAAGGGCCATCTGAAAAAAGTGTAAAATCCAGAAAGGCAGGACAGGCCATGGAGAACTGGGAGCCTTGTTATGCTGATGGGCGGGATGTAAATTGCCAACAGACACTCGGGAGAAGTGTATGGTGTTTCCTGAAACATCTAAAAAACAAAGCAACAGAGCCTAGGGCACTTCCACTTATGGTCCTATAGCTTAGGGAAATTAAAATCAAAAAGACACAGCCACCCCAAACATTGGGACGCCTCTGTTTACAAGAACCTCGTTTACAGTACAAGTTCAACATCGCAGAAAGTGAAAAATGGATAAAGAAGTTGTGGTATTTACTTACAAAGCAATATCACTCAGCAATGAAATCTATGTCATCAGGCCCTTAGCAGCACAATGAGTGGATTCAGGTATGATGATTCTAACTGAAATAAGTCACACAGAAAAAGAAACATCATAAGATATCAGTAATACACGGAATGTAAACTTGGCTACACAGGAACTGAATTACAGAACAGAACAGGGTCTCAAATTTAGAAAACCAACTTATGCTTGCTTAAGGGTAAAGGTGAGTTGGGGTGCTGCATAAAACCAGAGATTGAAATGAGCACAGATAAAGTTCCTTAAGCCAAATATGGAATAGACAAGAGCTACTCCTTGCTCAACGAAATGGACTCAACAACCCATATTAAACGCCTAAGAATGTACCTGACTAGTAAGTATCTTAAAACCTATGGATTGCTATGTCTCCGAAAGAGAATCAAGCATGTGTACAGGGGCATAAACGCAGCAGTGATAGGATTGGAGAGGTTCGGTGAGCAAATGAAGACCCTTTGAAGTCATATTGCATGGTACCCATTCCACGGGTTTCAACTACCCAGGTTTAAGGTATTCTTCCTTCAGCTAAAACATGCATGTGGAACCTAGAGTATGATCAACCATGTGATCGGGAGACGTGTTCAAATATGTCTCAGTTTTCGTACCCTGGTACTCGGGTGCAACATTCCAGACGCTTTACTATCATCCTCCCGACTTGGAGAGTCAGTCCCTTTAACCTCCTGTTTGGCCCAGTTTGCAATTTCTGCGGAAGATGAACAGGAATAGCGAGAACCAATGAGAGACTAGCTGGAGGTGTCTGGACGGGCAAATTTAACTCTCATTTCCCACCAGGAAGAGGAATTAACCAAAGGCTCAGCGTGCCGTGCCGGAACCAGATTAGGGCCTGAAGCCATCCTGCGGTGTTGCGGCCAGGTCACAAGAAAGCGAGTTGAAGAAAGGAGCTCAGGGGCACTGTAATTCACAAACCTGCAGAGTTATAAATGACAGCTATCGTCCAAAAATATACTGAAGTAAGGCTGCCAAGAGGACTTGAAAGCGGGGCAGAATTGCAGGAAACCGATTTCAGGAGGCAGACTGGAATTGCATTGAAAGCATAGGAAAAGAGGCAGAACGTCCACAATGATGCACTTGGCCAAAAAGGGCGTATGCGTTTTTTCCTGAATATATTCAGGAAAAAACGCATACGCCCTTTTTGGCCAACCAAGCAAGCTTGCAAAGGAAATCTGCACTACAATGAAGTCTCACTTCCCCCCGGTCAAAAGGGCCATCTGAAAAAAGTGTAAAATCCAGAAAGGCAGGACAGGCCATGGAGAACTGGGAGCCTTGTTATGCTGATGGGCGGGATGTAAATTGCCAACAGACACTCGGGAGAAGTGTATGGTGTTTCCTGAAACATCTAAAAAACAAAGCAACAGAGCCTAGGGCACTTCCACTTATGGTCCTATAGCTTAGGGAAATTAAAATCAAAAAGACACAGACACTCCAAAGTTTGGGACGCCTCTGTTTACAAGAACCTCGTTTACAGTACAAGTTCAACATCGCAGAAAGTGAAAAATGGATAAAGAAGTTGTGGTATTTACTTACAAAGCAATATCACTCAGCAATGAAATCTATGTCATCAGGCCCTTAGCAGCACAATGAGTGGATTCAGGTATGATGATTCTAACTGAAATAAGTCACACAGAAAAAGAAACATCATAAGATATCAGTAATACACGGAATGTAAACTTGGCTACACAGGAACTGAATTACAGAACAGAACAGGGTCTCAAATTTAGAAAACCAACTTATGCTTGCTTAAGGGGAAAGGTGAGTTGGGGTGCTGCATAAAACCAGAGATTGAAATGAGCACAGATAAAGTTCCTTAAGCCAAATATGGAATAGACAAGAGCTACTCCTTGCTCAACGAAATGGACTCAACACCGCATATTAAACGCCTAAGAATGTACCTGACTAGTAAGTATCTTAAAACCTATGGATTGCTATGTCTCCGAAAGAGAATCAAGCATGTGTACAGGGGCATAAACGCAGCAGTGATAGGATTGGAGAGGTTCGGTGAGCAAATGAAGACCCTTTGAAGTCATATTGCATGGTACCCATTCCACGGGTTTCAACTACCCAGGTTTAAGGTATTCTTCCTTCAGCTAAAACATGCATGTGGAACCTAGAGTATGATCAACCATGTGATCGGGAGACGTGTTCAAATATGTCTCAGTTTTCGTACCCTGGTACTCGGGTGCAATATTCCAGACGCTTTACTAACACCCTCCCGACTTGGAGAGTCAGTCCCTTTAACCTCCTGTTTGGCCCAGTTTGCAATTTCTGCGGAAGATGAACAGGAATAGCGAGAACCAATGAGAGAATAGCTGGAAGTGTCTGGACGGGCAAATTTAACTCTCATTTCCCACCAGGAAGAGGAATTAACCAAAGGCTCAGCGTGCCGTGCCGGAACCAGATTAGGGCCTGAAGCCATCCTGCGGTGTTGCGGCCAGCTCAAAAGAAAGCGAGTTGAAGAAAGGAGCTCAGGGGCACTGTAATTCACAAACCTGCAGACTTATAAATGACAGCTATCGTCCAAAAATATACTGAAGTAAGGCTGCCAAGAGGACTTGAAAGCGGGGCAGAATTGCAGGAAACCGATTTCAGGAGGTAGACGGGAATTGCAGTGAAAGCATAGGAAAAGAGGCAGAACGTCCACAATGATGCACTTGGCCAAAAAGGGCGTATGCGTTTTTTCCTGAATATATTCAGGAAAAAACGCATACGCCCTTTTTGGCCAACCAAGCAAGCTTGCAAAGGAAATCTGCACTACAATGAAGTCTCACTTCCCCCCGGTCAAAAGGGCCATCTGAAAAAAGTGTAAAATCCAGAAAGGCAGGACAGGCCATGGAGAACTGGGAGCCTTGTTATGCTGCTGGGCGGGATGTAAATTGCCAACAGACACTCGGGAGAAGTGTATGGTGTTTCCTGAAACATCTAAAAAACAAAGCAACAGAGCCTAGGGCACTTCCACTTATGGTCCTATAGCTTAGGGAAATTAAAATCAAAAAGACACAGCCACCCCAAACATTGGGACACCTCTGTTTACAAGAACCTCGTTTACAGTACAAGTTCAACATCGCAGAAAGTGAAAAATGGATAAAGAAGTTGTGGTATTTACTTACAAAGCAATATCACTCAGCAATGAAATCTATGTCATCAGGCCCTTAGCAGCACAATGAGTGGATTCAGGTATGATGATTCTAACTGAAATAAGTCACACAGAAAAAGAAACATCATAAGATATCAGTAATACACGGAATGTAAACTTGGCTACACAGGAACTGAATTACAGAACAGAACAGGGTCTCAAATTTAGAAAACCAACTTATGCTTGCTTAAGGGTAAAGGTGAGTTGGGGTGCTGCATAAAACCAGAGATTGAAATGAGCACAGATAAAGTTCCTTAAGCCAAATATGGAATAGACAAGAGCTACTCCTTGCTCAACGAAATGGACTCAACACCCCATATTAAACGCCTAAGAATGTACCTGACTAGTAAGTATCTTAAAACCTATGGATTGCTATGTCTCCGAAAGAGAATCAAGCATGTGTACAGGGGCATAAACGCAGCAGTGATAGGATTGGAGAGGTTCGGTGAGCAAATGAAGACCCTTTGAAGTCATATTGCATGGTACCCATTCCACGGGTTTCAACTACCCAGGTTTAAGGTATTCTTCCTTCAGCTAAAACATGCATGTGGAACCTAGAGTATGATCAACCATGTGATCGGGAGACGTGTTCAAATATGTCTCAGTTTTCGTACCCTGGTACTCGGGTGCAACATTCCAGACGCTTTACTAACACCCTCCCGACTTGGAGAGTCAGTCCCTTTAACCTCCTGTTTGGCCCAGTTTGCAATTTCTGCGGAAGATGAACAGGAATAGCGAGAACCAATGAGAGACTAGCTGGAGGTGTCTGGACGGGCAAATTTAACTCTCATTTCCCACCAGGAAGAGGAATTAACCAAAGGCTCAGCGTGCCGTGCCGGAACCAGATTAGGGCCTGAAGCCATCCTGCAGTGTTGCGGCCAGCTCAAAAGAAAGCGAGTTGAAGAAAGGAGCTCAGGGGCACTGTAATTCACAAACCTGCAGAGTTATAAATGACAGCTATCGTCCAAAAATATACTGAAGTAAGGCTGCCAAGAGGACTTGAAAGCGGGGCAGAATTGCAGGAAACCGATTTCAGGAGGTAGACTGGAATTGCATTGAAAGCATAGGAAAAGAGGCAGAACGTCCACAATGATGCACTTGGCCAAAAAGGGCGTATACGTTTTTTCCTGAATATATTCAGGAAAAAACGCATACGCCCTTTTTGGCCAACCAAGCAAGCTTGCAAAGGAAATCTGCACTACAATGAAGTCTCACTTCCCCCCGGTCAAAAGGGCCATCTGAAAAAAGTGTAAAATCCAGAAAGGCAGGACAGGCCATGGAGAACTGGGAGCCTTGTTATGCTGATGGGCGGGATGTAAATTGCCAACAGACACTCGGGAGAAGTGTATGGTGTTTCCTGAAACATCTAAAAAACAAAGCAACAGAGCCTAGGGCACTTCCACTTATGGTCCTATAGCTTAGGGAAATTAAAATCAAAAAGACACAGCCACCCCAAACATTGGGACACCTCTGTTTACAAGAACCTCGTTTACAGTACAAGTTCAACATCGCAGAAAGTGAAAAATGGATAAAGAAGTTGTGGTATTTACTTACAAAGCAATATCACTCAGCAATGAAATCTATGTCATCAGGCCCTTAGCAGCACAATGAGTGGATTCAGGTATGATGATTCTAACTGAAATAAGTCACACAGAAAAAGAAACATCATAAGATATCAGTAATACACGGAATGTAAACTTGGCTACACAGGAACTGAATTACAGAACAGGGTCTCAAATTTAGAAAACCAACTTATGCTTGCTTAAGGGTAAAGGTGAGTTGGGGTGCTGCATAAAACCAGAGATTGAAATGAGCACAGATAAAGTTCCTTAAGCCAAATATGGAATAGACAAGAGCTACTCCTTGCTCAACGAAATGGACTCAACACCCCATATTAAACGCCTAAGAATGTACCTGACTAGTAAGTATCTTAAAACCTATGGATTGCTATGTCTCCAAAAGAGAATCAAGCGTGTGTACAGGGGCATAAACGCAGCAGTGATAGGATTGGAGAGGTTCGGTGAGCAAATGAAGACCCTTTGAAGTCATATTGCATGGTACCCATTCCACGGGTTTCAACTACCCAGGTTTAAGGTATTCTTCCTTCAGCTAAAACATGCATGTGGAACCTAGAGTATGATCAACCATGTGATCGGGAGACGTGTTCAAATATGTCTCAGTTTTCGTACCCTGGTACTCGGGTGCAACATTCCAGACGCTTTACTAACACCCTCCCGACTTGGAGAGTCAGTCCCTTTAACCTCCTGTTTGGCCCAGTTTGCAATTTCTGCGGAAGATGAACAGGAATAGCGAGAACCAATGAGAGACTAGCTGGAGGTGTCTGGACGGGCAAATTTAACTCTCATTTCCCACCAGGAAGAGGAATTAACCAAAGGCTCAGCGTGCCGTGCCGGAACCAGATTAGGGCCTGAAGCCATCCTGCGGTGTTGCGGCCAGCTCAAAAGAAAGCGAGTTGAAGAAAGGAGCTCAGGGGCACTGTAATTCACAAACCTGCAGAGTTATAAATGACAGCTATCGTCCAAAAATATACTGAAGTAAGGCTGCCAAGAGGACTTGAAAGCGGGGCAGAATTGCAGGAAACCGATTTCAGGAGGTAGACTGGAATTGCATTGAAAGCATAGGAAAAGAGGCAGAACGTCCACAATGATGCACTTGGCCAAAAAGGGCGTATGCGTTTTTTCCTGAATATATTCAGGAAAAAACGCATACGCACTTTTTGGCCAACCAAGCAAGCTTGCAAAGGAAATCTGCACTACAATGAAGTCTCACTTCCCCCCGGTCAAAAGGGCCATCTGAAAAAAGTGTAAAATCCAGAAAGGCAGGACAGGCCATGGAGAACTGGGAGCCTTGTTATGCTGATGGGCGGGATGTAAATTGCCAACAGACACTCGGGAGAAGTGTATGGTGTTTCCTGAAACATCTAAAAAACAAAGCAACAGAGCCTAGGGCACTTCCACTTATGGTCCTATAGCTTAGGGAAATTAAAATCAAAAAGACACAGCCACCCCAAACATTGGGACGCCTCTGTTTACAAGAACCTCGTTTACAGTACAAGTTCAACATCGCAGAAAGTGAAAAATGGATAAAGAAGTTGTGGTATTTACTTACAAAGCAATATCACTCAGCAATGAAATCTATGTCATCAGGCCCTTAGCAGCACAATGAGTGGATTCAGGTATAATGATTCTAACTGAAATAAGTCACACAGAAAAAGAAACATCATAAGATATCAGTAATACACGGAATGTAAACTTGGCTACACAGGAACTGAATTACAGAACAGAACAGGGTCTCAAATTTAGAAAACCAACTTATGCTTGCTTAAGGGGAAAGGTGAGTTGGGGTGCTGCATAAAACCAGAGATTGAAATGAGCACAGATAAAGTTCCTTAAGCCAAATATGGAATAGACAAGAGCTACTCCTTGCTCAACGAAATGGACTCAACACCCCATATTAAACGCCTAAGAATGTACCTGACTAGTAAGTATCTTAAAACCTATGGATTGCTATGTCTCCGAAAGAGAATCAAGCATGTGTACAGGGGCATAAACGCAGCAGTGATAGGATTGGAGAGGTTCGGTGAGCAAATGAAGACCCTTTGAAGTCATATTGCATGGTACCCATTCCACGGGTTTCAACTACCCAGGTTTAAGGTATTCTTCCTTCAGCTAAAACATGCATGTGGAACCTAGAGTATGATCAACCATGTGATCGGGAGACGTGTTCAAATATGTCTCAGTTTTCCTCCCCTGGTACTCGGGTGCAACATTCCAGATGCTTTACTAACACCCTCCCGACTTGGAGAGTCAGTCCCTTTAACCTCCTGTTTGGCCCAGTTTGCAATTTCTGCGGAAGATGAACAGGAATAGCGAGAACCAATGAGAGACTAGCTGGAGGTGTCTGGACGGGCAAATTTAACTCTCATTTCCCACCAGGAAGAGGAATTAACCAAAGGCTCAGCGTGCCGTGCCGGAACCAGATTAGGGCCTGAAGCCATCCTGCGGTGTTGCGGCCAGGTCACAAGAAAGCGAGTTGAAGAAAGGAGCTCAGGGGCACTGTAATTCACAAACCTGCAGAGTTATAAATGACAGCTATCGTCCAAAAATATACTGAAGTAAGGCTGCCAAGAGGACTTGAAAGCGGGGCAGAATTGCAGGAAACCGATTTCAGGAGGTAGACTGGAATTGCATTGAAAGCATAGGAAAAGAGGCAGAACGTCCACAATGATGCACTTGGCCATAAAGGGCGTATGCGTTTCTTCCTGAATATATTCAGGAAGAAACGCATACGCCCGTTTTGGCCAACCAAGCAAGCTTGCAAAGAAAATCTGCACTACAATGAAGTCTCACTTCCCCCCGGTCAAAAGGGCCATCTGAAAAAAGTGTAAAATCCAGAAAGGCAGGACAGGCCATGGAGAACTGGGAGCCTTGTTATGCTGATGGGCGGGATGTAAATTGCCAACAGACACTCGGGAGAAGTGTATGGTGTTTCCTGAAACATCTAAAAAACAAAGCAACAGAGCCTAGGGCACTTCCACTTATGGTCCTATAGCTTAGGGAAATTAAAATCAAAAAGACACAGCCACCCCAAACATTGGGCGCCTCTGTTTACAAGAACCTCGTTTACAGTACAAGTTCAACATCGCAGAAAGTGAAAAATGGATAAAGAAGTTGTGGTATTTACTTACAAAGCAATATCACTCAGCAATGAAATCTATGTCATCAGGCCCTTAGCAGCACAATGAGTGGATTCAGGTATGATGATTCTAACTGAAATAAGTCACACAGAAAAAGAAACATCATAAGATATCAGTAATACACGGAATGTAAACTTGGCTACACAGGAACTGAATTACAGAACAGAACAGGGTCTCAAATTTAGAAAACCAACTTATGCTTGCTTAAGGGTAAAGGTGAGTTGGGGTGCTGCATAAAACCAGAGATTGAAATGAGCACAGATAAAGTTCCTTAAGCCAAATATGGAATAGACAAGAGCTACTCCTTGCTCAACGAAATGGACTCAACACCCCATATTAAACGCCTAAGAATGTACCTGACTAGTAAGTATCTTAAAACCTATGGATTGCTATGTCTCCGAAAGAGAATCAAGCATGTGTACAGGGGCATAAATGCAGCAATGATAGGATTGGAGAGGTTCGGTGAGCAAATGAAGACCCTTTGAAGTCATATTGCATGGTACCCATTCCACGGGTTTCAACTACCCAGGTTTAAGGTATTCTTCCTTCAGCTAAAACATGCATGTGGAACCTAGAGTATGATCAACCATGTGATCGGGAGACGTGTTCAAATATGTCTCAGTTTTCGTACCCTGGTACTCGGGTGCAACATTCCAGACGCTTTACTAACACCCTCCCGACTTGGAGAGTCAGTCCCTTTAACCTCCTGTTTGGCCCAGTTTGCAATTTCTGTGGAAGATGAACAGGAATAGCGAGAACCAATGAGAGACTAGCTGGAGGTGTCTGGACGGGCAAATTTAACTCTCATTTCCCACCAGGAAGAGGAATTAACCAAAGGCTCAGCGTGCCGTGCCGGAACCAGATTAGGGCCTGAAGCCATCCTGCGGTGTTGCGGCCAGCTCAAAAGAAAGCGAGTTGAAGAAAGGAGCTCAGGGGCACTGTAATTCACAAACCTGCAGAGTTATAAATGACAGCTATCGTCCAAAAATATACTGAAGTAAGGCTGCCAAGAGGACTTGAAAGCGGGGCAGAATTGCAGGAAACCGATTTCAGGAGGTAGACTGGAATTGCATTGAAAGCATAGGAAAAGAGGCAGAACGTCCACAATGATGCAATTGGCCATAAAGGGCGTATGCGTTTCTTCCTGAATATATTCAGGAAGAAACGCATACGCCCTTTTTGGCCAACCAAGCAAGCTTGCAAAGCAAATCTGCACTACAATGAAGTCTCACTTCCCCCCGGTCAAAAGGGCCATCTGAAAAAAGTGTAAAATCCAGAAAGGCAGGACAGGCCATGGAGAACTGGGAGCCTTGTTATGCTGATGGGCGGGATGTAAATTGCCAACAGACACTCGGGAGAAGTGTATGGTGTTTCCTGAAACATCTAAAAAACAAAGCAACAGAGCCTAGGGCACTTCCACTTATGGTCCTATAGCTTAGGGAAATTAAAATCAAAAAGACACAGCCACCCCAAAGTTTGGGACGCCTCTGTTTACAAGAACCTCGTTTACAGTACAAGTTCAACATCGCAGAAAGTGAAAAATGGATAAAGAAGTTGTGGTATTTACTTACAAAGCAATATCACTCAGCAATGAAATCTATGTCATCAGGCCCTTAGCAGCACAATGAGTGGATTCAGGTATGATGATTCTAACTGAAATAAGTCACACAGAAAAAGAAACATCATAAGATATCAGTAATACACGGAATGTAAACTTGGCTACACAGGAACTGAATTACAGAACAGAACAGGGTCTCAAATTTAGAAAACCAACCTATGCTTGCTTAAGGGGAAAGGTGAGTTGGGGTGCTGCATAAAACCAGAGATTGAAATGAGCACAGATAAAGTTCCTTAAGCCAAATATGGAATAGACAAGAGCTACTCCTTGCTCAACGAAATGGACTCAACACCGCATATTAAACGCCTAAGAATGTACCTGACTAGTAAGTATCTTAAAACCTATGGATTGCTATGTCTCCAAAAGAGAATCAAGCGTGTGTACAGGGGCATAAACGCAGCAGTGATAGGATTGGAGAGGTTCGGTGAGCAAATGAAGACCCTTTGAAGTCATATTGCATGGTACCCATTCCACAGGTTTCAACTACCCAGGTTTAAGGTATTCTTCCTTCAGCTAAAACATGCATGTGGAACCTAGAGTATGATCAACCATGTGATCGGGAAATGTGTTCAAATATGTCTCAGTTTTCGTACCCTGGTACTCGGGTGCAACATTCCAGACGCTTTACTAACACCCTCCCGACTTGGAGAGTCAGTCCCTTTAACCTCCTGTTTGGCCCAGTTTGCAAATTCTGCGGAAGATGAACAGGAATAGCGAGAACCAATGAGAGACTAGCTGGAGGTGTCTGGACGGGCAAATTTAACTCTCATTTCCCACCAGGAAGAGGAAATAACCAAAGGCTCAGCATGCCGTGCCGGAACCAGATTAGGGCCTGAAGCCATCCTGTGGTGTTGCGGCCAGCTCAAAAGAAAGCGAGTTGAAGAAAGGAGGTCAGGGGCACTGTAATTCACAAACCTGCAGAGTTATAAATGACAGCTATCGTCCAAAAATATACTGAAGTAAGGCTGCCAAGAGGACTTGAAAGTGGGGCAGAATTGCAGGAAACCGATTTCAGGAGGTAGACTGGAATTGCATTGAAAGCATAGGAAAAGAGGCAGAACGTCCACAATGATGCACTTGGCCAAAAAGGGCGTATGCGTTTTTTCCTGAATATATTCAGGAAAAAACGCATACGCCCTTTTTGGCCAACCAAGCAAGCTTGCAAAGAAAATCTGCACTACAATGAAGTCTCACTTCCACCCCGTCAAAAGGGCCATCTGAAAAAAGTGTAAAATCCAGAAAGGCAGGACAGGCCATGGAGAACTGGGAGCCTTGTTATGCTGATGGGCGGGATGTAAATTGCCAACAGACACTCGGGAGAAGTGTATGGTGTTTCCTGAAACATCTAAAAAACAAAGCAACAGAGCCTAGGGCACTTCCACTTATGGTCCTATAGCTTAGGGAAATTAAAATCAAAAAGACACAGCCACCCCAAAGTTTGGGACGCCTCTGTTTACAAGAACCTCGTTTACAGTACAAGTTCAACATCGCAGAAAGTGAAAAATGGATAAAGAAGTTGTGGTATTTACTTACAAAGCAATATCACTCAGCAATGAAATCTATGTCATCAGGCCCTTAGCAGCACAATGAGTGGATTCAGGTATGATGATTCTAACTGAAATAAGTCACACAGAAAAAGAAACATCATAAGATATCAGTAATACACGGAATGTAAACTTGGCTACACAGGAACTGAATTACAGAACAGAACAGGGTCTCAAATTTAGAAAACCAACTTATGCTTGCTTAAGGGTAAAGGTGAGTTGGGGTGCTGCATAAAACCAGAGATTGAAATGAACACAGATAAAGTTCCTTAAGCCAAATATGGAATAGACAAGAGCTACTCCTTGCTCAACGAAATGGACTCAACACCGCATATTAAACGCCTAAGAATGTACCTGACTAGTAAGTATCTTAAAACCTATGGATTGCTATGTCTCCGAAAGAGAATCAAACATGTGTACAGGGGCATAAACGCAGCAGTGATAGGATTGGAGAGGTTCGGTGAGCAAATGAAGACCCTTTGAAGTCATATTGCATGGTACCCATTCCACGGGTTTCAACTACCCAGGTTTAAGGTATTCTTCCTTCAGCTAAAACATGCATGTGGAACCTAGAGTATGATCAACCATGTGATCGGGAGACGTGTTCAAATATGTCTCAGTTTTCGTACCCTGGTACTCGGGTGCAACATTCCAGACGCTTTACTAACACCCTCCCGACTTGGAGAGTCAGTCCCTTTAACCTCCTGTTTGGCCCAGTTTGCAATTTCTGCGGAAGATGAACAGGAATAGCGAGAACCAATGAGAGACTAGCTGGAGGTGTCTGGACGGGCAAATTTAACTCTCATTTCCCACCAGGAAGAGGAATTAACCAAAGGCTCAGCGTGCCGTGCCGGAACCAGATTAGGGCCTGAAGCCATCTTGCGGTGTTGCGGCCAGCTCAAAAGAAAGCGAGTTGAAGAAAGGAGCTCAGGGGCACTGTAATTCACAAACCTGCAGAGTTATAAATGACAGCTATCGTCCAAAAATATACTGAAGTAAGGCTGCCAAGAGGACTTGAAAGCGGGGCAGAATTGCAGGAAACCGATTTCAGGAGGTAGACTGGAATTGCATTGAAAGCATAGGAAAAGAGGCAGAACGTCCACAATGATGCACTTGGCCAAAAAGGGCGTATGCGTTTTTTCCTGAATATATTCAGGAAGAAACGCATACGCCCTTTTTGGCCAACCAAGCAAGCTTGCAAAGGAAATCTGCACTACAATGAAGTCTCACTTCCCCCCGGTCAAAAGGGCCATCTGAAAAAAGTGTAAAATCCAGAAAGGCAGGACAGGCCATGGAGAACTGGGAGCCTTGTTATGCTGATGGGCGGGATGTAAATTGCCAACAGACACTCGGGAGAAGTGTATGGTGTTTCCTGAAACATCTAAAAAACAAAGCAATAGAGCCTAGGGCACTTCCACTTATGGTCATATAGCTTAGGGAAATTAAAATCAAAAAGACACAGCCACCCCAAACATTGGGACGCCTCTGTTTACAAGAACCTCGTTTACAGTACAAGTTCAACATCGCAGAAAGTGAAAAATGGATAAAGAAGTTGTGGTATTTACTTACAAAGCAATATCACTCAGCAATGAAATCTATGTCATCAGGCCCTTAGCAGCACAATGAGTGGATTCAGGTATGATGATTCTAACTGAAATAAGTCACACAGAAAAAGAAACATCATAAGATATCAGTAATACACGGAATGTAAACTTGGCTACACAGGAACTGAATTACAGAACAGAACAGGGTCTCAAATTTAGAAAACCAACTTATGCTTGCTTAAGGGTAAAGGTGAGTTGGGGTGCTGCATAAAACCAGAGATTGAAATGAACACAGATAAAGTTCCTTAAGCCAAATATGGAATAGACAAGAGCTACTCCTTGCTCAACGAAATGGACTCAACACCGCATATTAAACGCCTAAGAATGTACCTGACTAGTAAGTATCTTAAAACCTATGGATTGCTATGTCTCCGAAAGAGAATCAAGCATGTGTACAGGGGCATAAACGCAGCAGTGATAGGATTGGAGAGGTTCGGTGAGCAAATGAAGACCCTTTGAAGTCATATTGCATGGTACCCATTCCACGGGTTTCAACTACCCAGGTTTAAGGTATTCTTCCTTCAGCTAAAACATGCATGTGGAACCTAGAGTGTGATCAACCATGTGATCGGGAGACGTGTTCAAATATGTCTCAGTTTTCGTACCCTGGTACTCGGGTGCAACATTCCAGACGCTTTACTAACACCCTCCCGACTTGGAGAGTCAGTCCCTTTAACCTCCTGTTTGGCCCAGTTTCCAATTTCTGCGGAAGATGAACAGGAATAGCGAGAACCAATGAGAGACTAGCTGGAGGTGTCTGGACGGGCAAATTTAACTCTCATTTCCCACCAGGAAGAGGAATTAACCAAAGGCTCAGCGTGCCGTGCCGGAACCAGATTAGGGCCTGAAGCCATCCTGCGGTGTTGCGGCCAGCTCAAAAGAAAGCGAGTTGAAGAAAGGAGCTCAGGGGCACTGTAATTCACAAACCTGCAGAGTTATAAATGACAGCTATCGTCCAAAAATATACTGAAGTAAGGCTGCCAAGAGGACTTGAAAGCGGGGCAGAATTGCAGGAAACCGATTTCAGGAGGTAGACTGGAATTGCATTGAAAGCATAGGAAAAGAGGCAGAACGTCCACAATGATGCACTTGGCCAAAAAGGGCGTATGCGTTTTTTCCTGAATATATTCAGGAAGAAACGCATACGCCCTTTTTGGCCAACCAAGCAAGCTTGCAAAGGAAATCTGCACTACAATGAAGTCTCACTTCCCCCCGGTCAAAAGGGCCATCTGAAAAAAGTGTAAAATCCAGAAAGGCAGGACAGGCCATGGAGAACTGGGAGCCTTGTTATGCTGATGGGCGGGATGTAAATTGCCAACAGACACTCGGGAGAAGTGTATGGTGTTTCCTGAAACATCTAAAAAACAAAGCAACAGAGCCTAGGGCACTTCCACTTATGGTCCTATAGCTTAGGGAAATTAAAATAAAAAAGACACAGCCACCCCAAAGTTTGGGACGCCTCTGTTTACAAGAACCTCGTTTACAGTACAAGTTCAACATCGCAGAAAGTGAAAAATGGATAAAGAAGTTGTGGTATTTACTTACAAAGCAATATCACTCAGCAATGAAATCTATGTCATCAGGCCCTTAGCAGCACAATGAGTGGATTCAGGTATGATGATTCTAACTGAAATAAGTCACACAGAAAAAGAAACATCATAAGATATCAGTAATACACAGAATGTAAACTTGGCTACACAGGAACTGAATTACAGAACAGAACAGGGTCTCAAATTTAGAAAACCAACTTATGCTTGCTTAAGGGTAAAGGTGAGTTGGGGTGCTGCATAAAACCAGAGATTGAAATGAGCACAGATAAAGTTCCTTAAGCCAAATATGGAATAGACAAGAGCTACTCCTTGCTCAACGAAATGGACTCAACAACGCATATTAAACGCCTAAGAATGTACCTGACTAGTAAGTATCTTAAAACCTATGGATTGCTATGTCTCCGAAAGAGAATCAAGCATGTGTACAGGGGCATAAACGCAGCAGTGATAGGATTGGAGAGGTTCGGTGAGCAAATGAAGACCCTTTGAAGTCATATTGCATGGTACCCATTCCACGGGTTTCAACTACCCAGGTTTAAGGTATTCTTCCTTCAGCTGAAACATGCATGTGGAACCTAGAGTATGATCAACCATGTGATTGGGAAATGTGTTCAAATATGTCTCAGTTTTCGTACCCTGGAACTCGGGTGCAACATTCCAGACGCTTTACTAACACCCTCCCGACTTGGAGAGTCAGTCCCTTTAACCTCCTGTTTGGCCCAGTTTGCAAATTCTGCGGAAGATGAACAGGAATAGCGAGAACCAATGAGAGACTAGCTGGCGGTGTCTGGACGGGCAAATTTAACTCTCATTTCCCACCAGGAAGAGGAATTAACCAAAGGCTCAGCGTGCCGTGCCGGAACCAGATTAGGGCCTGAAGCCATCCTGCGGTGTTGCGGCCAGCTCAAAAGAAAGCGAGTTGAAGAAAGGAGCTCAGGGGCACTGTAATTCACAAACCTGCAGAGTTATAAATGACAGCTATCGTCCAAAAATATACTGAAGTAAGGCTGCCAAGAGGACTTGAATGTGGGGCAGAATTGCAGGAAACCGATTTCAGGAGGTAGACTGGAATTGCATTGAAAGCATAGGAAAAGAGGCAGAACGTCCACAATGATGCACTTGGCCAAAAAGGGCGTATGCGTTTTTTCCTGAATATATTCAGGAAAAAACGCATACGCCCTTTTTGGCCAACCAAGCAAACTTGCAAAGGAAATCTGCACTACAATGAAGTCTCACTTCCCCCCGGTCAAAAGGGCCATCTGAAAAAAGTGTAAAATCCAGAAAGGCAGGACAGGCCATGGAGAACTGGGAGCCTTGTTATGCTGATGGGCGGGATGTAAATTGCCAACAGACACTCGGGAGAAGTGTATGGTGTTTCCTGAAACATCTAAAAAACAAAGCAACAGAGCCTAGGGCACTTCCACTTATGGTCCTATAGCTTAGGGAAATTAAAATCAAAAAGACACTGCCACCCCAAAGTTTGGGACGCCTCTGTTTACAAGAACCTCGTTTACCGTACAAGTTCAATATCACAGAAAGTGAAAAATGGATAAAGAAGTTGTGGTATTTACTTACAAAGCAATATCACTCAGCAATGAAATCTATGTCATCAGGCCCTTAGCAGCACAATGAGTGGATTCAGGTATGATGATTCTAACTGAAATAAGTCACACAGAAAAAGAAACATCATAAGATATCAGTAATACACGGAATGTAAACTTGGCTACACAGGAACTGAATTACAGAACAGAACAGGGTCTCAAATTTAGAAAACCAACTTATGCTTGCTTAAGGGGAAAGGTGAGTTGGGGTGCTGCATAAAACCAGAGATTGAAATGAGCACAGATAAAGTTCCTTAAGCCAAATATGGAATAGACAAGAGCTACTCCTTGCTCAACGAAATGGACTCAACAACCCATATTAAACGCCTAAGAATGTACCTGACTAGTAAGTATCTTAAAACCTATGGATTGCTATGTCTCCGAAAGAGAATCAAGCATGTGTACAGGGGCATAAACGCAGCAGTGATAGGATTGGAGAGGTTCGGTGAGCAAATGAAGACCCTTTGAAGTCATATTGCATGGTACCCATTCCACGGGTTTCAACTACCCAGGTTTAAGGTATTCTTCCTTCAGCTAAAACATGCATGTGGAACCTAGAGTATGATCAACCATGTGATTGGGAGACGTGTTCAAATACGTCTCAGTTTTCGTACCCTGGTACTCGGGTGCAACATTCCAGACGCTTTACTAACACCCTCCCGACTTGGAGAGTCAGTCCCTTTAACCTCCTGTTTGGCCCAGTTTGCAATTTCTGCGGAAGATGAACAGGAATAGCGAGAACCAATGAGAGACTAGCTGGAGGTGTCTGGACGGGCAAATTTAACTCTCATTTCCCACCAGGAAGAGGAATTAACCAAAGGCTCAGCGTGCCGTGCCGGAACCAGATTAGGGCCTGAAGCCATCCTGCGGTGTTGCGGCCAGCTCAAAAGAAAGCGAGTTGAAGAAAGGAGCTCAGGGACACTGTAATTCACAAACCTGCAGAGTTATAAATGACAGCTATCGTCCAAAAATATACTGAAGTAAGGCTGCCAAGAGGACTTGAAAGCGGGGCAGAATTGCAGGAAACCGATTTCAGGAGGTAGACTGGAATTGCATTGAAAGCATAGGAAAAGAGGCAGAACGTCCACAATGATGCACTTGGCCATAAATGGCGTATGCGTTTTTTCCTGAATATATTCAGGAAGAAACGCATACGCCCGTTTTGGCCAACCAAGCAAGCTTGCAAAGAAAATCTGCACTACAATGAAGTCTCACTTCCCCCCGGTCAAAAGGGCCATCTGAAAAAAGTGTAAAATCCAGAAAGGCAGGACAGGCCATGGAGAACTGGGAGCCTTGTTATGCTGATGGGTGGGATGTAAATTGCCAACAGACACTCGGGAGAAGTGTATGGTGTTTCCTGAAACATCTAAAAAACAAAGCAACAGAGCCTAGGGCACTTCCACTTATGGTCCTATAGCTTAGGGAAATTAAAATCAAAAAGACACAGCCACCCCAAAGTTTGGGACACCTCTGTTTACAAGAACCTCGTTTACAGTACAAGTTCAACATTGCAGAAAGTGAAAAATGGATAAAGAAGTTGTGGTATTTACTTACAAAGCAATATCACTCAGCAATGAAATCTATGTCATCAGGCCCTTAGCAGCACAATGAGTGGATTCAGGTATGATGATTCTAACTGAAATAAGTCACACAGAAAAAGAAACATCATAAGATATCAGTAATACACGGAATGTAAACTTGGCTACACAGGAACTGAATTACAGAACAGAACAGGGTCTCAAATTTAGAAAACCAACTTATGCTTGCTTAAGGGTAAAGGTGAGTTGGGGTGCTGCATAAAACCAGAGATTGAAATGAGCACAGATAAAGTTCCTTAAGCCAAATATGGAATAGACAAGAGCTACTCCTTGCTCAACGAAATGGACTCAACACCGCATATTAAACGCCTAAGAATGTACCTGACTAGTAAGTATCTTAAAACCTATGGATTGCTATGTCTCCAAAAGAGAATCAAGCGTGTGTACAGGGGCATAAACGCAGCAGTGATAGGATTGGAGAGGTTCGGTGAGCAAATGAAGACCCTTTGAAGTCATATTGCATGGTACCCATTCCACGGGTTTCAACTACCCAGGTTTAAGGTATTCTTCCTTCAGCTAAAACATGCATGTGGAACCCAGAGTATGATCATCCGTGTGAACGGGAGACATGTTCAAATATGTCTCAGTTTTCCTCCCCTGGTACTCGGGTGCAACATTCCAGACGCTTTACTAACACTCTCCGCACTTGGAGAGTCAGCACCTTTAAGCTCCTGTTTGGCCCAGTTTGCAATTTCTGCGGAAGATGAACAGAAATAGAGAGAACCAATGAGAGACTAGCTGGAGGTGTCTGGACGGGCAAATTTAACTCTCATTTCCCACCAGGAAGAGGAAATAACCAAAGGCTCAGCATGCCGTGCCGGAACCAGATTAGGGCCTGAAGCCATCCTGCGGTGTTGCGGCCAGCTCAAAAGAAAGCGAGTTGAAGAAAGGAGCTCAGGGGCACTGTAATTCACAAACCTGCAGAGTTATAAATGACAGCTATCGTCCAAAAATATACTGAAGTAAGGCTGCCAAGAGGACTTGAAAGCGGGGCAGAATTGCAGGAAACCGATTTCAGGAGGTAGACTGGAATTGCATTGAAAGCATAGGAAAAGAGGCAGAACGTCCACAATGATGCACTTGGCCAAAAAGGGCGTATGCGTTTTTTCCTGAATATATTCAGGAAAAAACGCATACGCCCTTTTTGGCCAACCAAGCAAGCTTGCAAAGGAAATCTGCACTACAATGAAGTCTCACTTCCCCCCGGTCAAAAGGGCCATCTGAAAAAAGTGTAAAATCCAGAAAGGCAGGACAGGCCATGGAGAACTGGGAGCCTTGTTATGCTGATGGGCGGGATGTAAATTGCCAAGAGACACTCGGGAGAAGTGTATGGTGTTTCCTGAAACATCTAAAAAACAAAGCAACAGAGCCTAGGGCACTTCCACTAATGGTCCTATAGCTTAGGGAAATTAAAATCAAAAAGACACAGCCACCCCAAAGTTTGGGACGCCTCTGTTTACAAGAACCTCGTTTACAGTACAAGTTCAACATCGCAGAAAGTGAAAAATGGATAAAGAAGTTGTGGTATTTACTTACAAAGCAATATCACTCAGCAATGAAATCTATGTCATCAGGCCCTTAGCAGCACAATGAGTGGATTCAGGTATGATGATTCTAACTGAAATAAGTCACACAGAAAAAGAAATATCATAAGATATCAGTAATACACAGAATGTAAACTTGGCTACACAGGAACTGAATTACAGAACAGAAAAGGGTCTCAAATTTAGAAAACCAACTTATGCTTGCTTAAGGGGAAAGGTGAGTTGGGGTGCTGCATAAAACCAGAGATTGAAATGAGCACAGATAAAGTTCCTTAAGCCAAATATGGAATAGACAAGAGCTACTCCTTGCTCAACGAAATGGACTCAACACCGCATATTAAACGCCTAAGAATGTACCTGACTAGTAAGTATCTTAAAACCTATGGATTGCTATGTCTCCGAAAGAGAATCAAGCATGTGTACAGGGGCATAAACGCAGCAGTGATAGGATTGGAGAGGTTCGGTGAGCAAATGAAGACCCTTTGAAGTCATATTGCATGGTACCCATTCCACGGGTTTCAACTACCCAGGTTTAAGGTATTCTTCCTTCAGCTAAAACATGCATGTGGAACCTAGAGTATGATCAACCATGTGATCGGGAGACGTGTTCAAATATGTCTCAGTTTTCGTACCCTGGTACTCGGGTGCAACATTCCAGACGCTTTACTAACACCCTCCCGACTTGGAGAGTCAGTCCCTTTAACCTCCTGTTTGGCCCAGTTTGCAATTTCTGCGGAAGATGAACAGGAATAGCGAGAACCAATGAGAGACTAGCTGGAGGTGTCTGGACGGGCAAATTTAACTCTCATTTCCCACCAGGAAGAGGAATTAACCAAAGGCTCAGCGTGCCGTGCCGGAACCAGATTAGGGCCTGAAGCCATCCTGCGGTGTTGCGGCCAGCTCAAAAGAAAGCGAGTTGAAGAAAGGAGCTCAGGGGCACTGTAATTCACAAACCTGCAGAGTTATAAATGACAGCTATCGTCCAAAAATATACTGAAGTAAGGCTGCCAAGAGGACTTGAAAGCGGGGCAGAATTGCAGGAAACCGATTTCAGGAGGTAGACTGGAATTGCATTGAAAGCATAGGAAAAGAGGCAGAACGTCCACAATGATGCACTTGGCCAAAAAGGGCGTATGCGGTTTTTCCTGAATATATTCAGGAAAAAACGCATACACCCTTTCTGGCCAACCAAGCAAGCTTGCAAAGGAAATCTGCACTACAATGAAGTCTCACTTCACCCCGTCAAAAGGGACATCTGAAAAAAGTGTAAAATCCAGAAAGGCAGGACAGGCCATGGAGAACTGGGAGCCTTGTTATGCTGATGGGCGGGATGTAAATTGCCAACAGACACTCGGGAGAAGTGTATGGTGTTTCCTGAAACATCTAAAAAACAAAGCAACAGAGCCTAGGGCACTTCCACTTATGGTCCTATAGCTTAGGGAAATTAAAATCAAAAAGACACAGCCACCCCAAAGTTTGGGACGCCTCTGTTTACAAGAACCTCGTTTACAGTACAAGTTCAACATCGCAGAAAGTGAAAAATGGATAAAGAAGTTGTGGTATTTACTTACAAAGCAATATCACTCAGCAATGAAATCTATGTCATCAGGCCCTTAGCAGCACAATGAGTGGATTCAGGTATGATGATTCTAACTGAAATAAGTCACACAGAAAAAGAAACATCATAAGATATCAGTAATACACAGAATGTAAACTTGGCTACACAGGAACTGAATTACAGAACAGAACAGGGTCTCAAATTTAGAAAACCAACTTATGCTTGCTTAAGGGTAAAGGTGAGTTGGGGTGCTGCATAAAACCAGAGATTGAAATGAGCACAGATAAAGTTCCTTAAGCCAAATATGGAATAGACAAGAGCTACTCCTTGCTCAACGAAATGGACTCAACACCGCATATTAAACGCCTAAGAATGTACCTGACTAGTAAGTATCTTAAAACCTATGGATTGCTATGTCTCCGAAAGAGAATCAAGCATGTGTACAGGGGCATAAACGCAGCAGTGATAGGATTGGAGAGGTTCGGTGAGCAAATGAAGACCCTTTGAAGTCATATTGCATGGTACCCATTCCACGGGTTTCAACTACCCAGGTTTAAGGTATTCTTCCTTCAGCTGAAACATGCATGTGGAACCTAGAGTATGATCAACCATGTGATCGGGAAATGTGTTCAAATATGTCTCAGTTTTCGTACCCTGGAACTCGGGTGCAACATTCCAGACGCTTTACTAACACCCTCCCGACTTGGAGAGTCAGTCCCTTTAACCTCCTGTTTGGCCCAGTTTGCAAATTCTGCGGAAGATGAACAGGAATAGCGAGAACCAATGAGAGACTAGCTGGAGGTGTCTGGACGGGCAAATTTAACTCTCATTTCCCACGAGGAAGAGGAATTAACCAAAGGCTCAGCGTGCCGTGACGGAACCAGATTAGGGCCTGAAGCCATCCTGCGGTGTTGCGGCCAGCTCAAAAGAAAGCGAGTTGAAGAAAGGAGCTCAGGGGCACTGTAATTCACAAACCTGCAGAGTTATAAATGACAGCTATCGTCCAAAAATATACTGAAGTAAGGCTGCCAAGAGGACTTGAAAGTGGGGCAGAATTGCAGGAAACCGATTTCAGGAGGTAGACTGGAATTGCATTGAAAGCATAGGAAAAGAGGCAGAACGTCCACAATGATGCACTTGGCCAAAAAGGGCGTACGCGTTTTTTCCTGAATATATTCAGGAAAAAACGCGTACGCCCTTTTTGGCCAACCAAGCAAACTTGCAAAGGAAATCTGCACTACAATGAAGTCTCACTTCCCCCCGGTCAAAAGGGCCATCTGAAAAAAGTGTAAAATCCAGAAAGGCAGGACAGACCATGGAGAACTGGGAGCCTTGTTATGCTGATGGGCGGGATGTAAATTGCCAACAGACACTCGGGAGAAGTGTATGGTGTTTCCTGAAACATCTAAAAAACAAAGCAACAGAGCCTAGGGCACTTCCACTTATGGTCCTATAGCTTAGGGAAATTAAAATCAAAAAGACACAGCCACCCCAAAGTTTGGGACGCCTCTGTTTACAAGAACCTCGTTTACCGTACAAGTTCAATATCACAGAAAGTGAAAAATGGATAAAGAACTTGTGTTACTTACGTACAATGCAGTATCACTCAACAATGAAATCTATGTCATCAGGCCCGTAGCAGCATAATGAGTGGATTCAGGTACGATGATTCTAACTGAAATAAGTCACACAGAAAAAGAAACATCATAAGATATCACTAATACACGGAATGTAAACTTGGCTACACAGGAACTGAATTCCAAAACAGAACAGGGTCTCAAAATTAGAAAACCAACTTATGCTTGCTTAAGGGGAAAGGTGAGTTGGGGTGCTGCATAAAACCAGACATTGAAATGAGCACAGATAAAGTTCCTTAAGCCAAATATGGAATAGCAAGAGCTACTCCTTGCAAAATGAAATGGACTCAACACCCCATATTAAACGCCTAAGAATGTACCTGACTAGTAAGTATCTTAAAACCTATGGATTGCTATGTCTCCAAAAGAGAATCAAGCATGTGTACAGGGGCATAAACGCAGCAGTGATAGGATTGGAGAGGTTCAGTGAGCAAATGAAGACCCTTTGAAATCATATTGCATGGTACCCATTCCACGGGTTTCAACTACCCAGGTTTAAGGTATGCTTCCTTCAGCTAAAACATGCATGTGGAACCTAGAGTATGATCAACCATGTGATCGGGAGACGTGTTCAAATATGTCTCAGTTTTCGTACCCTGGTACTCGGGTGCAACATTCCAGACGCTTTACTAACACCCTCCTGACTTGGAGAGTCAGTCCCTTTAACCTCCTGTTTGGCCCAGTTTGCAATTTCTGCGGAAGATGAACAGGAATAGAGAGAACCAATGAGAGACTAGCTGGAGGTGTCTGGACGGGCAAATTTAACTCTCATTTCCCACCAGGAAGAGGAATTAACCAAAGGCTCAGCGTGCCGTGCCGGAACCAGATTAGGGCCTGAAGCCATCCTGCGGTGTTGCGGCCAGCTCAAAAGAAAGCGAGTTGAAGAAAGGAGCTCAGGGGCACTGTAATTCACAAACCTGCAGAGTTATAAATGACAGCTATCGTCCAAAAATATACTGAAGTAAGGCTGCCAAGAGGACTTGAAAGCGGGGCAGAATTGCAGGAAACCGATTTCAGGAGGCAGACTGGAATTGCATTGAAAGCATAGGAAAAGAGGCAGAACGTCCACAATGATGCACTTGGCCAAAAAGGGCGTATGCGTTTTTTCCTGAATATATTCAGGAAAAAACGCATACGCCCTTTTTGGCCAACCAAGCAAGCTTGCAAAGGAAATCTGCACTACAATGAAGTCTCACTTCCCCCCGGTCAAAAGGGCCATCTGAAAAAAGTGTAAAATCCAGAAAGGCAGGACAGGCCATGGAGAACTGGGAGCCTTGTTATGCTGATGGGCGGGATGTAAATTGCCAACAGACACTCGGGAGAAGTGTATGGTGTTTCCTGAAACATCTAAAAAACAAAGCAACAGAGCCTAGGGCACTTCCACTTATGGTCCTATAGCTTAGGGAAATTAAAATCAAAAAGACACAGCCACCCCAAAGTTTGGGACGCCTCTGTTTACAAGAACCTCGTTTACCGTACAAGTTCAATATCACAGAAAGTGAAAAATGGATAAAGAACTTGTGGTACTTACGTACAGTGCAGTATCACTCAACAATGAAATCTATGTCATCAGGCCCGTAGCAGCACAATGAGTGGATTCAGGTACGATGATTCTAACTGAAATAAGTCACACAGAAAAAGAAACATCATAAGATATCACTAATACACGGAATGTAAACTTGGCTACACAGGAACTGAATTCCAAAACAGAACAGGGTCTCAAAATTAGAAAACCAACTTATGCTTGCTTAAGGGGAAAGGTGAGTTGGGGTGCTGCATAAAACCAGACATTGAAATGAGCACAGATAAAGTTCCTTAAGCCAAATATGGAATAGCAAGAGCTACTCCTTGCTCAATGAAATGGACTCAACACCCCATATTAAACACCTAAGAATGTACCTGACTAGTAAGTATCTTAAAACCTATGGATTGCTATGTCTCCAAAAGAGAATCAAGCATGTGTACAGGGGCATAAACGCAGCAGTGATAGGATTGGAGAGGTTCAGTGAGCAAATGAAGACCCTTTGAAATCATATTGCATGGTACCCATTCCACGGGTCTCAACTCTCCAGTTTTAAGGTATTCTTCCTTCAGCTAAAACATGCATGTGGAACCCAGAGTATGATCAACCGTGTGAACGGGAGACATGTTCAAATATGTCTCAGTTTTCCTCCCCTGGTACTCGGGTGCAACATTCCAGACGCTTTACTAACACTCTCCCCACTTGGAGAGTCAGCACCTTTAAGCTCCTGTTTGGCCCAGTTTGCAATTTCTGCGGAAGATGAACAGAAATAGGGAGAACCAATGAGAGACTAGCTGGAGGTGTCTGGACGGGCAAATTTAACTCTCATTTCCCACCAGGAAGAGGAAATAACCAAAGGCTCAGCATGCCGTGCCGGAACCAGATTAGGGCCTGAAGCCATCCTGCGGTGTTGCGGCCAGCTCAAAAGAAAGCGAGTTGAAGAAAGGAGCTCAGGGGCACTGTAATTCACAAACCTGCAGAGTTATAAATGACAGGTATCGTCCAAAAATATACTGAAGTAAGGCTGCCAAGAGGACTTGAAAGCGGGGCAGAATTGCAGGAAACCGATTTCAGGAGGTAGACTGGAATTGCATTGAAAGCATAGGAAAAGAGGCAGAACGTCCACAATGATGCACTTGGCCAAAAAGGGCGTATGCGTTTTTTCCTGAATATATTCAGGAAAAAACGCATACGCCCTTTTTGGCCAACCAAGCAAGCTTGGAAAGGAAATCTGCACTACAATGAAGTCTCACTTCCCCCCGGTCAAAAGGGCCATCTGAAAAAAAGTGTAAAATCCAGAAAGGCAGGACAGGCCATGGAGAACTGGGAGCCTTGTTATGCTGATGGGCGGGATGTAAATTGCCAACAGACACTCGGGAGAAGTGTATGGTGTTTCCTGAAACATCTAAAAAACAAAGCAACAGAGCCTAGGGCACTTCCACTTATGGTCCTATAGCTTAGGGAAATTAAAATCAAAAAGACACAGCCACCCCAAACATTGGGACGCCTCTGTTTACAAGAACCTCGTTTACAGTACAAGTTCAACATCGCAGAAAGTGAAAAATGGATAAAGAAGTTGTGGTATTTACTTACAAAGCAATATCACTCAGCAATGAAATCTATGTCATCAGGCCCTTAGCAGCACAATGAGTGGATTCAGGTATGATGATTCTAACTGAAATAAGTCACACAGAAAAAGAAACATCATAAGATATCAGTAATACACGGAATGTAAACTTGGCTACACAGGAACTGAATTACAGAACAGAACAGGGTCTCAAATTTAGAAAACCAACTTATGCTTGCTTAAGGGGAAAGGTGAGTTGGGGTGCTGCATAAAACCAGAGATTGAAATGAACACAGATAAAGTTCCTTAAGCCAAATATGGAATAGACAAGAGCTACTCCTTGCTCAATGAAATGGACTCAACACCGCATATTAAACGCCTAAGAATGTACCTGACTAGTAAGTATCTTAAAACCTATGGATTGCTATGTCTCCGAAAGAGAATCAAGCATGTGTACAGGGGCATAAACGCAGCAGTGATAGGATTGGAGAGGTTCGGTGAGCAAATGAAGACCCTTTGAAGTCATATTGCATGGTACCCATTCCACGGGTTTCAACTACCCAGGTTTAAGGTATTCTTCCTTCAGCTAAAACATGCATGTGGAACCTAGAGTATGATCAACCATGTGATCGCGAGACGTGTTCAAATATGTCTCAGTTTTCGTACACTGGTACTCGGGTGCAACATTCCAGACGCTTTACTAACATCCTCCCGACTTGGAGAGTCAGTCCCTTTAACCTCCTGTTTGGCCCAGTTTGCAATTTCTGCGGAAGATGAACAGGAATAGCGAGAACCAATGAGAGACTAGCTGGAGGTGTCTGGACGGGCAAATTTAACTCTCATCTCCCACCAGGAAGAGGAATTAACCAAAGGCTCAGCGTGCCGTGCCGGAACCAGATTAGGGCCTGAAGCCATCCTGCGGTGTTGCGGCCAGCTCAAAAGAAAGCGAGTTGAAGAAAGGAGCTCAGGGGCACTGTAATTCACAAACCTGCAGAGTTATAAATGACAGCTATCGTCCAAAAATATACTGAAGTAAGGCTGCCAAGAGGACTTGAAAGCGGGGCAGAATTGCAGGAAACCGATTTCAGGAGGCAGACTGGAATTGCAGTGAAAGCATAGGAAAAGAGGCAGAACGTCCACAATGATGCACTTGGCCAAAAAGGGCGTATGCGTTTTTTCCTGAATATATTCAGGAAAAAACGCATACGCCCTTTTTGGCCAACCAAGCAAGCTTGCAAAGGAAATCTGCACTACAATGAAGTCTCACTTCCCCCCGGTCAAAAGGGCCATCTGAAAAAAGTGTAAAATCCAGAAAGGCAGGACAGGCCATGGAGAACTGGGAGCCTTGTTATGCTGATGGGCGGGATGTAAATTGCCAACAGACACTCGGGAGAAGTGTATGGTGTTTCCTGAAACATCTAAAAAACAAAGCAACAGAGCCTAGGGCACTTCCACTTATGGTCCTATAGCTTAGGGAAATTAAAATCAAAAAGACACAGCCACCCCAAACATTGGGACGCCTCTGTTTACAAGAACCTCGTTTACAGTACAAGTTCAACATCGCAGAAAGTGAAAAATGGATAAAGAAGTTGTGGTATTTACTTACAAAGCAATATCACTCAGCAATGAAATCTATGTCATCAGGCCCTTAGCAGCACAATGAGTGGATTCAGGTATGATGATTCTAACTGAAATAAGTCACACAGAAAAAGAAACATCATAAGATATCAGTAATACACGGAATGTAAACTTGGCTACACAGGAACTGAATTACAGAACAGAACAGGGTCTCAAATTTAGAAAACCAACTTATGCTTGCTTAAGGGTAAAGGTGAGTTGGGGTGATGCATAAAACCAGAGATTGAAATGAGCACAGATAAAGTTCCTTAAGCCAAATATGGAATAGACAAGAGCTACTCCTTGCTCAACGAAATGGACTCAACACCGCATATTAAACGCCTAAGAATGTACCTGACTAGTAAGTATCTTAAAACCTATGGATTGCTATGTCTCCGAAAGAGAATCAAGCATGTGTACAGGGGCATAAACGCAGCAGTGATAGGATTGGAGAGGTTCGGTGAGCAAATGAAGACCCTTTGAAGTCATATTGCATGGTACCCATTCCACGGGTTTCAACTACCCAGGTTTAAGGTATTCTTCCTTCAGCTAAAACATGCATGTGGAACCTAGAGTATGATCAACCATGTGATCGGGAGACGTGTTCAAATATGTCTCAGTTTTCGTACCCTGGTACTCGGGTGCAATATTCCAGACGCTTTACTAACACCCTCCCGACTTGGAGAGTCAGTCCCTTTAACCTCCTGTTTGGCCCAGTTTGCAATTTCTGCGGAAGATGAACAGGAATAGAGAGAACCAATGAGAGACTAGCTGGAGGTGTCTGGACGGGCAAATTTAACTCTCATTTCCCACCAGGAAGAGGAATTAACCAAAGGCTCAGCGTGCCGTGCCGGAACCAGATTAGGGCCTGAAGCCATCCTGCGGTGTTGCGGCCAGCTCAAAAGAAAGCGAGTTGAAGAAAGGAGCTCAGGGGCACTGTAATTCACAAACCTGCAGAGTTATAAATGACAGCTATCGTCCAAAAATATACTGAAGTAAGGCTGCCAAGAGGACTTGAAAGCGGGGCAGAATTGCAGGAAACCGATTTCAGGAGGTAGACTGGAATTGCAGTGAAAGCATAGGAAAAGAGGCAGAACGTCCACAATGATGCACTTGGCCAAAAAGGGCGTATGCGTTTTTTCCTGAATATATTCAGGAAAAAACGCATACGCCCTTTTTGGCCAACCAAGCAAGCTTGCAAAGGAAATCTGCACTACAATGAAGTCTCACTTCCCCCCGGTCAAAAGGGCCATCTGAAAAAAGTGTAAAATCCAGAAAGGCAGGACAGGCCATGGAGAACTGGGAGCCTTGTTATGCTGATGGGCGGGATGTAAATTGCCAACAGACACTCGGGAGAAGTGTATGGTGTTTCCTGAAACATCTAAAAAACAAAGCAACAGAGCCTAGGGCACTTCCACTTATGGTCCTATAGCTTAGGGAAATTAAAATCAAAAAGACACAGCCACCCCAAAGTTTGGGACGCCTCTGTTTACAAGAACCTCGTTTACAGTACAAGTTCAACATCGCAGAAAGTGAAAAATGGATAAAGAAGTTGTGGTATTTACTTACAAAGCAATATCACTCAGCAATGAAATCTATGTCATCAGGCCCTTAGCAGCACAATGAGTGGATTCAGGTATGATGATTCTAACTGAAATAAGTCACACAGAAAAAGAAACATCATAAGATATCAGTAATACACGGAATGTAAACTTGGCTACACAGGAACTGAATTACAGAACAGAACAGGGTCTCAAATTTAGAAAACCAACTTATGCTTGCTTAAGGGTAAAGGTGAGTTGGGGTGCTGCATAAAACCAGAGATTGAAATGAGCACAGATAAAGTTCCTTAAGCCAAATATGGAATAGACAAGAGCTACTCCTTGCTCAACGAAATGGACTCAACACCGCATATTAAACGCCTAAGAATGTACCTGACTAGTAAGTATCTTAAAACCTATGGATTGCTATGTCTCCGAAAGAGAATCAAGCATGTGTACAGGGGCATAAACGCAGCAGTGATAGGATTGGAGAGGTTCGGTGAGCAAATGAAGACCCTTTGAAGTCATATTGCATGGTACCCATTCCACGGGTTTCAACTACCCAGGTTTAAGGTATTCTTCCTTCAGCTAAAACATGCATGTGGAACCTAGAGTATGATCAACCATGTGATCGGGAGACGTGTTCAAATATGTCTCAGTTTTCGTACCCTGGTACTCGGGTGCAATATTCCAGACGCTTTACTAACACCCTCCCGACTTGGAGAGTCAGTCCCTTTAACCTCCTGTTTGGCCCAGTTTGCAATTTCTGCGGAAGATGAACAGGAATAGCGAGAACCAATGAGAGAATAGCTGGAGGTGTCTGGACGGGCAAATTTAACTCTCATTTCCCACCAGGAAGAGGAATTAACCAAAGGCTCAGCGTGCCGTGCCGGAACCAGATTAGGGCCTGAAGCCATCCTGCGGTGTTGCGGCCAGCTCAAAAGAAAGCGAGTTGAAGAAAGGAGCTCAGGGGCACTGTAATTCACAAACCTGCAGAGTTATAAATGACAGCTATCGTCCAAAAATATACTGAAGTAAGGCTGCCAAGAGGACTTGAAAGCGGGGCAGAATTGCAGGAAACCGATTTCAGGAGGTAGACTGGAATTGCATTGAAAGCATAGGAAAAGAGGCAGAACGTCCACAATGATGCACTTGGCCAAAAAGGGCGTATGCGTTTTTTCCTGAATATATTCAGGAAAAAACGCATACGCCCTTTTTGGCCAACCAAGCAAGCTTGCAAAGGAAATCTGCACTACAATGAAGTCTCACTTCCCCCCGGTCAAAAGGGCCATCTGAAAAAAGTGTAAAATCCAGAAAGGCAGGACAGGCCATGGAGAACTGGGAGCCTTGTTATGCTGATGGGCGGGATGTAAATTGCTAACAGACACTCGGGAGAAGTGTATGGTGTTTCCTGAAACATCTAAAAAACAAAGCAACAGAGCCTAGGGCACTTCCACTTATGGTCCTATAGCTTAGGGAAATTAAAATCAAAAAGACACAGCCACCCCAAACATTGGGACGCCTCTGTTTACAAGAACCTCGTTTACAGTACAAGTTCAACATCGCAGAAAGTGAAAAATGGATAAAGAAGTTGTGGTATTTACTTACAAAGCAATATCACTCAGCAATGAAATCTATGTCATCAGGCCCTTAGCAGCACAATGAGTGGATTCAGGTATGATGATTCTAACTGAAATAAGTCACACAGAAAAAGAAACATCATAAGATATCAGTAATACACGGAATGTAAACTTGGCTACACAGGAACTGAATTACAGAACAGAACAGGGTCTCAAATTTAGAAAACCAACTTATGCTTGCTTAAGGGTAAAGGTGAGTTGGGGTGCTGCATAAAACCAGAGATTGAAATGAGCACAGATAAAGTTCCTTAAGCCAAATATGGAATAGACAAGAGCTACTCCTTGCTCAACGAAATGGACTCAACACCGCATATTAAACGCCTAAGAATGTACCTGACTAGTAAGTATCTTAAAACCTATGGATTGCTATGTCTCCGAAAGAGAATCAAGCATGTGTACAGGGGCATAAACGCAGCAGTGATAGGATTGGAGAGGTTCGGTGAGCAAATGAAGACCCTTTGAAGTCATATTGCATGGTACCCATTCCACGGGTTTCAACTACCCAGGTTTAAGGTATTCTTCCTTCAGCTAAAACATGCATGTGGAACCTAGAGTATGATCAACCATGTGATCGGGAGACGTGTTCAAATATGTCTTAGTTTTCGTACCCTGGTACTCGGGTGCAACATTCCAGACGCTTTACTAACACCCTCCTGACTTGGAGAGTCAGTCCCTTTAACCTCCTGTTTGGCCCAGTTTGCAATTTCTGCGGAAGATGAACAGGAATAGCGAGAACCAATGAGAGAATAGCTGGAGGTGTCTGGACGGGCAAATTTAACTCTCATTTCCCACCAGGAAGAGGAATTAACCAAAGGCTCAGCGTGCCGTGCCGGAACCAGATTAGGGCCTGAAGCCATCCTGCGGTTTTGCGGCCAGGTCACAAGAAAGCGAGTTGAAGAAAGGAGCTCAGGGGCACTGTAATTCACAAACCTGCAGAGTTATAAATGACAGCTATCGTCCAAAAATATACTGAAGTAAGGCTGCCAAGAGGACTTGAAAGCGGGGCAGAATTGCAGGAAACCGATTTCAGGAGGTAGACTGGAATTGCAGTGAAAGCATAGGAAAAGAGGCAGAACGTCCACAATGATGCACTTGGCCAAAAAGGGCGTATGCGTTTTTTCCTGAATATATTCAGGAAAAAACGCATACGCCCTTTTTGGCCAACCAAGCAAGCTTGCAAAGGAAATCTGCACTACAATGAAGTCTCACTTCCCCCCGGTCAAAAGGGCCATCTGAAAAAAGTGTAAAATCCAGAAAGGCAGGACAGGCCATGGAGAACTGGGAGCCTTGTTATGCTGATGGGCGGGATGTAAATTGCCAACAGACACTCGGGAGAAGTGTATGGTGTTTCCTGAAACATCTAAAAAACAAAGCAACAGAGCCTAGGGCACTTCCACTTATGGTCCTATAGCTTAGGGAAATTAAAATCAAAAAGACACAGCCACCCCAAAGTTTGGGACGCCTCTGTTTACAAGAACCTCGTTTACAGTACAAGTTCAACATCGCAGAAAGTGAAAAATAGATAAAGAAGTTGTGGTATTTACTTACAAAGCAATATCACTCAGCAATGAAATCTATGTCATCAGGCCCTTAGCAGCACAATGAGTGGATTCAGGTATGATGATTCTAACTGAAATAAGTCACACAGAAAAAGAAACATCATAAGATATCAGTAATACACGGAATGTAAACTTGGCTACACAGGAACTGAATTACAGAACAGAACAGGGTCTCAAATTTAGAAAACCAACTTATGCTTGCTTAAGGGTAAAGGTGAGTTGGGGTGCTGCATAAAACCAGAGATTGAAATGAGCACAGATAAAGTTCCTTAAGCCAAATATGGAATAGACAAGAGCTACTCCTTGCTCAACGAAATGGACTCAACACCGCATATTAAATGCCTAAGAATGTACCTGACTAGTAAGTATCTTAAAACCTATGGATTGCTATGTCTCCGAAAGAGAATCAAGCATGTGTACAGGGGCATAAACGCAGCAGTGATAGGATTGGAGAGGTTCGGTGAGCAAATGAAGACCCTTTGAAGTCATATTGCATGGTACCCATTCCACGGGTTTCAACTACCCAGGTTTAAGGTATTCTTCCTTCAGCTAAAACATGCATGTGGAACCTAGAGTATGATCAACCATGTGATCGGGAGACGTGTTCAAATATGTCTCAGTTTTCGTACCCTGGTACTCGGGTGCAATATTCCAGACGCTTTACTAACACCCTCCCGACTTGGAGAGTCAGTCCCTTTAACCTCCTGTTTGGCCCAGTTTGCAATTTCTGCGGAAGATGAACAGGAATAGCGAGAACCAATGAGAGACTAGCTGGAGGTGTCTGGACGGGCAAATTTAACTCTCATTTCCCACCAGGAAGAGGAATTAACCAAAGGCTCAGCGTGCCGTGCCGGAACCAGATTAGGGCCTGAAGCCATCCTGCGGTGTTGCGGCCAGGTCACAAGAAAGCGAGTTGAAGAAAGGAGCTCAGGGGCACTGTAATTCACAAACCTGCAGAGTTATAAATGACAGCTATCGTCCAAAAATATACTGAAGTAAGGCTGCCAAGAGGACTTGAAAGCGGGGCAGAATTGCAGGAAACCGATTTCAGGAGGTAGACTGGAATTGCATTGAAAGCATAGGAAAAGAGGCAGAACGTCCACAATGATGCACTTGGCCAAAAAGGGCGTATGCGTTTTTTCCTGAATATATTCAGGAAAAAACGCATACGCCCTTTTTGGCCAACCAAGCAAGCTTGCAAAGGAAATCTGCACTACAATGAAGTCTCACTTCCCCCCGGTCAAAAGGGCCATCTGAAAAAAGTGTAAAATCCAGAAAGGCAGGACAGGCCATGGAGAACTGGGAGCCTTGTTATGCTGATGGGCGGGATGTAAATTGCCAACAGACACTCGGGAGAAGTGTATGGTGTTTCCTGAAACATCTAAAAAACAAAGCAACAGAGCCTAGGGCACTTCCACTTATGGTCCTATAGCTTAGGGAAATTAAAATCAAAAAGACACAGCCACCCCAAAGTTTGGGACGCCTCTGTTTACAAGAACCTCGTTTACAGTACAAGTTCAACATCGCAGAAAGTGAAAAATGGATAAAGAAGTTGTGGTATTTACTTACAAAGCAATATCACTCAGCAATGAAATCTATGTCATCAGGCCCTTAGCAGCACAATGAGTGGATTCAGGTATGATGATTCTAACTGAAATAAGTCACACAGAAAAAGAAACATCATAAGATATCAGTAATACACGGAATGTAAACTTGGCTACACAGGAACTGAATTACAGAACAGAACAGGGTCTCAAATTTAGAAAACCAACTTATGCTTGCTTAAGGGTAAAGGTGAGTTGGGGTGCTGCATAAAACCAGAGATTGAAATGAGCACAGATAAAGTTCCTTAAGCCAAATATGGAATAGACAAGAGCTACTCCTTGCTCAACGAAATGGACTCAACACCGTATATTAAACGCCTAAGAATGTACCTGACTAGTAAGTATCTTAAAACCTATGGATTGCTATGTCTCCGAAAGAGAATCAAGCATGTGTACAGGGGCATAAACGCAGCAGTGATAGGATTGGAGAGGTTCGGTGAGCAAATGAAGACCCTCTGAAGTCATATTGCATGGTACCCATTCCACGGGTTTCAACTACCCAGGTTTAAGGTATTCTTCCTTCAGCTAAAACATGCATGTGGAACCTAGAGTATGATCAACCATGTGATCGGGAGACGTGTTCAAATATGTCTCAGTTTTCGTACCCTGGTACTCGGGTGCAACATTCCAGACACTTTACTAACACCCTCCCGACTTGGAGAGTCAGTCCCTTTAACCTCCTGTTTGGCCCAGTTTGCAATTTCTGCGGAAGATGAACAGGAATAGCGAGAACCAATGAGAGACTAGCTGGAGGTGTCTGGACGGGCAAATTTAACTCTCATTTCCCACCAGGAAGAGGAATTAACCTAAGGCTCAGCGTGCCGTGCCGGAACCAGATTAGGGCCTGAAGCCATCCTGCGGTGTTGTGGCCAGCTCAAAAGAAAGCGAGTTGAAGAAAGGAGCTCAGGGGCACTGTAATTCACAAACCTGCAGAGTTATAAATGACAGCTATCGTCCAAAAATATACTGAAGTAAGGCTGCCAAGAGGACTTGAAAGCGGGGCAGAATTGCAGGAAACCGATTTCAGGAGGTAGACTGGAATTGCATTGAAAGCATAGGAAAAGAGGCAGAACGTCCACAATGATGCACTTGGCCAAAAAGGGCGTATGCGTTTTTTCCTGAATATATTCAGGAAAAAACGCATACGCCCTTTTTGGCCAACCAAGCAAGCTTGCAAAGGAAATCTGCACTACAATGAAGTCTCACTTCTCCCCGGTCAAAAGGGCCATCTGAAAAAAGTGTAAAATCCAGAAAGGCAGGACAGGCCATGGAGAACTGGGAGCCTTGTTATGCTGATGGGCGGGATGTAAATTGCCAACAGCCACTCGGGAGAAGTGTATGGTGTTTCCTGAAACATCTAAAAAACAAAGCAACAGAGCCTAGGGCACTTCCACTTATGGTCCTATAGCTTAGGGAAATTAAAATCAAAAAGACACAGCCACCCCAAAGTTTGGGATGCCTCTGTTTACAAGAACCTCGTTTACAGTACAAGTTCAACATCGCAGAAAGTGAAAAATGGATAAAGAAGTTGTGGTATTTACTTACAAAGCAATATCACTCAGCAATGAAATCTATGTCATCAGGCCCTTAGCAGCACAATGAGTGGATTCAGGTATGATGATTCTAACTGAAATAAGTCACACAGAAAAAGAAACATCATAAGATATCAGTAATACACGGAATGTAAACTTGGCTACACAGGAACTGAATTACAGAACAGAACAGGGTCTCAAATTTAGAAAACCAACTTATGCTTGCTTAAGGGGAAAGGTGAGTTGGGGTGCTGCATAAAACCAGAGATTGAAATGAGCACAGATAAAGTTCCTTAAGCCAAATATGGAATAGACAAGAGCTACTCCTTGCTCAACGAAATGGACTCAACACCGCATATTAAATGCCTAAGAATGTACCTGACTAGTAAGTATCTTAAAACCTATGGATTGCTATGTCTCCGAAAGAGAATCAAGCATGTGTACAGGGGCATAAACGCAGCAGTGATAGGATTGGAGAGGTTCGGTGAGCAAATGAAGACCCTCTGAAGTCATATTGCATGGTACCCATTCCACGGGTTTCAACTACCCAGGTTTAAGGTATTCTTCCTTCAGCTAAAACATGCATGTGGAACCTAGAGTATGATCAACCATGTGATCGGGAGACGTGTTCAAATATGTCTCAGTTTTCGTACCCTGGTACTCGGGTGCAACATTCCAGACACTTTACTAACACCCTCCCGACTTGGAGAGTCAGTCCCTTTAACCTCCTGTTTGGCCCAGTTTGCAATTTCTGCGGAAGATGAACAGAAATAGCGAGAACCAATGAGAGACTAGCTGGAGGTGTCTGGACGGGCAAATTTAACTCTCATTTCCCACCAGGAAGAGGAATTAACCAAAGGCTCAGCGTGCCGTGCCGGAACCAGATTAGGGCCTGAAGCCATCCTGCAGTGTTGCGGCCAGCTCAAAAGAAAGCGAGTTGAAGAAAGGAGCTCAGGGGCACTGTAATTCACAAACCTGCAGAGTTATAAATGACAGCTATCGTCCAAAAATATACTGAAGTAAGGCTGCCAAGAGGACTTGAAAGCGGGACAGAATTGCAGGAAACCGATTTCAGGAGGTAGACTGGAATTGCATTGAAAGCATAGGAAAAGAGGCAGAACGTCCACCATGATGCACTTGGCCAAAAAGGGCGTATACGTTTTTTCCTGAATATATTCAGGAAAAAACGCATACGCCCTTTTTGGCCAACCAAGCAAGCTTGCAAAGGAAATCTGCACTACAATGAAGTCTCACTTCCCCCCGGTCAAAAGGGCCATCTGAAAAAAGTGTAAAATCCAGAAAGGCAGGACAGGCCATGGAGAACTGGGAGCCTTGTTATGCTGATGGGCGGGATGTAAATTGCCAACAGACACTCGGGAGAAGTGTATGGTGTTTCCTGAAACATCTAAAAAACAAAGCAACAGAGCCTAGGGCACTTCCACTTATGGTCCTATAGCTTAGGGAAATTAAAATCAAAAAGACACAGCCACCCCAAAGTTTGGGACGCCTCTGTTTACAAGAACCTCGTTTACAGTACAAGTTCAACATCGCAGAAAGTGAAAAATGGATAAAGAAGTTGTGGTATTTACTTACAAAGCAATATCACTCAGCAATGAAATCTATGTCATCAGGCCCTTAGCAGCACAATGAGTGGATTCAGGTATGATGATTCTAACTGAAATAAGTCACACAGAAAAAGAAACATCATAAGATATCAGTAATACACGGAATGTAAACTTGGCTACACAGGAACTGAATTACAGAACAGAACAGGGTCTCAAATTTAGAAAACCAACTTATGCTTGCTTAAGGGGAAAGGTGAGTTGGGGTGCTGCATAAAACCAGAGATTGAAATGAGCACAGATAAAGTTCCTTAAGCCAAATATGGAATAGACAAGAGCTACTCCTTGCTCAATGAAATGGACTCAACACCCCATATTAAGCGCCTAAGAATGTACCTGACTAGTAAGTAACTTAAAACCTATGGATTGCTATATCTCCAAAAGAGAATCAAGCGTGTGTCCAGGGGCATAAATGCAGCAGTGATAGGATTGGAGAGGTTCGGTGAGCAAACAAAGACCCTTTGAAGTCATATTGCATGGTACCCATTCCACGGGTCTCAACTCTCCAGGTTTCAGGGATTCTTCCTTCAGCTAAAACATGCATGTGGAACCTAGAGTATGAACAACCATGTGATCGGGAAACGTGTTCAAATATGTCTCAGTTCTCGTACCCTGGTACTCGGGTGCAACATTCCAGACGCTTTACTAACACCCTCCCGACTTGGAGAGTCAGTCCCTTGAACCTCCTGTTTGGCCCAGTTTGCAATTTCTGCGGAAGATGAACAGGAATAGCGAGAACCAATGAGAGACTAGCTGGAGGTGTCTGGACGGGCAAATTTAACTCTCATTTCCCACCAGGAAGAGGAATTAACCAAAGGCTCAGCGTGCCGTGCCAGAACCAGATTAGAGCCTGAAGCCATCCTGCGGTGTTGCGGCCAGGTCACAAGAAAGCGAGTTGAAGAAAGGAGCTCAGGGGCACTGTCATTCACAAACCTGCAGACTTATAAATGACAGCTATCGTCCAAAAATATACTGAAGTAAGGCTGCCAAGAGGACTTGAAAGCGGGGCAGAATTGCAGGAAACCGATTTCAGGAGGTAGACTGGAATTGCATTGAAAGCATAGGAAAAGAAGCAGAACGTCCACAATGATGCACTTGGCCAAAAAGGGCGTATGCGTTTTTTCCTGAATATATTCAGGAAAAAACGCATACGCCCTTTTTGGCCAACCAAGCAAGCTTGCAAAGGAAATCTGCACTACAATGAAGTCTCACATCCCCCCGGTCAAAAGGGCCATCTGAAAAAAGTGTAAAATCCAGAAAGGCAGGACAGGCCATGGAGAACTGGGAGCCTTGTTATGCTGATGGGCGGGATGAAAATTTCCAGCAGACACTCGGGAGAAGTGTATGGTGTTTCCTGAAACATCTAAAAAACAAAGCAACAGAGCCTAGGGCACTTCCACTTATGGTCCTATAGCTTAGGGAAATTAAAATCAAAAAGACACAGCCACCCCAAACATTGGGACACCTCTGTTTACAAGAACCTCGTTTACAGTACAAGTTCAACATCGCAGAAAGTGAAAAATGGATAAAGAAGTTGTGGTATTTACTTACAAAGCAATATCACTCAGCAATGAAATCTATGTCATCAGGCCCTTAGCAGCACAATGAGTGGATTCAGGTATGATGATTCTAAGTGAAATAAGTCACACAGAAAAAGAAACATCATAAGATATCAGTAATACACGGAATGTAAACTTGGCTACACAGGAACTGAATTACAGAACAGAACAGGGTCTCAAATTTAGAAAACCAACTTATGCTTGCTTAAGGGGAAAGGTGAGTTGGGGTGCTGCATAAAACCAGACATTGAAATGAGCACAGATAAAGTTCCTTAAGCCAAATATGGAATAGACAAGAGCTACTCCTTGCTCAACGAAATGGACTCAACACCGCACATTAAACGCCTAAGAATGTACCTGACTAGTAAGTATCTTAAAACCTATGGATTACTATGTCTCCGAAAGAGAATCAAACATGTGTACAGGGGCATAAACGCAGCAGTGATAGGATTGGAGAGGTTCGGTGAGCAAATGAAGACCCTCTGAAGTCATATTGCATGGTACCCATTCCACGGGTTTCAACTACCCAGGTTTAAGGTATTCTTCCTTCAGCTAAATCATGCATGTGGAACCTAGAGTATGATCAACCATGTGATCGGGAAACGTGTTCAAATATGTCTCAGTTCTCGTACCCTGGTACTCGGGTGCAACATTCCAGACGCTTTACTAACACCCTCCCGACTTGGAGAGTCAGTCCCTTTAACCTCCTGTTTGGCCCAGTTTGCAATTTCTGCGGAAGATGAACAGGAATAGCGAGAACCAATGAGAGACTAGCTGGAGGTGTCTGGACGGGCAAATTTAACTCTCATTTCCCACCAGGAAGAGGAATTAACCAAAGGCTCAGCGTGCCGTGCCGGAACCAGATTAGGGCCTGAAGCCATCCTGCGGTGTTGCGGCCAGCTCAAAAGAAAGCGAGTTTAAGAAAGGAGCTCAGGGGCACTGTAATTCACAAACCTGCAGACTTATAAATGACAGCTATCGTCCAAAAATATACTGAAGTAAGGCTGCCAAGAGGACTTGAAAGCGGGGCAGAATTGCAGGAAACCGATTTCAGGAGGTAGACTGGAATTGCATTGAAAGCATAGGAAAAGAGGCAGAACGTCCACAATGATGCACTTGGCCAAAAAGGGCGTATGCGTTTTTTCCTGAATATATTCAGGAAAAAACGCATACGCCCTTTTTGGCCAACCAAGCAAGCTTGCAAAGGAAATCTGCACTACAATGAAGTCTCACATCCCCCCGGTCAAAAGGGCCATCTGAAAAAAGTGTAAAATCCAGAAAGGCAGGACAGGCCATGGAGAACTGGGAGCCTTGTTATGCTGATGGGCGGGATGAAAATTGCCAGCAGACACTCGGGAGAAGTGTATGGTGTTTCCTGAAACATCTAAAAAACAAAGCAACAGAGCCTAGGGCACTTCCACTTATGGTCCTATAGCTTAGGGAAATTAAAATCAAAAAGACACAGCCACCCCAAACATTGGGACGCCTCTGTTTACAAGAACCTCGTTTACAGTACAAGTTCAACATCGCAGAAAGTGAAAAATGGATAAAGAAGTTGTGGTATTTACTTACAAAGCAATATCACTCAGCAATGAAATCTATGTCATCAGGCCCTTAGCAGCACAATGAGTGGATTCAGGTATGATGATTCTAACTGAAATAAGTCACACAGAAAAAGAAACATCATAAGATATCAGTAATACACGGAATGTAAACTTGGCTACACAGGAACTGAATTACAGAACAGAACAGGGTCTCAAATTTAGAAAACCAACTTATGCTTGCTTAAGGGGAAAGGTGAGTTGGGGTGCTGCATAAAACCAGAGATTGAAATGAGCACAGATAAAGTTCCTTAAGCCAAATATGGAATAGACAAGAGCTACTCCTTGCTCAACGAAATGGACTCAACACCGCATATTAAATGCCTAAGAATGTACCTGACTAGTAAGTATCTTAAAACCTATGGATTGCTATGTCTCTGAAAGAGAATCAAGCATGTGTACAGGGGCATAAACGCAGCAGAGATAGGATTGGAGAGGTTCGCTGAGCAAATGAAGACCCTTTGAAGTCATATGGCATCGTACCCATTCCACGGGTTTCAACTACCCAGTTTTAAGGTATTCTTCCTTCTGCTAAAACATGCATGTGGAACCCAGAGTATGATCAACCATGTGATCGGGAGACGTGTTCAAATATGTCTCAGTTTTCGTACCCTGGTACTTGGGTGCAACATTCCAGACGCTTTACTAACACTCTCCCGACTTGGAGAGTCAGTCCCTTTAACCTCCTGTTTGGCCCAGTTTGCAATTTCTGCGGAAGATGAACAGGAATAGCGAGAACCAATGAGAGACTAGCTGGAGGTGTCTGGACGGGCAAATTTAACTCTCATTTCCCACCAGGAAGAGGAATTAACCAAAGGCTCAGCGTGCCGTGACGGAACCAGATTAGGGCCTGAAGCCATCCTGCGGTGTTGCGGCCAGCTCAAAAGAAAGCGAGTTGAAGAAAGGAGCTCAGGGGCACTGTAATTCACAAACCTGCAGAGTTATAAATGACAGCTATCGTCCAAAAATATACTGAAGTAAGGCTGCCAAGAGGACTTGAAAGCGGGGCAGAATTGCAGGAAACCGATTTCAGGAGGTAGACTGGAATTGCATTGAAAGCATAGGAAAAGAGGCAGAACGTCCACAATGATGCACTTGGCCAAAAAGGGCGTATGCGTTTTTTCCTGAATATATTCAGGAAAAAACGCATACGCCCTTTTTGGCCAACCAAGCAAACTTGCAAAGGAAATCTGCACTACAATGAAGTCTCACTTCAACCCGGTCAAAAGGGCCATCTGAAAAAAGTGTAAAATCCAGAAAGGCAGGACAGGCCATGGAGAACTGGGAGACTTGTTATGCTGATGGGCGGGATGTAAATTGCCAACAGCCACTGTGGAGAAGTGTATGGTGTTTCCTGAAACATCTAAAACACAAAGCAACAGAGCCTAGGGCACTTGCACTTATGGTCCTATAGGTTAGGGAAATTACAATCAAAAAGACACAGCCACCCCAAAGTTTGGGATGGCTCTGTTTACAAGAACCTCGTTTACGGTACAAGTTCAATATCACAAAGTGCGAAAAATAGATAAAGAAGTTGTGGTACTTACGTACAATGCAATATCACTCAGCAATGAAATCTATGTCATCAGGCCCGTAGCAGCATAATGAGTGGATTCAGGTATGATGATTCTAACTGAAATAAGTCACACAGAAAAAGAAACATCATAAGTTATCACTAATACACGGAATGTAAACTTGGCTACACAGGAACTGAATTACAAAACAGAACATGGTCTCAAATTTAGAAAACCAACTTATGCTTGCTTAAGGGGAAAGGTGAGTTGGGGTGCTGCATAAAACCAGCGATTGAAATGAGCACAGATAAAGTTCCTTAAGCCAAATATGTAATAGACAAGAGCTACTCCTTGCTCAACGAAATGGACTCAACAACCCATATTACACGCCTAAGAATGTACCTGACTAGTAAGTATCTTAAAACCTATGGATTGCTATGTCTCCAAAAGAGAATGAAGCGTGTGTACAAGGGCATAAACGCAGCAGTGATAGGATTGGAGAGGTTCGGTGAGCAAATGAAGACCCTTTGAAGTCATATTGCATCGTACCCATTCCACGGGTTTCAACTACCCAGGTTTAAGGTATTCTTCCTTCTGCTGAAACATGCATGTGGAACCTAGAGTATGATCAACCATGTGATTGGGAGACGTGTTCAAATATGTCTCAGTTTTCATACCCTGGTACTCGGGTGCAACATTCCAGACACTTTACTAACACTCTCCCGACTTGGAGAGTCAGTCCCTTTAACCTCCTGTTTGGCCCAGTTTGCAATTTCTGCGGAAGATGAACAGGAATAGCGAGAACCAATGAGAGACTAGCTGGAGGTGTCTGGACGGGCAAATTTAACTCTCATTTCCCACCAGGAAGAGGAATTAACCAAAGGCTCAGCGTGCCGTGACGGAACCAGATTAGGGCCTGAAGCCATCCTGCGGTGTTGCGGCCAGCTCAAAAGAAAGCGAGTTGAAGAAAGGAGCTCAGGGGCACTGTAATTCACAAACCTGCAGAGTTATAAATGACAGCTATCGTCCAAAAATATACTGAAGTAAGGCTGCCAAGAGGACTTGAAAGCGGGGCAGAATTGCAGGAAACCGATTTCAGGAGGTAGACTGGAATTGCATTGAAAGCATAGGAAAAGAGGCAGAACGTCCACAATGATGCACTTGGCCAAAAAGTGCGTATGCGTTTTTTCCTGAATATATTCAGGAAAAAACGCATACGCCCTTTTTGGCCAACCAAGCAAACTTGCAAAGGAAATCTGCACTACAATGAAGTCTCACTTCAACCCGGTCAAAAGGGCCATCTGAAAAAAGTGTAAAATCCAGAAAGGCAGGACAGGCCATGGAGAACTGGGAGCCTTGTTATGCTGATGGGCGGGGTGTAATTTGCCAACAGACACACGGGAGAAGTGTATGGTGTTTCCTGAAACATCTAAAAAACAAAGCAACAGAGCCTAGGGCACTTCCACTTATGGTCCTATAGCTTAGGGAAATTAAAATCAAAAAGACACAGCCACCCCAAAGTTTGGGACGGCTCTGTTTACAAGAACCTCGTTTATGGTACAAGTTCAATATCGCACAAAGTGAAAAATGGATAAAGAAGTTGTGGTACTTATGTACAATGCAATATCACTCAGCAATGAAATCTATGTCATCAGGCCCGTAGCAGCATAATGAGTGGATTCAGGTATGATGATTCTAACTGAAATAAGTCACACAGAAAAAGAAACATCATAAGATATCACTAATACACGGAATGTAAACTTGGCTACACAGGAACTGAATTACAAAACAGAACAGGGTCTCAAATTTAGAAAACCAACTTATGCTTGCTTAAGGGGAAAGGTGAGTTGGGGTGCTGCATAAAACCAGCGATTGAAATGAGCACAGATAAAGTTCCTTAAGCCAAATATGTAATAGACAAGAGCTACTCCTTGCTCAACGAAATGGACTCAACAACCCATATTACACGCCTAAGAATGTACCTGACTAGTAAGTATCTTAAAACCTATGGATTGCTATGTCTCCAAAAGAGAATGAAGCGTGTGTACAAGGGCATAAACGCAGCAGTGATAGGATTGGAGAGGTTCGGTGAGCAAATGAAGACCCTTTGAAGTCATATTGCATCGTACCCATTCCACGGGTTTCAACTACCCAGGTTTAAGGTATTCTTCCTTCTGCTAAAACATGCATGTGGAACCTAGAGTATGATCAACCATGTGATCGGGAGACGTGTTCAAATATGTCTCAGTTCTCGTCCCCTGGTACTCGGGTGCAACATTCCAGACGCTTTACTAACACTCTCCCGACTTGGAGAGTCAGTGCCTTTAACCTCCTGTTTGGCCCAGTTTGCAATTTCTGTGGAAGATGAACAGGAATAGGGAGAACCAATGAGAGACTAGCTGGAGGTGTCTGGACGGGCAAATTTAACTCTCATTTCCCACCAGGAAGAGGAATTAACCAAAGGCTCAGCATCTCGTGCCGGGACCAGATTAGGGCCTGAAGCCATCCTGCGGTGTTGCGGCCAGCTCACAAGAAAGCGAGTTGAAGAAAGGAGCTCAGGGGCACTGTAATTCACAAACCTGCAGACTTATAAATGACAGCTATCGTCCAAAAATATACTGAAGTAAGGTTGCCAAGAGGACTTGAAAGCGGGGAAGAATTGCAGGAAACCGATTTCAGGAGGTAGACTGGAATTGCATTGAAAGCATAGGAAAACAGGGAGAACGTCCACAATGATGCACTTCGCCAAAAAGGACGTATGCGTTTTTTCCTGACATACGCCCTTTTTGGCCAACCAAGCAAGCTTGCAAAGGAAATTTGCACTACAATGAAGTCTCACTTCCCCCCGGTCAAAAGGGCCATCTGAGAAAAGTGTAAAATCCAGAAAGGCAGGACAGGCCATGGAGAACTTGGAGCCTTGTTATGCTGATGGGCGGGATGTAAATTGCCAACAGCCACTCGGGAGAAGTGTATGGTGTTTCCTGAAACATCTAAAAAACAAAGCAACAGAGCCTAGGGCACTTCCACTTATGGTCCTATAGCTTAGGGAAATTAAAATCAAAAAGACACAGCCACCCCACAGTTTGGGACAGCTCTGTTTACAAGAACCTCGTTTACGGTGTAAGTTCAATATCGCAGAAAGTGAAAAATGGATAAAGAAGTTGTGGTACTTATGTACAATGCAAAATCACTCAGCCATGAAATCTATGTCATCAGGCCCATAGCAGCATAATGAGTGGATTCAGGTATGATGATTCTAACTGAAATATGTCACACAGAAAAAGAAACATCATAAGATATCACTAATACACGGAATGTGAACTTGGCTACACATGAACTGAATTACAAAACAGAACAGGGTCTCAAGTTTAGAAAACCAACTTATGCTTCCTTAAGGGGGAAAGTGAGTTTGGGTGCTGCATAAAACCAGAGTTTGAAATTAGCACAGATACCATTCAATAAGCCAAATATGTAATAGACAAGACCTACCCCTTGCTCAACAAAATGGACTCAACAATGAGGTATCACCTCACACCTGATAGAATGGGCATCATGAGAAAATCTACAAACAAAAATGCTGGAAAGGTTGTGGAGAAAAGGAACCCCCTTCCACTATTGTTGGGAATATAAATTGATACAGTCACTACGGAGAACAATATGGAGTTTCTTAAGAAACTAACAATAGAATTACCATATGATACAGCAATCCCAGTACTGGACATATACCCAGACAAAACCATAAATCAAAACGAGACATTCACCGCAATGTTCATTGCATCACTATTTACAATATCGAGGTAATGGAAGCAACCTAAATGCCCACAGACAGACGAATGCATAAAGCTGTGGTACATATATAAAATGGAATATTACTAAGCCATGTAAAGGAATGAAATTGGGTCATTTGTAGAGACGTCGATGGATCTAGAGACTGTCATACAGAGTGAAGTAAGTCAGAAAGAGAAAAACAAATCTTGTATATTCATGCATATATGTGGAACCTAGAAAAACTGTACAGATTAACCATTTTGCAAGGCATAAATAGAGCAACAGATGTAGACAACAAATGTATGGACAACAAGGGGGGAAAGCTGTTGGGGGTGTGGTGGTGGGAGGAGTTGAGAGACTGGGATTGGCATGTATACATTTATATGTATAAAATAGATAACCAATAAGAACCTGCTGTATAAAAATATAAAATAAAATTCAAAATTAAAAAGAAATAAAATTTAAAAAATAAAACAGAAAAAACAATTATTCCCTTCACATACATGTATTTATATGAATAAATTATTTCCATGCTTATATCTGTAAATACAAAAAAGAGGAATAAAATCTACCTTGAACCAAAAACGAAAAAGAGAAAAAAAACACAGAACCCACCAGTTCCACAGAGGAAAACCGTATCAGGGCACTTGCTCCAGTTGTAAACAATTCTGAAGTTGGCCAGTGGTGGGGAATCGTCTCCCATTCAGCCAGCAGCCCCCACGCAACAAGCGTCCTCATTGCAAAGCTGGGGCACCGTGCCGAGGCATCTGTGAGTAAACGTGAGCTGAGCCCCAGGCCAGTTGCTGCTGAACTATTCCCACCCGTCCCAGGTAAAACACCTGAATATATACAAGGACTTGAAAGCCTAGAGGAAGGGCCATAGAGCCACACGAGTGACAGCATGCCGGCCGACTTGGTGCCTGCAGGCCAGCCAGGATGGTCCTGGCCCTGGGTGCTCTTCTGGAAGATTTCCATTTCCCTGACTGAGATACCCGTCCTGTCCCTGCCCCCACTGCTTTTTTCCTTCCTCACCTCTGCCCAGGGAGAAATTCCAGCAGCAGGTATGGGTGACACATCCTCTTCTTTAGCAGGTGGCAGCCTGGCAACTGCTGCAGAAAGTCCAGCAGAGCCCCACTCACACTGGGCCACCCACAAAGCCGTGGCCTCTCACTCCCTCCCACCAGCCCAGCCCCGAGACTGCTGACAGGGCAGAGAAAATGGTGTCAGGCACGGCTGCAGGGGCTCTTGCTGCCTGGAGTGGTATTTATATTGATCTCAACCCAGGCACACCTGGGGAGGGCTGGCCCGCACGGTAAGGCTGCCCAGGTCAGCCAATCATCACCCCTCAGGGGCTCACAGTTGCAGAAAATGGAACTTGCTGAACCGGCCAGGTCCAAGGAACAGGTGTGGGCTCCTGAGAGTCAGGATAGACAAGGGGCTGCAGCTTTGGCTTGTTTTCTAATCATTTTATCTGGCCCATGAGTGGGAGACAACTTCAAGAAAACCCTCTCCTTATGAGAGGAACCCAGGAGTCAGGGAGAGGAGGGGTGGGTGGTGGTTGGAGACAGAGGCCTGGTGCCCCGGGTGCAGTGGAAGTCTCTGGAAGACCAGGTGGAGGGAGGCCGCACAGAGTGACGCCCAGGGTCACAGACCTGTCGCAGCTGCTGTTTGTTAGTTCAAGTCCTGCTCTGAGGTGCTCTGTGCCAGCTCTGAGCGACAGGTGAGCTGGGGGTGCTCTGCAATGAGGGCTATGTGCACGGTTCCTGTGTGCCCAGCCCTGCCATGGTACCTGCAAGGGTAGCTCTGTATCCTGGGAAGGGCCTGACCACGAGAGCCCCGTGGGCTGGGGTGGGGGTGGGGTACCTGCCCAGGTGAGCTCCATATTCTGGGATTGGTCTGACCACGAGAGCCCCATGGGCTGCTGGGGACCTGGTAAAGGATGTCAGGACAGTCAGTGAAGCCACCGAGGATATACCTCCAGTTGCTCCTAATTCCTACACCCTGCTGGTCATTCTACCAACCACCAGGACATGGTATTCTGTATTAGTCTTCAATGATGCCTTCTTTTGTATTCCATTAGTCCCAGAGTCACAAGAAATTTTGGCTTGTGAGTGGCAGGACTCAACATACAACTAAAACAATACTTCCGGGCCGTCTTGCCCCAAGGGTGCAAAAATTCCCACACCATCTTTGGGGAAAGCTTAGCTAAAGACCTAAAAGTTCTACCTCTGGAAAAGGAAACCCTCCTTCAGTACGCAGATGACATTCTGATCGCCAGCCCTACTAAGGAGGCCTCTGAACTACCAAGCCAATAAAGGATAGAAGTTGTCCAAGAAAAAGCTCAAATATCACAGACTGCGGTGACCTGCCTGGGCTTCATTCTCACAGAAGGTCGGAGAAGCCCATCCCAGGAAAGGGAAGAAACCATTTGCAGCCTTACCCCTTTCTAAAACTAGAAGACAGCTTAGGGGTTCCTGGGGAGGCCAGGGTTTGCTGCTTCTGGATCCCTAACTACAGTCTACTAGCTGGGCCTCTATATGAAACACTGAAAGGAAAAGATGATGATCCTTTTGAATAGAATCCAGAAGTGGCCTTTCAAGAATGGAAAGAGCAGTCAATTCAGACCCTTGCCCTGGAACTCCCTAATTTAGCTAAACCCTTTGACCTTTACATTCCCGGTGAAAGGTGAATCGCCATTGGAGAATTAGTGCAAAAACTGGGACCACTTGAAATGGAACAATGCAAGAATGCCATCCAGGTAGGATAAACTACGGTCACCAAGGGGCTTGGCCCACTGCCGCATCTGGCCAAGATACTGGCGGTATCTAAAAACCTGGAAATCAGCAGCCCAAAAGGCCACCTCCTTCCTAAGGGAAAAGGACCCCACGTGGTGATCCTAACCACCAACGATGCCCTGAAGTTGCAGGGTTCGCTCCGTGGGCACACCGACCTCGAGTGAGGAGGCCCTCCAACTCCAACATCCAGAGAGATAACCGGGGGCAACAGGGCACCATGACGACTCATGTGAACATCACTTGACCTGGAGTTTCTCTCATAAAACAATAAGAGTGTGTCCCAAAAGAGTAGACTACTGCTTGCAGGACTTACTGCACCCAGAGGGGAGCTAATAATCTTGGTGGGGGAACCGTATATCACACTGTCACCATAGAAAAGCCTACAGACACCGTGATGATGGTGGCCAATAAGACCGGCTGGACTCCTGTTTACTTCAAAAGGCTGTTGACTCAGTGGTCATCATGGTCCTTGATCACCACTGACCCTGGACTGTCTGGGAGTTGAGCGGGCAGGGCTCTGACACCTGGTGCTGTTTGTACGTTAATTCAGGGGCCTAATTGAAGAAAGCGCAGACTACTGGTCAGAGCATCTAGGCTGGCAGAAACGGTCAGCCTAAGGTGGCCGAACAAATGTGGGGCGGGGTGAAACCGGCCCCCACAGCGTCTCTGCACATCTCTTTCCTGGACCCTTAAAGGTCATTAGAATCTATAACACTTCCAATGCTGGTGCTCAGGTGGACGAGCAGGGAGGCAGGGGGCCTGGGGACAATCAACGTCACCTGGAGGCTGCTGGGGAGAAGCTCTGACCCTCGCCCCCGGGTATTAGGGCTCCCAACTCAGCACTCAGCAGTTACAGAAGAAGTGTCTGCACCCTCAGCACTCCAAGAATGAGGAACGGGACAAAAGGCAGAGGAGGGGTTTGTCCCCAGCAAAGCCCATTAAAAATCCCTGGGAGATAAAAATAGAATCTGGGCAATAAAGTCAAGTCTAACCTTTTTTATCCTTTGTGCTTTGTCTAATTTCACGTGCTCCTAGGGTCCCGCATGCAGAGGTTCCACACCCGGCACTTCAGACCAGATTTCCTAGTGCAGAATGGCTGGGTCGACACCTCAGCTCCTGGGGCCCAGTGCAGACTCCGCGATATAGAGCCTGAGCTGCAGCCAACCTGGCCCTCGAGAGCTCCGCCCCCTCCCTCCCACTGACTCTGACAGGATCTCTACACAGCAGCCCAGCCCACAGCCCACGGGGTAGTGCATGCTCTCACCTCTCCATTCTCTGATCAAAATATAAAGTTTCCTTTGCTTGTGAACCAAACTCAGTCTCGATCTGTTGGCCCCAATGACACTGGGCAGGGGGACACTTGTTGGGGTCCACTCTGGAGGATCAGTAACAGAAATTGAGACTATTGTAACCTCAATGAACAGATGTGTGAGCCAAACTGTAGTTAACATAGAACAGTGTATAAGGCTCGGGTAAAATAAGATGTTTCTAACACTTCCATTTGATATTTCCATCACTTTATTATAAGCAAGTTCAGTGAAAAGGTTTGTCTTATTTGTCAGGTCAATATTAGAGAAACGAAGTGATTTCTTTCCAAGGATGTACATCTAATAATCTTGGTTAAAGCTTCAATCTTGTTTTAAATGCTTTTCCATTGAAAATGATACCTCTCTTTCAGCTCCCCCATTTCTGAGAAGTATAAAATCTTATAATTTATTATTACCAAAGGGGAAAGGTGGGAGGAGGGATAAATTAACAGTTTGGGATTAACACATACACACTGCTATGTATAAAATAGATCATCAACAAGGAACTACTGTATAGCACAGGGAACTACACTCAACATTTTGCAATAACCTATAAGGGGAAATAATCTGAAAAAGAATAGATATTTTTATTGACATCATCTATCAATGACAGTTAAAGTGTAACCTAAGGGAAGCTGGTGGTGAGTGCTTCTGACCCTGAAGACTTCAATCATCTAAAGTTTGGACTCTGCCTACTTCCCAAGGCCCTTAATGAACATATGTGTAGCCGTAGCTTAAAAAATTCCCCAGTTTGGGTTTCGGGGAGACACTGATTTTGAAAAAGCCCTGGTGTTCTCCTTACATGAATGGGACTCTTCCTACTGCTAAAACATGTCTGTCACACCCAGAGGATGGTATACCGTCTGATCGGGAAGAGTTTGGAAAAGGCATCTCATCTCCTCATCTCCTGGTGCTCGGGTTCACCCCTCCAGCGTCTTTACTAACAGTCTCCCCACTTGGAGATGTCAGCACTGTCAACATCCTGTTGCGTACAGTTTGGAATTTGTCCAGAGGATGAAGCGGAAGGATGAGGAACAATGAGAGACAAGTCCTAGGTGTTCAGACAGGCACATGTCACTCTAATTTCCAATCAGGAAGACGAATTGACCAAAGGCTAGGGTTGCCCATGGAAACAGTATAGGGCTTGAGGAAATCCCGCTGCTTTGTGGCCAGTTCCCATAAACACAAGTTGAACAATGGAACTCAGGGGCAGTAAAATTCACAAAACTGCAGAGTTGAAAATATCCATCACTGAAAAATGTCTTGAGGAAAGTCAGAGAAAAGGACTTGTAAGCAAGGGAGAATGGCAGGAAAGGGATTTGAGGAGGTAGAAAGGACTCGCCATTAAGCACAAGAAAAGGAGCTGAACATTGCCAACATTGCAGTTGGCCAAAAAGGGTGTATGCGTTTTTTTCTGTATATATTCAAGAAAAGGGCATACACTTTTTTAGCCAACCAAACAGGTGGGCACTGGAAGTCAATACTACAAAAGATATCACTTCGCATCAGTCAGAAGAGCCATCCTCATAAAGCGTAAACAACAGAAATGCAGGACAGGGCAAGGAGAAGAGGGAGCCCTGTGAGACTTATAGTGGAAATGTATATTGCCAACGGCCATTCTGGAGAAGTGTATTGTGTTTACTAAAGCATCTAAAAAATGAGCTACAGAGCATAGGGCACTTGCACTCATGGGCGTATATCTTGAGAAAAACAAAAATCGAGAGGACACAGGCACCCCAATGTTTACCCCCTCTCTGTTTAAAAGATCCTCAACTAGGATATAACTTAAGTGTCCCTGGAGGGAAAAAATGGGTAGAGATGTGGTACTTAGGTAGAGTGGAATATTATTCAGCCTGGAAATCAATGAAATATGGCCAGTTGTAACAACTCCGGAGGAGTTACGTATGATCTTTCTAAGTGACAGAATTCAAAAAGAAAAAGACACATATCATAAGATATCACTTAAAGGTGGAATCCAAAATGGCTACACATGAAATAAATTACAAAACAAAAACATAGTCAAATATGTAGAAAACACGCATAAGGCTGCTAAACGGGAAAGGTGGGGAGGGGTGAGGCATCACCCAGGAGGTTGAAATTAGCAAAGATACCATTCCAAATACCAAACTGATAATCAACAAGGCCTACACGGTAGCTAAAAGAACTGCACTCAGCACACTCAAGTCACCGGAAAAGAATATATACGACTGGTAAGAATCTGAAAAAGAATTTACTGATGTCTCTCTGTACGTGAATCAAGTGGATGTACAGCAGCAAGAAACAGAGCTTTGAAAATCAGCTGTAACCAATATAGTAATAAATTGAAAAAAATAAACGACAGAGAGACAGAGAAAACCTCTTACAACTTTTCCTCAGGGCCGGTGATGCAACATGGATTGAACACATCTAGACCCACAGCAGGATGAGACATAAGGCTGGAAACTGTTTGCGCTAAGAGAAATGTGAGGTTGGGTGAGGAAATGCACACCCTTTAAAGTAATACTACCTGGTACCCATTCAATGGGTCCCAAATATGCAGGTTCAAGGGATCTTCCTACAGCTAAAACATGCATGGAAAACCCAGAGGACTGTACACCATGTGATCGGGAGATGTGTCTAAAATGCAGCTCATTTATCCTCTCCTGGTGCTCCTGTTCACCATTCCAGCCACGTTACTTAGAATCTCCCCACTTGGAGAATCAGCACATTTCAACTTCTGTTTCACACATTTTGCAAATTGTGAGGAGGATGAACGGGGAACCAATGAGAGAATAGTTGTAGGGGTTTGGACGGGCACATATCACTCTAATTTCCCATTAAGAATAAGAATTGAAAAAAGGCTCAGCCCGCCTCGCCCGAGCCAAAATAGGGCCTGAAGCAATCCTGCGGGTTTGAGGCCAGCTCACAAAAGAGCAACTTAAAAAATGGAGCTCAGGGTCACTGCAATTCACAAACCTGCAGAGTTATAAATGAAAACTAACGTCCAAAAATATGTTGAGGTAAGGCAAAGAAGAGGATCTGAATGCAAGACAGAATTGCAAGAAACAGATTTCAAGAGATAGATTGGACTCGTCTTTAAAGCACATGAAAAGCGGCAGAATTTCGACAATGATGCAGTTGGCCCAAAAGGGCGTATGCGTTTTTTCCTGATTATATCCAGGAAAAAACGCATACGCACTTTATGGGCAACGAAGCAAGCAAGCAATGCAAATGTGCACAACAAAGAAGTCTCATTTCCCACTGGTCAAAAGGGCCATCCTAAAAAATTGTAAAAACCAGAAATGCAGGACAGGCCATGGAGAACAGGGAGCCTTTATACGCTGATGGGCAGTGTGTGAACTGCCGCGAGCCACTCTGGAGAAGTGTATGGTGGTTCCTAAATCATCTAAAAAACAGAGCTACAGAGCATAGGACACTTCCAATCATGGGAGTATATCTAGGGAAGTCTAAAAATCAACAAGACACAAGCACACCACAGTTTAGGGCTACTCTGTTTACAAGAACCTCAACTTCAGTATACCTTAAATATCCCAGGAAAGAGAACAATGGATAAAGAAGATGTGGTACTTATGTACAATGGAATATCTCTTCACCATGAAATCAATGTAATAAGGCTAGTAGAAGGATAAAGAGTGGATTTAGGTCCGATAATACTACTTGAAATAAGTCAAACAGAAAAAGAAACATATCATAAGATATCACTTATAGAGGGAGGATAAATATGGCTGCACAAGAAATGAATTACAGAACAGAACAGTGTCTCACATTTAGAAAACACACTTATTTCAGCTTAAGGGGAAAGGAGAGGTGGGGTGATGCATAAAACCAGGGTTTGAAATTAGCACAGATACCGTTCAATAAACCAAATAGATATTAGACAAGATCTACACCTTGCTCAATGAACTGGCCTCAACACACCCTATACACCGCAGAGAAATATATCTGAGTAATAAGAATCTTAAAACCCATGTATTGATATATCTCCATAAGGGAATCAAGTGTGTGCAGAGCGGCACAAACACAGCAGTGAAAATGAGCTAAACCCCATTATAGAAATAAATTTTAAAAACAAAACGCAGAAACAATGAAAGAGAGAAAAATTCTTACAAAATTCGCTCAGGGGCTGTGATGCAACCTGGATTGACCACATATAAACCCACAGCTGGATAAGACATAAGGCTGGACACTTGGGGCTGAGAGGATTGATGAGCTTTGGTGAGCAACTGCCAAAAGTTTAATGCAATACTTCATGCTACTCATTCCAAGGGTCCCAACACTCCAGGTTGAAGGGAATCTTCCTACAGCTAAACCATGCTTGGGAAACCCAGCGACTGGTATACCATATGATCGGGAAAGGTTTCTAAAACGCACCTCATTTTTCCTCTCCTGGGGCTCCGGATCGACATTCCAGCCGCTTTACCAAAAATATCCCCACATGGAGAGTCAATGCCTTTAAGTTCTGGTATCGCACAGTCTGCAGTTAGTGCGGAGGATGAATGGGAATAGGGGGAACCAGTGAGAAACTAGCTGTAGCGGTTTCAATGGGCACATGTCACTCTAAATTCACATCAGTAAGAAGAATAAACCAAAGGCACAGCAAGGTGCCCCAGAAGAAGAATAGGGCCTGAAGGAATCCTGTGGTTATGAGGCAAGATCACAAAAATAAGAGCTGAAAAATGGAGCTAAGGGCCACTGCAATTGAAAAACCTGCAGAGTTATAAAGGCCAACTATTTTCAAAAAATATATTGAGGTAAGGCTATGAAGAGGCATTGAAAGCAAGGCAGAATTGCAGGAAAACGATTTCAGGAGGTAGACTGGAATTGCATTTAAAGCATAGGAAAAGAGGCAGAACGTCCACAATGATTCACTTGGCCAAAAAGGGTGTATGCCTTTTTTCCTGAATTTATTCAGGAAAAAAGGCATACGCCCTTTATGGCCAACCAAGCAAGCTTGCAAAGGAAATCTGCACTAAAATGAAGTCTCACTTCCCCCTGGTCAAAAGGGCCATCTGAAAAAAGTGTAAAATCCAGAAAGGCAGGACAGGCCATGGAGAACTGGGAGCCTTGTTATGCTGATGGGCGGGATGTGTATGGTGTTTCCTGAAACATCTAAAAAACAAAGCAACAGAGCCTAGGGCACTTCCACTTATGGTCCTATAGCTTAGGGAAATTAAAATCAAAAAGACGCAGCCACCCCAAAATTTGGGACGCCTCTGTTTACAAGAACCTCGTTAACCGTACAAGTTCAATATCACAGAAAGTGAAAAATGGATAAAGAACTTGTGGTACTTACGTACAATGCAGTATCACTCAGCAATGAAATCTATGTCATCAGGCCCGCAGCAGCATAATGAGTGGATACAGGTACGATGATTCTAACTGAAATAAGACACACAGAAAAAGAAACATCATAAGATATCAGTAATACACGGAATGTAAACTTGGCTACACTGGAACTGAATTACAGAACAGAACAGGGTCTCAAATTTAGAAAACCAACTTATGCTTGGTTAAGGGTAAAGGTGAGTTGGGGTGCTGCATAAAACCATAGATTGAAATGAGCACAGATAAAGTTCCTTAAGCCAAATATGGAATAGACAAGAGCTACTCCTTGCTCAACGAAATGGACTCAACACCGCCTATTAAACGCCTAAGAATGTACCTGACTAGTAAGTATCTTAAAACCTATGGATTGCTATGTCTCCGAAAGAGAATCAAGCATGTGTACAGGGGCATAAACGCAGCAGTGATAGGATTGGAGAGGTTCGGTGAGCAAATGAAGACCCTTTGAAGTCATATTGCATGGTACCCATTCCACGGGTTTCAACTACCCAGGTTTAAGGTATTCTTCCTTCAGCTAAAACATGCATGTGGAACCTAGAGTATGATCAACCATGTGATCGGGAGACGTGTTCAAATATGTCTCAGTTTTCGTCCCCTGGTACTCGGGTGCAACATTCCAGACGCTTTACTAACACTCTCCCGACTTGGAGAGTCAGTCACTTTAACCTCCTGTTTGGCCCAGTTTGCAATTTCTGCGGAAGATGAACAGGAATAGCGAGAACCAATGAGAGACTAGCTGGAGGTGTCTGGACGGGCAAATTTAACTCTCATTTCCCACCAGGAAGAGGAATTAACCAAAGGCTCAGCGTGCCGTGCCGGAACCAGATTAGGGCCTGAAGCCATCCTGCGGTGTTGCGGCCAGCTCACAAGAAAGCGAGTTGAAGAAAGGAGCTCAGGGGCACTGTAATTCACAAACCTGCAGAGTTATAAATGACAGCTATCGTCCAAAAATATACTGAAGTAAGGCTGCCAAGAGGACTTGAAAGCGGGGCAGAATTGCAGGAAACCAATTTCAGGAGGTAGACTGGAATTGCATTGAAAGCATAGGAAAAGAGGCAGAACGTCCACAATGATGCACTTGGCCAAAAAGGGCGTATGCGTTTTTTCCTGAATATATTCAGGAAAAAACGCATACGCCCTTTTTGGCCAACCAAGCAAGCTTGCAAAGGAAATCTGCACTACAATGAAGTCTCACTTCCCCCCGGTCAAAAGGGCCATCAGAAAAAAGTGTAAAATCCAGAAAGGCAGGACAGGCCATGGAGAACTGGGAGCCTTGTTATGCTGATGGGCGGGATGTAAATTGCCAACAGACACTCGGGAGAAGTGTATGGTGTTTCCTGAAACATCTAAAAAACAAAGCAACAGAGCCTAGGGCACTTCCACTTATGGTCCTATAGTTTAGGGAAATTAAAATCAAAAAGACACAGCCACCCCAAAGTTTGGGACGCCTCTGTTTACAAGAACCTCGTTTACCGTACAAGTTCAATATCACAGAAAGTGAAAAATGGATAAAGAAGTTGTGGTATTTACTTACAAAGCAATAACACTCAGCAATGAAATCTATGTCATCAGGCCCTTAGCAGCACAATGAGTGGATTCAGGTATGATGATTCTAACTGAAATAAGTCACACAGAAAAAGAAACATCATAAGATATCAGTAATACACGGAATGTAAACTTGGCTACACAGGAACTGAATTACAGAACAGAACAGGGTCTCAAATTTAGAAAACCAACTTATGCTTGCTTAAGGGGAAAGGTGAGTTGGGGTGCTGCATAAAACCATAGATTGAAATGAGCACAGATAAAGTTCCTTAAGCCAAATATGGAATAGACAAGAGCTACTCCTTGCTCAACGAAATGGACTCAACACCGCATATTAAAAGCCTAAGAATGTACCTGACTAGTAAGTATCTTAAAACCTATGGATTGCTATGTCTCCGAAAGAGAATCAAGCATGTGTACAGGGGCATAAACGCAGCAGTGATAGGATTGGAGAGGTTCGGTGAGCAAATGAAGACCCTTTGAAGTCATATTGCATGGTACCCATTCCACGGGTTTCAACTACCCAGGTTTAAGGTATTCTTCCTTCAGCTAAAACATGCATGTGGAACCTAGAGTATGATCAACCATGTGATCGGGAGACGTGTTCAAATATGTCTCAGTTTTCGTACCCTGGTACTCGGGTGCAACATTCCAGACGCTTTACTAACACCCTCCCGACTTGGAGAGTCAGTCCCTTTAACCTCCTGTTTGGCCCAGTTTGCAATTTCTGTGGAAGATGAACAGGAATAGCGAGAACCAATGAGAGACTAGCTGGAGGTGTCTGGACGGGCAAATTTAACTCTCATTTCCCACCAGGAAGAGGAATTAACCAAAGGCTCAGCGTGCCGTGCCGGAACCAGATTAAGGCCTGAAGCCATCCTGCGGTGTTGCGGCCAGCTCAAAAGAAAGCGAGTTGAAGAAAGGAGCTCAGGGGCACTGTAATTCACAAACCTGCAGAGTTATAAATGACAGCTATCGTCCAAAAATATACTAAAGTAAGGCTGCCAAGAGGACTTGAAAGCGGGGCAGAATTGCAGGAAACCGATTTCAGGAGGTAGACTGGAATTGCATTGAAAGCATAGGAAAAGAGGCAGAACATCCACAATGATGCACTTGGCCAAAAAGGACGTATGCATTTTTTCCTGAATATATTCAGGAAAAAACGCATACGTCCTTTTTGGCCAACTAAGCAAACTTGCAAAGGAAATCTGCACTACAATGAAGTCTCACTTCCCCCCGGTCAAAAGGGCCATCTGAAAAAAGTGTAAAATCCAGAAAGGCAGGACAGGCCATGGAGAACTGGGAGCCTTGTTATGCTGATGGGCGGGATGTAAATTGCCAACAGACACTCGGGAGAAGTGTATGGTGTTTCCTGAAACATCTAAAAAACAAAGCAACAGAGCCTAGGGCACTTCCACTTATGGTCCTATAGCTTAGGGAAATTAAAATCAAAAAGACACAGCCACCCCAAAGTTTGGGACGCCTGTGTTTACAAGAACCTCGTTTACAGTACAAGTTCAACATCGCAGAAAGTGAAAAATGGATAATGAAGTTGTGGTATTTACTTACAAATCAATATCACTCAGCAATGAAATCTATGTCATCAGGCCCTTAGCAGCACAATGAGTGGATTCAGGTATGATGATTCTAACTGAAATAAGTCACACAGAAAAAGAAACATCATAAGATATCAGTAATACACGGAATGTAAACTTGGCTCCACAGGAACTGAATTACAGAACAGAACGGGGTCTCATATTTAGAAAACCAACTTATGCTTGCTTAAGGGGAAAGGTGAGTTGGGGTGATGCATAAAACCAGAGATTGAAATGAGCACAGATAAAGTTCCTTAAGCCAAATATGGAATAGACAAGAGCTACTCCTTGCTCAACGAAATGGACCCAACACCCCATATTAAACGCCTAAGAATGTACCTGACTAGTAAGTATCTTAAAACCTATGGATTCTTATGTCTCCGAAAGAGAATCAAGCATGTGTACAGGGGCATAAACGCAGCAGTGATAGGATTGGAGAGGTTCGGTGAGCAAATGAAGACCCTTTGAAGTCATATTGCATGGTACCCATTCCACGGGTTTCAACTACCCAGGTTTAAGGTATTCTTCCTTCAGCTAAAACATGCATGTGGAACCTAGAGTATGATCAACCATGTGATCGGGAGACGTGTTCAAATATGTCTCAGTTTTCCTCCCCTGGTACTCGGGTGCAACATTCCAGACGCTTTACTAACACTCTCCCGACTTGGAGAATCAGTGCCTTTAACCTCCTGTTTGGCCCAGTTTGCAATTTCTGCGGAAGATGAACAGGAATAGCGAGAACCAATGAGAGACTAGCTGGAGGTGTCTGGACGGGCAAATTTAACTCTCATTTCCCACCAGGAAGAGGAAATAACCAAAGGCTCAGCGTGCCGTGCCGGAACCAGATTAAGGCCTGAAGCCATCCTGCGGTGTTGCGGCCAGGTCACAAGAAAGCGAGTTGAAGAAAGGAGCTCAGGGGCACTGTAATTCACAAATCTGCAGAGTTGTAAATGACAGCTATCGTCCAAAAATATACTGAAGTAAGGCTGCCAAGAGGACTTGAAGCAGGGGCAGAATTGCAGGAAACCGATTTCAGGAGGTAGACTGGAATTGCATTGAAGGCATAGGAAAAGAGGCAGAACGTTCACAATGATGCACTTGGCCAAAAAGGGCATATGCATTTTTACCTGAATATATTCAGGAAAAAACGCATACGCCCTTTTTGGCCAACCAAGCAAGCTTGCAAAGGAAATCTGCACTACAATGAAGTCTCACTTCCCCCCGGTCAAAAGGGCCATCTGAAAAAAGTGTAAAATCCAGAAAGGCAGGACAGGCCATGGAGAACTGGGAGCCTTGTTATGCTGATGGGCAGGATGTAAATTGCCAACAGACACTCGGGAGAAGTGTATGGTTTTTCCTGAAACATCTAAAAAACAAAGCAACAGAGCCTAGGGCACTTCCACTTATGGTCCTATAGCTTAGGGAAATTAAAATCAAAAAGACACAGCCACCCCAAAGTTTGGAACGCCTCTGTTTACAAGAACCTCATTTACAGTACAAGTTCAACATCGCAGAAAGTGAAAAATGGATAAAGAAGTTGTGGTATTTACGTACAATGCAGTATCACTCAGCAATGAAATCTATGTCATCAGGCCCGTAGCAGCATAATGAGTGGATTCAGGTACGATGATTCTAACTGAAATAAGTGACACAGAAAAAGAAACATCATAAGATATCACTAATACACGGAATGTAAACTTGGCTACACAGGAACTGAATTCCAAAACAGAACAGGGTCTCAAATTTAGAAAACCAACTTATGCTTGCTTAAGGGGAAAGGTGAGTTGGGGTGCTGCATAAAACCAGAGATTGAAATGAGCACAGATAAAGTTCCTTAAGCCAAATATGGAATAGACAAGAGCTACTCCTTGCTCAACGAAATGGACTCAACACCCCATATTAAACGCCTAAGAATGTACCTGACTAGTAAGAATCTTAAAACCTATGGATTGCTATGTCTCCGAAAGAGAATCAAGCGTGTGTACAGGGGCATAAACGCAGCAGTGATAGGATTGGAGAGGTTCGGTGAGCAAATGAAGACCCTTTGAAGTCATATTGCATGGTACCCATTCCACGGGTCTCAACTCTCCAGGTTTAAGGTATTCTTCCTTCAGCTAAAACATGCATGTGGAACCCAGAGTATGATCAACCGTGTGAACGGGAGATGTGTTCAAATATGTCTCAGTTTTCCTCCCCTGGTACTCGGGTGCAACATTCCAGACGCTTTACTAACACTCTCCCCACTTGGAGAGTCAGCGCCTTTAACCTCCTGTTTGGCCCAGTTTGCAATTTCTGCGGAAGATGAACAGGAATAGGGAGAACCAATGAGAGACTAGCTGGAGGTGTCTGGACGGGCAAATTTAACTCTCATTTCCCACCAGGAAGAGGAAATAACCAAAGGCTCATTGTGCCGTGACGGAACCAGATTAGGGCCTGAAGCCATCCTTTGGTGTTGCGGCGAGCTCAAAAGAAAGCGAGGTGAAGAAAGGAGCTCAGGGGCACTGTAATTCACAAACCTGCAGAGTTATAAATGACAGCTATCGTCCAAAAATATACTAAAGTAAGGCTGCCAAGAGGACTTGAAAGCGGGGCAGAATTGCAGGAAACCGATTTCAGGAGGTAGACTGGAATTGCATTGAAAGCATAGGAAAAGAGGCAGAACATCCACAATGATGCACTTGGCCAAAAAGGGCGTATGCGTTTTTTCCTGAATATATTCAGGAAAAAACGCATACGCCCTTTTTGGCCAACCAAGCAAGCTTGCAAAGGAAATCTGCACTACAATGAAGTCTCACTTCCCCCCGGTCAAAAGGGCCATCTGAAAAAAGTGTAAAATCCAGAAAGGCAGGACAGGCCATGGAGAACTGGGAGCCTTGTTATGCTGATGGGCGGGATGTAAATTGCCAACAGACACTCGGGAGAAGTGTATGGTGTTTCCTGAAACATCTAAAAAACAAAGCAACAGAGCCTAGGGCACTTCCACTTATGGTCCTATAGCTTAGGGAAATTAAAATCAAAAAGACACAGCCACCCCAAAGTTTGGGACGCCTCTGTTTACAAGAACCTCGTTTACAGTACAAGTTCAACATCGCAGAAAGTGAAAAATGGATAATGAAGTTGTGGTATTTACTTACAAATCAATATCACTCAGCAATGAAATCTATGTCATCAGGCCCTTAGCAGCACAATGAGTGGATTCAGGTATGATGATTCTAACTGAAATAAGTCACACAGAAAAAGAAACATCATAAGATATCAGTAATACACGGAATGTAAACTTGGCTCCACAGGAACTGAATTACAGAACAGAACAGGGTCTCAAATTTAGAAAACCAACTTATGCTTGCTTAAGGGTAAAGGTGAGTTGGGGTGATGCATAAAACCAGAGATTGAAATGAGCACAGATAAAGTTCCTTAAGCCAAATATGGAATAGACAAGAGCTACTCCTTGCTCAACGAAATGGACTCAACACCCCATATTAAACGCCTAAGAATGTACCGGACTAGTAAGTATCTTAAAACCTATGGATTCTTATGTCTCCGAAAGAGAATCAAGCATGTGTACAGGGGCATAAACGCAGCAGTGATAGGATTGGAGAGGTTCGGTGAGCAAATGAAGACCCTTTGAAGTCATATTGCATGGTACCCATTCCACGGGTTTCAACTACCCAGGTTTAAGGTATTCTTCCTTCAGCTAAAACATGCATGTGGAACCTAGAGTATGATCAACCATGTGATCGGGAGACGTGTTCAAATATGTCTCAGTTTTCCTCCCCTGGTACTCGGGTGCAACATTCCAGATGCTTTACTAACACTCTCCCGACTTGGAGAGTCAGTCCCTTTAACCTCCTGTTTGGCCCAGTTTGCAATTTCTGCGGAAGATGAACAGGAATAGCGAGAACCAATGAGAGACTAGCTGGAGGTGTCTGGACGGGCAAATTTAACTCTCATTTCCCACCAGGAAGAGGAATTAACCAAAGGCTCAGCGTGCCGTGCCGTAAAAAGATTAGGGCCTGAAGCCATCCTGCGGTGTTGCGGCCAGCTCAAAAGAAAGCGAGTTGAAGAAAGGAGCTCAGGGGCACTGTAATTCACAAACCTGCAGAGTTATAAATGACAGCTATCATCCAAAAATATACTGAAGTAAGGCTGCCAAGAGCACTTGAAAGCGGGGCAGAATTGCAGGAAACCGATTTCAGGAGGTAGACTGGAATTGCATTGAAAGCATAGGAAAAGAGGCAGAACGTCCACAATGATGCACTTGGCCAAAAAGGGCGTATGTGTTTTTTCCTGAATATATTCAGGAAAAAACGCATACGCCCTTTTTGGCCAACAAAGCAAACTTGCAAAGGAAATCTGCACTACAATGAAGTCTCACTTCCCCCCGGTCAAAAGGGCCATCTGAATAACGTGTAAAATCCAGAAAGGCAGGACAGGCCATGGAGAACTGGGAGCCTTGTTATGCTGATGGGCGGGATGTAAATTGCCAACAGACACTCGGGAGAAGTGTATGGTGTTTCCTGAAACATCTAAAAAACAAAGCAACAGAGCCTAGGGCACTTCCACTTATGGTCCTATAGCTTAGGGAAATTAAAATCAAAAAGACACAGCCACCCCAAAGTTTGGGACGCCTCTGTTTACAAGAACCTCGTTTACCGTACAAGTTCAATATCACAGAAAGTGAAAAATGGATAAAGAACTTGTGGTACTTACGTACAATGCAGTATCACTCAGCAATGAAATCTATGTCATCAGGCCCATAGCAGCATAATGAGTGGATTCAGGTACGATGATTCTAACTGAAATAAGTCACAAAGAAAAAGAAACATCATAAGATATCACTAATACACGGAATGTAAACTTGGCTACACAGGAACTGAATTCCAAACCAGAACTGGGTCTCAAATTTAGAAAACCAACTTATGCTTGCTTAAGGGGAAAGGTGAGTTGGGGTGCTGCATAAAACCAGAGATTGAAATGAGCACAGATAAAGTTCCTTAAGCCAAATATGGAATAGACAAGAGCTACTCCTTGCTCAACGAAATGGACTCAACACCCCATATTAAACGCCTAAGAATGTACCTGACTAGTAAGTATCTTAAAACCTATGGATTGCTATGTCTCCGAAAGAGAATCAAGCGTGTGTACAGGGGCATAAACGCAGCAGTGATAGGATTGGAGAGGTTCGGTGAGCAAATGAAGACCCTTTGAAGTCATATTGCATGGTACCCATTCCACGGGTCTCAACTCTCCAGGTTTCAGGGATTCTTCCTTCAGCTAAAACATGCATGTGGAACCCAGAGTATGATCAACCGTGTGAACGGGAGACGTGTTCAAATATGTCTCAGTTTTCCTCCCCTGGTACTCGGGTGCAACATTCCAGACGCTTTACTAACACTCTCACCACTTGGAGAGTCAGCACCTTTAACCTCCTGTTTGGCCCAGTTTGCAATTTCTGCGGAAGATGAACAGGAATAGCGAGAACCAATGAGAGACTAGCTGGAGGTGTCTGGACGGGCAAATTTAACTCTCATTTCCCTCCAGGAAGAGGAAATAACCAAAGGCTCATCGTGCCGTGACGGAACCAGATTAGGGCCTGAAGCCATCCTGCAGTGTTGCGGGCAGCTCAAAAGAAAGCGAGTTGAAGAAAGGAGCTCAGGGGCACTGTAATTCACAAACCTGCAGAGTTATAAATGACAGCTATCTTCCAAAAATATACTAAAGTAAGGCTGCCAAGAGGACTTGAAAGCGGGGCAGTATTGCAGGAAACCGATTTCAGGAGGTATACTGGAATTGCATTGAAAGCATAGGAAAAGAGGCAGAACATCCACAATGATGCACTTGGCCAAAAAGGACGTATGCATTTTTTCCTGAATATATTCAGGAAAAAACGCATACGTCCTTTTTGGCCAACTAAGCAAACTTGCAAAGGAAATCTGCACTACAATGAAGTCTCACTTCCCCCCGGTCAAAAGGGCCATCTGAAAAAAGTGTAAAATCCAGAAAGGCAGGACAGGCCATGGAGAACTGGGAGCCTTGTTATGCTGATGGGCGGGATGTAAATTGCCAACAGCCACTCGGGAGAAGTGTATGGTGTTTCCTGAAACATCTAAAAAACAAAGCAACAGAGCCTAGGGCACTTCCACTTATGGTCCTATAGCTTAGGGAAATTAAAATCAAAAAGACACAGCCACCCCAAAGTTTGGGACGCCTGTGTTTACAAGAACCTCGTTTACAGTACAAGTTCAACATCGCAGAAAGTGAAAAATGGATAATGAAGTTGTGGTATTTACTTACAAATCAATATCACTCAGCAATGAAATCTATGTCATCAGGCCCTTAGCAGCACAATGAGTGGATTCAGGTATGATGATTCTAACTGAAATAAGTCACACAGAAAAAGAAACATCATAAGATATCAGTAATACACGGAATGTAAACTTGGCTCCACAGGAACTGAATTACAGAACAGAACAGGGTCTCATATTTAGAAAACCAACTTATGCTTGCTTAAGGGGAAAGGTGAGTTGGGGTGATGCATAAAACCAGAGATTGAAATGAGCACAGATAAAGTTCCTTAAGCCAAATATGGAATAGACAAGAGCTACTCCTTGCTCAACGAAATGGACCCAACACCCCATATTAAACGCCTAAGAATGTACCTGACTAGTAAGTATCTTAAAACCTATGGATTCTTATGTCTCCGAAAGAGAATCAAGCATGTGTACAGGGGCATAAACGCAGCAGTGATAGGATTGGAGAGGTTCGGTGAGCAAATGAAGACCCTTTGAAGTCATATTGCATGGTACCCATTCCACGGGTTTCAACTACCCAGGTTTAAGGTATTCTTCCTTCAGCTAAAACATGCATGTGGAACCTAGAGTATGATCAACCATGTGATCGGGAGACGTGTTCAAATATGTCTCAGTTTTCCTCCCCTGGTACTCGGGTGCAACATTCCAGACGCTTTACTAACACTCTCCCGACTTGGAGAATCAGTGCCTTTAACCTCCTGTTTGGCCCAGTTTGCAATTTCTGCGGAAGATGAACAGGAATAGCGAGAACCAATGAGAGACTAGCTGGAGGTGTCTGGACGGGCAAATTTAACTCTCATTTCCCACCAGGAAGAGGAAATAACCAAAGGCTCAGCGTGCCGTGCCGGAACCAGATTAAGGCCTGAAGCCATCCTGCGGTGTTGCGGCCAGGTCACAAGAAAGCGAGTTGAAGAAAGGAGCTCAGGGGCACTGTAATTCACAAATCTGCAGAGTTGTAAATGACAGCTATCGTCCAAAAATATACTGAAGTAAGGCTGCCAAGAGGACTTGAAGCAGGGGCAGAATTGCAGGAAACCGATTTCAGGAGGTAGACTGGAATTGCATTGAAGGCATAGGAAAAGAGGCAGAACGTTCACAATGATGCACTTGGCCAAAAAGGGCATATGCATTTTTACCTGAATATATTCAGGAAAAAACGCATACGCCCTTTTTGGCCAACCAAGCAAGCTTGCAAAGGAAATCTGCACTACAATGAAGTCTCACTTCCCCCCGGTCAAAAGGGCCATCTGAAAAAAGTGTAAAATCCAGAAAGGCAGGACAGGCCATGGAGAACTGGGAGCCTTGTTATGCTGATGGGCAGGATGTAAATTGCCAACAGACACTCGGGAGAAGTGTATGGTTTTTCCTGAAACATCTAAAAAACAAAGCAACAGAGCCTAGGGCACTTCCACTTATGGTCCTATAGCTTAGGGAAATTAAAATCAAAAAGACACAGCCACCCCAAAGTTTGGAACGCCTCTGTTTACAAGAACCTCATTTACAGTACAAGTTCAACATCGCAGAAAGTGAAAAATGGATAAAGAAGTTGTGGTATTTACGTACAATGCAGTATCACTCAGCAATGAAATCTATGTCATCAGGCCCGTAGCAGCATAATGAGTGGATTCAGGTAAGATGATTCTAACTGAAATAAGTGACACAGAAAAAGAAACATCATAAGATATCACTAATACACGGAATGTAAACTTGGCTACACAGGAACTGAATTACAGAACAGAACAGGGTCTCAAATTTAGAAAACCAACTTATGCTTGCTTAAGGGGAAAGGTGAGTTGGGGTGCTGCATAAAACCAGAGATTGAAATGAGCACAGATAAAGTTCCTTAAGCCAAATATGGAATAGACAAGAGCTACTCCTTGCTCAACGAAATGGACTCAACACCCCATATTAAACGCCTAAGAATGTACCTGACTAGTAAGTATCTTAAAACCTATGGATTGCTATGTCTCCGAAAGAGAATCAAGCGTGTGTACAGGGGCATAAACGCAGCAGTGATAGGATTGGAGAGGTTCGGTGAGCAAATGAAGACCCTTTGAAGTCATATTGCATGGTACCCATTCCACGGGTCTCAACTCTCCAGGTTTCAGGGATTCTTCCTTCAGCTAAAACATGCATGTGGAACCCAGAGTATGATCAACCGTGTGAACGGGAGACGTGTTCAAATATGTCTCAGTTTTCCTCCCCTGGTACTCGGGTGCAACATTCCAGACGCTTTACTAACACTCTCACCACTTGGAGAGTCAGCGCCTTTAACCTCCTGTTTAGCCCAGTTTGCAATTTCTGCGGAAGATGAACAGGAATAGCGAGAACCAATGAGAGACTAGCTGGAGGTGTCTGGACGGGCAAATTTAACTCTCATTTCCCTCCAGGAAGAGGAAATAACCAAAGGCTCATCGTGCCGTGACGGAACCAGATTAGGGCCTGAAGCCATCCTGCAGTGTTGCGGGCAGCTCAAAAGAAAGCGAGTTGAAGAAAGGAGCTCAGGGGCACTGTAATTCACAAACCTGCAGAGTTATAAATGACAGCTATCGTCCAAAAATATACTGAAGTAAGGCTGCCAAGAGGACTTGAAAGCGGGGCAGAATTGCAGGAAACCGATTTCAGGAGGTAGACTGGAATTGCATTGAAAGCATAGGAAAAGAGGCAGAACGTCCACAATGATGCACTTGGCCAAAAAGGGCGTATGCGTTTTTTCCTGAATATATTCAGGAAAAAACGCATACGCCCTTTTTGGCCAACCAAGAAAGCTTGCAAAGGAAATCTGCACTACAATGAAGTCTCACTTCCCCCCGGTCAAAAGGGCCATCTGAAAAAAGTGTAAAATCCAGAAAGGCAGGACAGGCCATGGAGAACTGGGAGCCTTGTTATGCTGATGGGCGGGATGTAAATTGCCAACAGACACTCGGGAGAAGTGTATGGTGTTTCCTGAAACATCTAAAAAACAAAGCAACAGAGCCTAGGGCACTTCCACTTACGGTCCTATAGCTTAGGGAAATTAAAATCAAAAAGACACAGCCACCCCAACGTTTGGGACGCCTCTGTTTACAAGAACCTCGTTTACAGTACAAGTTCAACATCGCAGAAAGTGAAAAATGGATAAAGAAGTTGTGGTATTTACTTACAAAGCAATATCACTCAGCAATGAAATCTATGTCATCAGGCCCTTAGCAGCACAATGAGTGGATTCAGGTATGATGATTCTAACTGAAATAAGTCACACAGAAAAAAAACATCATAAGATATCAGTAATACACGGAATGTAAACTTGGCTACACAGGAACTGAATTACAGAACAGAACAGGGTCTCAAATTTAGAAAACCAACTTATGCTTGCTTAAGGGGAAAGGTGAGTTGGGGTGCTGCATAAAACCAGAGATTGAAATGAGCACAGATAAAGTTCCTTAAGCCAAATATGGAATAGACAAGAGCTACTCCTTGTTCAACGAAATGGACTCAACACCCCATATTAAACGCCTAAGAATGTACCTGACTAGTAAGTATCTTAAAACCTATGGATTGCTATGTCTCCAAAAGAGAATCAAGCGTGTGTACAGGGGCATAAACGCAGCAGTGATAGGATTGGAGAGGTTCGGTGAGCAAATGAAGACCCTTTGAAGTCATATTGCATGGTACCCATTAAACGGGTCTCAACTCTCCAGGTTTAAGGTATTCTTCCTTCAGCTAAAACATGCATGTGGAACCCAGAGTATGATCAACCGTGTGAAAGGGAGACGTGTTCAAATATGTCTCAGTTTTCCTCCCCTGGTACTCGGGTGCAACATTCCAGACGCTTTACTAACACTCTCCCCACTTGGAGAGTCAGCGCCTTTAACCTCCTGTTTGGCCCAGTTTGCAATTTCTGCGGAAGATGAACAGGAATAGGGAGAACCAATGAGAGACTAGCTGGAGGTGTCTGGACGGGCAAATTTAACTCTCATTTCCCACCAGGAAGAGGAAATAACCAAAGGCTCAGAGTGCCGTGCCGGAACCAGATTAGGGCCTGAAGCCATCCTGCGGTGTTGCGGCCAGCTCAAAAGAAAGCGAGTTGAAGAAAGGAGCTCAGGGGCACTGTAATTCACAAACCTGCAGAGTTATAAATGACAGCTATCGTCCAAAAATATACTGAAGTAAGGCTGCCAAGAGGACTTGAAAGCGGGGCAGAATTGCAGGAAACCGATTTCAGGAGGTAGACTGGAATTGCATTGAAAGCATAGGAAAAGAGGCAGAACGTCCACAATGATGCACTTGGCCAAAAAGGGCGTATGCGTTTTTTCCTGAATATATTCAGGAAAAAACGCATACGCCCTTTTTGGCCAACCAAGAAAGCTTGCAAAGGAAATCTGCACTACAATGAAGTCTCACTTCCCCCCGGTCAAAAGGGCCATCTGAAAAAAGTGTAAAATCCAGAAAGGCAGGACAGGCCATGGAGAACTGGGAGCCTTGTTATGCTGATGGGCGGGATGTAAATTGCCAACAGACACTCGGGAGAAGTGTATGGTGTTTCCTGAAACATCTAAAAAACAAAGCAACAGAGCCTAGGGCACTTCCACTTATGGTCCTATAGCTTAGGGAAATTAAAATGAAAAAGACACAGCCACCCCAAAGTTTGGGACGCCTCTGTTTACAAGAACCTCGTTTACAGTACAAGTTCAACATCGCAGAAAGTGAAAAATGGATAAAGAAGTTGTGGTATTTACTTACAAAGCAATATCACTCAGCAATGAAATCTATGTCATCAGGCCCTTAGCAGCACAATGAGTGGATTCAGGTATGATGATTCTAACTGAAATAAGTCACACAGAAAAAGAAACATCATAAGATATCAGTAATACACGGAATGTAAACTTGGCTACACAGGAACTGAATTACAGAACAGAACAGGGTCTCAAATTTAGAAAACCAACTTATGCTTGTTTAAGGGGAAAGGTGAGTTGGGGTGCTGCATAAAACCAGAGATTGAAATGAACAGAGATAAAGTTCCTTAAGCCAAATATGGAATAGACAAGAGCTACTCCTTGCTCAACGAAATGGACTCAACACCGCATATTAAATGCCTAAGAATGTACCTGACTAGTAAGTATCTTAAAACCTATGGATTGCTATGTCTCCAAAAGAGAATCAAGCATGTGTACAGGGGCATAAACGCAGCAGTGATAGGATTGGAGAGGTTCGGTGAGCAAATGAAGACCCTTTGAAGTCATATTGCATGGTACCCATTCCACGGGTTTCAACTACCCAGGTTTAAGGTATTCTTCCTTCAGCTGAAACATGCATGTGGAACCTAGAGTATGATCAACCATGTGATCGGGAGTCATGTTCAAATATGTCTCAGTATTCGTACCCTGGTACTCGGGTGCAACATTCCAGACGCTTTACTAACACCCTCCCGACTTGGAGAGTCAGTCCCTTTAACCTCCTGTTTGGCCCAGTTTGCAATTTCTGCGGAAGATGAACAGGAATAGCGAGAACCAATGAGAGACTAGCTGGAGGTGTCTGGACGGGCAAATTTAACTCTCATTTCCCACCAGGAAGAGGAATTAACCAAAGGCTCAGCGTGCCGTGCCGGAACCAGATTAGGGCCTGAAGCCATCCTGCGGTGTTGCGGCCAGCTCAAAAGAAAGCGAGTTGAAGAAAGGAGCTCAGGGGCACTGTAATTCACAAACCTGCAGAGTTATAAATGACAGCTATCGTCCAAAAATATACTGAAGTAAGGCTGCCAAGAGGACTTGAAAGCGGGGCAGAATTGCAGGAAACCGATTTCAGGAGGTAGACTGGAATTGCATTGAAAGCATAGGAAAAGAGGCAGAACGTCCACAATGATGCACTTGGCCAAAAAGGGCGTATGCGTTTTTTCCTGAATATATTCAGGAAAAAACGCATACGCCCTTTTTGGCCAACCAAGCAAGCTTGCAAAGGAAATCTGCACTACAATGAAGTCTCACTTCCCCCCGGTCAAAAGGGCCATCTGAAAAAAGTGTAAAATCCAGAAAGACAGGACAGGCCATGGAGAACTGGGAGCCTTGTTATGCTGATGGGCGGGATGTAAATTGCCAACAGACACTCGGGAGAAGTGTATGGTGTTTCCTGAAGCATCTAAAAAACAAAGCAACAGAGCCTAGGGCACTTCCACTTATGGTCCTATAGCTTAGGGAAATTAAAATCAAAAAGACACAGCCACCCCAAAGTTTGGGACGCCTCTGTTTACAAGAACCTCGTTTACAGTACAAGTTCAACATCGCAGAAAGTGAAAAATGGATAAAGAAGTTGTGGTATTTACTTACAAAGCAATATCACTCAGCAATGAAATCTATGTCATCAGGCCCTTAGCAGCACAATGAGTGGATTCAGGTATGATGATTCTAACTGAAATAAGTCACACAGAAAAAGAAACATCATAAGATATCAGTAATACACGGAATGTAAACTTGGCTCCACAGGAACTGAATTACAGAACAGAACAGGGTCTCAAATTTAGAAAACCAACTTATGCTTTCTTAAGGGTAAAGGTGAGTTGGGGTGCTGCATAAAACCAGAGATTGAAATGAGCACAGATAAAGTTCCTTAAGCCAAATATGGAATAGACAAGAGCTACCTCTTGCTCAACGAAATGGACTCAACACCGCATATTAAATGCCTAAGAATGTACCTGACTAGTAAGTATCTTAAAACCTATGGATTGCTATGTCTCCGAAAGAGAATCAAGCATGTGTACAGGGGCATAAACGCAGCAGTGATAGGATTGGAGAGGTTCGGTGAGCAAATGAAGACCCTTTGAAGTCATATTGCATGGTACCCATTCCACGGGTTTCAACTACCCAGGTTTAAGGTATTCTTCCTTCAGCTAAAACATGCATGTGGAACCTAGAGTATGATCAACCATGAGATCGGGAGACGTGTTCAAATATGTCTCAGTTTTCGTACCCTGGTACTCGGGTGCAACATTCCAGACGCTTTACTAACACCCTCCCGACTTGGAGAGTCAGTCCCTTTAACCTCCTGTTTGGCCCAGTTTGCAATTTCTGCGGAAGATGAACAGGAATAGCGAGAACCAATGAGAGACTAGCTGGAGGTGTCTGGACGGGCAAATTTAACTCTCATTTCCCACCAGGAAGAGGAATTAACCAAAGGCTCAGCGTGCCGTGCCGGAACCAGATTAGGGCCTGAAGCCATCCTGCGGTGTTGCGGCCAGCTCAAAAGAAAGCGAGTTGAAGAAAGGAGCTCAGGGGCACTGTAATTCACAAACCTGCAGAGTTATAAATGACAGCTATCGTCCAAAAATATACTGAAGTAAGGCTGCCAAGAGGACTTGAAAGCGGGGCAGAATTGCAGGAAACCGATTTCAGGAGGTAGACTGGAATTGCATTGAAAGCATAGGAAAAGAGGCAGAACGTCCACAATGATGCACTTGGCCAAAAAGGGAGTATGTGTTTTTTCCTGAATATATTCAGGAAAAAACGCATACGCCCTTTTTGGCCAACCAAGCAAGCTTGCAAAGGAAATCTGCACTACAATGAAGTCTCCCTTCCCCCCGGTCAAAAGGGCCATCTGAAAAAAGTGTAAAATCCAGAAAGGCAGGACAGGCCATGGAGAACTGGGAGCCTTGTTATGCTGATGGGCGGGATGTAAATTGCCAACAGACACTCGGGAGAAGTGTATGGTGTTTCCTGAAACATCTAAAAAACAAAGCAACAGAGCCTAGGGCACTTCCACTTATGGTCCTATAGCTTAGGGAAATTAAAATCAAAAAGACACAGCCACCCCAAAGTTTGGGACGCCTCTGTTTACAAGAACCTCGTTTACAGTACAAGTTCAACATCGCAGAAAGTGAAAAATGGATAAAGAAGTTGTGGTATTTACTTACAAAGCAATATCACTCAGCAATGAAATCTATGTCATCAGGCCCTTAGCAGCACAATGAGTGGATTCAGGTATGATGATTCTAACTGAAATAAGTCACACAGAAAAAGAAACATCATAAGATATCAGTAATACACGGAATGTAAACTTGGCTACACAGGAACTGAATTACAGAACAGAACAGGGTCTCAAATTTAGAAAACCAACTTATGCTTTCTTAAGGGTAAAGGTGAGTTGGGGTGCTGCATAAAACCAGAGATTGAAATGAGCACAGATAAAGTTCCTTAAGCCAAATATGGAATAGACAAGAGCTACTCCTTGCTCAACGAAATGGACTCAACACCCCATATTAAACGCCTAAGAATGTACCTGACTAGTAAGTATCTTAAAACCTATGGATTGCTATGTCTCCGAAAGAGAATCAAGCATGTGTACAGGGACATAAACGCAGCAGTGATAGGATTGGAGAGGTTCGGTGAGCAAATGAAGACCCTTTGAAGTCATATTGCATGGTACCCATTCCACGGGTTTCAACTACCCAGGTTTAAGGTATTCTTCCTTCAGCTAAAACATGCATGTGGAACCTAGAGTATGATCAACCATGTGATCGGGAGACGTGTTCAAATATGTCTCAGTTTTCGTACCCTGGTACTCGGGTGCAACATTCCAGACGCTTTACTAACACTCTCCCGACTTGGAGAGTCAGTCCCTTTAACCTCCTGTTTGGCCCAGTTTGCAATTTCTGTGGAAGATGAACAGGAATAGCGAGAACCAATGAGAGACTAGCTGGAGGTGTCTGGACGGGCAAATTTAACTCTCATTTCCCACCAGGAAGAGGAATTAACCAAAGGCTCAGCGTGCCGTGCCGGAACCAGATTAGGGCCTGAAGCCATCCTGTGGTGTTGCGGCCAGGTCACAAGAAAGCGAGTTGAAGAAAGGAGCTCAGGGGCACTGTAATTCACAAACCTGCAGAATTATAAATGACAGCTATCGTCCAAAAATATACTGAAGTATGGCTGCCAAGAGGACTTGAAAGCGGGGCAGAATTGCAGGAAACCGATTTCAGGAGGTAGACTGGAATTGCATTTAAAGCACAGGAAAATAGGCAGAACGTCCACCATGATGCACTTGGCCAAAAAGCGCGTATGCGTTTTTTCCTGAATATATTCAGGAAAAAACGCATACGCCCTTTTTGGCCAACCAAGCAAGCTTGCAAAGGAAATCTGCACTACAATGAAGTCTCACTTCCCCCCGGTCAAAAGGGCCATCTGAAAAAAGTGTAAAATCCAGAAAGGCAGGACAGGCCATGGAGAACTGGGAGCCTTGTTATGCTGATGGGCGGGATGTAAATTACCAACAGACACTCGGGAGAAGTGTATGGTGTTTCCTGAAACATCTAAAACACAAAGCAACAGAGCCTAGGGCACTTCCACTTATGGTCCTATAGCTTAGGGAAATTAAAATCAAAAAGACACAGCCACCCCAAATTTTGGGACGCCTCTGTTTACAAGAACCTCGATTACCGTACAAGTTCAATATCACAGAAAGTGAAAAATGGATAAAGAACTTGTGGTACTTACGTACAATGCAGTATCACTCAGCAATGAAATCTATGTCCTCAGGCCCGTAGCAGCATAATGAGTGGATTCAGGTACGATGATTCTAACTGAAATAAGTCACACAGAAAAAGAAACATCATAAGATATCAGTAATACACGGAATGTAAACTTGGCTACACAGGAACTGAATTACAGAACAGAACAGGGTCTCAAATTTAGAAAACCAACTTATGCTTGCTTAAGGGGAAAGGTGAGTTGGGGTGCTGCATAAAACCAGAGATTGAAATGAGCACAGATAAAGTTCCTTAAGCCAAATATGGAATAGACAAGAGCTACTCCTTGTTCAACGAAATGGACTCAACACCCCATATTAAACGCCTAAGAATGTACCTGACTAGTAAGTATCTTAAAACCTATGGATTGCTATGTCTCCAAAAGAGAATCAAGCGTGTGTACAGGGGCATAAACGCAGCAGTGATAGGATTGGAGAGGTTCGGTGAGCAAATGAAGACCCTTTGAAGTCATATTGCATGGTACCCATTACACGGGTCTCAACTCTCCAGGTTTAAGGTATTCTTCCTTCAGCTAAAACATGCATGTGGAACCCAGAGTATGATCAACCGTGTGAAAGGGAGACGTGTTCAAATATGTCTCAGTTTTCCTCCCCTGGTACTCGGGTGCAACATTCCAGACGCTTTACTAACACTCTCCCCACTTGGAGAGTCAGCGCCTTTAACCTCCTGTTTGGCCCAGTTTGCAATTTCTGCGGAAGATGAACAGGAATAGGGAGAACCAATGAGAGACTAGCTGGAGGTGTCTGGACGGGCAAATTTAACTCTCATTTCCCACCAGGAAGAGGAAATAACCAAAGGCTCAGAGTGCCGTGCCGGAACCAGATTAGGGCCTGAAGCCATCCTGCGGTGTTGCGGCCAGCTCAAAAGAAAGCGAGTTGAAGAAAGGAGCTCAGGGGCACTGTAATTCACAAACCTGCAGAGTTATAAATGACAGCTATCGTCCAAAAATATACTGAAGTAAGGCTGCCAAGAGGACTTGAAAGCGGGGCAGAATTGCAGGAAACCGATTTCAGGAGGTAGACTGGAATTGCATTGAAAGCATAGGAAAAGAGGCAGAACGTCCACAATGATGCACTTGGCCAAAAAGGGCGTATGCGTTTTTTCCTGAATATATTCAGGAAAAAACGCATACGCCCTTTTTGGCCAACCAAGAAAGCTTGCAAAGGAAATCTGCACTACAATGAAGTCTCACTTCCCCCCGGTCAAAAGGGCCATCTGAAAAAAGTGTAAAATCCAGAAAGGCAGGACAGGCCATGGAGAACTGGGAGCCTTGTTATGCTGATGGGCGGGATGTAAATTGCCAACAGACACTCGGGAGAAGTGTATGGTGTTTCCTGAAACATCTAAAAAACAAAGCAACAGAGCCTAGGGCACTTCCACTTATGGTCCTATAGCTTAGGGAAATTAAAATCAAAAAGACACAGCCACCCCAAAGTTTGGGACGCCTCTGTTTACAAGAACCTCGTTTACAGTACAAGTTCAACATCGCAGAAAGTGAAAAATGGATAAAGAAGTTGTGGTATTTACTTACAAAGCAATATCACTCAGCAATGAAATCTATGTCATCAGGCCCTTAGCAGCACAATGAGTGGATTCAGGTATGATGATTCTAACTGAAATAAGTCACACAGAAAAAGAAACATCATAAGATATCAGTAATACACGGAATGTAAACTTGGCTACACAGGAACTGAATTACAGAACAGAACAGGGTCTCAAATTTAGAAAACCAACTTATGCTTTCTTAAGGGTAAAGGTGAGTTGGGGTGCTGCATAAAACCAGAGATTGAAATGAGCACAGATAAAGTTCCTTAAGCCAAATATGGAATAGACAAGAGCTACTCCTTGCTCAACGAAATGGACTCAACACCGCATATTAAATGCCTAAGAATGTACCTGACTAGTAAGTATCTTAAAACCTATGGATTGCTATGTCTCCGAAAGAGAATCAAGCATGTGTACAGGGGCATAAACGCAGCAGTGATAGGATTGGAGAGGTTCGGTGAGCAAATGAAGACCCTTTGAAGTCATATTGCATGGTACCCATTCCACGGGTTTCAACTACCCAGGTTTAAGGTATTCTTCCTTCAGCTAAAACATGCATGTGGAACCTAGAGTATGATCAACCATGTGATCGGGAGACGTGTTCAAATATGTCTTAGTTTTCGTACCCTGGTACTCGGGTGCAACATTCCAGACGCTTTACTAACACCCTCCCGACTTGGAGAGTCAGTCCCTTTAACCTCCTGTTTGGCCCAGTTTGCAATTTCTGCGGAAGATGAACAGGAATAGCGAGAACCAATGAGAGACTAGCTGGAGGTGTCTGGACGGGCAAATTTAACTCTCATTTCCCACCAGGAAGAGGAATTAACCAAAGGCTCAGCGTGCCGTGCCGGAACCAGATTAGGGCCTGAAGCCATCCTGCGGTGTTGCGGCCAGCTCAAAAGAAAGCGAGTTGAAGAAAGGAGCTCAGGGGCACTGTAATTCACAAACCTGCAGAGTTATAAATGACAGCTATCGTCCAAAAATATACTGAAGTAAGGCTGCCAAGAGGACTTGAAAGCGGGGCAGAATTGCAGGAAACCGATTTCAGGAGGTAGACTGGAATTGCATTGAAAGCATAGGAAAAGAGGCAGAACGTCCACAATGATGCACTTGGCCAAAAAGGGCGTATGCGTTTTTTCCTGAATATATTCAGGAAAAAACGCATACGCCCTTTTTGGCCAACCAAGCAAGCTTGCAAAGGAAATCTGCACTACAATGAAGTCTCACTTCCCCCCGGTCAAAAGGGCCATCTGAAAAAAGTGTAAAATCCAGAAAGACAGGACAGGCCATGGAGAACTGGGAGCCTTGTTATGCTGATGGGCGGGATGTAAATTGCCAACAGACACTCGGGAGAAGTGTATGGTGTTTCCTGAAGCATCTAAAAAACAAAGCAACAGAGCCTAGGGCACTTCCACTTATGGTCCTATAGCTTAGGGAAATTAAAATCAAAAAGACACAGCCACCCCAAAGTTTGGGACGCCTCTGTTTACAAGAACCTCGTTTACAGTACAAGTTCAACATCGCAGAAAGTGAAAAATGGATAAAGAAGTTGTGGTATTTACTTACAAAGCAATATCACTCAGCAATGAAATCTATGTCATCAGGCCCTTAGCAGCACAATGAGTGGATTCAGGTATGATGATTCTAACTGAAATAAGTCACACAGAAAAAGAAACATCATAAGATATCAGTAATACACGGAATGTAAACTTGGCTCCACAGGAACTGAATTACAGAACAGAACAGGGTCTCAAATTTAGAAAACCAACTTATGCTTTCTTAAGGGTAAAGGTGAGTTGGGGTGCTGCATAAAACCAGAGATTGAAATGAGCACAGATAAAGTTCCTTAAGCCAAATATGGAATAGACAAGAGCTACCTCTTGCTCAACGAAATGGACTCAACACCGCATATTAAATGCCTAAGAATGTACCTGACTAGTAAGTATCTTAAAACCTATGGATTGCTATGTCTCCGAAAGAGAATCAAGCATGTGTACAGGGGCATAAACGCAGCAGTGATAGGATTGGAGAGGTTCGGTGAGCAAATGAAGACCCTTTGAAGTCATATTGCATGGTACCCATTCCACGGGTTTCAACTACCCAGGTTTAAGGTATTCTTCCTTCAGCTAAAACATGCATGTGGAACCTAGAGTATGATCAACCATGAGATCGGGAGACGTGTTCAAATATGTCTCAGTTTTCGTACCCTGGTACTCGGGTGCAACATTCCAGACGCTTTACTAACACCCTCCCGACTTGGAGAGTCAGTCCCTTTAACCTCCTGTTTGGCCCAGTTTGCAATTTCTGCGGAAGATGAACAGGAATAGCGAGAACCAATGAGAGACTAGCTGAAGGTGTCTGGACGGGCAAATTTAACTCTCATTTCCCACCAGGAAGAGGAATTAACCAAAGGCTCAGCGTGCCGTGCCGGAACCAGATTAGGGCCTGAAGCCATCCTGCGGTGTTGCGGCCAGCTCAAAAGAAAGCGAGTTGAAGAAAGGAGCTCAGGGGCACTGTAATTCACAAACCTGCAGAGTTATAAATGACAGCTATCGTCCAAAAATATACTGAAGTAAGGCTGCCAAGAGGACTTGAAAGCGGGGCAGAATTGCAGGAAACCGATTTCAGGAGGTAGACTGGAATTGCATTGAAAGCATAGGAAAAGAGGCAGAACGTCCACAATGATGCACTTGGCCAAAAAGGGCGTATGCATTTTTTCCTGAATATATTCAGGAAAAAACGCATACGCCCTTTTTGGCCAACCAAGCAAGCTTGTAAAGGAAATCTGCACTACAATGAAGTCTCCCTTCCCCCCGGTCAAAAGGGCCATCTGAAAAAAGTGTAAAATCCAGAAAGGCAGGACAGGCCATGGAGAACTGGGAGCCTTGTTATGCTGATGGGCGGGATGTAAATTGCCAACAGACACTCGGGAGAAGTGTATGGTGTTTCCTGAAACATCTAAAAAACAAAGCAACAGAGCCTAGGGCACTTCCACTTATGGTCCTATAGCTTAGGGAAATTAAAATCAAAAAGACACAGCCACCCCAAAGTTTGGGACGCCTCTGTTTACAAGAACCTCGTTTACAGTACAAGTTCAACATCGCAGAAAGTGAAAAATGGATAAAGAAGTTGTGGTATTTACTTACAAAGCAATATCACTCAGCAATGAAATCTATGTCATCAGGCCCTTAGCAGCACAATGAGTGGATTCAGGTATGATGATTCTAACTGAAATAAGTCACACAGAAAAAGAAACATCATAAGATATCAGTAATACACGGAATGTAAACTTGGCTACACAGGAACTGAATTACAGAACAGAACAGGGTCTCAAATTTAGAAAACCAACTTATGCTTGCTTAAGGGGAAAGGTGAGTTGGGGTGCTGCATAAAACCAGAGATTGAAATGAACACAGATAAAGTTCCTTAAGCCAAATATGGAATAGACAAGAGCTACTCCTTGCTCAACGAAATGGACTCAACACCGCATATTAAACGCCTAAGAATGTACCTGACTAGTAAGTATCTTAAAACCTATGGATTGCTATGTCTCTGAAAGAGAATCAAGCATGTGTACAGGGGCATAAACGCAGCAGTGATAGGATTGGAGAGGTTCGGTGAGCAAATGAAGACCCTTTGAAGTCATATTGCATGGTACCCATTCCACGGGTTTCAACTACCCAGGTTTAAGGTATTCTTCCTTCAGCTAAAACATGCATGTGGAACCTAGAGTATGATCAACCATGAGATCGGGAGACGTGTTCAAATATGTCTCAGTTTTCGTACCCTGGTACTCGGGTGCAACAATCCAGACGCTTTACTAACACTCTCCCGACTTGGAGAGTCAGTCCCTTTAACCTCCTGTTTGGCCCAGTTTGCAATTTCTGCGGAAGATGAACAGGAATAGCGAGAACCAATGAGAGACTAGCTGGAGGTGTCTGGACGGGCAAATTTAACTCTCATTTCCCACCAGGAAGAGGAATTAACCAAAGGCTCAGCGTGCCGTGCCGGAACCAGATTAGGGCCTGAAGCCATCCTGCGGTGTTGCGGCCAGCTCAAAAGAAAGCGAGTTGAAGAAAGGAGCTCAGGGGCACTGTAATTCACAAACCTGCAGAGTTATAAATGACAGCTATCGTCCAAAAATATACTGAAGTAAGGCTGCCAAGAGGACTTGAAAGCGGGGCAGAATTGCAGGAAACCGATTTCAGTAGGCAGACTGGAATTGCATTGAAAGCACAGGAAAAGAGGCAGAACGTCCACAATGATGCACTTGGCCAAAAAGGGCATATGCGTTTTTTCCTGAATATATTCAGGAAAAAACGCATACGCCCTTTTTGGCCAACCAAGCAAGCTTGCAAAGGAAATCTGCACTACAATGAAGTCTCACTTCCCCCCGGTCAAAAGGGCCATCTGAAAAAAGTGTAAAATCCAGAAAGGCAGGACAGGCCATGGAGAACTGGGAGCCTTGTTATGCTGATGGGCGGGATGTAAATTGCCAACAGACACTCGGGAGAAGTGTATGGTGTTTCCTGAAACATCTAAAAAACAAAGCAACAGAGCCTAGGGCACTTCCACTTATGGTCCTATAGCTTAGGGAAATTAAAATCAAAAAGACACAGCCACCCCAAAGTTTGGGACGCCTCTGTTTACAAGAACCTCGTTTACAGTACAAGTTCAACATCGCAGAAAGTGAAAAATGGATAAAGAAGTTGTGGTATTTACTTACAAAGCAATATCACTCAGCAATGAAATCTATGTCATCAGGCCCTTAGCAGCACAATGAGTGGATTCAGGTATGATGATTCTAACTGAAATAAGTCACACAGAAAAAGAAACATCATAAGATATCAGTAATACACGGAATGTAAACTTGGCTACACAGGAACTGAATTACAGAACAGAACAGGGTCTCAAATTTAGAAAACCAACTTATGCTTGCTTAAGGGGAAAGGTGAGTTGGGGTGCTGCATAAAACCAGAGATTGAAATGAACACAGATAAAGTTCCTTAAGCCAAATATGGAATAGACAAGAGCTACTCCTTGCTCAACGAAATGGACTCAACACCGCATATTAAATGCCTAAGAATGTACCTGACTAGTAAGTATCTTAAAACCTATGGATTGCTATGTCTCCAAAAGAGAATCAAGCATGTGTACAGGGGCATAAACGCAGCAGTGATAGGATTGGAGAGGTTCGGTGAGCAAATGAAGACCCTTTGAAGTCATATTGCATGGTACCCATTCCACGGGTTTCAACTACCCAGGTTTAAGGTATTCTTCCTTCAGCTAAAACATGCATGTGGAACCTAGAGTATGATCAACCATGTGATCGGGAGACGTGTTCAAATATGTCTCAGTTTTCGTACCCTGGTACTCGGGTGCAACATTCCAGACGCTTTACTAACACCCTCCCGACTTGGAGAGTCAGTCCCTTTAACCTCCTGTTTGGCCCAGTTTGCAATTTCTGCGGAAGATGAACAGGAATAGCGAGAACCAATGAGAGACTAGCTGGAGGTGTCTGGACGGGCAAATTTAACTCTCATTTCCCACCAGGAAGAGGAATTAACCAAAGGCTCAGCGTGCCGTGCCGGAACCAGATTAGGGCCTGAAGCCATCCTGCGGTGTTGCGGCCAGCTCAAAAGAAAGCGAGTTGAAGAAAGGAGCTCAGGGGCACTGTAATTCACAAACCTGCAGAGTTATAAATGACAGCTATCGTCCAAAAATATACTGAAGTAAGGCTGCCAAGAGGACTTGAAAGCGGGGCAGAATTGCAGGAAACCGATTTCAGGAGGTAGACTGGAATTGCATTGAAAGCATAGGAAAAGAGGCAGAACGTCCACAATGATGCACTTGGCCAAAAAGGGCGTATGCGTTTTTTCCTGAATATATTCAGGAAAAAACGCATACGCCCTTTTTGGCCAACCAAGCAAGCTTGCAAAGGAAATCTGCACTACAATGAAGTCTCACTTCCCCCCGGTCAAAAGGGCCATCTGAAAAAAGTGTAAAATCCAGAAAGGCAGGACAGGCCATGGAGAACTGGGAGCCTTGTTATGCTGATGGGCGGGATGTAAATTGCCAACAGACACTCGGGAGAAGTGTATGGTGTTTCCTGAAACATCTAAAAAACAAAGCAACAGAGCGTAGGGCACTTTCACTTATGGTCCTATAGATTAGGGAAATTAAAATCAAAAAGACACAGCCACCCCAAACATTGGGACGCCTCTGTTTACAAGAACCTCGTTTACAGTACAAGTTCAACATCGCAGAAAGTGAAAAATGGGTAAAGAAGTTGTGGTATTTACTTACAAAGCAATAACACTCAGCAATGAAATCTATGTCATCAGGCCCTTAGCAGCACAATGAGTGGATTCAGGTATGATGATTCTAACTGAAATAAGTCACACAGAAAAAGAAACATCATAAGATATCAGTAATACACGGAATGTAAACTTGGCTACACAGGAACTGAATTACAGAACAGAACAGGGTCTCAAATTTAGAAAACCAACTTATGCTTGCTTAAGGGGAAAGGTGAGTTGGGGTGCTGCATAAAACCAGAGATTGAAGTGAGCACAGATAAAGTTCCTTAAGCCAAATATGGAATAGACAAGAGCTACTCCTTGCTCAACGAAATGGACACAACACCGCATATTAAACGCCTAAGAATGTACCTGACTAGTAAGTATCTTAAAACCTATGGATTGCTATGTCTCCGAAAGAGAATCAAGCATGTGTACAGGGGCATAAACGCAGCAGTGATAGGATTGGAGAGGTTTGCTGAGCAAATGAAGACCCTCTGAAGTCATATTGCATGGTACCCATTCCAAGGGTTTCAACTACCCAAGTTTAAGGTATTCTTCCTTCAGCTAAAACATGCATGTGGAACCTAGAGTATGATCAACCATGTGATCGGGAGACGTGTTCAAATATGTCTCAGTTTTCGTACCCTGGTACTCGGGTGCAACATTCCAGACGCTTTACTAACACCCTCCTGACTTGGAGAGTCAGTCCCTTTAAACTCCTGTTTGGCCCAGTTTGCAATTTCTGCGGAAGATGAACAGGAATAGCGAGAACCAATGAGAGACTAGCTGGAGGTGTCTGGACGGGCAAATTTAACTCTCATTTCCCACCAGGAAGAGGAATTAACCAAAGGCTCAGCGTGCCGTGCCGGAACCAGATTAGGGCCTGAAGCCATCCTGCGGTGTTGCGGCCAGCTCAAAAGAAAGCGAGTTGAAGAAAGGAGCTCAGGGGCACTGTAATTCACAAACCTGCAGAGTTATAAATGACAGCTATCGTCCAAAAATATACTGAAGTAAGGCTGCCAAGAGGACTTGAAAGCGGGGCAGAATTGCAGGAAACTGATTTCAGGAGGTAGACTGGAATTGCATTGAAAGCATAGGAAAAGAGGCAGAACGTCCACAATGATGCACTTGGCCAAAAAGGGCATATGCGTTTTTTCCTGAATATATTCAGGAAAAAACGCATACGCCCTTTTTGGCCAACCAAGCAAGCTTGCAAAGGAAATCTGCACTACAATGAAGTCTCACTTCCCCCCGGTCAAAAGGGCCATCTGAAAAAAGTGTAAAATCCAGAAAGGCAGGACAGGCCATGGAGAACTGGGAGCCTTGTTATGCTGATGGGCGGGATGTAAATTGCCAACAGACACTCGGGAGAAGTGTATGGTGTTTCCTGAAACATCTAAAAAACAAAGCAACAGAGCCTAGGGCACTTCCACTTATGGTCCTATAGCTTACGGAAATTAAAATCAAAAAGACACAGCCACCCCAAAGTTTGGGACGCCTCTGTTTACAAGAACCTCGTTTACAGTACAAGTTCAACATCGCAGAAAGTGAAAAATGGATAAAGAAGTTGTGGTATTTACTTACAAAGCAATATCACTCAGCAATGAAATCTATGTCATCAGGCCCTTAGCAGCACAATGAGTGGATTCAGGTATGATGATTCTAACTGAAATAAGTCACACAGAAAAAGAAACATCATAAGATATCAGTAATACACGGAATGTAAACTTGGCTACACAGGAACTGAATTACAGAACAGAACAGGGTCTCAAATTTAGAAAACCAACTTATGCTTGCTTAAGGGTAAAGGTGAGTTGGGGTGCTGCATAAAACCAGAGATTGAAATGAGCACAGATAAAGTTCCTTAAGCCAAATATGGAATAGACAAGAGCTACTCCTTGCTCAATGAAATGGACTCAACACCGCATATTAAATGCCTAAGAATGTACCTGACTAGTAAGTATCTTAAAACCTATGGATTGCTATGTCTCCGAAAGAGAATCAAGCATGTGTACAGGTGCATAAACACAGCAGTGATAGGATTGGAGAGGTTCGGTGAGCAACTGAAGACCCTTTGAAGTCATATTGCATGGTACCCATTCCACGGGTTTCAACGACCCAGGTTTAAGGTATTCTTCCTTCAGCTAAAACATGCATGTGGAACCTAGAGTATGATCAACCATGTGATCGGGAGACGTGTTCAAATATGTCTCAGTTTTCGTACCCTGGTACTCGGGTGCAACATTCCAGACGCTTTACTAACACCCTCCCGACTTGGAGAGTCAGTCCCTTTAACCTCCTGTTTGGCCCAGTTTGCAATTTCTGCGGAAGATGAACAGGAATAGCAAGAACCAATGAGAGACTAGCTGGAGGTGTCTGGACGGGCAAATTTAACTCTCATTTCCCACCAGGAAGAGGAATTAACCAAAGGCTCAGTGTGCCGTGCCGGAACCAGATTAGGGCCTGAAGCCATCCTGCGGTGTTGCGGCCAGCTCAAAAGAAAGCGAGTTGAAGAAAGGAGCTCAGGGGCACTGTAATTCACAAACCTGCAGAGTTATAAATGACAGCTATCGTCCAAAAATATACTGAAGTAAGGCTGCCAAGAGGACTTGAAAGCGGGGCAGAATTGCAGGAAACCGATTTCAGGAGGTAGACTGGAATTGCATTGAAAGCATAGGAAAAGAGGCAGAACGTCCACAATGATGCACTTGGCCAAAAAGGGCGTATGCGTTTTTTCCTGAATATATTCAGGAAAAAACGCATACGCCCTTTTTGGCCAACCAAGCAAGCTTGCAAAGGAAATCTGCACTACAATGAAGTCTCACTTCCCCCCGGTCAAAAGGGCCATCTGAAAAAAGTGTAAAATCCAGAAAGGCAGGACAGGCCATGGAGAACTGGGAGCCTTGTTATGCTGATGGGCGGGATGTAAATTGCCAACAGACACTAGGGAGAAGTGTATGGTGTTTCCTGAAGCATCTAAAAAACAAAGCAACAGAGCCTAGGGCACTTCCACTTATGGTCCTATAGCTTAGGGAAATTAAAATCAAAAAGACACAGCCACCCCAAAGTTTGGGACGCCTCTGTTTACAAGAACCTCGTTTACCGTACAAGTTCAACATCGCAGAAAGTGAAAAATGGATAAAGAAGTTGTGGTATTTACTTACAAAGCAATATCACTCAGCAATGAAATCTATGTCATCAGGCCCTTAGCAGCACAATGAGTGGATTCAGGTATGATGATTCTAACTGAAATAAGTCACACAGAAAAAGAAACATCATAAGATATCAGTAATACACGGAATGTAAACTTGGCTACACAGGAACTGAATTACAGAACAGAACAGGGTCTCAAATTTAGAAAACCAACTTATGCTTGCTTAAGGGGAAAGGTGAGTTGGGGTGCTGCATAAAACCAGAGATTGAAATGAACACAGATAAAGTTCCTTAAGCCAAATATGGAATAGACAAGAGCTACTCCTTGCTCAACGAAATGGACTCAACACCGCATATTAAATGCCTAAGAATGTACCTGACTAGTAAGTATCTTAAAACCTATGGATTGCTATGTCTCCAAAAGAGAATCAAGCATGTGTACAGGGGCATAAACGCAGCAGTGATAGGATTGGAGAGGTTCGGTGAGCAAATGAAGACCCTTTGAAGTCATATTGCATGGTACCCATTCCACGGGTTTCAACTACCCAGGTTTAAGGTATTCTTCCTTCAGCTAAAACATGCATGTGGAACCTAGAGTATGATCAACCATGTGATCGGGAGACGTGTTCAAATATGTCTCAGTTTTCGTACCCTGGTACTCGGGTGCAACATTCCAGACGCTTTACTAACACCCTCCCGACTTGGAGAGTCAGTCCCTTTAACCTCCTGTTTGGCCCAGTTTGCAATTTCTGCGGAAGATGAACAGGAATAGCGAGAACCAATGAGAGACTAGCTGGAGGTGTCTGGACGGGCAAATTTAACTCTCATTTCCCACCAGGAAGAGGAATTAACCAAAGGCTCAGCGTGCCGTGCCGGAACCAGATTAGGGCCTGAAGCCATCCTGCGGTGTTGCGGCCAGCTCAAAAGAAAGCGAGTTGAAGAAAGGAGCTCAGGGACACTGTAATTCACAAACCTGCAGAGTTATAAATGACAGCTATCGTCCAAAAATATACTGAAGTAAGGCTGCCAAGAGGACTTGAAAGCGGGGCAGAATTGCAGGAAACCGATTTCAGGAGGTAGACTGGAATTGCATTGAAAGCATAGGAAAAGAGGCAGAACGTCCACAATGATGCACTTGGCCAAAAAGGGCGTATGCGTTTTTTCCTGAATATATTCAGGAAAAAACGCATACGCACTTTTTGGCCAACCAAGCAAGCTTGCAAAGGAAATCTGCACTACAATGAAGTCTCACTTCCCCCCGGTCAAAAGGGCCATCTGAAAAAAGTGTAAAATCCAGAAAGGCAGGACAGGCCATGGAGAACTGGGAGCCTTGTTATGCTGATGGGCGGGATGTAAATTGCCAACAGACACTCGGGAGAAGTGTATGGTGTTTCCTGAAACATCTAAAAAACAAAGCAACAGAGCGTAGGGCACTTTCACTTATGGTCCTATAGATTAGGGAAATTAAAATCAAAAAGACACAGCCACCCCAAACATTGGGACGCCTCTGTTTACAAGAACCTCGTTTACAGTACAAGTTCAACATCGCAGAAAGTGAAAAATGGGTAAAGAAGTTGTGGTATTTACTTACAAAGCAATAACACTCAGCAATGAAATCTATGTCATCAGGCCCTTAGCAGCACAATGAGTGGATTCAGGTATGATGATTCTAACTGAAATAAGTCACACAGAAAAAGAAACATCATAAGATATCAGTAATACACGGAATGTAAACTTGGCTACACAGGAACTGAATTACAGAACAGAACAGGGTCTCAAATTTAGAAAACCAACTTATGCTTGCTTAAGGGGAAAGGTGAGTTGGGGTGCTGCATAAAACCAGAGATTGAAATGAGCACAGATAAAGTTCCTTAAGCCAAATATGGAATAGACAAGAGCTACTCCTTGCTCAAAGAAATGGACTCAACACCGCATATTAAACGCCTAAGAATGTACCTGACTAGTAAATATCTTAAAACCTATGGATTGCTATGTCTCCGAAAGAGAATCAAGCATGTGTACAGGGGCATAAACACAGCAGTGATAGGATTGCAGAGGTTCGGTGAGCAAATGAAGACCCTTTGAAGTCATATTGCATGGTACCCATTCCACGGGTTTCAACTACCCAGTTTTAAGGTATTCTTCCTTCAGGTAAAACATGCATGTGGAACCTAGAGTATGATCAACCATGTGATCGGGAGACGTGTTCAAATATGTCTCAGTTTTCGTACCCTGGTACTCGGGTGCAACATTCCAGACACTTTACTAACACCCTCCCGACTTGGAGAGTCAGTCCCTTTAACCTCCTGTTTGGCCCCGTTTGCAATTTCTGCGGAAGATGAACAGGAATAGCGAGAACCAATGAGAGACTAGCTGGAGGTGTCTGGACGGGCAAATTTAACTCTCATTTCCCACCAGGAAGAGGAATTAACCAAAGGCTCAGCGTGCCGTGCCGGAACCAGATTAGGGCCTGAAGCCATCCTGCGGTGTTGCGGCCAGCTCAAAAGAAAGCGAGTTGAAGAAAGGAGCTCAGGGGCACTGTAATTCACAAACCTGCAGAGTTATAAATGACAGCTATCGTCCAAAAATATACTGAAGTAAGGCTGCCAAGAGGACTTGAAAGCGGGGCAGAATTGCAGGAAACCGATTTCAGGAGGTAGACTGGAATTGCATTGAAAGCATAGGAAAAGAGGCAGAACGTCCACAATGATGCACTTGGCCAAAAAGGGCGTATGCGTTTTTTCCTGAATATATTCAGGAAAAAACGCATACGCCCTTTTTGGCCAACCAAGCAAGCTTGCAAAGGAAATCTGCACTACAATGAAGTCTCACTTCCCCCCGGTCAAAAGGGCCATCTGAAAAAAGTGTAAAATCCAGAAAGGCAGGACAGGCCATGGAGAACTGGGAGCCTTGTTATGCTGATGGGCGGGATGTAAATTGCCAACAGACACTCGGGAGAAGTGTATGGTGTTTCCTGAAACATCTAAAAAACAAAGCAACAGAGCGTAGGGCACTTTCACTTATGGTCCTATAGATTAGGGAAATTAAAATCAAAAAGACACAGCCACCCCAATGTTTGGGACGCCTCTGTTTACAAGAACCTCGTTTACAGTACAAGTTCAACATCGCAGAAAGTGAAAAATGGATAAAGAAGTTGTGGTATTTACTTACAAAGCAATATCACTCTGCAATGAAATCTATGTCATCAGGCCCTTAGCAGCACAATGAGTGGATTCAGGTATGATGATTCTAACTGAAATAAGTCACACAGAAAAAGAAACATCATAAGATATCAGTAATACACGGAATGTAAACTTGGCTACACAGGAACTGAATTACAGAACAGAACAGGGTCTCAAATTTAGAAAACCAACTTATGCTTGCTTAAGGGGAAAGGTGAGTTGGGGTGCTGCATAAAACCAGAGATTGAAGTGAGCACAGATAAAGTTCCTTAAGCCAAATATGGAATAGACAAGAGCTACTCCTTGCTCAACGAAATGGACACAACACCGCATATTAAACGCCTAAGAATGTACCTGACTAGTAAGTATCTTAAAACCTATGGATTGCTATGTCTCCGAAAGAGAATCAAGCATGTGTACAGGGGCATAAACGCAGCAGTGATAGGATTGGAGAGGTTTGGTGAGCAAATGAAGACCCTCTGAAGTCATATTGCATGGTACCCATTCCAAGGGTTTCAACTACCCAAGTTTAAGGTATTCTTCCTTCAGCTAAAACATGCATGTGGAACCTAGAGTATGATCAACCATGTGATCGGGAGACGTGTTCAAATATGTCTCAGTTTTCGTACCCTGGTACTCGGGTGCAACATTCCAGACGCTTTACTAACACCCTCCTGACTTGGAGAGTCAGTCCCTTTAAACTCCTGTTTGGCCCAGTTTGCAATTTCTGCGGAAGATGAACAGGAATAGCGAGAACCAATGAGAGACTAGCTGGAGGTGTCTGGACGGGCAAATTTAACTCTCATTTCCCACCAGGAAGAGGAATTAACCAAAGGCTCAGCGTGCCGTGCCGGAACCAGATTAGGGCCTGAAGCCATCCTGCGGTGTTGCGGCCAGCTCAAAAGAAAGCGAGTTGAAGAAAGGAGCTCAGGGGCACTGTAATTCACAAACCTGCAGAGTTATAAATGACAGCTATCGTCCAAAAATATACTGAAGTAAGGCTGCCAAGAGGACTTGAAAGCGGGGCAGAATTGCAGGAAACTGATTTCAGGAGGTAGACTGGAATTGCATTGAAAGCATAGGAAAAGAGGCAGAACGTCCACAATGATGCACTTGGCCAAAAAGGCATATGCGTTTTTTCCTGAATATATTCAGGAAAAAACGCATACGCCCTTTTTGGCCAACCAAGCAAGCTTGCAAAGGAAATCTGCACTACAATGAAGTCTCACTTCCCCCCGGTCAAAAGGGCCATCTGAAAAAAGTGTAAAATCCAGAAAGGCAGGACAGGCCATGGAGAACTGGGAGCCTTGTTATGCTGATGGGCGGGATGTAAATTGCCAACAGACACTCGGGAGAAGTGTATGGTGTTTCCTGAAACATCTAAAAAACAAAGCAACAGAGCCTAGGGCACTTCCACTTATGGTCCTATAGCTTACGGAAATTAAAATCAAAAAGACACAGCCACCCCAAAGTTTGGGACGCCTCTGTTTACAAGAACCTCGTTTACAGTACAAGTTCAACATCGCAGAAAGTGAAAAATGGATAAAGAAGTTGTGGTATTTACTTACAAAGCAATATCACTCAGCAATGAAATCTATGTCATCAGGCCCTTAGCAGCACAATGAGTGGATTCAGGTATGATGATTCTAACTGAAATAAGTCACACAGAAAAAGAAACATCATAAGATATCAGTAATACACGGAATGTAAACTTGGCTACACAGGAACTGAATTACAGAACAGAACAGGGTCTCAAATTTAGAAAACCAACTTATGCTTGCTTAAGGGTAAAGGTGAGTTGGGGTGCTGCATAAAACCAGAGATTGAAATGAGCACAGATAAAGTTCCTTAAGCCAAATATGGAATAGACAAGAGCTACTCCTTGCTCAATGAAATGGACTCAACACCGCATATTAAATGCCTAAGAATGTACCTGACTAGTAAGTATCTTAAAACCTATGGATTGCTATGTCTCCGAAAGAGAATCAAGCATGTGTACAGGTGCATAAACACAGCAGTGATAGGATTGGAGAGGTTCGGTGAGCAACTGAAGACCCTTTGAAGTCATATTGCATGGTACCCATTCCACGGGTTTCAACGACCCAGGTTTAAGGTATTCTTCCTTCAGCTAAAACATGCATGTGGAACCTAGAGTATGATCAACCATGTGATCGGGAGACGTGTTCAAATATGTCTCAGTTTTCGTACCCTGGTACTCGGGTGCAACATTCCAGACGCTTTACTAACACCCTCCCGACTTGGAGAGTCAGTCCCTTTAACCTCCTGTTTGGCCCAGTTTGCAATTTCTGCGGAAGATGAACAGGAATAGCAAGAACCAATGAGAGACTAGCTGGAGGTGTCTGGACGGGCAAATTTAACTCTCATTTCCCACCAGGAAGAGGAATTAACCAAAGGCTCAGTGTGCCGTGCCGGAACCAGATTAGGGCCTGAAGCCATCCTGCGGTGTTGCGGCCAGCTCAAAAGAAAGCGAGTTGAAGAAAGGAGCTCAGGGGCACTGTAATTCACAAACCTGCAGAGTTATAAATGAGAGCTATCGTCCAAAAATATACTGAAGTAAGGCTGCCAAGAGGACTTGAAAGCGGGGCAGAATTGCAGGAAACCGATTTCAGGAGGTAGACTGGAATTGCATTGAAAGCATAGGAAAAGAGGCAGAACGTCCACAATGATGCACTTGGCCAAAAAGGGCGTATGCGTTTTTTCCTGAATATATTCAGGAAAAAACGCATACGCACTTTTTGGCCAACCAAGCAAGCTTGCAAAGGAAATCTGCACTACAATGAAGTCTCACTTCCCCCCGGTCAAAAGGGCCATCTGAAAAAAGTGTAAAATCCAGAAAGGCAGGACAGGCCATGGAGAACTGGGAGCCTTGTTATGCTGATGGGCGGGATGTAAATTGCCAACAGACACTCGGGAGAAGTGTATGGTGTTTCCTGAAACATCTAAAAAACAAAGCAACAGAGCATAGGGCACTTTCACTTATGGTCCTATAGATCAGGGAAATTAAAATCAAAAAGACACAGCCACCCCAAACATTGGGACGCCTCTGTTTACAAGAACCTCGTTTACAGTACAAGTTCAACATCGCAGAAAGTGAAAAATGGGTAAAGAAGTTGTGGTATTTACTTACAAAGCAATAACACTCAGCAATGAAATCTATGTCATCAGGCCCTTAGCAGCCCAATGAGTGGATTCAGGTATGATGATTCTAACTGAAATAAGTCACACAGAAAAAGAAACATCATAAGATATCAGTAATACACGGAATGTAAACTTGGCTACACAGGAACTGAATTACAGAACAGAACAGGGTCTCAAATTTAGAAAACCAACTTATGCTTGCTTAAGGGGAAAGGTGAGTTGGGGTGCTGCATAAAACCAGAGATTGAAATGAGCACAGATAAAGTTCCTTAAGCCAAATATGGAATAGACAAGAGCTACTCCTTGCTCAACGAAATGGACTCAACACCGCATATTAAACGCCTAAGAATGTACCTGACTAGTAAGTATCTTAAAACCTATGGATTGCTATGTCTCCGAAAGAGAATCAAGCATGTGTACAGGGGCATAAACGCAGCAGTGATAGGATTGGAGAGGTTTGGTGAGCAAATGAAGACCCTCTGAAGTCATATTGCATGGTACCCATTCCACGGGTTTCAACTACCCAAGTTTAAGGTATTCTTCCTTCAGCTAAAACATGCATGTGGAACCTAGAGTATGATCAACCATGTGATCGGGAGACCTGTTCAAATATGTCTCAGTTTTCGTACCCTGGTACTCGGGTGCAACATTCCAGACGCTTTACTAACACCCTCCTGACTTGGAGAGTCAGTCCCTTTAAACTCCTGTTTGGCCCAGTTTGCAATTTCTGCGGAAGATGAACAGGAATAGCGAGAACCAATGAGAGACTAGCTGGAGGTGTCTGGACGGGCAAATTTAACTCTCATTTCCCACCAGGAAGAGGAATTAACCAAAGGCTCAGCGTGCCGTACCGGAACCAGATTAGGGCCTGAAGCCATCCTGCGGTGTTGCGGCCAGCTCAAAAGAAAGCGAGTTGAAGAAAGGAGCTCAGGGGCACTGTAATTCACAAACTTGCAGAGTTATAAATGACAGCTATCATCCAAAAATATACTGAAGTAAGGCTGCCAAGAGGACTTGAAAGCGGGGCAGAATTGCAGGAAACTGATTTCAGGAGGTAGACTGGAATTGCATTGAAAGCATAGGAAAAGAGGCAGAACGTCCACAATGATGCACTTGGCCAAAAAGGGCGTATGCGTTTTTTCCTGAATATATTCAGGAAAAAACGCATATGCCCTTTTTGGCCAACCAAGCAAGCTTGCAAAGGAAATCTGCACTACAATGAAGTCTCACTTCCCCCCGGTCAAAAGGGCCATCTGAAAAAAGTGTAAAATCCAGAAAGGCAGGACAGGCCATGGAGAACTGGGAGCCTTGTTATGCTGATGGGCGGGATGTAAATTGCCAACAGACACTCGGGAGAAGTGTATGGTGTTTCCTGAAACATCTAAAAAACAAAGCAACAGAGCCTAGGGCACTTCCACTTATGGTCCTATAGCTTAGGGAAATTAAAATCAAAAAGACACAGCCACCCCAAAGTTTGGGACGCCTCTGTTTACAAGAACCTCGTTTACAGTACAAGTTCAACATCGCAGAAAGTGAAAAATGGATAAAGAAGTTGTGGTATTTACTTACAAAGCAATATCACTCAGCAATGAAATCTATGTCATCAGGCCCTTAGCAGCACAATGAGTGGATTCAGGTATGATGATTCTAACTGAAATAAGTCACACAGAAAAAGAAACATCATAAGATATCAGTAATACACGGAATGTAAACTTGGCTACACAGGAACTGTATTACAGAACAGAACAGGGTCTCAAATTTAGAAAACCAACTTATGCTTGCTTAAGGGTAAAGGTGAGTTGGGGTGCTGCATAAAACCAGAGATTGAAATGAGCACAGATAAAGTTCCTTAAGCCAAATATGGAATAGACAAGAGCTACTCCTTGCTCAACGAAATGGACTCAACACCCCATATTAAATGCCTAAGAATGTACCTGACTAGTAAGTATCTTAAAACCTATGGATTGCTATGTCTCCGAAAGAGAATCAAGCATGTGTACAGGGGCATAAACGCAGCAGTGATAGGATTGGAGAGGTTCGGTGAGCAAATGAAGACCCTTTGAAGTCATATTGCATGGTACCCATTCCACGGGTTTCAACGACCCAGGTTTAAGGTATTCCTCCTTCAGCTAAAACATGCATGTGGAACCCAGAGTATGATCAACCATGTGATCGGGAAACGTGTTCAAATATGTCTCAGTTTTCGTACCCTGGTACTCGGCTGCAACATTCCAGACGCTTTACTAACACTCTCCCCACTTGGAGAGTCAGCGCCTTTAACCTCCTGTTTGGCCCAGTTTGCAATTTCTGCGGAAGATGAACAGGAATAGTGAGAACCAATCAGAGACTAGCTGGAGGTGTCTGGACGGGCAAATTTAACTCTCATTTCCCACCAGGAATAGGAAATAACCAAAGGCTCAGCGTGCCGTGCCGGAACCAGATTAGGGCCTGAAGCCATCCTGCGGTGTTGCGGCCAGGTCACAAGAAAGCGAGTTGAAGAAAGGAGCTCAGGGGCACTGTAATTCACAAACCTGCAGAGTTATAAATGACAGCTATCGTCCAAAAATATACTGAAGTAAGGCTGCCAAGAGGACTTGAAAGCGGGGCAGAATTGCAGGAAACCGATTTCAGGAGGTAGACTGGAATTGCATTGAAAGCATAGGAAAAGAGGCAGAACGTCCACAATGATGCACTTGGCCAAAAAGGGCGTATGCGTTTTTTCCTGAATATATTCAGGAAAAAACGCATACGCACTTTTTGGCCAACCAAGCAAGCTTGCAAAGGAAATCTGCACTACAATGAAGTCTCACTTCCCCCCGGTCAAAAGGGCCATCTGAAAAAAGTGTAAAATCCAGAAAGGCAGGACAGGCCATGGAGAACTGGGAGCCTTGTTATGCTGATGGGCGGGATGTAAATTGCCAACAGACACTCGGGAGAAGTGTATGGTGTTTCCTGAAACATCTAAAACACAAAGCAACAGAGCCTAGGGCACTTCCACTTATGGTCCTATAGCTTAGGGAAATTAAAATCAAAAAGACACAGCCACCCCAAAGTTTGGGACGCCTCTGTTTACAAGAACCTCATTTACCGTACAAGTTCAATATCACAGAAAGTGAAAAATGGATAAAGAACTTGTGGTAATTACGTGCAATGCAGTATCACTCAGCAATGAAATCTATGTCATCAGGCCCGTAGCAGCATAATGAGTGGATTCAGGTACGATGATTCTAACTGAAATAAGTCACACAGAAAAAGAAACATCATAAGATATCACTAATACACGGAATGTAAACTTGGCTACACAGGAACTGAATTCCAAAACAGAACAGGGTCTCAAATTTAGAAAACCAACTTATGCTTGCTTAAGGGGAAAGGTGAGTTGGGGTGCTGCATAAAACCAGAGATTGAAATGAGCACAGATAAAGTTCCTTCAGCCAAATATGGAATAGACAAGAGCTACTCCTTGCTCAACGAAATGGACTCAACACCCCATATTAAACGCCTAAGAATGTACCTGACTAGTAAGTATCTTAAAACCTAGGGATTGCTATGTCTCCGAAAGAGAATCAAGCGTGTGTACAGGGGCATAAACGCAGCAGTGATAGGATTGGAGAGGTTCGGTGAGCAAATGAAGACCCTTTGAAGTCATATTGCATGGTACCCATTCCACGGGTTTCAACTACCCAGGTTTAAGGTATTCTTCCTTCAGCTAAAACATGCATGTGGAACCTAGAGTATGATCAACCATGTGATCGGGAGACGTGTTCAAATATGTCTCAGTTTTCGTACCCTGGTACTCGGGTGCAACATTCCAGACGCTTTACTAACACCCTCCCGACTTGGAGAGTCAGCGCCTTTAACCTCCTGTTTGGCCCAGTTTGAAATTTCTGCTGAAGATGAACAGGAATAGCGAGAACCAATGAGAGACTAGCTGGAGGTGTCTGGACGGGCAAATTTAACTCTCATTTCCCACCAGGAAGAGGAATTAACCAAAGGCTCAGCGTGCCGTGCCGGAACCAGATTAGGGCCTGAAGCCATCCTGCGGTGTTGCGGCCAGCTCAAAAGAAAGCGAGTTGAAGAAAGGAGCTCAGGGGCACTGTAATTCACAAACCTGCAGAGTTATAAATGACAGCTATCGTCCAAAAATATACTGAAGTAAGGCTGCCAAGAGGACTTGAAAGCGGGGCAGAATTGCAGGAAACCGATTTCAGGAGGTAGACTGGAATTGCATTGAAAGCATAGGAAAAGAGGCAGAACGTCCACAATGATGCACTTGGCCAAAAAGGGCGTATGCGTTTTTTCCTGAATATATTCAGGAAAAAACGCATACGCACTTTTTGGCCAACCAAGCAAGCTTGCAAAGGAAATCTGCACTACAATGAAGTCTCACTTCCCCCCGGTCAAAAGGGCCATCTGAAAAAAGTGTAAAATCCAGAAAGGCAGGACAGGCCATGGAGAACTGGGAGCCTTGTTATGCTGATGGGCGGGATGTAAATTGCCAACAGACACTCGGGAGAAGTGTATGGTGTTTCCTGAAACATCTAAAAAACAAAGCAACAGAGCCTAGGGCACTTCCACTTATGGTCCTATAGCTTACGGAAATTAAAATCAAAAAGACACAGCCACCCCAAAGTTTGGGACGCCTCTGTTTACAAGAACCTCGTTTACAGTACAAGTTCAACATCGCAGAAAGTGAAAAATGGATAAAGAAGTTGTGGTATTTACTTACAAAGCAATATCACTCAGCAATGAAATCTATGTCATCAGGCCCTTAGCAGCACAATGAGTGGATTCAGGTATGATGATTCTAACTGAAATAAGTCACACAGAAAAAGAAACATCATAAGATATCAGTAATACACGGAATGTAAACTTGGCTACACAGGAACTGAATTACAGAACAGAACAGGGTCTCAAATTTAGAAAACCAACTTATGCTTGCTTAAGGGTAAAGGTGAGTTGGGGTGCTGCATAAAACCAGAGATTGAAATGAGCACAGATAAAGTTCCTTAAGCCAAATATGGAATAGACAAGAGCTACTCCTTGCTCAATGAAATGGACTCAACACCGCATATTAAATGCCTAAGAATGTACCTGACTAGTAAGTATCTTAAAACCTATGGATTGCTATGTCTCCGAAAGAGAATCAAGCATGTGTACAGGTGCATAAACACAGCAGTGATAGGATTGGAGAGGTTCGGTGAGCAACTGAAGACCCTTTGAAGTCATATTGCATGGTACCCATTCCACGGGTTTCAACGACCCAGGTTTAAGGTATTCTTCCTTCAGCTAAAACATGCATGTGGAACCTAGAGTATGATCAACCATGTGATCGGGAGACGTGTTCAAATATGTCTCAGTTTTCGTACCCTGGTACTCGGGTGCAACATTCCAGACGCTTTACTAACACCCTCCCGACTTGGAGAGTCAGTCCCTTTAACCTCCTGTTTGGCCCAGTTTGCAATTTCTGCGGAAGATGAACAGGAATAGCAAGAACCAATGAGAGACTAGCTGGAGGTGTCTGGACGGGCAAATTTAACTCTCATTTCCCACCAGGAAGAGGAATTAACCAAAGGCTCAGTGTGCCGTGCCGGAACCAGATTAGGGCCTGAAGCCATCCTGTGGTGTTGCGGCCAGCTCAAAAGAAAGCGAGTTGAAGAAAGGAGCTCAGGGGCACTGTAATTCACAAACCTGCAGAGTTATAAATGAGAGCTATCGTCCAAAAATATACTGAAGTAAGGCTGCCAAGAGGACTTGAAAGCGGGGCAGAATTGCAGGAAACCGATTTCAGGAGGTAGACTGGAATTGCATTGAAAGCATAGGAAAAGAGGCAGAACGTCCACAATGATGCACTTGGCCAAAAAGGGCGTATGCGTTTTTTCCTGAATATATTCAGGAAAAAACGCATACGCACTTTTTGGCCAACCAAGCAAGCTTGCAAAGGAAATCTGCACTACAATGAAGTCTCACTTCCCCCCGGTCAAAAGGGCCATCTGAAAAAAGTGTAAAATCCAGAAAGGCAGGACAGGCCATGGAGAACTGGGAGCCTTGTTATGCTGATGGGCGGGATGTAAATTGCCAACAGACACTCGGGAGAAGTGTATGGTGTTTCCTGAAACATCTAAAAAACAAAGCAACAGAGCATAGGGCACTTTCACTTATGGTCCTATAGATCAGGGAAATTAAAATCAAAAAGACACAGCCACCCCAAACATTGGGACGCCTCTGTTTACAAGAACCTCGTTTACAGTACAAGTTCAACATCGCAGAAAGTGAAAAATGGGTAAAGAAGTTGTGGTATTTACTTACAAAGCAATAACACTCAGCAATGAAATCTATGTCATCAGGCCCTTAGCAGCCCAATGAGTGGATTCAGGTATGATGATTCTAACTGAAATAAGTCACACAGAAAAAGAAACATCATAAGATATCAGTAATACACGGAATGTAAACTTGGCTACACAGGAACTGAATTACAGAACAGAACAGGGTCTCAAATTTAGAAAACCAACTTATGCTTGCTTAAGGGGAAAGGTGAGTTGGGGTGCTGCATAAAACCAGAGATTGAAATGAGCACAGATAAAGTTCCTTAAGCCAAATATGGAATAGACAAGAGCTACTCCTTGCTCAACGAAATGGACTCAACACCGCATATTAAACGCCTAAGAATGTACCTGACTAGTAAGTATCTTAAAACCTATGGATTGCTATGTCTCCGAAAGAGAATCAAGCATGTGTACAGGGGCATAAACGCAGCAGTGATAGGATTGGAGAGGTTTGGTGAGCAAATGAAGACCCTCTGAAGTCATATTGCATGGTACCCATTCCACGGGTTTCAACTACCCAAGTTTAAGGTATTCTTCCTTCAGCTAAAACATGCATGTGGAACCTAGAGTATGATCAACCATGTGATCGGGAGACCTGTTCAAATATGTCTCAGTTTTCGTACCCTGGTACTCGGGTGCAACATTCCAGACGCTTTACTAACACCCTCCTGACTTGGAGAGTCAGTCCCTTTAAACTCCTGTTTGGCCCAGTTTGCAATTTCTGCGGAAGATGAACAGGAATAGCGAGAACCAATGAGAGACTAGCTGGAGGTGTCTGGACGGGCAAATTTAACTCTCATTTCCCACCAGGAAGAGGAATTAACCAAAGGCTCAGCGTGCCGTACCGGAACCAGATTAGGGCCTGAAGCCATCCTGCGGTGTTGCGGCCAGCTCAAAAGAAAGCGAGTTGAAGAAAGGAGCTCAGGGGCACTGTAATTCACAAACCTGCAGAGTTATAAATGACAGCTATCATCCAAAAATATACTGAAGTAAGGCTGCCAAGAGGACTTGAAAGCGGGGCAGAATTGCAGGAAACTGATTTCAGGAGGTAGACTGGAATTGCATTGAAAGCATAGGAAAAGAGGCAGAACGTCCACAATGATGCACTTGGCCAAAAAGGGCGTATGCGTTTTTTCCTGAATATATTCAGGAAAAAACGCATATGCCCTTTTTGGCCAACCAAGCAAGCTTGCAAAGGAAATCTGCACTACAATGAAGTCTCACTTCCCCCCGGTCAAAAGGGCCATCTGAAAAAAGTGTAAAATCCAGAAAGGCAGGACAGGCCATGGAGAACTGGGAGCCTTGTTATGCTGATGGGCGGGATGTAAATTGCCAACAGACACTCGGGAGAAGTGTATGGTGTTTCCTGAAACATCTAAAAAACAAAGCAACAGAGCCTAGGGCACTTCCACTTATGGTCCTATAGCTTAGGGAAATTAAAATCAAAAAGACACAGCCACCCCAAAGTTTGGGACGCCTCTGTTTACAAGAACCTCGTTTACAGTACTAGTTCAACATCGCAGAAAGTGAAAAATGGATAAAGAAGTTGTGGTATTTACTTACAAAGCAATATCACTCAGCAATGAAATCTATGTCATCAGGCCCTTAGCAGCACAATGAGTGGATTCAGGTATGATGATTCTAACTGAAATAAGTCACACAGAAAAAGAAACATCATAAGATATCAGTAATACACGGAATGTAAACTTGGCTACACAGGAACTGTATTACAGAACAGAACAGGGTCTCAAATTTAGAAAACCAACTTATGCTTGCTTAAGGGTAAAGGTGAGTTGGGGTGCTGCATAAAACCAGAGATTGAAATGAGCACAGATAAAGTTCCTTAAGCCAAATATGGAATAGACAAGAGCTACTCCTTGCTCAACGAAATGGACTCAACACCCCATATTAAATGCCTAAGAATGTACCTGACTAGTAAGTATCTTAAAACCTATGGATTGCTATGTCTCCGAAAGAGAATCAAGCATGTGTACAGGGGCATAAACGCAGCAGTGATAGGATTGGAGAGGTTCGGTGAGCAAATGAAGACCCTTTGAAGTCATATTGCATGGTACCCATTCCACGGGTTTCAACGACCCAGGTTTAAGGTATTCCTCCTTCAGCTAAAACATGCATGTGGAACCCAGAGTATGATCAACCATGTGATCGGGAAACGTGTTCAAATATGTCTCAGTTTTCGTACCCTGGTACTCGGCTGCAACATTCCAGACGCTTTACTAACACTCTCCCCACTTGGAGAGTCAGCGCCTTTAACCTCCTGTTTGGCCCAGTTTGCAATTTCTGCGGAAGATGAACAGGAATAGTGAGAACCAATCAGAGACTAGCTGGAGGTGTCTGGACGGGCAAATTTAACTCTCATTTCCCACCAGGAATAGGAAATAACCAAAGGCTCAGCGTGCCGTGCCGGAACCAGATTAGGGCCTGAAGCCATCCTGCGGTGTTGCGGCCAGGTCACAAGAAAGCGAGTTGAAGAAAGGAGCTCAGGGGCACTGTAATTCACAAACCTGCAGAGTTATAAATGACAGCTATCGTCCAAAAATATACTGAAGTAAGGCTGCCAAGAGGACTTGAAAGCGGGGCAGAATTGCAGGAAACCGATTTCAGGAGGTAGACTGGAATTGCATTGAAAGCATAGGAAAAGAGGCAGAACGTCCACAATGATGCACTTGGCCAAAAAGGGCGTATGCGTTTTTTCCTGAATATATTCAGGAAAAAACGCATACGCACTTTTTGGCCAACCAAGCAAGCTTGCAAAGGAAATCTGCACTACAATGAAGTCTCACTTCCCCCCGGTCAAAAGGGCCATCTGAAAAAAGTGTAAAATCCAGAAAGGCAGGACAGGCCATGGAGAACTGGGAGCCTTGTTATGCTGATGGGCGGGATGTAAATTGCCAACAGACACTCGGGAGAAGTGTATGGTGTTTCCTGAAACATCTAAAACACAAAGCAACAGAGCCTAGGGCACTTCCACTTATGGTCCTATAGCTTAGGGAAATTAAAATCAAAAAGACACAGCCACCCCAAAGTTTGGGACGCCTCTGTTTACAAGAACCTCATTTACCGTACAAGTTCAATATCACAGAAAGTGAAAAATGGATAAAGAACTTGTGGTAATTACGTGCAATGCAGTATCACTCAGCAATGAAATCTATGTCATCAGGCCCGTAGCAGCATAATGAGTGGATTCAGGTACGATGATTCTAACTGAAATAAGTCACACAGAAAAAGAAACATCATAAGATATCACTAATACACGGAATGTAAACTTGGCTACACAGGAACTGAATTCCAAAACAGAACAGGGTCTCAAATTTAGAAAACCAACTTATGCTTGCTTAAGGGGAAAGGTGAGTTGGGGTGCTGCATAAAACCAGAGATTGAAATGAGCACAGATAAAGTTCCTTCAGCCAAATATGGAATAGACAAGAGCTACTCCTTGCTCAACGAAATGGACTCAACACCCCATATTAAACGCCTAAGAATGTACCTGACTAGTAAGTATCTTAAAACCTAGGGATTGCTATGTCTCCGAAAGAGAATCAAGCGTGTGTACAGGGGCATAAACGCAGCAGTGATAGGATTGGAGAGGTTCGGTGAGCAAATGAAGACCCTTTGAAGTCATATTGCATGGTACCCATTCCACGGGTTTCAACTACCCAGGTTTAAGGTATTCTTCCTTCAGCTAAAACATGCATGTGGAACCTAGAGTATGATCAACCATGTGATCGGGAGACGTGTTCAAATATGTCTCAGTTTTCGTACCCTGGTACTCGGGTGCAACATTCCAGACGCTTTACTAACACCCTCCCGACTTGGAGAGTCAGCGCCTTTAACCTCCTGTTTGGCCCAGTTTGAAATTTCTGCTGAAGATGAACAGGAATAGCGAGAACCAATGAGAGACTAGCTGGAGGTGTCTGGACGGGCAAATTTAACTCTCATTTCCCACCAGGAAGAGGAATTAACCAAAGGCTCAGCGTGCCGTGCCGGAACCAGATTAGGGCCTGAAGCCATCCTGCGGTGTTGCGGCCAGCTCAAAAGAAAGCGAGTTGAAGAAAGGAGCTCAGGGGCACTGTAATTCACAAACCTGCAGAGTTATAAATGACAGCTATCGTCCAAAAATATACTGAAGTAAGGCTGCCAAGAGGACTTGAAAGCGGGGCAGAATTGCAGGAAACCGATTTCAGGAGGTAGACTGGAATTGCATTGAAAGCATAGGAAAAGAGGCAGAACGTCCACAATGATGCACTTCGCCAAAAAGGGCGTATGCGTTTTTTCCTGAATATATTCAGGAAAAAACGCATACGCCCTTTTTGGCCAACCAAGCAAACTTGCAAATGAAATCTGCACTACAATGAAGTCTCACTTCCCCCCGTCAAAAGGGCCATCTGAAAAACGTGTAAAATCCAGAAAGGCAGGACAGGCCATGGAGAACTGGGAGCCTTGTTATGCTGATGGGCGGGATGTAAATTGCCAACAGACACTCGGGAGAAGTGTATGGTGTTTCCTGAAACATCTAAAACACAAAGCAACAGAGCCTAGGGCACTTCCACTTATGGTCCTATAGCTTAGGGAAATTAAAATCAAAAAGACACAGCCACCCCAAAGTTTGGGACGTCTCTGTTTACAAGAACCTCGTTTACAGTACAAGTTCAACATCGCAGAAAGTGAAAAATGGATAAAGAAGTTGTGGTATTTACTTACAAAGCAATATCACTCAGCAATGAAATCTATGTCATCAGGCCCTTAGCAGCACAATGAGTGGATTCAGGTATGATGATTCTAACTGAAATATGTCACACAGAAAAAGCAACATCATAAGATATCAGTAATACACGGAATGTAAACTTGGCTACACAGGAACTGAATTACAGAACAGAACAGGGTCTCAAATTTAGAAAACCAACTTATGCTTGCTTAAGGGGAAAGGTGAGTTGGGGTGCTGCATAAAACCAAACATTGAAATGAGCACAGATAAAGTTCCTTAAGCCAAATATGGAATAGACAAGAGCTACTCCTTGCTCAACGAAATGGACTCAACACCCCATATTAAACGCCTAAGAATGTACCTGACTAGTAAGTATCTTAAAACCTATGGATTGCTATGTCTCCAAAAGAGAATCAAGCGTGTGTACAGGGGCATAAACGCAGCAGTGATAGGATTGGAGAGGTTCGGTGAGCAAATGAAGACCCTTTGAAGTCATATTGCATGGTACCCATTACACGGGTCTCAACTCTCCAGGTTTAAGGGATTTTTCCTTCAGCTAAAACATGCATGTGGAACCCAGAGTATGATCAACCGTGTGAACGGGAGACGTGTTCAAATATGTCTCAGTTTTCCTCCCCTGGTACTCGGGTGCAACATTCCAGACGCTTTACTAACACTCTCCCTACTTGGAGAGTCAGCTACTTTAACCTCCTGTTTGGCCCAGTTTGCAATTTCTGCAGAAGATGAACAGGAATAGCGAGAACCAATCAGAGACTAGCTGGAGGTGTCTGGACGGGCAAATTTAACTCTCATTTCCCACCAGGAAGAGGAAATAACCAAAGGCTCAGCGTGCCGTGCCGGAACCAGATTAGGGCCTGAAGCCATCCTGCGGTGTTGCGTCCAGGTCACAAGAAAGCGAGTTGAAGAAAGGAGTTCAGGGGCACTGTAATTCACAAACCTGCAGAGTTATAAATGACAGCTATCGTCCAAAAATATACTGAAGTAAGGCTGCCAAGAGGACTTGAAAGCGGGGCAGAATTGCAGGAAACCGATTTCAGGAGGTAGACTGGAATTGCATTGAAAGCATAGGAAAAGAGGCAGAACGTCCACAATGATGCACTTGGCCGAAAAGGGCGTATGCGTTTTTTCCGGAATATATTCAGGAAAAAACGCATTCGCTCTCTTTCGCCAACCAAGCAAGCTTGCAAAGGAAATCTGCACTACAATGAAGTCTCACTTCCCCCCGGTCAAAAGGGCCATCTGAAAAAAGTGTAAAATCCAGAAAGGCAGGACAGGCCATGGAGAACTGGGAGCCTTGTTATGCTGATGGGCGGGATGTAAATTGCCAACAGCCACTCGGGAGAAGTGTATGGTGTTTCCTGAAACATCTAAAAAACAAAGCAACAGAGCCTAGGGCACTTCCACTTATGGTCCTATAGCTTAGGGAAATTAAAATCAAAAAGACACAGCCACCCCAAAGTTTGGGACGCCTCTGTTTACAAGAACCTCGTTTACAGTACAAGTTCAACATCGCAGAAAGTGAAAAATGGATAAAGAAGTTGTAGTATTTACTTACAAAGCAATATCACTCAGCAATGAAATCTATGTCATCAGGCCCTTAGCAGCATAATGAGTGGATTCAGGTATGATGATTCTAACTGAAATAAGTCACACCGAAAAAGAAACATCATAAGATATCAGTAATACACGGAATGTAAACTTGGCTACACAGGAACTGAATTCCAAAACAGAACAGGGTCTCAAATTTAGAAAACCAACTTATGCTTGCTTAAGGGTAAAGGTGAGTTGGGGTGCTGCATAAAACCAGAGATTGAAATGAGCACAGATAAAGTTCCTTAAGCCAAATATGGAATAGACAAGAGCTACTCCTTGCTCAACGAAATGGACTCAACACCCCATATTAAACGCCTAAGAATGTACCTGACTAGTAAGTATCTTAAAACCTAGGGATTGCTATGTCTCCGAAAGAGAATCAAGCGTGTGTAGAGGGGCATAAACGCAGCAGTGATAGGATTGGAGAGGTTCGGTGAGCAAATGAAGACCCTTTGAAGTCATATTGCATGGTACCCATTCCATGGGTTTCAACTACCCAGGTTTAAGGTATTCTTCCTTCAGCTAAAACATGCATGTGGAACCTAGAGTATGATAAACCATGTGATCGGGAGACGTGTTCAAATATGTCTCAGTTTTCGTACCCTGGTACTCGGGTGCAACATTCCAGACGCTTTACTAACACTCTCCCCACTTGGAGAGTCAGTGCCTTTAACCTCCTGTTTGGCCCAGTTTGCAATTTCTGCGGAAGATGAACATTAATAGCGAGAACCAATGAGAGACTAGCTGGAGGTGTCTGGACGGGCAAATTTAACTCTCATTTCCCACCAGGAAGAGGAATTAACCAAAGGCTCAGCGTGCCGTGCCGGAACCAGATTAGGGCCTGAAGCCATCCTGCGGTGTTGCGGCCAGGTCACAAGAAAGCGAGCTGAAGAAAGGAGCTCAGGGGCACTGTAATTCACAAACCTGCAGAGTTATAAATGACAGGTATCGTCCAAAAATATACTGAAGTAAGGCTGCCAAGAGGACTTGAAAGCGGGGCAGAATTGCAGGAAACCGATTTCAGGAGGTAGACTGGAATTGCATTGAAAGCATAGGAAAAGAGGCAGAACGTCCACAATGATGCACTTGGCCAAAAAGGGCGTATGCGTTTTTTCCTGAATATATTCAGGAAAAAACGCATACGCCCTTTTTGGCCAACCAAGCAAGCTTGCAAAGGAAATCTGCACTACAATGAAGTCTCACTTCCCCCCGGTCAAAAGGGCCATCTGAAAAAAGTGTAAAATCCAGAAAGGCAGGACAGGCCATGGAGAACTGGGAGCCTTGTTATGCTGATGGGCGGGATGTAAATTGCCAACAGACACTCGGGAGAAGTGTATGGTGTTTCCTGAAACATCTAAAAAACAAAGCAACAGAGCCTAGGGCACTTCCACTTATGGTCCTATAGCTTAGGGAAATTAAAATCAAAAAGACACAGCCACCCCAAAGTTTGGGATGCCTCTGTTTACAAGAACCTCGTTTACCGTACAAGTTCAATATCACAGAAAGTGAAAAATGGATACAGAACTTGTGGTAATTACGTACAATGTAGTATCACTCAGCAATGAAATCTATGTCATGAGGCCCTTAGCAGCATAATGAGTGGATTCAGGTACGATGATTCTAACTGAAATAAGTCACACCGAAAAAGAAACATCATAAGATATCAGTAATACACGGAATGTAAACTTGGCTACACAGGAACTGAATTCCAAAACAGAACAGGGTCTCAAATTTAGAAAACCAACTTATGCTTGCTTAAGGGGAAAGGTGAGTTGGGGTGCTGCATAAAACCAGAGATTGAAATGAGCACAGGTAAAATTCCTTAAGCCAAATATGGAATAGACAAGAGCTACTCCTTGCTCAACGAAATGGACTCAATACCCCATATTAAACGCCTCAGAATGTACCTGACTAGTAAGTATCTTAAAACCTATGGATAGCTATGTCTCCAAAAGAGAATGAAGCGTTTGTACAGGGGTATAAACGCAGCAGTGATAGGATTGGAGAGGTTCGGTGAGCAAATGAAGACCCTTTGAAGTCATATTTCATGGTACCCATTACAAGGGTCTCAACTCTCCAGGTTTAAGGTATTCTTCCTTCAGCTAAAACATGCATGTGGAACCTAGTGTATGATCAGCCATGTGATCGGGAGATGTGTTCAAATATCTCTCAGTTTTCATACCCTGGTACTCGGGTGCAACATTCCAGACGCTTTACTAACACTCTCCCCACTTGGAGAGTCAGCGCCTTTAACCTCCTGTTTGGCCCAGTTTGCAATTTCTGCGGAAGATGAACATTAATAGCGAGAACGAATGAGAGACTAGCTGGAGGTGTCTGGACGGGCAAATTTAACTCTCATTTCCCACCAGGAAGAGGAAATAACCAATGGCTCAGCGTGCCGTACCGGAATCAGATTAGGGCCTGAAGCCATCCTGCGTTGTTGCGGCCAGGTCACAAGAAAGCGAGTTGAAGAAAGGAGCTCAGGGGCACTGTAATTCACAAACCTGCAGAGTTATAAATGACAGCTATCGTCCAAAAATATACTGAAGTAAGGCTGCCAAGAGGACTTGAAAGCGGGGCAGAATTGCAGGAATCCGATTTCAGGATGTAGACTGGAATTGCATTGAAAGCATAGGAAAAGAGGCAGAACGTCCACAATGATGCACTTGGCCAAAAAGGGCGTATGCGTTTTTTCCTGAATATATTCAGGAAAAAACACATACGCACTTTTTGGCCAACCAAGCAAACTTGCAAAGGAAATCTGCACTACAATGAAGTCTCACTTCCCCCCGTCAAAAGTGCCATCTGAAAAAAGTGTAAAATCCAGAAAGGCAGGACAGGCCATGGAGAACTGGGAGCCTTGTTATGCTGATGGGCGGGATGTAAATTGCCAACAGACACTCGGGAGAAGTGTATGGTGTTTCCTGAAACATCTAAAACACAAAGCAACAGAGCCTAGGGCACTTCCACTTATGGTCCTATAGCTTAGGGAAATTAAAATAAAAAGACACAGCCACCCCAAAGTTTGGCACGCCTCTGTTTACAAGAACCTCGTTTACCGTACAAGTTCAATATCACAGAAAGTGAAAAATGGATAAAGAACTTGTGGTACTTACGTACAATGCAGTATCACTCAGCAATGAAATCTATGTCATCAGGCCCATAGCAGCATAATGAGTGGATTCAGGTACGATGATTCTAACTGAAATAAGTCACACAGAAAAAGAAACATCATAAGATATCACTAATACATGGAATGTAAACTTGACTACACAGGAACTGAATTCCAAAACAGAACAGGGTCTCAAATTTAGAAAACAAACTTATGCTTGCTTAAGGGGAAAGGTGAGTTGGGGTGCTGCATAAAACCAGAGATTGAAATGAGCACAGATAAATTTCCTTAAGCCAAATATGGAATAGACAAGAGCTACTCCTTGCTCAACGAAATGAACTCAACACCGCATATTAAACGCCTAAGAATGTACCTGACTAGTAAGTATCTTAAAACCTATGGATTGCTATGTCTCCGAAAGAGAATCAAGCATGTGTACAGGGGCATAAACGCAGCAGTGATAGGATTGGAGAGGTTCGGTGAGCAAATGAAGACCCTTTGAAGTCATATTGCATGGTACCCAATCCACGGGTTTCAACTACCCAAGTTTAAGGTATTCTTCCTTCAGCTAAAACATGCATGTGGAACCTAGAGTATGATCAACCATGTGATCGGGAGACGTGTTCAAATATGTCTCAGTTTTCGTACCCTGGTACTCGGGTGCAACATTCCAGACGCTTTACTAACACCCTCCCGACTTGGAGAGTCAGTCCCTTTAACCTCCTGTTTGGCCCAGTTTGCAATTTCTGCGGAAGATGAACAGGAATAGCGAGAACCAATGAGAGACTAGCTGGAGGTGTCTGGACGGGCAAATTTAACTCTCATTTCCCACCAGGAAGAGGAATTAACCAAAGGCTCAGCGTGCCGTGCCGGAACAAGATTAGGGCCTGAAGCCATCCTGCGGTGTTGCGACCAGGTCACAAGAAAGCGAGTTGAAGAAAGGAGCTCAGGGGCACTGTAATTCACAAACCTGCAGAGTTATAAATGACATCTATCGTCCAAAAATATACTGAAGTAAGGCTGCCAAGAGGACTTGAAAGCGGGGCAGAATTGCAGGAAACCGATTTCAGGAGGTAGACTGGAATTGCATTGAAAGCATAGGAAAAGAGGCAGAACGTCCACAATGATGCACTTGGCCAAAAAGGGCGTATGCGTTTTTTCCTGAATATATTCAGGAAAAAACGCATACGCCCTTTTTGGCCAACCAAGCAAGCTTGCAAAGGAAATCTGCACTACAATGAAGTCTCACTTCCCCGCGGTCAAAAGGGCCATCTGAAAAAAGTGTAAAATCCAGAAAGGCAGGACAGGCCATGGAGAACTGGGAGCCTTGTTATGCTGATGGGTGGGATGTAAATTGCCAACAGACACTCGGGAAAAGTGTATGGTGTTTCCTGAAACATCTAAAACACAAAGCAACAGAGCCTAGGGCACTTCCACTTATGGTCCTATAGCTTAGGGAAATTAAAATCAAAACGACACAGCCACCCCAAAGTTTCGGACGCCTCTGTTTACAAGAACCTCGTTTACAGTACAAGTACAACATCGCAGAAAGTGAAAAATGGATAAAGAAGTTGTGGTATTTACTTACAAAGCAATATCACTCAGCAATGAAATCTATGTCATCAGGCCCTTAGCAGCACAATGAGTGGATTCAGGTATGATGATTCTAACTGAAATAAGTCACACAGAAAAAGAAACATCATAAGATATCACTAATACACGGAATGTAAACTTGGCTACACAGGAACTGAATTACAGAACAGAACAGGGTCTCAAATTTAGAAAACCAACTTATGCTTGCTTAAGGGTAAAGGTGAGTTGGGGTGCTGCATAAAACCAGAGATTGAAGTGAGCACAGATAAAGTTCCTTAAGCCAAATATGGAATAGAAAAGAGCTACTCCTTGCTCAACGAAATGGACTCAATACCGCATATTAAACGCCTAAGAATGTACCTGACTAGTATCTTAAAACCTATGGATTGCTATGTCTCCGAAAGAGAATCAAGCGTGTGTACAGGGGCATAAACGCAGCAGTGATAGGATTGGAGAGGTTTGGTGAGCAAATGAAGACCCTTTGAAGTCATATTGCATCGTACCCATTACACGGGTCTCAACTCTCCAGGTTTAAGGTATTCTTCCTTCAGCTAAAACATGCATGTGGAACCCAGAGTATGATCAACCGTGTGAACGGGAGACGTGTTCAAATATGTCTCAGTTTTCGTACCCTGGTACTCGGGTGCAACATTCCAGACGCTTTACTAACACTCTCCCGACTTGGAGAGTCAGTGCCTTTAACCTCCTGTTTGGCCCAGTTTGCAATTTCTGCGGAAGATGAACAGGAATAGCGAGAACCAATGAGAGACTAGCTGGAGGTGTCTGGACGGGCAAATTTAACTCTCATTTCCCACCAGGAAGAGGAATTAACCAAAGGCTCAGCGTGCCGTGCCAGAACCATATTAAGGCCTGAAGCCATTCTGCGGTGTTGTGGACAGGTCACAAGAAAGCGAGTTGAAGAAAGGAGCTCAGGGGCACTGTAATTCACAAACTTGCAGAGTTATAAATGACAGCTATCGTCCAAAAATATACTGAAGTAAGGCTGCCAAGAGGACTTGAAAGCGGGGCAGAATTGCAGGAAACCGATTTCAGGAGGTAGACTGGAATTGCATTGAAAGCATAGGAAAAGAGGCAGAACGTCCACAATGATGCACTTGGCCAAAAAGGGCGTATGCGTTTTTTCCTGAATATATTCAGGAAAAAACACATACGCCCTTTTTGGCCAACCAAGCAAACTTGCAAAGGAAATCTGCACTACAATGAAGTCTCACTTCCCCCCGGTCAAAAGGGCCATCTGAAAAAAGTGTAAAATCCAGAAAGGCAGGACAGGCCATGGAGAACTGGGAGCCTTGTTATGCTGATGGGCGGGATGTAAATTGCCAACAGACACTCGGGAGAAGTGTATGGTGTTTCCTGAAACATCTAAAAAACAAAGCAACAGAGCCTAGGGCACTTCCACTTATGGTCCTATAGCTTAGGGAAATTAAAATCAAAAAGACACAGCCACCCCAAAGTTTGGGACGCCTCTGTTTACAAGAACCTCGTTTACCATACAAGTTCAATATCACAGAAAGTGAAAAATGGATACAGAACTTGTGGTACTTACGTACAATGCAGTATCACTCAGCAATGAAATCTATGTCATCAGGCCCTTAGCAGCACAATGAGTGGATTCAGGTATGATGATTCTAACTGAAATAAGTCACACAGAAAAAGAAACATCATAAGATATCAGTAATACACGGAATGTAAACTTGGCTACACAGGAACTGAATTACAGAACAGAACAGGGTCTCAAATTTAGAAAACCAACTTATGCTTGCTTAAGGGGAAAGGTGAGTTGGGGTGCTGCATAAAACCAGAGATTGAAATGAGCACAGATAAAGTTCCTTAAGCCAAATATGGAATAGACAAGAGCTACTCCTTGCTCAACGAAATGGACTCAACACCGCATATTAAACGCCTAAGAATGTACCTGACTAGTAAGTATCTTAAAACCTATGGATTGCTATGTCTCCGAAAGAGAATCAAGCATGTGTACAGGGGCATAAACGCAGCAGTGATAGGATTGGAGAGGTTCGGTGAGCAAATGAAGACCCTTTGAAGTCATATGGCATGGTACCCATTCCACGGGTTTCAACTACCCAGGTTTAAGGTATTCTACCTTCAGCTAAAACATGCATGTGGAAACTAGAGTATGATCAACCATGTGATCGGGAAACGTGTTCAAATATGTCTCAGTTTTCGTACCCTGGTACTCGGGTGCAACATTCCAGACGCTTTACTAACACCCTCCCGACTTGGAGAGTCAGTCCCTTTAACCTCCTGTTTGGCCCAGTTTGCAATTTCTGTGGAAGATGAACAGGAATAGCGAGAACCAATGAGAGACTAGCTGGAGGTGTCTGGACGGGCAAATTTAACTCTCATTTCCCACCAGGAAGAGGAATTAACCAAAGGCTCAGCGTGCCGTGCCGGAACCAGATTAGGGCCTGAAGCCATCCTGAGGTGTTTCGGCCAGGTCACAAGAAAGCGAGTTGAAGCAAGGAGCTCAGGGGCACTGTAATCCACAAACCTGCAGAGTTATAAATGACAGCTATCGTCCAAAAATATACTGAAGTAAGGCTGCCAAGAGGACTTGAAAGCGGGGCAGAATTGCAGGAAACCGATTTCAGGAGGTAGACTGGAATTGCATTGAAAGCATAGGAAAAGAGGCAGAACGTCCACAATGATGCACTTGGCCAAAAAGGGCGTATGCATTTTTTCCTGAATATATTCAGGAAAAAACGCATACGCACTTTTTGGCCAACCCAGCAAGCTTGCAAAGGAAATCTGCACTACAATGAAGTCTCACTTCCCCCCGGTCAAAAGGGCCATCTGAAAAAAGTGTAAAATCCAGAAAGGCAGGACAGGCCATGGAGAACTGGGAGCCTTGTTATGCTGATGGGCGGGATGTAAATTGCCAACAGACACTCGGGAGAAGTGTATGGTGTTTCCTGAAACATCTAAAAAACAAAGCAACAGAGCCTAGGGCACTTCCACTTATGGTCCTATAGCTTAGGGAAATTAAAATCAAAAAGACACAGCCACCCCAAAGTTTGGGACGCCTCTGTTTACAAGAACCTCGTTTACAGTACAAGTTCAACATCGCAGAAAGTGAAAAATGGATAAAGAAGTTGTGGTATTTACTTACAAAGCAATATCACTCAGCAATGAAATCTATGTCATCAGGCCCTTAGCAGCACAATGAGTGGATTCAGGTATGATGATTCTAACTGAAATAAGTCACACAGAAAAAGAAACATCATAAGATATCAGTAATACACGGAATGTAAACTTGGCTACACAGGAACTGAATTACAGAACAGAACAGGGTCTCAAATTTACAAAACCAACTTATGCTTGCTTAAGGGGAAAGGTGAGTTGGGGTGCTGCATAAAACCAGAGATTGAAATGAGCACAGATAAAGTTCCTTAAGCCAAATATGGAATAGACAAGAGCTACTCCTTGCTCAACGAAATGGACTCAACACCGCATATTAAACGCCTAAGAATGTACCTGACTAGTAAGTATCTTAAAACCTATGGATTGCTATGTCTCCGAAAGAGAATCAAGCATGTGTACAGGGGCATAAACGCAGCAGTGATAGGATTGGAGAGGTTCAGTGAGCAAATGAAGACCCTTTGAAGTCATATTGCATAGTACCCATTCCACGGGTTTCAACTACCCAGGTTTAAGGTATTCTTCCTTCAGCTAAAACATGCATGTGGAACCTAGAGTACGATCAACCATGTGATCGGGAAACGTGTTCAAATATGTCTCAGTTTTCGTACCCTGGTACTCGGGTGCAACATTCCAGACACTTTACTAACACCCTCCCGACTTGGAGAGTCAGTCCCTTTAACCTCCTGTTTGGCCCAGTTTGCAATTTCTGCGGAAGATGAACAGGAATAGCGAGAACCAATGAGAGACTAGCTGGAGGTGTCTGGACGGGCAAATTTAACTCTCATTTCCCACCAGGAAGAGGAATTAACCAAAGGCTCAGCATGCCGTGCCGGAACCAGATTAGGGCCTGAAGCCATCCTGCGGTGTTGCGGCCAGGTCACAAGAAAGCGAGTTGAAGAAAGGAGCTCAGGGGCACTGTAATTTACAAACCTGCAGAGTTATAAATGACAGCTATCGTCCAGAAATATACTGAAGTAAGGCTGCCAAGAGGACTTGAAAGCGGGGCAGAATTGCAGGAAACCGATTTCAGGAGGTAGACTGGAATTGCATTGAAAGCATAGGAAAAGAGGCAGAACGTCCACAATGATGCACTTGGCCAAAAAGGGCGTATGCGTTTTTTCCTGAATATATTCAGGAAAAAACGCATACGCCCTTTTTGGCCAACCAAGCAAGCTTGCAAAGGAAATCTGCACTACAATGAAGTCTCACTTCCCCCCGGTCAAAAGGGCCATTTGAAAAAAGTGTAAAATCCAGAAAGGCAGGACAGGCCATGGAGAACTGGGAGCCTTGTTATGCTGATGGGCGGGATGTAAATTGCCAACAGCCACTCGGGAGAAGTGTATGGTGTTTCCTGAAATATCTAAAAAACAAAGCAACAGAGCCTAGGGCACTTCCACTTATGGTCCTATAGCTTAGGGAAATTAAAATCAAAAAGACACAGCCACCCCAAAGTTTGGGACGTCTCTGTTTACAAGAACCTCATTTACCGTACAAGTTCAATATCACAGAAAGTGAAAAATGGATAAAGAAGTTGTGGTACTTACGTACAATGCAGTATCACTCAACAATGAAATCTATGTCATCAGCCCCGTAGCAGCATAATGAGTGGATTCAGGGACGATGATTCTAACTGAAATAAGTCACACAGAAAAAGAAACATCATAAGATATCACTAATACACAGAATGTAAACTTGGCTACACAGGAACTGAATTACAGAACAGAAAAGGGTCTCAAATTTAGAAAACCAACTTATGCTTGCTTAAGGGTAAAGGTGAGTTGGGGTGCTGCATAAAACCAGAGATTGAAATGAGCACAGATAAATTTCCTTAAGCCAAATATGGAATAGACAAGAGCTACTCCTTGCTCAACGAAATGAACTCAACACCGCATATTAAACACCTAAGAATGTACCTGACTAGTAAGTATCTTAAAACCTATGGATTGCTATGTCTCCGAAAGAGAATCAAGCATGTGTACAGGGGCATAAACGCAGCAGTGATAGGATTGGAGAGGTTCGGTGAGCAAATGAAGACCCTTTGAAGTCATATTGCATGGTACCCATTCCACGGGTTTCAACTACCCAGGTTTAAGGTATTCTTCCTTCAGCTAAAACATGCATGTGGAACCTAGAGTATGATCAACCATGTGATTGGGAGACGTGTTCAAATATGTCTCAGTTTTCGTACCCTGGTACTCGGGTGCAACATTCCAGACGCTTTACTAACACCCTCCCGACTTGGAGAGTCAGTCCCTTTAACCTCCTGTTTGGCCCAGTTTGCAATTTCTGCGGAAGATGAACAGGAATAGCGAGAACCAATGAGAGACTAGCTGGAGGTGTCTGGACGGGCAAATTTAACTCTCATTTCCCACCAGGAAGAGGAATTAACCAAAGGCTCAGCGTGCCGTGCCGGAACAAGATTAGGGCCTGAAGCCATCCTGCGGTGTTGCGACCAGGTCACAAGAAAGCGAGTTGAAGAAAGGAGCTCAGGGGCACTGTAATTCACAAACCTGCAGAGTTATAAATGACATCTATCGTCCAAAAATATACTGAAGTAAGGCTGCCAAGAGGACTTGAAAGCGGGGCAGAATTGCAGGAAACCGATTTCAGGAGGTAGACTGGAATTGCATTGAAAGCATAGGAAAAGAGGCAGAACGTCCACAATGATGCACTTGGCCAAAAAGGGCGTATGCATTTTTTCCTGAATATATTCAGGAAAAAACGCATACGCCCTTTTTGGCCAACCAAGCAAGCTTGCAAAGGAAATCTGCACTACAATGAAGTCTCACTTCCCCGCGGTCAAAAGGGCCATCTGAAAAAAGTGTAAAATCCAGAAAGGCAGGACAGGCCATGGAGAACTGGGAGCCTTGTTATGCTGATGGGTGGGATGTAAATTGCCAACAGACACTCGGGAAAAGTGTATGGTGTTTCCTGAAACATCTAAAACACAAAGCAACAGAGCCTAGGGCACTTCCACTTATGGTCCTATAGCTTAGGGAAATTAAAATCAAAACGACACAGCCACCCCAAAGTTTCGGACGCCTCTGTTTACAAGAACCTCGTTTACAGTACAAGTACAACATCGCAGAAAGTGAAAAATGGATAAAGAAGTTGTGGTATTTACTTACAAAGCAATATCACTCAGCAATGAAATCTATGTCATCAGGCCCTTAGCAGCACAATGAGTGGATTCAGGTATGATGATTCTAACTGAAATAAGTCACACAGAAAAAGAAACATCATAAGATATCACTAATACACGGAATGTAAACTTGGCTACACAGGAACTGAATTACAGAACAGAACAGGGTCTCAAATTTAGAAAACCAACTTATGCTTGCTTAAGGGTAAAGGTGAGTTGGGGTGCTGCATAAAACCAGAGATTGAAGTGAGCACAGATAAAGTTCCTTAAGCCAAATATGGAATAGAAAAGAGCTACTCCTTGCTCAACGAAATGGACTCAATACCGCATATTAAACGCCTAAGAATGTACCTGACTAGTATCTTAAAACCTATGGATTGCTATGTCTCCGAAAGAGAATCAAGCGTGTGTACAGGGGCATAAACGCAGCAGTGATAGGATTGGAGAGGTTTGGTGAGCAAATGAAGACCCTTTGAAGTCATATTGCATCGTACCCATTACACGGGTCTCAACTCTCCAGGTTTAAGGTATTCTTCCTTCAGCTAAAACATGCATGTGGAACCCAGAGTATGATCAACCGTGTGAACGGGAGACGTGTTCAAATATGTCTCAGTTTTCGTACCCTGGTACTCGGGTGCAACATTCCAGACGCTTTACTAACACTCTCCCGACTTGGAGAGTCAGTGCCTTTAACCTCCTGTTTGGCCCAGTTTGCAATTTCTGCGGAAGATAACAGGAATAGCGAGAACCAATGAGAGACTAGCTGGAGGTGTCTGGACGGGCAAATTTAACTCTCATTTCCCACCAGGAAGAGGAATTAACCAAAGGCTCAGCGTGCCGTGCCAGAACCATATTAAGGCCTGAAGCCATTCTGCGGTGTTGTGGACAGGTCACAAGAAAGCGAGTTGAAGAAAGGAGCTCAGGGGCACTGTAATTCACAAACCTGCAGAGTTATAAATGACAGCTATCGTCCAAAAATATACTGAAGTCAGGCTGCCAAGAGGACTTGAAAGCGGGGCAGAATTGCAGGAAACCGATTTCAGGAGGTAGACTGGAATTGCATTGAAAGCATAGGAAAAGAGGCAGAACGTCCACAATGATGCACTTGGCCAAAAAGGGCGTATGCGTTTTTTCCTGAATATATTCAGGAAAAAACACATACGCCCTTTTTGGCCAACCAAGCAAACTTGCAAAGGAAATCTGCACTACAATGAAGTCTCACTTCCCCCCGGTCAAAAGGGCCATCTGAAAAAAGTGTAAAATCCAGAAAGGCAGGACAGGCCATGGAGAACTGGGAGCCTTGTTATGCTGATGGGCGGGATGTAAATTGCCAACAGACACTCGGGAGAAGTGTATGGTGTTTCCTGAAACATCTAAAAAACAAAGCAACAGAGCCTAGGGCACTTCCACTTATGGTCCTATAGCTTAGGGAAATTAAAATCAAAAAGACACAGCCACCCCAAAGTTTGGGACGCCTCTGTTTACAAGAACCTCGTTTACCATACAAGTTCAATATCACAGAAAGTGAAAAATGGATACAGAACTTGTGGTACTTACGTACAATGCAGTATCACTCAGCAATGAAATCTATGTCATCAGGCCCTTAGCAGCACAATGAGTGGATTCAGGTATGATGATTCTAACTGAAATAAGTCACACAGAAAAAGAAACATCATAAGATATCAGTAATACACGGAATGTAAACTTGGCTACACAGGAACTGAATTACAGAACAGAACAGGGTCTCAAATTTAGAAAACCAACTTATGCTTGCTTAAGGGGAAAGGTGAGTTGGGGTGCTGCATAAAACCAGAGATTGAAATGAGCACAGATAAAGTTCCTTAAGCCAAATATGGAATAGACAAGAGCTACTCCTTGCTCAACGAAATGGACTCAACACCGCATATTAAACGCCTAAGAATGTACCTGACTAGTAAGTATCTTAAAACCTATGGATTGCTATGTCTCCGAAAGAGAATCAAGCATGTGTACAGGGGCATAAACGCAGCAGTGATAGGATTGGAGAGGTTCGGTGAGCAAATGAAGACCCTTTGAAGTCATATGGCATGGTACCCATTCCACGGGTTTCAACTACCCAGGTTTAAGGTATTCTACCTTCAGCTAAAACATGCATGTGGAAACTAGAGTATGATCAACCATGTGATCGGGAAACGTGTTCAAATATGTCTCAGTTTTCGTACCCTGGTACTCGGGTGCAACATTCCAGACGCTTTACTAACACCCTCCCGACTTGGAGAGTCAGTCCCTTTAACCTCCTGTTTGGCCCAGTTTGCAATTTCTGTGGAAGATGAACAGGAATAGCGAGAACCAATGAGAGACTAGCTGGAGGTGTCTGGACGGGCAAATTTAACTCTCATTTCCCACCAGGAAGAGGAATTAACCAAAGGCTCAGCGTGCCGTGCCGGAACCAGATTAGGGCCTGAAGCCATCCTGAGGTGTTGCGGCCAGGTCACAAGAAAGCGAGTTGAAGCAAGGAGCTCAGGGGCACTGTAATCCACAAACCTGCAGAGTTATAAATGACAGCTATCGTCCAAAAATATACTGAAGTAAGGCTGCCAAGAGGACTTGAAAGCGGGGCAGAATTGCAGGAAACCGATTTCAGGAGGTAGACTGGAATTGCATTGAAAGCATAGGAAAAGAGGCAGAACGTCCACAATGATGCACTTGGCCAAAAAGGGCGTATGCGTTTTTTCCTGAATATATTCAGGAAAAAACGCATACGCACTTTTTGGCCAACCAAGCAAGCTTGCAAAGGAAATCTGCACTACAATGAAGTCTCACTTCCCCCCGGTCAAAAGGGCCATCTGAAAAAAGTGTAAAATCCAGAAAGGCAGGACAGGCCATGGAGAACTGGGAGCCTTGTTATGCTGATGGGCGGGATGTAAATTGCCAACAGACACTCGGGAGAAGTGTATGGTGTTTCCTGAAACATCTAAAAAACAAAGCAACAGAGCCTAGGGCACTTCCACTTATGGTCCTATAGCTTAGGGAAATTAAAATCAAAAAGACACAGCCACCCCAAAGTTTGGGACGCCTCTGTTTACAAGAACCTCGTTTACAGTACAAGTTCAACATCGCAGAAAGTGAAAAATGGATAAAGAAGTTGTGGTATTTACTTACAAAGCAATATCACTCAGCAATGAAATCTATGTCATCAGGCCCTTAGCAGCACAATGAGTGGATTCAGGTATGATGATTCTAACTGAAATAAGTCACACAGAAAAAGAAACATCATAAGATATCAGTAATACACGGAATGTAAACTTGGCTACACAGGAACTGAATTACAGAACAGAACAGGGTCTCAAATTTACAAAACCAACTTATGCTTGCTTAAGGGGAAAGGTGAGTTGGGGTGCTGCATAAAACCAGAGATTGAAATGAGCACAGATAAAGTTCCTTAAGCCAAATATGGAATAGACAAGAGCTACTCCTTGCTCAACGAAATGGACTCAACACCGCATATTAAACGCCTAAGAATGTACCTGACTAGTAAGTATCTTAAAACCTATGGATTGCTATGTCTCCGAAAGAGAATCAAGCATGTGTACAGGGGCATAAACGCAGCAGTGATAGGATTGGAGAGGTTCAGTGAGCAAATGAAGACCCTTTGAAGTCATATTGCATAGTACCCATTCCACGGGTTTCAACTACCCAGGTTTAAGGTATTCTTCCTTCAGCTAAAACATGCATGTGGAACCTAGAGTACGATCAACCATGTGATCGGGAAACGTGTTCAAATATGTCTCAGTTTTCGTACCCTGGTACTCGGGTGCAACATTCCAGACACTTTACTAACACCCTCCCGACTTGGAGAGTCAGTCCCTTTAACCTCCTGTTTGGCCCAGTTTGCAATTTCTGCGGAAGATGAACAGGAATAGCGAGAACCAATGAGAGACTAGCTGGAGGTGTCTGGACGGGCAAATTTAACTCTCATTTCCCACCAGGAAGAGGAATTAACCAAAGGCTCAGCATGCCGTGCCGGAACCAGATTAGGGCCTGAAGCCATCCTGCGGTGTTGCGGCCAGGTCACAAGAAAGCGAGTTGAAGAAAGGAGCTCAGGGGCACTGTAATTTACAAACCTGCAGAGTTATAAATGACAGCTATCGTCCAGAAATATACTGAAGTAAGGCTGCCAAGAGGACTTGAAAGCGGGGCAGAATTGCAGGAAACCGATTTCAGGAGGTAGACTGGAATTGCATTGAAAGCATAGGAAAAGAGGCAGAACGTCCACAATGATGCACTTGGCCAAAAAGGGCGTATGCGTTTTTTCCTGAATATATTCAGGAAAAAACGCATACGCCCTTTTTGGCCAACCAAGCAAGCTTGCAAAGGAAATCTGCACTACAATGAAGTCTCACTTCCCCCCGGTCAAAAGGGCCATTTGAAAAAAGTGTAAAATCCAGAAAGGCAGGACAGGCCATGGAGAACTGGGAGCCTTGTTATGCTGATGGGCGGGATGTAAATTGCCAACAGCCACTCGGGAGAAGTGTATGGTGTTTCCTGAAATATCTAAAAAACAAAGCAACAGAGCCTAGGGCACTTCCACTTATGGTCCTATAGCTTAGGGAAATTAAAATCAAATAGACACAGCCACCCCAAAGTTTGGGACGCCTCTGTTTACAAGAACCTCGTTTACAGTACAAGTTCAACATCGCAGAAAGTGAAAAATGGATAAAGAAGTTGTGGTATTTACTTACAAAGCAATATCACTCAGCAATGAAATCTATGTCATCAGGCCCTTAGCAGCACAATGAGTGGATTCAGGTATGATGATTCTAACTGAAATAAGTCACACAGAAAAAGAAACATCATAAGATATCAGTAATACACGGAATGTAAACTTGGCTACACAGGAACTGAATTACAGAACAGAACAGGGTCTCAAATTTACAAAACCAACTTATGCTTGCTTAAGGGGAAAGGTGAGTTGGGGTGCTGCATAAAACCAGAGATTGAAATGAGCACAGATAAAGTTCCTTAAGCCAAATATGGAATAGACAAGAGCTACTCCTTGCTCAACGAAATGGACTCAACACCGCATATTAAACGCCTAAGAATGTACCTGACTAGTAAGTATCTTAAAACCTATGGATTGCTATGTCTCCGAAAGAGAATCAAGCATGTGTACAGGGGCATAAACGCAGCAGTGATAGGATTGGAGAGGTTCGGTGAGCAAATGAAGACCCTTTGACGTCATATTGCATAGTACCCATTCCACGGGTTTCAACTACCCAGGTTTAAGGTATTCTTCCTTCAGCTAAAACATGCATGTGGAACCTAGAGTACGATCAACCATGTGATTGGGAAACGTGTTCAAATATGTCTCAGTTTTCGTACCCTGGTACTCGGGTGCAACATTCCAGACACTTTACTAACACCCTCCCGACTTGGTGAGTCAGTCCCTTTAACCTCCTGTTTGGCCCAGTTTGCAATTTCTGCGGAAGATGAACAGGAATAGCGAGAACCAATGAGAGACTAGCTGGAGGTGTCTGGACGGGCAAATTTAACTCTCATTTCCCACGAGGAAGAGGAATTAACCAAAGGCTCAGTGTGCCGTGCCGGAACCAGATTAGGGCCTGAAGCCATCCTGCGGTGTTGCGGCCAGGTCACAAGAAAGCGAGTTGAAGAAAGGAGCTCAGGGGCACTGTAATTCACAAACCTGCAGAGTTATAAATGACAGCTATCGTCCAAAAATATACTGAAGTAAGGCTGCCAAGAGGACTTGAAAGCGGGGCAGAATTGCAGGAAACCGATTTCAGGAGGTAGACTGGAATTGCATTGAAAGCATAGGAAAAGAGGCAGAACGTCCACAATGATGCACTTGGCCAAAAAGGGCGTATGCGTTTTTTCCTGAATATATTCAGGAAAAAACGCATACGCACTTTTTGGCCAACCAAGCAAGCTTGCAAAGGAAATCTGCACTACAATGAAGTCTCACTTCCCCCCGGTCAAAAGGGCCATCTGAAAAAAGTGTAAAATCCAGAAAGGCAGGACAGGCCATGGAGAACTGGGAGCCTTTTTATGCTGATGGGAGGGATGTAAATTGCCAACAGCCACTCGGGAGAAGTGTATGGTGTTTCCTGAAACATCTAAAAAACAAAGCAACAGAGCCTAGGTCACTTCCACTTATGGTCCTATAGCTTAGGGAAATTAAAATCAAAAAGACACAGCCACCCCAAAGTTTGGGATGCCTCTGTTTACAAGAACCTCATTTACCGTACAAGTTCAATATCACAGAAAGTGAAAAATGGATAAAGAAGTTGTGGTAATTACGTACAATGCAGTATCACTCAACAATGAAATCTATGTCATCAGGCCCGTAGCAGCATAATGAGTGGATTCAGGTACGATGCTTCTAACTGAAATAAGTCACACAGAAAAAGAAACATCGTAAGATATCACTAATACACAGAATGTAAACTTGGCTACACAGGAACTGAATTCCAAAACAGAACAGGGTCTCAAATTTAGAAAACCAACTTATGCTTGCTTAAGGGGAAAGGTGAGTTGGGGTGCTGCATAAAACCAGAGATTGAAATGAGCACAGATAAAGTTCCTTAAGCCAAATATGGAATAGACAAGAGCTACTCCTTGCTCAACGAAATGGACTCAACACCCCATATTAAACGCCTAAGAATGTACCTGACTAGTAAGTATCTTAAAACCTATGGATTGCTATGTCTCCGAAAGAGAATCAAGCATGTGTACAGGGGCATAAACGCAGCAGTGATAGGATTGGAGAGGTTCGGTGAGCAAATGAAGACCCTTTGAAGTCATATTGCATGGTACCCATTCCACGGGTTTCAACTACCCAGGTTTAAGGTATTCTACCTTCAGCTAAAACATGCATGTGGAAACTAGAGTATGATCAACCATGTGATCGGGAAACGTGTTCAAATATGTCTCAGTTTTCGTACCCTGGTACTCGGGTGCAACATTCCAGACGCTTTACTAACACCCTCCCGACTTGGAGAGTCAGTCCCTTTAACCTCCTGTTTGGCCCAGTTTGCAATTTCTGTGGAAGATGAACAGGAATAGCGAGAACCAATGAGAGACTAGCTGGAGGTGTCTGGACGGGCAAATTTAACTCTCATTTCCCACCAGGAAGAGGAATTAACCAAAGGCTCAGCTTGCTGTTCTGGAACCAGATTAGGGCCTGAAGCCATCCTGCGGTGTTGCGGCCAGGTCACAAGAAAGCGAGTTGAAGAAAGGAGCTCAGGGGCACTGTAATTCACAAACCTGCAGAGTTATAAATGACAGCTATCGTCCAAAAATATACTGAAGTAAGGCTGCCAAGAGGACTTGAAAGTGGGGCAGAATTGCAGGAAACCGATTTCAGGAGGTAGACTGGAATTGCATTGAAAGCATAGGAAAAGAGGCAGAACGTCCACAATGATGCACTTGGCCAAAAAGGCATATGCGTTTTTTCCTGAATATATTCAGGAAAAAACGCATACGCCCTTTTTGGCCAACCAAGCAAGCTTGCAAAGGAAATCTGCACTACAATGAAGTCTCACTTCCCCCCGGTCAAAAGGGCCATCTGAAAAAAGTGTAAAATCCAGAAAGGCAGGACAGGCCATGGAGAACTGGGAGCCTTGTTATGCTGATGGGCGGGATGTAAATTGCCAACAGACACTCGGGAGAAGTGTATGGTGTTTCCTGAAACATCTAAAAAACAAAGCAACAGAGCCTAGGGCACTTCCACTTATGGTCCTATAGCTTAGGGAAATTAAAATCAAAAAGACACAGCCACCCCAAAGTTTGGGACGCCTCTGTTTACAAGAACCTCGTTTACAGTACATGTTCAACATCGCAGAAAGTGAAAAATGGATAAAGAAGTTGTGGTATTTACTTACAAAGCAATATCACTCAGCAATGAAATCTATGTCATCAGGCCCTTAGCAGCACAATGAGTGGATTCAGGTATGATGATTCTAACTGAAATAAGTCACACAGAAAAAGAAACATCATAAGATATCAGTAATACACGGAATGTAAACTTGGCTACACAGGAACTGAATTACAGAACAGAACAGGGTCTCAAATTTAGAAAACCAACTTATGCTTGCTTAAGGGTAAAGGTGAGTTGGGGTGCTGCATAAAACCAGAGATTGAAATGAGCACAGATAAAGTTCCTTAAGCCAAATATGGAATAGACAAGAGCTACTCCTTGCTCAACGAAATGGACTCAACACCGCATATTAAACGCCTAAGAATGTACCTGACTAGTAAGTATCTTAAAACCTATGGATTGCTATGTCTCCGAAAGAGAATCAAGCATGTGTACAGGGGCATAAACGCAGCAGTGATAGGATTGGAGAGGTTCGGTGAGCAAATGAAGACCCTTTGAAGTCATATTGCATAGTACCCATTCCACGGGTTTCAAGTACCCAGGTTTAAGGTATTCTTCCTTCAGCTAAAACATGCATGTGGAACCTAGAGTACGATCAACCATGTGATCGGGAAACGTGTTCAAATATGTCTCAGTTTTCGTACCCTGGTACTCGGGTGCAACATTCCAGACGCTTTACTAACACCCTCCCGACTTGGAGAGTCAGTCCCTTTAACCTCCTGTTTGGCCCAGTTTGCAATTTCTGTGGAAGATGAACAGGAATAGCGAGAACCAATGAGAGACTAGCTGGAGGTGTCTGGACGGGCAAATTTAACTCTCATTTCCCACCAGGAAGAGGAATTAACCAAAGGCTCAGCGTGCCGTGCCGGAACCAGATTAGGGCCTGAAGCCATCCTGCGGTGTTGCGGCCAGCTCAAAAGAAAGCGAGTTGAAGAAAGGAGCTCAGGGGCACTGTAATTCACAAACCTGCAGAGTTATAAATGACAGCTATCGTCCAAAAATATACTGAAGTAAGGCTGCCAAGAGGACTTGAAAGCGGGGCAGAATTGCAGGAAACCGATTTCAGGAGGTAGACTGGAATTGCATTGAAAGCATAGGAAAAGAGGCAGAACGTCCACAATGATGCACTTGGCCAAAAAGGGCGTATGCGTTTTTTCCTGAATATATTCAGGAAAAAACGCATACGCCTTTTTTGGCCAACCAAGCAAGCTTGCAAAGGAAATCTGCACTACAATGAAGTCTCACTTCCCCCCGGTCAAAAGGGCCATCTGAAAAAAGTGTAAAATCCAGAAAGGCAGGACAGGCCATGGAGAACTGGGAGCCTTTTTATGCTGATGGGAGGGATGTAAATTGCCAACAGCCACTCGGGAGAAGTGTATGGTGTTTCCTGAAACATCTAAAAAACAAAGCAACAGAGCCTAGGGCACTTCCACTTATGGTCCTATAGCTTAGGGAAATTAAAATCAAAAAGACACAGCCACCCCAAAGTTTGGGACGCCTCTGTTTACAAGAACCTCGTTTACAGTACATGTTCAACATCGCAGAAAGTGAAAAATGGATAAAGAAGTTGTGGTATTTACTTACAAAGCAATATCACTCAGCAATGAAATCTATGTCATCAGGCCCTTAGCAGCACAATGAGTGGATTCAGGTATGATGATTCTAACTGAAATAAGTCACACAGAAAAAGAAACATCATAAGATATCAGTAATACACGGAATGTAAACTTGGCTACACAGGAACTGAATTACAGAACAGAACAGGGTCTCAAATTTAGAAAACCAACTTATGCTTGCTTAAGGGTAAAGGTGAGTTGGGGTGCTGCATAAAACCAGAGATTGAAATGAGCACAGATAAAGTTCCTTAAGCCAAATATGGAATAGACAAGAGCTACTCCTTGCTCAACGAAATGGACTCAACACCGCATATTAAACGCCTAAGAATGTACCTGACTAGTAAGTATCTTAAAACCTATGGATTGCTATGTCTCCGAAAGAGAATCAAGCATGTGTACAGGGGCATAAACGCAGCAGTGATAGGATTGGAGAGGTTCGGTGAGCAAATGAAGACCCTTTGAAGTCATATTGCATAGTACCCATTCCACGGGTTTCAAGTACCCAGGTTTAAGGTATTCTTCCTTCAGCTAAAACATGCATGTGGAACCTAGAGTACGATCAACCATGTGATCGGGAAACGTGTTCAAATATGTCTCAGTTTTCGTACCCTGGTACTCGGGTGCAACATTCCAGACGCTTTACTAACACCCTCCCGACTTGGAGAGTCAGTCCCTTTAACCTCCTGTTTGGCCCAGTTTGCAATTTCTGTGGAAGATGAACAGGAATAGCGAGAACCAATGAGAGACTAGCTGGAGGTGTCTGGACGGGCAAATTTAACTCTCATTTCCCACCAGGAAGAGGAATTAACCAAAGGCTCAGCGTGCCGTGCCGGAACCAGATTAGGGCCTGAAGCCATCCTGCGGTGTTGCGGCCAGCTCAAAAGAAAGCGAGTTGAAGAAAGGAGCTCAGGGGCACTGTAATTCACAAACCTGCAGAGTTATAAATGACAGCTATCGTCCAAAAATATACTGAAGTAAGGCTGCCAAGAGGACTTGAAAGCGGGGCAGAATTGCAGGAAACCGATTTCAGGAGGTAGACTGGAATTGCATTGAAAGCATAGGAAAAGAGGCAGAACGTCCACAATGATGCACTTGGCCAAAAAGGGCGTATGCGTTTTTTCCTGAATATATTCAGGAAAAAACGCATACGCCTTTTTTGGCCAACCAAGCAAGCTTGCAAAGGAAATCTGCACTACAATGAAGTCTCACTTCCCCCCGGTCAAAAGGGCCATCTGAAAAAAGTGTAAAATCCAGAAAGGCAGGACAGGCCATGGAGAACTGGGAGCCTTTTTATGCTGATGGGAGGGATGTAAATTGCCAACAGCCACTCGGGAGAAGTGTATGGTGTTTCCTGAAACATCTAAAAAACAAAGCAACAGAGCCTAGGGCACTTCCACTTATGGTCCTATAGCTTAGGGAAATTAAAATCAAAAAGACACAGCCACCCCAAAGTTTGGGACGCCTCTGTTTACAAGAACCTCATTTACCATACAAGTTCAATATCACAGAAAGTGAAAAATGGATAAAGAAGTTGTGGTACTTACGTACAATGCAGTATCACTCAACAATGAAATCTATGTCATCAGGCCCGTAGCAGCATAATGAGTGGATTCAGGTACGATGATTCTAACTGAAATAAGTCACACAGAAAAAGAAACATCATAAGATATCACTAATACACAGAATGTAAACTTGGCTACACAGGAACTGAATTCCAAAACAGAACAGGGTCTCAAATTTAGAAAACCAACTTATGCTTGCTTAAGGGGAAAGGTGAGTTGGGGTGCTGCATAAAACCAGAGATTGAAATGAGCACAGATAAAGTTCCTTAAGCCAAATATGGTATAGACAAGAGCTACTCCTTCCTCAACGAAATGGACACAACACCCCATATTAAACGCCTAAGAATGTACCTGACTAGTAAGTATCTTAAAACCTATGGATTGCTATGTCTCCAAAAGAAAATCAAGTGTCTGTACAGGGGGATAAACGCAGCAGTGATAGGATTGGAGAAGTTCGGTGAGCAAATGAAGACCCTTTGAAGTCATATTGCATGGTACCCATTCCACGGGTTTCAACGACCCAGGTTTAAGGTATTCTACCTTCAGCTAAAACATGCATGTGGAAACTAGAGTATGATCAACCATGTGATCAGGAAACGTGTTCAAATATGTCTCAGTTTTCGTACCCTGGTACTTGGGTGCAACTTTCCAGACGCTTTACTAACACCCTCCTGACTTGGAGAGTCAGTCCCTTTAACCTTCTGTTTGGCCCAGTTTGCAATTTCTGCGGAAGATGAACAGGAATAGCGAGAACCAATGAGAGACTAGCTGGAGGTGTCTGGACGGGCAAATTTAACTCTCATTTCCCATCAGGAAGAGGAATTAACCAAAGGCTCAGCGTGCCGTGCCGGAACCAGATTAGGGCCTGAAGCCATCCTGCGGTGTTGCGGCCAGGTCACAAGAAAGCGAGTTGAAGAAAGGAGCTCAGGGGCACTGTAATTCACAAACCTGCAGAGTTATAAATGACAGCTATCGTCCAAAAATATACTGAAGTAAGGCTGCCAAGAGGACTTGAAAGCGGGGCAGAATTGCAGGAAACCGATTTCAGGAGGTAGACTGGAATTACATTGAAAGCATAGGAAAAGAGGCAGAACGTCCACAATGATGGACTTGGCCAAAAAGGGCATATGCGTTTTTTCCTGAATATATTCAGGAAAAAACGCATACGCCCTTTTTGGCCAACCAAGCAAGCTTGCAAAGGAAATCTGCACTACAATGAAGTCTCACTTCCCCCCGGTCAAAAGGGCCATCTGAAAAAAGTGTAAAATCCAGAAAGGCAGGACAGGCCATGGAGAACTGGGAGCCTTTTTATGCTGATGGGCGGGATGTAAATTGCCAACAGACACTCGGGAGAAGTGTATGGTGTTTCCTGAAACATCTAAAAAACAAAGCAACAGAGCCTAGGGCACTTCCACTTATGGTCCTATAGCTTAGGGAAATTAAAATCAAAAAGACACAGCCACCCCAAAGTTTGGGACGCCTCTGTTTACAAGAACCTCGTTTACAGTACAAGTTCAACATCACAGAAAGTGAAAAATGGATAAAGAAGTTGTGGTATTTACTTACAAAGCAATATCACTCAGCAATGAAATCTATGTCATCAGGCCCTTAGCAGCACAATGAGTGGATTCAGGTATGATGATTCTAACTGAAATAAGTCACACAGAAAAAGAAACATCATAAGATATCAGTAATACATGGAATGTAAACTTGGCTACACAGGAACTGAATTACAGAACAGAACAGGGTCTCAAATTTAGAAAACCAACTTATGCTTGCTTAAGGGGAAATGTGAGTTGGGGTGCTGCATAAAACCAGAGATTGAAATGAGCACAGATAAAGTTCCTTAAGCCAAATATGGAATAGACAAGAGCTACTCCTTGCTCAACGAAATGGACTCAACACCGCATATTAAACGCCTAAGAATGTACCTGACTAGTAAGTATCTTAAAACCTATGGATTGCTATGTCTCCGAAAGAGAATCAAGCATGTGTACAGGGGCATAAACGCAGCAGTGATAGGATTGGAGAGGTTCGGTGAGCAAATGAAGACCCTTTGAAGTCATATTGCATGGTACCCATTCCACGGGTTTCAACTACCCAGGTTTAAGGTATTCTACCTTCAGCTAAAACATGCATGTGGAAACTAGATTATGATCAACCATGTGATCGGGAAACGTGTTCAAATATGTCTCAGTTTTCGTACGCTGGTACTCGGGTGCAACATTCCAGACGCTTTACTAACACCCTCCCGACTTGGAGAGTCAGTCCCTTTAACCTCCTGTTTGGCCCAGTTTGCAATTTCTGTGGAAGATGAACAGGAATAGCGAGAACCAATGAGAGACTAGCTGGAGGTGTCTGGACGGGCAAATTTAACTCTCATTTCCCACCAGGAAGAGGAATTAACCAAAGGCTCAGCTTGCCGTGCCGGAACCAGATTAGGGCCTGAAGCCATCCTGCGGTGTTGCGGCCAGGTCACAAGAAAGCGAGTTGAAGAAAGGAGCTCAGGGGCACTGTAATTCACAAACCTGCAGAGTTATAAATGACAGCTATCGTCCAAAAATATACTGAAGTAAGGCTGCCAAGAGGACTTGAAAGCGGGGCAGAATTGCAGGAAACCGATTTCAGGAGGTAGACTGGAATTGCATTGAAAGCATAGGAAAAGAGGCAGAACGTCCACAATGATGCACTTGGCCAAAAAGGGCGTATGCGTTTTTTCCTGAATATATTCAGGAAAAAACGCATACGCCCTTTTTGGCCAACCAAGCAAGCTTGCAAAGGAAATCTGCACTACAATGAAGTCTCACTTCCCCCCGGTCAAAAGGGCCATCTGAAAAAAGTGTAAAATCCAGAAAGGCAGGACAGGCCATGGAGAACTGGGAGCCTTGTTATGCTGATGGGCGGGATGTAAATTGCCAACAGACACTCGGGAGAAGTGTATGGTGTTTCCTGAAACATCTAAAAAACAAAGCAACAGAGCCTAGGGCACTTCCACTTATGGTCCTATAGCTTAGGGAAATTAAAATCAAAAAGACACAGCCACCCCAAAGTTTGGGACGCCTCTGTTTACAAGAACCTCGTTTACAGTACAAGTTCAACATCGCAGAAAGTGAAAAATGGATAAAGAAGTTGTGGTATTTACTTACAAAGCAATATCACTCAGCAATGAAATCTATGTCATCAGGCCCTTAGCAGCACAATGAGTGGATTCAGGTATGATGATTCTAACTGAAATAAGTCACACAGAAAAAGAAACATCATAAGATATCAGTAATACACGGAATGTAAACTTGGCTACACAGGAACTGAATTACAGAACAGAACAGGGTCTCAAATTTAGAAAACCAACTTATGCTTGCTTAAGGGTAAAGGTGAGTTGGGGTGCTGCATAAAACCAGAGATTGAAATGAGCACAGATAAAGTTCCTTAAGCCAAATGTGGAATAGACAAGAGCTACTCCTTGCTCAACGAAATGGACTCAACACCGCATATTAAACGCCTAAGAATGTACCTGACTAGTAAGTATCTTAAAACCTATGGATTGCTATGTCTCCGAAAGAGAATCAAGCATGTGTACAGGGGCATAAACGCAGCAGTGATAGGATTGGAGAGGTTCGGTGAGCAAATGAAGACCCTTTGAAGTCATATTGCATGGTACCCATTCCACGGGTTTCAACTACCCAGGTTTAAGGTATTCTTCCTTCAGCTAAAACATGCATGTGGAACCTAGAGTACGATCAACCATGTGATCGGGAAACGTGTTCAAATATGTCTCAGTTTTCGTACCCTGGTACTCGGGTGCAACATTCCAGACGCTTTACTAACACCCTCCCGACTTGGAGAGTCAGTCCCTTTAACCTCCTGTTTGGCCCAGTTTGCAATTTCTGCGGAAGATGAACAGGAATAGCGAGAACCAATGAGAGACTAGCTGGAGGTGTCTGGACGGGCAAATTTAACTCTCATTTCCCACCAGGAAGTGGAATTAACCAAAGGCTCAGTGTGCCGTGCCGGAACCAGATTAGGGCCTGAAGCCATCCTGCGGTGTTGCGGCCAGTTCACAAGAAAGCGAGTTGAAGAAAGGAGCTCAGGGGCACTGTAATTCACAAACCTGCAGAGTTATAAATGACAGCTATCGTCCAAAAATATACTGAAGTAAGGCTGCCAAGAGGACTTGAAAGCGGGGCAGAATTGCAGGAAACCGATTTCAGGAGGTAGACTGGAATTGCATTGAAAGCATAGGAAAAGAGGCAGAACGTCCACAATGATGCACTTGGCCAAAAAGGGCGTATGCGTTTTTTCCTGAATATATTCAGGAAAAAACGCATACGCCCTTTTTGGCCAACCAAGCAAGCTTGCAAAGGAAATCTGCACTACAATGAAGTCTCACTTCCCCCCGGTCAAAAGGGCCATCTGAAAAAAGTGTAAAATCCAGAAAGGCAGGACAGGCCATGGAGAAGTGGAAGCCTTTTTATGCTGATGAGAGGGATGTAAATTGCCAACAGCCACTCGGGAGAAGTGTATGGTGTTTCCTGAAACATCTAAAAAACAAAGCAACAGAGCCTAGGGCACTTCCACTTATGGTCCTATAGCTTAGGGAAATTAAAATAAAAAAGACACAGCCACCCCAAAGTTTGGGACGCCTCTGTTTACAAGAACCTCGTTTACAGTACAAGTTCAACATCGCAGAAAGTGAAAAATGGATAAAGAAGTTGTGGTATTTACTTACAAAGCAATATCACTCAGCAATGAAATCTATGTCATCAGGCCCTTAGCAGCACAATGAGTGGATTCAGGTATGATGATTCTAACTGAAATAAGTCACACAGAAAAAGAAACATCATAAGATATCAGTAATACACGGAATGTAAACTTGGCTACACAGGAACTGAATTACAGAACAGAACAGGGTCTCAAATTTAGAAAACCAACTTATGCTTGCTTAAGGGTAAAGGTGAGTTGGGGTGCTGCATAAAACCAGAGATTGAAATGAGCACAGATAAAGTTCCTTAAGCCAAATATGGAATAGACAAGAGCTACTCCTTGCTCAACGAAATGGACTCAACACCCCATATTAAATGCCTAAGAATGTACCTGACTAGTAAGTATCTTGAAACCTATGGATTGCTATGTCTCCAAAAGAGAATCAAGCGTCTGTACAGGGGGATAAACGCAGCAGTGATAGGATTGGAGAAGTTCGGTGAGCAAATGAAGACCCTTTGAAGTCATATTGCATGGTACCCATTACACGGGTCTCAACTCTCCAGGTTTAAGGTATTCTTCCTTCAGCTAAAACATGCATGTGGAACCCAGAGTATGATCAACCGTGTGAACGGGAGACGTGTTCAAATATGTCTCAGTTTTCCTCCCCTGGTACTCGGGTGCAACATTCCAGATGCTTTACTAACACCCTCCCGACTTGGAGAGTCAGTCCCTTTAACCTCCTGTTTGGCCCAGTTTGCAATTTCTGCGGAAGATGAACAGGAATAGCGAGAACCAATGAGAGACTAGCTGGAGGTGTCTGGACGGGCAAATTTAACTCTCATTTCCCACCAGGAAGAGGAATTAACCAAAGGCTCAGCGTGCCGTGCCGGAACCAGATTAGGGCCTGAAGCCATCGTGCGGTGTTGCGGCCAGCTCAAAAGAAAGCGAGTTGAAGAAAGGAGCTCAGGGGCACTGTAATTCACAAACCTGCAGAGTTATAAATGACAGCTATCGTCCAAAAATATACTGAAGTAAGGCTGCCAAGAGGACTTGAAAGCGGGGCAGAATTGCAGGAAACCGATTTCAGGAGGTAGACTGGAATTGCATTGAAAGCATAGGAAAAGAGGCAGAACGTCCACAATGATGCACTTGGCCAAAAAGGGCGTATGCGTTTTTTACTGAATATATTCAGGAAAAAACGCATACGCCCTTTCTGGCCAACGAAGCAAGCTTGCAAAGGAAATCTGCACTACAATGAAGTCTCACTTCCCCCCGGTCAAAAGGGCCATCTGAAAAAAGTGTAAAATCCAGAAAGGCAGGACAGGCCATGGAGAACTGGGAGCCTTGTTATGCTGATGGGCGGGATGTAAATTGCCAACAGACACTCGGGAGAAGTGTATGGTGTTTCCTGAAACATCTAAAAAACAAAGCAACAGAGCCTAGGGCACTTCCACTTATGGTCCTATAGCTTAGGGAAATTAAAATCAAAAAGACACAGCCACCCCAAAGTTTGGGACGCCTCTGTTTACAAGAACCTCATTTACAGTACAAGTTCAACATCGCAGAAAGTGAAAAATGGATAAAGAAGTTGTGGTATTTACTTACAAAGCAATATCACTCAGCAATGGAATCTATGTCATCAGGCCCTTAGCAGCACAATGAGTGGATTCAGGTATGATGATTCTAGCTGATATAAGTCACACAGAAAAAGAAACATCATAAGATATCAGTAATACACGGAATGTAAACTTGGCTACACAGGAACTGAATTACAGAACAGAACAGGGTCTCAAATTTAGAAAACCAACTTATGCTTGCTTAAGGGTAAAGGTGAGTTGGGGTGCTGCATAAAACCATAGATTGAAATGAGCACAGATAAAGTTCCTTAAGCCAAATATGGAATAGACAAGAGCTACTCCTTGCTCAACGAAATGGACTCAACACCGCATATTAAACGCCTAAGAATGTACCTGACTAGTAAGTATCTTAAAACCTATGGATTGCTATGTCTCCGAAAGAGAATCAAGCATGTGTACAGGGGCATAAACGCAGCAGTGATAGGATTGGAGAGGTTCGGTGAGCAAATGAAGACCCTTTGAAGTCATATTGCATGGTACCCATTCCACGGGTTTCAACTACCCAGGTTTAAGGTATTCTACCTTCAGCTAAAACATGCATGTGGAAACTAGAGTATGATCAACCATGTGATCGGGAAACGTGTTCAAATATGTCTCAGTTTTCGTACCCTGGTACTCGGGTGCAACATTCCAGATGCTTTACTAACACCCTCCCGACTTGGAGAGTCAGTCCCTTTAACCTCCTGTTTGGCCCAGTTTGCAATTTCTGTGGAAGATGAACAGGAATAGCGAGAACCAATGAGAGACTAGCTGGAGGTGTCTGGACGGGCAAATTTAACTCTCCTTTCCCACCAGGAAGAGGAATTAACCAAAGGCTCAGCTTGCCGTGCCGGAACCAGATTAGGGCCTGAAGCCATCCTGCGGTGTTGCGGCCAGCTCAAAAGAAAGCGAGTTGAAGAAAGGAGCTCAGGGGCACTGTAATTCACAAACCTGCAGAGTTATAAATGACAGCTATCATCCAAAAATATACTGAAGTAAGGCTGCCAAGAGGACTTGAAAGCGGGGCAGAATTGCAGGAAACCGATTTCAGGAGGTAGACTGGAATTGCATTGAAAGCATAGGAAAAGAGGCAGAACGTCCACAATGATGCACTTGGCCAAAAAGGGCGTATGCGTTTTTTCCTGAATATATTCAGGAAAAAACGCATACGCCCTTTTTGGCCAACCAAGCAAGCTTGCAAAGGAAATCTGCACTACAATGAAGTCTCACTTCCCCCCGGTCAAAAGGGCCATCTGAAAAAAGTGTAAAATCCAGAAAGGCAGGACAGGTCATGGAGAACTGGGAGCCTTGTTATGCTGATGGGCGGGATGTAAATTGCCAACAGCCAATCGGGAGAAGTGTATGGTGTTTCCTGAAACATCTAAAAACCAAAGCAACAGAGCCTAGGGCAATTCCACTTATGGTCCTATAGCTTAGGGAAATTAAAATCAAAAAGACACAGCCACCCCAAAGTTTGGGACGCCTCTGTTTACAAGAACCTCATTTACAGTACAAGTTCAACATCGCAGAAAGTGAAAAATGGATAAAGAATTTGTGGTATTTACTTACAAAGCAATATCACTCAGCAATGGAATCTATGTCATCAGGCCCTTAGCAGCACAATGAGTGGATTCAGGTATGATGATTCTAGCTGATATAAGTCACACAGAAAAAGAAACATCATAAGATATCAGTAATACACGGAATGTAAACTTGGCTACACAGGAACTGAATTACAGAACAGAACAGGGTCTCAAATTTAGAAAACCAACTTATGCTTGCTTAAGGGGAAAGGTGAGTTGGGGTGCTGCATAAAACCAGAGATTGAAATGAGCACAGATAAAGTTCCTTAAGCCAAATATGGAATAGACAAGAGCTACTCCTTGCTCAACGAAATGGACTCAACACCGCATATTAAACGCCTAAGAATGTACCTGACTAGTAAGTATCTTAAAACCTATGGATTGCTATGTCTCCGAAAGAGAATCAAGCATGTGTACAGGGGCATAAACGCAGCAGTGATAGGATTGGAGAGGTTCGGTGAGCAAATGAAGACCCTTTGAAGTCATATTGCATGGTACCCATTCCACGGGTTTCAACTACCCAGGTTTAAGGTATTCTACCTTCAGCTAAAACATGCATGTGGAAACTAGAGTATGATCAACCATGTGATCGGGAAACGTGTTCAAATATGTCTCAGTTTTCATACCCTGGTACTCGGGTGCAACATTCCAGACGCTTTACTAACACCCTCCCGACTTGGAGAGTCAGTCCCTTTAAGCTCCTGTTTGGCCCAGTTTGCAATTTCTGTGGAAGATGAACAGGAATAGCGAGAACCAATGAGAGACTAGCTGGAGGTGTCTGGACGGGCAAATTTAACTCTCCTTTCCCACCAGGAAGAGGAATTAACCAAAGGCTCAGCTTGCCGTGCCGGAACCAGATTAGGGCCTGAAGCCATCCTGCGGTGTTGCGGCCAGCTCAAAAGAAAGCGAGTTGAAGAAAGGAGCTCAGGGGCACTGTAATTCACAAACCTGCAGAGTTATAAATGACAGCTATCGTCCAAAAATATACTGAAGTAAGGCTGCCAAGAGGACTTGAAAGCGGGGCAGAATTGCAGGAAACCGATTTCAGGAGGTAGACTGGAATTGCATTGAAAGCATAGGAAAAGAGGCAGAACGTCCACAATGATGCACTTGGCCAAAAAGGGCGTATGCGTTTTTTCCTGAATATATTCAGGAAAAAACGCATACGCACTTTTTGGCCAACCAAGCAAGCTTGCAAAGGAAATCTGCACTACAATGAAGTCTCACTTCCCCCCGGTCAAAAGGGCCATCTGAAAAAAGTGTAAAATCCAGAAAGGCAGGACAGGCCATGGAGAACTGGGAGCCTTGTTATGCTGATGGGCGGGATGTAAATTGCCAACAGACACTCGGGAGAAGTGTATGGTGTTTCCTGAAACATCTAAAAAACAAAGCAACAGAGCCTAGGGCACTTCCACTTATGGTCCTATAGCTTAGGGAAATTAAAATCAAAAAGACACAGCCACCCCAAAGTTTGGGACGCCTCTGTTTACAAGAACCTCATTTACCGTACAAGTTCAATATCACAGAAAGTGAAAAATGGATAAAGAAGTTGTGGTACTTACGTACAATGCAGTATCACTCAACAATGAAATCTATGTCATCAGGCCCGTAGCAGCATAATGAGTGGATTCAGGTACGATGATTCTAACTGAAATAAGTCACACAGAAAAAGAAACATCATAAGATATCACTAATACACAGAATGTAAACTTGGCTACACAGGAACTGAATTCCAAAACAGAACAGGGTCTCAAATTTAGAAAACCAACTTATGCTTGCTTAAGGGGAAAGGTTAGTTGGGGTGCTGCATAAAACCAGAGATTGAAATGAGCACAGATAAAGTTCCTTAAGCCAAATATGGAATAGATAAGAGCTACTCCTTGCTCAACGAAATGGACTCAACACCCCATATTAAATGCCTAAGAATGTACCTGACTAGTAAGTATCTTAAAACCTATGGATTGCTATGTCTCCAAAAGAGAATCAAGCGTCTGTACAGGGGGATAAACGCAGCAGTGATAGGATTGGAGAAGTTCGGTGAGCAAATGAAGACCCTTTGAAGTCATATTGCATGGTACCCATTACACGGGTCTCAACTCTCCAGGTTTAAGGTATTCTTCCTTCAGCTAAAACATGCATGTGGAACCCAGAGTATGATCAACCGTGTGAACGGGAGACGTGTTCAAATATGTCTCAGTTTTCCTCCCCTGGTACTCGGGTGCAACATTCCAGATGCTTTACTAACACCCTCCCGACTTGGAGAGTCAGTCCCTTTAACCTCCTGTTTGGCCCAGTTTGCAATTTCTGTGGAAGATGAACAGGAATAGCGAGAACCAATGAGAGACTAGCTGGAGGTGTCTGGACGGGCAAATTTAACTCTCATTTCCCACCAGGAAGAGGAATTAACCAAAGGCTCAGCGTGCCGTGCCGGAACCAGATTAGGGCCTGAAGCCATCCTGCGGTGTTGCGGCCAGCTCAAAAGAAAGCGAGTTGAAGAAAGGAGCTCAGGGGCACTGTAATTCACAAACCTGCAGAGTTATAAATGACAGCTATCGTCCAAAAATATACTGAAGTAAGGCTGCCAAGAGGACTTGAAAGCGGGGCAGAATTGCAGGAAACCGATTTCAGGAGGTAGACTGGAATTGCATTGAAAGCATAGGAAAAGAGGCAGAACGTCCACAATGATGCACTTGGCCAAAAAGGGCGTATGCGTTTTTTCCTGAATATATTCAGGAAAAAACGCATACGCCCTTTTTGGCCAACCAAGCAAGCTTGCAAAGGAAATCTGCACTACAATGAAGTCTCACTTCCCCCCGGTCAAAAGGGCCATCTGAAAAAAGTGTAAAATCCAGAAAGGCAGGACAGGCCATGGAGAACTGGGAGCCTTGTTATGCTGATGGGCGGGATGTAAATTGCCAACAGACACTCGGGAGAAGTGTATGGTGTTTCCTGAAACATCTAAAAAACAAAGCAACAGAGCCTAGGGCACTTCCACTTATGGTCCTATAGCTTAGGGAAATTAAAATCAAAAAGACACAGCCACCCCAAAGTTTGGGATGCCTCTGTTTACAAGAACCTCGTTTACAGTACAAGTTCAACATCGCAGAAAGTGAAAAATGGATAAAGAAGTTGTGGTATTTACTTACAAAGCAATATCACTCAGCAATGGAATCTATGTCATCAGGCCCTTAGCAGCACAATGAGTGGATTCAGGTATGATGATTCTAACTGATATAAGTCACACAGAAAAAGAAACATCATAAGATATCAGTAATACACGGAATGTAAACTTGGCTACACAGGAACTGAATTACAGAACAGAACAGGGTCTCAAATTTAGAAAACCAACTTATGCTTGCTTAAGGGTAAAGGTGAGTTGGGGTGCTGCATAAAACCAGAGATTGAAATGAGCACAGATAAAGTTCCTTAAGCCAAATATGGAATAGACAAGAGCTACTCCTTGCTCAATGAAATGGACTCAACACCCCATATTAAATGCCTAAGAATGTACCTGACTAGTAAGTATCTTAAAACCTATGGATTGCTATGTCTCCAAAAGAGAATCAAGCGTCTGTACAGGGGCATAAACGCAGCAGTGATAGGATTGGAGAAGTTCGGTGAGCAAATGAAGACCCTTTGAAGTCATATTGCATGGTACCCATTACACGGGTCTCAACTCTCCAGGTTTAAGGTATTCTTCCTTCAGCTAAAACATGCATGTGGAACCCAGAGTATGATCAACCGTGTGAACGGGAGACGTGTTCAAATATGTCTCAGTTTTCCTCCCCTGGTACTCGGGTGCAACATTCCAGACGCTTTACTAACACCCTCCCGTCTTGGAGAGTCAGTCCCTTTAACCTCCTGTTTGGCCCAGTTTGCAATTTCTGCGGAAGATGAACAGAAATAGCGAGAACCAATGAGAGACTAGCTGGAGGTGTCTGGACGGGCAAATTTAACTCTGATTTCCCACCAGGAAGAGGAATTAACCAAAGGCTCAGCGTGCCGTGCCGGAACCTGATTAGGGCCTGAAGCCACCCTGCGGTGTTGCGGCCAGCTCAAAAGAAAGCGAGTTGAAGAAAGGAGCTCAGGGGCACTGTAATTCACAAACCTGCAGAGTTATAAATGACAGCTATCGTCCAAAAATATACTGAAGTAAGGCTGCCAAGAGGACTTGAAAGCAGGGCAGAATTGCAGGAAACCGATTTCAGGAGGTAGACTGGAATTGCATTGAAAGCATAGGAAAAGAGGCAGAACGTCCACAATGATGCACTTGGCCAAAAAGGGCGTATGCCTTTTTTCCTGAATTTATTCAGGAAAAAAGGCATACGCCCTTTTTGGCCAACGAAGCAAGCTTGCAAAGGAAATCTGCACTACAATGAAGTCTCACTTCCCCCCGGTCAAAAGGGCCATCTGAAAAAAGTGTAAAATCCAGAAAGGCAGGACAGGCCATGGAGAACTGGGAGCCTTGTTATGCTGATGGGCGGGATGTAAATTGCCAACAGACACTCGGGAGAAGTGTATGGTGTTTCCTGAAACATCTAAAAAACAAAGCAACAGAGCCTAGGGCACTTCCACTTATGGTCCTATAGCTTAGGGAAATTAAAATCAAAAAGACACAGCCACCCCAAAGTTTGGGACACCTCTGTTTACAAGAACCTCATTTACCGTACAAGTTCAATATCACAGAAAGTGAAAAATGGATAAAGAAGTTGTGGTACTTACGTACAATGCAGTATCACTCAACAATGAAATCTATGTCATCAGGCCCGTAGCAGCATAATGAGTGGATTCAGGTACGATGATTCTAACTGAAATAAGTCACACAGAAAAAGAAACATCATAAGATATCACTAATACACAGAATGAAAACTTGGCTACACAGGAACTGAATTCCAAAACAGAACAGGGTCTCAAATTTAGAAAACCAACTTATGCTTGCTTAAGGGGAAAGGTTAGTTGGGGTGCTGCATAAAACCAGAGATTGAAATGAGCACAGATAAAGTTCCTTAAGCCAAATATGGAATAGATAAGAGCTACTCCTTGCTCAACGAAATGGACTCAACACCCCATATTAAATGCCTAAGAATGTACCTGACTAGTAAGTATCTTAAAACCTATGGATTGCTATGTCTCCAAAAGAGAATCAAGCGTCTGTACAGGGGGATAAACGCAGCAGTGATAGGATTGGAGAAGTTCGGTGAGCAAATGAAGACCCTTTGAAGTCATATTGCATGGTACCCATTACACGGGTCTCAACTCTCCAGGTTTAAGGTATTCTTCCTTCAGCTAAAACATGCATGTGGAACCCAGAGTATGATCAACCGTGTGAACGGGAGACGTGTTCAAATATGTCTCAGTTTTCCTCCCCTGGTACTCGGGTGCAACATTCCAGATGCTTTACTAACACCCTCCCGACTTGGAGAGTCAGTCCCTTTAACCTCCTGTTTGGCCCAGTTTGCAATTTCTGCAGAAGATGAACAGGAATAGCGAGAACCAATGAGAGACTAGCTGGAGGTGTCTGGACGGGCAAATTTAACTCTCATTTCCCACCAGGAAGAGGAATTAACCAAAGGCTCAGCTTGCCGTGCCGGAACCAGATTAGGGCCTGAAGCCATCCTGCGGTGTTGTGGCCAGCTCAAAAGAAAGCGAGTTGAAGAAAGGAGCTCAGGGGCACTGTAATTCACAAAACTGCAGAGTTATAAATGACAACTATCGTCCAAAAATATACTGAAGTAAGGCTGCCAAGAGGACTTGAAAGCGGGGCAGAATTGCAGGAAACCGATTTCAGGAGGTAGACTGGAATTGCATTGAAAGCATAGGAAAAGAGGCAGAACGTCCACAATGATGCACTTGGCCAAAAAGGGCGTATGCGTTTTTTCCTGAATATATTCAGGAAAAAACGCATACGCCCTTTTTGGCCAACCAAGCAAGCTTGCAAAGGAAATCTGCACTACAATGAAGTCTCACTTCCCCCCGGTCAAAAGGGCCATCTGAAAAAAGTGTAAAATCCAGAAAGGCAGGACAGGCCATGGAGAACTGGGAGCCTTGTTATGCTGATGGGCGGGATGTAAATTGCCAACAGACACTCGGGAGAAGTGTATGGTGTTTCCTGAAACATCTAAAAAACAAAGCAACAGAGCCTAGGGCACTTCCACTTATGGTCCTATAGCTTAGGGAAATTAAAATCAAAAAGACACAGCCACCCCAAAGTTTGGGACGCCTCTGTTTACAAGAACCTCGTTTACAGTACAAGTTCAACATCGCAGAAAGTGAAAAATGGATAAAGAAGTTGTGGTATTTACTTACAAAGCAATATCACTCAGCAATGGAATCTATGTCATCAGGCCCTTAGCAGCACAATGAGTGGATTCAGGTATGATGATTCTAACTGATATAAGTCACACAGAAAAAGAAACATCATAAGATATCAGTAATACACGGAATGTAAACTTGGCTACACAGGAACTGAATTACAGAACAGAACAGGGTCTCAAATTTAGAAAACCAACTTATGCTTGCTTAAGGGTAAAGGTGAGTTGGGGTGCTGCATAAAACCAGAGATTGAAATGAGCACAGATAAAGTTCCTTAAGCCAAATATGGAATAGACAAGAGCTACTCCTTGCTCAACGAAATGGACTCAACACCCCATATTAAATGCCTAAGAATGTACCTGACTAGTAAGTATCTTAAAACCTATGGATTGCTATGTCTCCAAAAGAGAATCAAGCGTCTGTACAGGGGGATAAACGCAGCAGTGATAGGATTGGAGAAGTTCGGTGAGCAAATGAAGACCCTTTGAAGTCATATTGCATGGTACCCATTACACGGGTCTCAACTCTCCAGGTTTAAGGTATTCTTCCTTCAGCTAAAACATGCATGTGGAACCCAGAGTATGATCAACCATGTAAACGGGAGACGTGTTCAAATATGTCTCAGTTTTCCTCCCCTGGTACTCGGGTGCAACATTCCAGACGCTTTACTAACACCCTCCCGACTTGGAGAGTCAGTCCCTTTAACCTCCTGTTTGGCCCAGTTTGCAATTTCTGCGGAAGATGAACAGGAATAGCGAGAACCAATGAGAGACTAGCTGGAGGTGTCTGGACGGGCAAATTTAACTCTCATTTCCCACCAGGAAGAGGAATTAACCAAAGGCTCAGCGTGCCGTGCTGGAACCAGATTAGGGCCTGAAGCCATCCTGCGGTGTTGCGGCCAGCTCAAAAGAAAGCGAGTTGAAGAAAGGAGCTCAGGGGCACTGTAATTTACAAACCTGCAGAGTTATAAATGACAGCTATCGTCCAAAAATATACTGAAGTACGGCTGCCAAGAGGACTTGAAAGCGGGGCAGAATTGCAGGAAACCGATTTCAGGAGGTAGACTGGAATTGCATTGAAAGCATAGGAAAAGAGGCAGAACGTCCACAATGATGCACTTGGCCAAAAAGGGCGTATGCGTTTTTTCCTGAATATATTCAGGAAAAAACGCATACGCCCTTTTTGGCCAACCAAGCAAGCTTGCAAAGGAAATCTGCACTACAATGAAGTCTCACTTCCCCCCGGTCAAAAGGGCCATCTGAAAAAAGTGTAAAATCCAGAAAGGCAGGACAGGCCATGGAGAACTGGGAGCCTTGTTATGCTGATGGGCGGGATGTAAATTGCCAACAGACACTCGGGAGAAGTGTATGGTGTTTCCTGAAACATCTAAAAAACAAAGCAACAGAGCCTAGGGCACTTCCACTTATGGTCCTATAGCTTAGGGAAATTAAAATCAAAAAGACACAGCCACCCCAAAGTTTGGGACGCCTCTGTTTACAAGAACCTCGTTTACCGTACAAGTTCAATATCACAGAAAGTGAAAAATGGATAAAGAAGTTGTGGTACTTACGTACAATGCAGTATCACTCAACAATGAAATCTATGTCATCAGGCCCGTAGCAGCATAATGAGTGGATTCAGGTACGATGATTCTAACTGAAATAAGTCACACAGAAAAAGAAACATCATAAGATATCACTAATACACAGAATGTAAACTTGGCTACACAGGAACTGAATTCCAAAACAGAACAGGGTCTCAAATTTAGAAAACCAACTTATGCTTGCTTAAGGGTAAAGGTGAGTTGGGGTGCTGCATAAAACCAGAGATTGAAATGAGCACAGATAAAGTTCCTTAAGCCAAATATGGAATAGACAAGAGCTACTCCTTGCTCAATGAAATGGACTCAACACCCCATATTAAACGCCTAAGAATGTACCTGACTAGTAAGTATCTTAAAACCTATGGATTGCTATGTCTCCGAAAGAGAATCAAGCATGTGTACAGGGGCATAAACACAGCAGTGATAGGATTGGAGAGGTTCGGTGAGCAAATGAAGACCCTTTGAAGTCATATTGCATGGTACCCATTCCACGGGTTTCAACTACCCAGGTTTAAGGTATTCTTCCTTCAGCTAAAACATGCATGTGGAACCTAGAGTATGATCAACCATGTGATCGGGAAACCTGTTCAAATATGTCTCAGTTTTCGTACCCTGGTACTCGGGTGCAACATTCCAGACGCTTTACTAACACTCTCCCGACTTGGAGAGTCAGTCTCTTTAACCTGCGGTTTGGCCCAGTTTGCAATTTCTGCGGAAGATGAACAGGAATAGTGAGAACCAATGAGAGACTAGCTGGAGGTGTCTGGACGGGCAAATTTAACTCTCATTTCCCACCAGGAAGAGGAATTAACCAAAGGCTCAGCGTGCCGTGCCGGAACCAGATTAGGGCCTGAAGCCATCCTGCGGTGTTGCGGCCAGGTCACAAGAAAGCGAGTTGAAGAAAGGAGCTCAGGGGCACTGTAATTCACAAACCTGCAGAGTTATAAATGACAGCTATTGTCCAAAAATATACTGAAGTAAGGCTGCCAAGAGGACTTCAAAGCAGGGCAGAATTGCAGGAAACCGATTTCAGGAGGTAGACTGGAATTGCATTGAAAGCATAGGAAAAGAGGCAGAACGTCCACAATGATGCACTTGGCCAAAAAGGGCGTATACGTTTTTTGCTGAATATATTCAGGAAAAAACGCATATGCCCTTTTTGGCCAACCAAGCAAGCTTGCAAAGGAAATCTGCACTACAATGAAGTCTCACTTCCCCCCGGTCAAAAGGGCCATCTGAAAAAAGTGTAAAATCCAGAAAGGCAGGACAGGCCATGGAGAACTGGGAGCCTTGTTATGCTGATGGGCGGGATGTAAATTGCCAACAGACACTCAGGAGAAGTGTATGGTGTTTCCTGAAACATCTAAAAAACAAAGCAAAAGAGCCTAGGGCACTTCCACTTATGGTTTTAGCTTAGGGAAATTAAAATCAAAAAGACACAGCCACCCCAAAGTTTGGGACACCTCTGTTTACAAGAACCTCATTTACCGTAAAAGTTCAATATCACAGAAATTGAAAAATGGATAAACAACTTGTCGTACTTACGTACAATGCAGTATCACTCAGCAATGAAATCTATGTCATCAGGCCCGTAGCAGCATAATGAGTGGATTCAGGTACGATGATTCTAACTGAAATAAGTCACACAGAAAAAGAAACATCATAAGATATCACTAATACACGGAATGTAAACTTGGGTACACAGGAACTGAATTCCAAAATAGAACAGGGTCTCAAATTTAGAAAACCAACTTATGCTTGCTTAAGGGGAAAGGTGAGTTGGGGTGCTGCATAACAGCAGAGATTGAAATGAGCACAGATAAAGTTCCTTAAGCCAAATATGGAATAGACAAGAGCTACTCCTTGCTCAACGAAATGGACTCAACACCCCATATTAAACGCCTAAGAATGTACCTGACTAGTAAGTATCTTAAAACCTATGGATTGCTCTGTCTCCAAAAGAGAATCAAGCGTGTGTACAGGGGCATAAACGCAGCAGTGATAGGATTGGAGAGGTTCGGTGAGCAAATGAAGACCCTTTGAAGTCATATTGCATGGTACCAATTCCACGGGTTCTAATTTCCCAGGTTTAAGGTATTCTTCCTTCAGCTAAAACATGCATGTGGAACCTAGAGTATGATCAACCATGTGATCGGGAAACGTGTTCAAATATGTCTCAGTTTTCGTACCCTGGTACTCGGGTGCAACATTCCAGATGCTTTACTAACACTCTCCCGACTTGGAGAGTCAATCCCTTTAACCTCCTGTTTGGCCCAGTTTGCAATTTCTGTGGAAGATGAACAGGAATAGCGAGAACCAATGAGAGACTAGCCGGAGGTGTCTGGACGGGCAAATTGAACTCTCATTTCCCACCAGGAAGAGGAATTAACCAAAGGCTCATCGTGCCCTGCCAAAACCAGATTAGGGCCTGAAGCCATCCTGCGGTGTTGCGGTCAGGTCACAAGAAAGCGAGTTGAAGAAAGGAGCTCAGGGGCACTGTAATTCACAAACCTGCAGAGTGATAAATGACAGCTATCGTCCAAAAATATACTGAAGTAAGGCTGCCAAGAGGACTTGAAACCGGGGCAGAATTGCAGGAAACCGATTTCAGGAGGTAGACTGGAATTGCATTGAAAGCATAGGAAAAGCGGCAGAACGTCCACAATGATGCACTTGGCCAAAAAGGGCGTATGCGTTTTTTCCTGAATATATTCAGGCATAAACGCATACGCCCTTTTTGGCCAACCAAGCAAGCTTGCAAAGGAAATCTGCACTACAATGAAGTCTCACTTCCCCCCGGTCAAAAGGGCCATCTGAAAAAAGTGTAAAATCCAGAAAGGCAGGACAGGCCATGGAGAACTGGGAGCCTTGTTATGCTGATGGGCGGCATGTAAATTGCCAACAGACACTCGGAGAAGTGTATGGTGTTTCCTGAAACATCTAAAAAACAAAGCAACAGAGCCTAGGGCACTTCCACTTATGGTCCTATAGCTTAGGGAAATTAAAATCAAAAAGACACAGCCACCCCAAAGTTTGGGACGCCTCTGTTTACAAGAACCTCGTTTACAGTACAAGTTCAACATCGCAGAAAGTGAAAAATGGATAAAGAAGTTGTGGTATTTACTTACAAAGCAATATCACTCAGCAATGAAATCTATGTCATCAGGCCCTTAGCAGCACAATGAGTGGATTCAGGTATGATGATTCTAACTGAAATAAGTCACACAGAAAAAGAAACATCATAAGATATCAGTAATACACGGAATGTAAACTTGGCTACACAGGAACTGAATTACAGAACAGAACAGGGTCTCAAATTTAGAAAACCAACTTATGCTTGCTTAAGGGTAAAGGTGAGTTGGGGTGCTGCATAAAACCAGAGATTGAAATGAGCACAGATAAAGTTCCTTAAGCCAAATATGGAATAGACAAGAGCTACTCCTTGCTCAACGAAATGGACTCAACACCGCATATTAAACGCCTAAGAATGTACCTGACTAGTAAGTATCTTAAAACCTATAGATTGCTATGTCTCCGAAAGAGAATCAAGCATGTGTACAGGGACATAAACGCAGCAGTGATAGGATTGGAGAGGTTCGGTGAGCAAATGAAGACCCTTTGAAGTTATATTGCATGGTACCCATTCCACGGGTTTCAACTACCCAGGTTTAAGGTATTCTTCCTTCAGCTAAAACATGCATGTGGAACCTAGAGTACGATCAACCATGTGATCGGGAAACGTGTTCAAATATGTCTCAGTTTTCATACCCTGGTACTCGGGTGCTACATTCCAGACGCTTTACTAACACCCTCCCGACTTGGAGAGTCAGTCCCTTTAACCTCCTGTTTGGCCCAGTTTGCAATTTCTGTGGAAGATGAACAGGAATAGCGAGAACCAATGAGAGACTAGCTGGAGGTGTCTGGACGGGCAAATTTAACTCTCATTTCCCACCAGGAAGAGGAATTAACCAAAGGCTCAGCGTGCCGTGCCGGAACCAGATTAGGGCCTGAAGCCATCCTGCGGTGTTGCGGCCAGCTCAAAAGAAAGCGAGTTGAAGAAAGGAGCTCAGGGGCACTGTAACTCACAAACCTGCAGAGTTATAAATGACAGCTATCGTCCAAAGATATACTGAAGTAAGGCTGCCAAGAGGACTTGAAAGCGGGGCAGAATTGCAGGAAACCGATTTCAGGAGGTAGACTGGAATTGCATTGAAAGCATAGGAAAAGAGGCAGAACGTCCACAATGATGCACTTGGCCAAAAAGGGCGTATGCGTTTTTTCCTGAATATATTCAGGAAAAAACGCATACGCCCTTTTTGGCCAACCAAGCAAGCTTGCAAAGGAAATCTGCACTACAATGAAGTCTCACTTCCCCCCGGTCAAAAGGGCCATCTGAAAAAAGTGTAAAATCCAGAAAGGCAGGACAGGCCATGGAGAACTGTGAGCCTTTTTATGCTGATGGGAGGGATGTAAATTGCCAACAGACACTCGGGAGAAGTGTATGGTGTTTCCTGAAACATCTAAAAAACAAAGTAACAGAGCCTAGGGCACTTCCACTTATGGTCCTATAGATTAGGGAAATTAAAATCAAAAAGACACAGCCACCCCAAAGTTTGGGACGCCTCTGTTTACAAGAACCTCGTTTACAGTACAAGTTCAACATCGCAGAAAGTGAAAAATGGATAAAGAAGTTGTGGTATTTACTTACAAAGCAATATCACTCAGCAATGAAATCTATGTCATCAGGCCCTTAGCAGCACAATGAGTGGATTCAGGTATGATGATTCTAACTGAAATAAGTCACACAGAAAAAGAAACATCATAAGATATCACTAATACACGGAATGTAAACTTGGCTACACAGGAACTGAATTCCAAAACAGAACAGGGTCTCAAATTTACAAAACCAACTTATGCTTGCTTAAGGGGAAAGGTGAGTTGGGGTGCTGCATAAAACCAGAGATTGAAATGAGCACAGATAAAGTTCCTTAAGCCAAATATGGAATAGACAAGAGCTACTCCTTGCTCAACGAAATGGACTCAACACCCCATATTAAACGCCTAAGAATGTACCTGACTAGTAAGTATCTTAAAACCTAGGGATTGCTATGTCTCCGAAAGAGAATCAAGCGTGTGTACAGGGGCATAAACGCAGCAGTGATAGGATTGGAGAGGTTCGGTGAGCAAATGAAGACCCTTTGAAGTCATATTGCATGGTACCCATTCCACGGGTTTCAACTACCCAGGTTTAAGGTATTCTTCCTTCAGCTAAAACATGCATGTGGAACCTAGAGTATGATCAACCATGTGATCGGGAGACGTGTTCAAATATGTCTCAGTTTTCGTACCCTGGTACTCGGGTGCAACATTCCAGACGCTTTACTAACACCCTCCCGACTTGGAGAGTCAGCGCCTTTAACCTCCTGTTTGGCCCAGTTTGCAATTTCTGCGGAAGATGAACAGGAATAGCGAGAACCAATGAGAGACTAGCTGGAGGTGTCTGGACGGGCAAATTTAACCCTCATTTCCCACCAGGAAGAGGAATTAACCAAAGGCTCAGCGTGCCGTGCCGGAACCAGTTTAGGGCCTGAAGCCATACTGCGGTGTTGCGGCCAGCTCAAAAAAACGAGTTGAAGAAAGGAGCTCAGGGGCACTGTAATTCACAAACCTGCAGAGTTATAAATGACAGCTATCGTCCAAAAATATACTGAAGTAAGGCTGCCAAGAGGACTTGAAAGCGGGGCAGAATTGCAGGAAACCGATTTCAGGAGGTAGACTGGAATTGCATTGAAAGCATAGGAAAAGAGGCAGAACGTCCACAATGATGCACTTGGCCAAAAAGGGCGTATGTGTTTTTTCCTGAATATATTCAGGAAAAAACGCATATGCCCTTTTTGGCCAACCAAGCAAGCTTGCAAAGGAAATCTGCACTACAATGAAGTCTCACTTTCCCCCGGTCAAAAGGGCCATCTGAGAAAAGTGTAAAATCCAGAAAGGCAGGACAGGCCATGGAGAACTGGGAGCCTTGTTATGCTGATGGGCGGGATGTAAATTGCCAACAGCCACTCGGGAGAAGTGTATGGTGTTTCCTGAAACATCTAAAAAACAAAGCAACAGAGCCTAGGGCACTTCCACTTATGGTCCTATAGCTTAGGGAAATTAAAATCAAAAAGACACAGCCACCCCAAAGTTTTGGACGCCTCTGTTTACAAGAACCTCGTTTACAGTACAAGTACAACATCACAGAAAATGAAAAATGGATAAAGAAGTTGTGGTATTTACTTACAAAGCAATATCACTCAGCAATGAAATCTATGTCATCAGGCCCTTAGCAGCACAATGAGTGGATTCAGGTATGATGATTCTAACTGAAATAAGTCACACAGAAAAAGAAACATCATAAGATATCTGTAATACACGGAATGTAAACTTGGCTACACAGGAACTGAATTACAGAACAGAACAGGGTCTCAAATTTAGAAAACCAACTTATGCTTGCTTAAGGGTAAAGGTGAGTTGGGGTGCTGCATAAAACCAGAGATTGAAATGAGCACAGATAAAGTTCCTTAAGCCAAATATGGAATAGGCAATAGCTACTCCTTGCTCAACGAAATGGACTCAACACCCCATATTAAACGCCTAAGAATGTACCTGACTAGTAAGTATCTTAAAACCTAGGGATTGCTATGTCTCCGAAAGAGAATCAAGCGTGTGTACAGGGCCATAAATGCAGCAGTGATAGGATTGCAGAGGTTCGGTGAGCAAATGAAGACCCTCTGAAGTCTTATTGCATGGTACCCATTCCACGGGTTTCAACTACCCAGTTTTAAGGTATTCTTCCTTCAGCTAAAACATGCATGTGGAACCTAGAGTATGATCAACCATGCGATCGGGAGACGTGTTCAAATATGTCTCAGTTTTCGTACCCTGGTACTCGGGTGCAACATTCCAGACGCTTTACTAACACCCTCCCGATTTGGAGAGTCAGTCCCTTTAACCTCCTGTTTGGCCCAGTTTCTAATTTCTGCGGAAGATGAACAGGAATAGCGAGAACCAATGAGAGACTAGCTGGAGGTGTCTGGACGGGCAAATTTAACTCTCATTTCCCACCAGAAAGAGGAATTAACCAAAGGCTCAGCGTGCCGTGCCGGTACAAGATTAGGGCCTGAAGCCATCCTGCGGTGTTGCGGCCAGGTCACAAGAAAGCGAGTTGAAGAAAGGAGCTCAGGGGCACTGTAATTCACAAACCTGCAGACTTATAAATGACAGCTATCGTCCAAAAATATACTGAAGTAAGGCTGCCAAGAGGACTTGAAAGCGGGGCAGAATTGCAGGAAACCGATTTCAGGAGGTAGACTGGAATTGCATTGAAAGCATAGGAAAAGAGGCAGAACGTCCACAATGATGCACTTGGCCAAAAAGGGCGTATGCGTTTTTTCCTGAATATATTCAGGAAAAAACGCATACGCCCTTTTTGGCCAACCAAGCAAGCTTGCAAAGGAAATCTGCACTACAATGAAGTCTCACTTCCCCCCGGTCAAAAGGGCCATCTGAAAAAAGTGTAAAATCCAGAAAGGCAGGACAGGCCATGGAGAACTGGGAGCCTTGTTATGCTGATGGGCGGGATGTAAATTGCCAGCAGACACTCGGGAGAAGTGTATGGTGTTTCCTGAAACAACTAAAAAACTAAGCAACAGAGCCTAGGGCACTTCCACTTATGGTCCTATAGCTTAGGGAAATTAAAATCAAAAAGACACAGCCACCCCAAAGTTTGGGACGCCTCTGTTTACAAGAACCTCGTTTACCGTACAAGTTCAATATCACAGAAACTGAAAAATGGATACAGAACTTGTGGTACTTACGTACAATGCAGTATCACTCAGCAATGAAATCTATGTCATCAGGCCCGTAGCAGCATAATGAGTGGATTCAGGTACGATGATTCTAACTGAAATAAGTCACACAGAAAAAGAAACATCATAAGATATCACTAATACACAGAATGTAAACTTGGCTACACAGGAACTGAATTCCAAAACAGAACAGGGTCTCAAATTTAGAAAACCAACTTATGCTTGCTTAAGGGTAAAGGTCAGTTGGGGTGCTGCATAAAACCAGAGATTGAAATGAGCACAGATAAAGTTCCTTAAGCCAAATATGGAATAGACAAGAGCTACTCCTTGCTCAACGAAATGGACTCAACACCCCATATTAAACGCCTAAGAATGTACCTGACTAGTAAGTATCTTAAAACCTAGGGATTGCTATGTCTCCGAAAGAGAATCAAGCATGTGTACAGGGGCATAAACGCAGCAGTGATAGGATTGGAGAGGTTCGGTGAGCAAATGAAGACCCTTTGAAGTCATATTGCATGGTACCCATTACACGGGTTTCAACTACCCAGGTTTAAGGTATTCTTCCTTCAGCTAAAACATGCATGTGGAACCTAGAGTATGATCAACCATGTGATCGGGAGACGTGTTCAAATATGTCTCAGTTTTCGTACCCTGGTACTCGGGTGCAACATTCCAGACGCTTTACTAACACCCTCCCGACTTGGAGAGTCAGCGCCTTTAACCTCCTGTTTGGCCCAGTTTGCAATTTCTGCGGAAGATGAACAGGAATAGTGAGAACCAATGAGAGACTAGCTGGAGGTGTCTGGACGGGCAAATTTAACCCTCATTTCCCACCAGGAAGAGGAATTAACCAAAGGTTCAGCGTGCCGTGCCGGAACCAGTTTAGGGCCTGAAGCCATACTGCGGTGTTGCGGCCAGCTCAAAAGAAAACGAGATGAAGAAAGGAGCTCAGGGGCACTGTAATTCACAAACCTGCAGAGTTATAAATGACAGCTATCGTCCAAAAATATACTGAAGTAAGGCTGCCAAGAGGACTTGAAAGCGGGGCAGAATTGCAGGAAACCGATTTCAGGAGGTAGACTGGAATTGCATTGAAAGCATAGGAAAAGAGGCAGAACGTCCACAATGATGCACTTGGCCAAAAAGGGCGTATGCGTTTTTTCCTGAATATATTCAGGAAAAAACGCATACGCCCTTTTTGGCCAACCAAGCAAGCTTGCAAAGGAAATCTGCACTACAATGAAGTCTCACTTCCCCCCGGTCAAAAGGGCCATCTGAAAAAAGTGTAAAATCCAGAAAGGCAGGACAGGCCATGGAGAACTGGGAGCCTTGTTATGCTGATGGGCGGGATGTAAATTGCCAACAGACACTCGGGAGAAGTGTATGGTGTTTCCTGAAACATCTAAAAAACAAAGCAACAGAGCCTAGGGCACTTCCACTTATGGTCCTATAGCTTAGGGAAATTAAAATCAAAAAGACACAGCCACCCCAAAGTTTGGGACGCCTCTGTTTACAAGAACCTCGTTTACCGTACAAGTTCAATATCACAGAAAGTGAAAAATGGATAAAGAACTTGTGGTACTTACGTACAATGCAGTATCACTCAGCAATGAAATCTATGTCATCAGGCCCGTAGCAGCATAATGAGTGGATTCAGGTACGATGATTCTAACTGAAATAAGTCACACAGAAAAAGAAACATCATAAGATATCACTAATACACGGAATGTAAACTTGGCTACACAGGAACTGAATTCCAAAACAGAACAGGGTCTCAAATTTAGAAAACCAACTTATGCTTGCTTAAGGGGAAAGGTGAGTTGGGGTGCTGCATAAAACCAGAGATTGAAATGAGCACAGATAAAGTTCCTTAATCCAAATATGGAATAGACAAGAGCTACTCCTTGCTCAACGAAATGGACTCAACACCCCATATTAAACGCCTAAGAATGTACCTGACTAGTAAGTATCTTAAAACCTACGGATTGCTATGTCTCCGAAAGAGAATCAAGCGTGTGTACAGGGGCATAAACGCAGCAGTGATAGGATTGGAGAGGTTTAGTGAGCAAATGAAGACCCTTTGAAGTCATATTGCATCGTACCCATTACACGGGTCTCAACTCTCCAGGTTTAAGGTATTCTTCCTTCAGCTAAAACATGCATGTGGAACCCAGAGTAGGATCAACCGTGTGAACGGGAGACGTGTTCAAATATGTCTCAGTTTTCGTACCCTGGTACTCGGGTGCAACATTCCAGACGCTTTACTAACACTCTCCCGACTTGGAGAGTCAGTCCCTTTAACCTACTGTTTGGCCCAGTTTGCAATTTCTGCGGAAGATGAACAGGAATAGCGAGAACCAATGAGAGACTAGCTGGAGGTGTCTGGACGGGCAAATTTAACTCTCATTTCCCACCAGGAAGAGGAAATAACCAAAGGCTCAGCGTGCCGTGCCGGAACCAGATTAGGGCCTGAAGCCATCCTGCGGTGTTGCGGCCAGCTCAAAAGAAAGCGAGTTGAAGAAAGGAGCTCAGGGGCACTGTAATTCACAAACCTGCAGACTTATAAATGACAGCTATCGTCCAAAAATATACTGAAGTAAGGCTGCCAAGAGGACTTGAAAGCGGGGCAGAATTTCAGGAAACTGATTTCAGGAGGTAGACTGGAATTGCATTGAAAATATAGGAAAAGAGGCAGAACGTCCACAATGATGCACTTGGCCAAAAAGGGCGTATGCGTTTTTTCCTGAATATATTCAGGAAAAGACGCATACGCACTTTTTGGCCAACCAAGCAAGCTTGCAAAGGAAATCTGCACTACAATGAAGTCTCACTTCCCCCCGGTCAAAAGGGCCATCTGAAAAAAGTGTAAAATCCAGAAAGGCAGGACAGGCCATGGAGAACTGGGAGCCTTGTTATGCTGATGGGCGGGATGTAAATTGCCAACAGACACTCGGGAGAAGTGTATGGTGTTTCCTGAAACATCTAAAAAACAAAGCAACAGAGCCTAGGGCACTTCCACTTATGGTCCTATAGCTTAGGGAAATTAAAATCAAAAAGACACAGCCACCCCAAAGTTTGGGACGCCTCTGTTTACAAGAACCTCGTTTACCGTACAAGTTCAATATCACAGAAAGTGAAAAATGGATAAAGAATTTGTGGTAGTTACGTATAATGCAGTATCACTCAGCAATGAAATCTATGTCATCAGGCCCGTAGCAGCATAATGAGTGGATTCAGGTACGATGATTCTAACTGAAACAAGTCACACAGAAAAAGAAACATCATAAGATATCACTAATACACGGAATGTAAACTTGGCTACACAGGAACTGAATTACAAAACAGAACACGGTCTCAAATTTAGAAAAGCAACTTATGCTTGCTTAAGGGGAAAGGTGAGTTGGGGTGCTGCATAAAACCAGAGATTGAAATGAGCACAGATAAAGTTCCTTAAGCCAAATATGGAGTAGACAAGAGCTACTCCTTGCTCAATGAAACGGACTCAACACCCCATATTAGACGCCTAAGAATGTACCTGACTAGTAAGTACCTTAAATCCTAGGTATTGCTATGTCTCCAAAAGAGAATCAAGCGTGTGTACAGCGGTATAAACGCAGAAGTGATAGGATGGGAGAGGTTCGGTGAGCAAATAAAGACACTTTGAAGTCATATTGCATGGTACCCATTCCACGGGTCTCAACTCTCCAGGTTTAAGGTATTCTTCCTTCAGCTAAAACATGCATGTGGAACCCAGAGTATGATCAACCGTGTGAACGGGAGACGTGTTCAAATATGTCTCAGTTTTCCTCCCCTGGTATTCGGGTGCAACATTCCAGACGCTTTACTAACACTCTCCCCCCTTGGAGAGTCAGCGCGTTTAACCTCCTGTTTGGCCCAGTTTGCAATTTCTGCGGAAGATGAACAGGAATAGGGAGAACCAATGAGAGACTAGCTGGAGGTGTCTGGAAGGGCAAATTTAACTCTCATTTCCCACCAGGAAGAGGAAATAACCAAAGGCTCAGCGTGCCGTGCCGGAACCAGATTAGGGCCTGAAGCCATCCTGCGGTGTTGCGGCCAGCTCAAAAGAAAACGAGATGAAGAAAGGAGCTCAGGGGCACTGTAATTCACAAACCTGCAGACTTATAAATGACAGCTATCGTCCAAAAATATACTGAAGTAAGGCTGCCAAGAGGACTTGAAAGCGGGGCAGAATTGCAGGAAACCGATTTCAGGAGGTAGACTGGAATTGCATTGAAAGCATAGGAAAAGAGGCAGAACGTCCACAATGATACACTTGGCCAAAAAGGGCGTATGCGTTTTTTCCTGAATATATTCAGGAAAAAACGCATACGCCCTTTTCGGCCAACCAAGCAAGCTTGCAAAGGAAATCTGCACTACAATGAAGTCTCACTTCCCCCCGGTCAAAAGGGCCATCTGAAAAAAGTGTAAAATCCAGAAAAGCAGGACAGGCCATGGAGAACTGGGAGCCTTGTTATGCTGATGGGCGGGATGTAAATTGCCAACAGACACTCGGGAGAAGTGTATGGTGTTTCCTGAAACATCTAAAACACAAAGCAACAGAGCCTAGGGCACTTCCACTTATGGTCCTATAGCTTAGTGAAATTAAAATCAAAAAGACACAGCCACCCCAAAGTTTGGGACGCCTCTGTTTACAAGAACCTCGTTTACAGTACAAGTACAACATCGCAGAAAGTGAAAAATGGATAAAGAAGTTGTGGTATTTACTTACAAAGCAATATCACTCAGCAATGAAATCTATGTCATCAGGCCCTTAGCAGCACAATGAGTGGATTCAGGTATGATGATTCTAACTGAAATAAGTCACACAGAAAAAGAAACATCATAAGATATCAGTAATACACGGAATGTAAACTTGGCTACACAGGAACTGAATTACAGAACAGAACAGGGTCTCAAATTTAGAAAACCAACTTATGCTTGCTTAAGGGGAAAGGTGAGTTGGGGTGCTGCATAAAACCAGAGATTGAAATGAGCACAGATAAAGTTCCTTAAGCCAAATACGGAATAGACAAGAGCTACTCCTTGCTCAACGAAATGGACTCAACACGGCATATTAAACGCCTAAGAATGTACCTGACTACTAAGTATCTTAAAACCTATGGATTGCTATGTCGCCGAAAGAGAATCAAGCATGTGTACAGGGGCATAAACGCAGCAGTGATAGGATTGGAGAGGTTCGGTGAGCAAATGAAGACCCTTTGAAGTCATATTGCATGGTACCCATTCCATGGGTTTCAAGTACCCAGGTTTAAGGTATTCTTCCTTCAGCTAAAACATGCATGTGGAACCTAGAGTATGATCAACCATGTGATCGGGAGACGTGTTCAAATATGTCTCAGTTTTTGTACCCTGGTACTCGGGTGCAACATTCCAGACGCTTTACTTACACCCTCCCGACTTGGAGAGTCAGCGCCTTTAACCTCTTGTTTGGCCCAGTTTGCAATTTCTGCGGAAGATGAACAGGAATAGGGAGATCCAATGAGAGACTAGCTGGAGGTGTCTGGACGGGCAAATTTAACTCTCATTTCCCACCAGGGAGAGGAATTAACCAAAGGTTCAGCGTGCCGTGCCGGAACCAGATTAGGGCCTGAAGCCAACCTGCGGTGTTGCGGCCAGCTAAAAAGAAAGCGAGTTGAAGAAAGGAGCTCAGGGGCACTGTAATTCACAAACCTGCAGAGTTATAAATGACAGCTATCGTCCAAAAATATACTGAAGTAAGGCTGCCAAGAGGACTTGAAAGCGGGGCAGAATTGCAGGAAACCGATTTCAGGAGGTAGACTGGAATTGCATTGAAAGCATAGGAAAAGAGGCAGAACGTCCACAATGATGCACTTGGCCAAAAAGGGCGTATGCGTTTTTTCCTGAATATATTCAGGAAAGAACGCATACGCCCTTTTTGGCCAACCAAGCAAGCTTGCAAAGGAAATCTGCACTACAATGAAGTCTCACTTCCCCCCGGTCAAAAGGGCCATCTGAAAAAAGTGTAAAATCCAGAAAGGCAGGACAGGCCATGGAGAACTGGGAGCCTTGTTATGCTGATGGGCGGGATGTAAATTGCCAACAGACACTCGGGAGAAGTGTATGGTGTTTCCTGAAACATCTAAAAAACAAAGCAACAGAGCCTAGGGCACTTCCACTTATGGTCCTATAGCTTAGGGAAATTAAAATCAAAAAGACACAGCCACCCCAAAGTTTGGGACGCCTCTGTTTACAAGAACCTCGTTTACCGTACAAGTTCAATATCACAGAAAGTGAAAAATGGATAAAGAAGTTGTGGTACTTACGTACAATGCAGTACCACTCAACAATGAAATCTATGTCATCAGGCCCGTAGCAGCATAATGAGTGGATTCAGGTACGATGATTCTAACTGAAATAAGTCACACAGAAAAAGAAACATCATAAGATATCACTAATACACAGAATGTAAACTTGGCTACACAGGAACTGAATTCCAAAACAGAACAGGGTCTCAAATTTAGAAAACCAACTTATGCTTGCTTAAGGGTAAAGGTGAGTTGGGGTGCTGCATAAAACCAGAGATTGAAATGAGCACTGATAAAGTTCCTTAAGCCAAATATGGAATAGACAAGAGCTACTCCTTGCTCAACGAAATGGACTCAACACCCCATATTAAACGCCTAAGAATGTACCTGACTAGTAAGTATCTTAAAACCTATGGATTGCTATGTCTCCGAAAGAGAATCAAGCATGTGTACAGGGGCATAAACGCAGCAGTGATAGGATTGGAGAGGTTCGGTGAGCAAATGAAGACCCTTTGAAGTCATATTGCATGGTACCCATTCCACGGGTGTCAACTACCCAGGTTTAAGGTATTCTTCCTTCAGCTAAAACATGCATGTGGAACCTAGAGTATGATCAACCATGTGATCGGGAAACCTGTTCAAATATGTCTCAGTTTTCGTACCCTGGTACTCGGGTGCAACATTCCAGACGCTTTACTAACACTCTCCCGACTTGGAGAGTCAGTCCCTTTAACCTGCGGTTTGGCCCAGTTTGCAATTTCTGCGGAAGATGAACAGGAATAGCGAGAACCAATGAGAGACTAGCTGGAGGTGTCTGGACGGGCAAATTTAACTCTCATTTCCCACCAGGAAGAGGAATTAACCAAAGGCTCAGCGTGCCGTGCCGGAACCAGATTAGGGCCTGAAGCCATCCTGCGGTGTTGCGGCCAGGTCACAAGAAAGCGAGTTGAAGAAAGGAGCTCAGGGGCACTGTAATTCACAAACCTGCAGAGTTATAAATGACAGCTATCGTCCAAAAATATACTGAAGTAAGGCTGCCAAGAGGACTTGAAAGCGGGGCAGAATTGCAGGAAACCGATTTCAGGAGGTAGACTGGAATTGCATTGAAAGCATAGGAAAAGAGGCAGAACGTCCACAATGATGCACTTGGCCAAAAAGGGCGTATGCGTTTTTCCTGAATATATTCAGGAAAAAACGCATACGCCCTTTTTGGCCAACCAAGCAAGCTTGCAAAGGAAATCTGCACTACAATGAAGTCTCACTTCCCCCCGGTCAAAAGGGCCATCTGAAAAAAGTGTAAAATCCAGAAAGGCAGGACAGGCCATGGAGAACTGGGAGCCTTTTTATGCTGATGGGAGGGATGTAAATTGCCAACAGACACTCGGGAGTAGTGTATGGTGTTTCCTGAAACATCTAAAAAACAAAGCAACAGAGCCTAGGGCACTTCCACTTATGGTCCTATAGATTAGGGAAATTAAAATCAAAAAGACACAGCCACCCCAAAGTTTGGGACGCCTCTGTTTACAAGAACCTCATTTACCGTACAAGCTCAATATCACAGAAAGTGAAAAATGGATAAAGAACTTGTGGTACTTACGTACAATGCAGTATCACTCAGCAATGAAATCTATGTCATCAGGCCCGTAGAAGCATAATGAGTGGATTCAGGGACGATGATTCTAACTGAAATAAGTCACACAGAAAAAGAAACATCATAAGATATCACTAATACACGGAATGTAAACTTGGCTACACAGGAACTGAATTCCAAAACAGAACAGGGTCTCAAATTTAGAAAACCAACTTATGCTTGCTTAAGGGGAAAGGTGAGTTGGGGTGCTGCATAAAACCAGAGATTGAAATGAGCACAGATAAAGTTCCTTAAGCCAAATATGGAATAGACAAGAGCTACTCCTTGCTCAACGAAATGGACTCAACACCCCATATTAAACGCCTAAGAATGTACCTGACTAGTAAGTATCTTAAAACCTATGGATTGCTAGGTCTCCAAAAGAGAATCAAGCGTGTGTACAGGGGCATAAACGCAGCAGTGATAGGATTGGAGAGGTTCGGTGAGCAAATGAAGACCCTTTGAAGTCATATTGCATGGTACCCATTCCACGGGTCTCAACTCTCCAGGTTTAAGGTATTCTTCCTTCAGCTAAAACATGCATGTGGAACCCAGAGTATGATCAACCGTGTGAACGGGAGACGTGTTCAAATATGTCTCAGTTTTCCTCCCCTGGTACTCGGGTGCAACATTCCAGACGCTTTACTAACACTCTCCCCACTTGGAGAGTCAACGCCTTTAACCTCCTGTTTGGCCCAGTTTGCAATTTCTGTGGAAGATGAACAGGAATAGCGAGAACCAATGAGAGACTAGCTGGAGGTGTCTGGACGGGCAAATTTAACTCTCATTTCCCACCAGGAAGAGGAATTAACCAAAGGCTCAGCGTGCCGTGCCGGAACCAGATTAGGGCCTGAAGCCATCCTGCGGTGTTGCGGCCAGGTCACAAGAAAGCGAGTTGAAGAAAGGAGCTCAGGGGCACTGTAATTCACAAACCTGCAGAGTTATAAATGACAGCTATCGTCCAAAAATATACTGAAGTAAGGCTGCCAAGAGGACTTGAAAGCGGGGCAGAATTGCAGGAAACCGATTTCAGGAGGTAGACTGGAATTGCATTGAAAGCATAGGAAAAGAGGCAGAACGTCCACAATGATGCACTTGGCCAAAAAGGGCGTATGCGTTTTTTCCTGAATATATTCAGGAAAAAACGCATACGCCCTTTTTGGCCAACCAAGCAAGCTTGCAAAGGAAATCTGCACTACAATGAAGTCTCACTTCCCCCCGGTCAAAAGGGCCATCTGAAAAAAGTGTAAAATCCAGAAAGGCAGGACAGGCCATGGAGAACTGGGAGCCTTGTTATGCTGATGGGCGGGATGTAAATTGCCAACAGACACTCGGGAGAAGTGTATGGTGTTTCCTGAAACATCTAAAAAACAAAGCAACAGAGCCTAGGGCACTTCCACTTATGGTCCTATAGCTTAGGGAAATTAAAATCAAAAAGACACAGCCACCCCAAAGTTTGGGACGCCTCTGTTTACAAGAACCTCGTTTACAGTACAAGTTCAACATCGCAGAAAGTGAAAAATGGATAAAGAAGTTGTGGTATTTACTTACAAAGCAATATCACTCAGCAATGAAATCTATGTCATCAGGCCCTTAGCAGCACAATGAGTGGATTCAGGTATGATGATTCTAACTGAAATAAGTCACACAGAAAAAGAAACATCATAAGATATCAGTAATACACGGAATGTAAACTTGGCTACACAGGAACTGAATTACAGAACAGAACAGGGTCTAAAATTTAGAAAACCAACTTATGCTTGCTTAAGGGTAAAGGTGAGTTGGGGTGCTGCATAAAACCAGAGATTGAAATGAGCACAGATAAAGTTCCTTAAGCCAAATATGGAATAGACAAGAGCTACTCCTTGCTCAACGAAATGGACTCAACACCGCATATTAAACGCCTAAGAATGTACCTGACTAGTAAGTATCTTAAAACCTATGGATTGCTATGTCTCCGAAAGAGAATCAAGCATGTGTACAGGGGCATAAACGCAGCAGTGATAGGATTGGAGAGGTTCGGTGAGCAAATGAAGACCCTTTGAAGTCGTATTGCATGGTACCCATTCCACGGGTTTCAACTACCCAGGTTTAAGGTATTCTACCTTCAGCTAAAACATGCATGTGGAAACTAGAGTATGATCAACCATGTGATCGGGAAACGTGTTCAAATATGTCTCAGTTTTCGTACCCTGGTACTCGGGTGCAACATTCCAGACACTTTACTAACACCCTCCCGACTTGGAGAGTCAGTCCCTTTAACCTCCTGTTTGGCCCAGTTTGCAATTTCTGTGGAAGATGAACAGGAATAACGAGAACCAATGAGAGACTAGCTGGAGGTGTCTGGACGGGCAAATTTAACTCTCATTTCCCACAAAGAAGAGGAATTAACCAAAGGCTCAGTGTGCCGTGCCGGAACCAGATTAGGGCCTGAAGCCATCCTGCGGTGTTGCGGCCAGCTCAACAGAAAGCGAGTTGAAGAAAGGAGCTCAGGGGCACTGTAATTCACAATCCTGCAGAGTTATAAATGACAGCTATCGTCCAAAAATATACTGAAGTAAGGCTGCCAAGAGGACTTGAAAGCGGGGCAGAATTGCAGGAAACCGATTTCAGGAGGTAGACTGGAATTGCATTGAAAGCATAAGAAAAGAGGCAGAACGTCCACAATGATGCACTTGGCCAAAAAGGGCGTATGCGTTTTTTCCTGAATATATTCAGGAAAAAACGCATACGCCCTTTTTGGCCAACCAAGCAAGCTTGCAAAGGAAATCTGCACTACAATGAAGTCTCACTTCCCCCCGGTCAAAAGGGCCATCTGAAAAAAGTGTAAAATCCAGAAAGGCAGGACAGGCCATGGAGAACTGGGAGCCTTTTTATGCTGATGGGAGGGATGTAAATTGCCAACAGACACTCGGGAGTAGTGTATGGTGTTTCCTGAAACATCTAAAAAACAAAGCAACAGAGCCTAGGGCACTTCCACTTATGGTCCTATAGATTAGGGAAATTAAAATCAAAAAGACACAGCCACCCCAAAGTTTGGGACGCCTCTGTTTACAAGAACCTCATTTACCGTACAAGCTCAATATCACAGAAAGTGAAAAATGGATAAAGAACTTGTGGTACTTACGTACAATGCAGTATCACTCAGCAATGAAATCTATGTCATCAGGCCCATAGAAGCATAATGAGTGGATTCAGGGACGATGATTCTAACTGAAATAAGTCACACAGAAAAAGAAACATCATAAGATATCACTAATACACGGAATGTAAACTTGGCTACACAGGAACTGAATTCCAAAACAGAACAGGGTCTCAAATTTAGAAAACCAACTTATGCTTGCTTAAGGGGAAAGGTGAGTTGGGGTGCTGCATAAAACCAGAGATTGAAATGAGCACAGATAAAGTTCCTTAAGCCAAATATGGAATAGACAAGAGCTACTCCTTGCTCAACGAAATGGACTCAACACCCCATATAAAACGCCTAAGAATGTACCTGACTAGTAAGTATCTTAAAACCTATGGATTGCTATGTCTCCAAAAGAGAATCAAGCGTGTGTACAGGGGCATAAACGCAGCAGTGATAGGATTGGAGAGGTTCGGTGAGCAAATGAAGACCCTTTGAAGTCATATTGCATGGTACCCATTCCACGGGTCTCAACTCTCCAGGTTTAAGGTATTCTTCCTTCAGCTAAAACATGCATGTGGAACCCAGAGTATGATCAACCGTGTGAACGGGAGACGTGTTCAAATATGTCTCAGTTTTGGTCCCCTGGTACTCGGGTGCAACATTCCAGACGCTTTACTAACACTCTCCCCACTTGGAGAGTCAGCGCCTTTAACCTCCTGTTTGGCCCAGTTTGCAATTTCTGCGGAAGATGAACAGGAATAGGGAGAACCAATGAGAGACTAGCTGGAGGTGTCTGGACGGGCAAATTTAACTCTCATTTCCCACCAGGAAGAGGAAATAACCAAAGGCTCAGCGTGCCGTGCCGGAACCAGATTAGGGCCTGAAGCCATCCTGCGGTGTTGCGGCCAGGTCACAAGAAAGCGAGTTGAAGAAAGGAGCTCAGGGGCACTGTAATTCACAAAACTGCAGAGTTATAAATGACAGCTATCGTCCAAAAATATACTGAAGTAAGGCTGCCAAGAGGACTTGAAAGCGGGGCAGAATTGCAGGAAACCGATTTCAGGAGGTAGACTGGAATTGCATTGAAAGCATAGGAAAAGACGCAGAACGTCCACAATGATGCACTTGGCCAAAAAGGGCGTATGCGTTTTTTCCTGAATATATTCAGGAAAAAACGCATATGCCCTTTTTGGCCAACCAAGCAAGCTTGCAAAGGAAATCTGCACTACAATGAAGTCTCACTTCCCCCCGGTCAAAAGGGCCATCTGAAAAAAGTGTAAAATCCAGAAAGGCAGGACAGGCCATGGAGAACTGGGAGCGTTTTTATGCTGATGGGAGGGATGTAAATTGCCAACAGACACTCGGGAGTAGTGTATGGTGTTTCCTGAAACATCTAAAAAACAAAGCAACAGAGCCTAGGGCACTTCCACTTATGGTCCTATAGATTAGGGAAATTAAAATCAAAAAGACACAGCCACCCCAAAGTTTGGGACGCCTCTGTTTACAAGAACCTCATTTACCGTACAAGCTCAATATCACAGAAAGTGAAAAATGGATAAAGAACTTGTGGTACTTACGTACAATGCAGTATCACTCAGCAATGAAATCTATGTCATCAGGCCCGTAGAAGCATAATGAGTGGATTCAGGGACGATGATTCTAACTGAAATAAGTCACACAGAAAAAGAAACATCATAAGATATCACTAATACACGGAATGTAAACTTGGCTACACAGGAACTGAATTCCAAAACAGAACAGGGTCTCAAATTTAGAAAACCAACTTATGCTTGCTTAAGGGTAAAGGTGAGTTGGGGTGCTGCATAAAACCAGAGATTGAAATGAGCACAGATAAAGTTCCTTAAGCCAAATATGGAATAGACAAGAGCTACTCCTTGCTCAACGAAATGGACTCAACACCCCATATAAAACGCCTAAGAATGTACCTGACTAGTAAGTATCTTAAAACCTATGGATTGCTAGGTCTCCAAAAGAGAATCAAGCGTGTGTACAGGGGCATAAACGCAGCAGTGATAGGATTGGAGAGGTTCGGTGAGCAAATGAAGACCCTTTGAAGTAATATTGCATGGTACCCATTCCACGGGTCTCAACTCTCCAGGTTTAAGGTATTCTTCCTTCAGCTAAAACATGCATGTGGAACCCAGAGTATGATCAACCGTGTGAACGGGAGACGTGTTCAAATATGTCTCAGTTTTCCTCCCCTGGTACTCGGGTGCAACATTCCAGACGCTTTACTAACACTCTCCCCACTTGGAGAGTCAGCGCCTTTAACCTCCTGTTTGGCCCAGTTTGCAATTTCTGCGGAAGATGAACAGGAATAGGGAGAACCAATGAGAGACTAGCTGGAGGTGTCTGGACGGGCAAATTTAACTCTCATTTCCCACCAGGAAGAGGAAATAACCAAAGGCTCAGCGTGCCGTGCCGGAACCAGATTAGGGCCTGAAGCCATCCTGCGGTGTTGCGGCCAGGTCACAAGAAAGCGAGTTGAAGAAAGGAGCTCAGGGGCACTGTAATTCACAAAACTGCAGAGTTATAAATGACAGCTATCGTCCAAAAATATACTGAAGTAAGGCTGCCAAGAGGACTTGAAAGCGGGGCAGAATTGCAGGAAACCGATTTCAGGAGGTAGACTGGAATTGCATTGAAAGCATAGGAAAAGAGGCAGAACGTCCACAATGATGCACTTGGCCAAAAAGGGCGTATGCGTTTTTTCCTGAATATATTCAGGAAAAAACGCATACGCCCTTTTTGGCCAACCAAGCAAGCTTGCAAAGGAAATCTGCACTACAATGAAGTCTCACTTCCCCCCGGTCAAAAGGGCCATCTGAAAAAAGTGTAAAATCCAGAAAGGCAGGACAGGCCATGGAGAACTGGGAGCCTTGTTATGCTGATGGGCGGGATGTAAATTGCCAACAGACACTCGGGAGAAGTGTATGGTGTTTCCTGAAACATCTAAAAAACAAAGCAACAGAGCCTAGGGCACTTCCACTTATGGTCCTATAGCTTAGGGAAATTAAAATCAAAAAGACACAGCCACCCCAAAGTTTGGGACGCCTCTGTTTACAAGAACCTCGTTTACAGTACAAGTTCAACATCGCAGAAAGTGAAAAATGGATAAAGAAGTTGTGGTATTTACTTACAAAGCAATATCACTCAGCAATGAAATCTATGTCATCAGGCCCTTAGCAGCACAATGAGTGGATTCAGGTATGATGATTCTAACTGAAATAAGTCACACAGAAAAAGAAACATCATAAGATATCAGTAATACACGGAATGTAAACTTGGCTACACAGGAACTGAATTACAGAACAGAACAGGTTCTCAAATTTAGAAAACCAACTTATGCTTGCTTAAGGGTAAAGGTGAGTTGGGGTGCTGCATAAAACCAGAGATTGAAATGAGCACAGATAAAGTTCCTTAAGCCAAATATGGAATAGACAAGAGCTACTCCTTGCTCAAAGAAATGGACTCAACACCGCATATTAAACGCCTAAGAATGTACCTGACTAGTAAGTATCTTAAAACCTATGGATTGCTATGTCTCCGAAAGAGAATCAAGCATGTGTACAGGGGCATAAACGCAGCAGTGATAGGATTGGAGAGGTTCGGTGAGCAAATGAAGACCCTTTGAAGTCGTATTGCATGGTACCCATTCCACGGGTTTCAACTACCCAGGTTTAAGGTATTCTACCTTCAGCTAAAACATGCATGTGGAAACTAGAGTATGATCAACCATGTGATCGGGAAACGTGTTCAAATATGTCTCAGTTTTCGTACCCTGGTACTCGGGTGCAACATTCCAGACACTTTACTAACACCCTCCCGACTTGGAGAGTCAGTCCCTTTAACCTCCTGTTTGGCCCAGTTTGCAATTTCTGTGGAAGATGAACAGGAATAGCGAGAACCAATGAGAGACTAGCTGGAGGTGTCTGGACGGGCAAATTTAACTCTCATTTCCCACCAAGAAGAGGAATTAACCAAAGGCTCAGCGTGCCGTGCCGGAACCAGATTAGGGCCTGAAGCCATCCTGCGGTGTTGCGGCCAGCTCAACAGAAAGCGAGTTGAAGAAAGGAGCTCAGGGGCACTGTAATTCACAATCCTGCAGAGTTATAAATGACAGCTATCGTCCAAAAATATACTGAAGTAAGGCTGCCAAGAGGACTTGAAAGCGGGGCAGAATTGCAGGAAACCGATTTCAGGAGGTAGACTGGAATTGCATTGAAAGCATAAGAAAAGAGGCAGAACGTCCACAATGATGCACTTGGCCAAAAAGGGCGTATGCGTTTTTTCCTGAATATATTCAGGAAAAAACGCATACGTCCTTTTTGGCCAACCAAGCAAGCTTGCAAAGGAAATCTGCACTACAATGAAGTCTCACTTCCCCCCGGTCAAAAGGGCCATCTGAAAAAAGTGTAAAATCCAGAAAGGCAGGACAGGCCATGGAGAACTGGGAGCCTTTTTATGCTGATGGGAGGGATGTAAATTGCCAACAGACACTCGGGAGTAGTGTATGGTGTTTCCTGAAACATCTAAAAAACAAAGCAACAGAGCCTAGGGCACTTCCACTTATGGTCCTATAGATTAGGGAAATTAAAATCAAAAAGACACAGCCACCCCAAAGTTTGGGACGCCTCTGTTTACAAGAACCTCATTTACCGTACAAGCTCAATATCACAGAAAGTGAAAAATGGATAAAGAACTTGTGGTACTTACGTACAATGCAGTATCACTCAGCAATGAAATCTATGTCATCAGGCCCGTAGAAGCATAATGAGTGGATTCAGGGACGATGATTCTAACTGAAATAAGTCACACAGAAAAAGAAACATCATAAGATATCACTAATACACGGAATGTAAACTTGGCTACACAGGAACTGAATTCCAAAACAGAACAGGGTCTCAAATTTAGAAAACCAACTTATGCTTGCTTAAGGGTAAAGGTGAGTTGGGGTGCTGCATAAAACCAGAGATTGAAATGAGCACAGATAAAGTTCCTTAAGCCAAATATGGAATAGACAAGAGCTACTCCTTGCTCAACGAAATGGACTCAACACCCCATATAAAACGCCTAAGAATGTACCTGACTAGTAAGTATCTTAAAACCTATGGATTGCTAGGTCTCCAAAAGAGAATCAAGCGTGTGTACAGGGGCATAAACGCAGCAGTGATAGGATTGGAGAGGTTCGGTGAGCAAATGAAGACCCTTTGAAGTAATATTGCATGGTACCCATTCCACGGGTCTCAACTCTCCAGGTTTAAGGTATTCTTCCTTCAGCTAAAACATGCATGTGGAACCCAGAGTATGATCAACCGTGTGAACGGGAGACGTGTTCAAATATGTCTCAGTTTTCCTCCCCTGGTACTCGGGTGCAACATTCCAGACGCTTTACTAACACTCTCCCCACTTGGAGAGTCAGCGCCTTTAACCTCCTGTTTGGCCCAGTTTGCAATTTCTGCGGAAGATGAACAGGAATAGGGAGAACCAATGAGAGACTAGCTGGAGGTGTCTGGACGGGCAAATTTAACTCTCATTTCCCACCAGGAAGAGGAAATAACCAAAGGCTCAGCGTGCCGTGCCGGAACCAGATTAGGGCCTGAAGCCATCCTGCGGTGTTGCGGCCAGGTCACAAGAAAGCGAGTTGAAGAAAGGAGCTCAGGGGCACTGTAATTCACAAAACTGCAGAGTTATAAATGACAGCTATCGTCCAAAAATATACTGAAGTAAGGCTGCCAAGAGGACTTGAAAGCGGGGCAGAATTGCAGGAAACCGATTTCAGGAGGTAGACTGGAATTGCATTGAAAGCATAGGAAAAGAGGCAGAACGTCCACAATGATGCACTTGGCCAAAAAGGGCGTATGCGTTTTTTCCTGAATATATTCAGGAAAAAACGCATACGCCCTTTTTGGCCAACCAAGCAAGCTTGCAAAGGAAATCTGCACTACAATGAAGTCTCACTTCCCCCCAGTCAAAAGGGCCATCTGAAAAAAGTGTAAAATCCAGAAAGGCAGGACAGGCCATGGAGAACTGGGAGCCTTGTTATGCTGATGGGCGGGATGTAAATTGCCAACAGACACTCGGGAGAAGTGTATGGTGTTTCCTGAAACATCTAAAAAACAAAGCAACAGAGCCTAGGGCACTTCCACTTATGGTCCTATAGCTTAGGGAAATTAAAATCAAAAAGACACAGCCACCCCAAAGTTTGGGACGCCTCTGTTTACAAGAACCTCGTTTACAGTACAAGTTCAACATCGCAGAAAGTGAAAAATGGATAAAGAAGTTGTGGTATTTACTTACAAAGCAATATCACTCAGCAATGAAATCTATGTCATCAGGCCCTTAGCAGCACAATGAGTGGATTCAGGTATGATGATTCTAACTGAAATAAGTCACACAGAAAAAGAAACATCATAAGATATCAGTAATACACGGAATGTAAACTTGGCTACACAGGAACTGAATTACAGAACAGAACAGGTTCTCAAATTTAGAAAACCAACTTATGCTTGCTTAAGGGTAAAGGTGAGTTGGGGTGCTGCATAAAACCAGAGATTGAAATGAGCACAGATAAAGTTCCTTAAGCCAAATATGGAATAGACAAGAGCTACTCCTTGCTCAACGAAATGGACTCAACACCGCATATTAAACGCCTAAGAATGTACCTGACTAGTAAGTATCTTAAAACCTATGGATTGCTATGTCTCCGAAAGAGAATCAAGCATGTGTACAGGGGCATAAACGCAGCAGTGATAGGATTGGAGAGGTTCGGTGAGCAAATGAAGACCCTTTGAAGTCGTATTGCATGGTACCCATTCCACGGGTTTCAACTACCCAGGTTTAAGGTATTCTACCTTCAGCTAAAACATGCATGTGGAAACTAGAGTATGATCAACCATGTGATCGGGAAACGTGTTCAAATATGTCTCAGTTTTCGTACCCTGGTACTCGGGTGCAACATTCCAGACACTTTACTAACACCCTCCCGACTTGGAGAGTCAGTCCCTTTAACCTCCTGTTTGGCCCAGTTTGCAATTTCTGTGGAAGATGAACAGGAATAGCGAGAACCAATGAGAGACTAGCTGGAGGTGTCTGGACGGGCAAATTTAACTCTCATTTCCCACCAAGAAGAGGAATTAACCAAAGGCTCAGCGTGCCGTGCCGGAACCAGATTAGGGCCTGAAGCCATCCTGCGGTGTTGCGGCCAGCTCAAAAGTAAGCGAGTTGAAGAAAGGAGCTCAGGGGCACTGTAATTCACAAACCTGCAGAGTTATAAATGACAGCTATCGTCCAAAAATATACTGAAGTAAGGCTGCCAAGAGGACTTGAAAGCGGGGCAGAATTGCAGGAAACCGATTTCAGGAGGTAGACTGGAATTGCATTGAAAGCATAGGAAAAGAGGCAGAACGTCCACAATGATGCACTTGGCCAAAAAGGGCGTATGCGTTTTTTCCTGAATATATTCAGGAATAAACGCATACGCCCTTTTTGGCCAACCAAGCAAGCTTGCAAAGGAAATCTGCACTACAATGAAGTCTCACTTCCCCCCGGTCAAAAGGGCCATCTGAAAAAAGTGTAAAATCCAGAAAGGCAGGACAGGCCATGGAGAACTGGGAGCCTTTTTATGCTGATGGGAGGGATGTAAATTGCCAACAGCCACTCGGGAGAAGTGTATGGTGTTTCCTGAAACATCTAAAAAACAAAGCAACAGAGCCTAGGGCACTTCCACTTATGGTCCTATAGCTTAGGGAAATTAAAATCAAAAAGACACAGCCACCCCAAAGTTTGGGACGCCTCTGTTTACAAGAACCTCAATTACCGTACAAGTTCAATATCACAGAAAGTGAAAAATGGATAAAGAAGTTGTGGTACTTACGTACAATGCAGTATCACTCAACAATGAAATCTATGTCATCAGGCCCGTAGCAGCATAATGAGTGGATTCAGGTACGATGATTCTAACTGAAATAAGTCACACAGAAAAAGAAACATCATAAGATATCACTAATACACAGAATGTAAACTTGGCTACACAGGAACTGAATTCCAAAACAGAACAGGGTCTCAAATTTAGAAAACCAACTTATGCTTGCTTAAGGGGAAAGGTGAGTTGGGGTGCTGCATAAAACCAGAGATTGAAATGAGCACAGATAAAGTTCCTTAAGCCAAATATGGAATAGACAAGAGCTACTCCTTGCTCAACGAAATGGACTCAACACCCCATATTAAACGCCTAAGAATGTACCTGACTAGTAAGTATCTTAAAACCTATGGATTGCTATGTCTCCAAAAGAGAATCAAGCGTCTGTACAGAGGGATAAACGCAGCAGTGATAGGATTGGAGAAGTTCGGTGAGCAAATGAAGACCCTTTGAAGTCATATTGCATGGTACCCATTACACGGGTCTCAACTCTCCAGGTTTAAGGTATTCTTCCTTCAGCTAAAACATGCATGTGGAACCCAGAGTATGATCAACCGTGTGAACGGGAGACGTGTTCAAATATGTCTCAGTTTTCCTCCCCTGGTACTCGGGTGCAACATTCCAGACGCTTTACTAACACCCTCCCGACTTGGAGAGTCAGTCCCTTTAACCTCCTGTTTGGCCCAGTTTGCAATTTCTGCGGAAGATGAACAGGAATAGGGAGAACCAATGAGAGACTAGCTGGAGGTGTCTGGACGGGCAAATTTAACTCTCATTTCCCACCAGGAAGAGGAATTAACCAAAGGCTCAGCTTACCGTGCCGGAACCAGATTAGGGCCTGAAGCCATCCTGCGGTGTTGCGGCCAGCTCAAAAGAAAGCGAGTTGAAGAAAGGAGCTCAGGGGCACTGTAATTCACAAACCTGCAGAGTTATAAATGACAGCTATCGTCCAAAAATATACTGAAGTAAGGCTGCCAAGAGGACTTGAAAGCGGGGCAGAATTGCAGGAAACCGATTTCAGGAGGTAGACTGGAATTGCATTGAAAGCATAGGAAAAGAGGCAGAACGTCCACAATGATGCACTTGGCCAAAAAGGGCGTATGCGTTTTTTCCTGAATATATTCAGGAAAAAACGCATACGCCCTTTTTGGCCAACCAAGCAAGCTTGCAAAGGAAATCTGCACTACAATGAAGTCTCACTTCCCCCCGGTCAAAAGGGCCATCTGAAAAAAGTGTAAAATCCAGAAAGGCAGGACAGGCCATGGAGAACTGGGAGCCTTGTTATGCTGATGGGCGGGATGTAAATTGCCAACAGACACTCGGGAGAAGTGTATGGTGTTTCCTGAAACATCTAAAAAACAAAGCAACAGAGCCTAGGGCACTTCCACTTATGGTCCTATAGCTTAGGGAAATTAAAATCAAAAAGACACAGCCACCCCAAAGTTTGGGATGCCTCTGTTTACAAGAACCTCGTTTACAGTACAAGTTCAACATCGCAGAAAGTGAAAAATGGATAAAGAAGTTGTGGTATTTACTTACAAAGCAATATCACTCAGCAATGAAATCTATGTCATCAGGCCCTTAGCAGCACAATGAGTGGATTCAGGTATGATGATTCTAACTGAAATAAGTCACACAGAAAAAGAAACATCATAAGATATCAGTAATACACGGAATGTAAACTTGGCTACACAGGAACTGAATTACAGAACAGAACAGGGTCTCAAATTTAGAAAACCAACTTATGCTTGCTTAAGGGGAAAGGTGAGTAGGGGTGCTGCATAAAACCAGAGATTGAAATGAGCACAGATAAAGTTCCTTAAGCCAAATATGGAATAGAAAAGAGCTACTCCTTGCTCAACGAAATGGACTCAACACCGCATATTAAACGCCTAAGAATGTACCTGACTAGTAAGTATCTTAAAACCTATGGATTGCTATGTCTCCGAAAGAGAATCAAGCATGTGTACAGGGACATAAACGCAGCAGTGATAGGATTGGAGAGGTTCGGTGAGCAAATGAAGACCCTTTGAAGTCATATTGCATGGTACCCATTCCACGGGTTTCAACTACCCAGGTTTAAGGTATTCTTCCTTCAGCTAAAACATGCATGTGGAACCTAGAGTACGAACAACCATGTGATCGGGAAACGTGTTCAAATATGTCTCAGTTTTCATACCCTGGTACTCAGGTGCAACATTCCAGACGCTTTACTAACACCCTCCCGACTTGGAGAGTCAGTCCCTTTAACCTCCTGTTTGGCCCAGTTTGCAATTTCTGCGGAAGATGAACAGGAATAGTGAGAACCAATGAGAGACTAGCTGGAGGTGTCTGGACGGGCAAATTTAACTCTCATTTCCCACCAGGAAGAGGAATTAACCAAAGGCTCAGCGTGCCGTGCCGGAACCAGATTAGGGCCTGAAGCCATCCTGCGGTGTTGCGGCCAGCTCAAAAGAAAGCGAGTTGAACAAAGGAGCTCAGGGGCACTGTAACTCACAAACCTGCACAGTTATAAATGACAGCTATCGTCCAAAGATATACTGAAGTAAGGCTGCCAAGAGGACTTGAAAGCGGGGCAGAATTGCAGGAAACCGATTTCAGGAGGTAGACTGGAATTGCATTGAAAGCATAGGAAAAGAGGCAGAACGTCCACAATGATGCACTTGGCCAAAAAGGGCGTATGCGTTTTTTCCTGAATATATTCAGGAAAAAACGCATACGCCCTTTTTGGCCAACCAAGCAAGCTTGCAAAGGAAATCTGCACTACAATGAAGTCTCACTTCCCCCCGGTCAAAAGGGCCATCTGAAAAAAGTGTAAAATCCAGAAAGGCAGGACAGGCCATGGAGAACTGGGAGCCTTGTTATGCTGATGGGCGGGATGTAAATTGCCAACAGACACTCGGGAGAAGTGTATGGTGTTTCCTGAAACATCTAAAAGACAAAGCAACAGAGCCTAGGGCACTTCCACTTATGGTCCTATAGCTTAGGGAAATTAAAATCAAAAAGACACAGCCACCCCAAAGTTTGGGATGCCTCTGTTTACAAGAACCTCGTTTACCGTACAAGTTCAATATCACAGAAAGTGAAAAATGGATAAAGAAGTTGTGGTACTTACGTACAATGCAGTATCACTCAACAATGAAATCTATGTCATCAGGCCCGTAGCAGCATAATGAGTGGATTCAGGTACGATGATTCTAACTGAAATAAGTCACACAGAAAAAGAAACATCATAAGATATCACTAATACACAGAATGTAAACTTGGCTACACAGGAACTGAATTCCAAAACAGAACAGGGTCTCAAATTTAGAAAACCAACTTATGCTTGCTTAAGGGGAAAGGTGAGTTGGGGTGCTGCATAAAACCAGAGATTGAAATGAGCACAGATAAAGTTCCTTAAGCCAAATATGGAATAGACAAGAGCTACTCCTTGCTCAACGAAATGGACTCAACACCCCATATTAAATGCCTAAGAATGTACCTGACTAGTAAGTATCTTAAAACCTATGGATTGCTATGTCTCCAAAAGAGAATCAAGCGTCTGTACAGGGGGATAAACGCAGCAGTGATAGGATTGGAGAAGTTCGGTGAGCAAATGAAGACCCTTTGAAGTCATATTGCATGGTACCCATTCCACGGGTCTCAACTCTCCAGGTTTAAGGTATTCTTCCTTCAGCTAAAACATGCATGTGGAACCCAGAGTATGATCAACCGTGTGAACGGGAGACGTGTTCAAATATGTCTCAGTTTTCCTCCCCTGGTACTCGGGTGCAACATTCCAGACGCTTTACTAACACCCTCCCGACTTGGAGAGTCAGTCCCTTTAACCTCCTGTTTGGCCCAGTTTGCAATTTCTGTGGAAGATGAACAGGAATAGCGAGAACCAATGAGAGACTAGCTGGAGGTGTCTGGACGGGCAAATTTAACTCTCATTTCCCACCAGGAAGAGGAATTAACCAAAGGCTCAGCGTGTCGTGCCGGAACCAGATTAGGGCCTGAAGCCATCCTGTGGTGTTGCGGGCAGCTCAACAGAAAGCGAGTTGAAGAAAGGAGCTCAGGGGCACTGTAACTCACAAACCTGCAGAGTTATAAATGACAGCTATCGTCCAAAGATATACTGAAGTAAGGCTGCCAAGAGGACTTGAAAGCGGGGCAGAATTGCAGGAAACCGATTTCAGGAGGTAGACTGGAATTGCATTGAAAGCATAGGAAAAGAGGCAGAACGTCCACAATGATGCACTTGGCCAAAAAGTGCGTATGCGTTTTTTCCTGAATATATTCAGGAAAAAACGCATACGCCCTTTTTGGCCAACCAAGCAAGCTTGCAAAGGAAATCTGCACTACAATGAAGTCTCACTTCCCCCCGGTCAAAAGGGCCATCTGAAAAAAGTGTAAAATCCAGAAAGGCAGGACAGGCCATGGAAAACTGGGAGCCTTGTTATGCTGATGGGCGGGATGTAAATTGCCAACAGACACTCGGGAGAAGTGTATGGTGTTTCCTGAAACATCTAAAAAACAAAGCAACAGAGCCTAGGGCACTTCCACTTATGGTCCTATAGCTTAGGGAAATTAAAATCAAAAAGACACAGCCACCCCAAAGTTTGGGACGCCTCTATTTACAAGAACCTCATTTACCGTACAAGTTCAATATCACAGAAAGTGAAAAATGGATAAAGAAGTTGTGGTACTTACGTACAATGCAGTATCACTCAACAATGAAATCTATGTCATCAGGCCCGTAGCAGCATAATGAGTGGATTCAGGTACGATGATTCTAACTGAAATAAGTCACACAGAAAAAGAAACATCATAAGATATCACTAATACACAGAATGTAAACTTGGCTACACAGGAACTGAATTCCAAAACAGAACAGGGTCTCAAATTTAGAAAACCAACTTATGCTTGCTTAAGGGTAAAGGTGAGTTGGGGTGCTGCATAAAACCAGAGATTGAAATGAGCACAGATAAAGTTCCTTAAGCCAAATATGGAATAGACAAGAGCTACTCCTTGCTCAACGAAATGGACTCAACACCCCATATTAAACGCCTAAGAATGTACCTGACTAGTAAGTATCTTAAAACCTATGGATTGCTATGTCTCCGAAAGAGAGTCAAGCATGTGTACAGGGGCATAAACGCAGCAGTGATAGGATTGGAGAGGTTCGGTGAGCAAATGAAGACCCTTTGAAGCCATATTGCATGGTACCCATTCCACGGGTTTCAACTACCCAGGTTTAAGGTATTCTTCCTTCAGCTAAAACATGCATGTGGAACCCAGAGTATGATCAACCGTGTGATCGGGAGACGTGTTCAAATATGTCTCAGTTTTCGTACCCTGGTACTCAGGTGCAACATTCCAGACGGTTTACTAACACTCTCCCCACTTGGAGAGTCAGTGCCTTTAACCTCCTGTTTGGCCCAGTTTGCAATTTCTGCGGAAGATGAACAGGAATAGGGAGAACCAATGAGAGACTAGCTGGAGGTGTCTGAACGGGCAAATTTAACTCTCATTACCCACCAGGAAGAGGAATTAACCAAAGGCTCAGCGTGCCGTGCCGGAACCAGATTAGGGCCTGAAGCCATCCTGCGGTGTTGCGGCCAGCTCATAAGAAAACGAGTTGAAGAAAGGAGCTCAGGGTCACTGTAATTCACAATCCTGCAGAGTTATAAATGACAGCTATCGTCCAAAAATATACTGAAGTAAGGCTGCCAAGAGGACTTGAAAGCGGGGCAGAATTGCAGGAAACCGATTTCAGGAGGTAGACTGGAATTGCATTGAAAGCATAGGAAAAGAGGCAGAACGTCCACAATGATGCACTTGGCCAAAAAGGGCGTATGCGTTTTTTCCTGAATATATTCAGGAAAAAACGCATACGCCCTTTTTGGCCAACCAAGCAAGCTTGCAAAGGAAATCTGCACTACAATGAAGTCTCACTTCCCCCCGGTCAAAAGGGCCATCTGAAAAAAGTGTAAAATCCAGAAAGGCAGGACAGGCCATGGAGAACTGGGAGCCTTGTTATGCTGATGGGCGGGATGTAAATTGCCAACAGACACTCGGGAGAAGTGTATGGTGTTTCCTGAAACATCTAAAAAACAAAGCAACAGAGCCTAGGGCACTTCCACTTATGGTCCTATAGCTTAGGGAAATTAAAATCAAAAAGACACAGCCACCCCAAAGTTTGGGATGCCTCTGTTTACAAGAACCTCGTTTACAGTACAAGTTCAACATCGCAGAAAGTGAAAAATGGATAAAGAAGTTGTGGTATTTACTTACAAAGCAATATCACTCAGCAATGAAATCTATGTCATCAGGCCCTTAGCAGCACAATGAGTGGATTCAGGTATGATGATTCTAACTGAAATAAGTCACACAGAAAAAGAAACATCATAAGATATCAGTAATACACGGAATGTAAACTTGGCTACACAGGAACTGAATTACAGAACAGAACAGGGTCTCAAATTTAGAAAACCAACTTATGCTTGCTTAAGGGGAAAGGTGAGTAGGGGTGCTGCATAAAACCAGAGATTGAAATGAGCACAGATAAAGTTCCTTAAGCCAAATATGGAATAGAAAAGAGCTACTCCTTGCTCAACGAAATGGACTCAACACCGCATATTAAACGCCTAAGAATGTACCTGACTAGTAAGTATCTTAAAACCTATGGATTGCTATGTCTCCGAAAGAGAATCAAGCATGTGTACAGGGACATAAACGCAGCAGTGATAGGATTGGAGAGGTTCGGTGAGCAAATGAAGACCCTTTGAAGTCATATTGCATGGTACCCATTCCACGGGTTTCAACTACCCAGGTTTAAGGTATTCTTCCTTCAGCTAAAACATGCATGTGGAACCTAGAGTACGAACAACCATGTGATCGGGAAACGTGTTCAAATATGTCTCAGTTTTCATACCCTGGTACTCAGGTGCAACATTCCAGACGCTTTACTAACACCCTCCCGACTTGGAGAGTCAGTCCCTTTAACCTCCTGTTTGGCCCAGTTTGCAATTTCTGCGGAAGATGAACAGGAATAGTGAGAACCAATGAGAGACTAGCTGGAGGTGTCTGGACGGGCAAATTTAACTCTCATTTCCCACCAGGAAGAGGAATTAACCAAAGGCTCAGCGTGCCGTGCCGGAACCAGATTAGGGCCTGAAGCCATCCTGCGGTGTTGCGGCCAGCTCAAAAGAAAGCGAGTTGAACAAAGGAGCTCAGGGGCACTGTAACTCACAAACCTGCAGAGTTATAAATGACAGCTATCGTCCAAAGATATACTGAAGTAAGGCTGCCAAGAGGACTTGAAAGCGGGGCAGAATTGCAGGAAACCGATTTCAGGAGGTAGACTGGAATTGCATTGAAAGCATAGGAAAAGAGGCAGAACGTCCACAATGATGCACTTGGCCAAAAAGGGCGTATGCGTTTTTTCCTGAATATATTCAGGAAAAAACGCATACGCCCTTTTTGGCCAACCAAGCAAGCTTGCAAAGGAAATCTGCACTACAATGAAGTCTCACTTCCCCCCGGTCAAAAGGGCCATCTGAAAAAAGTGTAAAATCCAGAAAGGCAGGACAGGCCATGGAGAACTGGGAGCCTTGTTATGCTGATGGGCGGGATGTAAATTGCCAACAGACACTCGGGAGAAGTGTATGGTGTTTCCTGAAACATCTAAAAGACAAAGCAACAGAGCCTAGGGCACTTCCACTTATGGTCCTATAGCTTAGGGAAATTAAAATCAAAAAGACACAGCCACCCCAAAGTTTGGGATGCCTCTGTTTACAAGAACCTCGTTTACCGTACAAGTTCAATATCACAGAAAGTGAAAAATGGATAAAGAAGTTGTGGTACTTACGTACAATGCAGTATCACTCAACAATGAAATCTATGTCATCAGGCCCGTAGCAGCATAATGAGTGGATTCAGGTACGATGATTCTAACTGAAATAAGTCACACAGAAAAAGAAACATCATAAGATATCACTAATACACAGAATGTAAACTTGGCTACACAGGAACTGAATTCCAAAACAGAACAGGGTCTCAAATTTAGAAAACCAACTTATGCTTGCTTAAGGGGAAAGGTGAGTTGGGGTGCTGCATAAAACCAGAGATTGAAATGAGCACAGATAAAGTTCCTTAAGCCAAATATGGAATAGACAAGAGCTACTCCTTGCTCAACGAAATGGACTCAACACCCCATATTAAATGCCTAAGAATGTACCTGACTAGTAAGTATCTTAAAACCTATGGATTGCTATGTCTCCAAAAGAGAATCAAGCGTCTGTACAGGGGGATAAACGCAGCAGTGATAGGATTGGAGAAGTTCGGTGAGCAAATGAAGACCCTTTGAAGTCATATTGCATGGTACCCATTCCACGGGTCTCAACTCTCCAGGTTTAAGGTATTCTTCCTTCAGCTAAAACATGCATGTGGAACCCAGAGTATGATCAACCGTGTGAACGGGAGACGTGTTCAAATATGTCTCAGTTTTCCTCCCCTGGTACTCGGGTGCAACATTCCAGACGCTTTACTAACACCCTCCCGACTTGGAGAGTCAGTCCCTTTAACCTCCTGTTTGGCCCAGTTTGCAATTTCTGTGGAAGATGAACAGGAATAGCGAGAACCAATGAGAGACTAGCTGGAGGTGTCTGGACGGGCAAATTTAACTCTCATTTCCCACCAGGAAGAGGAATTAACCAAAGGCTCAGCGTGTCGTGCCGGAACCAGATTAGGGCCTGAAGCCATCCTGTGGTGTTGCGGGCAGCTCAACAGAAAGCGAGTTGAAGAAAGGAGCTCAGGGGCACTGTAACTCACAAACCTGCAGAGTTATAAATGACAGCTATCGTCCAAAGATATACTGAAGTAAGGCTGCCAAGAGGACTTGAAAGCGGGGCAGAATTGCAGGAAACCGATTTCAGGAGGTAGACTGGAATTGCATTGAAAGCATAGGAAAAGAGGCAGAACGTCCACAATGATGCACTTGGCCAAAAAGTGCGTATGCGTTTTTTCCTGAATATATTCAGGAAAAAACGCATACGCCCTTTTTGGCCAACCAAGCAAGCTTGCAAAGGAAATCTGCACTACAATGAAGTCTCACTTCCCCCCGGTCAAAAGGGCCATCTGAAAAAAGTGTAAAATCCAGAAAGGCAGGACAGGCCATGGAAAACTGGGAGCCTTGTTATGCTGATGGGCGGGATGTAAATTGCCAACAGACACTCGGGAGAAGTGTATGGTGTTTCCTGAAACATCTAAAAAACAAAGCAACAGAGCCTAGGGCACTTCCACTTATGGTCCTATAGCTTAGGGAAATTAAAATCAAAAAGACACAGCCACCCCAAAGTTTGGGACGCCTCTATTTACAAGAACCTCATTTACCGTACAAGTTCAATATCACAGAAAGTGAAAAATGGATAAAGAAGTTGTGGTACTTACGTACAATGCAGTATCACTCAACAATGAAATCTATGTCATCAGGCCCGTAGCAGCATAATGAGTGGATTCAGGTACGATGATTCTAACTGAAATAAGTCACACAGAAAAAGAAACATCATAAGATATCACTAATACACAGAATGTAAACTTGGCTACACAGGAACTGAATTCCAAAACAGAACAGGGTCTCAAATTTAGAAAACCAACTTATGCTTGCTTAAGGGTAAAGGTGAGTTGGGGTGCTGCATAAAACCAGAGATTGAAATGAGCACAGATAAAGTTCCTTAAGCCAAATATGGAATAGACAAGAGCTACTCCTTGCTCAACGAAATGGACTCAACACCCCATATTAAACGCCTAAGAATGTACCTGACTAGTAAGTATCTTAAAACCTATGGATTGCTATGTCTCCGAAAGAGAATCAAGCATGTGTACAGGGGCATAAACGCAGCAGTGATAGGATTGGAGAGGTTCGGTGAGCAAATGAAGACCCTTTGAAGCCATATTGCATGGTACCCATTCCACGGGTTTCAACTACCCAGGTTTAAGGTATTCTTCCTTCAGCTAAAACATGCATGTGGAACCCAGAGTATGATCAACCGTGTGATCGGGAGACGTGTTCAAATATGTCTCAGTTTTCGTACCCTGGTACTCAGGTGCAACATTCCAGACGGTTTACTAACACTCTCCCCACTTGGAGAGTCAGTGCCTTTAACCTCCTGTTTGGCCCAGTTTGCAATTTCTGCGGAAGATGAACAGGAATAGGGAGAACCAATGAGAGACTAGCTGGAGGTGTCTGAACGGGCAAATTTAACTCTCATTACCCACCAGGAAGAGGAATTAACCAAAGGCTCAGCGTGCCGTGCCGGAACCAGATTAGGGCCTGAAGCCATCCTGCGGTGTTGCGGCCAGCTCATAAGAAAACGAGTTGAAGAAAGGAGCTCAGGGTCACTGTAATTCACAATCCTGCAGAGTTATAAATGACAGCTATCGTCCAAAAATATACTGAAGTAAGGCTGCCAAGAGGACTTGAAAGCGGGGCAGAATTGCAGGAAACCGATTTCAGGAGGTAGACTGGAATTGCATTGAAAGCATAGGAAAAGAGGCAGAACGTCCACAATGATGCACTTAGCCAAAAAGGGCGTATGCGTTTTTTCCTGAATATATTCAGGAAAAAACGCATACGCCCTTTTTGGCCAACCAAGCAAGCTTGCAAAGGAAATCTGCACTACAATGAAGTCTCACTTCCCCCCAGTCAAAAGGGCCATCTGAAAAAAGTGTAAAATCCAGAAAGGCAGGACAGGCCATGGAGAACTGGGAGCCTTGTTATGCTGATGGGCGGGATGTAAATTGCCAACAGACACTCGGGAGAAGTGTATGGTGTTTCCTGAAACATCTAAAAAACAAAGCAACAGAGCCTAGGGCACTTCCACTTATGGTCCTATAGCTTAGGGAAATTAAAATCAAAAAGACACAGCCACCCCAAAGTTTGGGACGCCTCTGTTTACAAGAACCTCGTTTACCGTACAAGTTCAATATCACAGAAAGTGAAAAATGGATAAAGAACTTGTGGTACTTACGTACAATGCAGTATCACTCAGCAATGAAATCTATGTCATCAGGCCCATAGCAGCATAATGAGTGGATTCAGGTACGATGATTCTAACTGAAGTAAGTCACACAGAAAAAGAAACATCATAAGATATCAGTAATACACGGAATGTAAACTTGGCTACACAGGAACTGAATTACAGAACAGAACAGGGTCTCAAATTTAGAAAACCAACTTATGCTTGCTTAAGGGTAAAGGTGAGTTGGGGTGCTGCATAAAACCAGAGATTGAAATGAGCACAGATAAAGTTCCTTAAGCCAAATATGGAATAGACAAGAGCTACTCCTTGCTCAACGAAATGGACTCAACACCGCATATTAAACGCCTAAGAATGTACCTGACTAGTAAGTATCTTAAAACCTATGGATTGCTATGTCTCTGAAAGAGAATCAAGCATGTGTACAGGGGCATAAATGCAGCAGTGATAGGATTGGAGAGGTTCGGTGAGCAAATGAAGACACTTTGAAGTCATATTGCATGGTACCCATTCCACGGGTTTCAACTACCCAGGTTTAAGGTATTCTTCCTTCAGCTAAAACATGCATGTGGAACCCAGAGTATGATCAACCGTGTGAACGGGAGACATGTTCAAATATGTCTCAGTTTTCCTCCCCTGGTACTCGGGTGCAACATTCCAGACGCTTTACTAACACTCTCCCCACTTGGAGAGTCAGTCACTTTAACCTCCTGTTTGGCCCAGTTTGCAATTTCTGCGGAAGATGAACAGGAATAGGGAGAACCAATGAGAGACTAGCTGGAGGTGTCTGGACGGGCAAATTTAACTCTCATTTCCCACCAGGAAGAGGAATTAACCAAAGGCTCAGCTTGCCGTGCCGGAACCAGATTAGGGCCTGAAGCCATCCTGCGGTGTTGCGGCCAGCTCAAAAGAAAGCGAGTTGAAGAAAGGAGCTCAGGGGCACTGTAATTCACAAACCTGCAGAGTTATAAATGACAGCTATCGTCCAAAAATATACTGAAGTAAGGCTGCCAAGAGGACTTGAAAGCGGGGCAGAATTGCAGAAAACCGATTTCAGGAGGTAGACTGGAATTGCATTGAAAGCATAGGAAAAGAGGCAGAACGTCCACAATGATGCACTTGGCCAAAAAGGGCGTATGCGTTTTTTCCTGAATATATTCAGGAAAAAACGCATACGCACTTTCTGGCCAACCAAGCAAGCTTGCAAAGGAAATCTGCACTACAATGAAGTCTCACTTCCCCCCGGTCAAAAGGGCCATCTGAAAAAAGTGTAAAATCCAGAAAGGCAGGACAGGCCATGGAGAACTGGGAGCCTTGTTATGCTGATGGGCGGGATGTAAATTGCCAACAGACACTCGGGAGAAGTGTATGGTGTTTCCTGAAACATCTAAAAAACAAAGCAACAGAGCCTAGGGCACTTCCACTTATGGTCCTATAGCTTAGGGAAATTTAAATGTAAAACACACAGCCACCCCAAAGTTTCGGACGCCTCTGTTTACAAGAACCTCGTTTACAGTACAAGTTCAACATCGCAGAAAGTGAAAAATGGATAAAGAAGTTGTGGTATTTACTTACAAAGCAATATCACTCAGCAATGAAATCTATGTCATCAGGCCCTTAGCAGCACAATGAGTGGATTCAGGTATGATGATTCTAACTGAAATAAGTCACACAGAAAAAGCAACATCATAAGATATCAGTAATACACGGAATGTAAACTTGGCTACACAGGAACTGAATTCCAAAACAGAACAGGGTCTCAAATTTAGAAAACCAACTTATGCTTACTTAAGGGGAAAGGTGAGTTGGGGTGCTGCATAAAACCAGAGATTGAAATGAGCACAGATAAAGTTCCTTAAGCCAAATATGGAATAGAAAAGAGCTACTCCTTCCTCAACGAAATGGACTCAACACCCCATATTAAACGCCTAATAATGTACCTGACTAGTAAGTATCTTAAAACCTATGGATTGCTATGTCTCCGAAAGAGAATCAAGCATGTGTACAGGGGCATAAACGCAGCAGTGATAGGATTGGAGAGGTTCGGTGAGCAAATGAAGACCCTTTGAAGTCATATTGCATAGTACCCATTCCACGGGTTTCAACTACCCAGGTTTAAGGTATTCTACCTTCAGCTAAAACATGCATGTGGAAACTAGAGTATGATCAACCATGTGATTGGGAAACGTGTTCAAATATGTCTCAGTATTCGTACCCTGGTACTCGGGTGCAACTTTCCAGACACTTTACTAACACCCTCCCGACTTGGAGAGTCAGTCCCTTTAACCTCCTGTTTGGCCCAGTTTGCAATTTCTGCGGAAGATGAACAGGAATAGGGAGAACCAATGAGAGACTAGCTGGAGGTGTCTGGACGGGCAAATTTAACTCTCATTTCCCACCAGGAAGAGGAATTAACCAAAGGCTCAGCGTGCCGTGCCGGAACCAGATTAGGGCCTGAAGCCATCCTGCGGTGTTGCGGCCAGGTCACAAGAAAGCGAGTTGAAGAAAGGAGCTCAGGGGCACTGTAATTCACAAACCTGCAGAGTTATAAATGACAGCTATCGTCCAAAAATATACTGAAGTAAGGCTGCCAAGAGGACTTGAAAGCGGGGCAGAATTGCAGGAAACCGATTTCAGGAGGTAGACTGGAATTGCATTGAAAGCATAGGAAAAGAGGCAGAACGTCCACAATGATGCACTTGGCCAAAAAGGGCGTATGCGTTTTTTCCTGAATATATTCAGGAAAAAACGCATACGCCCTTTTTGGCCAACCAAGCAAGCTTGCAAAGGAAATCTGCACTACAATGAAGTCTCACTTCCCCCCGGTCAAAAGGGCCATCTGAAAAAAGTGTAAAATCCAGAAAGGCAGGACAGGCCATGGAGAACTGGGAGCCTTGTTATGCTGATGGGCGGGATGTAAATTGCCAACAGACACTCGGGAGAAGTGTATGGTGTTTCCTGAAACATCTAAAAAACAAAGCAACAGAGCCTAGGGCACTTCCTCTTATGGTCCTATAGATTAGGGAAATTAAAATCAAAAAGACACAGCCACCCCAAAGTTTGGGACGCCTCTGTTTACAAGAACCTCGTTTACAGTACAAGTTCAACATTGCAGAAAGTGAAAAATGGATAAAGTAGTTGTGGTATTTACTTACAAAGCAATATCACTCAGCAATGAAATCTGTGTCATCAGGCCCTTAGCAGCACAATTAGTGGATTCAGGTATGATGATTCTAACTGAAATAAGTCACACAGAAAAAGAAACATCATAAGATATCAGTAATACACGGAATGTAAACTTGGCTACACAGGAACTGAATTACAGAACAGAACAGGGTCTCAAATTTAGAAAACCAACTTATGCTTGCTTAAGGGTAAAGGTGAGTTGGGGTGCTGCATAAAACCAGAGATTGAAATGAGCACAGATAAAGTTCCTTAAGCCAAATATGGAATAGACAAGAGCTACTCCTTGCTCAACGAAATGGACTCAACACCGCATATTAAATGCCTAAGAATGTACCTGACTAGTAAGTATCTTAAAACCTATGGATTGCTATGTCTCCGAAAGAGAATCAAGCATGTGTACAGGGGCATAAACGCAGCAGTGATAGGATTGGAGAGGTTCGGTGAGCAAATGAAGACCCTTTGAAGTCATATTGCATGGTACCCATTCCACGGGTTTCAACTACCCAGTTTTAAGGTATTCTTCCTTCAGCTAAAACATGCATGTGGAACCTAGAGTATGATCAACCATGTGATCGGGAGACGTGTTCAAATATGTCTCAGTTTTCGTACCCTGGTACTCGGGTGCAACATTCCAGACGCTTTACTAACACTCTCCCGACTTGGAGAGTCAGTCCCTTTAACCTCCTGTTTGGCCCAGTTTGCAATTTCTGCAGAAGATGAACAGGAATAGCGAGAACCAATGAGAGACTAGCTGGAGGTGTCTGGACGGGCAAATTTAACTCTCATTTCCCACGAGGAAGAGGAATTAACCAAAGGCTCAGCATGCCGTGATGGAACCAGATTAGGGCCTGAAGCCATCCTGCGGTGTTGCGGCCAGCTCAAAAGAAAGCGAGTTGAAGAAAGGAGCTCAGGGGCACTGTAATTCACAAACCTGCAGAGTTATAAATGACAGCAATCGTCCAAAAATATACTGAAGTAAGGCTGCCAAGAGGACTTGAAAGCGGGGCAGAATTGCAGGAAACCGATTTCAGGAGGTAGACTGGAATTGCATTGAAAGCATAGGAAAAGAGGCAGAACGTCCACAATGATGCACTTGGCCAAAAAGGGCGTATGCGTTTTTTCCTGAATATATTCAGGAAAAAACGCATACGCCCTTTTTGGCCAACCAAGCAAGCTTGCAAAGGAAATCTGCACTACAATGAAGTCTCACTTCCCCCCGGTCAAAAGGGCCATCTGAAAAAAGTGTAAAATCCAGAAAGGCAGGACAGGCCATGGAGAACTGGGAGCCTTGTTATGCTGATGGGCGGGATGTAAATTGCCAACAGACACTCGGGAGAAGTGTATGGTGTTTCCTGAAACATCTAAAAAACAAAGCAACAGAGCCTAGGGCACTTCCACTTATGGTCCTATAGCTTAGGGAAATTAAAATCAAAAAGACACAGCCACCCCAAAGTTTGGAACGCCTCTGTTTACAAGAACCTCGTTTACAGTACAAGTTCAACATCGCAGAAAGTGAAAAATGGATAAAGAAGTTGTGGTATTTAATTACAAAGCAATATCACTCAGCAATGAAATCTATGTCATCAGGCCCTTAGCAGCACAATGAGTGGATTCAGGTATGATGATTCTAACTGAAATATGTCACACAGAAAAAGAAACATCATAAGATATCAGTAATACACGGAATGTAAACTTGGCTCCACAGGAACTGAATTACAGAACAGAACAGGGTCTCAAATTTAGAAAACCAACTTATGCTTGCTTAAGGGTAAAGGTGAGTTGGGGTGCTGCATAAAACCAGAGATTGAAATGAGCACAGATAAAGTTCCTTAAGCCAAATATGGAATAGACAAGAGCTACTCCTTGCTCAACGAAATGGACTCAACACCCCATATTAAGCGCCTAAGAATGTACCTGACTAGTAAGTATCTTAAAACCTATGGATTGCTATGTCTCCGAAAGAGAATCAAGCATGTGTACAGGGGCATAAACGCAGCAGTGATAGGATTGGAGAGGTTCGGTGAGCAAATGAAGACCCTTTGAAGTCATATTGCATGGTACCCATTCCACGGGTTTCAACTACCCAGGTTTAAGGTATTCTTCCTTCAGGTAAAACATGCATGTGGAACCTAGAGTATGATCAACCATGTGATCGGGAGACGTGTTCAAATATGTCTCAGTTTTCGTACCCTGGTACTCGGGTGCAACATTCCAGACACTTTACTAACACCCTCCCGACTTGGAGAGTCAGTCCCTTTAACCTCCTGTTTGGCCCAGTTTGCAATTTCTGCGGAAGATGAACAGGAATAGGGAGAACCAATGAGAGACTAGCTGGAGGTGTCTGGACGGGCAAATTTAACTCTCATTTCCCACCAGGAAGAGGAATTAACCAAAGGCTCAGCGTGCCGTGCCGGAACCAGATTAGGGCCTGAAGCCATCCTGCGGTGTTGCGGCCAGCTCAAAAGAAAGCGAGTTGAAGAAAGGAGCTCAGGGGCACTGTAATTCACAAACCTGCAGAGTTATAAATGACAGCTATCGTCCAAAAATATACTGAAGTAAGGCTGCCAAGAGGACTTGAAAGCGGGGCAGAATTGCAGGAATCCGATTTCAGGAGGTAGACTGGAATTGCATTGAAAGCATAGGAAAAGAGGCAGAACGTCCACAATGATGCACTTGGCCAAAAAGGGCGTATGCGTTTTTTCCTGAATATATTCAGGAAAAAACGCATACGCCCTTTTTGGCCAACCAAGCAAACTTGCAAAGGAAATCTGCACTACAATGAAGTCTCACTTCCCCCCGGTCAAAAGGGCCATCTGAAAAAAGTGTAAAATCCAGAAAGGCAGGACAGGCCATGGAGAACTGGGAGCCTTGTTATGCTGATGGGCGGGATGTAAATTGCCAACAGACACTCGGGAGAAGTGTATGGTGTTTCCTGAAACATCTAAAAAACAAAGCAACAGAGCCTAGGGCACTTCCACTTATGGTCCTATAGCTTAGGGAAATTAAAATCAAAAAGACACAGCCACCCCAAACATTGGGACGCCTCTGTTTACAAGAACCTCGTTTACAGTACAAGTTCAACATTGCAGAAAGTGAAAAATGGATAAAGAAGTTGTGGTATTTACTTACAAAGCAATATCACTCAGCAATGAAATCTATGTCATCAGGCCCTTAGCAGCACAATGAGTGGATTCAGGTATGATGATTCTAACTGAAATAAGTCACACAGAAAAAGAAACATCATAAGATATCAGTAATACACGGAATGTAAACTTGGCTACACAGGAACTGAATTCCAAAACAGAACAGGGTCTCAAATTTAGAAAACCAACTTATGCTTGCTTAAGGGTAAAGGTGAGTTGGGGTGCTGCATAAAACCAGAGATTGAAATGAGCACAGATAAAGTTCCTTAAGCCAAATATGGAATAGACAAGAGCTACTCCTTGCTCAACGAAATGGACTCAACACTGCATATTAAAAGCCTAAGAATGTACCTCACTAGTAAGTATCTTAAAACCTATGGATTGCTATGTCTCCGAAAGAGAATCAAGCATGTGTACAGGGGCATAAACGCAGCAGTGATAGGATTGGAGAGGTTCGGTGAGCAAATGAAGACCCTTTGAAGTCATATTGCATGGTACCCATTCCACGGGTTTCAACTACCCAGGTTTAAGGTATTCTTCCTTCAGGTAAAACATGCATGTGGAACCTAGAGTATGATCAACCATGTGATCGGGAGACGTGTTCAAATATGTCTCAGTTTTCGTACCCTGGTACTCGGGTGCAACATTCCAGACACTTTACTAACACCCTCCCGACTTGGAGAGTCAGTCCCTTTAACCTCCTGTTTGGCCCAGTTTGCAATTTCTGCGGAAGATGAACAGGAATAGCGAGAACCAATGAGAGACTAGCTGGAGGTGTCTGGACGGGCAAATTTAACTCTCATTTCCCACCAGGAAGAGGAATTAACCAAAGGCTCAGCGTGCCGTGCCGGAACCAGATTAGGGCCTGAAGCCATCCTGCGGTGTTGCGGCCAGCTCAAAAGAAAGCGAGTTGAAGAAAGGAGCTCAGGGGCACTGTAATTCACAAACCTGCAGAGTTATAAATGACAGCTATCGTCCAAAAATATACTGAAGTAAGGCTGCCAAGAGGACTTGAAAGCGGGGCAGAATTGCAGGAAACCGATTTCAGGAGGTAGACTGGAATTGCATTGAAAGCATAGGAAAAGAGGCAGAACGTCCACAATGATGCACTTGGCCAAAAAGGGCGTATGCGTTTTTTCCTGAATATATTCAGGAAAAAACGCATACGCCCTTTTTGGCCAACCAAGCAAGCTTGCAAAGGAAATCTGCACTACAATGAAGTCTCACTTCCCCCCGGTCAAAAGGGCCATCTGAAAAAAGTGTAAAATCCAGAAAGGCAGGACAGGCCATGGAGAACTGGGAGCCTTGTTATGCTGATGGGCGGGATGTAAATTGCCAACAGACACTCGGGAGAAGTGTATGGTGTTTCCTGAAACATCTAAAAAACAAAGCAACAGAGCCTAGGGCACTTCCACTTATGGTCCTATAGCTTAGGGAAATTAAAATCAAAAAGACACAGCCACTCCAAAGTTTGGAACCCCTCTGTTTACAAGAACCTCGTTTACAGTACAAGTTCAACATCGCAGAAAGTGAAAAATGGATAAAGAAGTTGTGGTATTTAATTACAAAGCAATATCACTCAGCAATGAAATCTATGTCATCAGGCCCTTAGCAGCACAATGAGTGGATTCAGGTATGATGATTCTAACTGAAATATGTCACACAGAAAAAGAAACATCATAAGATATCAGTAATACACGGAATGTAAACTTGGCTCCACAGGAACTGAATTACAGAACAGAACAGGGTCTCAAATTTAGAAAACCAACTTATGCTTGCTTAAGGGTAAAGGTGAGTTGGGGTGCTGCATAAAACCAGAGATTGAAATGAGCACAGATAAAGTTCCTTAAGCCAAATATGGAATAGACAAGAGCTACTCCTTGCTCAACGAAATGGACTCAACACCCCATATTAAGCGCCTAAGAATGTACCTGACTAGTAAGTATCTTAAAACCTATGGATTGCTATGTCTCCGAAAGAGAATCAAGCATGTGTACAGGGGCATAAACGCAGCAGTGATAGGATTGGAGAGGTTCGGTGAGCAAATGAAGACCCTTTGAAGTCATATTGCATGGTACCCATTCCACGGGTTTCAACTACCCAGGTTTAAGGTATTCTTCCTTCAGCTAAAACATGCATGTGGAACCTAGAGTATGATCAACCATGTGATCGGGAGACGTGTTCAAATATGTCTCAGTTTTCGTACCCTGGTACTCGGGTGCAACATTCCAGACGCTTTACTAACACCCTCCCGACTTGGAGAGTCAGTCCCTTTAACCTCCTGTTTGGCCCAGTTTGCAATTTCTGCGGAAGATGAACAGGAATAGCGAGAACCAATGAGAGACTAGCTGGAGGTGTCTGGACGGGCAAATTTAACTCTCATTTCCCACCAGGAAGAGGAATTAACCAAAGGCTCAGCGTGCCGTGACGGAACCAGATTAGGGCCTGAAGCCATCCTGCGGTGTTGCGGCCAGCTCAAAAGAAAGCGAGTTGAAGAAAGGAGCTCAGGGGCACTGTAATTCACAAACCTGCAGAGTTATAAATGACAGCAATCGTCCAAAAATATACTGAAGTAAGGCTGCCAAGAGGACTTGAAAGCGGGGCAGAATTGCAGGAAACCGATTTCAGGAGGTAGACTGGAATTGCATTGAAAGCATAGGAAAAGAGGCAGAACGTCCACCATGATGCACTTGGCCAAAAAGGGCGTATGCGTTTTTTCCTGAATATATTCAGGAAAAAACGCATACGCCCTTTTTGGCCAACCAAGCAAGCTTGCAAAGGAAATCTGCACTACAATGAAGTCTCACTTCCCCCCGGTCAAAAGGGCCATCTGAAAAAAGTGTAAAATCCAGAAAGGCAGGACAGGCCATGGAGAACTGGGAGCCTTGTTATGCTGATGGGCGGGATGTAAATTGCCAACAGACACTCGGGAGAAGGGTATGGTGTTTCCTGAAACATCTAAAAAACAAAGCAACAGAGCCTAGGGCACTTCCACTTATGGTCCTATAGCTTAGGGAAATTAAAATCAAAAAGACACAGCCACCCCAAAGTTTGGAACGCCTCTGTTTACAAGAACCTCGTTTACAGTACAAGTTCAACATCGCAGAAAGTGAAAAATGGATAAAGAAGTTGTGGTATTTACTTACAAAGCAATATCACTCAGCAATGAAATCTATGTCATCAGGCCCTTAGCAGCACAATGAGTGGATTCAGGTATGATGATTCTAACTGAAATAAGTCACACAGAAAAAGAAACATCATAAGATATCAGTAATACACGGAATGTAAACTTGGCTACACAGGAACTGAATTACAGAACAGAACAGGGTCTCAAATTTAGAAAACCAACTTATGCTTGCTTAAGGGTAAAGGTGAGTTGGGGTGCTGCATAAAACCAGAGATTGAAATGAGCACAGATAAAGTTCCTTAAGCCAAATATGGAATAGACAAGAGCTACTCCTTGCTCAACGAAATGGACTCAACACCGCATATTAAATGCCTAAGAATGTACCTGACTAGTAAGTATCTTAAAACCTATGGATTGCTATGTCTCCGAAAGAGAATCAAGCATGTGTACAGGGGCATAAACGCAGCAGTGATAGGATTGGAGAGGTTCGGTGAGCAAATGAAGACCCTTTGAAGTCATATTGCATGGTACCCATTCCACGGGTTTCAACTACCCAGGTTTAAGGTATTCTTCCTTCAGCTAAAACATGCATGTGGAACCTAGAGTATGATCAACCATGTGATCGGGAGACGTGTTCAAATATGTCTCAGTTTTCGTACCCTGGTACTCGGGTGCAACATTCCAGACGCTTTACTAACACTCTCCCGACTTGGAGAGTCAGTCCCTTTAACCTCCTGTTTGGCCCAGTTTGCAATTTCTGCGGAAGATGAACAGGAATAGCGAGAACCAATGAGAGACTAGCTGGAGGTGTCTGGACGGGCAAATTTAACTCTCATTTCCCACCAGGAAGAGGAATTAACCAAAGGCTCAGCTTACAGTGCCGGAACCAGATTAGGGCCTGAAGCCATACTGCAGTGTTGCGGACAGGTCACAAGAAAGCGAGTTGAAGAAAGGAGCTCAGGGGCACTGTAATTCACAAACCTGCAGAGTTATAAATGACAGCTATCGTCCAAAAATATACTGAAGTAAGGCTGCCAAGAGGACTTGAAAGCGGGGCAGAATTGCAGGAAACCGATTTCAGGAGGTAGACTGGAATTGCATTGAAAGCATAGGAAAAGAGGCAGAACGTCCACAATGATGCACTTGGCCAAAAAGGGCGTATGCGTTTTTTCCTGAATATATTCAGGAAAAAACGCATACGCCCTTTTTGGCCAACCAAGCAAGCTTGCAAAGGAAATCTGCACTACAATGAAGTCTCACTTCCCCCCGGTCAAAAGGGCCATCTGAAAAAAGTGTAAAATCCAGAAAGGCAGGACAGGCCATGGAGAACTGGGAGCCTTGTTATGCTGATGGGCGGGATGTAAATTGCCAACAGACACTCGGGAGAAGTGTATGGTGTTTCCTGAAACAACTAAAAAACTAAGCAACAGAGCCTAGGGCACTTCCACTTATGGTCCTATAGCTTAGGGAAATTAAAATCAAAAAGACACAGCCACCCCAAAGTTTGGGACGCCTCTGTTTACAAGAACCTCGTTTACCGTACAAGTTCAATATCACAGAAAGTGAAAAATTGATACAGAACTTGTGGTACTTACGTACAATGCAGTATCACTCAGCAATGAAATCTATGTCATCAGGCCCGTAGCAGCATAATGAGTGGATTCAGGTACGATGATTGTAACTGAAATAAGTCACACAGAAAAAGAAACATCATAAGATATCACTAATACACGGAATGTAAACTTGGCTACACAGGAACTGAATTACAGAACAGAACAGGGTCTCAAATTTAGAAAACCAACTTATGCTTGCTTAAGGGTAAAGGTGAGTTGGGGTGCTGCATAAAACCAGAGTTTGAAATTAGCACAGATACCATTCAATAAGCCAAATATGTAATAGACAAGACCTACCCCTTGCTCAACAAAATGGACTCAACAATGAGGTATCACCTCACACCTTATAGAATGGGCATCATGAGAAAATCTACAAACAAAAATGCTGGAAAGGGTGTGGAGAAAAGGAACCCTCTTCCACTATTGTTGGGAATATAAATTGATACAGTCACTACGGAGAACAATATGGAGTTTCTTAAGAAACTAACAATAGAATTACCATATGATACAGCAATCCCAGTACTGGACATATACCCAGACAAAACCATAAATCAAAACGAGACATTCACCGCAATGTTCATTGCATCACTATTTACAATATCGAGGTAATGGAAGCAACCTAAATGCCCACAGACAGACGAATGCATAAAGCTGTGGTACATATATAAAATGGAATATTACTAAGCCATGAAAAGGAATGAAATTGGGTCATTTGTAGAGACGTCGATGGATCTAGAGACTGTCATACAGAGTGAAGTAAGTCAGAAAGAGAAAAACAAATCTTGTATATTCATGCATATATGTGGAACCTAGAAAAACTGTACAGATTAACCATTTTGCAAGGCATAAATAGAGCAACAGATGTAGACAACAAATGTATGGACAACAAGGGGGGAAAGCTGTTGGTGGGGTGGTGGTGGTGGGAGGAGTTGAGAGACTGGGATTGGCATGTATACATTTATATGTATAAAATAGATAACCAATAAGAACCTGCTGTATAAAAATATAAAATAAAATTCAAAATTAAAAAGAAATAAAATTTAAAAAATAAAACAGAAAAAACAATTATTCCCTTCACATACATGTATTTATATGAATAAATTATTTCCATGCTTATATCTGTAAATACAAAAAAGAGGAATAAAATCTACCTTGAACCAAAAACGAAAAAGAGAAAAAAAACACAGAACCCACCAGTTCCACAGAGGAAAACCGTATCAGGGCACTTGCTCCAGTTGTAAACAATTCTGAAGTTGGCCAGTGGTGGGGAATCGTCTCCCATTCAGCCAGCAGCCCCCACGCAACAAGCGTCCTCATTGCAAAGCTGGGGCACCGTGCCGAGGCATCTGTGAGTAAACGTGAGCTGAGCCCCAGGCCAGTTGCTGCTGAACTATTCCCACCCGTCCCAGGTAAAACACCTGAATATATACAAGGACTTGAAAGCCTAGAGGAAGGGCCATAGAGCCACACGAGTGACAGCATGCCGGCCGACTTGGTGCCTGCAGGCCAGCCAGGATGGTCCTGGCCCTGGGTGCTCTTCTGGAAGATTTCCATTTCCCTGACTGAGATACCCGTCCTGTCCCTGCCCCCACTGCTTTTTTCCTTCCTCACCTCTGCCCAGGGAGAAATTCCAGCAGCAGGTATGGGTGACACATCCTCTTCTTTAGCAGGTGGCAGCCTGGCAACTGCTGCAGAAAGTCCAGCAGAGCCCCACTCACACTGGGCCACCCACAAAGCCGTGGCCTCTCACTCCCTCCCACCAGCCCAGCCCCGAGACTGCTGACAGGGCAGAGAAAATGGCGTCAGGCACGGCTGCAGGGGCTCTTGCTGCCTGGAGTGGTATTTATATTGATCTCAACCCAGGCACACCTGGGGAGGGCTGGCCCGCACGGTAAGGCTGCCCAGGTCAGCCAATCATCACCCCTCAGGGGCTCACAGTTGCAGAAAATGGAACTTGCTGAACCGGCCAGGTCCAAGGAACAGGTGTGGGCTCCTGAGAGTCAGGATAGACAAGGGGCTGCAGCTTTGGCTTGTTTTCTAATCATTTTATCTGGCCCATGAGTGGGAGACAACTTCAAGAAAACCCTCTCCTTATGAGAGGAACCCAGGAGTCAGGGAGAGGAGGGGTGGGTGGTGGTTGGAGACAGAGGCCTGGTGCCCCGGGTGCAGTGGAAGTCTCTGGAAGACCAGGTGGAGGGAGGCCGCACAGAGTGACGCCCAGGGTCACAGACCTGTCGCAGCTGCTGTTTGTTAGTTCAAGTCCTGCTCTGAGGTGCTCTGTGCCAGCTCTGAGCGACAGGTGAGCTGGGGGTGCTCTGCAATGAGGGCTATGTGCACGGTTCCTGTGTGCCCAGCCCTGCCATGGTACCTGCAAGGGTAGCTCTGTATCCTGGGAAGGGCCTGACCACGAGAGCCCCGTGGGCTGGGGTGGGGGTGGGGTACCTGCCCAGGTGAGCTCCATATTCTGGGATTGGTCTGACCACGAGAGCCCCATGGGCTGCTGGGGACCTGGTAAAGGATGTCAGGACAGTCAGTGAAGCCACCGAGGATATACCTCCAGTTGCTCCTAATTCCTACACCCTGCTGGTCATTCTACCAACCACCAGGACATGGTATTCTGTATTAGTCTTCAATGATGCCTTCTTTTGTATTCCATTAGTCCCAGAGTCACAAGAAATTTTGGCTTGTGAGTGGCAGGACTCAACATACAACTAAAACAATACTTCCGGGCCGTCTTGCCCCAAGGGTGCAAAAATTCCCACACCATCTTTGGGGAAAGCTTAGCTAAAGACCTAAAAGTTCTACCTCTGGAAAAGGAAACCCTCCTTCAGTACGCAGACGACATTCTGATCGCCAGCCCTACTAAGGAGGCCTCTGAACTACCAAGCCAATAAAGGATAGAAGTTGTCCAAGAAAAAGCTCAAATATCACAGACTGCGGTGACCTGCCTGGGCTTCATTCTCACAGAAGGTCGGAGAAGCCCATCCCAGGAAAGGGAAGAAACCATTTGCAGCCTTACCCCTTTCTAAAACTAGAAGACAGCTTAGGGGTTCCTGGGGAGGCCAGGGTTTGCTGCTTCTGGATCCCTAACTACAGTCTACTAGCTGGGCCTCTATATGAAACACTGAAAGGAAAAGATGATGATCCTTTTGAATAGAATCCAGAAGTGGCCTTTCAAGAATGGAAAGAGCAGTCAATTCAGACCCTTGCCCTGGAACTCCCTAATTTAGCTAAACCCTTTGACCTTTACATTCCCGGTGAAAGGTGAATCGCCATTGGAGAATTAGTGCAAAAACTGGGACCACTTGAAATGGAACAATGCAAGAATGCCATCCAGGTAGGATAAACTACGGTCACCAAGGGGCTTGGCCCACTGCCGCATCTGGCCAAGATACTGGCGGTATCTAAAAACCTGGAAATCAGCAGCCCAAAAGGCCACCTCCTTCCTAAGGGAAAAGGACCCCACGTGGTGATCCTAACCACCAACGATGCCCTGAAGTTGCAGGGTTCGCTCCGTGGGCACACCGACCTCGAGTGAGGAGGCCCTCCAACTCCAACATCCAGAGAGATAACCGGGGGCAACAGGGCACCATGACGACTCGTGTGAACATCACTTGACCTGGAGTTTCTCTCATAAAACAATAAGAGTGTGTCCCAAAAGAGTAGACTACTGCTTGCAGGACTTACTGCACCCAGAGGGGAGCTAATAATCTTGGCGGGGGAACCGTATATCACACTGTCACCATAGAAAAGCCTACAGACACCGTGATGATGGTGGCCAATAAGACCGGCTGGACTCCTGTTTACTTCAAAAGGCTGTTGACTCAGTGGTCATCATGGTCCTTGATCACCACTGACCCTGGACTGTCTGGGAGTTGAGCGGGCAGGGCTCTGACACGTGGTGCTGTTTGTACGTTAATTCAGGGGCCTAATTGAAGAAAGCGCAGACTACTGGTCAGAGCATCTAGGCTGGCAGAAACGGTCAGCCTAAGGTGGCCGAACAAATGTGGGGCGGGGTGAAACCGGCCCCCACAGCGTCTCTGCACATCTCTTTCCTGGACCCTTAAAGGTCATTAGAATCTATAACACTTCCAATGCTGGTGCTCAGGTGGACGAGCAGGGAGGCAGGGGGCCTGGGGACAATCAACGTCACCTGGAGGCTGCTGGGGAGAAGCTCTGACCCTCGCCCCCGGGTATTAGGGCTCCCAACTCAGCACTCAGCAGTTACAGAAGAAGTGTCTGCACCCTCAGCACTCCAAGAATGAGGAACGGGACAAAAGGCAGAGGAGGGGTTTGTCCCCAGCAAAGCCCATTAAAAATCCCTGGGAGATAAAAATAGAATCTGGGCAATAAAGTCAAGTCTAACCTTTTTTATCCTTTGTGCTTTGTCTAATTTCACGTGCTCCTAGGGTCCCGCATGCAGAGGTTCCACACCCGGCACTTCAGACCAGATTTCCTAGTGCAGAATGGCTGGGTCGACACCTCAGCTCCTGGGGCCCAGTGCAGACTCCGCGATATAGAGCCTGAGCTGCAGCCAACCTGGCCCTCGAGAGCTCCGCCCCCTCCCTCCCACTGACTCTGACAGGATCTCTACACAGCAGCCCAGCCCACAGCCCACGGGGTAGTGTATGCTCTCACCTCTCCATTCTCTGATCAAAATATAAAGTTTCCTTTGCTTGTGAACCAAACTCAGTCTCGATCTGTTGGCCCCAATGACACTGGGCAGGGGGACACTTGTTGGGGTCCACTCTGGAGGATCAGTAACAGAAATTGAGACTATTGTAACCTCAATGAACAGATGTGTGAGCCAAACTGTAGTTAACATAGAACAGTGTATAAGGCTCGGGTAAAATAAGATGTTTCTAACACTTCCATTTGATATTTCCATCACTTTATTATAAGCAAGTTCAGTGAAAAGGTTTGTCTTATTTGTCAGGTCAATATTAGAGAAACGAAGTGATTTCTTTCCAAGGATGTACATCTAATAATCTTGGTTAAAGCTTCAATCTTGTTTTAAATGCTTTTCCATTGAAAATGATACCTCTCTTTCAGCTCCCCCATTTCTGAGAAGTATAAAATCTTATAATTTATTATTACCAAAGGGGAAAGGTGGGAGGAGGGATAAATTAACAGTTTGGGATTAACACATACACACTGCTATGTATAAAATAGATCATCAACAAGGAACTACTGTATAGCACAGGGAACTACACTCAACATTTTGCAATAACCTATAAGGGGAAATAATCTGAAAAAGAATAGATATTTTTATTGACATCATCTATCAATGACAGTTAAAGTGTAACCTAAGGGAAGCTGGTGGTGAGTGCTTCTGACCCTGAAGACTTCAATCATCTAAAGTTTGGACTCTGCCTACTTCCCAAGGCCCTTAATGAACATATGTGTAGCCGTAGCTTAAAAAATTCCCCAGTTTGGGTTTCGGGGAGACACTGACTTTGAAAAAGCCCTGGTGTTCTCCTTACATGAATGGGACTCTTCCTACTGCTAAAACATGTCTGTCACACCCAGAGGATGGTATACCGTCTGATCGGGAAGAGTTTGGAAAAGGCATCTCATCTCCTCATCTCCTGGTGCTCGGGTTCACCCCTCCAGCGTCTTTACTAACAGTCTCCCCACTTGGAGATGTCAGCACTGTCAACATCCTGTTGCGTACAGTTTGGAATTTGTCCAGAGGATGAAGCGGAAGGATGAGGAACAATGAGAGACAAGTCCTAGGTGTTCAGACAGGCACATGTCACTCTAATTTCCAATCAGGAAGACGAATTGACCAAAGGCTAGGGTTGCCCATGGAAACAGTATAGGGCTTGAGGAAATCTCGCTGCTTTGTGGCCAGTTCCCATAAACACAAGTTGAACAATGGAACTCAGGGGCAGTAAAATTCACGAAACTGCAGAGTTGAAAATATCCATCACTGAAAAATGTCTTGAGGAAAGTCAGAGAAAAGGACTTGTAAGCAAGGGAGAATGGCAGGAAAGGGATTTGAGGAGTAGAAAGGACTCGCCATTAAGCACAAGAAAAGGAGCTGAACATTGCCAACATTGCAGTTGGCCAAAAAGGGTGTATGCGTTTTTTTCTGTATATATTCAAGAAAAGGGCATACACTTTTTTAGCCAACCAAACAGGTGGGCACTGGAAGTCAATACTACAAAAGATATCACTTCGCATCAGTCAGAAGAGCCATCCTCATAAAGCGTAAACAACAGAAATGCAGGACAGGGCAAGGAGAAGAGGGAGCCCTGTGAGACTTATAGTGGAAATGTATATTGCCAACGGCCATTCTGGAGAAGTGTATTGTGTTTACTAAAGCATCTAAAAAATGAGCTACAGAGCATAGGGCACTTGCACTCATGGGCGTATATCTTGAGAAAAACAAAAATCGAGAGGACACAGGCACCCCAATGTTTACCCCCTCTCTGTTTAAAAGATCCTCAACTAGGATATAACTTAAATGTCTCTGGAGGGAAAAAATGGGTAGAGATGTGGTACTTAGGTAGAGTGGAATATTATTCAGCCTGGAAATCAATGAAATATGGCCAGTTGTAACAACTCCGGAGGAGTTACGTATGATCTTTCTAAGTGACAGAATTCAAAAAGAAAAGGACACATATCATAAGATATCACTTAAAGGTGGAATCCAAAATGGCTACACATGAAATAAATTACAAAACAAAAACATAGTCAAATATGTAGAAAACACGCATAAGGCTGCTAAACGGGAAAGGTGGGGAGGGGTGAGGCATCACCCAGGAGGTTGAAATTAGCAAAGATACCATTCCAAATACCAAACTGATAATCAACAAGGCCTACACGGTAGCTAAAAGAACTGCACTCAGCACACTCAAGTCACCGGAAAAGAATATATACGACTGGTAAGAATCTGAAAAAGAATTTACTGATGTCTCTCTGTACGTGAATCAAGTGGATGTACAGCAGCAAGAAACAGAGCTTTGAAAATCAGCTGTAACCAATATAGTAATAAATTGAAAAAAATAAACGACAGAGAGACAGAGAAAACCTCTTACAACTTTTCCTCAGGGCCGGTGATGCAACATGGATTGAACACATCTAGACCCACAGCAGGATGAGACATAAGGCTGGAAACTGTTTGCGCTAAGAGAAATGTGAGGTTGGGTGAGGAAATGCACACCCTTTAAAGTAATACTACCTGGTACCCATTCAATGGGTCCCAAATATGCAGGTTCAAGGGATCTTCCTACAGCTAAAACATGCATGGAAAACCCAGAGGACTGTACACCATGTGATCGGGAGATGTGTCTAAAATGCAGCTCATTTATCCTCTCCTGGTGCTCCTGTTCACCATTCCAGCCACGTTACTTAGAATCTCCCCACTTGGAGAATCAGCACATTTCAACTTCTGTTTCACACATTTTGCAAATTGTGAGGAGGATGAACGGGGAACCAATGAGAGAATAGTTGTAGGGGTTTGGACGGGCACATATCACTCTAATTTCCCATTAAGAATAAGAATTGAAAAAAGGCTCAGCCCGCCTCGCCCGAGCCAAAATAGGGCCTGAAGCAATCCTGCGGGTTTGAGGCCAGCTCACAAAAGAGCAACTTAAAAAATGGAGCTCAGGGTCACTGCAATTCACAAACCTGCAGAGTTATAAATGAAAACTAACGTCCAAAAATATGTTGAGGTAAGGCAAAGAAGAGGATCTGAATGCAAGACAGAATTGCAAGAAACAGATTTCAAGAGATAGATTGGACTCGTCTTTAAAGCACATGAAAAGCGGCAGAATTTCGACAATGATGCAGTTGGCCCAAAAGGGCGTATGCGTTTTTTCCTGATTATATCCAGGAAAAAACGCATACGCACTTTATGGGCAACGAAGCAAGCAAGCAATGCAAATGTGCACAACAAAGAAGTCTCATTTCCCACTGGTCAAAAGGGCCATCCTAAAAAATTGTAAAAACCAGAAATGCAGGACAGGCCATGGAGAACAGGGAGCCTTTATACGCTGATGGGCAGTGTGTGAACTGCCGAGAGCCACTCTGGAGAAGTGTATGGTGGTTCCTAAATCATCTAAAAAACAGAGCTACAGAGCATAGGACACTTCCAATCATGGGAGTATATCTAGGGAAATCTAAAAATTAACAAGACACAAGCACACCACAGTTTAGGGCTACTCTGTTTACAAGAACCTCAACTTCAGTATACCTTAAATATCCCAGGAAAGAGAACAATGGATAAAGAAGATGTGGTACTTATGTAAAATGGAATATCTCTTCACCATGAAATCAATGTAATAAGGCTAGTAGAAGGATAAAGAGTGGATTTAGGTCCGATAATACTACTTGAAATAAGTCAAACAGAAAAAGAAACATATCATAAGATATCACTTATAGAGGGAGGGTAAATATGGCTGCACAAGAAATGAATTACAGAACAGAACAGTGTCTCACATTTAGAAAACACACTTATTTCAGCTTAAGGGGAAAGGAGAGGTGGGGTGATGCATAAAACCAGAGTTTGAAATTAGCACAGATACCGTTCAATAAACCAAATAGATATTAGCCAAGATCTACACCTTGCTCAATGAACTGGCCTCAACACACCCTATACACCGCAGAGAAATATATCTGAGTAATAAGAATCTTAAAACCCATGTATTGATATATCTCCATAAGGGAATCAAGTGTGTGCAGAGTGGCACAAACACAGCAGTGAAAATGAGCTAAACCCCATTATAGAAATAAATTTTAAAAACAAAACGCAGAAACAATGAAAGAGAGAAAAATTCTTACAAAATTCGCTCAGGGGCTGTGATGCAACCTGGATTGACCACATATAAACCCACAGCTGGATAAGACATAAGGCTGGACACTTGGGGCTGAGAGGATTGATGAGCTTTGGTGAGCAACTGCCAAAAGTTTAATGCAATACTTCATGCTACTCATTCCAAGGGTCCCAACACTCCAGGTTGAAGGGAATCTTCCTACAGCTAAACCATGCTTGGGAAACCCAGCGACTGGTATACCATATGATCGGGAAAGGTTTCTAAAACGCACCTCATTTTTCCTCTCCTGGGGCTCCGGATCGACATTCCAGCCGCTTTACCAAAAATATCCCCACATGGAGAGTCAATGCCTTTAAGTTCTGGTATCGCACAGTCTGCAGTTAGTGCGGAGGATGAATGGGAATAGGGGGAACCAGTGAGAAACTAGCTGTAGCGGATTCAATGGGCACATGTCACTCTAAATTCACATCAGTAAGAAGAATAAACCAAAGGCACAGCAAGGTGCCCCAGAAGAAGAATAGGGCCTGAAGGAATCCTGTGGTTATGAGGCAAGATCACAAAAATAAGAGCTGAAAAATGGAGCTAAGGGCCACTGCAATTCAAAAACCTGCAGAGTTATAAAGGCCAACTATTTTCAAAAAATATATTGAGGTAAGGCTATGAAGAGGCATTGAAAGCAAGGCAGAATTGCAGGAAAACGATTTCAGGAGGTAGACTGGAATTGCATTTAAAGCATAGGAAAAGAGGCAGAACGTCCACAATGATTCACTTGGCCAAAAAGGGCGTATGCCTTTTTTCCTGAATTTATTCAGGAAAAAAGGCATACGCCCTTTTTGGCCAACCAAGCAAGCTTGCAAAGGAAATCTGCACTACAATGAAGTCTCACTTCCCCCCGGTCAAAAGGGCCATCTGAAAAAAGTGTAAAATCCAGAAAGGCAGGACAGGCCATGGAGAACTGGGAGCCTTGTTATGCTGATGGGCGGGATGTGTATGGTGTTTCCTGAAACATCTAAAAAACAAAGCAACAGAGCCTAGGGCACTTCCACTTATGGTCCTATAGCTTAGGGAAATTAAAATCAAAAAGACACAGCCACCCCAAAATTTGGGACGCCTCTGTTTACAAGAACCTCATTAACCGTACAAGTTCAATATCACAGAAAGTGAAAAATGGATAAAGAACTTGTGGTACTTACGTACAATGCAGTATCACTCAGCAATGAAATCTATGTCATCAGGCCCGTAGCAGCATAATGAGTGGATTCAGGTACGATGATTCTAACTGAAATAAGACACACAGAAAAAGAAACATCATAAGATATCACTAATACACGGAATGTAAACTTGGCTACACAGGAACTGAATTACAGAACAGAACAGGGTCTCAAATTTAGAAAACCAACTTATGCTTGCTTAAGGGGAAAGGTGAGTTGGGGTGCTGCATAAAACCAGAGATTGAAATGAACACAGATAAAGTTCCTTAAGCCAAATATGGAATAGACAAGAGCTACTCCTTGCTCAACGAAATGGACTCAACACCCCATATTAAACGCCTAAGAATGTACCTGACTAGTAAGTATCTTAAAACCTATGGATTGCTATGTCTCCAAAAGAGAATCAAGCATGTGTACAGGGGCATAAACGCAGCAGTGATAGGATTGGAGAGGTTCAGTGAGCAAATGAAGACCCTTTGAAGTCATATTGCATGGTACCAATTCCACGGGCCTCAACTCTCCAGGTTTAAGGAATTCTTCCTTCAGCTAAAACATGCATGTGGAACCCAGAGTATGATCAACCGTGTGAACGGGAGACATGTTCAAATATGTCTCAGTTTTCCTCTCCTGGTACTCGGGTGCAACATTCCAGACGCTTTACTAACAGTCTCCCCACTTGGAGAGTCAGCGCCTTTAACCTCCTGTTTGGCCCAGTTTGCAATTTCTGCGGAAGATGAACAGAAATAGGGAGAACCAATGAGAGACTAGCTGGAGGTGTCTGGACGGGCAAATTTAACTCTCATTTCCCACCAGGAAGAGGAAATAACCAAAGGCTCAGCATGCTGGGCCGGAACCAGATTAGGGCCTGAAGCCATCCTGCGGTGTTGCGGCCAGCTCACAAGAAAGCGAGTTGAAGAAAGGAGCTCAGGGGCACTGTAATTCACAAACCTGCAGAGTTATAAATGACAGCTATCGTCCAAAAATATACTGAAGTAAGGCTGCCAAGAGGACTTGAAAGCGGGGCAGAATTGCAGGAAACCGATTTCAGGAGGTAGACTGGAATTGCATTGAAAGCATAGGAAAAGAGGCAGAACGTCCACAATGATGCACTTGGCCAAAAAGGGCGTATGCGTTTTTTCCTGAATATATTCAGAAAAAACGCATACGCCCTTTTTGGCCAACCAAGCAAGCTTGCAAAGGAAATCTGCACTACAATGAAGTCTCACTTCCCCCCGGTCAAAAGGACCATCTGAAAAAAGTGTAAAATCCAGAAAGGCAGGACAGGCCATGGAGAACTGGGAGCCTTGTTATGCTGATGGGCGGGATGTAAATTGCCAACAGACACTCGGAAGAAGTGTATGGTGTTTCCTGAAACATCTAAAAAACAAAGCAACAGAGCCTAGGGCACTTCCACTTATGGTCCTATAGCTTAGGGAAATTAAAATAAAAAAGACACAGCCACCCCAAAGTTTAGGACGCCTCTGTTTACAAGAACCTCGTTTACAGTACAAGTTCAACATCGCAGAAAGTGAAAAATGGATAAAGAAGTTGTGGTATTTACTTACAAAGCAATATCACTCAGCAATGAAATCTATGTCATCAGGCCCTTAGCAGCACAATGAGTGGATTCAGGTATGATGATTCTAACTGAAATAAGTCACACAGAAAAAGAAACATCATAAGATATCACTAATACACGGAATGTAAACTTGGCTACACAGGAACTGAATTACAAAACAGAACAGGGTCTCAAATTTAGAAAACCAACTTATGCTTGCTTAATGGGAAAGGTGAGTTGGGGTGCTGCATAAAACCAGAGATTGAAATGAGCACAGATAAAGTTGCTTAAGCCAAATATGGAATAGACAAGAGCTACTCCTAGCTCAACGAAATGGACTCAACACCCCATATTAAATGCCTAAGAATGTACCTGACTAGTAATTATCTTAAAACCTATGGATTGCTATGTCTCCGAAAGGGAATCAAGCGTGTGTACAGGGGCTTAAATGCAGCAGTGATAGGATTGGAGAGGTTTGGTGAGCAAATGAAGACCCTTTGAAATCATATTGCATGGTACTCATTCCACGGGTCTCAACTCTCCAGGTTTCAGGGATTCTTCCTTCAGCTAAAACATGCATGTGGAACCCAGAGTATGATCAACCATGTGAATGGGAGACGTGTTCAAATATGTCTCAGTTTTCGTCCCCTGGTACTCGGGTGCAACATTCCAGACGCTTTACTAACACTCTCCCGACTTGGAGAGTCAGTGCCTTTAACCTCCTGTTTGGCCCTGTTTTCAATTTCAGTGGAAGATGAACAGGAATAGGGAGAACCAATGAGAGACAAGCTGGAGGTTTCTGGACGGGCAAATTTAACTCTCATTTCCCACCAAGGACAGGAATTAACCAAAGGCTCAGCGTGCCGTGCTGGAACCAGATTAGGGCCTGAAGCAATCCTGCGGTGTTGCGGCCAGCTCAAAAGAAAGCGAGTTGAAGAAAGGAGCTCAGGGGCACAGGAATTCACAAACCTGCAGAGTTATAAATGACAGCAATCGTCCAAAAATATACTGAAGTAAGGCTGCCAAGAGGACTTGAAAGCGGGGCAGAATTGCAGGAAACCGATTTCAGGAGGTAGACTGGAATTGCATTTTAAGCATAGGAAAAGAGGCAGAACGTCCACAATGATGCACTTGGCCAAAAAGGGCGTATGCGTTTTTTCCTGAATCAGGAAAAAACGCATACGCACTTTTTGGCCAACCAAGCAAGCTTGCAAAGGAAATCTGCACTACAATGAAGTCTCACTTCCCCCCGGTCAGAAGGGCCATCTGAGAAAAGTGTAAAATCCAGAAAGGCAGGACAGGCCATGGAGAACTGGGAGCCTTGTTATGCTGATGGGCGGGATGTAAATTGCCAACAGCCACTCGGGAGAAGTGTATGGTGTTTCCTGAAACATCTAAAATACAAAGCAACAGAGCCTAGGGCACTTCCACTTATGGTCCTATAGCTTAGGGAAATTAAAATCAAAAAGACACAGCCACCCCACAGTTTGGGACAGCTCTGTTTACAAGAACCTCGTTTACGGTACAAGTTCAATATCGCAGAAAGTGAAAAATGGATAAAGAAATTGTGGTACTTATGTACAATGCAAAATCACTCAGCCATGAAATCTATGTCATCAGGCCCGTAGCAGCATAATGAGTGGATTCAGGTATGATGATTCTAACTGAAATATGTCACACAGAAAAAGAAACATCATAAGATATCACTAATACATGGAATGTGAACTTGGCTACACATGAACTGAATTACAAAACAGAACAGGGTCTCAAGTTTAGAAAACCAACTTATGCTTCCTTAAGGGGGAAAGTGAGTTGGGGTGCTGCATAAAACCAGAGTTTGAAATTAGCACAGATACCATTCAATAAGCCAAATATGTAATAGACAAGACCTACCCCTTGCTCAACAAAATGGACTCAACAATGAGGTATCACCTCACACCTGATAGAATGGGCATCATGAGAAAATCTACAAACAAAAATGCTGGAAAGGGTGTGGAGAAAAGGAACCCCCTTCCACTATTGTTGGGAATATAAATTGATACAGTCACTACGGAGAACAATATGGAGTTTCTTAAGAAACTAACAATAGAATTACCATATGATACAGCAATCCCAGTACTGGACATATACCCAGACAAAACCATAAATCAAAACGAGACATTCACCGCAATGTTCATTGCATCACTATTTACAATATCGAGGTAATGGAAGCAACCTAAATGCCCACAGACAGACGAATGCATAAAGCTGTGGTACATATATAAAATGGAATATTACTAAGCCATGAAAAGGAATGAAATTGGGTCATTTGTAGAGACGTCGATGGATCTAGAGACTGTCATACAGAGTGAAGTAAGTCAGAAAGAGAAAAACAAATCTTGTATATTCATGCATATATGTGGAACCTAGAAAAACTGTACAGATTAACCATTTTGCAAGGCATAAATAGAGCAACAGATGTAGACAACAAATGTATGGACAACAAGGGGGGAAAGCTGTTGGGGGGGTGGTGGTGGGAGGAGTTGAGAGACTGGGATTGGCATGTATACATTTATATGTATAAAATAGATAACCAATAAGAACCTGCTGTATAAAAATATAAAATAAAATTCAAAATTAAAAAGAAATAAAATTTAAAAAATAAAACAGAAAAAACAATTATTCCCTTCACATACATGTATTTATATGAATAAATTATTTCCATGCTTATATCTGTAAATACAAAAAAGAGGAATAAAATCTACCTTGAACCAAAAACGAAAAAGAGAAAAAAAACACAGAACCCACCAGTTCCACAGAGGAAAACCGTATCAGGGCACTTGCTCCAGTTGTAAACAATTCTGAAGTTGGCCAGTGGTGGGGAATCATCTCCCATTCAGCCAGCAGCCCCCACGCAACAAGCGTCCTCATTGCAAAGCTGGGGCACCGTGCCGAGGCATCTGTGAGTAAACGTGAGCTGAGCCCCAGGCCAGTTGCTGCTGAACTATTCCCACCCGTCCCAGGTAAAACACCTGAATATATACAAGGACTTGAAAGCCTAGAGGAAGGGCCATAGAGCCACACGAGTGACAGCATGCCGGCCGACTTGGTGCCTGCAGGCCAGCCAGGATGGTCCTGGCCCTGGGTGCTCTTCTGGAAGATTTCCATTTCCCTGACTGAGATACCCGTCCTGTCCCTGCCCCCACTGCTTTTTTCCTTCCTCACCTCTGCCCAGGGAGAAATTCCAGCAGCAGGTATGGGTGACACATCCTCTTCTTTAGCAGGTGGCAGCCTGGCAACTGCTGCAGAAAGTCCAGCAGAGCCCCACTCACACTGGGCCACCCACAAAGCCGTGGCCTCTCACTCCCTCCCACCAGCCCAGCCCCGAGACTGCTGACAGGGCAGAGAAAATGGCGTCAGGCACGGCTGCAGGGGCTCTTGCTGCCTGGAGTGGTATTTATATTGATCTCAACCCAGGCACACCTGGGGAGGGCTGGCCCGCACGGTAAGGCTGCCCAGGTCAGCCAATCATCACCCCTCAGGGGCTCACAGTTGCAGAAAATGGAACTTGCTGAACCGGCCAGGTCCAAGGAACAGGTGTGGGCTCCTGAGAGTCAGGATAGACAAGGGGCTGCAGCTTTGGCTTGTTTTCTAATCATTTTATCTGGCCCATGAGTGGGAGACAACTTCAAGAAAACCCTCTCCTTATGAGAGGAACCCAGGAGTCAGGGAGAGGAGGGGTGGGTGGTGGTTGGAGACAGAGGCCTGGTGCCCCGGGTGCAGTGGAAGTCTCTGGAAGACCAGGTGGAGGGAGGCCGCACAGAGTGACGCCCAGGGTCACAGACCTGTCGCAGCTGCTGTTTGTTAGTTCAAGTCCTGCTCTGAGGTGCTCTGTGCCAGCTCTGAGCGACAGGTGAGCTGGGGGTGCTCTGCAATGAGGGCTATGTGCACGGTTCCTGTGTGCCCAGCCCTGCCATGGTACCTGCAAGGGTAGCTCTGTATCCTGGGAAGGGCCTGACCACGAGAGCCCCGTGGGCTGGGGTAGGGGTGGGGTACCTGCCCAGGTGAGCTCCATATTCTGGGATTGGTCTGACCACGAGAGCCCCATGGGCTGCTGGGGACCTGGTAAAGGATGTCAGGACAGTCAGTGAAGCCACCGAGGATATACCTCCAGTTGCTCCTAATTCCTACACCCTGCTGGTCATTCTACCAACCACCAGGACATGGTATTCTGTATTAGTCTTCAATGATGCCTTCTTTTGTATTCCATTAGTCCCAGAGTCACAAGAAATTTTGGCTTGTGAGTGGCAGGACTCAACATACAACTAAAACAATACTTCCGGGCCGTCTTGCCCCAAGGGTGCAAAAATTCCCACACCATCTTTGGGGAAAGCTTAGCTAAAGACCTAAAAGTTCTACCTCTGGAAAAGGAAACCCTCCTTCAGTACGCAGACGACATTCTGATCGCCAGCCCTACTAAGGAGGCCTCTGAACTACCAAGCCAATAAAGGATAGAAGTTGTCCAAGAAAAAGCTCAAATATCACAGACTGCGGTGACCTGCCTGGGCTTCATTCTCACAGAAGGTCGGAGAAGCCCATCTCAGGAAAGGGAAGAAACCATTTGCAGCCTTACCCCTTTCTAAAACTAGAAGACAGCTTAGGGGTTCCTGGGGAGGCCAGGGTTTGCTGCTTCTGGATCCCTAACTACAGTCTACTAGCTGGGCCTCTATATGAAACACTGAAAGGAAAAGATGATGATCCTTTTGAATAGAATCCAGAAGTGGCCTTTCAAGAATGGAAAGAGCAGTCAATTCAGACCCTTGCCCTGGAACTCCCTAATTTAGCTAAACCCTTTGACCTTTACATTCCCGGTGAAAGGTGAATCGCCATTGGAGAATTAGTGCAAAAACTGGGACCACTTGAAATGGAACAATGCAAGAATGCCATCCAGGTAGGATAAACTACGGTCACCAAGGGGCTTGGCCCACTGCCGCATCTGGCCAAGATACTGGCGGTATCTAAAAACCTGGAAATCAGCAGCCCAAAAGGCCACCTCCTTCCTAAGGGAAAAGGACCCCACGTGGTGATCCTAACCACCAACGATGCCCTGAAGTTGCAGGGTTCGCTCCGTGGGCACACCGACCTCGAGTGAGGAGGCCCTCCAACTCCAACATCCAGAGAGATAACCGGGGGCAACAGGGCACCATGACGACTCGTGTGAACATCACTTGACCTGGAGTTTCTCTCATAAAACAATAAGAGTGTGTCCCAAAAGAGTAGACTACTGCTTGCAGGACTTACTGCACCCAGAGGGGAGCTAATAATCTTGGCGGGGGAACCGTATATCACACTGTCACCATAGAAAAGCCTACAGACACCGTGATGATGGTGGCCAATAAGACCGGCTGGACTCCTGTTTACTTCAAAAGGCTGTTGACTCAGTGGTCATCATGGTCCTTGATCACCACTGACCCTGGACTGTCTGGGAGTTGAGCGGGCAGGGCTCTGACACCTGGTGCTGTTTGTACGTTAATTCAGGGGCCTAATTGAAGAAAGCGCAGACTACTGGTCAGAGCATCTAGGCTGGCAGAAACGGTCAGCCTAAGGTGGCCGAACAAATGTGGGGCGGGGTGAAACCGGCCCCCACAGCGTCTCTGCACATCTCTTTCCTGGACCCTTAAAGGTCATTAGAATCTATAACACTTCCAATGCTGGTGCTCAGGTGGACGAGCAGGGAGGCAGGGGGCCTGGGGACAATCAACGTCACCTGGAGGCTGCTGGGGAGAAGCTCTGACCCTCGCCCCCGGGTATTAGGGCTCCCAACTCAGCACTCAGCAGTTACAGAAGAAGTGTCTGCACCCTCAGCACTCCAAGAATGAGGAACGGGACAAAAGACAGAGGAGGGGTTTGTCCCCAGCAAAGCCCATTAAAAATCCCTGGGAGATAAAAATAGAATCTGGGCAATAAAGTCAAGTCTAACCTTTTTTATCCTTTGTGCTTTGTCTAATTTCACGTGCTCCTAGGGTCCCGCATGCAGAGGTTCCACACCCGGCACTTCAGACCAGATTTCCTAGTGCAGAATGGCTGGGTCGACACCTCAGCTCCTGGGGCCCAGTGCAGACTCCGCGATATAGAGCCTGAGCTGCAGCCAACCTGGCCCTCGAGAGCTCCGCCCCCTCCCTCCCACTGACTCTGACAGGATCTCTACACAGCAGCCCAGCCCACAGCCCACGGGGTAGTGCATGCTCTCACCTCTCCATTCTCTGATCAAAATATAAAGTTTCCTTTGCTTGTGAACCAAACTCAGTCTCGATCTGTTGGCCCCAATGACACTGGGCAGGGGGACACTTGTTGGGGTCCACTCTGGAGGATCAGTAACAGAAATTGAGACTATTGTAACCTCAATGAACAGATGTGTGAGCCAAACTGTAGTTAACATAGAACAGTGTATAAGGCTCGGGTAAAATAAGATGTTTCTAACACTTCCATTTGATATTTCCATCACTTTATTATAAGCAAGTTCAGTGAAAAGGTTTGTCTTATTTGTCAGGTCAATATTAGAGAAACGAAGTGATTTCTTTCCAAGGATGTACATCTAATAATCTTGGTTAAAGCTTCAATCTTGTTTTAAATGCTTTTCCATTGAAAATGATACCTCTCTTTCAGCTCCCCCATTTCTGAGAAGTATAAAATCTTATAATTTATTATTACCAAAGGGGAAAGGTGGGAGGAGGGATAAATTAACAGTTTGGGATTAACACATACACACTGCTATGTATAAAATAGATCATCAACAAGGAACTACTGTATAGCACAGGGAACTACACTCAACATTTTGCAATAACCTATAAGGGGAAATAATCTGAAAAAGAATAGATATTTTTATTGACATCATCTATCAATGACAGTTAAAGTGTAACCTAAGGGAAGCTGGTGGTGAGTGCTTCTGACCCTGAAGACTTCAATCATCTAAAGTTTGGACTCTGCCTACTTCCCAAGGCCCTTAATGAACATATGTGTAGCCGTAGCTTAAAAAATTCCCCAGTTTGGGTTTCGGGGAGACACTGATTTTGAAAAAGCCCTGGTGTTCTCCTTACATGAATGGGACTCTTCCTACTGCTAAAACATGTCTGTCACACCCAGAGGATGGTATACCGTCTGATCGGGAAGAGTTTGGAAAAGGCATCTCATCTCCTCATCTCCTGGTGCTCGGGTTCACCCCTCCAGCGTCTTTACTAACAGTCTCCCCACTTGGAGATGTCAGCACTGTCAACATCCTGTTGCGTACAGTTTGGAATTTGTCCAGAGGATGAAGCGGAAGGATGAGGAACAATGAGAGACAAGTCCTAGGTGTTCAGACAGGCACATGTCACTCTAATTTCCAATCAGGAAGACGAATTGACCAAAGGCTAGGGTTGCCCATGGAAACAGTATAGGGCTTGAGGAAATCCCGCTGCTTTGTGGCCAGTTCCCATAAACACAAGTTGAACAATGGAACTCAGGGGCAGTAAAATTCACAAAACTGCAGAGTTGAAAATATCCATCACTGAAAAATGTCTTGAGGAAAGTCAGAGAAAAGGACTTGTAAGCAAGGGAGAATGGCAGGAAAGGGATTTGAGGAGGTAGAAAGGACTCGCCATTAAGCACAAGAAAAGGAGCTGAACATTGCCAACATTGCAGTTGGCCAAAAAGGGTGTATGCGTTTTTTTCTGTATATATTCAAGAAAAGGGCATACACTTTTTTAGCCAACCAAACAGGTGGGCACTGGAAGTCAATACTACAAAAGATATCACTTCGCATCAGTCAGAAGAGCCATCCTCATAAAGCGTAAACAACAGAAATGCAGGACAGGGCAAGGAGAAGAGGGAGCCCTGTGAGACTTATAGTGGAAATGTATATTGCCAACGGCCATTCTGGAGAAGTGTATTGTGTTTACTAAAGCATCTAAAAAATGAGCTACAGAGCATAGGGCACTTGCACTCATGGGCGTATATCTTGAGAAAAACAAAAATCGAGAGGACACAGGCACCCCAATGTTTACCCCCTCTCTGTTTAAAAGATCCTCAACTAGGATATAACTTAAGTGTCCCTGGAGGGAAAAAATGGGTAGAGATGTGGTACTTAGGTAGAGTGGAATATTATTCAGCCTGGAAATCAATGAAATATGGCCAGTTGTAACAACTCCGGAGGAGTTATGTATGATCTTTCTAAGTGACAGAATTCAAAAAGAAAAAGACACATATCATAAGATATCACTTAAAGGTGGAATCCAAAATGGCTACACATGAAATAAATTACAAAACAAAAACATAGTCAAATATGTAGAAAACACGCATAAGGCTGCTAAACGGGAAAGGTGGGGAGGGGTGAGGCATCACCCAGGAGGTTGAAATTAGCAAAGATACCATTCCAAATACCAAACTGATAATCAACAAGGCCTACACGGTAGCTAAAAGAACTGCACTCAGCACACTCAAGTCACCGGAAAAGAATATATACGACTGGTAAGAATCTGAAAAAGAATTTACTGATGTCTCTCTGTACGTGAATCAAGTGGATGTACAGCAGCAAGAAACAGAGCTTTGAAAATCAGCTGTAACCAATATAGTAATAAATTGAAAAAAATAAACGACAGAGAGACAGAGAAAACCTCTTACAACTTTTCCTCAGGGCCGGTGATGCAACATGGATTGAACACATCTAGACCCACAGCAGGATGAGACATAAGGCTGGAAACTGTTTGCGCTAAGAGAAATGTGAGGTTGGGTGAGGAAATGCACACCCTTTAAAGTAATACTACCTGGTACCCATTCAATGGGTCCCAAATATGCAGGTTCAAGGGATCTTCCTACAGCTAAAACATGCATGGAAAACCCAGAGGACTGTACACCATGTGATCGGGAGATGTGTCTAAAATGCAGCTCATTTATCCTCTCCTGGTGCTCCTGTTCACCATTCCAGCCACGTTACTTAGAATCTCCCCACTTGGAGAATCAGCACATTTCAACTTCTGTTTCACACATTTTGCAAATTGTGAGGAGGATGAACGGGGAACCAATGAGAGAATAGTTGTAGGGGTTTGGACGGGCACATATCACTCTAATTTCCCATTAAGAATAAGAATTGAAAAAAGGCTCAGCCCGCCTCGCCCGAGCCAAAATAGGGCCTGAAGCAATCCTGCGGGTTTGAGGCCAGCTCACAAAAGAGCAACTTAAAAAATGGAGCTCAGGGTCACTGCAATTCACAAACCTGCAGAGTTATAAATGAAAACTAACGTCCAAAAATATGTTGAGGTAAGGCAAAGAAGAGGATCTGAATGCAAGACAGAATTGCAAGAAACAGATTTCAAGAGATAGATTGGACTCGTCTTTAAAGCACATGAAAAGCGGCAGAATTTCGACAATGATGCAGTTGGCCCAAAAGGGCGTATGCGTTTTTTCCTGATTATATCCAGGAAAAAACGCATACGCACTTTATGGGCAACGAAGCAAGCAAGCAATGCAAATGTGCACAACAAAGAAGTCTCATTTCCCACTGGTCAAAAGGGCCATCCTAAAAAATTGTAAAAACCAGAAATGCAGGACAGGCCATGGAGAACAGGGAGCCTTTATACGCTGATGGGCAGTGTGTGAACTTCCGAGAGCCACTCTGGAGAAGTGTATGGTGGTTCCTAAATCATCTAAAAAACAGAGCTACAGAGCATAGGACACTTCCAATCATGGGAGTATATCTAGGGAAATCTAAAAATTAACAAGACACAAGCACACCACAGTTTAGGGCTACTCTGTTTACAAGAACCTCAACTTCAGTATACCTTAAATATCCCAGGAAAGAGAACAATGGATAAAGAAGATGTGGTACTTATGTACAATGGAATATCTCTTCACCATGAAATCAATGTAATAAGGCTAGTAGAAGGATAAAGAGTGGATTTAGGTCCGATAATACTACTTGAAATAAGTCAAACAGAAAAAGAAACATATCATAAGATATCACTTATAGAGGGAGGGTAAATATGGCTGCACAAGAAATGAATTACAGAACAGAACAGTGTCTCACATTTAGAAAACACACTTATTTCAGCTTAAGGGGAAAGGAGAGGTGGGGTGATGCATAAAACCAGAGTTTGAAATTAGCACAGATACCGTTCAATAAACCAAATAGATATTAGACAAGATCTACACCTTGCTCAATGAACTGGCCTCAACACACCCTATACACCGCAGAGAAATATATCTGAGTAATAAGAATCTTAAAACCCATGTATTGATATATCTCCATAAGGGAATCAAGTGTGTGCAGAGTGGCACAAACACAGCAGTGAAAATGAGCTAAACCCCATTATAGAAATAAATTTTAAAAACAAAACGCAGAAACAATGAAAGAGAGAAAAATTCTTACAAAATTCGCTCAGGGGCTGTGATGCAACCTGGATTGACCACATATAAACCCACAGCTGGATAAGACATAAGGCTGGACACTTGGGGCTGAGAGGATTGATGAGCTTTGGTGAGCAACTGCCAAAAGTTTAATGCAATACTTCATGCTACTCATTCCAAGGGTCCCAACACTCCAGGTTGAAGGGAATCTTCCTACAGCTAAACCATGCTTGGGAAACCCAGCGACTGGTATACCATATGATCGGGAAAGGTTTCTAAAACGCACCTCATTTTTCCTCTCCTGGGGCTCCGGATCGACATTCCAGCCGCTTTACCAAAAATATCCCCACATGGAGAGTCAATGCCTTTAAGTTCTGGTATCGCACAGTCTGCAGTTAGTGCGGAGGATGAATGGGAATAGGGGGAACCAGTGAGAAACTAGCTGTAGCGGTTTCAATGGGCACATGTCACTCTAAATTCACATCAGTAAGAAGAATAAACCAAAGGCACAGCAAGGTGCCCCAGAAGAAGAATAGGGCCTGAAGGAATCCTGTGGTTATGAGGCAAGATCACAAAAATAAGAGCTGAAAAATGGAGCTAAGGGCCACTGCAATTCAAAAACTTGCAGAGTTATAAAGGCCAACTATTTTCAAAAAATATATTGAGGTAAGGCTATGAAGAGGCACTGAAAGCAAGGCAGAATTGCAGGAAAACGATTTCAGGAGGTAGACGGGAATTGCATTTAAAGCATAGGAAAAGAGGCAGAACGTCCACAATGATGCACTTGGCCAAAAAGGGCGTATGCCTTTTTTCCTGAATTTATTCAGAAAAAAAGGCATACGCCCTTTTTGGCCAACCAAGCAAGCTTGCAAAGGAAATCTGCACTACAATGAAGTCTCACTTCCCCCCGGTCAAAAGGGCCATCTGAAAAAAGTGTAAAATCCAGAAAGGCAGGACAGGCCATGGAGAACTGGGAGCCTTGTTATGCTGATGGGCGGGCTGTGTATGGTGTTTCCTGAAACATCTAAAAAACAAAGCAACAGAGCCTAGGGCACTTCCACTTATGGTCCTATAGCTTAGGGAAATTAAAATCAAAAAGACACAGCTACCCCAAAATTTGGGACGCCTCTGTTTACAAGAACCTCGTTTAGCGTACAAGTTCAATATCACAGAAAGTGAAAAATGGATAAAGAAGTTGTGGTATTTACTTACAAAGCAATATCACTCAGCAATGAAATCTATGTCATCAGGCCCTTAGCAGCACAATGAGTGGATTCAGGTATGATGATTCTAACTGAAATAAGTCACACAGAAGAAGAAACATCATAAGATATCAGTAATACACGGAATGTAAACTTGGCTACACAGGAACTGAATTACAGAACAGAACAGGGTCTCAAATTTAGAAAACCAACTTATGCTTGGTTAAGGCTAAAGGTGAGTTGGGGTGCTGCATAAAACCATAGATTGAAATGAGCACAGATAAAGTTCCTTAAGCCAAATATGGAATAGACAAGAGCTACTCCTTGCTGAACGAAATGGACTCAACACCGCCTATTAAACGCCTAAGAATGTACCTGACTAGTAAGTATCTTAAAACCTATAGATTGCTATGTCTCCGAAAGAGAATCAAGCATGTGTACAGGGGCATAAACGCAGCAGTGATAGGATTGGAGAGGTTCGGTGAGCAAATGAAGACCCTTTGAAGTCATATTGCATGGTACCCATTCCACGGGTTTCAACTACCCAGGTTTAAGGTATTCTTCCTTCAGCTAAAACATGCATGTGGAACCTAGAGTATGATCAACCATGTGATCGGGAGACGTGTTCAAATATGTCTCAGTTTTCGTACCCTGGTACTCGGGTGCAACATTCCAGACGCTTTACTAACACCCTCCCGACTTGGAGAGTCAGTCCCTTTAACCTCCTGTTTGGCCCAGTTTGCAATTTCTGCGGAAGATGAACAGGAATAGCGAGAACCAATGAGAGACTAGCTGGAGGTGTCTGGACGGGCAAATTTAACTCTCATTTCCCACCAGGAAGAGGAATTAACCAAAGGCTCAGCGTGCCGTGCCGGAACCAGATTAGGGCCTGAAGCCATCCTGCGGTGTTGCGGCCAGCTCAAAAGAAAGCGAGTTGAAGAAAGGAGCTCAGGGGCACTGTAATTCACAAACCTGCAGAGTTATAAATGACAGCTATCGTCCAAAAATATACTGAAGTAAGGCTGCCAAGAGGACTTGAAAGCGGGGCAGAATTGCAGGAAACCGATTTCAGGAGGCAGACTGGAATTGCATTGAAAGCATAGGAAAAGAGGCAGAACGTCCACAATGATGCACTTGGCCAAAAAGGGCGTATGCGTTTTTTCCTGAATATATTCAGGAAAAAACGCATACGCCCTTTTTGGCCAACCAAGCAAGCTTGCAAAGGAAATCTGCACTACAATGAAGTCTCACTTCCCCCCGGTCAAAAGGGCCATCTGAAAAAAGTGTAAAATCCAGAAAGGCAGGACAGGCCATGGAGAACTGGGAGCCTTGTTATGCTGATGGGCGGGATGTAAATTGCCAACAGACACTCGGGAGAAGTGTATGGTGTTTCCTGAAACATCTAAAAAACAAAGCAACAGAGCCTAGGGCACTTCCACTTATGGTCCTATAGCTTAGGGAAATTAAAATCAAAAAGACACAGCCACCCCAAAGTTTGGGACGCCTCTGTTTACAAGAACCTCGTTTACAGTACAAGTTCAACATCGCAGAAAGTGAAAAATGGATAAAGAAGTTGTGGTATTTACTTACAAAGCAATATCACTCAGCAATGAAATCTATGTCATCAGGCCCTTAGCAGCACAATGAGTGGATTCAGGTATGATGATTCTAACTGAAATAAGTCACACAGAAGAAGAAACATCATAAGATATCAGTAATACACGGAATGTAAACTTGGCTACACAGGAACTGAATTACAGAACAGAACAGGGTCTCAAATTTAGAAAACCAACTTATGCTTGCTTAAGGGTAAAGGTGAGTTGGGGTGCTGCATAAAACCAGAGATTGAAATGAGCACAGATAAAGTTCCTTAAGCCAAATATGGAATAGACAAGAGCTACTCCTTGCTCAACGAAATGGACTCAACACCGCATATTAAATGCCTAAGAATGTACCTGACTAGTAAGTATCTTAAAACCTATGGATTGCTATGTCTCCGAAAGAGAATCAAGCATGTGTACAGGGGCATAAACGCAGCAGTGATAGGATTGGAGAGGTTCGGTGAGCAAATGAAGACCCTTTGAAGTCATATTGCATGGTACCCATTCCACGGGTTTCAACTACCCAGGTTTAAGGTATTCTTCCTTCAGCTAAAACATGCATGTGGAACCTAGAGTATGATCAACCATGTGATCGGGAGACGTGTTCAAATATGTCTCAGTTTTCGTACCCTGGTACTCGGGTGCAACATTCCAGACGCTTTACTAACACCCTCCCGACTTGGAGAGTCAGTCCCTTTAACCTCCTGTTTGGCCCAGTTTGCAATTTCTGCGGAAGATGAACAGGAATAGCGAGAACCAATGAGAGACTAGCTGGAGGTGTCTGGACGGGCAAATTTAACTCTCATTTCCCACCAGGAAGAGGAATTAACCAAAGGCTCAGCGTGCCGTGCCGGAACCAGATTAGGGCCTGAAGCCATCCTGCGGTGTTGCGGCCAGCTCAAAAGAAAGCGAGTTGAAGAAAGGAGCTCAGGGGCACTGTAATTCACAAACCTGCAGAGTTATAAATGACAGCTATCGTCCAAAAATATACTGAAGTAAGGCTGCCAAGAGGACTTGAAAGCGGGGCAGAATTGCAGGAAACCGATTTCAGGAGGCAGACTGGAATTGCATTGAAAGCATAGGAAAAGAGGCAGAACGTCCACAATGATGCACTTGGCCAAAAAGGGCGTATGCGTTTTTTCCTGAATATATTCAGGAAAAAACGCATACGCCCTTTTTGGCCAACCAAGCAAGCTTGCAAAGGAAATCTGCACTACAATGCAGTCTCACTTCCCCCCGGTCAAAAGGGCTATCTGAAAAAAGTGTAAAATCCAGAAAGGCAGGACAGGCCATGGAGAACTGGGAGCCTTGTTATGCTGATGGGCGGGATGTAAATTGCCAACAGACACTCGGGAGAAGTGTATGGTGTTTCCTGAAACATCTAAAAAACAAAGCAACAGAGCCTAGGGCACTTCCACTTATGGTCCTATAGCTTAGGGAAATTAAAATCAAAAAGACACAGCCACCCCAAAGTTTGGGACGCCTCTGTTTACAAGAACCTCGTTTAGCGTACAAGTTCAACATCGCAGAAAGTGAAAAATGGATAAAGAAGTTGTGGTATTTACTTACAAAGCAATATCACTCAGCAATGAAATCTATGTCATCAGGCCCTTAGCAGCACAATGAGTGGATTCAGGTATGATGATTCTAACTGAAATAAGTCACACAGAAAAAGAAACATCATAAGATATCAGTAATACACGGAATGTAAACTTGGCTACACAGGAACTGAATTACAGAACAGAACAGGGTCTCAAATTTAGAAAACCAACTTATGCTTGCTTAAGGGTAAAGGTGAGTTGGGGTGCTGCATAAAACCAGAGATTGAAATGAGCACAGATAAAGTTCCTTAAGCCAAATATGGAATAGACAAGAGCTACTCCTTGCTCAACGAAATGGACTCAACACCGCATATTAAACGCCTAAGAATGTACCTGACTAGTAAGTATCTTAAAACCTATGGATTGCTATGTCTCCGAAAGAGAATCAAGCGTGTGTACAGGGGCATAAACGCAGCAGTGATAGGATTGGAGAGGTTCGGTGAGCAAATGAAGACCCTTTGAAGTCATATTGCATGGTACCCATTCCACCGGTTTCAACTACCCAGGTTTAAGGTATTCTTCCTTCAGCTAAAACATGCATGTGGAACCTAGAGTATGATCAACCATGTGATCGGGAGACGTGTTCAAATATGTCTCAGTTTTCGTACCCTGGTACTCGGGTGCAACATTCCAGACGCTTTACTAACACCCTCCCGACTTGGAGAGTCAGTCCCTTTAACCTCCTGTTTGGCCCAGTTTGCAATTTCTGCGGAAGATGAACAGGAATAGCGAGAACCAATGAGAGACTAGCTGGAGGTGTCTGGACGGGCAAATTTAACTCTCATTTCCCACCAGGAAGAGGAATTAACCAAAGGCTCAGCGTGCCGTGCCGGAACCAGATTAGGGCCTGAAGCCATCCTGCGGTGTTGCGGCCAGCTCAAAAGAAAGCGAGTTGAAGAAAGGAGCTCAGGGGCACTGTAATTCACAAACCTGCAGAGTTATAAATGACAGCTATCGTCCAAAAATATACTGAAGTAAGGCTGCCAAGAGGACTTGAAAGCGGGGCAGAATTGCAGGAAACCGATTTCAGGAGGCAGACTGGAATTGCATTGAAAGCATAGGAAAAGAGGCAGAACGTCCACAATGATGCACTTGGCCAAAAAGGGCGTATGCGTTTTTTCCTGAATATATTCAGGAAAAAACGCATACGCCCTTTTTGGCCAACCAAGCAAGCTTGCAAAGGAAATCTGCACTACAATGAAGTCTCACTTCCCCCCGGTCAAAAGGGCTATCTGAAAAAAGTGTAAAATCCAGAAAGGCAGGACAGGCCATGGAGAACTGGGAGCCTTGTTATGCTGATGGGCGGGATGTAAATTGCCAACAGACACTCGGGAGAAGTGTATGGTGTTTCCTGAAACATCTAAAAAACAAAGCAACAGAGCCTAGGGCACTTCCACTTATGGTCCTATAGCTTAGGGAAATTAAAATCAAAAAGACACAGCCACCCCAAAGTTTGGGACGCCTCTGTTTACAAGAACCTCGTTTAGCGTACAAGTTCAACATCGCAGAAAGTGAAAAATGGATAAAGAACTTGTGGTACTTACGTACAATGCAGTATCACTCAGCAATGAAATCTATGTCATCAGGCCTGTAGCAGCATAATGAGTGGATTCAGGTACGATGATTCTAACTGAAATAAGACACACAGAAAAAGAAACATCATAAGATATCACTAATACACGGAATGTAAACTTGGCTACACAGGAACTGAATTACAGAACAGAACAGGGTCTCAAATTTAGAAAACCAACTTATGCTTGCTTAAGGGGAAAGGTGAGTTGGGGTGCTGCATAAAACCAGAGATTGAAATGAACACAGATAAAGTTCCTTAAGGCAAATATGGAATAGACAAGAGCTACTCCTTGCTCAACGAAATGGACACAACACCCCATATTAAACGCCTAAGAATGTACCTGACTAGTAAGTATCTTAAAACCTATGGATTGCTATGTCTCCAAAAGAGAATCAAGCATGTGTACAGGGGCATAAACGCAGCAGTGATAGGATTGGAGAGGTTCAGTGAGCAAGTGAAGACCCTTTGAAGTCATATTGCATGGTACCAATTCCACGGGTCTCAACTCTCCAGGTTTAAGGTATTCTTCCTTCAGCTAAAACATGCATGTGGAACCCAGAGTATGATCAACCGTGTGAACGGGAAACATGTTCAAATATGTCTCAGTTTTCCTCCCCTGGTACTCGGGTGCAACATTCCAGACGCTTTACTAACACTCTCCCCACTTGGAGAGTCAGCGCCTTTAACCTCCTGTTTGGCCCAGTTTGCAATTTCTGCGGAAGATGAACAGGAATAGCGAGAACCAATGAGAGACTAGCTGGAGGTGTCTGGACGGGCAAATTTAACTCTCATTTCCCACCAGGAAGAGGAAATAACCAAAGGCTCAGCATGCCGTGACGGAACCAGATTAGGGCCTGAAGCCATCCTGCGGTGTTGCGGCCAGCTCAAAAGAAAGCGAGTTGAAGAAAGGAGCTCAGGGGCACTGTAATTCACAAACCTGCAGAGTTATAAATAACAGCTATCGTCCAAAAATATACTGAAGTAAGGCTGCCAAGAGGACTTGAAAGCGGGGCAGAATTGCAGGAAACCGATTTCAGGAGGTAGACTGGAATTGCATTGAAAGCATAGGAAAAGAGGCAGAACGTCCACAATGATGCACTTGGCCAAAAAGGGCGTATGCGTTTTTTCCTGAATATATTCAGGAAAAAACGCATACGCCCTTTTTGGCCAACCAAGCAAGCTTGCAAAGGAAATCTGCACTACAATGAAGTCTCACTTCCCCCCAGTCAAAAGGGCCATCTGAAAAAAGTGTAAAATCCAGAAAGGCAGGACAGGCCATGGAGAACTGGGAGCCTTGTTATGCTGATGGGCGGGATGTAAATTGCCAACAGACACTCGGGAGAAGTGTATGGTGTTTCCTGAAACATCTAAAAAACAAAGCAACAGAGCCTAGGGCACTTCCACTTATGGTCCTATAGCTTAGGGAAATTAAAATCAAAAAGACACAGCCACCCCAAAGTTTGGGACGCCTCTGTTTACAAGAACCTCGTTTACCGTACAAGTTCAACATCGCAGAAAGTGAAAAATGGATAAAGAAGTTGTGGTATTTACTTACAAAGCAATATCACTCAGCAATGAAATCTATGTCATCAGGACCTTAGCAGCACAATGAGTGGATTCAGGTATGATGATTCTAACTGAAATAAGTCACACAGAAAAAGAAACATCATAAGATATCACTAATACACAGAATGTAAACTTGGCTACACAGGAACTGAATTACAAAACAGAACAGGGTCTCAAATTTAGAAAACCAACTTATGCTTGCTTAATGGGAAAGGTGAGTTGGGGTGCTGCATAAAACCAGAGATTGAAATGAGCACAGATAAAGTTGCTTAAGCCAAATATGGAATAGACAAGAGCTACTCCTAGCTCAACGAAATGGACTCAACACCCCATATTAAATGCCTAAGAATGTACCTGACTAGTAATTATCTTAACACCTATGGATTGCTATGTCTCCGAAAGGGAATCAAGCGTGTGTACAGGGGCATAAATGCAGCAGTGATAGGATTGGAGAGGTTTGGTGAGCAAATGAAGACCCTTTGAAATCATATTGCATGGTACTCATTCCACGGGTCTCAACTCTCCAGGTTTCAGGGATTCTTCCTTCAGCTAAAACATGCATGTGGAACCCAGAGTATGATCAACCATGTGAATGGGAGACGTGTTCAAATATGTCTCAGTTTTCGTCCCCTGGTACTCGGGTGCAGCATTCCAGACGCTTTACTAACACTCTCCCGACTTGGAGAGTCAGTGCCTTTAACCTCCTGTTTGGCCCTGTTTTCAATTTCAGTGGAAGATGAACAGGAATAGGGAGAACCAATGAGAGACAAGCTGGAGGTTTCTGGACGGGCAAATTTAACTCTCATTTCCCACCAAGGACAGGAATTAACCAAAGGCTCAGCGTGCCGTGCTGGAACCAGATTAGGGCCTGAAGCAATCCTGCGGTGTTGCGGCCAGCTCACAAGAAAGCGAGATGAAGAACGGAGCTCAGGGGCACAGGAATTCACAAACCTGCAGAGTTATAAATGACAGCAATCGTCCAAAAATATACTGAAGTAAGGCTGCCAAGAGGACTTGAAAGCGGGACAGAATTGCAGGAAACCGATTTCAGGAGGTAGACTGGAATTGCATTTTAAGCATAGGAAAAGAGGCAGAACGTCCACAATGATGCACTTGGCCAAAAAGTGCGTATGCGTTTTTTCCTGAATCAGGAAATAACGCATACGCACTTTTTGGCCAACCAAGCAAGGTTGCAAAGGAAATCTGCACTACAATGAAGTCTCACTTCCCCCCGGTCAGAAGGGCCATCTGAAAAAAGTGTAAAATCCAGAAAGGCAGGACAGGCCATGGAGAACTGGGAGCCTTGTTATGCTGATGGGCGGGATGTAAATTGCCAACAGCCACTCGGGAGAAGTGTATGGTGTTTCCTGAAACATCTAAAAAACAAAGCAACAGAGCCTAGGGCACTTCCACTTATGGTCCTATAGCTTAGGGAAATTAAAATCAAAAAGACACAGCCACCCCACAGTTTGGGACAGCTCTGTTTACAAGAACCTCGTTTACGGTACAAGTTCAATATCGCAGAAAGTGAAAAATGGATAAAGAAGTTGTGGTACTTATGTACAATGCAAAATCACTCAGCCATGAAATCTATGTCATCAGGCCCGTAGCAGCATAATGAGTGGATTCAGGTATGATGATTCTAACTGAAATATGTCACACAGAAAAAGAAACATCATAAGATATCACTAATACATGGAATGTGAACTTGGCTACACATGAACTGAATTACAAAACAGAACAGGGTCTCAAGTTTAGAAAACCAACTTATGCTTCCTTAAGGGGGAAAGTGAGTTGGGGTGCTGCATAAAACCAGAGTTTGAAATTAGCACAGATACCATTCAATAAGCCAAATATGTAATAGACAAGACCTACCCCTTGCTCAACAAAATGGACTCAACAATGAGGTATCACCTCACACCTGATAGAATGGGCATCATGAGAAAATCTACAAACAAAAATGCTGGAAAGGGTGTGGAGAAAAGGAACCCTCTTCCACTATTGTTGGGAATATAAATTGATACAGTCACTACGGAGAACAATATGGAGTTTCTTAAGAAACTAACAATAGAATTACCATATGATACAGCAATCCCAGTACTGGACATATACCCAGACAAAACCATAAATCAAAACGAGACATTCACCGCAATGTTCATTGCATCACTATTTACAATATCGAGGTAATGGAAGCAACCTAAATGCCCACAGACAGACGAATGCATAAAGCTGTGGTACATATATAAAATGGAATATTACTAAGCCATGAAAAGGAATGAAATTGGGTCATTTGTAGAGACGTCGATGGATCTAGAGACTGTCATACAGAGTGAAGTAAGTCAGAAAGAGAAAAACAAATCTTGTATATTCATGCATATATGTGGAACCTAGAAAAACTGTACAGATTAACCATTTTGCAAGGCATAAATAGAGCAACAGATGTAGACAACAAATGTATGGACAACAAGGGGGGAAAGCTGTTGGTGGGGTGGTGGTGGTGGGAGGAGTTGAGAGACTGGGATTGGCATGTATACATTTATATGTATAAAATAGATAACCAATAAGAACCTGCTGTATAAAAATATAAAATAAAATTCAAAATTAAAAAGAAATAAAATTTAAAAAATAAAACAGAAAAAACAATTATTCCCTTCACATACATGTATTTATATGAATAAATTATTTCCATGCTTATATCTGTAAATACAAAAAAGAGGAATAAAATCTACCTTGAACCAAAAACGAAAAAGAGAAAAAAAACACAGAACCCACCAGTTCCACAGAGGAAAACCGTATCAGGGCACTTGCTCCAGTTGTAAACAATTCTGAAGTTGGCCAGTGGTGGGGAATCGTCTCCCATTCAGCCAGCAGCCCCCACGCAACAAGCGTCCTCATTGCAAAGCTGGGGCACCGTGCCGAGGCATCTGTGAGTAAACGTGAGCTGAGCCCCAGGCCAGTTGCTGCTGAACTATTCCCACCCGTCCCAGGTAAAACACCTGAATATATACAAGGACTTGAAAGCCTAGAGGAAGGGCCATAGAGCCACACGAGTGACAGCATGCCGGCCGACTTGGTGCCTGCAGGCCAGCCAGGATGGTCCTGGCCCTGGGTGCTCTTCTGGAAGATTTCCATTTCCCTGACTGAGATACCCGTCCTGTCCCTGCCCCCACTGCTTTTTTCCTTCCTCACCTCTGCCCAGGGAGAAATTCCAGCAGCAGGTATGGGTGACACATCCTCTTCTTTAGCAGGTGGCAGCCTGGCAACTGCTGCAGAAAGTCCAGCAGAGCCCCACTCACACTGGGCCACCCACAAAGCCGTGGCCTCTCACTCCCTCCCACCAGCCCAGCCCCGAGACTGCTGACAGGGCAGAGAAAATGGCGTCAGGCACGGCTGCAGGGGCTCTTGCTGCCTGGAGTGGTATTTATATTGATCTCAACCCAGGCACACCTGGGGAGGGCTGGCCCGCACGGTAAGGCTGCCCAGGTCAGCCAATCATCACCCCTCAGGGGCTCACAGTTGCAGAAAATGGAACTTGCTGAACCGGCCAGGTCCAAGGAACAGGTGTGGGCTCCTGAGAGTCAGGATAGACAAGGGGCTGCAGCTTTGGCTTGTTTTCTAATCATTTTATCTGGCCCATGAGTGGGAGACAACTTCAAGAAAACCCTCTCCTTATGAGAGGAACCCAGGAGTCAGGGAGAGGAGGGGTGGGTGGTGGTTGGAGACAGAGGCCTGGTGCCCCGGGTGCAGTGGAAGTCTCTGGAAGACCAGGTGGAGGGAGGCCGCACAGAGTGACGCCCAGGGTCACAGACCTGTCGCAGCTGCTGTTTGTTAGTTCAAGTCCTGCTCTGAGGTGCTCTGTGCCAGCTCTGAGCGACAGGTGAGCTGGGGGTGCTCTGCAATGAGGGCTATGTGCACGGTTCCTGTGTGCCCAGCCCTGCCATGGTACCTGCAAGGGTAGCTCTGTATCCTGGGAAGGGCCTGACCACGAGAGCCCCGTGGGCTGGGGTGGGGGTGGGGTACCTGCCCAGGTGAGCTCCATATTCTGGGATTGGTCTGACCACGAGAGCCCCATGGGCTGCTGGGGACCTGGTAAAGGATGTCAGGACAGTCAGTGAAGCCACCGAGGATATACCTCCAGTTGCTCCTAATTCCTACACCCTGCTGGTCATTCTACCAACCACCAGGACATGGTATTCTGTATTAGTCTTCAATGATGCCTTCTTTTGTATTCCATTAGTCCCAGAGTCACAAGAAATTTTGGCTTGTGAGTGGCAGGACTCAACATACAACTAAAACAATACTTCCGGGCCGTCTTGCCCCAAGGGTGCAAAAATTCCCACACCATCTTTGGGGAAAGCTTAGCTAAAGACCTAAAAGTTCTACCTCTGGAAAAGGAAACCCTCCTTCAGTACGCAGACGACATTCTGATCGCCAGCCCTACTAAGGAGGCCTCTGAACTACCAAGCCAATAAAGGATAGAAGTTGTCCAAGAAAAAGCTCAAATATCACAGACTGCGGTGACCTGCCTGGGCTTCATTCTCACAGAAGGTCGGAGAAGCCCATCCCAGGAAAGGGAAGAAACCATTTGCAGCCTTACCCCTTTCTAAAACTAGAAGACAGCTTAGGGGTTCCTGGGGAGGCCAGGGTTTGCTGCTTCTGGATCCCTAACTACAGTCTACTAGCTGGGCCTCTATATGAAACACTGAAAGGAAAAGATGATGATCCTTTTGAATAGAATCCAGAAGTGGCCTTTCAAGAATGGAAAGAGCAGTCAATTCAGACCCTTGCCCTGGAACTCCCTAATTTAGCTAAACCCTTTGACCTTTACATTCCCGGTGAAAGGTGAATCGCCATTGGAGAATTAGTGCAAAAACTGGGACCACTTGAAATGGAACAATGCAAGAATGCCATCCAGGTAGGATAAACTACGGTCACCAAGGGGCTTGGCCCACTGCCGCATCTGGCCAAGATACTGGCGGTATCTAAAAACCTGGAAATCAGCAGCCCAAAAGGCCACCTCCTTCCTAAGGGAAAAGGACCCCACGTGGTGATCCTAACCACCAACGATGCCCTGAAGTTGCAGGGTTCGCTCCGTGGGCACACCGACCTCGAGTGAGGAGGCCCTCCAACTCCAACATCCAGAGAGATAACCGGGGGCAACAGGGCACCATGACGACTCGTGTGAACATCACTTGACCTGGAGTTTCTCTCATAAAACAATAAGAGTGTGTCCCAAAAGAGTAGACTACTGCTTGCAGGACTTACTGCACCCAGAGGGGAGCTAATAATCTTGGCGGGGGAACCGTATATCACACTGTCACCATAGAAAAGCCTACAGACACCGTGATGATGGTGGCCAATAAGACCGGCTGGACTCCTGTTTACTTCAAAAGGCTGTTGACTCAGTGGTCATCATGGTCCTTGATCACCACTGACCCTGGACTGTCTGGGAGTTGAGCGGGCAGGGCTCTGACACGTGGTGCTGTTTGTACGTTAATTCAGGGGCCTAATTGAAGAAAGCGCAGACTACTGGTCAGAGCATCTAGGCTGGCAGAAACGGTCAGCCTAAGGTGGCCGAACAAATGTGGGGCGGGGTGAAACCGGCCCCCACAGCGTCTCTGCACATCTCTTTCCTGGACCCTTAAAGGTCATTAGAATCTATAACACTTCCAATGCTGGTGCTCAGGTGGACGAGCAGGGAGGCAGGGGGCCTGGGGACAATCAACGTCACCTGGAGGCTGCTGGGGAGAAGCTCTGACCCTCGCCCCCGGGTATTAGGGCTCCCAACTCAGCACTCAGCAGTTACAGAAGAAGTGTCTGCACCCTCAGCACTCCAAGAATGAGGAACGGGACAAAAGGCAGAGGAGGGGTTTGTCCCCAGCAAAGCCCATTAAAAATCCCTGGGAGATAAAAATAGAATCTGGGCAATAAAGTCAAGTCTAACCTTTTTTATCCTTTGTGCTTTGTCTAATTTCACGTGCTCCTAGGGTCCCGCATGCAGAGGTTCCACACCCGGCACTTCAGACCAGATTTCCTAGTGCAGAATGGCTGGGTCGACACCTCAGCTCCTGGGGCCCAGTGCAGACTCCGCGATATAGAGCCTGAGCTGCAGCCAACCTGGCCCTCGAGAGCTCCGCCCCCTCCCTCCCACTGACTCTGACAGGATCTCTACACAGCAGCCCAGCCCACAGCCCACGGGGTAGTGTATGCTCTCACCTCTCCATTCTCTGATCAAAATATAAAGTTTCCTTTGCTTGTGAACCAAACTCAGTCTCGATCTGTTGGCCCCAATGACACTGGGCAGGGGGACACTTGTTGGGGTCCACTCTGGAGGATCAGTAACAGAAATTGAGACTATTGTAACCTCAATGAACAGATGTGTGAGCCAAACTGTAGTTAACATAGAACAGTGTATAAGGCTCGGGTAAAATAAGATGTTTCTAACACTTCCATTTGATATTTCCATCACTTTATTATAAGCAAGTTCAGTGAAAAGGTTTGTCTTATTTGTCAGGTCAATATTAGAGAAACGAAGTGATTTCTTTCCAAGGATGTACATCTAATAATCTTGGTTAAAGCTTCAATCTTGTTTTAAATGCTTTTCCATTGAAAATGATACCTCTCTTTCAGCTCCCCCATTTCTGAGAAGTATAAAATCTTATAATTTATTATTACCAAAGGGGAAAGGTGGGAGGAGGGATAAATTAACAGTTTGGGATTAACACATACACACTGCTATGTATAAAATAGATCATCAACAAGGAACTACTGTATAGCACAGGGAACTACACTCAACATTTTGCAATAACCTATAAGGGGAAATAATCTGAAAAAGAATAGATATTTTTATTGACATCATCTATCAATGACAGTTAAAGTGTAACCTAAGGGAAGCTGGTGGTGAGTGCTTCTGACCCTGAAGACTTCAATCATCTAAAGTTTGGACTCTGCCTACTTCCCAAGGCCCTTAATGAACATATGTGTAGCCGTAGCTTAAAAAATTCCCCAGTTTGGGTTTCGGGGAGACACTGACTTTGAAAAAGCCCTGGTGTTCTCCTTACATGAATGGGACTCTTCCTACTGCTAAAACATGTCTGTCACACCCAGAGGATGGTATACCGTCTGATCGGGAAGAGTTTGGAAAAGGCATCTCATCTCCTCATCTCCTGGTGCTCGGGTTCACCCCTCCAGCGTCTTTACTAACAGTCTCCCCACTTGGAGATGTCAGCACTGTCAACATCCTGTTGCGTACAGTTTGGAATTTGTCCAGAGGATGAAGCGGAAGGATGAGGAACAATGAGAGACAAGTCCTAGGTGTTCAGACAGGCACATGTCACTCTAATTTCCAATCAGGAAGACGAATTGACCAAAGGCTAGGGTTGCCCATGGAAACAGTATAGGGCTTGAGGAAATCTCGCTGCTTTGTGGCCAGTTCCCATAAACACAAGTTGAACAATGGAACTCAGGGGCAGTAAAATTCACGAAACTGCAGAGTTGAAAATATCCATCACTGAAAAATGTCTTGAGGAAAGTCAGAGAAAAGGACTTGTAAGCAAGGGAGAATGGCAGGAAAGGGATTTGAGGAGTAGAAAGGACTCGCCATTAAGCACAAGAAAAGGAGCTGAACATTGCCAACATTGCAGTTGGCCAAAAAGGGTGTATGCGTTTTTTTCTGTATATATTCAAGAAAAGGGCATACACTTTTTTAGCCAACCAAACAGGTGGGCACTGGAAGTCAATACTACAAAAGATATCACTTCGCATCAGTCAGAAGAGCCATCCTCATAAAGCGTAAACAACAGAAATGCAGGACAGGGCAAGGAGAAGAGGGAGCCCTGTGAGACTTATAGTGGAAATGTATATTGCCAACGGCCATTCTGGAGAAGTGTATTGTGTTTACTAAAGCATCTAAAAAATGAGCTACAGAGCATAGGGCACTTGCACTCATGGGCGTATATCTTGAGAAAAACAAAAATCGAGAGGACACAGGCACCCCAATGTTTACCCCCTCTCTGTTTAAAAGATCCTCAACTAGGATATAACTTAAATGTCTCTGGAGGGAAAAAATGGGTAGAGATGTGGTACTTAGGTAGAGTGGAATATTATTCAGCCTGGAAATCAATGAAATATGGCCAGTTGTAACAACTCCGGAGGAGTTACGTATGATCTTTCTAAGTGACAGAATTCAAAAAGAAAAGGACACATATCATAAGATATCACTTAAAGGTGGAATCCAAAATGGCTACACATGAAATAAATTACAAAACAAAAACATAGTCAAATATGTAGAAAACACGCATAAGGCTGCTAAACGGGAAAGGTGGGGAGGGGTGAGGCATCACCCAGGAGGTTGAAATTAGCAAAGATACCATTCCAAATACCAAACTGATAATCAACAAGGCCTACACGGTAGCTAAAAGAACTGCACTCAGCACACTCAAGTCACCAGAAAAGAATATATACGACTGGTAAGAATCTGAAAAAGAATTTACTGATGTCTCTCTGTACGTGAATCAAGTGGATGTACAGCAGCAAGAAACAGAGCTTTGAAAATCAGCTGTAACCAATATAGTAATAAATTGAAAAAAATAAACGACAGAGAGACAGAGAAAACCTCTTACAACTTTTCCTCAGGGCCGGTGATGCAACATGGATTGAACACATCTAGACCCACAGCAGGATGAGACATAAGGCTGGAAACTGTTTGCGCTAAGAGAAATGTGAGGTTGGGTGAGGAAATGCACACCCTTTAAAGTAATACTACCTGGTACCCATTCAATGGGTCCCAAATATGCAGGTTCAAGGGATCTTCCTACAGCTAAAACATGCATGGAAAACCCAGAGGACTGTACACCATGTGATCGGGAGATGTGTCTAAAATGCAGCTCATTTATCCTCTCCTGGTGCTCCTGTTCACCATTCCAGCCACGTTACTTAGAATCTCCCCACTTGGAGAATCAGCACATTTCAACTTCTGTTTCACACATTTTGCAAATTGTGAGGAGGATGAACGGGGAACCAATGAGAGAATAGTTGTAGGGGTTTGGACGGGCACATATCACTCTAATTTCCCATTAAGAATAAGAATTGAAAAAAGGCTCAGCCCGCCTCGCCCGAGCCAAAATAGGGCCTGAAGCAATCCTGCGGGTTTGAGGCCAGCTCACAAAAGAGCAACTTAAAAAATGGAGCTCAGGGTCACTGCAATTCACAAACCTGCAGAGTTATAAATGAAAACTAACGTCCAAAAATATGTTGAGGTAAGGCAAAGAAGAGGATCTGAATGCAAGACAGAATTGCAAGAAACAGATTTCAAGAGATAGATTGGACTCGTCTTTAAAGCACATGAAAAGCGGCAGAATTTCGACAATGATGCAGTTGGCCCAAAAGGGCGTATGCGTTTTTTCCTGATTATATCCAGGAAAAAACGCATACGCACTTTATGGGCAACGAAGCAAGCAAGCAATGCAAATGTGCACAACAAAGAAGTCTCATTTCCCACTGGTCAAAAGGGCCATCCTAAAAAATTGTAAAAACCAGAAATGCAGGACAGGCCATGGAGAACAGGGAGCCTTTATACGCTGATGGGCAGTGTGTGAACTGCCGAGAGCCACTCTGGAGAAGTGTATGGTGGTTCCTAAATCATCTAAAAAACAGAGCTACAGAGCATAGGACACTTCCAATCATGGGAGTATATCTAGGGAAATCTAAAAATTAACAAGACACAAGCACACCACAGTTTAGGGCTACTCTGTTTACAAGAACCTCAACTTCAGTATACCTTAAATATCCCAGGAAAGAGAACAATGGATAAAGAAGATGTGGTACTTATGTAAAATGGAATATCTCTTCACCATGAAATCAATGTAATAAGGCTAGTAGAAGGATAAAGAGTGGATTTAGGTCCGATAATACTACTTGAAATAAGTCAAACAGAAAAAGAAACATATCATAAGATATCACTTATAGAGGGAGGGTAAATATGGCTGCACAAGAAATGAATTACAGAACAGAACAGTGTCTCACATTTAGAAAACACACTTATTTCAGCTTAAGGGGAAAGGAGAGGTGGGGTGATGCATAAAACCAGAGTTTGAAATTAGCACAGATACCGTTCAATAAACCAAATAGATATTAGCCAAGATCTACACCTTGCTCAATGAACTGGCCTCAACACACCCTATACACCGCAGAGAAATATATCTGAGTAATAAGAATCTTAAAACCCATGTATTGATATATCTCCATAAGGGAATCAAGTGTGTGCAGAGTGGCACAAACACAGCAGTGAAAATGAGCTAAACCCCATTATAGAAATAAATTTTAAAAACAAAACGCAGAAACAATGAAAGAGAGAAAAATTCTTACAAAATTCGCTCAGGGGCTGTGATGCAACCTGGATTGACCACATATAAACCCACAGCTGGATAAGACATAAGGCTGGACACTTGGGGCTGAGAGGATTGATGAGCTTTGGTGAGCAACTGCCAAAAGTTTAATGCAATACTTCATGCTACTCATTCCAAGGGTCCCAACACTCCAGGTTGAAGGGAATCTTCCTACAGCTAAACCATGCTTGGGAAACCCAGCGACTGGTATACCATATGATCGGGAAAGGTTTCTAAAACGCACCTCATTTTTCCTCTCCTGGGGCTCCGGATCGACATTCCAGCCGCTTTACCAAAAATATCCCCACATGGAGAGTCAATGCCTTTAAGTTCTGGTATCGCACAGTCTGCAGTTAGTGCGGAGGATGAATGGGAATAGGGGGAACCAGTGAGAAACTAGCTGTAGCGGATTCAATGGGCACATGTCACTCTAAATTCACATCAGTAAGAAGAATAAACCAAAGGCACAGCAAGGTGCCCCAGAAGAAGAATAGGGCCTGAAGGAATCCTGTGGTTATGAGGCAAGATCACAAAAATAAGAGCTGAAAAATGGAGCTAAGGGCCACTGCAATTCAAAAACCTGCAGAGTTATAAAGGCCAACTATTTTCAAAAAATATATTGAGGTAAGGCTATGAAGAGGCATTGAAAGCAAGGCAGAATTGCAGGAAAACGATTTCAGGAGGTAGACTGGAATTGCATTTAAAGCATAGGAAAAGAGGCAGAACGTCCACAATGATTCACTTGGCCAAAAAGGGCGTATGCCTTTTTTCCTGAATTTATTCAGGAAAAAAGGCATACGCCCTTTTTGGCCAACCAAGCAAGCTTGCAAAGGAAATCTGCACTACAATGAAGTCTCACTTCCCCCCGGTCAAAAGGGCCATCTGAAAAAAGTGTAAAATCCAGAAAGGCAGGACAGGCCATGGAGAACTGGGAGCCTTGTTATGCTGATGGGCGGGATGTGTATGGTGTTTCCTGAAACATCTAAAAAACAAAGCAACAGAGCCTAGGGCACTTCCACTTATGGTCCTATAGCTTAGGGAAATTAAAATCAAAAAGACACAGCCACCCCAAAATTTGGGACGCCTCTGTTTACAAGAACCTCATTAACCGTACAAGTTCAATATCACAGAAAGTGAAAAATGGATAAAGAACTTGTGGTACTTACGTACAATGCAGTATCACTCAGCAATGAAATCTATGTCATCAGGCCCGTAGCAGCATAATGAGTGGATTCAGGTACGATGATTCTAACTGAAATAAGACACACAGAAAAAGAAACATCATAAGATATCACTAATACACGGAATGTAAACTTGGCTACACAGGAACTGAATTACAGAACAGAACAGGGTCTCAAATTTAGAAAACCAACTTATGCTTGCTTAAGGGGAAAGGTGAGTTGGGGTGCTGCATAAAACCAGAGATTGAAATGAACACAGATAAAGTTCCTTAAGCCAAATATGGAATAGACAAGAGCTACTCCTTGCTCAACGAAATGGACTCAACACCCCATATTAAACGCCTAAGAATGTACCTGACTAGTAAGTATCTTAAAACCTATGGATTGCTATGTCTCCAAAAGAGAATCAAGCATGTGTACAGGGGCATAAACGCAGCAGTGATAGGATTGGAGAGGTTCAGTGAGCAAATGAAGACCCTTTGAAGTCATATTGCATGGTACCAATTCCACGGGCCTCAACTCTCCAGGTTTAAGGAATTCTTCCTTCAGCTAAAACATGCATGTGGAACCCAGAGTATGATCAACCGTGTGAACGGGAGACATGTTCAAATATGTCTCAGTTTTCCTCTCCTGGTACTCGGGTGCAACATTCCAGACGCTTTACTAACACTCTCCCCACTTGGAGAGTCAGCGCCTTTAACCTCCTGTTTGGCCCAGTTTGCAATTTCTGCGGAAGATGAACAGAAATAGGGAGAACCAATGAGAGACTAGCTGGAGGTGTCTGGACGGGCAAATTTAACTCTCATTTCCCACCAGGAAGAGGAAATAACCAAAGGCTCAGCATGCCGGGCCGGAACCAGATTAGGGCCTGAAGCCATCCTGCGGTGTTGCGGCCAGCTCACAAGAAAGCGAGTTGAAGAAAGGAGCTCAGGGGCACTGTAATTCACAAACCTGCAGAGTTATAAATGACAGCTATCGTCCAAAAATATACTGAAGTAAGGCTGCCAAGAGGACTTGAAAGCGGGGCAGAATTGCAGGAAACCGATTTCAGGAGGTAGACTGGAATTGCATTGAAAGCATAGGAAAAGAGGCAGAACGTCCACAATGATGCACTTGGCCAAAAAGGGCGTATGCGTTTTTTCCTGAATATATTCAGAAAAAACGCATACGCCCTTTTTGGCCAACCAAGCAAGCTTGCAAAGGAAATCTGCACTACAATGAAGTCTCACTTCCCCCCGGTCAAAAGGGCCATCTGAAAAAAGTGTAAAATCCAGAAAGGCAGGACAGGCCATGGAGAACTGGGAGCCTTGTTATGCTGATGGGCGGGATGTAAATTGCCAACAGACACTCGGGAGAAGTGTATGGTGTTTCCTGAAACATCTAAAAAACAAAGCAACAGAGCCTAGGGCACTTCCACTTATGGTCCTATAGCTTAGGGAAATTAAAATCAAAAAGACACAGCCACCCCAAAGTTTGGGACGCCTCTGTTTACAAGAACCTCGTTTACCGTACAAGTTCAATATCACAGAAAGTGAAAAATGGATAAAGAAGTTGTGGTATTTACTTACAAAGCAATAACACTCAGCAATGAAATCTATGTCATCAGGCCCTTAGCAGCACAATGAGTGGATTCAGGTATGATGATTCTAACTGAAATAAGTCACACAGAAAAAGAAACATCATAAGATATCACTAATACACGGAATGTAAACTTGGCTACACAGGAACTGAATTACAAAACAGAACAGGGTCTCAAATTTAGAAAACCAACTTATGCTTGCTTAATGGGAAAGGTGAGTTGGGGTGCTGCATAAAACCAGAGATTGAAATGAGCACAGATAAAGTTGCTTAAGCCAAATATGGAATAGACAAGAGCTACTCCTAGCTCAACGAAATGGACCCAACACCCCATATTAAATGCCTAAGAATGTACCTGACTAGTAATTATCTTAAAACCTATGGATTGCTATGTCTCCGAAAGGGAATCAAGCGTGTGTACAGGGGCTTAAATGCAGCAGTGATAGGATTGGAGAGGTTTGGTGAGCAAATGAAGACCCTTTGAAATCATATTGCATGGTACTCATTCCACGGGTCTCAACTCTCCAGGTTTCAGGGATTCTTCCTTCAGCTAAAACATGCATGTGGAACCCAGAGTATGATCAACCATGTGAATGGGAGACGTGTTCAAATATGTCTCAGTTTTCGTCCCCTGGTACTCGGGTGCAACATTCCAGACGCTTTACTAACACTCTCCCGACTTGGAGAGTCAGTGCCTTTAACCTCCTGTTTGGCCCTGTTTTCAATTTCAGTGGAAGATGAACAGGAATAGGGAGAACCAATGAGAGACAAGCTGGAGGTTTCTGGACGGGCAAATTTAACTCTCATTTCCCACCAAGGACAGGAATTAACCAAAGGCTCAGCGTGCCGTGCTGGAACCAGATTAGGGCCTGAAGCAATCCTGCGGTGTTGCGGCCAGCTCAAAAGAAAGCGAGTTGAAGAAAGGAGCTCAGGGGCACAGGAATTCACAAACCTGCAGAGTTATAAATGACAGCAATCGTCCAAAAATATACTGAAGTAAGGCTGCCAAGAGGACTTGAAAGCGGGGCAGAATTGCAGGAAACCGATTTCAGGAGGTAGACTGGAATTGCATTTTAAGCATAGGAAAAGAGGCAGAACGTCCACAATGATGCACTTGGCCAAAAAGGGCGTATGCGTTTTTTCCTGAATCAGGAAAAAACGCATACGCACTTTTTGGCCAACCAAGCAAGCTTGCAAAGGAAATCTGCACTACAATGAAGTCTCACTTCCCCCCGGTCAGAAGGGCCATCTGAGAAAAGTGTAAAATCCAGAAAGGCAGGACAGGCCATGGAGAACTGGGAGCCTTGTTATGCTGATGGGCGGGATGTAAATTGCCAACAGCCACTCGGGAGAAGTGTATGGTGTTTCCTGAAACATCTAAAATACAAAGCAACAGAGCCTAGGGCACTTCCACTTATGGTCCTATAGCTTAGGGAAATTAAAATCAAAAAGACACAGCCACCCCACAGTTTGGGACAGCTCTGTTTACAAGAACCTCGTTTACGGTACAAGTTCAATATCGCAGAAAGTGAAAAATGGATAAAGAAATTGTGGTACTTATGTACAATGCAAAATCACTCAGCCATGAAATCTATGTCATCAGGCCCGTAGCAGCATAATGAGTGGATTCAGGTATGATGATTCTAACTGAAATATGTCACACAGAAAAAGAAACATCATAAGATATCACTAATACATGGAATGTGAACTTGGCTACACATGAACTGAATTACAAAACAGAACAGGGTCTCAAGTTTAGAAAACCAACTTATGCTTCCTTAAGGGGGAAAGTGAGTTGGGGTGCTGCATAAAACCAGAGTTTGAAATTAGCACAGATACCATTCAATAAGCCAAATATGTAATAGACAAGACCTACCCCTTGCTCAACAAAATGGACTCAACAATGAGGTATCACCTCACACCTGATAGAATGGGCATCATGAGAAAATCTACAAACAAAAATGCTGGAAAGGGTGTGGAGAAAAGGAACCCCCTTCCACTATTGTTGGGAATATAAATTGATACAGTCACTACGGAGAACAATATGGAGTTTCTTAAGAAACTAACAATAGAATTACCATATGATACAGCAATCCCAGTACTGGACATATACCCAGACAAAACCATAAATCAAAACGAGACATTCACCGCAATGTTCATTGCATCACTATTTACAATATCGAGGTAATGGAAGCAACCTAAATGCCCACAGACAGACGAATGCATAAAGCTGTGGTACATATATAAAATGGAATATTACTAAGCCATGAAAAGGAATGAAATTGGGTCATTTGTAGAGACGTCGATGGATCTAGAGACTGTCATACAGAGTGAAGTAAGTCAGAAAGAGAAAAACAAATCTTGTATATTCATGCATATATGTGGAACCTAGAAAAACTGTACAGATTAACCATTTTGCAAGGCATAAATAGAGCAACAGATGTAGACAACAAATGTATGGACAACAAGGGGGGAAAGCTGTTGGGGGGGTGGTGGTGGGAGGAGTTGAGAGACTGGGATTGGCATGTATACATTTATATGTATAAAATAGATAACCAATAAGAACCTGCTGTATAAAAATATAAAATAAAATTCAAAATTAAAAAGAAATAAAATTTAAAAAATAAAACAGAAAAAACAATTATTCCCTTCACATACATGTATTTATATGAATAAATTATTTCCATGCTTATATCTGTAAATACAAAAAAGAGGAATAAAATCTACCTTGAACCAAAAACGAAAAAGAGAAAAAAAACACAGAACCCACCAGTTCCACAGAGGAAAACCGTATCAGGGCACTTGCTCCAGTTGTAAACAATTCTGAAGTTGGCCAGTGGTGGGGAATCGTCTCCCATTCAGCCAGCAGCCCCCACGCAACAAGCGTCCTCATTGCAAAGCTGGGGCACCGTGCCGAGGCATCTGTGAGTAAACGTGAGCTGAGCCCCAGGCCAGTTGCTGCTGAACTATTCCCACCCGTCCCAGGTAAAACACCTGAATATATACAAGGACTTGAAAGCCTAGAGGAAGGGCCATAGAGCCACACGAGTGACAGCATGCCGGCCGACTTGGTGCCTGCAGGCCAGCCAGGATGGTCCTGGCCCTGGGTGCTCTTCTGGAAGATTTCCATTTCCCTGACTGAGATACCCGTCCTGTCCCTGCCCCCACTGCTTTTTTCCTTCCTCACCTCTGCCCAGGGAGAAATTCCAGCAGCAGGTATGGGTGACACATCCTCTTCTTTAGCAGGTGGCAGCCTGGCAACTGCTGCAGAAAGTCCAGCAGAGCCCCACTCACACTGGGCCACCCACAAAGCCGTGGCCTCTCACTCCCTCCCACCAGCCCAGCCCCGAGACTGCTGACAGGGCAGAGAAAATGGCGTCAGGCACGGCTGCAGGGGCTCTTGCTGCCTGGAGTGGTATTTATATTGATCTCAACCCAGGCACACCTGGGGAGGGCTGGCCCGCACGGTAAGGCTGCCCAGGTCAGCCAATCATCACCCCTCAGGGGCTCACAGTTGCAGAAAATGGAACTTGCTGAACCGGCCAGGTCCAAGGAACAGGTGTGGGCTCCTGAGAGTCAGGATAGACAAGGGGCTGCAGCTTTGGCTTGTTTTCTAATCATTTTATCTGGCCCATGAGTGGGAGACAACTTCAAGAAAACCCTCTCCTTATGAGAGGAACCCAGGAGTCAGGGAGAGGAGGGGTGGGTGGTGGTTGGAGACAGAGGCCTGGTGCCCCGGGTGCAGTGGAAGTCTCTGGAAGACCAGGTGGAGGGAGGCCGCACAGAGTGACGCCCAGGGTCACAGACCTGTCGCAGCTGCTGTTTGTTAGTTCAAGTCCTGCTCTGAGGTGCTCTGTGCCAGCTCTGAGCGACAGGTGAGCTGGGGGTGCTCTGCAATGAGGGCTATGTGCACGGTTCCTGTGTGCCCAGCCCTGCCATGGTACCTGCAAGGGTAGCTCTGTATCCTGGGAAGGGCCTGACCACGAGAGCCCCGTGGGCTGGGGTGGGGGTGGGGTACCTGCCCAGGTGAGCTCCATATTCTGGGATTGGTCTGACCACGAGAGCCCCATGGGCTGCTGGGGACCTGGTAAAGGATGTCAGGACAGTCAGTGAAGCCACCGAGGATATACCTCCAGTTGCTCCTAATTCCTACACCCTGCTGGTCATTCTACCAACCACCAGGACATGGTATTCTGTATTAGTCTTCAATGATGCCTTCTTTTGTATTCCATTAGTCCCAGAGTCACAAGAAATTTTGGCTTGTGAGTGGCAGGACTCAACATACAACTAAAACAATACTTCCGGGCCGTCTTGCCCCAAGGGTGCAAAAATTCCCACACCATCTTTGGGGAAAGCTTAGCTAAAGACCTAAAAGTTCTACCTCTGGAAAAGGAAACCCTCCTTCAGTACGCAGACGACATTCTGATCGCCAGCCCTACTAAGGAGGCCTCTGAACTACCAAGCCAATAAAGGATAGAAGTTGTCCAAGAAAAAGCTCAAATATCACAGACTGCGGTGACCTGCCTGGGCTTCATTCTCACAGAAGGTCGGAGAAGCCCATCTCAGGAAAGGGAAGAAACCATTTGCAGCCTTACCCCTTTCTAAAACTAGAAGACAGCTTAGGGGTTCCTGGGGAGGCCAGGGTTTGCTGCTTCTGGATCCCTAACTACAGTCTACTAGCTGGGCCTCTATATGAAACACTGAAAGGAAAAGATGATGATCCTTTTGAATAGAATCCAGAAGTGGCCTTTCAAGAATGGAAAGAGCAGTCAATTCAGACCCTTGCCCTGGAACTCCCTAATTTAGCTAAACCCTTTGACCTTTACATTCCCGGTGAAAGGTGAATCGCCATTGGAGAATTAGTGCAAAAACTGGGACCACTTGAAATGGAACAATGCAAGAATGCCATCCAGGTAGGATAAACTACGGTCACCAAGGGGCTTGGCCCACTGCCGCATCTGGCCAAGATACTGGCGGTATCTAAAAACCTGGAAATCAGCAGCCCAAAAGGCCACCTCCTTCCTAAGGGAAAAGGACCCCACGTGGTGATCCTAACCACCAACGATGCCCTGAAGTTGCAGGGTTCGCTCCGTGGGCACACCGACCTCGAGTGAGGAGGCCCTCCAACTCCAACATCCAGAGAGATAACCGGGGGCAACAGGGCACCATGACGACTCGTGTGAACATCACTTGACCTGGAGTTTCTCTCATAAAACAATAAGAGTGTGTCCCAAAAGAGTAGACTACTGCTTGCAGGACTTACTGCACCCAGAGGGGAGCTAATAATCTTGGCGGGGGAACCGTATATCACACTGTCACCATAGAAAAGCCTACAGACACCGTGATGATGGTGGCCAATAAGACCGGCTGGACTCCTGTTTACTTCAAAAGGCTGTTGACTCAGTGGTCATCATGGTCCTTGATCACCACTGACCCTGGACTGTCTGGGAGTTGAGCGGGCAGGGCTCTGACACCTGGTGCTGTTTGTACGTTAATTCAGGGGCCTAATTGAAGAAAGCGCAGACTACTGGTCAGAGCATCTAGGCTGGCAGAAACGGTCAGCCTAAGGTGGCCGAACAAATGTGGGGCGGGGTGAAACCGGCCCCCACAGCGTCTCTGCACATCTCTTTCCTGGACCCTTAAAGGTCATTAGAATCTATAACACTTCCAATGCTGGTGCTCAGGTGGACGAGCAGGGAGGCAGGGGGCCTGGGGACAATCAACGTCACCTGGAGGCTGCTGGGGAGAAGCTCTGACCCTCGCCCCCGGGTATTAGGGCTCCCAACTCAGCACTCAGCAGTTACAGAAGAAGTGTCTGCACCCTCAGCACTCCAAGAATGAGGAACGGGACAAAAGACAGAGGAGGGGTTTGTCCCCAGCAAAGCCCATTAAAAATCCCTGGGAGATAAAAATAGAATCTGGGCAATAAAGTCAAGTCTAACCTTTTTTATCCTTTGTGCTTTGTCTAATTTCACGTGCTCCTAGGGTCCCGCATGCAGAGGTTCCACACCCGGCACTTCAGACCAGATTTCCTAGTGCAGAATGGCTGGGTCGACACCTCAGCTCCTGGGGCCCAGTGCAGACTCCGCGATATAGAGCCTGAGCTGCAGCCAACCTGGCCCTCGAGAGCTCCGCCCCCTCCCTCCCACTGACTCTGACAGGATCTCTACACAGCAGCCCAGCCCACAGCCCACGGGGTAGTGCATGCTCTCACCTCTCCATTCTCTGATCAAAATATAAAGTTTCCTTTGCTTGTGAACCAAACTCAGTCTCGATCTGTTGGCCCCAATGACACTGGGCAGGGGGACACTTGTTGGGGTCCACTCTGGAGGATCAGTAACAGAAATTGAGACTATTGTAACCTCAATGAACAGATGTGTGAGCCAAACTGTAGTTAACATAGAACAGTGTATAAGGCTCGGGTAAAATAAGATGTTTCTAACACTTCCATTTGATATTTCCATCACTTTATTATAAGCAAGTTCAGTGAAAAGGTTTGTCTTATTTGTCAGGTCAATATTAGAGAAACGAAGTGATTTCTTTCCAAGGATGTACATCTAATAATCTTGGTTAAAGCTTCAATCTTGTTTTAAATGCTTTTCCATTGAAAATGATACCTCTCTTTCAGCTCCCCCATTTCTGAGAAGTATAAAATCTTATAATTTATTATTACCAAAGGGGAAAGGTGGGAGGAGGGATAAATTAACAGTTTGGGATTAACACATACACACTGCTATGTATAAAATAGATCATCAACAAGGAACTACTGTATAGCACAGGGAACTACACTCAACATTTTGCAATAACCTATAAGGGGAAATAATCTGAAAAAGAATAGATATTTTTATTGACATCATCTATCAATGACAGTTAAAGTGTAACCTAAGGGAAGCTGGTGGTGAGTGCTTCTGACCCTGAAGACTTCAATCATCTAAAGTTTGGACTCTGCCTACTTCCCAAGGCCCTTAATGAACATATGTGTAGCCGTAGCTTAAAAAATTCCCCAGTTTGGGTTTCGGGGAGACACTGATTTTGAAAAAGCCCTGGTGTTCTCCTTACATGAATGGGACTCTTCCTACTGCTAAAACATGTCTGTCACACCCAGAGGATGGTATACCGTCTGATCGGGAAGAGTTTGGAAAAGGCATCTCATCTCCTCATCTCCTGGTGCTCGGGTTCACCCCTCCAGCGTCTTTACTAACAGTCTCCCCACTTGGAGATGTCAGCACTGTCAACATCCTGTTGCGTACAGTTTGGAATTTGTCCAGAGGATGAAGCGGAAGGATGAGGAACAATGAGAGACAAGTCCTAGGTGTTCAGACAGGCACATGTCACTCTAATTTCCAATCAGGAAGACGAATTGACCAAAGGCTAGGGTTGCCCATGGAAACAGTATAGGGCTTGAGGAAATCCCGCTGCTTTGTGGCCAGTTCCCATAAACACAAGTTGAACAATGGAACTCAGGGGCAGTAAAATTCACAAAACTGCAGAGTTGAAAATATCCATCACTGAAAAATGTCTTGAGGAAAGTCAGAGAAAAGGACTTGTAAGCAAGGGAGAATGGCAGGAAAGGGATTTGAGGAGGTAGAAAGGACTCGCCATTAAGCACAAGAAAAGGAGCTGAACATTGCCAACATTGCAGTTGGCCAAAAAGGGTGTATGCGTTTTTTTCTGTATATATTCAAGAAAAGGGCATACACTTTTTTAGCCAACCAAACAGGTGGGCACTGGAAGTCAATACTACAAAAGATATCACTTCGCATCAGTCAGAAGAGCCATCCTCATAAAGCGTAAACAACAGAAATGCAGGACAGGGCAAGGAGAAGAGGGAGCCCTGTGAGACTTATAGTGGAAATGTATATTGCCAACGGCCATTCTGGAGAAGTGTATTGTGTTTACTAAAGCATCTAAAAAATGAGCTACAGAGCATAGGGCACTTGCACTCATGGGCGTATATCTTGAGAAAAACAAAAATCGAGAGGACACAGGCACCCCAATGTTTACCCCCTCTCTGTTTAAAAGATCCTCAACTAGGATATAACTTAAGTGTCCCTGGAGGGAAAAAATGGGTAGAGATGTGGTACTTAGGTAGAGTGGAATATTATTCAGCCTGGAAATCAATGAAATATGGCCAGTTGTAACAACTCCGGAGGAGTTATGTATGATCTTTCTAAGTGACAGAATTCAAAAAGAAAAAGACACATATCATAAGATATCACTTAAAGGTGGAATCCAAAATGGCTACACATGAAATAAATTACAAAACAAAAACATAGTCAAATATGTAGAAAACACGCATAAGGCTGCTAAACGGGAAAGGTGGGGAGGGGTGAGGCATCACCCAGGAGGTTGAAATTAGCAAAGATACCATTCCAAATACCAAACTGATAATCAACAAGGCCTACACGGTAGCTAAAAGAACTGCACTCAGCACACTCAAGTCACCGGAAAAGAATATATACGACTGGTAAGAATCTGAAAAAGAATTTACTGATGTCTCTCTGTACGTGAATCAAGTGGATGTACAGCAGCAAGAAACAGAGCTTTGAAAATCAGCTGTAACCAATATAGTAATAAATTGAAAAAAATAAACGACAGAGAGACAGAGAAAACCTCTTACAACTTTTCCTCAGGGCCGGTGATGCAACATGGATTGAACACATCTAGACCCACAGCAGGATGAGACATAAGGCTGGAAACTGTTTGCGCTAAGAGAAATGTGAGGTTGGGTGAGGAAATGCACACCCTTTAAAGTAATACTACCTGGTACCCATTCAATGGGTCCCAAATATGCAGGTTCAAGGGATCTTCCTACAGCTAAAACATGCATGGAAAACCCAGAGGACTGTACACCATGTGATCGGGAGATGTGTCTAAAATGCAGCTCATTTATCCTCTCCTGGTGCTCCTGTTCACCATTCCAGCCACGTTACTTAGAATCTCCCCACTTGGAGAATCAGCACATTTCAACTTCTGTTTCACACATTTTGCAAATTGTGAGGAGGATGAACGGGGAACCAATGAGAGAATAGTTGTAGGGGTTTGGACGGGCACATATCACTCTAATTTCCCATTAAGAATAAGAATTGAAAAAAGGCTCAGCCCGCCTCGCCCGAGCCAAAATAGGGCCTGAAGCAATCCTGCGGGTTTGAGGCCAGCTCACAAAAGAGCAACTTAAAAAATGGAGCTCAGGGTCACTGCAATTCACAAACCTGCAGAGTTATAAATGAAAACTAACGTCCAAAAATATGTTGAGGTAAGGCAAAGAAGAGGATCTGAATGCAAGACAGAATTGCAAGAAACAGATTTCAAGAGATAGATTGGACTCGTCTTTAAAGCACATGAAAAGCGGCAGAATTTCGACAATGATGCAGTTGGCCCAAAAGGGCGTATGCGTTTTTTCCTGATTATATCCAGGAAAAAACGCATACGCACTTTATGGGCAACGAAGCAAGCAAGCAATGCAAATGTGCACAACAAAGAAGTCTCATTTCCCACTGGTCAAAAGGGCCATCCTAAAAAATTGTAAAAACCAGAAATGCAGGACAGGCCATGGAGAACAGGGAGCCTTTATACGCTGATGGGCAGTGTGTGAACTTCCGAGAGCCACTCTGGAGAAGTGTATGGTGGTTCCTAAATCATCTAAAAAACAGAGCTACAGAGCATAGGACACTTCCAATCATGGGAGTATATCTAGGGAAATCTAAAAATTAACAAGACACAAGCACACCACAGTTTAGGGCTACTCTGTTTACAAGAACCTCAACTTCAGTATACCTTAAATATCCCAGGAAAGAGAACAATGGATAAAGAAGATGTGGTACTTATGTACAATGGAATATCTCTTCACCATGAAATCAATGTAATAAGGCTAGTAGAAGGATAAAGAGTGGATTTAGGTCCGATAATACTACTTGAAATAAGTCAAACAGAAAAAGAAACATATCATAAGATATCACTTATAGAGGGAGGGTAAATATGGCTGCACAAGAAATGAATTACAGAACAGAACAGTGTCTCACATTTAGAAAACACACTTATTTCAGCTTAAGGGGAAAGGAGAGGTGGGGTGATGCATAAAACCAGAGTTTGAAATTAGCACAGATACCGTTCAATAAACCAAATAGATATTAGACAAGATCTACACCTTGCTCAATGAACTGGCCTCAACACACCCTATACACCGCAGAGAAATATATCTGAGTAATAAGAATCTTAAAACCCATGTATTGATATATCTCCATAAGGGAATCAAGTGTGTGCAGAGTGGCACAAACACAGCAGTGAAAATGAGCTAAACCCCATTATAGAAATAAATTTTAAAAACAAAACGCAGAAACAATGAAAGAGAGAAAAATTCTTACAAAATTCGCTCAGGGGCTGTGATGCAACCTGGATTGACCACATATAAACCCACAGCTGGATAAGACATAAGGCTGGACACTTGGGGCTGAGAGGATTGATGAGCTTTGGTGAGCAACTGCCAAAAGTTTAATGCAATACTTCATGCTACTCATTCCAAGGGTCCCAACACTCCAGGTTGAAGGGAATCTTCCTACAGCTAAACCATGCTTGGGAAACCCAGCGACTGGTATACCATATGATCGGGAAAGGTTTCTAAAACGCACCTCATTTTTCCTCTCCTGGGGCTCCGGATCGACATTCCAGCCGCTTTACCAAAAATATCCCCACATGGAGAGTCAATGCCTTTAAGTTCTGGTATCGCACAGTCTGCAGTTAGTGCGGAGGATGAATGGGAATAGGGGGAACCAGTGAGAAACTAGCTGTAGCGGTTTCAATGGGCACATGTCACTCTAAATTCACATCAGTAAGAAGAATAAACCAAAGGCACAGCAAGGTGCCCCAGAAGAAGAATAGGGCCTGAAGGAATCCTGTGGTTATGAGGCAAGATCACAAAAATAAGAGCTGAAAAATGGAGCTAAGGGCCACTGCAATTCAAAAACTTGCAGAGTTATAAAGGCCAACTATTTTCAAAAAATATATTGAGGTAAGGCTATGAAGAGGCACTGAAAGCAAGGCAGAATTGCAGGAAAACGATTTCAGGAGGTAGACGGGAATTGCATTTAAAGCATAGGAAAAGAGGCAGAACGTCCACAATGATGCACTTGGCCAAAAAGGGCGTATGCCTTTTTTCCTGAATTTATTCAGAAAAAAAGGCATACGCCCTTTTTGGCCAACCAAGCAAGCTTGCAAAGGAAATCTGCACTACAATGAAGTCTCACTTCCCCCCGGTCAAAAGGGCCATCTGAAAAAAGTGTAAAATCCAGAAAGGCAGGACAGGCCATGGAGAACTGGGAGCCTTGTTATGCTGATGGGCGGGCTGTGTATGGTGTTTCCTGAAACATCTAAAAAACAAAGCAACAGAGCCTAGGGCACTTCCACTTATGGTCCTATAGCTTAGGGAAATTAAAATCAAAAAGACACAGCTACCCCAAAATTTGGGACGCCTCTGTTTACAAGAACCTCGTTTAGCGTACAAGTTCAATATCACAGAAAGTGAAAAATGGATAAAGAAGTTGTGGTATTTACTTACAAAGCAATATCACTCAGCAATGAAATCTATGTCATCAGGCCCTTAGCAGCACAATGAGTGGATTCAGGTATGATGATTCTAACTGAAATAAGTCACACAGAAGAAGAAACATCATAAGATATCAGTAATACACGGAATGTAAACTTGGCTACACAGGAACTGAATTACAGAACAGAACAGGGTCTCAAATTTAGAAAACCAACTTATGCTTGGTTAAGGCTAAAGGTGAGTTGGGGTGCTGCATAAAACCATAGATTGAAATGAGCACAGATAAAGTTCCTTAAGCCAAATATGGAATAGACAAGAGCTACTCCTTGCTGAACGAAATGGACTCAACACCGCCTATTAAACGCCTAAGAATGTACCTGACTAGTAAGTATCTTAAAACCTATAGATTGCTATGTCTCCGAAAGAGAATCAAGCATGTGTACAGGGGCATAAACGCAGCAGTGATAGGATTGGAGAGGTTCGGTGAGCAAATGAAGACCCTTTGAAGTCATATTGCATGGTACCCATTCCACGGGTTTCAACTACCCAGGTTTAAGGTATTCTTCCTTCAGCTAAAACATGCATGTGGAACCTAGAGTATGATCAACCATGTGATCGGGAGACGTGTTCAAATATGTCTCAGTTTTCGTACCCTGGTACTCGGGTGCAACATTCCAGACGCTTTACTAACACCCTCCCGACTTGGAGAGTCAGTCCCTTTAACCTCCTGTTTGGCCCAGTTTGCAATTTCTGCGGAAGATGAACAGGAATAGCGAGAACCAATGAGAGACTAGCTGGAGGTGTCTGGACGGGCAAATTTAACTCTCATTTCCCACCAGGAAGAGGAATTAACCAAAGGCTCAGCGTGCCGTGCCGGAACCAGATTAGGGCCTGAAGCCATCCTGCGGTGTTGCGGCCAGCTCAAAAGAAAGCGAGTTGAAGAAAGGAGCTCAGGGGCACTGTAATTCACAAACCTGCAGAGTTATAAATGACAGCTATCGTCCAAAAATATACTGAAGTAAGGCTGCCAAGAGGACTTGAAAGCGGGGCAGAATTGCAGGAAACCGATTTCAGGAGGCAGACTGGAATTGCATTGAAAGCATAGGAAAAGAGGCAGAACGTCCACAATGATGCACTTGGCCAAAAAGGGCGTATGCGTTTTTTCCTGAATATATTCAGGAAAAAACGCATACGCCCTTTTTGGCCAACCAAGCAAGCTTGCAAAGGAAATCTGCACTACAATGAAGTCTCACTTCCCCCCGGTCAAAAGGGCCATCTGAAAAAAGTGTAAAATCCAGAAAGGCAGGACAGGCCATGGAGAACTGGGAGCCTTGTTATGCTGATGGGCGGGATGTAAATTGCCAACAGACACTCGGGAGAAGTGTATGGTGTTTCCTGAAACATCTAAAAAACAAAGCAACAGAGCCTAGGGCACTTCCACTTATGGTCCTATAGCTTAGGGAAATTAAAATCAAAAAGACACAGCCACCCCAAAGTTTGGGACGCCTCTGTTTACAAGAACCTCGTTTACAGTACAAGTTCAACATCGCAGAAAGTGAAAAATGGATAAAGAAGTTGTGGTATTTACTTACAAAGCAATATCACTCAGCAATGAAATCTATGTCATCAGGCCCTTAGCAGCACAATGAGTGGATTCAGGTATGATGATTCTAACTGAAATAAGTCACACAGAAGAAGAAACATCATAAGATATCAGTAATACACGGAATGTAAACTTGGCTACACAGGAACTGAATTACAGAACAGAACAGGGTCTCAAATTTAGAAAACCAACTTATGCTTGCTTAAGGGTAAAGGTGAGTTGGGGTGCTGCATAAAACCAGAGATTGAAATGAGCACAGATAAAGTTCCTTAAGCCAAATATGGAATAGACAAGAGCTACTCCTTGCTCAACGAAATGGACTCAACACCGCATATTAAATGCCTAAGAATGTACCTGACTAGTAAGTATCTTAAAACCTATGGATTGCTATGTCTCCGAAAGAGAATCAAGCATGTGTACAGGGGCATAAACGCAGCAGTGATAGGATTGGAGAGGTTCGGTGAGCAAATGAAGACCCTTTGAAGTCATATTGCATGGTACCCATTCCACGGGTTTCAACTACCCAGGTTTAAGGTATTCTTCCTTCAGCTAAAACATGCATGTGGAACCTAGAGTATGATCAACCATGTGATCGGGAGACGTGTTCAAATATGTCTCAGTTTTCGTACCCTGGTACTCGGGTGCAACATTCCAGACGCTTTACTAACACCCTCCCGACTTGGAGAGTCAGTCCCTTTAACCTCCTGTTTGGCCCAGTTTGCAATTTCTGCGGAAGATGAACAGGAATAGCGAGAACCAATGAGAGACTAGCTGGAGGTGTCTGGACGGGCAAATTTAACTCTCATTTCCCACCAGGAAGAGGAATTAACCAAAGGCTCAGCGTGCCGTGCCGGAACCAGATTAGGGCCTGAAGCCATCCTGCGGTGTTGCGGCCAGCTCAAAAGAAAGCGAGTTGAAGAAAGGAGCTCAGGGGCACTGTAATTCACAAACCTGCAGAGTTATAAATGACAGCTATCGTCCAAAAATATACTGAAGTAAGGCTGCCAAGAGGACTTGAAAGCGGGGCAGAATTGCAGGAAACCGATTTCAGGAGGCAGACTGGAATTGCATTGAAAGCATAGGAAAAGAGGCAGAACGTCCACAATGATGCACTTGGCCAAAAAGGGCGTATGCGTTTTTTCCTGAATATATTCAGGAAAAAACGCATACGCCCTTTTTGGCCAACCAAGCAAGCTTGCAAAGGAAATCTGCACTACAATGCAGTCTCACTTCCCCCCGGTCAAAAGGGCTATCTGAAAAAAGTGTAAAATCCAGAAAGGCAGGACAGGCCATGGAGAACTGGGAGCCTTGTTATGCTGATGGGCGGGATGTAAATTGCCAACAGACACTCGGGAGAAGTGTATGGTGTTTCCTGAAACATCTAAAAAACAAAGCAACAGAGCCTAGGGCACTTCCACTTATGGTCCTATAGCTTAGGGAAATTAAAATCAAAAAGACACAGCCACCCCAAAGTTTGGGACGCCTCTGTTTACAAGAACCTCGTTTAGCGTACAAGTTCAACATCGCAGAAAGTGAAAAATGGATAAAGAAGTTGTGGTATTTACTTACAAAGCAATATCACTCAGCAATGAAATCTATGTCATCAGGCCCTTAGCAGCACAATGAGTGGATTCAGGTATGATGATTCTAACTGAAATAAGTCACACAGAAAAAGAAACATCATAAGATATCAGTAATACACGGAATGTAAACTTGGCTACACAGGAACTGAATTACAGAACAGAACAGGGTCTCAAATTTAGAAAACCAACTTATGCTTGCTTAAGGGTAAAGGTGAGTTGGGGTGCTGCATAAAACCAGAGATTGAAATGAGCACAGATAAAGTTCCTTAAGCCAAATATGGAATAGACAAGAGCTACTCCTTGCTCAACGAAATGGACTCAACACCGCATATTAAACGCCTAAGAATGTACCTGACTAGTAAGTATCTTAAAACCTATGGATTGCTATGTCTCCGAAAGAGAATCAAGCGTGTGTACAGGGGCATAAACGCAGCAGTGATAGGATTGGAGAGGTTCGGTGAGCAAATGAAGACCCTTTGAAGTCATATTGCATGGTACCCATTCCACCGGTTTCAACTATCCAGGTTTAAGGTATTCTTCCTTCAGCTAAAACATGCATGTGGAACCTAGAGTATGATCAACCATGTGATCGGGAGACGTGTTCAAATATGTCTCAGTTTTCGTACCCTGGTACTCGGGTGCAACATTCCAGACGCTTTACTAACACCCTCCCGACTTGGAGAGTCAGTCCCTTTAACCTCCTGTTTGGCCCAGTTTGCAATTTCTGCGGAAGATGAACAGGAATAGCGAGAACCAATGAGAGACTAGCTGGAGGTGTCTGGACGGGCAAATTTAACTCTCATTTCCCACCAGGAAGAGGAATTAACCAAAGGCTCAGCGTGCCGTGCCGGAACCAGATTAGGGCCTGAAGCCATCCTGCGGTGTTGCGGCCAGCTCAAAAGAAAGCGAGTTGAAGAAAGGAGCTCAGGGGCACTGTAATTCACAAACCTGCAGAGTTATAAATGACAGCTATCGTCCAAAAATATACTGAAGTAAGGCTGCCAAGAGGACTTGAAAGCGGGGCAGAATTGCAGGAAACCGATTTCAGGAGGCAGACTGGAATTGCATTGAAAGCATAGGAAAAGAGGCAGAACGTCCACAATGATGCACTTGGCCAAAAAGGGCGTATGCGTTTTTTCCTGAATATATTCAGGAAAAAACGCATACGCCCTTTTTGGCCAACCAAGCAAGCTTGCAAAGGAAATCTGCACTACAATGAAGTCTCACTTCCCCCCGGTCAAAAGGGCTATCTGAAAAAAGTGTAAAATCCAGAAAGGCAGGACAGGCCATGGAGAACTGGGAGCCTTGTTATGCTGATGGGCGGGATGTAAATTGCCAACAGACACTCGGGAGAAGTGTATGGTGTTTCCTGAAACATCTAAAAAACAAAGCAACAGAGCCTAGGGCACTTCCACTTATGGTCCTATAGCTTAGGGAAATTAAAATCAAAAAGACACAGCCACCCCAAAGTTTGGGACGCCTCTGTTTACAAGAACCTCGTTTAGCGTACAAGTTCAACATCGCAGAAAGTGAAAAATGGATAAAGAAGTTGTGGTATTTACTTACAAAGCAATATCACTCAGCAATGAAATCTATGTCATCAGGCCCTTAGCAGCACAATGAGTGGATTCAGGTATGATGATTCTAACTGAAATAAGTCACACAGAAAAAGAAACATCATAAGATATCAGTAATACACGGAATGTAAACTTGGCTACACAGGAACTGAATTACAGAACAGAACAGGGTCTCAAATTTAGAAAACCAACTTATGCTTGCTTAAGGGTAAAGGTGAGTTGGGGTGCTGCATAAAACCAGAGATTGAAATGAGCACAGATAAAGTTCCTTAAGCCAAATATGGAATAGACAAGAGCTACTCCTTGCTCAACGAAATGGACTCAACACCGCATATTAAACGCCTAAGAATGTACCTGACTAGTAAGTATCTTAAAACCTATGGATTGCTATGTCTCCGAAAGAGAATCAAGCGTGTGTACAGGGGCATAAACGCAGCAGTGATAGGATTGGAGAGGTTCGGTGAGCAAATGAAGACCCTTTGAAGTCATATTGCATGGTACCCATTCCACGGGTTTCAACTACCCAGGTTTAAGGTATTCTTCCTTCAGCTAAAACATGCATGTGGAACCTAGAGTATGATCAACCATGTGATCGGGAGACGTGTTCAAATATGTCTCAGTTTTCGTACCCTGGTACTCGGGTGCAACATTCCAGACGCTTTACTAACACCCTCCCGACTTGGAGAGTCAGTCCCTTTAACCTCCTGTTTGGCCCAGTTTGCAATTTCTGCGGAAGATGAACAGGAATAGCGAGAACCAATGAGAGACTAGCTGGAGGTGTCTGGACGGGCAAATTTAACTCTCATTTCCCACCAGGAAGAGGAATTAACCAAAGGCTCAGCGTGCCGTGCCGGAACCAGATTAGGGCCTGAAGCCATCCTGCGGTGTTGCGGCCAGCTCAAAAGAAAGCGAGTTGAAGAAAGGAGCTCAGGGGCACTGTAATTCACAAACCTGCAGAGTTATAAATGACAGCTATCGTCCAAAAATATACTGAAGTAAGGCTGCCAAGAGGACTTGAAAGCGGGGCAGAATTGCAGGAAACCGATTTCAGGAGGTAGACTGGAATTGCATTGAAAGCATAGGAAAAGAGGCAGAACGTCCACAATGATGCACTTGGCCAAAAAGGGCGTATGCGTTTTTTCCTGAATATATTCAGGAAAAAACGCATACGCACTTTTTGGCCAACCAAGCAAGCTTGCAAAGGAAATCTGCACTACAATGAAGTCTCACTTCCCCCCGGTCAAAAGGGCCATCTGAAAAAAGTGTAAAATCCAGAAAGGCAGGACAGGCCATGGAGAACTGGGAGCCTTGTTATGCTGATGGGCGGGATGTAAATTGCCAACAGACACTCGGGAGAAGTGTATGGTGTTTCCTGAAACATCTAAAAAACAAAGCAACAGAGCCTAGGGCACTTCCACTTATGGTCCTATAGCTTAGGGAAATTAAAATCAAAAAGACACAGCCACCCCAAAGTTTGGGACGCCTCTGTTTACAAGAACCTCGTTTAGCGTACAAGTTCAACATCGCAGAAAGTGAAAAATGGATAAAGAAGTTGTGGTATTTACTTACAAAGCAATATCACTCAGCAATGAAATCTATGTCATCAGGCCCTTAGCAGCACAATGAGTGGATTCAGGTATGATGATTCTAACTGAAATAAGTCACACAGAAAAAGAAACATCATAAGATATCAGTAATACACGGAATGTAAACTTGGCTACACAGGAACTGAATTACAGAACAGAACAGGGTCTCAAATTTAGAAAACCAACTTATGCTTGCTTAAGGGTAAAGGTGAGTTGGGGTGCTGCATAAAACCAGAGATTGAAATGAGCACAGATAAAGTTCCTTAAGCCAAATATGGAATAGACAAGAGCTACTCCTTGCTCAACGAAATGGACTCAACACCGCATATTAAACGCCTAAGAATGTACCTGACTAGTAAGTATCTTAAAACCTATGGATTGCTATGTCTCCGAAAGAGAATCAAGCATGTGTACAGGGGCATAAACGCAGCAGTGATAGGATTGGAGAGGTTCGGTGAGCAAATGAAGACCCTTTGAAGTCATATTGCATGGTACCCATTCCACGGGTTTCAACTACCCAGGTTTAAGGTATTCTTCCTTCAGCTAAAACATGCATGTGGAACCTAGAGTATGATCAACCATGTGATCGGGAGACGTGTTCAAATATGTCTCAGTTTTCGTACCCTGGTACTCGGGTGCAACATTCCAGACGCTTTACTAACACCCTCCCGACTTGGAGAGTCAGTCCCTTTAACCTCCTGTTTGGCCCAGTTTGCAATTTCTGCGGAAGATGAACAGGAATAGCGAGAACCAATGAGAGACTAGCTGGAGGTGTCTGGACGGGCAAATTTAACTCTCATTTCCCACCAGGAAGAGGAATTAACCAAAGGCTCAGCATGCCGTGCCGGAACCAGATTAGGGCCTGAAGCCATCCTGCGGTGTTGCGGCCAGCTCAAAAGAAAGCGAGTTGAAGAAAGGAGCTCAGGGGCACTGTAATTCACAAACCTGCAGAGTTATAAATGACAGCTATCGTCCAAAAATATACTGAAGTAAGGCTGCCAAGAGGACTTGAAAGCGGGGCAGAATTGCAGGAAACCGATTTCAGGAGGCAGACTGGAATTGCAGTGAAAGCATAGGAAAAGAGGCAGAACGTCCACAATGATGCACTTGGCCAAAAAGGGCGTATGCGTTTTTTCCTGAATATATTCAGGAAAAAACGCATACGCCCTTTTTGGCCAACCAAGCAAGCTTGCAAAGGAAATCTGCACTACAATGAAGTCTCACTTCCCCCCGGTCAAAAGGGCCATCTGAAAAAAGTGTAAAATCCAGAAAGGCAGGACAGGCCATGGAGAACTGGGAGCCTTGTTATGCTGATGGGCGGGATGTAAATTGCCAACAGCCACTCGGGAGAAGTGTATGGTGTTTCCTGAAACATCTAAAAAACAAAGCAACAGAGCCTAGGGCACTTCCACTTATGGTCCTATAGCTTAGGGAAATTAAAATCAAAAAGACACAGCCACCCCACAGTTTGGGACAGCTCTGTTTACAAGAACCTCGTTTACGGTACAAGTTCAATATCGCAGAAAGTGAAAACTGGATAAAGAAGTTGTGGTACTTATGTACAATGCAAAATCACTCAGCCATGAAATCTATGTCATCAGGCCCGTAGCAGCATAATGAGTGGATTCAGGTATGATGATTCTAACTGAAATATGTCACACAGAAAAAGAAACATCATAAGATATCACTAATACACGGAATGTGAACTTGGCTACACATGAACTGAATTACAAAACAGAACAGGGTCTCAAGTTTAGAAAACCAACTTATGCTTCCTTAAGGGGGAAAGTGAGTTGGGGTGCTGCATAAAACCAGAGTTTGAAATTAGCACAGATACCATTCAATAAGCCAAATATGTAATAGACAAGACCTACCCCTTGCTCAACAAAATGGACTCAACAATGAGGTATCACCTCACACCTGATAGAATGGGCATCATGAGAAAATCTACAAACAAAAATGCTGGAAAGGGTGTGGAGAAAAGGAACCCCCTTCCACTATTGTTGGGAATATAAATTGATACAGTCACTACGGAGAACAATATGGAGTTTCTTAAGAAACTAACAATAGAATTACCATATGATACAGCAATCCCAGTACTGGACATATACCCAGACAAAACCATAAATCAAAACGAGACATTCACCGCAATGTTCATTGCATCACTATTTACAATATCGAGGTAATGGAAGCAACCTAAATGCCCACAGACAGACGAATGCATAAAGCTGTGGTACATATATAAAATGGAATATTACTAAGCCATGAAAAGGAATGAAATTGGGTCATTTGTAGAGACGTCGATGGATCTAGAGACTGTCATACAGAGTGAAGTAAGTCAGAAAGACAAAAACAAATCTTGTATATTCATGCATATATGTGGAACCTAGAAAAACTGTACAGATTAACCATTTTGCAAGGCATAAATAGAGCAACAGATGTAGACAACAAATGTATGGACAACAAGGGGGGAAAGCTGTTGGGGGGGTGGTGGTGGGAGGAGTTGAGAGACTGGGATTGGCATGTATACATTTATATGTATAAAATAGATAACCAATAAGAACCTGCTGTATAAAAATATAAAATAAAATTCAAAATTAAAAAGAAATAAAATTTAAAAAATAAAACAGAAAAAACAATTATTCCCTTCACATACATGTATTTATATGAATAAATTATTTCCATGCTTATATCTGTAAATACAAAAAAGAGGAATAAAATCTACCTTGAACCAAAAACGAAAAAGAGAAAAAAAAACACAGAACCCACCAGTTCCACAGAGGAAAACCGTATCAGGGCACTTGCTCCAGTTGTAAACAATTCTGAAGTTGGCCAGTGGTGGGGAATCGTCTCCCATTCAGCCAGCAGCCCCCACGCAACAAGCGTCCTCATTGCAAAGCTGGGGCACCGTGCCGAGGCATCTGTGAGTAAACGTGAGCTGAGCCCCAGGCCAGTTGCTGCTGAACTATTCCCACCCGTCCCAGGTAAAACACCTGAATATATACAAGGACTTGAAAGCCTAGAGGAAGGGCCATAGAGCCACACGAGTGACAGCATGCCGGCCGACTTGGTGCCTGCAGGCCAGCCAGGATGGTCCTGGCCCTGGGTGCTCTTCTGGAAGATTTCCATTTCCCTGACTGAGATACCCGTCCTGTCCCTGCCCCCACTGCTTTTTTCCTTCCTCACCTCTGCCCAGGGAGAAATTCCAGCAGCAGGTATGGGTGACACATCCTCTTCTTTAGCAGGTGGCAGCCTGGCAACTGCTGCAGAAAGTCCAGCAGAGCCCCACTCACACTGGGCCACCCACAAAGCCGTGGCCTCTCACTCCCTCCCACCAGCCCAGCCCCGAGACTGCTGACAGGGCAGAGAAAATGGCGTCAGGCACGGCTGCAGGGGCTCTTGCTGCCTGGAGTGGTATTTATATTGATCTCAACCCAGGCACACCTGGGGAGGGCTGGCCCGCACGGTAAGGCTGCCCAGGTCAGCCAATCATCACCCCTCAGGGGCTCACAGTTGCAGAAAATGGAACTTGCTGAACCGGCCAGGTCCAAGGAACAGGTGTGGGCTCCTGAGTGTCAGGATAGACAAGGGGCTGCAGCTTTGGCTTGTTTTCTAATCATTTTATCTGGCCCATGAGTGGGAGACAACTTCAAGAAAACCCTCTCCTTATGAGAGGAACCCAGGAGTCAGGGAGAGGAGGGGTGGGTGGTGGTTGGAGACAGAGGCCTGGTGCCCCGGGTGCAGTGGAAGTCTCTGGAAGACCAGGTGGAGGGAGGCCGCACAGAGTGACGCCCAGGGTCACAGACCTGTCGCAGCTGCTGTTTGTTAGTTCAAGTCCTGCTCTGAGGTGCTCTGTGCCAGCTCTGAGCGACAGGTGAGCTGGGGGTGCTCTGCAATGAGGGCTATGTGCACGGTTCCTGTGTGCCCAGCCCTGCCATGGTACCTGCAAGGGTAGCTCTGTATCCTGGGAAGGGCCTGACCACGAGAGCCCCGTGGGCTGGGGTGGGGGTGGGGTACCTGCCCAGGTGAGCTCCATATTCTGGGATTGGTCTGACCACGAGAGCCCCATGGGCTGCTGGGGACCTGGTAAAGGATGTCAGGACAGTCAGTGAAGCCACCGAGGATATACCTCCAGTTGCTCCTAATTCCTACACCCTGCTGGTCATTCTACCAACCACCAGGACATGGTATTCTGTATTAGTCTTCAATGATGCCTTCTTTTGTATTCCATTAGTCCCAGAGTCACAAGAAATTTTGGCTTGTGAGTGGCAGGACTCAACATACAACTAAAACAATACTTCCGGGCCGTCTTGCCCCAAGGGTGCAAAAATTCCCACACCATCTTTGGGGAAAGCTTAGCTAAAGACCTAAAAGTTCTACCTCTGGAAAAGGAAACCCTCCTTCAGTACGCAGACGACATTCTGATCGCCAGCCCTACTAAGGAGGTCTCTGAACTACCAAGCCAATAAAGGATAGAAGTTGTCCAAGAAAAAGCTCAAATATCACAGACTGCGGTGACCTGCCTGGGCTTCATTCTCACAGAAGGTCGGAGAAGCCCATCCCAGGAAAGGGAAGAAACCATTTGCAGCCTTACCCCTTTCTAAAACTAGAAGACAGCTTAGGGGTTCCTGGGGAGGCCAGGGTTTGCTGCTTCTGGATCCCTAACTACAGTCTACTAGCTGGGCCTCTATATGAAACACTGAAAGGAAAAGATGATGATCCTTTTGAATAGAATCCAGAAGTGGTCTTTCAAGAATGGAAAGAGCAGTCAATTCAGACCCTTGCCCTGGAACTCCCTAATTTAGCTAAACCCTTTGACCTTTACATTCCCGGTGAAAGGTGAATCGCCATTGGAGAATTAGTGCAAAAACTGGGACCACTTGAAATGGAACAATGCAAGAATGCCATCCAGGTAGGATAAACTACGGTCACCAAGGGGCTTGGCCCACTGCCGCATCTGGCCAAGATACTGGCGGTATCTAAAAACCTGGAAATCAGCAGCCCAAAAGGCCACCTCCTTCCTAAGGGAAAAGGACCCCACGTGGTGATCCTAACCACCAACGATGCCCTGAAGTTGCAGGGTTCGCTCCGTGGGCACACCGACCTCGAGTGAGGAGGCCCTCCAACTCCAACATCCAGAGAGATAACCGGGGGCAACAGGGCACCATGACGACTCGTGTGAACATCACTTGACCTGGAGTTTCTCTCATAAAACAATAAGAGTGTGTCCCAAAAGAGTAGACTACTGCTTGCAGGACTTACTGCACCCAGAGGGGAGCTAATAATCTTGGTGGGGGAACCGTATATCACACTGTCACCATAGAAAAGCCTACAGACACCGTGATGATGGTGGCCAATAAGACCGGCTGGACTCCTGTTTACTTCAAAAGGCTGTTGACTCAGTGGTCATCATGGTCCTTGATCACCACTGACCCTGGACTGTCTGGGAGTTGAGCGGGCAGGGCTCTGACACCTGGTGCTGTTTGTACGTTAATTCAGGGGCCTAATTGAAGAAAGCGCAGACTACTGGTCAGAGCATCTAGGCTGGCAGAAATGGTCAGCCTAAGGTGGCCGAACAAATGTGGGGCGGGGTGAAACCGGCCCCCACAGCGTCTCTGCACATCTCTTTCCTGGACCCTTAAAGGTCATTAGAATCTATAACACTTCCAATGCTGTTGCTCAGGTGGACGAGCAGGGAGGCAGGGGGCCTGGGGACAATCAACGTCACCTGGAGGCTGCTGGGGAGAAGTTCTGACCCTCGCCCCCGGGTATTAGGGCTCCCAACTCAGCACTCAGCAGTTACAGAAGAAGTGTCTGCACCCTCAGCACTCCAAGAATGAGGAACGGGACAAAAGGCAGAGGAGGGGTTTGTCCCCAGCAAAGCCCATTAAAAATCCCTGGGAGATAAAAATAGAATCTGGGCAATAAAGTCAAGTCTAACCTTTTTTATCCTTTGTGCTTTGTCTAATTTCACGTGCTCCTAGGGTCCCGCATGCAGAGGTTCCACACCCGGCACTTCAGACCAGATTTCCTAGTGCAGAATGGCTGGGTCGACACCTCAGCTCCTGGGGCCCAGTGCAGACTCCGCGATATAGAGCCTGAGCTGCAGCCAACCTGGCCCTCGAGAGCTCCGCCCCCTCCCTCCCACTGACTCTGACAGGATCTCTACACAGCAGCCCAGCCCACAGCCCACGGGGTAGTGCATGCTCTCACCTCTCCATTCTCTGATCAAAATATAAAGTTTCCTTTGCTTGTGAACCAAACTCAGTCTCGATCTGTTGGCCCCAATGACACTGGGCAGGGGGACACTTGTTGGGGTCCACTCTGGAGGATCAGTAACAGAAATTGAGACTATTGTAACCTCAATGAACAGATGTGTGAGCCAAACTGTAGTTAACATAGAACAGTGTATAAGGCTCGGGTAAAATAAGATGTTTCTAACACTTCCATTTGATATTTCCATCACTTTATTATAAGCAAGTTCAGTGAAAAGGTTTGTCTTATTTGTCAGGTCAATATTAGAGAAACGAAGTGATTTCTTTCCAAGGATGTACATCTAATAATCTTGGTTAAAGCTTCAATCTTGTTTTAAATGCTTTTCCATTGAAAATGATACCTCTCTTTCAGCTCCCCCATTTCTGAGAAGTATAAAATCTTATAATTTATTATTACCAAAGGGGAAAGGTGGGAGGAGGGATAAATTAACAGTTTGGGATTAACACATACACACTGCTATGTATAAAATAGATCATCAACAAGGAACTACTGTATAGCACAGGGAACTACACTCAACATTTTGCAATAACCTATAAGGGGAAATAATCTGAAAAAGAATAGATATTTTTATTGACATCATCTATCAATGACAGTTAAAGTGTAACCTAAGGGAAGCTGGTGGTGAGTGCTTCTGACCCTGAAGACTTCAATCATCTAAAGTTTGGACTCTGCCTACTTCCCAAGGCCCTTAATGAACATATGTGTAGCCGTAGCTTAAAAAATTCCCCAGTTTGGGTTTCGGGGAGACACTGATTTTGAAAAAGCCCTGGTGTTCTCCTTACATGAATGGGACTCTTCCTACTGCTAAAACATGTCTGTCACACCCAGAGGATGGTATACCGTCTGATCGGGAAGAGTTTGGAAAAGGCATCTCATCTCCTCATCTCCTGGTGCTCGGGTTCACCCCTCCAGCGTCTTTACTAACAGTCTCCCCACTTGGAGATGTCAGCACTGTCAACATCCTGTTGCGTACAGTTTGGAATTTGTCCAGAGGATGAAGCGGAAGGATGAGGAACAATGAGAGACAAGTCCTAGGTGTTCAGACAGGCACATGTCACTCTAATTTCCAATCAGGAAGACGAATTGACCAAAGGCTAGGGTTGCCCATGGAAACAGTATAGGGCTTGAGGAAATCCCGCTGCTTTGTGGCCAGTTCCCATAAACACAAGTTGAACAATGGAACTCAGGGGCAGTAAAATTCACAAAACTGCAGAGTTGAAAATATCCATCACTGAAAAATGTCTTGAGGAAAGTCAGAGAAAAGGACTTGTAAGCAAGGGAGAATGGCAGGAAAGGGATTTGAGGAGGTAGAAAGGACTCGCCATTAAGCACAAGAAAAGGAGCTGAACATTGCCAACATTGCAGTTGGCCAAAAAGGGTGTATGCGTTTTTTTCTGTATATATTCAAGAAAAGGGCATACACTTTTTTAGCCAACCAAACAGGTGGGCACTGGAAGTCAATACTACAAAAGATATCACTTCGCATCAGTCAGAAGAGCCATCCTCATAAAGCGTAAACAACAGAAATGCAGGACAGGGCAAGGAGAAGAGGGAGCCCTGTGAGACTTATAGTGGAAATGTATATTGCCAACGGCCATTCTGGAGAAGTGTATTGTGTTTACTAAAGCATCTAAAAAATGAGCTACAGAGCATAGGGCACTTGCACTCATGGGCGTATATCTTGAGAAAAACAAAAATCGAGAGGACACAGGCACCCCAATGTTTACCCCCTCTCTGTTTAAAAGATCTCAACTAGGATATAAGTTAAATGTCTCTGGAGGGAAAAAATGGGTAGAGATGTGGTACTTAGGTAGAGTGGAATATTATTCAGCCTGGAAATCAATGAAATATGGCCAGTTGTAACAACTCCGGAGGAGTTACGTATGATCTTTCTAAGTGACATAATTCAAAAAGAAAAAGACACATATCATAAGATATCACTTAAAGGTGGAATCCAAAATGGCTACACATGAAATAAATTACAAAACAAAAACATAGTCAAATATGTAGAAAACACGCATAAGGCTGCTAAACGGGAAAGGTGGGGAGGGGTGAGGCATCACCCAGGAGGTTGAAATTAGCAAAGATACCATTCCAAATACCAAACTGATAATCAACAAGGCCTACACGGTAGCTAAAAGAACTGCACTCAGCACACTCAAGTCACCGGAAAAGAATATATACGACTGGTAAGAATCTGAAAAAGAATTTACTGATGTCTCTCTGTACGTGAATCAAGTGGATGTACAGCAGCAAGAAACAGAGCTTTGAAAATCAGCTGTAACCAATATAGTAATAAATTGAAAAAAATAAACGACAGAGAGACAGAGAAAACCTCTTACAACTTTTCCTCAGGGCCGGTGATGCAACATGGATTGAACACATCTAGACCCACAGCAGGATGAGACATAAGGCTGGAAACTGTTTGCGCTAAGAGAAATGTGAGGTTGGGTGAGGAAATGCACACCCTTTAAAGTAATACTACCTGGTACCCATTCAATGGGTCCCAAATATGCAGGTTCAAGGGATCTTCCTACAGCTAAAACATGCATGGAAAACCCAGAGGACTGTACACCATGTGATCGGGAGATGTGTCTAAAATGCAGCTCATTTATCCTCTCCTGGTGCTCCTGTTCACCATTCCAGCCACGTTACTTAGAATCTCCCCACTTGGAGAATCAGCACATTTCAACTTCTGTTTCACACATTTTGCAAATTGTGAGGAGGATGAACGGGGAACCAATGAGAGAATAGTTGTAGGGGTTTGGACGGGCACATATCACTCTAATTTCCCATTAAGAATAAGAATTGAAAAAAGGCTCAGCCCGCCTCGCCCGAGCCAAAATAGGGCCTGAAGCAATCCTGCGGGTTTGAGGCCAGCTCACAAAAGAGCAACTTAAAAAATGGAGCTCAGGGTCACTGCAATTCACAAACCTGCAGAGTTATAAATGAAAACTAACGTCCAAAAATATGTTGAGGTAAGGCAAAGAAGAGGATCTGAATGCAAGACAGAATTGCAAGAAACAGATTTCAAGAGATAGATTGGACTCGTCTTTAAAGCACATGAAAAGCGGCAGAATTTCGACAATGATGCAGTTGGCCCAAAAGGGCGTATGCGTTTTTTCCTGATTATATCCAGGAAAAAACGCATACGCACTTTATGGGCAACGAAGCAAGCAAGCAATGCAAATGTGCACAACAAAGAAGTCTCATTTCCCACTGGTCAAAAGGGCCATCCTAAAAAATTGTAAAAACCAGAAATGCAGGACAGGCCATGGAGAACAGGGAGCCTTTATACGCTGATGGGCAGTGTGTGAACTGCCGAGAGCCACTCTGGAGAAGTGTATGGTGGTTCCTAAATCATCTAAAAAACAGAGCTACAGAGCATAGGACACTTCCAATCATGGGAGTATATCTAGGGAAATCTAAAAATTAACAAGACACAAGCACACCACAGTTTAGGGCTACTCTGTTTACAAGAACCTCAACTTCAGTATACCTTAAATATCCCAGGAAAGAGAACAATGGATAAAGAAGATGTGGTACTTATGTACAATGGAATATCTCTTCACCATGAAATCAATGTAATAAGGCTAGTAGAAGGATAAAGAGTGGATTTAGGTCCGATAATACTACTTGAAATAAGTCAAACAGAAAAAGAAACATATCATAAGATATCACTTATAGAGGGAGGGTAAATATGGCTGCACAAGAAATGAATTACAGAACAGAACAGTGTCTCACATTTAGAAAACACACTTATTTCAGCTTAAGGGGAAAGGAGAGGTGGGGTGATGCATAAAACCAGAGTTTGAAATTAGCACAGATACCGTTCAATAAACCAAATAGATATTAGCCAAGATCTACACCTTGCTCAATGAACTGGCCTCAACACACCCTATACACCGCAGAGAAATATATCTGAGTAATAAGAATCTTAAAACCCATGTATTGATATATCTCCATAAGGGAATCAAGTGTGTGCAGAGTGGCACAAACACAGCAGTGAAAATGAGCTAAACCCCATTATAGAAATAAATTTTAAAAACAAAACGCAGAAACAATGAAAGAGAGAAAAATTCTTACAAAATTCGCTCAGGGGCTGTGATGCAACCTGGATTGACCACATATAAACCCACAGCTGGATAAGACATAAGGCTGGACACTTGGGGCTGAGAGGATTGATGAGCTTTGGTGAGCAACTGCCAAAAGTTTAATGCAATACTTCATGCTACTCATTCCAAGGGTCCCAACACTCCAGGTTGAAGGGAATCTTCCTACAGCTAAACCATGCTTGGGAAACCCAGCGACTGGTATACCATATGATCGGGAAAGGTTTCTAAAACGCACCTCATTTTTCCTCTCCTGGGGCTCCGGATCGACATTCCAGCCGCTTTACCAAAAATATCCCCACATGGAGAGTCAATGCCTTTAAGTTCTGGTATCGCACAGTCTGCAGTTAGTGCGGAGGATGAATGGGAATAGGGGGAACCAGTGAGAAACTAGCTGTAGCGGTTTCAATGGGCACATGTCACTCTAAATTCACATCAGTAAGAAGAATAAACCAAAGGCACAGCAAGGTGCCCCAGAAGAAGAATAGGGCCTGAAGGAATCCTGTGGTTATGAGGCAAGATCACAAAAATAAGAGCTGAAAAACGGAGCTAAGGGACACTGCAATTCAAAAACCTGCAGAGTTATAAAGGCCAACTATTTTCAAAAAATATATTGAGGTAAGGCTATGAAGAGGCATTGAAAGCAAGGCAGAATTGCAGGAAAACGATTTCAGGAGGTAGACTGGAATTGCATTTAAAGCATAGGAAAAGAGGCAGAACGTCCACAATGATTCACTTGGCCAAAAAGGGCGTATGCCTTTTTTCCTGAATTTATTCAGGAAAAAAAGCATACGCCCTTTTTGGCCAACCAAGCAACCTTGCAAAGGAAATCTGCACTACAATGAAGTCTCACTTCCCCCTGGTCAAAAGGGTCATCTGAAAAAAGTGTAAAATCCAGAAAGGCAGGACAGGCCATGGAGAACTGGGAGCCTTGTTATGCTGATGGGCGGGATGTGTATGGTGTTTCCTGAAACATCTAAAAAACAAAGCAACAGAGCCTAGGGCACTTCCACTTATGGTCCTATAGCTTAGGGAAATTAAAATCAAAAAGACACAGCCACCCCAAAATTTGGGACGCCTCTGTTTACAAGAACCTCATTAACCGTACAAGTTCAATATCACAGAAAGTGAAAAATGGATAAAGAACTTGTGGTACTTACGTACAATGCAGTATCACTCAGCAATGAAATCTATGTCATCAGGCCCGTAGCAGCATAATGAGTGGATTCAGGTACGATGATTCTAACTGAAATAAGACACACAGAAAAAGAAACATCATAAGATATCACTAATACACGGAATGTAAACTTGGCTACACAGGAACTGAATTACAGAACAGAACAGGGTCTCAAATTTAGAAAACCAACTTATGCTTGCTTAAGGGGAAAGGTGAGTTGGGGTGCTGCATAAAACCAGAGATTGAAATGAACACAGATAAAGTTCCTTAAGGCAAATATGGAATAGACAAGAGCTACTCCTTGCTCAACGAAATGGACACAACACCCCATATTAAACGCCTAAGAATGTACCTGACTAGTAAGTATCTTAAAACCTATGGATTGCTATGTCTCCAAAAGAGAATCAAGCATGTGTACAGGGGCATAAACGCAGCAGTGATAGGATTGGAGAGGTTCAGTGAGCAAATGAAGACCCTTTGAAGTCATATTGCATGGTACCAATTCCACGGGTCTCAACTCTCCAGGTTTAAGGTATTCTTCCTTCAGCTAAAACATGCATGTGGAACCCAGAGTATGATCAACCGTGTGAACGGGAAACATGTTCAAATATGTCTCAGTTTTCCTCCCCTGGTACTCGGGTGCAACATTCCAGACGCTTTACTAACACTCTCCCCACTTGGAGAGTCAGCGCCTTTAACCTCCTGTTTGGCCCAGTTTGCAATTTCTGCGGAAGATGAACAGGAATAGCGAGAACCAATGAGAGACTAGCTGGAGGTGTCTGGACGGGCAAATTTAACTCTCATTTCCCACCAGGAAGAGGAAATAACCAAAGGCTCAGCATGCCGTGACGGAACCAGATTAGGGCCTGAAGCCATCCTGCGGTGTTGCGGCCAGCTCAAAAGAAAGCGAGTTGAAGAAAGGAGCTCAGGGGCACTGTAATTCACAAACCTGCAGAGTTATAAATAACAGCTATCGTCCAAAAATATACTGAAGTAAGGCTGCCAAGAGGACTTGAAAGCGGGGCAGAATTGCAGGAAACCGATTTCAGGAGGTAGACTGGAATTGCATTGAAAGCATAGGAAAAGAGGCAGAACGTCCACAATGATGCACTTGGCCAAAAAGGGCGTATGCGTTTTTTCCTGAATATATTCAGGAAAAAACGCATACGCCCTTTTTGGCCAACCAAGCAAGCTTGCAAAGGAAATCTGCACTACAATGAAGTCTCACTTCCCCCCAGTCAAAAGGGCCATCTGAAAAAAGTGTAAAATCCAGAAAGGCAGGACAGGCCATGGAGAACTGGGAGCCTTGTTATGCTGATGGGCGGGATGTAAATTGCCAACAGACACTCGGGAGAAGTGTATGGTGTTTCCTGAAACATCTAAAAAACAAAGCAACAGAGCCTAGGGCACTTCCACTTATGGTCCTATAGCTTAGGGAAATTAAAATCAAAAAGACACAGCCACCCCAAAGTTTGGGACGCCTCTGTTTACAAGAACCTCGTTTACCGTACAAGTTCAACATCGCAGAAAGTGAAAAATGGATAAAGAAGTTGTGGTATTTACTTACAAAGCAATATCACTCAGCAATGAAATCTATGTCATCAGGACCTTAGCAGCACAATGAGTGGATTCAGGTATGATGATTCTAACTGAAATAAGTCACACAGAAAAAGAAACATCATAAGATATCACTAATACACAGAATGTAAACTTGGCTACACAGGAACTGAATTACAAAACAGAACAGGGTCTCAAATTTAGAAAACCAACTTATGCTTGCTTAATGGGAAAGGTGAGTTGGGGTGCTGCATAAAACCAGAGATTGAAATGAGCACAGATAAAGTTGCTTAAGCCAAATATGGAATAGACAAGAGCTACTCCTAGCTCAACGAAATGGACTCAACACCCCATATTAAATGCCTAAGAATGTACCTGACTAGTAATTATCTTAACACCTATGGATTGCTATGTCTCCGAAAGGGAATCAAGCGTGTGTACAGGGGCATAAATGCAGCAGTGATAGGATTGGAGAGGTTTGGTGAGCAAATGAAGACCCTTTGAAATCATATTGCATGGTACTCATTCCACGGGTCTCAACTCTCCAGGTTTCAGGGATTCTTCCTTCAGCTAAAACATGCATGTGGAACCCAGAGTATGATCAACCATGTGAATGGGAGACGTGTTCAAATATGTCTCAGTTTTCGTCCCCTGGTACTCGGGTGCAGCATTCCAGACGCTTTACTAACACTCTCCCGACTTGGAGAGTCAGTGCCTTTAACCTCCTGTTTGGCCCTGTTTTCAATTTCAGTGGAAGATGAACAGGAATAGGGAGAACCAATGAGAGACAAGCTGGAGGTTTCTGGACGGGCAAATTTAACTCTCATTTCCCACCAAGGACAGGAATTAACCAAAGGCTCAGCGTGCCGTGCTGGAACCAGATTAGGGCCTGAAGCAATCCTGCGGTGTTGCGGCCAGCTCACAAGAAAGCGAGATGAAGAACGGAGCTCAGGGGCACAGGAATTCACAAACCTGCAGAGTTATAAATGACAGCAATCGTCCAAAAATATACTGAAGTAAGGCTGCCAAGAGGACTTGAAAGCGGGACAGAATTGCAGGAAACCGATTTCAGGAGGTAGACTGGAATTGCATTTTAAGCATAGGAAAAGAGGCAGAACGTCCACAATGATGCACTTGGCCAAAAAGTGCGTATGCGTTTTTTCCTGAATCAGGAAAAAACGCATACGCACTTTTTGGCCAACCAAGCAAGGTTGCAAAGGAAATCTGCACTACAATGAAGTCTCACTTCCCCCTGGTCAGAAGGGCCATCTGAAAAAAGTGTAAAATCCAGAAAGGCAGGACAGGCCATGGAGAACTGGGAGCCTTGTTATGCTGATGGGCGGGATGTAAATTGCCAACAGCCACTCGGGAGAAGTGTATGGTGTTTCCTGAAACATCTAAAAAACAAAGCAACAGAGCCTAGGGCACTTCCACTTATGGTCCTATAGCTTAGGGAAATTAAAATCAAAAAGACACAGCCACCCCACAGTTTGGGACAGCTCTGTTTACAAGAACCTCGTTTACGGTACAAGTTCAATATCGCAGAAAGTGAAAAATGGATAAAGAAGTTGTGGTACTTATGTACAATGCAAAATCACTCAGCCATGAAATCTATGTCATCAGGCCCGTAGCAGCATAATGAGTGGATTCAGGTATGATGATTCTAACTGAAATATGTCACACAGAAAAAGAAACATCATAAGATATCACTAATACATGGAATGTGAACTTGGCTACACATGAACTGAATTACAAAACAGAACAGGGTCTCAAGTTTAGAAAACCAACTTATGCTTCCTTAAGGGGGAAAGTGAGTTGGGGTGCTGCATAAAACCAGAGTTTGAAATTAGCACAGATACCATTCAATAAGCCAAATATGTAATAGACAAGACCTACCCCTTGCTCAACAAAATGGACTCAACAATGAGGTATCACCTCACACCTTATAGAATGGGCATCATGAGAAAATCTACAAACAAAAATGCTGGAAAGGGTGTGGAGAAAAGGAACCCTCTTCCACTATTGTTGGGAATATAAATTGATACAGTCACTACGGAGAACAATATGGAGTTTCTTAAGAAACTAACAATAGAATTACCATATGATACAGCAATCCCAGTACTGGACATATACCCAGACAAAACCATAAATCAAAACGAGACATTCACCGCAATGTTCATTGCATCACTATTTACAATATCGAGGTAATGGAAGCAACCTAAATGCCCACAGACAGACGAATGCATAAAGCTGTGGTACATATATAAAATGGAATATTACTAAGCCATGAAAAGGAATGAAATTGGGTCATTTGTAGAGACGTCGATGGATCTAGAGACTGTCATACAGAGTGAAGTAAGTCAGAAAGAGAAAAACAAATCTTGTATATTCATGCATATATGTGGAACCTAGAAAAACTGTACAGATTAACCATTTTGCAAGGCATAAATAGAGCAACAGATGTAGACAACAAATGTATGGACAACAAGGGGGGAAAGCTGTTGGTGGGGTGGTGGTGGTGGGAGGAGTTGAGAGACTGGGATTGGCATGTATACATTTATATGTATAAAATAGATAACCAATAAGAACCTGCTGTATAAAAATATAAAATAAAATTCAAAATTAAAAAGAAATAAAATTTAAAAAATAAAACAGAAAAAACAATTATTCCCTTCACATACATGTATTTATATGAATAAATTATTTCCATGCTTATATCTGTAAATACAAAAAAGAGGAATAAAATCTACCTTGAACCAAAAACGAAAAAGAGAAAAAAAACACAGAACCCACCAGTTCCACAGAGGAAAACCGTATCAGGGCACTTGCTCCAGTTGTAAACAATTCTGAAGTTGGCCAGTGGTGGGGAATCGTCTCCCATTCAGCCAGCAGCCCCCACGCAACAAGCGTCCTCATTGCAAAGCTGGGGCACCGTGCCGAGGCATCTGTGAGTAAACGTGAGCTGAGCCCCAGGCCAGTTGCTGCTGAACTATTCCCACCCGTCCCAGGTAAAACACCTGAATATATACAAGGACTTGAAAGCCTAGAGGAAGGGCCATAGAGCCACACGAGTGACAGCATGCCGGCCGACTTGGTGCCTGCAGGCCAGCCAGGATGGTCCTGGCCCTGGGTGCTCTTCTGGAAGATTTCCATTTCCCTGACTGAGATACCCGTCCTGTCCCTGCCCCCACTGCTTTTTTCCTTCCTCACCTCTGCCCAGGGAGAAATTCCAGCAGCAGGTATGGGTGACACATCCTCTTCTTTAGCAGGTGGCAGCCTGGCAACTGCTGCAGAAAGTCCAGCAGAGCCCCACTCACACTGGGCCACCCACAAAGCCGTGGCCTCTCACTCCCTCCCACCAGCCCAGCCCCGAGACTGCTGACAGGGCAGAGAAAATGGCGTCAGGCACGGCTGCAGGGGCTCTTGCTGCCTGGAGTGGTATTTATATTGATCTCAACCCAGGCACACCTGGGGAGGGCTGGCCCGCACGGTAAGGCTGCCCAGGTCAGCCAATCATCACCCCTCAGGGGCTCACAGTTGCAGAAAATGGAACTTGCTGAACCAGCCAGGTCCAAGGAACAGGTGTGGGCTCCTGAGAGTCAGGATAGACAAGGGGCTGCAGCTTTGGCTTGTTTTCTAATCATTTTATCTGGCCCATGAGTGGGAGACAACTTCAAGAAAACCCTCTCCTTATGAGAGGAACCCAGGAGTCAGGGAGAGGAGGGGTGGGTGGTGGTTGGAGACAGAGGCCTGGTGCCCCGGGTGCAGTGGAAGTCTCTGGAAGACCAGGTGGAGGGAGGCCGCACAGAGTGACGCCCAGGGTCACAGACCTGTCGCAGCTGCTGTTTGTTAGTTCAAGTCCTGCTCTGAGGTGCTCTGTGCCAGCTCTGAGCGACAGGTGAGCTGGGGGTGCTCTGCAATGAGGGCTATGTGCACGGTTCCTGTGTGCCCAGCCCTGCCATGGTACCTGCAAGGGTAGCTCTGTATCCTGGGAAGGGCCTGACCACGAGAGCCCCGTGGGCTGGGGTGGGGGTGGGGTACCTGCCCAGGTGAGCTCCATATTCTGGGATTGGTCTGACCACGAGAGCCCCATGGGCTGCTGGGGACCTGGTAAAGGATGTCAGGACAGTCAGTGAAGCCACCGAGGATATACCTCCAGTTGCTCCTAATTCCTACACCCTGCTGGTCATTCTACCAACCACCAGGACATGGTATTCTGTATTAGTCTTCAATGATGCCTTCTTTTGTATTCCATTAGTCCCAGAGTCACAAGAAATTTTGGCTTGTGAGTGGCAGGACTCAACATACAACTAAAACAATACTTCCGGGCCGTCTTGCCCCAAGGGTGCAAAAATTCCCACACCATCTTTGGGGAAAGCTTAGCTAAAGACCTAAAAGTTCTACCTCTGGAAAAGGAAACCCTCCTTCAGTACGCAGACGACATTCTGATCGCCAGCCCTACTAAGGAGGCCTCTGAACTACCAAGCCAATAAAGGATAGAAGTTGTCCAAGAAAAAGCTCAAATATCACAGACTGCGGTGACCTGCCTGGGCTTCATTCTCACAGAAGGTCGGAGAAGCCCATCCCAGGAAAGGGAAGAAACCATTTGCAGCCTTACCCCTTTCTAAAACTAGAAGACAGCTTAGGGGTTCCTGGGGAGGCCAGGGTTTGCTGCTTCTGGATCCCTAACTACAGTCTACTAGCTGGGCCTCTATATGAAACACTGAAAGGAAAAGATGATGATCCTTTTGAATAGAATCCAGAAGTGGCCTTTCAAGAATGGAAAGAGCAGTCAATTCAGACCCTTGCCCTGGAACTCCCTAATTTAGCTAAACCCTTTGACCTTTACATTCCCGGTGAAAGGTGAATCGCCATTGGAGAATTAGTGCAAAAACTGGGACCACTTGAAATGGAACAATGCAAGAATGCCATCCAGGTAGGATAAACTACGGTCACCAAGGGGCTTGGCCCACTGCCGCATCTGGCCAAGATACTGGCGGTATCTAAAAACCTGGAAATCAGCAGCCCAAAAGGCCACCTCCTTCCTAAGGGAAAAGGACCCCACGTGGTGATCCTAACCACCAACGATGCCCTGAAGTTGCAGGGTTCGCTCCGTGGGCACACCGACCTCGAGTGAGGAGGCCCTCCAACTCCAACATCCAGAGAGATAACCGGGGGCAACAGGGCACCATGACGACTCGTGTGAACATCACTTGACCTGGAGTTTCTCTCATAAAACAATAAGAGTGTGTCCCAAAAGAGTAGACTACTGCTTGCAGGACTTACTGCACCCAGAGGGGAGCTAATAATCTTGGCGGGGGAACCGTATATCACACTGTCACCATAGAAAAGCCTACAGACACCGTGATGATGGTGGCCAATAAGACCGGCTGGACTCCTGTTTACTTCAAAAGGCTGTTGACTCAGTGGTCATCATGGTCCTTGATCACCACTGACCCTGGACTGTCTGGGAGTTGAGCGGGCAGGGCTCTGACACGTGGTGCTGTTTGTACGTTAATTCAGGGGCCTAATTGAAGAAAGCGCAGACTACTGGTCAGAGCATCTAGGCTGGCAGAAACGGTCAGCCTAAGGTGGCCGAACAAATGTGGGGCGGGGTGAAACCGGCCCCCACAGCGTCTCTGCACATCTCTTTCCTGGACCCTTAAAGGTCATTAGAATCTATAACACTTCCAATGCTGGTGCTCAGGTGGACGAGCAGGGAGGCAGGGGGCCTGGGGACAATCAACGTCACCTGGAGGCTGCTGGGGAGAAGCTCTGACCCTCGCCCCCGGGTATTAGGGCTCCCAACTCAGCACTCAGCAGTTACAGAAGAAGTGTCTGCACCCTCAGCACTCCAAGAATGAGGAACGGGACAAAAGGCAGAGGAGGGGTTTGTCCCCAGCAAAGCCCATTAAAAATCCCTGGGAGATAAAAATAGAATCTGGGCAATAAAGTCAAGTCTAACCTTTTTTATCCTTTGTGCTTTGTCTAATTTCACGTGCTCCTAGGGTCCCGCATGCAGAGGTTCCACACCCGGCACTTCAGACCAGATTTCCTAGTGCAGAATGGCTGGGTCGACACCTCAGCTCCTGGGGCCCAGTGCAGACTCCGCGATATAGAGCCTGAGCTGCAGCCAACCTGGCCCTCGAGAGCTCCGCCCCCTCCCTCCCACTGACTCTGACAGGATCTCTACACAGCAGCCCAGCCCACAGCCCACGGGGTAGTGTATGCTCTCACCTCTCCATTCTCTGATCAAAATATAAAGTTTCCTTTGCTTGTGAACCAAACTCAGTCTCGATCTGTTGGCCCCAATGACACTGGGCAGGGGGACACTTGTTGGGGTCCACTCTGGAGGATCAGTAACAGAAATTGAGACTATTGTAACCTCAATGAACAGATGTGTGAGCCAAACTGTAGTTAACATAGAACAGTGTATAAGGCTCGGGTAAAATAAGATGTTTCTAACACTTCCATTTGATATTTCCATCACTTTATTATAAGCAAGTTCAGTGAAAAGGTTTGTCTTATTTGTCAGGTCAATATTAGAGAAACGAAGTGATTTCTTTCCAAGGATGTACATCTAATAATCTTGGTTAAAGCTTCAATCTTGTTTTAAATGCTTTTCCATTGAAAATGATACCTCTCTTTCAGCTCCCCCATTTCTGAGAAGTATAAAATCTTATAATTTATTATTACCAAAGGGGAAAGGTGGGAGGAGGGATAAATTAACAGTTTGGGATTAACACATACACACTGCTATGTATAAAATAGATCATCAACAAGGAACTACTGTATAGCACAGGGAACTACACTCAACATTTTGCAATAACCTATAAGGGGAAATAATCTGAAAAAGAATAGATATTTTTATTGACATCATCTATCAATGACAGTTAAAGTGTAACCTAAGGGAAGCTGGTGGTGAGTGCTTCTGACCCTGAAGACTTCAATCATCTAAAGTTTGGACTCTGCCTACTTCCCAAGGCCCTTAATGAACATATGTGTAGCCGTAGCTTAAAAAATTCCCCAGTTTGGGTTTCGGGGAGACACTGACTTTGAAAAAGCCCTGGTGTTCTCCTTACATGAATGGGACTCTTCCTACTGCTAAAACATGTCTGTCACACCCAGAGGATGGTATACCGTCTGATCGGGAAGAGTTTGGAAAAGGCATCTCATCTCCTCATCTCCTGGTGCTCGGGTTCACCCCTCCAGCGTCTTTACTAACAGTCTCCCCACTTGGAGATGTCAGCACTGTCAACATCCTGTTGCGTACAGTTTGGAATTTGTCCAGAGGATGAAGCGGAAGGATGAGGAACAATGAGAGACAAGTCCTAGGTGTTCAGACAGGCACATGTCACTCTAATTTCCAATCAGGAAGACGAATTGACCAAAGGCTAGGGTTGCCCATGGAAACAGTATAGGGCTTGAGGAAATCTCGCTGCTTTGTGGCCAGTTCCCATAAACACAAGTTGAACAATGGAACTCAGGGGCAGTAAAATTCACGAAACTGCAGAGTTGAAAATATCCATCACTGAAAAATGTCTTGAGGAAAGTCAGAGAAAAGGACTTGTAAGCAAGGGAGAATGGCAGGAAAGGGATTTGAGGAGTAGAAAGGACTCGCCATTAAGCACAAGAAAAGGAGCTGAACATTGCCAACATTGCAGTTGGCCAAAAAGGGTGTATGCGTTTTTTTCTGTATATATTCAAGAAAAGGGCATACACTTTTTTAGCCAACCAAACAGGTGGGCACTGGAAGTCAATACTACAAAAGATATCACTTCGCATCAGTCAGAAGAGCCATCCTCATAAAGCGTAAACAACAGAAATGCAGGACAGGGCAAGGAGAAGAGGGAGCCCTGTGAGACTTATAGTGGAAATGTATATTGCCAACGGCCATTCTGGAGAAGTGTATTGTGTTTACTAAAGCATCTAAAAAATGAGCTACAGAGCATAGGGCACTTGCACTCATGGGCGTATATCTTGAGAAAAACAAAAATCGAGAGGACACAGGCACCCCAATGTTTACCCCCTCTCTGTTTAAAAGATCCTCAACTAGGATATAACTTAAATGTCTCTGGAGGGAAAAAATGGGTAGAGATGTGGTACTTAGGTAGAGTGGAATATTATTCAGCCTGGAAATCAATGAAATATGGCCAGTTGTAACAACTCCGGAGGAGTTACGTATGATCTTTCTAAGTGACAGAATTCAAAAAGAAAAGGACACATATCATAAGATATCACTTAAAGGTGGAATCCAAAATGGCTACACATGAAATAAATTACAAAACAAAAACATAGTCAAATATGTAGAAAACACGCATAAGGCTGCTAAACGGGAAAGGTGGGGAGGGGTGAGGCATCACCCAGGAGGTTGAAATTAGCAAAGATACCATTCCAAATACCAAACTGATAATCAACAAGGCCTACACGGTAGCTAAAAGAACTGCACTCAGCACACTCAAGTCACCGGAAAAGAATATATACGACTGGTAAGAATCTGAAAAAGAATTTACTGATGTCTCTCTGTACGTGAATCAAGTGGATGTACAGCAGCAAGAAACAGAGCTTTGAAAATCAGCTGTAACCAATATAGTAATAAATTGAAAAAAATAAACGACAGAGAGACAGAGAAAACCTCTTACAACTTTTCCTCAGGGCCGGTGATGCAACATGGATTGAACACATCTAGACCCACAGCAGGATGAGACATAAGGCTGGAAACTGTTTGCGCTAAGAGAAATGTGAGGTTGGGTGAGGAAATGCACACCCTTTAAAGTAATACTACCTGGTACCCATTCAATGGGTCCCAAATATGCAGGTTCAAGGGATCTTCCTACAGCTAAAACATGCATGGAAAACCCAGAGGACTGTACACCATGTGATCGGGAGATGTGTCTAAAATGCAGCTCATTTATCCTCTCCTGGTGCTCCTGTTCACCATTCCAGCCACGTTACTTAGAATCTCCCCACTTGGAGAATCAGCACATTTCAACTTCTGTTTCACACATTTTGCAAATTGTGAGGAGGATGAACGGGGAACCAATGAGAGAATAGTTGTAGGGGTTTGGACGGGCACATATCACTCTAATTTCCCATTAAGAATAAGAATTGAAAAAAGGCTCAGCCCGCCTCGCCCGAGCCAAAATAGGGCCTGAAGCAATCCTGCGGGTTTGAGGCCAGCTCACAAAAGAGCAACTTAAAAAATGGAGCTCAGGGTCACTGCAATTCACAAACCTGCAGAGTTATAAATGAAAACTAACGTCCAAAAATATGTTGAGGTAAGGCAAAGAAGAGGATCTGAATGCAAGACAGAATTGCAAGAAACAGATTTCAAGAGATAGATTGGACTCGTCTTTAAAGCACATGAAAAGCGGCAGAATTTCGACAATGATGCAGTTGGCCCAAAAGGGCGTATGCGTTTTTTCCTGATTATATCCAGGAAAAAACGCATACGCACTTTATGGGCAACGAAGCAAGCAAGCAATGCAAATGTGCACAACAAAGAAGTCTCATTTCCCACTGGTCAAAAGGGCCATCCTAAAAAATTGTAAAAACCAGAAATGCAGGACAGGCCATGGAGAACAGGGAGCCTTTATACGCTGATGGGCAGTGTGTGAACTGCCGAGAGCCACTCTGGAGAAGTGTATGGTGGTTCCTAAATCATCTAAAAAACAGAGCTACAGAGCATAGGACACTTCCAATCATGGGAGTATATCTAGGGAAATCTAAAAATTAACAAGACACAAGCACACCACAGTTTAGGGCTACTCTGTTTACAAGAACCTCAACTTCAGTATACCTTAAATATCCCAGGAAAGAGAACAATGGATAAAGAAGATGTGGTACTTATGTAAAATGGAATATCTCTTCACCATGAAATCAATGTAATAAGGCTAGTAGAAGGATAAAGAGTGGATTTAGGTCCGATAATACTACTTGAAATAAGTCAAACAGAAAAAGAAACATATCATAAGATATCACTTATAGAGGGAGGGTAAATATGGCTGCACAAGAAATGAATTACAGAACAGAACAGTGTCTCACATTTAGAAAACACACTTATTTCAGCTTAAGGGGAAAGGAGAGGTGGGGTGATGCATAAAACCAGAGTTTGAAATTAGCACAGATACCGTTCAATAAACCAAATAGATATTAGCCAAGATCTACACCTTGCTCAATGAACTGGCCTCAACACACCCTATACACCGCAGAGAAATATATCTGAGTAATAAGAATCTTAAAACCCATGTATTGATATATCTCCATAAGGGAATCAAGTGTGTGCAGAGTGGCACAAACACAGCAGTGAAAATGAGCTAAACCCCATTATAGAAATAAATTTTAAAAACAAAACGCAGAAACAATGAAAGAGAGAAAAATTCTTACAAAATTCGCTCAGGGGCTGTGATGCAACCTGGATTGACCACATATAAACCCACAGCTGGATAAGACATAAGGCTGGACACTTGGGGCTGAGAGGATTGATGAGCTTTGGTGAGCAACTGCCAAAAGTTTAATGCAATACTTCATGCTACTCATTCCAAGGGTCCCAACACTCCAGGTTGAAGGGAATCTTCCTACAGCTAAACCATGCTTGGGAAACCCAGCGACTGGTATACCATATGATCGGGAAAGGTTTCTAAAACGCACCTCATTTTTCCTCTCCTGGGGCTCCGGATCGACATTCCAGCCGCTTTACCAAAAATATCCCCACATGGAGAGTCAATGCCTTTAAGTTCTGGTATCGCACAGTCTGCAGTTAGTGCGGAGGATGAATGGGAATAGGGGGAACCAGTGAGAAACTAGCTGTAGCGGATTCAATGGGCACATGTCACTCTAAATTCACATCAGTAAGAAGAATAAACCAAAGGCACAGCAAGGTGCCCCAGAAGAAGAATAGGGCCTGAAGGAATCCTGTGGTTATGAGGCAAGATCACAAAAATAAGAGCTGAAAAATGGAGCTAAGGGCCACTGCAATTCAAAAACCTGCAGAGTTATAAAGGCCAACTATTTTCAAAAAATATATTGAGGTAAGGCTATGAAGAGGCATTGAAAGCAAGGCAGAATTGCAGGAAAACGATTTCAGGAGGTAGACTGGAATTGCATTTAAAGCATAGGAAAAGAGGCAGAACGTCCACAATGATTCACTTGGCCAAAAAGGGCGTATGCCTTTTTTCCTGAATTTATTCAGGAAAAAAGGCATACGCCCTTTTTGGCCAACCAAGCAAGCTTGCAAAGGAAATCTGCACTACAATGAAGTCTCACTTCCCCCCGGTCAAAAGGGCCATCTGAAAAAAGTGTAAAATCCAGAAAGGCAGGACAGGCCATGGAGAACTGGGAGCCTTGTTATGCTGATGGGCGGGATGTGTATGGTGTTTCCTGAAACATCTAAAAAACAAAGCAACAGAGCCTAGGGCACTTCCACTTATGGTCCTATAGCTTAGGGAAATTAAAATCAAAAAGACACAGCCACCCCAAAATTTGGGACGCCTCTGTTTACAAGAACCTCATTAACCGTACAAGTTCAATATCACAGAAAGTGAAAAATGGATAAAGAACTTGTGGTACTTACATACAATGCAGTATCACTCAGCAATGAAATCTATGTCATCAGGCCCGTAGCAGCATAATGAGTGGATTCAGGTACGATGATTCTAACTGAAATAAGACACACAGAAAAAGAAACATCATAAGATATCACTAATACACGGAATGTAAACTTGGCTACACAGGAACTGAATTACAGAACAGAACAGGGTCTCAAATTTAGAAAACCAACTTATGCTTGCTTAAGGGGAAAGGTGAGTTGGGGTGCTGCATAAAACCAGAGATTGAAATGAACACAGATAAAGTTCCTTAAGCCAAATATGGAATAGACAAGAGCTACTCCTTGCTCAACGAAATGGACTCAACACCCCATATTAAACGCCTAAGAATGTACCTGACTAGTAAGTATCTTAAAACCTATGGATTGCTATGTCTCCAAAAGAGAATCAAGCATGTGTACAGGGGCATAAACGCAGCAGTGATAGGATTGGAGAGGTTCAGTGAGCAAATGAAGACACTTTGAAGTCATATTGCATGGTACCAATTCCACGGGCCTCAACTCTCCAGGTTTAAGGAATTCTTCCTTCAGCTAAAACATGCATGTGGAACCCAGAGTATGATCAACCGTGTGAACGGGAGACATGTTCAAATATGTCTCAGTTTTCCTCTCCTGGTACTCGGGTGCAACATTCCAGACGCTTTACTAACACTCTCCCCACTTGGAGAGTCAGCGCCTTTAACCTCCTGTTTGGCCCAGTTTGCAATTTCTGCGGAAGATGAACAGAAATAGGGAGAACCAATGAGAGACTAGCTGGAGGTGTCTGGACGGGCAAATTTAACTCTCATTTCCCACCAGGAAGAGGAAATAACCAAAGGCTCAGCATGCCGGGCCGGAACCAGATTAGGGCCTGAAGCCATCCTGCGGTGTTGCGGCCAGCTCACAAGAAAGCGAGTTGAAGAAAGGAGCTCAGGGGCACTGTAATTCACAAACCTGCAGAGTTATAAATGACAGCTATCGTCCAAAAATATACTGAAGTAAGGCTGCCAAGAGGACTTGAAAGCGGGGCAGAATTGCAGGAAACCGATTTCAGGAGGTAGACTGGAATTGCATTGAAAGCATAGGAAAAGAGGCAGAACGTCCACAATGATGCACTTGGCCAAAAAGGGCGTATGCGTTTTTTCCTGAATATATTCAGAAAAAACGCATACGCCCTTTTTGGCCAACCAAGCAAGCTTGCAAAGGAAATCTGCACTACAATGAAGTCTCACTTCCCCCCGGTCAAAAGGGCCATCTGAAAAAAGTGTAAAATCCAGAAAGGCAGGACAGGCCATGGAGAACTGGGAGCCTTGTTATGCTGATGGGCGGGATGTAAATTGCCAACAGACACTCGGGAGAAGTGTATGGTGTTTCCTGAAACATCTAAAAAACAAAGCAACAGAGCCTAGGGCACTTCCACTTATGGTCCTATAGCTTAGGGAAATTAAAATCAAAAAGACACAGCCACCCCAAAGTTTAGGACGCCTCTGTTTACAAGAACCTCGTTTACAGTACAAGTTCAACATCGCAGAAAGTGAAAAATGGATAAAGAAGTTGTGGTATTTACTTACAAAGCAATATCACTCAGCAATGAAATCTATGTCATCAGGCCCTTAGCAGCACAATGAGTGGATTCAGGTATGATGATTCTAACTGAAATAAGTCACACAGAAAAAGAAACATCATAAGATATCACTAATACACGGAATGTAAACTTGGCTACACAGGAACTGAATTACAAAACAGAACAGGGTCTCAAATTTAGAAAACCAACTTATGCTTGCTTAAGGGGAAAGGTGAGTTGGGGTGCTGCATAAAACCAGAGATTGAAATGAGCACAGATAAAGTTGCTTAAGCCAAATATGGAATAGACAAGAGCTACTCCTAGCTCAACGAAATGGACTCAACACCCCATATTAAATGCCTAAGAATGTACCTGACTAGTAATTATCTTAAAACCTATGGATTGCTATGTCTCCGAAAGGGAATCAAGCGTGTGTACAGGGGCTTAAATGCAGCAGTGATAGGATTGGAGAGGTTTGGTGAGCAAATGAAGACCCTTTGAAATCATATTGCATGGTACTCATTCCACGGGTCTCAACTCTCCAGGTTTCAGGGATTCTTCCTTCAGCTAAAACATGCATGTGGAACCCAGAGTATGATCAACCATGTGAATGGGAGACGTGTTCAAATATGTCTCAGTTTTCGTCCCCTGGTACTCGGGTGCAACATTCCAGACGCTTTACTAACACTCTCCCGACTTGGAGAGTCAGTGCCTTTAACCTCCTGTTTGGCCCTGTTTTCAATTTCAGTGGAAGATGAACAGGAATAGGGAGAACCAATGAGAGACAAGCTGGAGGTTTCTGGACGGGCAAATTTAACTCTCATTTCCCACCAAGGACAGGAATTAACCAAAGGCTCAGCGTGCCGTGCTGGAACCAGATTAGGGCCTGAAGCAATCCTGCGGTGTTGCGGCCAGCTCAAAAGAAAGCGAGTTGAAGAAAGGAGCTCAGGGGCACAGGAATTCACAAACCTGCAGAGTTATAAATGACAGCAATCGTCCAAAAATATACTGAAGTAAGGCTGCCAAGAGGACTTGAAAGCGGGGCAGAATTGCAGGAAACCGATTTCAGGAGGTAGACTGGAATTGCATTTTAAGCATAGGAAAAGAGGCAGAACGTCCACAATGATGCACTTGGCCAAAAAGGGCGTATGCGTTTTTTCCTGAATCAGGAAAAAACGCATACGCACTTTTTGGCCAACCAAGCAAGCTTGCAAAGGAAATCTGCACTACAATGAAGTCTCACTTCCCCCCGGTCAGAAGGGCCATCTGAGAAAAGTGTAAAATCCAGAAAGGCAGGACAGGCCATGGAGAACTGGGAGCCTTGTTATGCTGATGGGCGGGATGTAAATTGCCAACAGCCACTCGGGAGAAGTGTATGGTGTTTCCTGAAACATCTAAAATACAAAGCAACAGAGCCTAGGGCACTTCCACTTATGGTCCTATAGCTTAGGGAAATTAAAATCAAAAAGACACAGCCACCCCACAGTTTGGGACAGCTCTGTTTACAAGAACCTCGTTTACGGTACAAGTTCAATATCGCAGAAAGTGAAAAATGGATAAAGAAATTGTGGTACTTATGTACAATGCAAAATCACTCAGCCATGAAATCTATGTCATCAGGCCCGTAGCAGCATAATGAGTGGATTCAGGTATGATGATTCTAACTGAAATATGTCACACAGAAAAAGAAACATCATAAGATATCACTAATACATGGAATGTGAACTTGGCTACACATGAACTGAATTACAAAACAGAACAGGGTCTCAAGTTTAGAAAACCAACTTATGCTTCCTTAAGGGGGAAAGTGAGTTGGGGTGCTGCATAAAACCAGAGTTTGAAATTAGCACAGATACCATTCAATAAGCCAAATATGTAATAGACAAGACCTACCCCTTGCTCAACAAAATGGACTCAACAATGAGGTATCACCTCACACCTGATAGAATGGGCATCATGAGAAAATCTACAAACAAAAATGCTGGAAAGGGTGTGGAGAAAAGGAACCCCCTTCCACTATTGTTGGGAATATAAATTGATACAGTCACTACGGAGAACAATATGGAGTTTCTTAAGAAACTAACAATAGAATTACCATATGATACAGCAATCCCAGTACTGGACATATAC